>NC_091680.1:19202549-20448486 GCF_030179915.1 Drosophila takahashii | reverse complement strand
AACTGTGTCAAACGAAACCAAATTAATCACTTGCACTTACAAATACGACCATCGCGGCTAATTCGGTGGCCTCATCGCAACTCGAAATCGTAACCGAAATCGCAACTTCGGCCGCTGCCTTCGTCGGCTGTCAATTTCAATTGAATTGGCAATTTGTTGCATAATCGAGCCACTGCTAAATGTTAATTTATCAAACGGCGATAGTCGTTACAAATTGTTATCCCCATAAAAGCCAACATCCACGTACACAGGCACATGCACAGGGTTTTCAGGTAGAAGCCCACGAACACAGTCGCAAAGATGCCGGGTTTGTTTTGTCTCGCATGCGGACGGCATTTTCCGTGTCCCCGGCATTTGACAATTTCTGCGTCAATTCGGCAGAAACCTACACACACGAAAAACATCACACTATCCCGGTGCACTGGCAGAAATATAATATGGCTTGAATAATAAATATTCATTAATTAACATCAGACCATTATTTTATATTCTCTATACTCATTAGGATTAGAAAAATATATATTCCTTGCTCAAAACATTTTTGTAAAATCTAGCTTGATTCCTTAAAACCGATTTGAATACTCCAAAAACTGCAAGGTAATAGAATCTGTAAAACTTTATTAGCCATGAAAAATAAAATCTCTAAATATTTCATTATTAAAAAAACCGTAAATATTTTATTACAGTAACACTAAGCTTAAAAATGTATAACCATTTTTTTGTAAGTAGTTATTATTTTCCCACAAAATAAAAGAAAGTCTATACTTGTAAAAAATATAAAAAAATAACTACGAAGTTTAAGAAAATTTTTTATTATTTTAAAACAATACGTTCCATTAAATTACTTCATTAAAAACCATTTCGTAAAATGTTATGAATTATCCAAAAATGTTTTACCTTCAATTTTGAATGCTTCAATTTTTATCTTGGTGTATCACTTAGTTTGGTTTTTGTCTAACCTAAATTCGGGCACTAATTAATTCGATAATACGTTTTGAAAACAATAATGCCACTTGTTTAACTGACATCTTTATTTAAAAAAGCTGTTTTCGTTGTTGCTGAATTAGAATAAATGTTCAAACTATAAATTCATGAAAAATAATGTTCTTTTCGCTCAAAGGCAAAAAGGTAATTAGCAGTAATTAGTGAAAAAAACCTTACAAACGAATAAGTAAAATCGATAGCCAATTCAATGTGTCGGAATATCACTATGGACGGCAGTCCATGTACACTCAAAAAAAAAACAGCCCGAAATCGCCATTAAATCAAGAAATTCGCCATGAATTTCAGTCGATGGCGATTTACCGTATTTTTTAGAAAGGAATTTTCTAAAATTTAGAAAAAAATTTCTGAAAAGCAGAAATACTTTTCTAAAATCAAGAAAAATTCCCATAAAATTGCGAAAAATTTCCTTAAATCCAGAAAGTACTTTTCTTGAAAATAGAATTTTTTTCTTAAAATAAGAAAGGACTTTTTTTATTTTCAGAAAATTTTTTTTATTTTAATAAAATGTATACATATTTATTTAACTATTTTATTTCCTAAACAAGAAAGAGAAAAGAAAATAAAAAGGATGAAAAGAAAATTATTAATATTTCCTAAACAAAAAAGGAAAACAAAACAAAAAAGATAAAAATAAGATAATAAATATTTCCTAAAGAAAAAAGAGAAAAGAAAACAAAAAAAGATAAAAATTACATTATAAATATTTCCTAAACAAAAAAGAAAAAAGAAAAGAAAACAAAAAAGATAAAAATTATTAATATTAATATTAAGTAGGTATTTAATATATTACCTATTATTAAAATTTACTTACTGCCAAATTATCAACAATACCTGAAATTAAAATTATTCCTGCAATCGAAAATAAAAATTAATATTAGAGAAGGGTAGTATTTGCGGCCTGCAATAGTATGGCCTTTGCTTACCATAAATTTTCACACACTTACCAAATTTAAATTTAAATTTATTTAAATTGCTTACCTATTAATTGCCTCTTAGAGGGATCGCACTTTAACTTTCTTAAATGGGCTCAACACAAACTTATTACTTTGAATGCTCATCCAAAACTGAGCACAAGGGTTCAAAATGCAGCGCAACGCAAGCAACTCTCTCGCGAGAGACTGCATTTCCAAAACAACAACGCAATAAAAGTTACAGCTACGCACAAGAAAATTCTCGATCATACGCACAAACACACATAAACATATACATACATACGCCAAAACTGTCGTCGCAACGCGCCGCGGACTAACCCCTTGTCTTCTTCTTTTTCGTTTCGAAGAAAGAGTGAGAAGCATAAAAGAAATACAAAAAGTTTTTCTTAAATCTATGGTGATTTTCTAATTCTACTTTTTGGTTTTCAAGAAAACATTTTTTTTTAATTCAGAAAAATTCTTAAAATTTAGAAAAATTTACCGTATTTTTTATGGCGACTTTCTAGATTATAGGAAGGGCTGAAGTACATTTTTTCTTAATTTAATGGCGAAATCGCCATTAATTTAAGAAAACTTTTGGAGAGCCAACTAGGAAAAAACACCATTGATTTAAGAAAAAAAATCATTTTTCTAAATTTTAGAAAAGTTTTTCATAAAATTCTGTTTTTATGGCCTTTTTTCCTAGATTCAAGAAAACAATTTCTAAAATTCAGAAAATTTTCTAAAATTAAGAAAAAATTTCATTTTATGGCGATTTTCTAAAATTTAGGAAAAAAAATTTTTTGAGTGTAGTGACGAAGCGCACCAGGAGAGTGTGCGAAGGCGACTACTATATATACACGAAGAAATGAAAATCTACTGTGATGGTCCGATCATAATGAATGATACACCTATCGAAAGGTATTGCGAAAACTAACAGGACTGCATACCAAGACTCTAAGAAAATCAATTGGCTTGGGAGAGAGAGCGGTGAAATTGAAAAAGTGAAAACTTCGAAATTTGGAGTTGTTGGGGCCGGTGGGGATAATTGCCCCCTCGCAATATTTTAGTTGTATTCCTTTTAAAAATACCCGTCGAATGAGGGGTCATTTGTCAAAATCCGAAAACAATTTTCTTATTCGGCACGCTGCAATAGAAAATGCCTGTGAAGGGAAAAAGGCTGGAATAGTTTGCTAGGGCGGGCCGAATGAGAAAATATTAGAAAGTCTATTTAATGAAGAGTGTAATAATTTTTCGTCACAAATGTTGATATCAGAACTTTTGTATGTTGAAGGTGCGTTCGTCACTAGTTTTTTACCTCGTTAAGAGGTGTTTTTATTTGATTTGTACATACATTGCAATTACCAAAAATATGTTCTTTCCTTTTACAAAAATGATTTCGCGTATTTATGGTCGATGTAAAATGTCACCGAATTTCCTTTTTTCTGGCATTTAAACAACAGTAGTGCCCGAGTTCACTTAATTTTAAAAGGTTTACAAATTTAGGCCAAAAATTCAACCTAACAAAAAGTAGTATTAATAATAATCCTATTTTTTTAACGGCCCTTTTGAAATATCATCTGATCTGTTCCATGTTTGAAACTTTAGAGCGTAAATTACAAATATATTTGTATACTTAAAGTATACTTAAAAAATTTTCTGAAAATAAATACTTACTATCCATCCACAACAAATCGCCCATGTCGACCATTCGAATTCCATTCATTTATAAGACAAATTTTTCATGATTATAAAGAATTTTATTAAACGAGTTAAAATTATTTATATTATGTGTTCATATAGACGAAGTGTTTAGTGTGAAGTCTGTTAGACAATGAAAAACGTATCACAGTTTACAATCTTATTGCGCTAGTTTAGTATTTAGCCTAAGCTTACATTGCAGTTTTGAAGAGAAACATTTGATCCGGTACTCTAGATACGATGCATAACTTGAATGAAACTTGAAGTTACTTAACGCGCTAAACGGGGCTACAGTTAATATTACACAATCCGTCTGGTTCTTGCACGATCCCATATGGTATATATATATATATGCAGTATATATATGCAGTCCGATTAGTTGGTGAACTTCTTGAAGAGCGGCTTGAACATCATGGCCTCATTCCGCTGCAGTTGGGGCGACGAGGAGCTGCTGCTGCTGCTGTTCCCGCTGCTATACTCATCCCGCGGCGAGTACTCCCCAATGCGGGCCGAGAAGTTCATGGGGTAGTTCATGGAGCTGGGGGAGTTGAACCCAAAGGCGTTACTGCTGCGACAGGTAGCGGTCATAGGGGCTTGAGAAGCGGTAGGCAGGAGACTCAAAGCTCCGCTCAGCACCTTCATATTCGGCGGAGTTTGGGGTGGAGTATCTGGTTGGGCTTCGAGAAACCCCATCGCCCGCTGACTCGCTGTGGACTGAGATAGCTGCTGCTGCAGCGGATGCTGCTGCTGCGGATGCTGCCGATTGTGGAACTGCAGTGCCCCGCTCGAACTTCCCGTAGTATGGATGGTACCGCCCACCTGCAACTGCTGCTGCTGCTGCTGCTGCTGCGGGGGCATATTGCTGTAGGGGATTGTATTGCTGCTCGTAGTATGCAGCTGCTGGGTCGTAGCCCCTAGAAAACCCCCGTAGGCCGTGGTGTGCGGCCTTAGGTAAGGAGCTGCTGCTCCGGCCCCATTGAACAGCTGCTGCTGATCTCGTCCTGCATCCTGCGGAGGATATTGCTGCTGCTGTTGCGCCTGCTGCTGTTGCTGCTGCTGCTGCTGCAGCGGCATCGATTGGTGACCCATGTAAGCCGGCGGCGGTGTCTTGCAGCCAACTGTGTCGGCCAGACTCCAGATCTTCGGCTTGGTAGCTGGAATCGGCACGCCACAGTCCCGGCCTAGCTGGTTTTTTGGATCCCCAAGATCACCGCCCTGCAGCTTGGCATTGGCCTCCCCGTGGAAGGGCAACATGGCCTGTTGGCCAGCCTGATAGTAAGCGGGATGCTGATGGTGGTACGGATGGTAGCCACTCGGGTGTCCGCCGGAGGTGCCACCTCCGCCCGGATAGCCACCACTGCCAGCCGAGGGATAACCGAAGCCGGCTCGCAAAATGTTCGCCTGGCCCAAGCACTTTTGGTCCTCGTCTATGGCATCCTCCTCCTCTTTGGTCTCATCTGGTTTAAAGAAACGGCAGCTGTAAGTAAGTTACCCCAGGGAATACCAGTAATCTCCCCCGAATTACCTTTGGCCAAACTGCCACTCTGGCTTCCCTTGCTCGGCTCCAGATCCTCCTTGTCCTTCTCATCGTCCGACACCAAGGCATCGTCATCGTCGTCCGTTCGATTCTTCGGCTCCCAGGTCATCTTGTTCTCCTTCTTCAGCCGTCGACGCGCATTGGCGAACCAAGTGGACACCTGGGTGAGCGTCATCTTGGTGATGATGGCCAGCATGATCTTCTCGCCCTTGGTTGGATACGGGTTCTTCTTGTGCTCATTCAGCCAGGCCTTCAACGTGGCCGTCGACTCGCGGGTGGCGTTCTTGCGACGAGCGGCCAGGTCGTAGCTGGCTCCATAACTGGAATTAGAAACAAGCAATCCGCTATTTAGAGAAAAGACACAACCAAAATTATTGCATTTAAAATTGAGTCACTGTAATTAAGTTTTCATATTGTTTTATTTAGACGTTCCTAATATATTTTATTAATTTTAACAATTTTGTAGTCTATGGTTGGCCAGTTGTAAATGATTCATTGCAGCTACACAAAAAAAAACCCGCCTGAATCAAATCGATATGCGCATGGTAAATTTCTGGTATTTATACGCGCATCGCAGTAGTGACTTCTCTCTCACGGACTTCGAAAAAGAGAGCAATAAACAATATGGCGACTTAAATTACGTAAGTGGCCTAAGAACATTTTACATTTCGAGCATATAAAGTCAAATTGATAACACATAACATCAAATCGATCATCGTTTCATATCAGGTTTTTTTGGGCGTATAGACCTAAAGTCTAATGTTGTCGAAAATTGAGCAGAAACATCTTTTTTTAATTTACAAGTTCCCCTTGCAGAAGTATTCTCTTTCTAATTGCAGGGCCCTAAAAAATCGCGGCAACAGCGAAACATGGAAATTCATTAAAAATGCGGAAAACTCAAATTGATGTTTTCCCACCACCTGCCCCCCGTCGAACCTTAGTGCTCCACTCGGGAGCTTGGGAGCTCGGGTCCTCGTCCTGCCAGTGTAATACAACGTCAAAATATTGTAAAACATAGTTGTGAAACAGGGCACGGCCACAAAAACAGCAACAACAGCAGACCGAACCGAACAGAACAGCGTCTCCGGCAATAACGAGGACGACAAGTGGGTGCAACCGGGTGATCCAGTTGTATTCCACTTTACTCCACTCCGCTCCGCCAGTTCTCTTCAGCAGTGCACTTATCGCATTTTTTAACCCACCAGAGGCTGTGGCATACCCCCTTACACCCCCTTTATTCACATCATCCCCATCATCAGGCATCCGTCCTCTGCAATAATGGTCTACGATGGTATGGCGGTGGTCCTGGCCCCCAGAACTTCCTAGCTAAATTAAGCCCCAACCCAGGCGAACTCCGCTGCACATCCGGCTCATCCGCTTTTCACTTTCGGGTCTTCCCCGATCCCCAATCCCAACCCCAATCCCTTTTCGTCCTCCTTTATTTTCCGTTTGGTTCTTTTTCATGGGATTTTTATGGAGCCACAATCAACAGTTTGTGTGCGGTGAATTTTACAACAAGATAAAGAACGAATCTCGGGACCGCTGCCCGTCGAATGTAAATTCGACGTCCTTTCTCCTTGTTCCTTCTGCTTTTTTTCCTTTTTTTTTACCGTTTTTACCCTGTTTGCGTGCAGTGTGGAGGATGTTCATAGTGATTAGCACAAGAGTTTGGAGGAGGACTCGTGATTTTTTATTCCACCAACTAAATACTGGTATGGATCTTACTAAAAACTGCTTTTGGGGGTCAGGAGACTTTATTCAAATAAGAGGAGTTATAACTGTTATAAATAAAAGTTTATATAAATAAAATATATATAAAAAAATCCATCGCAAATCGCTGAGAACTTTATTAAAAGTAAATGTATTTATGATAAGTAAATTCTTTTATCATAAAAATTTTAAAAAAAAACGTTTGGTTTAAATAAAACATGTAATAAGATTACAATTTTGGGTTTATAATGCATTTTTTAATAAGTACCTATTAATTATTTTCTATATAATATAACTAACCCTTAATCAATATATTCAATGTTATATAGTTTCAATGGAATACATGAAATTTGAGCAAGATATCTTTCACTGTAACAACCCATAAAGTAAGTAGTCAGATTTGTCCAATAACCGTGACCAGAGGTTGTGAGGCCCGTAATTTTAGGCACGTAACCCGCAACATCGGCCGGGGGCAGTACGCTATGTTTATACGACTTGGCTATATGATTATCGCGTAGTTCGGTAGCCGGGGATCCGACGGATCCGATCCGAGTGATACGCTTTGTGGGCTTTTTGTGCTGTTATGTTTTACAACCTAACAAACATCAATTTGTCCGTAATTGGCACGCATCCTATTTTTGTATTCGCCATATAATTGCAGTGCCGCGAATGCATGTAAAATGTGTACATGTGTCTGCGTTCTTTTGGCATAACTCTTGAACAAAAAATGAAAAAAAAAGTGGAAAAAATGAAATGAAATGATTTGGCTTTGGCTGCTGCTGCTGGCGGGCCATAATCTTGTTAACAAATCACATTCTTGTTCACACAAACACACGGACACGGCTATATGGTCACAATGGCAATATAGCCACCACATAGCGGTCGGCCGAATGGGCCGCTTATTAGTTTTAGACCGGCTTACACCCATTTACATTTCAGCTTTTATACGAGCACATGCAATTTGGTCGGAGCCACCAATTACGGCGGCCATTATCTGCGAGTTGCGATTTACAGCGGCGGGCGCATTTCCACATTTCCACATTTCGAACAAATAACGCTGGCTGGCGCACAAATGACATTGGCTCCCGTGAGCAGACACGTTTCATGCCTGTCACTGGGTAATTACGCTGGCTGTCAGTCCACCGCCACCACCACCCCCATTCGAGCTGTTCAGCCCACTTCGCCCCACCACGGCAATTGCCATCTGCCAGACAGACTTACAGACAGACACTTGGACGAACTGACTGCCAGTCAGTCAGATTTTCCACCTTTCCATCGAGTCTCCCACTTGCCAGTTTCCCACTCCGGTGCCAATTTGTGACAATGAACAAAACAAAGCGCAACCGTTCCTCTCTTAAATGTTTGTCAACCCGTAAATATGTACCCGCCTACGCACCGAAAAAAAATCATTTAAAAATTGTATAATTTAACAAAGAAAATTTCTGTCTAAAATATTAAAAATAACATTTTCACCTTTTTTAATAAAATGGAAAAGAATAATTTTTAAAATAAAAGTAACATTTTGGATTTAAATTTATGGGTCGTGGTCTTTCTATATTTTGGGATTCATTTTATTAATCAAAATATATTGATTTAAATTTTAAATAATTATAGACATCCCAAAAAATAACAAAGTTCTAATATTTCTTCCGACATTTTTGGATTAGTTTTTTGTTGAGCAACTAAACCAAGTAATTTCGTTTTAAATTTTAGACATTTTGAACCTCTCCGAAATATAATTAAATTTGTATACTTATACAATAATTTTCTAAAATTTTCCAACATTTTATCTGTATGATTTATTTGAAGTTCATGAAGGACATACATATATTCGGCTATAAAAATAAAATGTTGCCCTGCCTTAAATCAAAAAAATGCTGATTGTACAAAGATATTTTCTAAAAAACAAAAATTTCAATCTAGAAAATAAATTACGATTTTTCCTATAGTGCACGCACATACAGGCCTAAGTACATACAAACACCGGTACATTGGTAAGTACGTGCGTATGTACTGCCGCTCAATATGGCGGCCAACATGGCGTTCATTTGCGGCTCACACCTCTCCGCCCCCCTGCGCCTGCACTCATTCCACACCGAACCCCCCTTCCAATGCCCCTCCCCCACCAACATGCATCGCTTACAACTCACTCACTCATTCATTCACTTAGCTGCAGCTCGATTTCATGGGCTTTCCGCACGCAAGCCGGGCCCAAACGAAAGCGAACCGATCCAATCCAACCGTCCACAGTCGACCGAACCGTCCAAACCGTCCAACGGGAAGCCGCAGCCGTTGCATGCCACTCAGCCTTTCAGCCACTCCACCTTCCAGCTCTTCTTCCCCCCGATTTTGGTTCGGAATTATATTCGGAGAGGGAGCTGAGGGAAAGGGATCCACTGCCATCGACCATCGTATCACTCCTGTATATGCGTACGCACTTGTTTATGCACCCACGTGTGTACGTACTTAAGGCTTAATGTATGTGCATACACAACAACAAAATCTGATGGTTTTTTGTATGCTCAAAATATTTATTTAATAGGTGCTAATTATACAGCGCATTCCGGAAAATCACGCACCTACACAGTGAATAAAGGTGAAGCTGAACTAAAAAATAAGATAGCAATAGAATTTTCCATGTTTTGTGGACTATATAAATTAAAATATTTTTACAATTTAAAATTGAGTTAAATGACAAAATATCTAAAAATAGATTTTGATCAAGAAGTTAAAGTAAAACCGGTTAAATATGGAAAGCATTAGAAACTTTTAATCCAAAACAATTAAATAATACGAATAAATGAGATTGCAGTATATATAAAATATAAAAGCGCTTTAAATTTAAAAGATTTTTCTACCTTTTAATTCAATTAATTTTCCTTTCAGTGCAAAAGCTCACATGTATTTATATATAAAGCCCTGTGTATGTTGTGCGTTGCGCGCACTGGCGTGCAATTAACTGCTATTATTTTTGCAGCAATCATAAATAAATAATTTCGCGCTCTCATACAGTTTCGAACAATTCAAATTTTATTATCGCCCCGTCCCCAGAGCACTTGCTCACTTGGAATGGGGAAAAATCGAGGGAAATCGGAGGAAAACGCAGGAGCAGGGCAACGCAGCCGCCGCAAGCAATTAAATTCAAATCAATTTCAAGTACTGGCAAATATTTTGTAATTAATTATGGCTGCGCGATTGCGTTTGATTCGTGCAAAACAGTCGCCATGTATTTAAATTGGGCTAAAAGGCTTTCTATTTATTTTCTATTAGACGCAATTAATTATTGTTTTCGGGGGAATGGTGTCTTAATTTGTGGCACCGAGCCACGCAATTGCCATTCGAATCTATTTTTCGCAGAGAAACTAATTAAATGATTATGCTTACCCATAGGCCGACATGGGATCGTAGGAATAATAGCCCGTGGTGGGCTGCAGTCCCGCCGAGGTCCAAGCTCCCATCTCCGGACCCGCGCCCGTGTCCTTGAGTCCGTACGGATTGCTCTGAAACGATTAAGAATTCAGCATTCGATTGAGTTATTATATTGTCGCCATGGTTGCTATAAGCGAAACAAAGCATTTTCCCACAGTTTCCGAAGTTGACAATTTTGTTAACATGGAATCTATAATTTGGCAACATATTTCGCAGCCGAACAAGCAAATGCCGAGTGGCTGGCCATATTTCAGAGACAGATACACCGATCGATACAGAAAAATACATAATTTAAGGCAGCGACTTTCCGAAAATCGGTAATATCTAAGTCGAAGCGCCGATTATTGTTATTATACCCCTACATTAATACACACATTTCGTATATTTTTAGTCGTATATGAAAGCAGCCAACCCGCAAAAGGCTGACACTTTGAATTTTAATTTGGCTCGATTTCTGTTTGTGGCGTGCTGCGATTTATGCCCTCGGAAAATGACAGCCGGATTTATGAGCGACAACTATTGGCCAGATCGCCGCCGCTCGAGCGCCCAATCTGGTTGGCCCTGTCGAGCCGGGCTTTTGTGAGCTCTTGATTTATGAAACGGTATTAACATTTTTAATTGCTTAACATCATGTATGCCGTTGTTTATTAATTTTTCACCCCACCCCTTTTCGGCCAGAAAAGCCGCCGCTGCCGAGTGACAAATATATTTATCAAAATGTCCAACGAACAGGTATTGGTATTGCTTTCGACCGCCATCGCAAAGCCCTTTGCCAGATTTATTTACCAATCGAAATGGGGCGAAATGCCAGAAGTGAGATTTTGCTATGTAGATCTTACGGAAGAACTCACGTATTAACACCTCGCTCCCGAAATTGAGCGACGACATCTTATCGAGAGCCTTCCGAGATATTTTCTTAATTAAAAGTATGCGCTTCGTGACGACCGATAAAGAAGACACTCGGTCAGGTGCTCGCCAGAAAATCCAACAAAAACAAAAGGAAAAAAGGGGAAAAAATAAAGAACGAATGAATTTCCTGTTGTTGTAAATAACAATTTAACATGACACTTTGGTGGCTGCCGCTGCCATCTCCGCCCCATTTGCTTTTCTCCTCCTTTCCCGCGGGGGTTTCCCTCTTACATCACTCTCTTCTTCGAGGAGGTTTTCTTTGAAGTACTCGCCGAGAGCCGCCCAAGTTGATTAGACTCGCTGTTCGTTCATATTAATTAGATCGTTCAAACTAATGTGCTTATTACAGCCCTCGTAAACATTGGGGAAATATTGTTGACAAAGTCGGACAAGTGTTTTAAGATTTCTCTAAATTAGGAACAATTTATGAAAAGTGTGTATTCAAAGAGAAGTTAACATTCCCGAGGACAGCAAAGGACTTAAAACCAAATTAATCTGTGGTGTAGATTTTTTGTGTTATTTTGATATACAAGTTTAATTCGGTGCGGTTAAAAATTCTAAAGACAAAATATACCTTCTGCCACAGCTAACATAGTAAGTTATTATTAATTATCATGTCATTAATATAACAATTATTAATATCAAATAAAAAAATTGATAAGATAATTTTAAAAAGATTATTAAATTTATAATTGTATTATAATTATCATTATTGTTTTGAAAACGATTAATTGTTAATTTGACCACTGAAAAATTATATAAAATGTAATATCTTTAAAGGCAAATTTTATTCTTGCAGTAAAAATAAAATTGGAAAGTCATCAAGACTGTTAGAAAATTATGTCTTCTATATAATTTTTTTATAAACGCAGGATTAATCATTCAGCTTTTTATTTCTTAGAAAAAATATTTCATTAAAACTCTAAAATTATTAAAACTCTAATATTTAAGTCAATCATATTTATTACAAACTAAGAGATTCACTTAAAAACTGCCAACATAATTCTCGACATATTCTCGAACAAAAATTGTGTACACAAACCACATCGATGAAAATATTTATCTGCTGTGCGATGCGGCAACATGATGTCCTTATAAAACACTTGCTCGGGTATTTGGGCACTTCCAGCTAAGCTGTTTGGCCTATCCATCTCGGGCAGTTAGTTATTTGCCAAGGCTAAATACTGTCCACATTGTTGTTATACATATTGTTGCCAATTTTATGTGTTTGTTTGTGTTTTTGCCTGTGTTTTGTTTGACTTTCATTCAGGCCAGCAGCAAAAGCAGCAGCCAGCGTGTGTTTTGCTTCAGTCATGCTGTGCTCGTGTACATTTCAGCGGTCACTTAGAGACTATATAAAGACAGTTGCGGACAAGGTAATGGGAGTACTTGAGGAACTTGAAAAATGCCAATAAGTGTGATTATTTATACACATATTAAAAATAATTAAAATCTTTATACAAAGATTACGTTAGACAATTTTTTTATCTTAAAAAAGTATTTTTTCGCGTTTAAAATAATTTGTAGATATGTAAAATAACACTGTGCAACATTTTTAGGGTTATAAAATGTAACCGCAATTCTGATTTCATTGGCGGAAAGAACTCATCGAAATAAGCTAAAACCCATTTGGGTTTCTCTGGCTTAGCTCGCGTTTACCTATTATAGCGAGTTAAAGTTTTACATACAAAATTTATTTGTAACGGCCATATCTTGTGAACCGATTAAAATTTTACTATCAAGTCTTCAGTGATTATGTAGCTATGAACCCAAGGAACTAAATTGACAAATGACTCTTGCGAAGACGTACACCTAGCGCGTTAAAAATCGAAAAATTAGGCAAATTTGTTTTTTAAGGCGCTAGGTGCACTAGGTGCTAAGTGCGCAAGAGTCATTTGTCAATTTAGTTCCTTGGGTTCATAGCTACATAATCACTGAAGACTTGATAGTGAAATTTTAATCGGTTCACAAGATATGGCCGTTACAAAAAAATTTTGTATGTAAAACTTTAACTCGCTATAATAGGGAAACGGGAGCTAAGCCAGAGAAACCCAAATGGGTTTTAGCTTATTTCGATGAGTTCTTTCCGCCCATGAAATCAGAATTGCGGTTACATTTTTCATGTTGCACTGTGTAATCAATACTTAGTGTTTTAAATTTTAAGGAATTATTAAAAATTTGTAAACTTTTTTTTGAACAAATTTGTGAGCAACAGTAAGTCAGACTGTTTTTACTAAAGTCAAAAAATAATAATTGTTTTTGGTGCGTGTTTGAAACAGCTATAAAATATTATAGTTGAGTACAACTTAAAATAAAACAAGAAAGGAAGCTAGCTTCGGCCAGCCGAAGCTTATATACCCTTGCAGATCATTCCTATTAATTTACAAATCGCAAAAATGTTCAATTTTCTAATATTTCCCATTAATTTTCCGATCGTTCCTATGGCAGCTATATGATATAGTCGTCCGATTTTGATCAAATTAAAATTGAAATTCGAAAATATTTAAAAAGAGTCATATCCTAGAGTAGGGGATAATACAATAAAAACCAAAGAAGCTAGAATTTATTTCCTATTACCTTTCCATTAATTTTCCGATCGTTCCTATGGCAGCTATATAATATAGTCGTCCGATTTTGATCAAATTAAAATTGAAATTCGGAAATATTTAAAAAGAGTCATATCCTAGAGTAGAAGATAATACAATAAAATACAAAGAAGCTAAAATTTATTTCCTATTACTTTTCCATTAATTTTCCGATCGTTCCTATGGCAGCTATATGATATAGTAGTCCGATTTTTTAACTAATTAATTCGAAATTCAGATATATTTAAAAAATAACATCCCCAAAAGTAGAAGGTAATATTCCAAAAAACACCGAAGCTAGAATTTTTTAAAGTTTTTTTTTCCGATTGTTCCTATGGGAGCCATAAGATATAGTTGTCCGATCCGGTCGGCTCCGACATATATACTACCTGCAATAGAAAGAAGACTTTTGGGAAAGTTTCATCCCGATAGCTCAAAAACTGAGAGACCAGTTTGCGTAGAAACAGACAGACGGACAGACGGACAGACGGACAGACGGACGGACAGACGGACAGACGGACAGACGGACAGACGGACATGGCTAGATCGACTCGTCTTGTGATGCTGATCAAGAATATATATACTTTATGGGGTCGGAAACGTCTCCTTCACTGCGTTGCAAACTTCTGACTGAAATCATAATACCCTCTGCAAGGGTATAAAAACCAACCAAATGTTTATACCCTTGCAGAGGGTATTATGATTTCAGTCAGAAGTTTGCAACGCAGTGAAGGAGACATTTCCGACCCCATAAAGTATATATATTCTTGATCGGCATCACAAGACGAGTCGATCTAGCCATGTCCGTCTGTCCGTCCGTCTGTCCGTCTGTCCGTCCGTCTGTCCGTCCGTTTCTACGCAAACTAGTCTCTCAGTTTTAAAGCTATGGGGATGAAACTTTCGTAGAAGTCGTATTTCTATTGCAGGTAGTATATATGTCGGAACCAACCGGATCGGACAACTATATCTTATAGCTCCCATAGGAAGGATCAAAAAAAAAAAACGTAAAAAAATTCTAGCTCCGGTGTTTTTTTTAATTTTACCTTCTACTCTTGGGAATATTTTTTTTTATATATTTCTGAATTTCGGTTTTTTTGTTTTTTTAAATCGGATCACTATATCATATAGCTGCCATAGGAACGGTCGAAAAATTAAATGGAAATTAATGGGAAAAAATTATATCTTTGGTGGTTTTTATTACATTCCCTTCTTCTCTGGGATATGACTATTTTGAAATATTTCCGAATTTCGATTTTAATTTTTAAAAGATCGAACTACTATATCATATAGCTGTGATAGAAACGATCGAAAAATTAATGTGAAATAATAAGAAATTTAACATTTTTGCGATTTGTAAATTAATAGAATGATCTGCAAGGGTATATAAGCTTCGGTTTGCCGAAGCTAGCTTCCTTTCTTGTTTTCTTTAAAATTACTTTTTTAGGCTTTACAATTTTTGGCATTTTTTAAACTTTAATTTTTTTCTGAGTAATAAATGATTTTTGCAACATAAGTACCACTATTATTTTGACCGCCTGCTGTGTGCTTGTGGTGCTCACACACACTGCAGCATAAGCTTGATTAGCCCACACATACACGAAGAGAGTGGAGTGTAATTGAGGCCATGGGGCAATATGTTTTGTTTCCAATGATTTTGCCTTTCTTTATGCAAAGTATCAAATATCGCAATGGAAGTCAATGGCAGTTGGCAGTAGGGAATCGGCGGAGCAGGCGGGCTTATAAATTAGGTAGATGGATAGACGGAGATAGAAAAGGAGTGGCCATCGGGGGAATGGGGATGGGAATGGGAATGGCAGAAACTAAACCCCCGATACGGAGCCAAATGAGGTTTGACTGAGCTTCAGTCAGCCATAATGATAATTCGATTTAGTCGACTGCATTGACAAGCCATCGTCGTTGTCGTTGTTGCTTTGTGTCGTTGTCGTTGTTTTTTGTCTCCCTCCTAAGCTGCGGACAAAAGCCACTGACTACACAATTAAAGTCATACGTTGAGATAATCCATTTAGCCCTCTGGCCCATGGCTCTTGGCCCTCCGGCTCTTGGCCATAACACTTGGAAAAAATCTACACATTTCTTAACTAATGGCAGAAATAAGTTAGAACGAAAAAATGTTTGCCCCCCAATTTTGAATTATACAAAATAAACCAATTGCATGTCAAATGACGATAAACAATATTTATAAAATATTATTTTAAAAAATTTAAAAATTATTTATGATTTAAATGAAATTAAACAAGTTTGAAATAACAAAAAAACGTAAAGTTACACACAAAAAAAAAACTTAGTAAAATCAACTGTAATAATTGTCAAACAGGCCCCAACCAGCAAAATTGTCAATTCTACTAAGTAAATAGTCATTTCACAACAACAAAATACACACAATTAGCAAAGACACAAACCCAAAGCAAAAACAAAATACACGTAACTATTTTAATAGTTACGTAACTATCTTTGTTGGTCAATTTTACCAAGCAAATTTTTTTGTGTGTAACAATGATATATTTATCAGAAATTTATTTAATCCAATCATTATATCTACCTGTCAATATATGGTTATAATTTAACCAGTTTTAAATAGCAAATATGAACATATATTTAGGAATTTCATAAAGGGCATGAATTCTAATCCATAATGAAATTCAAATTTATAAAGAATTTCATCATAAAAACTTGTGTTTAACATGATTTAAAAAATGTCAACAAATATTTTAGAATACCGAAAACATAGGGAAGTAAATGCTTTAGGTTGCCCACACTTCGAGTTTTTGAAGTGCACTCACCAGCGGCGAATAGAAGGCGGAGCTGTCCACTCCGATGCTCTGGTAGGGATTCTGGTCCGTCGAGGGGTAGGGCGTTCCGTAGACGCCGACGCTGGCCGCCGGGAGGCGGGAGTAGCTGGAGAGGGCGAGGCGGGCGGAGTCGTACTGGCAGGAGCAGACCGTCTGACCCGACACCGGGTCGGTCATTATGGGCCGCCCGTTCTCACAGCAGGATCCACCACCACCACCACCGGCACTAGCACCACCGGCTGTGGGCGTCGTGCCGTCCAGGGAGCCACCGGTGGGCAGGTCCGCTCCTCCGGCTCCTCCGCCCGCCGAGGATCCACCACCGGCTCCAACCACCGTCGCCGCATTCGAGTTCTGCGAAAGAGCATTGGGACTCAGCGCCCCCGAGGAGGCATCTCCGCCAGCTCCGCCGGTCGGCTGGCTGCCCTGACAATCCTGACCTCCCGGTGGGCTCATCGCGGGGGCGTTTGTCATCACCAGCGCCTCGTTCACATTCACATTCACGTTCGCGGAAGCGTCCTCCGGCGGCTGGGCACTTGGCGGCAGGAGCTGCAAGAGATTGGAAGTGGATGGGAAGAGGGTCTTGAGTCCGACTTTATCGCAAATTGAAACACAAATTCGGCTTTTCAGCCCCTTATCTTATGTGTATATTAAAGTGACTGCAGAGAGAAAAATCTCTTAAAAATTATTTAATTATACAAAACAAAATCAAGGCAAATATTTTTTGAAAGAAAAGGATTACATTTTGGAGAAATCTAAATTTTTGTAAGATGTGCAATCCTTTTTTGGAGTAATTATCACTTCGTTACTGTTAGATTTCAGACATAAATCGTAAAAATAAATTTCATGTTATACCTACAACTGAAATTAATTTATTCTTACTGACTTTGAGCTTTCCCAATTCCAAAAAAAATTTGTTAAGGTCTTCTAAATGATTAAATCATTGTTAAACTAAAATGTCTCTAAATATTTTACCTAGATGCAGGTAGTAATTTATATTTATAAGTTAGATAATATAATCAAATCGTCATTATGCTTTTCCCCCTGTGCAGGTACTTCAAAAATCCAAAAGCATTCGCTGATAGCCTTAAGTGATATATAAACACACATCGCCACTGGTTTACATAACTAATGCATGTTAATCAAGGGACCATTTTAATTTTTATTTCAAACACCAAGGGCCGATGATCGAGAAATATTTTCCCTCAGCTGCAAAAGGGTCATTTCGAACACCTTTTAGAGATACGAAGACCCGATAAGACTCCACACTTACTGTGACGAGGTGGGGCTTCCAAGAAACCTCCAATCATTGTGCTATTGAAGGAAAATATTTCATTTTGAACACAAAAAGCTGTCCCTAAACTGACATTGTTTATCTCCAAACATTTCGCCAATGAATTAGTTTCTTGCGCTGTTCAAATGATAAGATATTTATGATGATTGTTTCAAAGGGTGATCAGTTTTCTTCTAACTATCTTTTTATCTAAGTGTGTAGTGAACTTTTATGATAGGTATTTTAGAATTTTTAAAAAAGAAAAAAGATTTTTAAACATCTTTCTATTTACTTTTTCCAAATCAGTCATATATATATTTTTTTAGTTAGATAATATGATAAATTTAATAAATGTTCCAAATCCATGATATATTATCCAATGTTTTTTAGTTGGAAAATTGAGAAGTAATTTTATAATTATAGGAAATTTCCGTTAACAGCGGTCTAAACTAGATGTCAACTTTACCGCGAAGATGCGAAATGAAAACCTGCCTGGGAATGGATGCCTCCGCCTCGGGAGTCACAGGAAACGCACGTACATGCATAATGGCTAATTTTCTACAGCATAAAGCCGAGTAAGTCATGCTAACTGCCGTACTGGAATGGAAACTTCATAAATATTGATGTCCGGCAATGTTGTTTGCCCACCCCATATCGTCCTCCTACCGACGAAGACACCAAATCCGCGCGGGGGTCGCTTGAATCGCTGGGTAATTGCGAATTTAATTCGAAAAATCGACAGAAGGCCCATTACAAGATGCATCGATAACATGTAAGCGAATATGGTGTTAACACACAATCAATGCCGCCGGCAGGAAAGCGCAGAAGCTGCACGGGATTCATAATCCCGCGGCGATTAGGTTCCCTTAATCAATGGTCAAGCTTTGAGCTTCCAAACGACTCCTCTGCTCTTCTGAGCTCCTCGGCAAATGGCGGCCAGATCAATTACCCCGCAAATCGATTTCAAGTGCTCGATCGGAACAGGCTGATGTGATGTCCTCCATCTTTTCTGTCGGAGAGCTTCGCCTATGGCATGCGCCAGTCACTTGGCAATTAATATGCAAAATGCAAAATGCGCCAAGCCCAAGAGCCCAAGACTGGTTGGGGCATTTAAAAATGCCAGAAATCAATGAGGGTGTGGCAGCCGACGCCTATAGGTCCGCAGTTCGGGCTCAGAAACCAGGACCCAGCCGAGATCGATACGGGGATATATGGAGATGGAGATGGAGTCGGGCAAACATGCTGGCAAAGGCTTCTGAAAATTACCGCGGGCAATCTGCAGAACGAGCGGACTGCTTTTGCTGCTGCTGCTGCCTTAATTTCAGAAAGTCTGAAGGCTGAAAGTCCCAAGTCTGGGCGAAAATATCGGCGAACCGAACCCATAATTAAGTTGAGTGCTCCGCCTGACGGACAGCTACAAATTGATCGAATGCCAGCAAAAGGTCATAATATCTGGGCAACAATTTCAGCCGGCTTACACGGCTTCCGTGGCAGAATTCAGAATCCAGAATACAGAATTCCGGGCAATTTTTAAATGCAGCCCCAAAACGCATAATTATTCCGCGCCATTAACATAATCTGACAATAGAACCTTCGCCCGAAATCGCAGCATGCATATTATAATTATCAGATGCGATCGATCGATCCTCTTTAAAGTCTTCAAAGCAGGTGAGTGATCCACTAGAAGGCCGTCTGATCGTCTCATAATTAATATAGGAAATTTTTGAGTCATGCTGGAGCGTAAAAATAATAGAATTTCGAGGCCAAGACCGCTGACTATATATAGGGACATTGTCGAAAAAAAACCAAAAAACGCACAACCATTTATCAAAATTTTACAAATGAATGATTCAGGTGTTTTTTGTTTGTGCCGCGTGATTTTAATTAGTAAAAAGCAAATACATTTCGGTCGGTCTGTATGGCCTGTATGGGAATACTCGACGATCGGCAGAAGGCGAAGGAGGCTGGCTGCGTTCTCCGTTCCCAGAGACTCTCGCACAATATGAGAATTATGACAACTGATCTGATAGGCGACACCATATAGGGAGCTCTATGCGCCTGCCAGATTCCGCAGCTCCTTGAGCGAATGCATTATTCATGAGGCGAAATGCAGAGGACTCCATTCCTTGCCTTTCCGCTGGCGGAGGAAGCGCCAGTCCAGTGGGCCATGGCCATGTGAATTGGCCACGTCTTCAGTTGGCAGTCGGCAGTCGGCAGTTGGAGGCTGCAAGTTGCAAGTTGCGACTTGCAGACGACTGGCAGGCGACAGTGCGCAGATAAGATCTGCTGGCCATGTGTGCCCAGTAACCAGTGCAGAGAGCCGAGTACCAATACCACATCCCAATACCACAGTCCCGAGTCCCAGTCCAGTTTCAGTGGCTTTGGAAATTTCTGTGAATCGCAAACGCAGCGATCTAATCGCGACTTGTATCTCTGGGTCCGCTGCCAAGCTCCCGATTCCCTGATTCCGATCCCGAATCCCTCCCCCGACAACCTTCCTTCTTCAGATGACCAAGTTGATAGCACAAGACTATAAGCGCCACTTGGAGTCGAGGAGCAGCCCCCATCTTCCCCGCAATGTAAAGTAGATCACAGAGGGCCCAAAGTCATTGGTCCATTCCATCGATCGTTTTGTGGGATCTCTCAGTATCTGGCAGCCAGAATCAATGGATGCTCCTCACGTAGCTACCAACGCATTCCCAGGGCCTGCCCTCAGCTGTCACTTTACGGTTATGAATTTTATGATTTACGATCGCCGCAATTGAATTTTATTGACTTTTCAACAGTTTCACCTGAGCGTGCTTCAATCGGCACCTCCCATCGTCTTGGCCTTCTGATTGCCAACGAGCCGGGCTTTTCGCTTTTCTCATTTTTTTTCCTTTTCGTTTTCGACTGCACTTAATTGGACTCGTGTGGTCCGAAATGGGAAAGACTCCAGAGTTCTTCGGTGGAATCCCCACGTAGTGTTTTTTCTTAAGGGTCGATACCAAGCAATTATAGCCTGGGAAATTAAATTTTTGCTCTATCTCTAGGCAAACTCAATCAATGGGAAATTCAATTTACTTTTGGCTTGCTAATAATTTCTTTAAATTCACTAATTCATCAAAATATATCTTAGAAATATTATGGTTGCACCTGCATGTCTTTTGTGCAAAAGCTTTAAAGTACCGAACAGTTTTTGTGACTTTTTAAAGTGGGCAAAAACTGTCGAGTCCTTGGAGTGTTTTTTTCTCAGGCCATTTATCAGCCATCTGATTTATTATCGTTTTTTTTTGGCCTTCCACCAATTTACTGTCATATAGATGGAAAAAGTTTGCTTTGAGCAGCTGTTTTTGTTGCTCAGTGAAAAGTCAAAAAGCGCAACAATCAAAGACTTTTAGCGGATTTGCCCTATAGTGGGTCTTCAAGATCAAATGATCTGATAGCTTTGACTGGGAACGTTAAAAATACTCTTATGAAAGCTGGTGGTTTGGATCTCAAATTTACAAGTTTTTTAATAAGATGGGTTAAAGATATTTTTAGAGAAGTTTCTTTTCAAATTACAGTCAATTTAAAAAATTATATGAGATTCATGTAGTAAGGAAATTTAATATAATAAATATCAATCATAGTTTGCCCTCTTTTAAGGAGAAATGTTACTAACAATTTTAATTATTTTCTTAGTAATCAACTTTTTTTGTTTTAAATTTTTTGATCTAATAATAATTGTAATTAGTTTATAAAATCTGTCTAGAGAATACTATCTTCATATAACATGAACTTCCATTCTTAATAATAATAATTTTAATAGACTTTTTCATTCCTCCTGATATCTTGAAATCTCCTGTGTGTTAATGACTATGAATATTTATAGACCATATTAATTAGAGACCCACCTGCGAGGCCGACGGAAAGCCTCCGTATCCGAATTGTGTGTAGGCAGCCATTTCGCTATATGACTAAATGACGCTATAAGACCTTAGTCTTAAGTAACTCTCTCTCTCTCTCTCTCACGTGGGCAGTCTTCTGGAGGATATTTAGTAAAGCTGCTACATCAAATGATGTGCTGATGGGGTTAAGAGCTCAGTTTCGATTGGGTCTATTCACAGTAACCGGCGATAGCAACAAGAACGACATTAGGCCAACCGAAAGTACATATCTCGGGTCTGTCACTCGCTATTCGAAATTCTGTCACTTTTTTCCTTATTGGATTTCTCTTGGCCAGAACAACACTCGCAAAACGGCGGCGGCAACACGAAAATCGACGAAAAATCGACGGCAAAACCGGCGTTATGGCCAACACACGCTCCTCTAGATGTGCACCTTATAACGTTCGAACACGAACTGGTTGCGAATGCCGTTGCTGTTGCTGCTGTCGCCGTGATGTTGCTGTTGGCCGTGTTGCTGCTGTTGCTGCCGCTGCTGTTGTTGTGGCGCATTCCGCTGCAGTTGCTGCCAGAGCGGGACAACGAGATTGCGGCCCCCAGAAGAATGCCGCTCGCCTTGGAGCAACAAAAGCCGGCGGACTGGAAGCGAGAATTGGGCAACGCCCACCATTCGTTTCCTCTCTCTGTGCCATCCATTCCCCGCCAGCAACTCGTATTCGCAGCTCACTGGAAGTGCGGCGGCTCAACCACCAATCATAATACTCCATTGCCTTCGGCTGGCTGATTTAATGGACAGGTGCGAGGCGAATACAATACCAAAAAAGATTAAAAAATGAAATGGAACTGCGAGATATCCAGAATTTTCACAACTCTCGATGGTCTTGTTTTCCCCACGATTCCCGGGCAACGCCCATTTGTTTTGTTTGGCTAGTCATTTGTTTGTTTACCTTTCGAAACACTGACTGAGCCACTGACTTCTCGGTTTGGGAATTGCTCTCGAGCTAATGCGATCGCCAGCTGAAAATGCCAACAAATGTGGTGCGGTTGCCAAGTGGTGACACAAAAGCGTTAATACGATCACCGAATTCCTCTGCACTCGCTCTGTATTTATCGCCCGTCATTACCTTTATCGCTGAATTGCGCGAAAGTTAACTCCCATTATCAATCCTAACTAATTAATCTCACCTTATCGGGTTCATAAATTATACTTAAATATCAAGCTACCTGTATACCAGTTATTCCAAATATCATCGAGATTTTAGCTTATTTATGCGAGGAATTAATATCCTTAGTAAGCCATCGTCATTTAATTCTTGGACCATTTCAAATTTTCTATTTTAATTCCAACTGAATTGGTCTGAAATAACTAGATTTTTACTGAGTCAAAATCTGCCAAGTGGGCCACCCCTGTTCCGAAGGTCCGATTTTCATCGAACTTTTTTACTTTTCCGGTTCACAACGAAAATATAAGAACTTCATTTGAACGGTTTTGCGAAATTTTGAGTTTTACCGGAGTTATAGGGGTCAAAACGTGGCATTTTTGACACTTTTTCGAAAAAGTTGCACTCAGTCATTAATTTATAACTTCGGAACGGTTAGATTTATCTTTATGATGTTTTCACTAATCGCTCAAGAATTAATATGGCTTTTCATAAAAAAATTTAAAAAAAAATTAAAAATTTTTGTTCTTAAAAATAAATCAACATTTTTTTTTAGTTGTTATTTTTTTCAGTGTTCTTCACCAGCTATAGAGTTTAAAACCATTTGAAAATAAAGTTTGATTCATTACGAAAAAGATCCAAAAAAAAAAAAGAGTGGCCCGGCCAAAGGTTTTTCGCAATATCGATTTGAAGAAGGGCGCACAGCGGTTTCCCATACAAAAACGGCTTGCTCGTGAAAACTGGCTGGTCAACACATGCCGTAGCGAGCGTAGCGTCAGCTGTCAATGGGGGACTTTTTGCCGTTTTGTATGGAAAACCGCTGTGCGCCCTTCTTCAAATCGATATTGCGAAAAACCTTTGGCCGGGCCACTCTTTTTTTTTTTTGGATCTTTTTCGTAATGAATCAAACTTCATTTTCAAATGGTTTTAAACTCTATAGCTGGTGAAGAACACTGAAAAAAATAAAAACTAAAAAAAAATTTTTATTTATTTTTAAGAAAAATAAATTTTAATTTTTTTTTACATTTTTTTATGGAAAGCCATAATAATTCTTGAGCGATTAGTGAAAACATCATAAAGATATCTCTTACCGTTCCGAAGTTATGAATTAATGACTGAGTGCAACTTTTTCGAAAAAGTGTCAAAAATGCCATGTTTTGACCCCTATAACTCCGGCAAAACTCAAAATTTCGCAAAACCGTTCAAATGAAGTTCTTATATTTTCGTTGTGAACCGGAAAAGTAAAAAAGTTCGATGAAAATCGGACCTTCGGAACAGGGGTGGCCCACTTGGCAGATTTTGACTCTACTTTGATTTCTTTCTAATAAAATTTTACTTTTGGCAAACATTTGAAAATACCCTAATGATTTTATGGTAAATTTTAATTGGAATTTAAAAATAAGTGAAATAGTTTAATTACCCATTAAACTTAACCAATTAGTTCCGACCGAGGCTCTACAAATATACCTTAATAGCATATTCTAGCCAATTTATTTCCTCCACTTGAAGGCATTTCTAATATACAAGCAATTTTAATTGCAATTAAATAGCATTTGACATGCATCCCAAAAACATGAAATTGGTGCCCTCATTTTTGATTTGACGAATTGCATCTATCATGTTGATGGGTGATTTATGGTATTTTTGGAAATAATGAAAAGAGAATTTCGTTTTGCTAAAAATATGGTTTTTAAGAAGTAATATATATATTTACCCACTATTCCGTTTACTAAAAATATCTTTCAACCTTTTTACTTTTCTATAAAAAAAATACGAGCAGTTTGAATTGCAATTAAATAGCTTTTGACATGCTTCCCAACAACAACGAATTAATGACCTAATTTTTGTTTTGACGAATTGCATCCGATTTATAAAATATGAGTTTCTGTACGATGATAGGTGGATCTCCAAAAAGTTATGACATTCTCCTATATGCATGGATTTTAAAGAAGTCATACTTAAAATACATATACTTTTATATTATCCCTTCAATGGCATACATTTCCGTTTACTATACATTTTTATCAAACTTTTTACTATTCTTTAAAAATGCCTGCCTGCCTGATTACCCAGGCAGAGGACTGGGAAAAAAGTTTCGCTATTACTAACATATTTGGACTTCCGCTTTATGATCCATTTTTTACGATTCTCCGGCAGGACGAGGGACCTGCGGGGTGCCCAACTAATGCCCAGGACACGCATTCCGGAAATGGTCTCCGGCGAGAGTCCACTGTGGATGGATGAGGATGCGGATATGGATGTTATGATGCCGTGAGGTAAACCTCAAATGTTTTTGCGGGTGTCGCGGATGCTCTCGTGTGTGTTGGCAAGCTTGTTTGCTGTGTCTCTTTTTTTTTGTTTTCTGTTTATTTTTATGATAATGTAATAAAAGCAAATTAACCTATAAAACCGAAAAAGTGCGACTTACACGACGGAATTGCGCCATAAGGTCTGGGCGTGTCCTCACCTCGCTCCGCACAAGATATATGTATTCGTATGGCAGTGGGCAGGGAAAGAAGAGAAACGATCCACGTGGTGCTGATTTGGAAGTGGGAGTGGGTGTGGCATAGAGCGAAGTGGAGTGGGTGGAGGTGGGGTGGGCGCACCACCCACCGCGGCCGAGCATCGGCGGAAAATGAGAGCAACGTGTTAGCTCAAAGCAACAAATGACCAAAGCTGTTGCCCCTGCCAAACGTAAATGTGAATTAATTCCAAGGGAAGCCAAGTCATGCCGAGGCCAAAGGCAAAACCCAGCGGCCACTGTACACTTGGCCCAAAATTAGAGAAAGAACCCTTGGAAAATATTTAGGATGAACATTATTTTACTTTTGTCCACAAAGTGAAAGACATTTATCAAATTTGAAAAAAATAAAACTTAATTTACGCTTCACTACAAAACTGCATAATTTAATAAATATATATATATAAATCACTTTAATTTTAATTAAAACATTTTAGCCTTAAACCAATAAGAATTGGCTTTCAAATAATTAAATTGCTGCATATTTCAACATTTTTTCTATCACCAAAAAGGATTTGTTTTTGTTACAAGCCTGCCACCTTTCAAATAAGATTGGTCTATAGATCAATATATTCTAAAAATAAAGGGAGTTTTTTTTATAGTGCAGCAGCAGCAACAAGAACGGAGAGTCCCCGGCCAAGTGCCCCTCCGGGTGTTAAGTACAATATTTGCTGTGTTGCGCGTTTTACGAGTGGCGCTTTTGCAATCGCTGGGTTTCGCTGGGCGAAAGGGGGCAGCCAAAGGGGGGTAAGGGGGGCGAGGCGGTAAGGAGGCGGACAGGCGGCGGGGGGCGTGGCAGCGCCGGGCCAAATGCAATCAATCAATGGGTCAGCATGATGGTACACACCAGACGAGTGGCAACCACATGGGGCGTTTCCATTTGCGGCAGCCACACACTGACCACCCTCTGAGTCGAGAATCGAGAGTCCAAGAGTCGAGAGTCCTGAGCCAGAATCTCGAAAAACTTGGATCGGGATGCGGATTGGAATCGCAATTGGCAGTGGCGGTGGCAAGATGTGCACTTCACTTACAAATCAGTCGACGGCACTTAAAACCTATTTTGACAATTGAGCTGTCCGCCTGTCAAGCTGACAGCGCGCACTTTTCACGCCACTCGATAAAGTACAAATATATATATATGGATGTAGGTATAAACATATATATCAGGAATTCGGATTCGGATTCGAGTTCGGTAGATATGGTGGTGGTATTTCCTCCACCGTTTTATGCCGTTTTAATTGCAACATCTGTCACTGCGGTTTATGCATATATCAATTTCAAAATAGCCAGCAAATGGCAACGGCAATGATTCCATTTCCATTTCCAGAACCAGAACCCAAGCCCAATCCCTCGAACCCCGTGGAAAATGAAATATATTTTTATTTTTATTATATTCGCCGGCAAAAACTGTCACAACACTCGCCACTGACGCCTGTCGAGTTCGGTTCCGTTCGGTTCGGATCTTCGAAAGAAGAGCAGGGGTTGCAGGGATCAGGGGATTCGGGGATCCGGGTCTGAAAGAAGGGTCAGGACTCGATACGCACCACACACACTCTATGGCAACCTTTCCCTTTTTTCCCGCCGCGTTTATTGTTGTCATTTTCAGCGGGCTCGACTTTAATGGTTGTCAGAAAACATTAAAAATTGTCACATGAATATATCGCTACGCTTGCAAACGCGTAATTGAGTTCTACTCATTATGCAATATTTGGCTTATAGGAATATAAGTAAATACAATTTAGTTTCTGACATTAACGGCAACAAAATTGGAAATATAAACAATTAAATTGATATCAAATATGGTGGGTGGATAAATAAAATATACTCAAAAGAGACATTCATTTACATATGTCACAGGTTGCCAAAAATTTGACAGATTTTCTGCAAAATATAAAAGCCTCTAAAATATTGCATTTTCTATTGATTTACTACTAAGGGATTATATATGCACACATGTTTGCATTAGTCATTAAGAATGTATTGAAAGTTATTGCATTTAATTTAGTTAAGTAAAAGGCAAAACATTTAAAATGTTAAAAAGCAAAAAAAAAACTTTATAGCCTGAAAAATAAATTAGTTACATTTACTTTCACCATATAAAAAAACCATTTCAATATTATGTGAAAAAGTTAAGGATCAATAGATAAATAAACAATCACTTCATCAAAAAAAAAGAAGATAAAAACGAAATGAAATATAGTACTAATTTTAAAGAAACTCTGTTTAGGCAATAAAAAATACAATTATTTTGCAGTTCTTTTTAAATATTTCATACATTTTCCAATAACCCATTACCTTTTCCACTTAATAAGTAGCTAATACGTATTATCAGCTTAGGGTTTGATGAACTCTGCACCCCCAAAGTGTAAATATTTTGAATCAAAGCATTTAAATACCGTTTCATTGTTACTGAAATAAGTGTAATTGAAAATCTCTTAAGCGCTTGGCAAATACACTCGAGAATGGACGAGCAGGGGGATATTGCAGACGCACAAGGACGCAGAGGGCAAGGACGAAGGACGACTCACTGCAGGCGCTAAATGAGTTTGTCAATCAAAATGCAAATGTCACCGGGAAGTGACATAATCCCACTTGGGAGTCGGGCTAAGCCGGGCGAAACGAGCCGAAATCCCGGTGCGAGCTAAAGCATTTGACCACAGTCCTCTGCCATCATCCACTCCACATCCACCATCAAAATCGAAGCACTCTATATGGCATATGAGCGAATTCCCGAGCTCCCCGTCGGAAATAGCAACATATGACGATCTGAAGTTGACGTGATACTATAGGACTACAAGGACTTCAGGGGATGAGGGCCAAGTGGGGGTGCTAAATTGCAGTAATCGGCTCTCGTGCCCGGCGACAACGTTTATGTTTTATGTGCTCATTTATAATGCGCACTGCTCATTTGGTAATGGTTCAATAATGACTGTCAGACTACTTAAAAGGCTGCCCAGGATTGCGTGGAACCGCCGACATCTGCTGAGCATTACGCTACCCGGCTATCCGGGTTTTTGACTTTTCGAACAATCCAATTCAATCCAATCCGATCCGAGCGATTCCCGGTCACAATAAATCTCCGATTCTTGAGCAATCCGCGGTGACAGCTGCCCCCGCTGCCGCTTGAAAAGACCTCGTGTAATTTTAGGCGCCACTCTCCAGGGGTCAGGAGGAATGGAGAAATAAATAAAGTCGAATCGCAGGTTAGAAATGAGGGAATCTTGGCTAAGCCGAACACAGAAACAAACTCAATCCGGCCACGACTTCGATTTGACTGGGCCAGATAGACAGCCGGCGTTAGTTGGCACACTCGAAAAATTTGACGGGCCACGAAAAACCTCAAAAAAAAGGTCGTCATTCCTTTAATGTTCTGAACTTGAAGGGGGTTCTTCATCAAGTCGTTTATTTTATTTAGGGTACACATCATAAATCTGAAAACATTTAGAGGACTAACAATTTATTATATTCTTGATTTTTGTTTGATTCTTAGTAATATTTTATTTAAATTAACAATAAAAAGATTAAACTCCAATAGATTCTAAATTCCCTATTTCAATACTCAGCATTTATTTTATTAGAATTATTTATTTAATACGTTCAAACTTATTCTGTAAACTAAGTTTTAATGCTATTTAAGGATTTAATGTAATTTTTAATGATTATGTTATGTTCTAAGTAAATATTTTGGTGAGTTTTAATACTTTGAATAACCTTGAAAAGGATTTTTTTTTAATTTCTTTATTCCTATCTGTACGTTACTATATTTTACTATAAATGTCTGGCAAATCACTTTAAATCTTTTTAAATCTTTTTTGCAAATATGGCTTTCATTGTTTATTAATAAATTTTTTTATGAATTACTTTTTTTATTAATTTTACGAACAATTCTCCGAGTGAAGCTGGCAGTTGGCAAAAAAAAGTCATAAAAGTGAGTGAGCCCAGTGCCATTCTCATGCCCATTCGCAATCCATTCCCCCTGCCATTGCCGCTCCCACTCCCGTTGCCCCATTCCCCAATTGCCAATTATGCCGCAGCAGCAGCCCATTCCATCTTATAGCCTCCTAAACCATTCCATCCAATGCCTATGCCATTCTCTACCAGCCCATACCATCCCCATCCCCGGGACAAGACAAACGCTGCAAGTTGCAACTATCGAGGATCGTCGCCGTCGATCGCTGTCTGTTGCCTTCGACACTGACGCCAACCGGTGTACAAACAAAAAAAAAACTGGGGTTTTTCAAGAGAGTGGGAGGGAAAGGGGGGCAAAGTATCTGAGGGATACACCAGTATCCGCAGCTACAAGATGGCTGCTGCCAATCCTCGCCCGCACCAATGCCAACTCCCCCAGATCGGAAAAAGCTGCCCAGACGTTCTCTTGTCGTGCCGAAGTGGCATTCGCTATTCGCTGGGAAAACTACCTCCAGATACAGATACTCGCACTTCATACGGCATATAATTTAATTTGCGACGCTTATCAGGCGCCACTTTGCGTCGCAATCGGTGACAATTGCATAATCCGGCTGCAAATGCCGAACATTTAACATTGCTCTAATCGCACTGACGAGCCATTTCTCGCTTGCTCTGAGATTGGAATGCTTTCAGTTGGGATAGTAGTAAAAGCACTTAGTTAATTAAAGTCCTTAAAAGCACTCTTTTGAACGAAATGGGATTCAAATGTCGGTCAGCTGTGTCAAACTAGCTTGTATATCATCGCTTTTTATCACTATATAGCTAGTTTCGTATATAAATCTAAAAATGTTATCTCACTACCTTTTAATTATTATATACATTTATAAGTTTTTCAAGGCAAACAATTTAAAAAATTTTTGTTTGATTCGTTAAAATAAGTATTTAAGAAAGTTGCCATTATGAAAAATATTTAATGAAATTATTCTAAATATATTTTGAAATCTATTATGTCGTAGATCTCTGGTACATTTAAAAAAAAACTCGGAAGTAGAATATGAAATAATTTAACAAATAAATTGTTTTTCCATCATTTTAAAGTTAGTAGCATAGTATATTTAGAGAAATATAATTTAGTTTTGGTTTCCGCTAATGTTATTTCGAAATCAAATATTTAAAAAACGTTTATTTTAGTTTTATTGTTATTTTGTTAGCAAGTTATTAGCTTTATCTTGCTTTATTTACTTTCCCTATAACTCGTGGACAAACTCGCTCTTATATCGAATCCCAAATAAAAGAATAAATAAGAGGCATTTATTAGGGCACATTTATGAGCCGAGCACGCTTCCTCCTGCCCATCAGATACATTTATCCATCCGAAAACGAATCCAAGTCCAAAGAGTGCGGGCATACAAATTAGTGCGCATCTGCGCCACCGAGTCATTCTGGAGAATCCTCGGGGGTAATGGGTATGTGAATGGGTATGGAAATGGGGTTGGGGACGGGGTGGGGAGGACAACACGTCTTGACATTTGCATCTTGAAATGCAAGTGAAAGATACAATCCCAATCTGTGTATCCAGATGCGCCATTGTCACTGTCATCGGCTGTGGCTTCCTTTCGGCTAGAACTCTCAGTGCGGATGATAAATGACGTCGATTCAACAAATTGCCACACATACAGGGCCCCAAACCAAGCCAAGTTTGGCCAATTGAGAAGGAAATCAACTCAATCCATGGCCCACATACTCGTACTACCAAGTTAGCTCTCCGATTCTGGGTGGGTGGGATTATTCCGCCAGTGCCGCCCCCTCAATTTCCACTCGACAGTGTCTCAGGAATTAATTCGGAGCTGTTTTAAATATTTCTTTTGCATAATAAAATCGTCTCGAAACAGACGGCTTCAAGTTGATTTGAATTGTATTTTATGCAAATTAACTTCTACTGTGTTTTATAAGTTAGCATGCCAAAGGGATTTCATAATTGATTATAATCCTTTCATATCCCTTTTTGTACGTCTGGTAAGGATACAGCACAAAATTATACTGATAGAAAATGTTTCAGAACTTCATAAGAGAATTTTGCATTTGGATTTTAACAGCTTACATTTTTTGTTAAGGAATTAACGAATCGATACATTTATGAAGATTAATCATTAATAGCAATAATCACAGGATAAGAATAATCAGAAAAAAGAGAAAATTAAGAAATGATTTAAAAAAATGTCTCTTAGGGCCGTTTTCTCGTCCGCCTGTTAAATTTAAAGTAGGGTTAAAATTCTTATTTTCCATGAACTATCTTATATTATGCAATAGATAGGTACTTTCCAAATCGACTATTTTGTGTGCGTGTCGATTGGACGTCTATATCTTATAGCTCGCATAGCAACAATAGAGAAAAATAAATCAAAATTGTATGCCATCATATAATAAATATTAAAATTATATTTACATATGGGCACTTCCAAAAAAAAGTCCACCAAGCCAAAAACCTTGAAACTTGAATAAAAGATATTTCCACATGATTTTGCCCCGATATTAGTTTCTAATTAGTTGGATACTGAGCTTAACTACAAATTTGGAGTATAGTTTGATTATTTTTATGACAAACCCCACCAATATACGCAAAAATCAGTTTTTGGCTATTTTTTTGTTATTTTTTGGACCTGTCTTCTATTGTTAATTTATCCTATAGGAATGCTAATATGTGACATTTTTCTGTACTGAATGCTTCATTCACATGCTAAACTATTAAGTTAAAAGCAAAACATCCAGCGATTGAGAGATAGAGGTAAAGAAATCCGCTTTACAAAACAGTCGGAAAAAATGTCCCGAGCGACATGTCCCGAGCGAATGTGGTTGAAACTGCATAAAAAAAAAACGGCAAAGAATTTTTGAGTGAAACCAAAAGCATTTCACAGCGACATGTTTGAACAACATTCTAAAAAAATCGCATTCAAATATTCCATCAGAATTCGCTAATTTCTGGTGTTGTATGAACTTCCCCGAAATCCACTTCTATTTTTGTCCCGAGCGAATACGGCAGTTTTTTACCGATATCTTAAAAACTAAAAGTGGTACAAAATCAAGATTTTTACCAAAAATAGAGCTTGGGAAGAGTAAAAAGAAAAGCCCACAATTAAAATTAAAATCCATTGTTTTACAATTTTTGTTCAACTTTAAAGGTGTGCAAATGTCCCGAGCGACATTTTGGAAGTGCCCATATATTTAGTTGTTTATTCTTTAACTTTTTCGTTTTATTCTAATCTATAATTTAATCTATTCAAACCTCAATTGTATTGATGCAAGGGAATAACAACTTCGGCTTGCCAACACTTAAATCTATCAAAAATAAATGTATTTTTGAATCAATATAAATTTATCATTTTAAGTTTATATATTTTGAAACACAATATTAATATTAATATTAATAAACAAACAATATTAATAAACCAGTAAAATATATAATTTAAATAAACCATAGCAACCAGCCTTCAGTCATCCAGCGAAATCAGCGAGCTTTTTTCCGCAACACACGAGGGATGCAACAATCGCAGTGCGTCCGTCGCCCTGGTCGAATGTTTTTGTTTGTTGTGCGTGTTTTTTATTTCGTTTTTCGCGTTTAAAAGTGTTTAAAAGTGAAATTCCGAGTGCAATGGAGCTGCCGAAAGAGTTGTCCATTGCGGAGATTCGCAATTACATGTTGGCCAACGACTGCAAGGTGACGAATCACGCGCTGGTAAAGCACTTTAAAAAATTCCTCACCCACCCGCAGTCGCAAAGTGAGTCATTTGTTTGTCTTTTGGAACCTGTTGAATGGCCAATAGTGAAAACTCTGTTGTGAAATGGTTGTTTTCTATGATTATCAATTGCAGATGAGGCCCGCAAGCGTTTCAAGACCTACGTCACCCTGCTCTCCACGATAAAGAACGAGAATAACCAAAAGTTTTTGATACTGCGCAAGAAATATGTGAACGAATGCCCCACGGAGGAAGTGGTGGAGCGCGCGGTGGCCGCCGCTTCGGAGCCCTCGAGTCCCGGCGGCGCCTCCCTGAACTTTGACTCCCCCATGAGGCAGCCTCCGCCCTACAAGCCCCCTCCCATGGTCACATCCCCGCCAGCAGCAGTGGTCTCCATTGCCAAGGAGCACCAGGAGAACTACCAGGAGTGCGTGGATGAATTCACAGCTGCCATAAAGCGCATAGAACCGGCCCGTCTGGAGAAGCAACCCGAGATTAAGCCAGAGGAGGAGGATCAGCCGGAGAAACCATCATCCCGATCCAACTCCATCGATGTGACCGACAACAAGGAGAACATACCCCGGTTCTCCTTCTCCTCGGAGGCCTCCACGGACTCCAGTTCCAACGAGAAGCTGGAGAAGAGCGATCCCACAAAAAGCGAGGCGAGCGATGTGGCCGAGAATCCCATCAGCGTGAAGGAGGCTACGCGCAAGTTTAACCGGATGGCATCCGAAGAGGAGGCCAAAATCATATCGCCACCGGCCAAGAAGAAGCCAGAGAAGGTGAGTGACTCAAAACCGGTTAAGGGGCATTAGCCGTCGTCATGCGGGCAAGGGGTTCTGGTTCTTCGGGTGAGGATGCGGGTGAGGGTGTCTCGTGGGCCATTCCCTCCCAGCGGTGCCACAATTTGTTCCATTTCCTGTGTGTCAGTGGGAAGATTCGCTCCAAGACAATTCAAATATGCGACTCTTTTTTTGCAGGGGCTTAGTTGTGATTAATTATCACAGCGCTAAGAATATTTTCATAAAAAGTGTCCAGAGAAGGGGACTCAAGAAAGTTATTTTCAGTACTATCTGTCTTACCTCAGTACAAAAAATTCTCTTTACCTTTTGTTTTAGCTGCAAATTCAAAGATATCTAGGAAATAATTTTATAATGATTTATTTTTAGAACTTAGTTCTTTTTAACTAATGACAATACGACTTATAGAATTTTTCAGTGATTATTTTTGAAAATTAAAGAAAGTTTGGAAAACTTTACCTATTTTTGTTCTTTTTACTTTTATTTTTCTGAGTATTCGAGTTCTTTCGATTTTTTCCTCTAACAAAAAATTAAAAATTCAATAAATAATCCATAAAGTTGAACTTGGGACTCCAGTTTTTGCATTTTTCAGTCGGCAGAACATTTGTTTGAATGTAGGGAAATGTGACCCGTTCGAAATTTTCTTTTTGGTTCAAAGTACCTAAAAAAAGGATTAGATATAAGTCTAAAGTAACTTAATTAATTTTTATATATTATTTTTTCGGTGAGTTTTAATGATTTGTAAAAGAGCCCGAGCTTACGGAACCTTTTTCAAATTGCTTTTATTGACACCTAAAAAAACAAATGTTTAATTTGAAAACAAAATTTGTATTTTGTTTTATTTTTAAGGGGCAAAAACAAAAAGTTTCCTACCCAAGGGATACTTAGATTATAAAATGATGTTGCACACATTTAGAAGTATTTCTTTGCATATGTATAATAGGATTAAAAAGGTACCTTTCCCATCACTACTTATGACTGAATGGCAACACAGAGGGCTGGTTGGTATTCCTCGGCTACAAATCAGGGTCAGATTAGATCTGGGGCCCTTGGAACCCCGAGCAATTATTGTCAATGCATCAGTGGCTGTCCCAGGGCTTTGGGCCACCTCAAGTGGAACTGCTGGCTGAATAGCGGAATGGCAGCTTGGCAGAATGGCTGGCTCGAACTAAGCTGGTCACCCAACTGTCTGTCAGTGCCCAGTTCCCAGGGCCTTGTCACGAATTGCCACCAGCACAGCCCGAATTGAATAAATCCATTAATTTTATTAGTGGACAATATAAATGTAAGTCTCATAAAACTACATGCGCCTGCATCGTTCCGTTCGCTTTTCTGTCCGTTTTTCTGTCCCGGCTTTGTCGCCGCGCATTCGAGAGCTGGAGTGCTGAAGAGCTGGAGAGCTGATGCCCGACATGTGTACGTACATGTGCGGACACATGTAGTCCGATTCCGATTCCGAATTCGATTTAGTAACTTTGTTCCATCAACTGGCCATGACGACACTTAGGCCGGGCGTTTGCACTGCAAGCTGTTTTTCTACCCGCCTTTATTTTCTTTTTTTTTATACCCCAAAAGCCTATTATGTGTACGAACACAGCGAGGACAAGCTAAAAATGAGTTACGTGAGAAATGTTGCCGCCAATAAATGTCTGCCTGGACAGGCTGCCTCCTCCAAAAATATACAATCAAATAGAATCAGAAAAATAATATATAATTTGAATATTTTAAACAACATTTTATTTAGGAATAAAAATGTATTTTATATTGTTTAAATTATTAATTATGTTATAAAAGAACTTATTTAAAAGAAAAGTTGTGTTCAAACTTATTTAATTTTGGAAATTGGTTGGAAAATGTAAATAAACCAATATTTCTATAATTTCCTAGGGTAAACTAATAATTCAAGTCCTAATTTAAAATTATGTTTAAAAAAGTGAAATGTTTATCTGAGTCTTGAGAGCATATTTACCACAAGCCTTTCAGTTTAAGCCATTTCTAGATCCCCAAATTTATTTTGTCTTATGAATAGGCCTTCAAATCATCAAACGAAATCCACTCAAATGTCTGCACATACATATATAATTTGTAGCGTGTCCGTTTCAAGATTCTAATTTAGAAATATCAATCCCGGGAGCATGTGGCAGTGGAATTTGTCAAGCGTTACGGAAAAATCGTTTCTTAGTTAATGTTACACGATATAGTAGTGCAATAGGGCCGAGTTGTCAAACAACTGTCATCCACTTAGGACTGTCAATCACGCAATTTAGAGTTGAGAACGAATATCCCCAGTGCATAAATCATCCGAATCTGTCTGCGAGACGGATGGTGCCATCCCATCGTATCCCATCCCATCCCATTGTATCGTGTTTGGCGGAAGATGCTCCGCAGCAGTGGATGTTCGTCAAACTAAGATTGTCAACGGTACGTCAGATGCTATAAAATCCCACTAAAACATCGGGAAGCGAACTTAAGTGCCTATTTGTACAGACGTTCGGACATGGAAAAATCAAACTCGTCCTTATATCGGGAATCTGTCTCAAAGCATCACTGCCGCAACTTCGTATTTCTCACGTATTTCATGTTTTCGGATTTACACATCCCGTTCTTGAGAGGCCAAATTAAAAATATAAAAATTAAGTCGAAATTAAATGGAAGCCATGGGGGATTTTTACTATCACCACAAAACAGCGTGGAATTTAGTATTTGAAAGGAATCTTAAATTAGTTGTACTCCTCTGTATTAATTTTAAAGAGGTTTGCGTTTTATGGGCTAACAAAAAAAAGATATACGAATTAAATTAAATTGTTTAATAATATTTTCAAAAAAGTAAAAGTTGCTCCAACTTTTGTAAAAAGAAAATTTTAAGTTGAACAACTTGGAAAAAATATATCATTTAAATGAATATGCATTCATCATGTGAATTCGTTCGCATGAGCCATTCGCCTTTTTCTACAAGTCATTATTAATTTGTCTGCGACATGAATACAGTTAAAATAAGGGCTATCACTTACTTGATCGAATTGATAGCTCCTATTTAGACCATTGGAGATAAAGAAAGTATATAAGCGCTTACAGCTTGTTAACAAATTGATTCGCTAACAAGACACACCATCATTTCGGATGGCGCCAACCGTCTTCACGCAATTATTAAAATTCAGTTGTAAACAATATTGGGATAGGTTTGATGGATGCTCGTTTTTTGTTCATCAAAAGAAATAACTAATCATTGCTGGCCGAAAAGAAAGTGACGCATCATGTTCCTAGGAATTTAAAGGAGGGATTCTAATTCATGGGATTTTTTCCCGCCGTGACCGAAAAACTTGGGAGCAAGTGGAGTAGATCTATCATGACGAACCGTGAAATTTTGGCGTCGCAACTGTAACTATGAGAGTCTGGAGTCTCAGCTAGCTGATCAATTAAATTCGTTTCGATCGTTTTTAATTAGCCCGATGATTTTGCATTTTCTACGCTCACTCAGCACCGTTGTGTGTTGGAAAAGGATTGATTAATTTACGCCCTAAAAAAATAACCGGACTTGTTGTTATTTTTTTGTTTAAATAACTAATATTGATAGAAGTATACAAATTTGAGTTTTACCAAATTTTGATTAATGAAATTGGAAAGGTTAAGGCTAAACTTAAGCTTAAAAAAATAATATTAAAAACAATTTAAAGATATGTATACCTTCAACAAAGAAAATAGGCAAATTTTTGTATTCGTGATGTTTGGTATTATTAAAATTCGTGGAATTGGTAGAGTTTTTTTAAATGGAAATAAAGAGTGATATTGTTTAAATCTTTATAATGAGGGGTTTGCAAAATGAAAAAATTAAGTTTTGTGAAAGCTTTACATTGTTGTATTTTTAACATAAATTTTAAAACATAATATTCATAAAAGAACTAAGTTTTCATGAATAAATTCAAAATGCTGTCGGAAATGCCTGAAATTAAATTCCCCCCTCCAGTCCAGTAAACAAAAACTAATGCAAAGTTTTGTTGATGTTCTGTGACTCTAATTTAAACCCCCTGGCATCGTCACAAATATCCTTTAAAGCAAATCCCTTCCCAAAAGTGGACTGCAGCATCAAACAGACCGCATATATTCTTATTAAAATAGGAGGCACCTCTCGTGTCCCAGAATGCATATAAAACTGCCATCCCGACCCACATCGAAACTAAGGCGTGGATCGAGGGGCGTGGCAGGGACGAAACGGAACGAACGAACCCGTGGCGAAACCCTTTGCATAAAACAAGTTGGTGAAACATGTTAACATAGCCAATAAGCAGCAATAGAAATTAGTTAGGCAAAGCTATTCTCATCACGGCCATCCCAGCCACAAAGGACCCAATTAAAAATGTAAGGAAACAAACCAAAAGTTGTTATTGCTGTTAAACAACAACGGACTGTGTCCCGAAGCGGTTAAATTTACAACAGCAACAATTTTCACCCGTTTGCCGCTGTTCGCCGGACAAGGAGCAGTCAGTCAGACCACCGACCAAACGAACGCCCCCTTTGACAGAAACGGACGGAGTCCCAGGACCCATGGAAATGGCAAACACGACCATTTTGTGGCATCGGTCCAAAGGTAAGACTCGCCGGGCCAACGTAAACACTGAAGGGACATGCTGGCCCAGACCCCGAGTCCCTTGGATAGCCCACATAGCCCAGGACCCGGGACACAGAACCCATGGCCAGGGCCACATCCTGGCAAAGGACAACGGCCAGCTGTGTGATATAATATCGGGCATAAAGGGACAAACACGGGACATAAGAAAACTGGCCAACAAACAAGCGATTGGGGAGGATGAGTGGGCCGGGCGATAGACAAGGGCAACCGGTGCTCCACAACCCCCAATTCCCCGTCCGGATTCGAAGTTGGAGTTCCAGTCCGAGCTGCTCTGGGTTTTGCCTTTTTTATTTCGTTTTGCTGTCTCCTCCCTTTTTGTCGAGCTAAAGCCATAAAAAAGCAACATACCATCGAATTGGAGACAATCTTGAGGGTGGGTGCCTGCAGTCGAAAAAAAGTACATCATTAGTTTTAAAGGGTGCTATTTAAACCAAAATGTAAAGGATATGTGGGCCTTTAAATTTATTAAATTATTTTAATTATATGAAAGAGTATTGCTTCAAAAAATAAATTATGTGAAAGGGTATTGTTTCAAAAAAAATATATTTATTATATTTATTATGTTGGTCAAAATAACATTTAGCTTAATGAGTTTCCATCTTACTTTATATCTCTCTTATTATAAGAAGATATGAAAAGGACTTATGGTATGAGTCCATATTTTTAATAATAATTAAGGAAATGTAGTTCCTTCCTATCGCTCACTTAAGCTACTTATATAAGAAGACTCCAATGGTTGTCCTATAAAAATGGGGAAAATCTATAATATCTTTCCTTAAAATTGCATTATTTATCATCTTAGAAACCAAAGTTATTAAGAGGATATATATAACAGTTTCCAACTTGAAACCCTTAAAAAATGTTTGCACCTGCAATAATTTTTTTCAAAGTGTTGTGGGCGGTTCATTTCAGTTCGGTTCGGTTGAGTTTCCCTTGAATGGGGTTCGGCTTGGGGTTGGGTTCTTTTGTTTAGCATTGACATGGCCACTTTGCCAGGGGCCCTGCGTCTCAATGTTTGTACTGTTTTGTGATGTTCTGCTGCTGTTTCTGTTCCTGTTACGCCTGTCGCCTCGCTCGCTCAAATGCCCGACTACGAATACGAATTCGAGTCCTCCGATTCGACTTCTAGAATGCCGTTCGTAATGCTCGTTACGTTACCTTTACCCAAAAAATATGCTCGACATTTGCTCGGCATTTGCAAATGGCGACTGCCGCCCTTACCTGGGAAAAATCGGACCGAACACCGGGCGGGTAATTGGAAAAACGTGAGCTCTCCAGGAGTCAAGTGGCGTGTAAATAGACGGTGAGGATGAGAGGTCCTGGCACGCGTTCTGCGCATCCTGCGGCTAAATGCGGCATTCAAATGTCGTAGTATTTATTAGCTATGTAATGTTAGGCCGGGATAATAAAGGCCCAGAGTGGGTGATGTTGTTCAGGTGAAGCTAGGGCCGGAGATTCCGGGGATTCCACAGCTTGTTCGGCCCGCGAACATTACGCGAATGGATAATTAGTTGCCGAAAATGTGTTGTGCGCTCGTAAATATGAGGCACACATGTCGGCTCGACTGCCGTTCCTATTGTCGCGGGCACATGTGTTTGGGAAACCCCCCACTTCTGCCACGCGGAAGCCCCATCCCCTCGGAAATCATTAGAGAGCTCATTATCAGCAGCCGAGTTTTGCGGGTGTGCCACGCCCCCGCCCCCCCGAAATCCTAGCCTAAAAAACTCTGTAAATCACCGAGGCAAAAAAAACACAACAGAACGCACATCTACTTTCTTTTAGAGGCAGATCCTCGAGAGCAAACGAAGAACCCATCGTACTTTCTGCCTTAAGCACGCGCCTAATAAATAAAAATTATTACCTTCATAATTAGTGGAGGAACATGGCGATGGCGCCGTCGAATGCGTGAGCATAATTACCATCCAGCTTTTACGCCCGTGTCTGCACCCTTGGAACAACACACACGCATCCCAGTTTCATCCCCCAACCCCCATCTCATTGGCATCCCATCTTAACACTCGGAGAAAGTGTGAATGGATTTTGGAACAGTATTACTAAATATTTCAATTCTTAGCTTAAGTTTTCAAAGCTTTTATAACTTTCGATTATAATTTAGTTTTTTCTAATTTAAAGAGAAATCATGTAATAATAACATCTTATGTAAATTAATATTTGAATTTGTTTTTAGAAGATGTTTCCAGATTTTAGAATTTAAAATTTGTTCGATCTTGAAACACTTGTATATATATATATTAAATTTAACTAGTATTCCTGTGATTTCCAATCTGTTTTTTTAGATTTTAATGTTAATCTAACATGAATCCTACTGTGCCTATGGCTCATTAACAAGTGGGTTTATCTGTTTGGTTTCAATTTGTGGTCCTATTCGTGCTTGATCTAATTATGAAATGCTAGATATTTTTGAGAGTGCACCCCCGCCCGAGTCGCAACCCCAACCCCACCCGTCCCATATCCATATCCATATGAACATCCATCGGATGCCACACACAGGGATTGTGGGGCAATGTTAACCGTGTGCGAGTGGGTAAATTAGAATCGTATATTCCGGGAGGCGACGACTGTGTTGGCGTTAATGCTCTCAATGGGCTTTCTATGTTTTATTCCCGCTTCGTGCCGATGTTTTTCGTTTTTGGTTTTTTGTTTTCTTTTTGTTTTTAATACACCATCTGACACCGCCCCCGCCAAGTCGTAGACAAAGTGGCAGAAACATGCATAATTAATTTATGCCCCTTACGGGCGTCCCTCTTCTCCTCCATCTCCTTTCAGCAATTAATCGAGGAGAAGGATTCGCCCGAGGTTACGCTGGCGCATCCCAAGGCTAAGGAGTGGATCGTCTCGATGGCGAAGGCTAATTACCAGGAGCTGGCCAAGATGGCCAGCGAGTTCCCGGAACTGGTTAAGCTGCAGGTAAGCCACTCTTTGATTTTCCAGCCACTTTCCACCCACGCTCCGCTAACAAATGCGACAAGTACAAACTATTCATAAGCATTAATTACGACAAATTAAGCAGCAACGCGTTGTTTTTGCCATGTCGAACAACACTTAAAAATGCGAGGAAAATATAATAACGACAACTGAGGGACCGGCCGTCAGAGGGGCTGGGGGGCGTGGTCCGGGGGGCGGTTGTCGCATAGCGAGCGGAAAGCAACAACGCCAGCCGAGGCGACAATTAATTGTGAAATATGTTTTCAGCATTTTTAGCACTTGTAGCGCATGTTAAAAAGTGGGCGTGAGCGCGACTCCGGACAACATAGGCCGTACGAATCGGTCATAGATATAGACGTAGATATATGGACTGCCATTGGGCAACCACTGACGACGAGTGATCTCGCTGGGAATCGGGATGGGGAGTGGGATGTCTGGAGGCGTCAGACACAAAACAAGCTATTTCCATTTTTTCGCACTGCCTGTATTCCACAAACATTTGCTGTTGCCTAATTGTCAGCTCCGGGATAATTGAAAATTTTTATTTTAAGATAAAAAGAATAGTATCCCAATCACTAGCTTTATTAGTTCAAAGCCTAAAAATGGCAGGAATGCAAACATATTTTCAAAAACTTGCATTTTTCAATTTTTATATAACGATCCCATTACGTTTATTTAAACATTGTGTACAGAAAATACTGAAATTGTTTACATCAATAGCATTATGGTATTGCTAAAAAAAATGTGTAGCTTTCCGTTCTACATCCACAAAAATCTAAACTGATCATTTAGCTATTCACTCCACATGCAGCTCCTTTGATTTATTTGCTTTTATTAGGTTTAGCCCTAAAAGAGGTGTTTTAAAAATTATTACCTTTGCTTTTTTTAGGAATTGTTAATTGTTGGTAATCAAAAATGTTTTGACACAATGTCTGAATGTATTTCCCCTAATTTAGTGCGGTGGAGAAATTTTATTTTAAAGGATCATAAATAATAAAAAACAAGGTCTACATTGCGTATTAATAGATTATATATAGGGACTTAGGGGATATAAAGTCTACGCAAGACATATAGGCTATAATATAAAGTTATATAGAAATCTATGAAAATATTACGAATTAGCATTAACTTGGCACTTTTAAAATGTAATATTGTAATAAGATTTCTTAACCAACTCCTTAGCCTAATGGTTGTAATATCAGCGAGTTTAGGACCGGGTATTCCCTAGTCCATCACCCCTAGACCAGTTTTTTACATTTATTTATGACGTGCGTGTGACCCCACTCAAATTGGGGAAAGAGCGAGCCCCAATTCTCGAGGGGTCGCCGCAAATGAGACATGGAAAAATGGCTCCGCTCGCGACATCTCGAGATTGGGATTGGGATTCGTGCGGACTGAGTGTGAGAACTCAATACACGATCCCCGCCAGATTTTCTGCCTGTGGTTGCTGCTCTTCCTCTGCGGTGCCTCTCAATTAGACAGCGTTTTTGGAGTTTTGTACGGCCCCGGGTATTTATGTCCCATATATCCAACGCTGATACTGGGGCGTCGGCCCCGCTGCAAGATGATTTATGCCGTCCGCAGAGGAACATGGGCCTCAGGGTCCGGGTCTGCGGCGAAGGCGTGGTATATTATGTTCGCGAGCGGACTAATTGCCGTACAAATGCACTGTTCCCGGAAATAATGAATTCCGCACTCTGCATACGCATATGTACATGTGCAAGTACGAATGCAAATGCTCGCAAATCTTGGGGCCATAAGTGCAATCAATTAATGAGCCGGCACCCCGGAGGCCGTTGGATGAGCAACTGCCAACTGGCAGCTCATTTGCGGCGCTTCCAATTCCTTGAATCACTGAAATCGCAACGAGACGGAAATAGCCATAAATCAGACCGCGATTGCCACTTAACCTAATGCCTTGAGTTCCTTCGGGGCCTTCGAAAGCAATCTGACTTGTGCTCATTTGCAAAATGTGAATGGCCGAAAAAACGGTTTTATCTTGTGAAATTTTAAATGTTCGCGCGAACAGTTAATCTCTGCACTATCAAGCAGAGATATTGTCTAATGGAGCATACATAAAAACCAGGAAGATGACTTTTTAATTATGCAATAAATTAACTTAACAATTTTTAAGTTTTTTTAATTATTCCTTAGAAATTTCAATTAAGTAGAGATAAGGATTAAATTGAAGAAATATTTTTTAAACAATTTTATAACTTTGAAAATTAAAAAAAAAAAACATCTTTAGAAAATCATAACTAATTTAAAAAAATATACGATCATAAACTACGAGTTTAGAATATCTTAAAAATATTAAAAATATAACACAGGGAAAGCTAATATTGCGTAGAAAAATGTATTCGATAGAAAAATAAATTTATTCTCAGTGAAATCTGTCCCGGGCCCCAAGAGTTCCAAAGTTATGCTGATGGATTCAGTTACACTTGTATGCTAACAGGATTATGTACAATGTCCGGACTCACATGCCGACAATTTACATATGTACGCGTATGTAAATAAATGGGCGAGAATTGTGGAGAAACTCCAAATAAATATTCCCCAGTCATCGGCGGCAGGGTGAAAAAGAATATTTTTAATTTGAATAAGTAATTCGTACAACGGGCCAAAATCAAAAAAGAAACAAGTCGAAACAAATGCGAAACAAGGAAAATTCAATTTACCCGCATGTCAAACCGAATTGCCGGCTAGGTCAAACACGTTGATGGATGGATGGGATGGACGGAATGGATGCACGGTTGGCCGAGTGGAGGGAATCGGAGCTCGGGGTTCGAAAACCCAACAGCAACATCACGGCACCAGCAACGTCGACAAGCTTAAATTGCAAAACGGTGCATGCTTGTCTATTTGGGGCGGTCCCACCGCCCTACCAAAATCGGATGGACTGGAAACAATAGACAAACCCGCGTTCAAATGGGGAAAGTCCAGCCCACACACAGCTGTATATGTATATCGGAGCACCTGAATGGCAAAAGGAGCTGCGGCATGGTGAAAAAAAATATATATATAACTCGGTAAAAGTACACACGGGCCGAAGTTTTTAATTAATACAAAACTTGTAACATTTTATAAGCCGCTACTACATATTAGCAGCGACTGGCGTTTTGAATATGCACATACGGATACATCCACCTATGTGGCTTTTATGCCCGGACAAGGGCATTCCATCAACCCATGCCATTCCGAACCGAAAACATTAGGCACTCTGGATTGGCTGTGGATGTGGAAGTGGATATGGAAGCGGACTTGTGGACTTGCGGATGGCATGCCCAGGTGGACTATTTAACCGAATTCAAATGTGCATGTCCGTTTACACAGAGTCATGTCCATGACTGTGCATCTAACCCGTGGTGCGGCAATGGTGACGGTGCTTGATGCCGATGCCATAGCCGAAGCCAAAGCCAATGCCGGTGCCATGTTGCCAGTGCTTGATTGCTGATGTCGTATGCCAGAAATTTAATTAAACTTGGGATACAAACAACCTCAAGCGGCTGGACAAGCCCATATTTGAGTACGACCACGTTTCAGGCAATCGTCGGCCACGGCTCTCTGTGTTCCGCAATAATGTGTTTGGGTATTTAAATACAAACAGGCGTTTGAAGTGCTCAAAATTAAAAATAATAAACATGATGGCTTCCCTTATAAGAAATGCCATCTATTCTATGTATACCTTTATCTAACGGTACTATTTTTATATCAATTTAAATATTTTGATTTTTTAAAGATTACAATCTAAACAATCATAGATTACATATTAGAAAAAAGTTTGTTAAAACAATATTAACAAACAGTTAGAATTTCATAAATATTTTGGAAACCAAATTGTTTTTTTTATTTTCCATTTTAATTACATTTTATAATAATAAGCAAAAATATCATCTATTTTTTTTTATGTTTTTTAAACGTCATTATTTGTTTGGGGTTTTCTGAACACTACATATTTAATTTCATTTGTTAAATCAACGTTAAAAATCATTTTAAATTTTAAACACTTATTTTTATTTAGAGAGTTTTAGCATAAATATTTTCTATACAAAATTGTTTTTTTCGTTTCCATTTTTATTACACTTTTTAATTGAATTATACCAGTGCAAAACGCATGAAGTGCCATTAAGTACCCAAGATCTAAGGACAATCTTCAAAGTCCGTCTGGCAAGTCTGCTCGCATCGTGACCATGAACTTTTCAACAGGTCGTCCGCAAAGGCAATAAAACGTCTGACACCTTTGACAGTCCCTGCGGCCCGCTGAGAAACTGAGAAACTACCGCCCATAATAGTGGTGCCGTATGTGTGTCAGCGGCGTTGGTGGCGCCCCAGCCAAGTGGCATATGATGATGGTGTTCCCCTGGATGGAAGACATCAAACCGAACGGCGGCTTGTGTGAAAGATACTTTCCATGGGTGTCATTAAATCGAGGTGACAATTCAATCAACAATCCGCCCGGACAAACACCGGCGAAAACGGCTGTGCGGCTGTCAAATGAGTGAAGCCTTTCCAGAAATCAAATCAAATGTGTTTACGACGTCTGCCACGTTGGTGGCTCAATTTTATGTCGCTGCGCAGCTATTAAATTTAATTAGAGCTCTGTGTCGTCGCTGCCGCCAGTGGACGTGAACGCATAAATGTCATCAAAATATTTCCCTGAACGGCGGCTTTATATTTAGTTATTGTGCAGTTTAGAGTTCACCCAGTGTCGTCGGCGAATGGTGGATATATTGTCAGTTGACATGCGAAAGGATTTCCCTTCTGGGAAAGAGCAGTGGCAGTAGTCGTGTCATCCGGCCATCACTCGGAGGTGATACACTCGGACATAAAACCCCATTTAATTGTCGTTGTCGTAAATAGCCTTTGAAGTTGTCTCTGATTTGGGTCATGAGCTTTTACTTAGTTTGCTTCCCTTTTGGCTTTAGATTAGATTGCAGTGATTTTCTGTTTATCTAATGTACTGCACTAGTTCTATGATTTCGAATGGATTTTATATAATACTTTCGATTTCTTATTATATGGGTTATAATTCTTACTCACTAAGGAACAATTGAAAGAAATGTGCATCATGACATTTTTATCTACTTTGAACATTAACTTAAAAACTTTTCAAATAATTGTCTGATTTAAATGTCTTTTTTTTAAATGTTGTAGAATTGTTATTGTTTATAGAAAGCGAAACATTGAAATGCAGATCCAAAGAACAATGTATCATGGTAACAATTTTGTCTTGATATGCTCGAATTTCAAATGGTAAAAACGATATGCGTATAAATGTCAGAAATTTACCATGTGCATATCAATTTGATTCCGGCTTGTATTTTTGTGTGTAGTTATTACTATTCCACCCTTTTTGCTTAAAGTTATACGATCTACATTTTTTAACTAGTTTTTTAAATATATTAAAACTATTTTTGCACAAAAACCTTGCAAAATTCCAAATGAATTAGGAAAAAACTTGAAAAACTATCCGTCCCACTAGGCACATGTGTAACTGTCCACTCGAAAGGGGGTCTTTAACTGTCATTCCAGGCGAAGTGGCGATTGCACTCGAAGCATTCAGTCGCTGGAATTCGTCTTTATTATTATCTCGCTGGCATTATTGGGTGGCGCTGTTGGCGCCAACATCTTGCACGTTCCAACGGATGTCTCCCGGGCAGAATGTGGCCAAAATCACCTCTACACGGGTCCGAACTGCCGATTGTCTCCACAATTATTGTCATTCACAATTACTCGAGGCTGCGTTGGTAATTCGGGACCTTTTGCCAAGTCGAATAGGCCATACTCTTCTGCCCCAAAAAGAAACCCACAATGAACTGAAACTTAATTGAATGTAAGCAGTGATGCTGCCATTAAAAATACAACAGATATATGGGGGGTAATGACCAATGCGGTTCGCAATTCAAAGCCATCGAGAAAACGGTTATGACCATTAAGGAGTTTCGGGCTAAGGAAGACTTTAGCGTGTTTAGCTCCGTGACTGGGGACTGGAATTTTTATTTTTGTGCCATCCGAAATCGGCGACATGTCTCGAAAACGTGAATCCCGGCAATGCTCCGTTCGGCCCGCCGGTAAAGTGTCAGCAAAAACGAAATTGAGCTTATCTGTAAATGCATCGGCGGGAGTTCGTCCAGACTGAAGACGTCCTGTGCTCGCCGGCGACTTGATGCAATCGTGCAGTCGTCAAATTAGCGACATTCGAAAAACTTCCCAGATAACTACTACGAAAACCCCAAACGAAAGCCACAAAAGAGCTGGAAAATACAAAAAAAAATAAAACAGAACCTCGGGAGCCTGTAGCCGTGGCCGTGCGCATTTTTTGTCTTCCTGCCACAGAACCCACCAGAGATCTGTCACAGGCCTGAAAATCAAAAAAAAAAAAAAGAGCCAAAAAAATAAAACAAAAAACCAAAGCTTGGTCCACGATCATTGAGTCCGTTTCTACGTGATTTATTTGCTGCCTCAATTGAATTGTTTTGGAGTGGACCCAACTTCGACTGGGTCCTCGGATTGAGATTGGGATTGTGACCGGGAGACTGAGACTGGGACTCTTCAAGAGGAGCACCTACTTTCGCATAGTCAATCAGCAATGCGATTTCTATGACTTGATTGACATTTCATGAGCCGACCACGGACATCCATTTGCCGCAGTCGCCGCCGTCGCAAGGTAAAAAATAAAATAAGTAAAGAAAAAGGCGCTGAGAACAATGGATGTGGCAGACAAAGAAGTGGAGAGCGTCAAAGTCATTGACGATCATCCCGACTGATGATCCGCTGACAATTCCCAAAACGACAAACTCAGGCGCCATGTTAACCACCAAGAAGTCCGGCAGACAATCGCCTCGCCTGGCTGACGAAGATGGATTCCTGATTCCTGATTCCCGATTCTTCATTCTTGATTCCTGATTCTTCATTCCTGATTGACTGGCTTCCGAATGACCATTGTTCCTCTGGCGATCTCAAATGATTACAATCGAAGGAGAAGGCAAGGCGATCGCGAACGCTTTGCATTTTATTAAACACGATCCTTTTGATTATTACGCCCCGTTTTGATGGCCCCGGAGTCCCCGATCTGCGATATCGGTTTGATGGAGGTCATTGCTGCTTTATTTGGACATGCAACTTGTCACGTTTAATGGCATGAACCGGCGGAATAGCGTGTGTGCGATTATCTCTACACTCGGAAAATAAATCAAGAATATCGCAGGAATGGTATTATTTACTAATGCACTTGGAAAATTAATGAAATATTGAAAATAAATAGGAAAAAAATGTTTATGCCAATTGTAACTGTATTTAAACCAGTTAAAATAAATGTTTAACAGAGGAAAAGAGTTCAGTTAAGGAAAATGTCTTTAAAAGATTAAATATTCTTAAAATATCTAAAAAAGAAAAAGAATATTGTGTTACAAGCTTTAAAATTCAGTTAATTTTGCTGGTCCTTTAAGGTTCTAAAGTTTATGGTTTATTCTATCTGCTGTAGGTCCAAAAGCTGTATCTCTAAAAGGAGTTTTATCATTAAATTTTCCTCTAAGTGCACCAATATCTCCAAGTGTTCGGGGCAACGGCAAAGCAATCAACGCCGATCCCAGCCAGGCAAACGTATGTATATTGATTAGCTTTCGCCTTGGGAGAATCCGTGTTCCTGTCGCAGGCAGTGCCACCGTTCCATGTACTAGCGCCAGCTACCGATTTCCGATTCCCAAATGGCGATCCCTATACCCATGCCCATTCCCAATCCCATTCCCAATCCGGATGCCTGTCAGCGGCAGAGGGCCCTGCAAATTTGTCAATACGTGTATGCCAACGATGCGCAGAAGGCTCACCGGGTCATAAATTGTGCAAAATAAATATGAATAATACTGCGCCTGCTTCTGCTCCTGCTCCTCCAAAAATCGCCGGCGGCCGGGAAGACCTGGTACTCGGATGGTACCCCACACATTGTTCCGTATACACCTCGTACAAAAGGAGGTGTTGCCTGGTTGTTATGAGTTTTTAAATCCGACTAAGCCCATTCGCCAACATTTATTCGAATTTAATCGATTTTTCAAATTGACTCCGCACTCGCCGTTTGCCGTTCGCAGTTCGCCATTCGCCGTGTAGTGTAAACCCACTACAGAAATCGCTGACCGCCCATCGGTCCGCCCATATTGGTTTTGCTTGTTTGTTTGTTTATTTTTTATATACTTCTGGGAGATAAAAAAAAAAAACAATTATTTATTGCCCCTATCCTTTCAACGGCCCCGTTTCGCAGAGGGTCTGCCACCCGGGCCACCTTAGGCCTATTCTCCGGCGACTGCGGTTAAAAAAGTAATTAATTCGCTGGGCTGGAACGCGTCAAATGAATTGAAAAAGTACAAATGATTGGTAATTATTAAGGGGATCGTTAAATAAAGTTATATTTCTCACGTCGTAATGAGCTGGAACTGTTTGAGAACCACTAAAACTGCGGTGTAATTACATTGCGAATTGGTTTCGTACTTAAGTGGGATTTAAGTGAGCAGGATTTGTATTCAAGTTAGTATTTGTATTCAAGTTAGGAGCATCAGTTCTACCAGTATTGCATGGTAATATCGATTTGATCCAGGTGTGTTTTTTTTGTGTGTAGCAGATGTCTTTAAATAGTATTTAAAGATTTAGATTTTTATATCAAGCCTTTCTCTCTGACGTTTAATCTTTTTATCTTTTTATGGTATAAATACAATTTTTTTTATGATATCATAACTTACTAATTTATTAAAGCCTCATTCTTTTCTATACAACACTTAAATAGAATACATACCATTTTAGAAGTTAATTTATTGGCAACTGAAAGGCTCATCCAATTTTGTGGCCCATTTAAAGGGCTAGCAACGATTCTCTTCCTCGCTTATACAATAGTTTGAAACAATTGAAGTAGAGCTTATGCGTGGGCTCACTCCAGAGGGTGCCGAATTGAGCAGGGACTTGTGCATAATTAATGAGGGAACCAAGGCAGGTGTGCTGGATGCGTAGGACGACAACCGTTGCTGTCAAACATGATGACAAAAGATTACATTTCGCAACTTGCGGCAGTTGCTGCCGACCCAAGATTTCCGATGTTAGAATGGCAGCCAGGCAACATGCTTAAGAATTTACATAAAACTTCTGATAATAGTTTTCCCCGCGCCCTGTGGGATTGCTCTTCCATGGTCCCCGGGTGCCTCCTCCATCTCTCCATTTCAACTTCTCTGGGTTCGCACGTTACCTAAAATCCTTGGACTGATGCTGCGATAGCGACATCATAAATTACGAAACTAAACTTTGTGCGAACGGGACGAATGCAGATGGAGCTGCTGATGATGAGGACGATGGGATTGGAGCTCTGGGTCTCGGAACTTCGGGGACTTCGGACTGGAACTGAAGAGTTGGAGATGGGGTCTGGAAAAAAAGACATGCAGCGGGTCGCGATCGCGCAGACCGAGAAACCATCTCCGCCAAGGAGAAACCTCTGCAAAAAGGCTGTGGTACATTTTTGGGCTGAGTGCAATTGCTTGTCAAACAGAAAAAGGTTACGCTGCCCAAAAAGCCGAAAAATATAAATAAAATCAAAAAGGCAAAACTCTTGGACAACTATGCTAAGAACTTGGTTCGGAAAATGGTCGCTGAAATAATCGACCATCAATTAACACAAGTAGACGGAATAAATAATGATCGAAGCTGAAAGAACATCCTTTTTTCCAAATAAAGGAAATATTTTCAGACTTAAAAGTTTGAATTGAAAATGTGTTTTCACTTACACAGAGAAAAAAAACTAAGAACATTGCACTCAAATCAAGAACATTCGTTCTTAAAAACCGGGTAAGCACAAATGTTCTCATTTCGAGTTGAACGTTCTCAACATCAGAACGAAATGGTGTTAGCTAATAATCCGACATTGAGTTCATTTCGTTCTTTTTTCAAGTTGATTTTGTCCTTAATTCAAGAACATTTTTAAATCAAATGGATACAAAAATAAGTTCATTTGTTATATTTTCAGAACATTTGGCTCTCAATTCTACAGCATTTTGAATTTAATTTTAGCTAAAGATAAGAGTCATTTAGGATCAAAAGTAATTTATATGTAATATTAAGGTAGTTGTCCAATTACCTTTTCCAAAAGTAACTTCATCCTACACCTTATAAAGGTGCGGAAGTTTATTAAAGACCTAAGCCAGAAAAAAGTCTTGAAGTCTCAATATCTGACTTGGTCTTGGTTCATGAAGGGCTAGACCCAGTTGGGAATTATAAATAAGACGAAAAGGGCTCATTCTTTAGTCCTTTTTGTTCTCAAACTGAGAACATTTTGAGGGATTGTGGTTTTTGAGAACAAAATCGATTTGATTTAAGAACCCTGTGCTAAAATAATAACATTTCGTTCTTATTTCAAGAACATTCTAAGCTCAACTAGATTTTAAGAACCAATTTAACTTAATTCAAGCACATTTAGAACATTTTGAACTTAAAAAAGGCATTTATATTTTTAAGAACATTTTCAACTCAGATGAGAACGTCAGAATTCTCTCTGTGTACCAACTTTATTGTAAGAAATTTTAGAAAACCTACGTCAAAAATTATAATATTGGTTTTTAATCTCTGAATCAGCATTATTAAACCTAAAAAAAATGGTTAATTACGAAAGTTCCTGCCTCATTTTAATTTAATCATTACTGCTGGCGTTAATCTCGGTTGCTTTATTGAAGCATTCGCCAATTACTCAATGGCCGCTTATCAAGAATTCAATAATTAATTAGCAAAATTAACAAACGATTACGGAGTCGTGGACGGGACCCGCTGCCAGCACGATTCGCGAAAGGAGCAAAGGAGTTCGGCCGCGAATAACAAAATTCTGTTAGTCACGCATGCTAATCTTCGTGTTGTCTCAAAAACTGGCAGCCAGCAACCAGAAGTTGCAGCAACCTCCGCAGAAGCAGCAGCAACCTTAAAATCGGCAGCGGAAACGACAAGGCCAGAATGAGAAGAGGAAGAAGAAGCCGTCGACGGTGGTGGCCGCGACTTGGTCATGAGTTCGGTGGTTCAGTGGTTCGGTGGATTGGTGATGCTCCGGTGGCTCAGGCCACTCTGGTGGCTCCTGCGTTGCCCCGCTATCGATACTGCATTGTTAGGGCCCGAAAACAAATGATTATTGTGGGGCCTATTTAAGGGTAATCGTGTCGTCTGAGCAGGAGCCCAAAGTCTGAGCCCCTCGTGAGCCTGTGTTGGGTCCTAGTGGGTCCGCTACGGTCCCCCAATCCCAATTGCAGCTAGGGCTTACTATATGCCTAGAATAATTAAGGACGGTGCCACGTTTTTGGGTTAATTATGCCTGCGGCCTAGGCTGTGGCACACTGAGGGAAAATCAAGATTACAAAACATATTTAAATTGAAAAACTATTACAGTTTTAAGTCACCCTAAATATTATTTTAAATTCTTTAACAATCATTCATTTAATGTTAAAAATTATGGACTTCATTCTTAAGTAACCTTGAATTAATTAATTATTTCTGAAACATTTTTGTTGAATTTGGAACTAGGCAATATTTAATATCATTAAATTGGTGAAAAAAATTGAAGGGGAAGTCATTATCAACAGAAATAAATTCTTAAATAAATATTTCAGTTTTAAGTTACCCTAAATATTATTATAAATTCTTTAGCGATTATCAATTTAATGTTAAAAATAAAGACTTCATTTTTAAGTCACCATGAAAATATTAATTATTTCTGAAAAATTTTTGTTGAATTTAGAACTAGGCAATATTTAATATCATTAAATTAGTGCAAATAAATTGAAGGGGAAGGCATTATCAACAGGAATAAATTCTTAAAGAAATATTAATATAAGTTCACAAAATGCGGATTTTATTATAGCTCCCTTCTTTGTTAAATTCAATGAAATAATTGCTCGGAGACCTTTTTCCCATTCGAGAACACATTCTTGCTGACGCCACCGTTTTTTTCCTGTGCATTCCATGTTCAGTGGCTCAAATTAAATACGCCATTTAATAAATATGGTGGCCATTATCGGATAAGCTTCTGGATCTTTTACTTAAACATGTCACTTCGCATTAATCTGGACTCGGTCTCGGAGTCGCTTGTGCTGGCAATCTGGCAACAGGTAAAGGCAAAGGTAAATGCCGGCGGTTGAGAGCCAGAAGACGAATCCAGACTTCTTGGGGGCCACACGCAGCGCCCGATGTTGTGATGTGATGTTCGCATGCGCAACGCCAGTGGCTCCGCTCCGTCAGCCAAATGACCTGACGGACTGGACTGGAGTGGCTCACCTCGAGCCGAAAGCCGAAAACTAAAAACCTGGGATCTCAGATCTGGAGACCGAGGTCTGGGGTCTGCCACAGAATCGAGATTATCATAAATAATGTGGAGTAACAGTTCCACGCGCTGTGAATACGGCCAAAGGCCTAGGATGGTCTGCCATGCCCATTTGTTGCACGTTCCGCGAGCCGTTTTTGTTTTTTTTTTTCATTTTTATTTTCGATTTCCCAGAAAGGATGAGATGAGGTCACTGTGGACCGCTCACTCTTAATGACGTCTAATTTGTCATCGTTGAGGAACTAATTTTTTAGCCCGCTGATATAAGCCCAATAGAGCGCTACCTGTCTTGAACACGAACCTCGAGATTTCTGCGTAAGTTACGAAACCGAAACTCAGGGTCCACTGTGGGACCCTTGAGATGGGTTATGGGTTTTGCGTTTTGGGTATGGGGGTTGGTTTTTGTACTGCTGCTGATGGAGACGCTTGTGAGAAGCGGAATTTACATACCCATAGTTCGTGGAATAATAAGTATTTCCATTTAGTCGCTTAAAAGGAAACCCAAAACCAAATCCAAAAACCCGCGATAAGATAAAGCTGTTTTTGCTTAAACAAAATTTTCTTTGTAAATCCAAAAGCCCATGGGTAAGGGGGAAAATTTAAAATGCGGCGTGAAATCTATCTGGTGTCTGTAATTTGACAATTTATTTTATGATGCAGTCGGTAACAGGGACTAATTTACATATTGTGGTACAAAATGAAAACATTAAGTTTTTAATGCGCACTTATCTGTTGCAGATTTCTGAGAAGGTTTGTGGGATTTTAAAAGGCTTTTATTATTTACAAGGTTGTCGTCTTACTAAAAAGATTTAGTCAAGTAAATGTTATTTTAAATATTGATTGTTATAAACGAAAAAATAAATATAAATAAATAAATAAAATAATATAAATATTGATATAATATTCAATAAATCCTTCAATACGGAATTGATTTAAAATTTTAAAATATTACATTTGTGTATAATTTTTAAAAATATTGTCATCAGTTTAATGAACAACAGAGCTATCAATTTTATTAATTTCTCTTCAAACCCCTTATGTATTTCCGATGTAATCTTCAAAGCATAAGTGCACCTCCATTTTAGATCCCTACTATCGCCGTGTTCTCGATAGGGAAAAACAAGATAGACCCCTCCACAAATCGGCTAAACGACGGGTGTAATGGTGGCAGGAGGCAGGAGGTGCATGTTCTACCGATTAACATATCCGGCGCTTATACCTGTGTACATTTCTGCCTGTACGATTGTACATAGCCACAAACATTCAGTTTTGTTTAATGTTTAATGTTCTGTTTTTTGTTTTGGTTTTATTTCGGTTTTTGTGGCTGCCTAGCGCCATCTGATTGTCTGGCTGCATGTTCACCGGCCATATTAATAATTTTGAGGCGTTTTTTGATTTAGGGAGCATTTAAAGCGTGAACGACTGCATCAATAATTTCGCTTGCAATTTTATTGTGCATAAATTTCATTAATTTATAATTTTGGCCGTCGCTGGCTGCGGCTAACATCCGACCCGCTGATCTCGGTTCGCTGTTTGCTGTTGGATGTTGGCTGTTGGCTCTCGGCTGCCTTGTGCCTTCTTACTTTGCCTCCGCGGAGCATGTTGCGCCAATGTGTTGCCGCGGTCCGTCGACTGGGGCATAAATTATTTTCCGTAGTTTTGGCAGGCGCCCGATGACCGCGCGCTGCGTAGATTTCGCGATTGCGCATGAGGTGAGGGTTATTCATTTGCCTGCGTAGTCGACTCCAGCTCCCCAAGCTCCGAGCTCCGTCTCCATCCTCGCCCTCATCTCCAGGGGCTGCTCCTCTTCGGCCCGAATCTCTGACCGCCTGTGCCGAAACATACGCACTCTAAACAAATTTAGAGAACTTGATATTAAACCAAGAGCTTAAAACCTATCATTGTATTCAATTGTATTCAATTTTTTTAAACGATGTGCTCTTTCTAGCTTATATTCCCTATTTTGAGTCTTTAAAATAAAAACATACTTTTTTAAATACGCACTTTAAAAAAATTTAGAGAACTTAATATCAAACCAAGAGCTTGCGGGATCAAAGGTTCTGGTTATACTTATCAAAGAATTTTTATTCCTTTTTTTTAAACCATTTTCGCGCTAGTTTATAACCTCTAAGAAAATGTATACCAATTAATTTATAAATCTTTTTTAAATCCTTAATATTAAAGTTTTTATTTTTTGTAATTAAAAAAAACAAAATTCAAAAATCATAAAACTATAATGACTAGAAATATAAATAAGTAAAGTTTGGGTTATAATAATGATATGATAAAATAATGATAAAAGGCTAAGAAACCAATTGCCTTCCTTTTTAGTCCTCTAAATTGAGGGTTTTAAAGTTATAATTTTTTAAGCAAGATTTATTTTAATTTTGTGGGTCTAAAATGGGACAAACTTTATGAATGAATTTTTGAAAAAGATGCAATAAGCATATCTCAGTTGAACTTTTAAATTAATATTGATTAACCTAAGACATTTCTAGTAAATATTTTTGTTATACCTAAACTTTAAATAAAATAAAATTAAATTTTTAGAACCCTTTTCTCCAAGTGCAAGCACGTTGCTGATTCGTCTGTAGGAGTATCTGCGGTTGTTGCCGCCGTTGTCGGTTGCTGGTGAGCTGGGGAGCTGCAGGCTTCATTGAGGAACTCGCGATTATGCTCGGACTTATGCTGGTTGTACGAGTGTTCGTATTTGGCCGGATCAGAACCGAGAGAGTCCTGCAACTGGGCCCGGCATGTCGCCTGCAAATGTCTTCGGTTTCTGGCCGCGCAGTTAATTATAAACGCTTGGACATTTTCGCTTGACTTCGCTTCGCATTGCCTTGCTTTGCATCGGTTTGTTTTCATTTCCAGATGCAGATTACATTATGATTTATGCAAAATAGTAAATGCGTCTGATGGCAACATGCGCCAGCTGCCAGACACGAAATCTCTTTTGGCCAACTCCTCATTGGGCCGTGTTCCTCGGAGTGCAGCCATCGCGATGATCATCGGAATTGGAATTAGAAGGCCCTAAGTTGCCGTTGAATTGAATCCGAATCCAAATCCGAGTCAAAACCAATTGGCGAAAAGGAGGGAGGTAATTCCCCCATACCGAATGGGAGTATTTAGCATCTCGCGATTTTATTCGAGCCCATTTGAGGCCAATCGTAAAGCAGCGACTGCCAATAAATCAGGAGCGCCATGAAGCGGCCTCGTAAAAGTGCTTAAATTAATCATCCCGAATGTGTGTCTCGGGTTTACGATGCCCAGATCCACGGGGCGCCCCCAAAGTCGCAACAGGTTGCCCCCGCTAAGCGCCATCCATCCCGATCATAGGCACCATAAACTTAACTTTAACTGCCCCGGATTGCTGGCATTTTGCATAACGAGACGTGCATGTCCGGTTGCCAATATCTGCATCTCTTAAGTTGTATCTGCGAATCTACATCTGCATCTCTCCGCCAGCCATCATATCAACTGGCTGTCGTCGCCGGGGAAAATACATAAAGGGAATTCGCCTGAGAAAATGGTCAGCGCTTTATTAAATACTCACTTTGATTTAGTGGGCCGGGCGATGGAAAATTGCGCTTGAAATTGCATTGTTATTACATGTTTGGGTCAGTGCAAATTAAATTCCATATAGAAAAGCAATCTGCCTGGCCGGCGTCGAGTGTATTTATTTTACAAAGATCGCGTACGTGACAAGGGGCAGGGTTTGGGGGCATGGGACAAGATGTTTAACAGCGAAAATGTGGTGCAAGTTTCCTGAAAGTCGAAAGGGTTCTCCCGCTCCACTGGATAGGGGCTCCCCGAATGCACTCAGAATCGCTATTAAATTAGTTTAGTGGCATTTAACTTAATCGCCTACAAGGGAGTTAAAATTTTCCAAGACAGTGTCTGCTGTTCTTCTGTCTCTCTCTTTCTTCCCGGGCTTTTGCAGGGCTCGACTTGGTCAAAAATTGGGCGGACGTGATTCGATTTTAAAGAAGCTCCCTGGCCTGATGGCAACAAGTGCTTTCGCCTTAATATCTTTGAATAGGCCACTCGCCGTTGGCCCTTTGGCAACCTGCATTATGGCCTAACTGCTCGCATCATCGCCCATCCGATTCGATTCGCCTCGATTCGATCCGATCCGCTGGCCAAATTGAGTTGTGCATCAAAAAAGCGACGGGTCCCCGGGGAAAATGCAACTGCATCGTGATGTCATCAGCTATCCATCCTACTCCTGCCCCCTGGCTCTCCTACATACGAGTATATCCTCTGGCCGCTGATATTCCTGATGCGTATGCTTAGTCCATATTCTTTGCATAAATCTCACCGATGTCCCCGGTTTGGACGGGGCTTGTAATTAAATTGCGACACGGGGCAGCTAATGGCGCCACAACATAGATTCGCTGGCAAACAAGCAGCCGGCATATGCATACAGACATGCACTGAAAAAAAATGTATTAAATAAGTTATCTTAACCACTGTTCCTCGAAAAATTGGCTAGCAAATGAATGGACTCATATAAAATTCTAAATTGTTAATCCTTCTTTTCTAAAACGAACTTCAAAAATGTTTAATCATTATAAAGATTATGATACTGTTATAATCAATTATAATAATAATTTATAATTTCTATTATATATTTTAATTAAAAGAAGTCCTTGTAGTCCAGCTAAAATATTTGCATTTAGAAATAGGTTGATTTAATCACTATAAATATTTTCTTGATTAAAAGCATACTTATTAACCAGTCAAGTTGATAACACTTCAAAAATCGTTCCTTTTACCCTTTATACCCGTTACTCGTTGAGTAAATCTAGAAGAAATTTTTCAAACCGCACTATTAATTTAAAAGATATGAGGAAATAATGGAATTCAAGCAGTGCAAGCTTATAGCTTTTTCTCTTGTTCAATTTTAAATTTATTTCCAAACAATCAATTAGAACAATCATCAATCAGCTTAAAAATCTTTATAAAAAAGGAGATTTAACTGGTATATTATTTTATCAGTGCACCTCCCGAAACGTCGGCAAGTGGAGATGCTCATGACAAAGCGGCGGGGACACGACCTCAGCGTACAGGGCACGTTTCTCAATGAAATTCCAGACCGCTCTCGTCGAGCGTTTCTGTGTGTTCCAGTCCAGCGTTGTCTGCCCGGTCATCAAATATCGGACTGGGCGACTGGGAGACTGGGGGCCCAAGTCGAAGTCGGAGCTGGGAAGTCGAAGTTGGAGCCACAAAAAGCACTACGCTACTTGGGCGGCGGCGACACGAAATGAGCGCCTGCAGTAGCCACTGCCACTGCCACTGCGGTTAATTAATTCTGCATGAAATTTAAGGTTTTTTGCGGCTACCCGGCCATAGTGCATATATGGCGAGTCATTGTCGCCGATCGGACGAGGATGGCCAGGATGTTGGCCACGTTGCTGCACGTACTGTTGTCTGTGGATCTGGATCTGGCTGCCCAGCTTCCCAGCTCCTGTCCTGTTTGTGTCCCCCAGTGCTTGCTAATCAGCCGCACCTCATCAGTCTGGCAAATCAAGTCATTAAGTTAACCGAGTGCCAAATGGAGCAAATAATGCTGCGGCTTCTCGTAGCTCGGATGCGCGTCTTGGGGGTTCGCCAGTGGGGCAGTAAAAAATCTCTCAATTAGTCAAACAATTAAATCAGCTATCGATCCGAACTTGAACTGATTTCATACGGGCATTACGTATTTAATTATTTACCTCAATTCACAGGCTTTTTTTGCTGAGTTAAAAGAATAAGATCGCTTGCCTTACTTGCAACACATCTTAATTGACTTTTATAGATCTCAGAAGGGGGATCTACTTTTTTCCTATCTATAAAATATATTTATCTATTGTACCTTCTATAGTTTTATATTATTTTAGGAAACAAGATATTAATCAATATTTTTTCTCTTTTCTTTCAGTGCCCTGCAACGGTAAGTTTGTGACAATTTTAAATATTCATCCTTTGCGGTAGAATACTTTTCGACCACCATTCAGAATGCAATAATTCCTTCTACCAATTTAATGCAAATGATTACACATACAAACCGTTTTCACGTTATAAAACAAAACCATTGACACGTTACTTTTTTATACCCTTGTAGAGGGTATTATAATTTCAGTCAGATGTTTGCAACGCAGTGAAGGAGACGTTTCCGACCACATAAAGTATATATATTCTTGATCAGCACCAATAGCCGAGTCTATCTAGCCATGTCCGTCTGTCCGTCTGTCCGTCTGTCCGTTTCTATGCGAACTAGTCTCTCAGTTTAAAAGCTATCGCGATGAAACTTTCCCGAAAGTCTTCTTTCTATTGCAGGTAGTACATATGTCGGAGCGAGCCGGATCGGACCACTATATCTTAAGGCTCCCATAGGAATATTCAAACAAATATAAGAAAATTCATTGTAACTGTAGGAAGTAGGCGTTTTGATTCTTGACAACTTAAAAACAAAATTTAATTACAAACGGAACTGGACCGAGTAAATACTACTTTATCTACAAGGGTATATAAGCTTCGGCTGGCCGAAGGTAGCTTCCTTTCTTGTTAACCATTTTTTTATAGTCAAGGCGGCATCTTAGTTGGCCTGAAATAAACCTGTTTTAAGCTAAATTCATTATCAGCAAAAACTTATTTTTACCACAAGGGTGTGCTTTCATTGCCACTTAATGCAAGGGTAAATTTTCCAATTATCTTTCCTTTTTCGTGTAAATGCAACATGGTTACCCCAAAATGATAACTTACAAAATATGCATAAATTTTATAATATATAGTTTACCCCAAAACCAAATAACTTAAATAAGAAATGTACTTTTTTTTGTAAAAAAAAAATAATTATGAGTAGAGCATGCAAATTGTCGATATTTTTGATATTTCAACAATATTGATATGATAATAACGATGTTTTGAATGGGAAAATATCAAGAAAAAGCAAACTCTCGATATTTTTCAAGCACTAGATATGAGGACTATTATATTTTCATTTAGAATTACATCTGTGTGGCGAATAACTTCAAAACAGTTTACTGAATCAGCTCCTACAATGTAGTCGTTTGTGTTAACATTTAGATATTATTGTACACGCGTGCCTGATATGTTGTTAATAGGTCTTGTGTGTCGGACAATATAAATGCACGAGCTGTTAAATGTCGCCAATGGCAAGGAGGTAAACACAATAAATGCATAAAAAAAACGGGAAAAACAATAATTTAGCTTAACAACTTAATAACAAAACAGCACTCTGCTGCCGATCACCTGTTCGCTTCGCCAGGCGACGAGGATCGTCATTCCTCGGACAGGAGCGAACCCTCATCGCAGCGACTACTGTGCGACTGACTGGATGATAAAAAACAAAAAAAAAACGAAAGTTAAAAAAATAAGCAACCTAAGCCCGGTCGCAGTTATGAGTTTCCACCTGTTCGCGAATTTATTGATTGCCACATTGACAAATGAGCCACCCTGCTGTTATAAAACCAATTAAAGGAAGGGTCCGTTTGCATGCCCGGCTCACTGGGATATTACGAATAAATTAGGTCTGGTGAGAATTAATTGGACAGTCGGGCCACCGGACACTCGGTGTGATATATAAATCATGGCAGCTACACCCAGAGAAATGTGGGACTATTTTTTAGGTAACGTATGACCTAAAAAATTTAAATAGACTAAAATTTCAGATTTAGGTAATGGGTTACCTAAAAATATTAGCATGTGGACTATGTTCCTACTTTTTAGGTAAAGCTAAAGAGATTTTTATAGGCCATCGTAACCTTCAAATTGGTCCATAAGACCTAAAATTTAGGAATAATTTAAAGTCGATTATCACTCACAACTTAATACAAATATTGGTCCCTAATATTAATAAACAAATTATTCGGTTTTTTAAGTTTAATGTTAAAAAATTTTTTAGACTTTTCTTAAAGCTAGTGATGGAAAAGTTTCAATATATAAAATCAATACCTACGTGGACTATTTTCCTACTTTTAAGGTAATAGTGCCCTATTCTAAAAATAGAATTCGCCTGAGCCCCTTGAAGCAGGCTTTGGTTTTGCCGCAGGGCCTTTAAGTAGTTCCGTAGACCAGAGGCTAGCCTATTGGACTCTCGCGCAGAAGACCCGGGATCGATTCCCACCGAGGACAAAATAAAGTGATTGTTTTTTCAGAAAGATAAAATATTTGCTTTTCCGAATAATACAATATAAGCAATTAAAATAATCAAATATGTTACTATCAATAGTAAAAATCCTAGCTTTTTTTTAAATACCTAATATTTAGGTAATTCTGACCTAAAAATCTAGTCCACTAGCCATTTTTTTAGGTAACCATTACCAGAAATAAATTCAAGACTGCGTACAAAATATAGTCCACATGGACAACATTTTAGGTAATGCATGGCCTTGGCGCGTTTTTCTGGCCATATTTCCTAAAATTTTAGGTAATTAGGCCCCTTTTTAGTCCATTTTGTTTTCTGGGTGTATGCGGCAATAACAGGATTATCCAACCTCGAATTAATTTGGTTTAGCGAGCGAAAGTGCGTCCGAAGCGCTCAAAATGCGTCAGAATCATGAATACACAAAGAAAAATAATTTTTAATATCATAAAAAAAAGCAATGTTATTTAAAAAGTCATAAAAATTTAATTTTTATTTTTTCCAAAACCAGAAAAATTATAACTGATTTAATACTTGAACCTTATTCTATAAAATAATGTTAAAAAAAGGAATATTGGCAGTTTGGTATTTCTCGATATTTAATTTTCTTAAAAACATCGAGTTCATCGAATTGATATTGTGAAAATATCGAAATTATCGATCATTTAAAGAGGAAAAGTTCAGGTTAGGTGGATGTAATTTTTAAGTCCAAGTATCCCTTCTATATAAAAGGTCTAAAAAATGATTAATTTACAACATATTCATAAAGAATGTTTATTTTCACCGAAAAGTCGATTAGATAATTGATTGTTCTTGGTGTTTTCCTTTCGCCGAGTGTACTAATTAGAGACACTCTCGGAGATGCCAATAAGTAGTGCCAGTGGCAGCGGCCGTCGCCAGGAAAGAGCACCTGCCAAAGCGGTCGACGCATCATTAATAATTCCGAGGGAGCGGCTAAGTCAGCCGCACGCATAATAACCACGATTAAAGCAAACAAGGCTCATTGTCGGTTAAATGACAAGTTTTGACAACTTGTGAAACGACAAGTGGCCAGCGATCGGCCCACGGACCAGTGACCAGAGACCACTGGCCAGTAACCAGGGACCAGAAACCCAAAAGAACAGGGACTGGGAGTGGACGAGGACGAGGGTCCACTCGGCAGCGACCCAGTTAAATTAATAATCCGCATAATTGGAGAACTTAACTTGCGAGCGAAAGAGAAAGGACATGGTGACGACAAAAAGAGCGTTATTTGCTTTGCGCTTAATATATCATTTAGATTGTTTGCCGCAGATAAAAACGCTGTGAAGACTTTGGCTGTCATTATTATTGTTGTTTTATTTTATCGTGCCGGGTGATTATTGCTGTTTCCTTGTAAAGATTGTTGGCTATTCTATTCGGAATGGCGTGGCAATTAGACCTAGTTGTCGATTTGGTCAGCTTGGCATATTGATTTAGAGGCCCCATTACATTTTTTGTCATGTGTGTATCATGACCACGCCGCACTGGCATGAATAGAAAATAATTGTTTCTATTTCACAATTATGTCCCGAAAGATTGGTGGCTTGCTTTTTTTCACTCTGGGAACTCGCACACCTTTCGACCATGATAGCCCAGCTAGATAGCATAATTGGAGTCTTAAATAGCCAGGGGTCAAATTATATTCTTTGCTGATTAAAATCATTGAATAGGCCAAACGATTTCGATATTGTAATTTAAGGGTATTACTATTTTTTTGGATAGACTGAAATGAATATACAATTGGTATTTAAAATTATATTTCAAAATCAAAATTAATGTTAAATATATAAATTGGAAACTTAATAAGTAATATCTTTATAAATACATTTTTTTTAATTAGAATAAATTAGAAACTTGATAAATTATATCTTTATAAATAAAATGTTTTTTTTCGATAAACTAAAATTATTATACAATGGGTATCTGAATTAAAAGTTCAAGATAAATGATAAAAATATTTTAATTATAAACTTGATAAATTATTTCTTTATAAACAAAATGCATAATGATATTTATTTTAATACTAAATAATAATATCTACTGAGGTCTACCCACTTTACAAATTGTATTTTATACAACCGAAGCACCACCTAACATCCAATTTTAATTACTATTTCCATTCTAATGCTTTCTTTTTCGGTAATTTACAACCATGTACACGACGTTCGCTGATCGGAAACGAAAACAGGGCGTAAGTATAAACATGACCAGTCTAATATTTGGCTAACTTGGAAAAACAAACACAAATTAAACTCTCATTAATGACCTGGTTGGTTGCCAGCCCAGAAGAACATGACTCTGTTAGTCATTATTTCGAGATTGTCGAGGTCTCGACAGTCGAAAATGGTGCGAGTGCACCTTTAATGATAAATTAATTTGCGAGTAATCTCCAGAGCAATGTGCTGGCTGCTGCCCACCGGTGATCGGTGCGGTGGCTCTGATCCAAGTGCAATTACGGAAAAGAACAGGGAGTCTTAATTATAACCAGAGCAGCCATGTTAAACATGACAGTTTTCGTGTCCTGGCGATTCATCAAAATGACAGCTTCTGGGTTACAGCGGTCTCGTTTGCGGGGTCCGTCAAGCGATTCCCATTCTCGTTCCCATTCCCGTCTTATCAGCGCAATATCGAATTTCGATCAAAACGCCTCCGAGCGACGGCACGTCGGAAAAACAGGCGCTCGACTTTTGGCGCTAAACGAACATCCGCACATCGGAACCACGAACACTCTACTCGATCGCAGCCCGCATGGGCATTCCAGTTCGGCGACCCTCATTATCATACATAGTTGGCACCATTAGGGTCCTGCTTTGGGCCCAGGAGCAAGGACACTCGCTGGTATGACTAGCCGCACTTACGTCGCAGGACGCGATATCCATCTGCCAGAAAAATGAAATGAAGGGTTGTAATTGCCGTTGAAGCTGCCGGGATGTGTTATTAACTTGTTAAGCGAAAATGGCACATATAATATGCTCTTGCCGGTCTTATCCAAATCCTGCCAGAGGATCCACTCTTCTTTTTTTCGTTGTTTGACGAAGCTTAATTTGTGTCTGCTTTTCTGAGTGGTTTTTGGCGCTTTATCTTGAGCCTAATTATTAATTATACTTTTTGTTTTTATTTCACATGTTCAATGGATTGTTGGAACTCAGTATGTAAGTATAAAAAGTCCTTATTTCTTTTGGTAATAATTTAACTATTAAAAGATTATGATTAAGATTAGTGTGCATATACTTGAATTATTCCAACCAAAAAATTACTAAATTACTAAAACTCAGTATGTCAATTAAAAACGTCCTCATTCTAAAGGTAATAATTGAAATAAAGATTAAGATTAGTGTTAAAATATAGGATTTATTCCAACCAAAACTACCAAATTATTATTTTCAATTCATTGTACATTTTGTTATTCTTTTTGTTTAAAAACCTTCCTGTTCTGCAATATTACACATTTCTACAAATATTTTGTATATTATTATATAAATGTAATAATAATTTTTAATAATAACCACATAAATATAAGTACATATATAGGTACCAAACCATTTTTTCAACAGCTTATTTTTGCAAAAATATTTTATTAAAAAAAAGAAAAAGCTAACGCGAATACAAATTGATTTCTAAATCCCACTTTGTGAAATACAGCAAGGGAACCTTTATAAAATGCCCCGTATACCACCGTAAATAGTCGTCTCAAAACACCTTCAGAACTTAATGCTGTGTGAAATATTCGCAACATCCTTTTATGATCATGAAGCAATAACGGATCAGCAACACGGTTAAATGTCGCACGACCTAGGTATTGGAATCCGTGCTCCTGGAATTTCTGGGCATTTGCGTTCGGTGCGATGCGATGAGATGAGACGCAGGAAGGATTCCACGACGAAACGAAACGGAGGATCGGAGGATTGCAGATCCGGAGGAGAGGCAAATCGCTCTGTTTGCTTGCGGTGTGCCAATACAATGCCACAGCTGAACGAGACACAAGAATTTATGGCATTTCACTTTCAAAGACACAAAATTCCTGTCCCTTGCCACCATTAATGGAATGGACAATAAATTTAAACGTGCAGACGGACAACGTGCCATATGTAAAAAGGCTCAGACACTGTAGCGGCCACTTCCCGAAATGGCTAAAATCGCTCCGAAGCTCGGAAACTGCGCGTGAGACGATTTGTAAGGCCAAAACCGGTCGCAGCCTTTCAGCATCTGCCAACCAGCCAGCTAACAAGGCGATAATCCACGGACAATGCCAACTTCGATGCGAATCTCGGCCCTTTTATAATTAAACGTATGAAGGGAGAGAGATGAAGCCAGCTGGGTTATAAATTCTAAATTCTATTTATTGAGGAATAGAATAACTATGTATCTGGTCAAAAAGATAACAAGTTCATTTTAAATTGTTAGAGGCATTTAAAAGTTGAATAAACAAGCGTTTTTCGGCTTGGTAAATTATCATGTCATAAAGTGCTGATAACATGAATTTATTTTTCTAATGGAAATCATTTATTTTCTATATATTTGAAATATTTAGTTATAATTTAATATATTATCTAACAACAAATACTAGACAAGAACAATTAAAGTACAAATCCCTTGATTGCTTTATTGTTCTCCCAATGCCAACTCAATTTTTGCCACCATGTCGTATCTGTTGAGAATTTAATTCGCCTTATCTAATTTGAAAAAATGCGCTAATTGAATAGAGACGAGTCGCAGTATCAGTGTAACCAAATTATACCCACATTCCACCGCTCGCGATTCCCAACTTGCAGCTCCCGGCCGTGATCATTGGTTTGGCGAAAGACAATGGACGAGATTAAATGCCAGGCTGGGCAGATTAAGATGCATCGACAGCAATAACTACGTCAGCAATAGCAGCAGCAGGAGGAGCTGGAGCTGGATATTCTTAAACGGGAGACACGAAACAAATTTCCCTTGAAAAGAATTACATACCGATCGCCGGATCGGCGCAGACTATGGGAATTGACTGAAGCTGAAACTCTATTTGTTCGAACCGATCTTCGGCCGTTTTGCGATCTTCGCGTTTGTCGCCGCCGTCCAGAAAGTCAGAAAGTGACCGTCTTCATTGTCAACACATGGGAGATACGTACGTGGGCTGCAGTGCGGCGGCAAACAATTCTATAGAAAATCAGACATGCACCGCCGATGAAAATGCACTGCTGGCGATCTGGCCAAGATCTGCCGGCGAGGCGATCCTCCAGCTTCAGCTCCAGTTTAGCTCCGTTCCGTCCAGCAAACGGCTTATCGCAGCCGGGCGAATCGTTTTGCCATACTAAATTATTATGTTAACATGAAAATAATTGAGGCAACAGGCATTCGGCGGTGGCTGGCCAATTTATTTATATCGCTAAATCTCGGATACGGCAGCTGGGTCGAGTCCTCGTCGGCGTCCTCGTCCTCGCGTTTCGAGTTCGGCGGTCCAGAGGCCAATTGATGGCGGAACAAATAGTTCCAGAACTGGGGCATCTGCGACGCGATTGGGGCAGCGACTGCTAATCCAGCAGCTACTGTTCCAGATAGCGTGCTTACAATTAATCCCTCAACCTACTAATGATGTTATAATATTCATCAAAAATAATTAAAATTAATTAAGAATCTGTTGATAAATGGTAATCTTTTTTATAAACAGCGAAATCATTTTAATGCACAAACAATAAATTTACTAAAAGATCAGATTAATATGTGAGGGTTTATTTAATATTTTTTAAAGATCAAAGCACTCATATCATTTTGATGTGTTGAACAAATTTAAAACAGTATTTTCAAGACTTTTATGAAATGACAAAATATCAAGTTGATATGGTCGAATCATAAATTTAACATGAATCATATCGGCTTTTTATTGATATGAAATATCTCATATCGAATTTTTTTTTCTGTGTGTAGTTAAGACATTATTATCTTTATTCTTTAGTTAAGGTCATATTTTGTTTCCTAACTTGCAGAATAAATTTACAATTTATTCATATCATGATGTGAAGACAATACTAATCCCGTACTAATTCTTTTCAGACCGCCTTGCACTGGGCAGCCAAGCACGGCAATGAAGATGTGGTTAAACTAATTGCCGGCACCTATAGGGCAGATGTGAACGCCAGAACGGTAAGCGATTATCTCGGATGCAATCGTGTTAACTTGGAGATTTTAATATACCCTTTATTCCATGTGATCGCCCTCGCCAACTGTTGACGCCTTAGAACGGGGTGAGTGATATGTAAATCTATTGAGACACTTTTAATAATATACGAACCGACTTATTGGCTTGTCCCAGTCGCGCGTAAATGTGCGTCACATGTCACACAATCGCGTAACATAACCCTTTCCCGGGGGTTTTGGGCCGAAACTGAACCTGAAGAGGCGGAGAGCCAGGCTGTGACAAATCATGACGAGCATATCCAATTGGGCCTCACCAGCCTGTCGCCTCCAATCCAACTCAATCCTTTCAATGCGCATTCAAGTTTACAAAATTTTAAATTGAACGGTGCTTTGTTCCTGGGAAATTAAATTCACTCGAATGTATTAAAATGTCACATCCACATTTGAAACAAAGTGAATTGTCAATCACAGTCCGCAAGATTCGATACGGTGGTGCTGACGAAACATACCGCAAATGGCAAAACATGGTTTTATATGGACCACATGCAGAATTCACAGGGGAATGTAAAGCAATTATCAATGCGATTAGAGCTAGAGCTTAACAATAACGTTTACCTAAGATGTTCCAATTTTTGTATGACTTAAAAAAAGATTTCAATCTCCGATTGACTTTTAAGGTTAAAAATAAATAGTTTAGAAAGGAATTTCTTCTATTTACTACTATTTTTTGTATTGGCTTGTCTTTCTATTTATAAATTAATAAATATTTATTTATTTCATTTAGGGATACACACCCCTCCATTTGGCCACCCAGTTTGGAAGAGATAATATATTTGAATTACTATGGAATGTCTACAGTAAGTAATTAATAATATTATATTTTAAGTGCGTTTTTTAGTCCGCATGCTAAACTCACTTTTTGGTTTAAATTCTAAAATTCATTTCATATGGATTAGAAAACAGCTGTTAGGTTATTAAATAGAATTCGTTTTATTTGCTACTAAACCACCTTAAGATTGATTTATAATAATTAGTATAGATTATTTAAATACTGAACAAAGAAGACTAGAAAATCCTTTATATTTATACCCGTTACTCGTAGAGTAAAAGGGTATACTAGATTCGTGCAAAAGTATGTAACAGGTAGAAGGAAGCGTTTCTTACCCTATAAACTATATATATTCTTGATCAGGATCACTAGCCGAGTCGATCTAGCCATGTCCGTCTGTCCGTCTGTCCGTCTGTCCGTCTGTCTGTCCGTCTGTCTGTCTGTATGAACGCTGAGATCTCGGAAACTATAAAAGCTAGAAGATTGACATTTTACATGCAGATTCTAGGAGTTCCTACGCAGCGCAAGTTTGTTTCAAAAGGGTGCCACGCCCCCTCTAACGCCCACAATCGCTTATATACGATTTTAAAAATTTCAATATTTTGGAAAAGTAAAAATGCAGTTTTATTGTGTTTATCAATACCTATCGAAATGTAGAAGAAATTTTTTAAATCGGACCATTCGTTAAAAAGTTACGGCGGATCAAAGTTTTTCTCCATCTCCTTCGCACTCCTTTTAGCTGAGTAACGGGTATCTGATAGTCGGGGCACCCGACTATAGCGTTCTCTCTTGTTTTTTTTCCAAATATTTAAGAAAAATTAAAAAAAACAATAAAATCCTTTAAAACTCACTATGATAATACAAATTTTTCGTACACTTTTAGAGGCCAATAGGGACATCATGGACTGGAGTGGCAACAAGCCCCTGGACTACAGTCGCCAGCGGTCGAGTGTGTCCGCCTCGACGTGCAGCAGTGAGTATGAAAAGTATTTCTTCAGCGCGGAGGTGAACAACAACTACCACCTGGGATTCATTGAGAGTAGTCAAATAACCGGCGGTACACTGGGCAGTGCACTAACTCGCGGCAAGAAGCGGGCTCAGAATCGGTTTGCCACCATCAGCGGTGGTTCGGTCGGAGGCGGTGGGGCGGTGTCCCGGTCGCAGTCGATGATGGTCCACCGTCGGCCCAAGAAGTCACCGGGGCAACCGCTGTCGGGGATCTTCAAGCCCAGCACCGAGGACAGCGATCTGTTGCCCTGCGAAATGGAGGGACAGCCGGTTCCCTTTCGCGGCGCCACCACTCAACGCAAAGAAAGCTTTCTCCGCAAGACCTTTCGAGCCACCGCGGGTGGCAGTCGTCGCCAGTCCACCAAAGATGTTGTTACTAACCCACCAGAGCATGGTTAATTGGTACACTCGCTTGTCTTATAACCCTTCCGCTGTATTTACCCTTTCTAAAGTGTGCTAATGTATATACTTTTATATGTAACAATTTCCAAATACTTAGCTGGGGCTACATTTAACCACCTATGAAAAATTGTAAAAAACTAAACTTTTCATTATCTTATAAGTATCAAAAAGCATGGCCTTATTTTATTATATTTTTTACCAAGGTGTATCGATTAACTTAGTATAAGTAATCACCCTTTTATGTACATTCCTATAAATAATCGCATGTTTATTGGCACAGCCAAATGCAATAAAATACTTACACAATAAAAAGTTACTTATAACTATTAATATTTAAATGTCTGAAACAACCTGGAAACTAAACTTGTAACAGATTTTTGCAAGAAATAATACAAACCCAACTCAGTTCACAAAGAGAATGCGCTTTCGGAAATAATAGTATTTACCCCCGTTTGCAAACATTGCCCATCATCAACAAAACTTACTGAAAAGTAGAGTATACGAACTTTAAACTGAGCTAGTAATTAATATTAAATGGGAACCTCTATCTTTTTCAATTTTGCTGCATGCAGAGATTCAAGCGATGCGATTCAGCGGCGGACTCAACGGTACCTGGAGGCAGGTTGAGATTTAACGATCTTGAGTATTTCGAAACCATTAGTGTTGATTAAATCCATGTTCAATTTATTTTGCTCGTTTAACTTTTAGTTGCAACCTTAGCTCAAAAATGTAACCTTTCGTATTTTTAGCCTGTAAATATACCTATGCTTTTGTCGCTCTTGTAACTATACATATTTATTTTGAATAATTTTCGCAAGCCTTTAAGTTGCATATCCCGTTTGCGTTGCTATTGGTAAGTTTTCTTTCTGTTTCTTAAATGTTTATCCTTTTCGCCCGCATTGTTTTATACTTGTTTTCAAAAATCCGCTAACTTAAGGCATTTTTTTAAGTTTCTGCACGTTCATTTGATACGACTTTTATATGGTATGGCTAAAAATTAATAAATATCTTTTTTTTTTTGTTTCTTTTACAGAAATCAAGGCTCGCAAAAAGCATGCAAGTAAGTAATAAACAAAATATGCAGCCTTAAATAATTTTTTATTAAATAGCATAAACGTTTTTGATTCAAATTTTTATTTACACATTGGTAAATATAAATATCTCTTGTCTTTGCAGTCGAAAAAGATTTGGGCTTCCTGCGGATTGGTTCGCTGAATGTCCGGGTAAAGAAGACAACCGAGGCGTTCAGCAACTTCTTGGGAGTGGGCAATGGCAGTGGGGTGGGGGGGCCGCCGATGGGCTATGGCAGTGGCGGGGGAACGGGAGCGGGAGCAGCAAGTCGCCCTCACCATCGGTCTCACCGAGTCCCTCATCAGCGTCATCATCACCACGTTGGTACGACACGGAGTCGGCATCCGAATCAGAGGGCAGCGATGAGCACACCCTACGGAACGAACGGCGGCCTTCCGTCGAGGGCGAGTGTCCCGAATAACCGGAATATCTACGACGGAGTGCACAAGTCATGGGGATCGGCTGACAATATACCACACCGATCGGAGGACCTAATGCCGCCGCCCAAGACGGTGGACTATATCAGCAAGCGCAATAAGTCGTCCAAGCGTTCCTCCTACGCCTCGAATGCCACCGATTCGCCACGTGACTCCATTTGCTCCTCGAACTCCAGCTCCAATCTGAATGGAGGATATAGCAGCATGCCCACTACTCCGAATCAGCTGCGTGCTCCTAAAGGTATCGCTCCATCCTTCGCAGTGGATTCCGATTCGGACTCCGCCTGTGGATTTGACTCCAGTTGGTCGGTCAATTGTCGCGGATCTTCAAGCAGCAATCCTTCACAATCCTAAATACCTGAAAGAGTGTGTTAAACCACAAGCCTAAATGTCTACATACATATAACATACAACATTGACCATTTAATCGTAAAAGTATTTGTTTTTAATTAACTAAAATATATTTTTAGGAGTGAACATTATATAAGATTAAAGGATTTTTGTTTGTGAAAGTTTAATTTGAAATAACACTTGATTTGTCTTTGTCACACTTTGTAAACTCCTTTTAAGGATTTATAACACACATTATATATGTATTTTGTATTAAAAATTAAAGTTTTTATGCTTTTTGTTGCATTTATGAAGAAAATGTTGTTTATACTTTTTTATCGAAAATTAATATTATGTTCAAAAAGGATTTATATATATTTATACATTTTTGGAAAAAACTAAATACTAATTATTTTATAAAATTTATACAACTGAACAATCGCGCGCTCTTTTTTCAAAAAACCCGTTAAGGTATTTCTCACAATTCCGTCGACCGTTCCGCAAAACATCTGGTAATTTTAAAATCGACTCTTCCTCTTCAACTCAATACCACACACGTGCGGCTAAAATTGTTTGTTGATTTAAATTTCGGAACCGAATTAAACCTTATAAAATGGGCAAGAAGGATAAGAACAAGAAGAAGGGCAAGGGAGCCGAGAAGACGGCCATGAAAACGGACAAAAAGCAGGCGGCTCGGCAAAAGAAAATGCTGGAAAAGCTGGGCGAAGTAATAATAAACACAATTGCTATCATATCATACTTACTAATATTACAATACATCTTAGGCTAATATTGCGGATATTATCCAATTGCTGGAGGCCAAGGAGGGAAAAATTGAAGCCATCAGTGAATCCGTCTGCTCACCGCCATCACCCCGATCCAATTTCACCTTAGTTTCGCACCCGGAAAAGGAGGAACTCATCATGTTTGGCGGGGAACTCTATACGGGAACTAAGACTACAGTTTTTAACGATCTATACTTTTACAATATAAAAAGTGGCGAGTGGAGGGAGCTGAGATCGCCTTCGGGTCCCACTCCAAGAAGTGGACACCAAATGGTGGCTGTGGCCAGTAATGGAGGAGAACTTTGGGTAAGATGGCTTTTATAGTTTACTAAAAAGCTTAAGGTAATACACCAAAATTATCCTCGACGGACCGCGAATTCCTAAGAATTTACATAAACAAATATAGGCGCGGACTGCATTGGTTCTCTTGTAATGGAATTTCAAAGTTACGTGTTTCTTAAGAATTCTTAAGAATTCGCGTTCCGTCAAGGATAATTTTTTCGCGAATTTTGGGGGTGAGGACCGTAAACTAGAGTATTACCAAACTTATAAATATTATACACATTTCCTAGATGTTTGGAGGCGAGCATGCCAGTCCCTCTCAGCTGCAGTTCCACCACTACAAGGACCTGTGGAAATTCTCCCTGAAATCCCGCAAATGGGAAAAGTTAACCGCCCCCAATGGGCCCAGTTCAAGGAGTGGCCATCGAATGACCGTCTCCAAGAAGCGCCTGTTTATCTTTGGTGGCTTCCATGATAACAATCAGTCCTATCATTATTTCAACGATCTTCACATTTTCTCGCTGGAGTCCTATCAGTGGTTGAAAACTGAGATCGGAGGAGCTATTGTACCATCGCCTCGTTCCGGCTGCTGCATAGCAGCTTCTCCGGAGGGCAAAATCTACGTTTGGGGAGGCTACTCGAGGGCCTCTATGAAGAAGGAGGCGGATCGCGGAGTAACTCACACGGATATGTTTGTTCTGAGCCAGGACAGTAAGTTTTTGTGGCTTATTTTTTTGCGATTTTACTAATATTTATCCCATTTTATTTTAGAAAACGCTGGCGATGCTGACAACAAATACAAGTGGGCACCCGTGAAGGCAGGAGGATATAAGCCCAAGCCTCGCAGCAGTGTTGGCTGCACTGTGGCTGCCAATGGCAAGGCCTACACCTTTGGTGGCGTCATGGACGTCGATGAGGATGACGAAGATGTACACGGGCAGTTTGGCGATGATCTCCTTGCCTTCGATTTGACCACTCAGACATGGCGGTTGCAGGAGATCCAAGCGAAGAGCAGCGCCGTTGAGAAAAAGGAATCGGAGGAGAGCAAGGATGTTGAGATGTCCGCCGCTCCCGATAAGCCCATTACCACCACCACCGATGGCATTTTCACGGTTACCGTTGGCGGACCCAGTACGAGTACTCCTTATGTCTCCCAAATACCGAGTCTTTTCTCTAAGAAACCAACTCCAACCAATGTACCATCGCCGCGCATGAATCCAGGCATCTGCGTTTGCAAGGGCACTCTATACATTTTCGGTGGAATCTTTGAGGAGGACGCCAAGCAATTGACCTACAACGATTTTTACTCCCTGGACTTGCATAAACTGGAATGGAAGGTTATCATCCCCAATAACTTAAAGGCCCACGACTGGGAGGATAGCGATAGCAGCAGTTCCGACGAGGAATGCAGCGGCGATGAGGATAGCTCCAGCGGCTCCGATATGGATACGGATTAGATACTTCAGATGACTATATATATTAAATTTGTTTAACAATCGTACACATGTATAAAAATGGAATATTATTGAATGTTGAGTAAGCTCGCTTGTCTCACAGCTCCAGAATCTCGGTGAGGATGCGTTGAGTATCCTTGGGGGTGTATACCCTATGGCTAATAGTTCTCGGATCGCTATAGATCTCGTAATCATTGCCGCCCGGCTCCGTTTTATCGCCGAAAAAGTGGATTTCCTTGAATTTGTAATAAGCTTCGATGTGACGCAGGCAGTAGGTTTTATCCCAACCGTGAGGGAAGACATCGAAACTGATCTGACCACCAATGGAGTACGTGAGATCCACGTCGGCAAACTCCTTCTTGAGATCTTTGATCATTTGCTCCCGCACCTTGTGTTCAATGTCGTATTCGGCGAACATATTCCGCTCCTCCCGGGTGCACTGACGTCCAATGGGGCAGACGTTCATCATGCCGTTTCGGAACTCGATGAAGGTTCCCCTCTTGATGGGCACATCCAATTCAGACAAGTACCGCAGGACAAAGTTGATGAAGCGCTTCAGGGTTTTCTCTCCCAGATGCTTGATGATGTTCTGCTTGCCCACCTCCTTGCCTCCCTCAATCTGCACCAGTCCATTCTCCGGGAATATAAAGTCGAACTCGTTTAGGATCTTCTGGCCGTTCAGCTGCTCGAACATCTTCTCCAGATCGGATCCTCCGACAATTCCGATGGTTGCCCTGGGCTTCACCTTAGAGTAGAAGAAGTCCTCGAACTCTGGCGTTACCACAGATCGGGGCATCGTTAAAGTCCCGTCCACGTCGAAGAGCAGGAGGATTTCGTCACGTTTCAGTGTTGCGGTACCCATTTTGCATTAGACTAATTGCGAGGCGCCCGATATTTATTATCCAGATATTTATGTCCACGTATGATTTGAGATAAAGAACCTTGTAAGCGGCAACGAGTTGGTGAGAAATACCCTAAAGCTTTAGCTGCACCGGCTAAGAACCAGTTCCGGAACCATGATGCACTCATAATTTATATTTTAAAAGGGTTTTCAAGGGATAAAAAAATATTTCAAATATCTTAATTATATTAAACCATTAATATCGATAGGATTTATGTGAGATCATTTGAACATACCAAATCCAAATATAATTTCATTCATAATTTTTCTCTTGACTTTATGATTTTTACAAGACATTTTATCAAGAAACTCAAGCGTTATTTAATGGAATTACAATATGGATTTTAAAAAATGATATATGAAAAAGATCGTTTAAAAAGTAATAATCAAATCATGCTTTTAATGACAATCAGCCTATTTTGTATTTAAATAGAGCTCAACATATGTACATTGTAGTGCGTTATAATTTAAACGAAAATACACATATTTTGGTTCTTAGGTGTACAACTAGAGTATTATGATCGGGGGTTCTACTGCCTTTTAATATGCTGCAGTTCATCTCTCTTTATCTTGCTGTATTCCTGCAGGGTTTTGTATTTCTCGGTGTTTAGCATCGGGTCCACAATCACAGGGTATAGAGTTAGTCCCACGGCGCCAACGATGCAGGACACAAAGCCCACGAATCTCCATCCACGTAGAACTGCCATTTAGCTGATAAAATTATAAATTTAAAATAATTTCTCGGTTTGTTATTATAAAACACAAAACACCTGGTTGGTCGTAATACGCTAAAAAAGGCCTCAGAAAAGGTCACACCATAGTGGTGTGTTTGCGGAAACTACAGTAAACACTAGTTAATATCAACTGGGATATAAAAGGTAAGCATTGGAAATTTAATTATTAAGTTTGGAAACTAAGATAAAAAATAAAAAAAATATAACATGACAATGAATTTAACAAAACATTTCTTTTACAAAAGACATGCATTGTTGGAAATATTTTCTATTAACGACTTAATGTTAAAATTGACTTAATATTTTATTTTAATTTGTTTAAAATTTTAATTTGGTTAACTTTTATTCTTAATCAAATAGCACTTCAGTGATGTTCACTGTAGGTACCTGTTGGTATTTTTTGAACGCAGTTTTGGTATCTTATCACTTTTCTGCCTTGGCGACACTTGGTATCTTGAGCTAGGCTTGGGTGTGGTGTATTGTTTGAGTAATTGTTTTCAAGATTGGTCTTTTTAGTTAAATAAATATATCCCGAAAATGGCTGCGAGCCCCGTTTTTGTGGCTCTAGTCGGCGCCCTATGTCTTAGCCTTGCTAACGGTAAGTTTGGTTTCGGAAAAGCCGAAATCCATGATTTCTTGGGCGTTGGCATGACTCCAAATAAACCACGATTTTACAGCACAACATCACTACGATGAGCACAAAACTAGCCAGTTAATTTGGTGCACCAAGAGCCAGGCGGAGCAGTACAAGTGCCAGAATCTCACAGTGGCCATCGAACGCGATCGGGCCTTGTTCGACGAGGTGTTCCTGAATCTCACCTGCTTCATGGCCTACAGTGCGGATGAGTGCATCCACCACATCGATCGCGAGAAGGCTCACATCACTTCGCTGGACGCGGGCGATGTCTTCACGGCGGGACGATACAACTCCCTCATTCCCATCATGCAGGAAAAACTGGAGGGCGGCTTTGCGGACTATCAATCGGTGGCCGTCATCAAGAAGGGATCTCTGCAGGGATTGAATAATCTCCACGACATGCGGAACAAGAGGGTCTGCTTCCCCTGGGTGGGAAGTCTGGCCGGATGGATTGTGCCCATTCACACGGTAAGAATAGTATTATTTTCAATATTTTTGAGATATAATTTTTTAAGGGCCGTTTTCTGGTCCGTTTGTTAAATTTAAACTAGGGCTGAAACACGGAAATCGTATGGGAAATCATTGTTCTAACCCTACTTTAAATTTAACAAAAGGACGAGAAAACGGCCCTTAAAAAATTATATCTCAAAAATATTGAAAAATAGCACAAAAAATGTTTATAGTTTAGTTTTTAAGGTTTCTAAATTTTCAATCAGAACAATTTTTTTAAATTCTTCAATTAAAAATTTTTTTTTCGATCGAAAATAGCTGATTAATTAAGGTTAATTGTTTCAAATATGTTAAAATATTGTTTTAAAAGTTTTAAGATAGACTGTGATTTCAAGTCGATGTAAATCACTGTTAAAATTCATGCCAAAAATTTGAAATTAATATTGGAAAAGTTTATAAAATATTTAAAAAATCTAATAAAAAAATCCCCTTAATTCACAGCTCCAAAGAGAGGGTGGCATGGAAGTTGTGGACTGCAACAATCAAGTAAAGACAGCTGCCAGCTATTTTAACAATTCGTGTGCCGTGTACTCACTATCCGACAAATACAATCCCATTGGCGACAACTCAGACAAGTAATACCCAAAGAATTATTTATTTTATAACCCTGAACTAACAAGAAATCCTTTTTTAATCCAGACTTTGTACGCTTTGCACTGGCAAAATTCCCGGAGGACGGTGTTCCTCTGCTGATCCTTACTTTGGCTACGAAGGCGCTTTCAAGTGTCTTTTGGAAAGGGGAGACGTGGCCTTTTTGCGTCATTCCACAGTAACTGAAATGCTGCAGACCACCGAGTTCAGTGAGTAATTATGGGCTGTCAATTGGGAATCCATTCTTAATTATAACCGAATTTTATAGAAAACCTGTCGCCCGACACTTTCGAGCTGCTCTGTCGCGATGGTCGTCGAGCTCCCATCAACGACTACCGACAATGTAATTGGGGCCAAGTTCCCGCCGATGCCATTGTCACATCTTCGGCTCGCAGCTTTGGCGATCGAAAGCAATACCAGCAGTTCCTGAAGCGCATCGCCGAGTTGTACTCGGATGGAACCCGTGATGAGCAAAGCAGGCAGGGAGGACAAGGATTTAATACGCGCAACAACTACAACGAGCAAGGCGCCTTCAACCAATTCGACAACAATGACCCCTACAGACCACAAAATCAATACGATCAGTATCGCAACGAACGATTGGACAGCAGTTTTTCTGCAGAGAGAAACCCGCAGGACGGGACAAACACCTCAATTCTGTATGAGAAGTTCCGCATCTTCGAGTCGAAACGATATGGCAAGCCGAACTTGCTGTTCCAGGTTTGTGGGAGATAATTTCTTGAAACTAAGAACCAACTTTAATGCAAATCTACAATTTAGGATTCAAGCCGGGCTCTTACTGTCATTCCTGAAGATGATCAGTCCTTTACCAAGTATTTGGGCCCTGCCATTAACTTTATTTACGGCATACGTGAGTGTCCAGTTCCAGCGATGACCCTTTGCGTGACTTCCGAGAACGAACTGGAGAAGTGCATCAAGATGAGGGTGAGTTGAAAATAGAGCCCTGCGTGAATCATTCAATTTTTGTTTTATCATATTTGTTTGTTTAATTGTTTAATTTGTTTAATTCAATTCTATGTGAAATAAATTGAATGTTTTTCTAATACATTTCGAATTGAATGAATGAATGAATAATTTTTATGAATTTGTTGATTTCTTTTTATGATTTCTTCTTCAAAAGAAATTGTCGTTTGAATTATTTCGGAATTCATGCCATTCATTCTTTTATACTCAAAATTCAAATTCATTCGATTCTATTAAACTCAAAATTCTAATTAATTCATTTATATAAAACAAAAAATTCAAAATAATTCATTGAATCGATTCATGCAGGGCTCTAGTTGAAAATTAAATAAAAAGAGGAGGTAGTTCTATTAATATTTTTGCAACCTTACAGACCGCTTTGAAAGCACACCTCCTGAAACCAGAACTCATCTGCAAGAAGATGCACTCGCACATAAATTGCATGCAGTACATCGAAGCGGGAAAGGCTGACATTTCGGTTTTCGATGCCGGCGATGTCTACACTGGCGGACTGAACTACGATCTGATTCCGTTCATGTCCGAGGTGTACAATCTGGGTGAGCCCGAGTACTATGTGGTGGCCGTGGCCAAGGAGGAGGATCCCGACACCGAGCTGACTTACCTGAAGGGCAAGAACACCTGCCACACGGGCATTAATACCGCCGCTGGCTGGACATATCCGATGGCTCTATTTATTTCGAATGGATGGATTCGTCCTTATGGATGCGATTCGGTTCGTGCTGCCGCAGAGTACTTCACCAAGTCGTGTGTACCGGGTGCGATAAGCAGTGAATACAACACCGGAGTGCCCTACGACAGCATGTGCGATCTTTGCCACGGGACTAGCTACAGATACTGTCGTCGCGATGCCTCGGAGGATTACTATGGACACACGGGTGCTTTCCGCTGTTTGGTGGAGGGCGGTGGCCATGTGGCCTTCATGAAGCACACCACGGTGATGGAGAGCACGGGCGGCAAGCGCAAGGAATGGTGGGCCAGGAATGCCCTCAACGACGACTTCGAGCTGCTGTGCACGGATGGTACGCGAGCCGAGATCCAGGACTACAAGAAGTGCAATCTGGGCAAGGTGAAGGCCAATGCCGTCGTGACTCGCGGGGGAGTCAACTACAACGAGACCCAGATGAATGCCTATATTAACCTGCTCACATATGCCCAACAACTGTACGGCCGCAAGGACGTGGACGCCTTTAGCTTTAGCATGTTCTCCTCACCGATTGGGCACTACGATCTGATCTTCCAGGATGCCACGCGGCAGTTGAGTGTCATTCCACCGAACAAGCGGCGATTCGATTCCTATTTGGGCAGCGATTTTATGCGTGCTCGCCGCATCACCGATTGCTATGCCGGTGCCGCCCAGGTGGCACTATCCGTAGGCCTGCTCCTCGTGGGCACCTTAGTGACAATATTCTGAGTCCCATATACTCGGTAAGATTTCCAAAATTGTACAAGCATCTCTAGCACAAAGAGAAACATATCAACCTTTTTACATTCCAAATATGATTAAGTTTAAAAGAGAGATCCCTTCCGTCCGAAAGAAAAATCAAATCATACTCCCCTTAGCCGAAAAATATCTGAAGAAGGCTATCAATTTATTTATATAGTGCCTGTGCCTTAATATAGTATTTGTTTGTGTACATACCAACTAAGTCCGTCCAAAAAAGTGTACCTAGGAAATGTAAGCCGAATCTTTTACAACAGCTTATAAGTATACAAATAAAATAATGAAATGAGAACGATTTTGATTTTATTTTTCAATCTGGTGGTTCGGGTAAAAATCTTTTTAATTTTAGTTGTAAGTCTTAATTTTAAACTACTTTCATTGGGATAAAAATGTTACTTTTTGTATTGTTATGTTCAATTTATTTTCGAGTTAAATTACTTTGTAGAATCTTTTAAATAATGGTTCTAATATTTTTTGAAGAAGCCTATTATCTTGGACGCAGTTATAACCGCCAAATTCAAATTGGGTGTCAGCGCTAACGTCATTATAAAATAATGGCTTTTTACAACTTTCCATCTAACTTTGTATGTAACCTTCAAATGCAAAGCTTCCCTAAAAAGCGAATTTTTCCACAATAATTTATAAAAATTGCGAAAAAAAAATATTTAAAATTTCTGCAAAGTGTGACCATAATGAGGCACCAGGAAAATGCATAACTGGGTGTAACGGTGTTAGGACTCAGCGGTCACACCCGCCTGCAGAAATTCGTAAATTTTTTTTGTTAATTTCGAAAGTCCGGAAAAACCGGACGGAACCTGCCACCTTGCTCTGGACCAGTTGCACCACCTTTAAACCGCAAGATGTCTATTAATCTCCGCACCGTCTACGCGTTCGCAAGGGAAATGTACCCGAAAACCTCCAAGGAGCCCGTTCAATACGGAACAGCTGGCTTTCGCGGCAAGTAAGTTGTCTTAATTAACGATCTTCGTAGTAATAATCATTATGTTAACACCCACACGTTGCATACGTTGGCCTTACTTGATTAGCAAATAGGGATTGTTTGTTTTACGATAAGTACAGCGATTGCATGCTCCGTGTTGTTGGAGCTAGGCGTTTATTTTTAGATATTGTTCACCTTTTATCAATGGACATGCCCTTCTTTCGCCGATGTAGATATGTATGGGTGTTTGGGCGTGCATGTGCATAGGCGCATATGTACATATGTACCAACAGTGGGGGTCATCGAAATAGGTCTGCAAGTGCAAGCTGCAGTGGGTATAATCGATTAAATACATCCTTAATCAATCTTAGTAAGAAATATATTTTATTAAATTGGAAACACATTTAAGTTTGTAGCAGAAATCATTTAAGGTTTTGAAATAATGTTTTTAATAATTTAATTTTGAACATTCTAGTCTGATAGATAAATATTTGCTAGACAAATTTAAATAATTTTATGAAAGGTTGCTTTGTGGTTTTGTGACTAATTCCTTAACCACTAAGAAACAAAGTAGATCATAAGCTTTACCGTTGTTTACTATTAGTTTAAACAATACTGTCTTTCCACTGCCTTATCAAGAGATAAAGGGTTAGAATAGATAGTTCCACTGATAGCTATACCAATCGTCACTATGTGATATACTATATGTTCTTATAATTATAACTTCTGATATTTCTAAATTAAAAGGTTTTTTATTTTATCTTATATTCTAATCCTATTTTTTCTACCATGCTATTTTATAGAAAAAAAATTTAAACTAGATAGTTCAACTGATAGCTATACTATTCGGCACTATGTGATATACTATATATACTAATATTTATAATTTCTGATATTTCTAAATTAAACAAAGGTTTTTTATTGTGTCTTATATTCAAATCATTTTTTTTCTCACCATGCTATTTTATTTTATTAAAACCTAGTAAAGTTTAAAAATGCTCACTAAATTATAAATAATAATTCTGCTACTTTTTTAGAGCCGAATTCCTGGACAGCGTAATGTTCCGCATGGGAGTTCTGGCCACCTTGCGATCCCGGTACCGTGGAGGCTCCGTAATCGGCGTAATGATCACGGCATCGCACAATCCGGAACCCGATAACGGAGTGAAGCTAGTGGATCCCAAGGGAGAGATGCTGGAGGCCAGCTGGGAGGCGATAGCCACCGATTTGGTCAATGTCAGCGACCAGGAACTGGAGCAACAGGTGGCCAAGATCATCAAGGAGAACAACATCGACGTGACGACCAGTTCCCAGGTGTTTGTGGGCATGGACAACAGATACCACAGTCCGAGATTACTGAAAGCGGTGGCCGACGGGGTGATAGCGCTCAAGGGAAACGTCAAGGAGTACGGAATTGTGACTACTCCCATGCTGCACTACTTTGTGGTGGCGGCGAATACGAAGGAGGCCTATGGCAAGCCCACCGAGGAGGGCTACTACGAGAAACTGATCAAGGCCTTCGAACTGCTGCGAAACGGACGCCTGGAGAACGGAAATTACCGCAACAATATAGTTTACGATGGCGCCAATGGCGTGGGTGCCCGGAAAATATTGCAGTTCATTAAGCGCATGAAGAGTTCCCTGAATATTACGGTCATAAACCAGGGCATTGGTGTCGGCAAGATCAACGAGGACTGCGGCGCAGACTATGTGAAGGTGCAGCAAAGGCCGCCGAAATCAATGCCCGAGGTGGAGCCCTTCACGAGGTGCGTCAGCGTAGACGGAGACGCAGATCGGGTGGTTTACTTCTTCAGCGACGACAAGGGCGTCTTCCACCTTTTGGATGGCGATCGGATAGCCACTTTGATTGCCGGCTACCTCATGGAACTGGTTACGCAGGCCGAGATTAGTCTGCGGTTGGGCCTGGTGCAAACCGCCTATGCCAATGGAGCATCCACCGACTATATTGTAGACGAACTAAAGTTCCCCGTTTCCTGTGTGCCCACGGGCGTGAAGCACCTGCATCACAAGGCGCTGGAGTACGATATTGGTGTCTACTTCGAGGCGAATGGTCATGGAACGATTGTGTTTAGTGACAATGCTAAGGCTACGATTGCCCAAGCTGCCGAAACTAAGGAAAGTGCCAAGACTCTGCTGCTCCTGATTGATCTTATAAACGAAACCGTCGGCGATGCCATCTCGGACATGCTGCTAGTGGAGACTATCCTCAACCACAAGGGCTGGGACGTCCAGGATTGGATCGCATCGTATGATGACCTGCCCAACCGGCAGCTGAAGGTTAAGGTACAGGATCGCAACGTTATCGAGACCACGGATGCGGAACGAGTTTGTGTGAAGCCCGAGGGTCTGCAAACGGAAATCAACAAGGTGGTGGCCAACTACAAAAGGGGTCGGTCCTTTGTCCGCCCCTCCGGAACCGAGGATGTGGTGCGGGTGTATGCCGAAGCAGCCACCAAAGAGGTAACCATTTAAATTTCAAAAAGAATTTTAGTGTACCACTATAACCAACTATTTTACCACAGGACACTGATAACCTTGCCTATGAAGTGGGACTTCTGGTGCAGAAACTGGCTGGTGGAGTGGGCCCGGAATTGACGAAACCCAATAGTGCCCATCTTTAATAAAAATAAATAACGAACCAACCTCAAAGGAATCGATTATCGACACAGGTCCTCGCTGGAGCAATAAATCTCTGTACTTTAAGGTGCTCAATAACTTAAAAGTCTTAACTCTCAATCGCATTTATACTGTAACTGTTCACTGTCTTGTATGTTCTAAAGATGAGAAGTTTTTGTACCACTATCTATAAAGTTCTCTTTATTTTATCGTTGTGGGAGTTAAAATCTAATTATGATCTGAGAGCTTTATGCAAATGCACGTTATTTTTTTGTTGAGCTACTAGCGATAACTATTGAAATTATAAAAATAATGATAATAGAGATTAATGACCCCAATAAATTTTGTATTGCTATTTTCTATAAAATATATTTTAAAGAAATTAAGTCTTATTAATTTAGGGGGGAGAAAAATGTAACAGAATTTTAAGCATTTGTTGAATAATATACCAGCATTATTCTTAGTTTTTTATATTAGGGGGATTCCCTAAACTGTTGAATTGCTGAATTGTTGAATTTTGGTCAGCTGTTAATCAGCTGTTCCATACAAAGTCAACTTTCAGAAATTTCAGCAATTCATCAGCCTCGGGGCTGTTGAAAATTTTGTTGAATTGCTGAAAAGCCAGAGTTGTCACCTTTTTTTAAAAGTCGTGGCAACTCTGTAACATTTGAGTATCACCAGTACGCATTATTTATTTTAAAATCAACTTAGAAAGCATATTTGTGGTTCTTTTTACCTTGGTTACACTTTTAGACAGTAACTAGCAATAATAAATCAAATTTTACATGCTTTAAGTTCCGCGAAACTTTTCAACAAATAACAGCTGTTTGAAAATTCAACAGGAGTCATTTTGGGTCGTTCCCTTAATTGCTGAAATTTTTTGTTGAATTTTCAACAATTCAGCAATTCAACAGTTTAGGGAATCCCCCTATTGCTATTCGATTAAATCTACAAATTAAAATGTAAAAAGCTTTGAAAATTTATAAATTATATAGGTAGGTTCCGTGAAACACGTTTCTTATTTTGAATAAATTAGCTAAGAACTGCCACGTTATCGGATACGTAAAAATGCTTTTCTTTTATTAAATTTGTAAAAATAAAAATTAATCTAAGAAATATAACACTTTTCTAAAAATCAATGATTTATTTTTCATTTTTGTAGAGCGTGTTAGCAGTTTTCTTGGCCAATATTTTTTTTTACAAAAAATTAAAAAAAAAACAAATTAAAAAAAAACAAAAAAAAGAAAACAAGAAAAATAAATAAATAAATTTAATGGTCTATAAGTGGTATTTCATGAAACAGAAATGGTATATTTTGGTATTTATTTTCAGCTCGGATGGTATTTCGTGTTGCTAGCGGCGCTGTCATACTGTTGCCGTGCTGTCACTTTTTTGGCTGATGCAATTGCAGTTTTTTAGTTAAAACAAAATTAATTTCCAGTCAACTAGTATTCAAAAAGCATAAACACAATGGACGCGGAAGACGTAAGTTCGAAAAACAGAAGGAAGAACATTTTCAAGGGGGAAAACTTTGGAAGAACAATCGCATATGTCCGTACATGTGCGCCCCTGTGTGTGTATGTGTATTTACATATTTGTGTATGAGCACTGGGCGGACAATGAGGTTATGTTTTCCTGATCCGGATTTTACCTTACCGACTTTCCCATGAATTCCACAGGGTTTCGATCCCACTTTGTTGAAAAAGAAGAAGAAGAAGAAGACCACCTTCGATCTGGACGCGGCGTTGGGCCTGGAGGACGACAGCAAGAAGGAGGATCCCCAGGACGAGGCATCGGCGGAAGGAGGTGCCGCCGCCGAGGAGGATAATCTAGATCTGGAGAGTTTCGGCAAGAAGAAGAAAAAGAAGAAGAAGCCCTTCAACATGGACGAAATCGAGGCTGCAATCCCGAGTTTCGGCGGCGATGATGCCGCCGCCACCGAGGAGCCCGAGGAGGAGGAGATCAACCTCGACATGGACTTCTCAATGGCCAAAAAGAAGAAGAAGAGCAAGAAGAAGGATTTGGACGAGCTGTTTGCGGATAAGGACGACGACAAGAGCGAGGACAAAGAGAATGGTACGATGACTAATGGGATTCGTTTTCACATGTTCATTAGTTTGGACGAAATGCTTATCATGTCGTCCAGAGTTAGTTTTGCATCGTTATAGGCCAATATAGTATGTTTTTCCTTACAAAAAGTTAGCAAAAGTTAGTCTAAAAAAATATTTTTTCTATATACGGTCCTATTTACTGATCATGTTACCTATTAACCCAGTTTACAGTAAAGAAAATGTGTATTTTTATATTCACATGACATGTTTAACATGTTGTCCAAAGTTAGTTTTGCATCGTATATAGTATGTAGTATATATAGTAAGTTTTTCCTTACAAAAAGGTACGAATAGTTAGTATGAAAAGCAATTTTTTTTAATATACGGTCCTATATTTACTGATCATGTTAGACATTAACCCAGTTTACAGTTAAGAACTCATTTAAAATAAGTTTTTTTATATTCGCAAGTTTTAAATATTCCTTAAATTTAGTAAACAATAGCTTAGCTCTCTAGTATATTGCAAACATTTATTTAATTTTCCAAATACTGTCTAGTCAACCCCTCTAACGTCTTGTTTTTCTTGCAGTCGAGGATAATAGTTCAACCTGGTTTGGTTCCGACCGTGACTACACATACGACGAGTTGCTGAAGCGGGTCTTCGAAATCATTCTCGACAAGAATCCGGACATGGCCGCCGGTCGCAAGCCAAAGTTCGTGATGCGACCGCCGCAGGTGCTGCGCGTGGGAACCAAGAAGACCTCCTTTGCCAACTTCATGGACATTGCGAAAACGCTGCATCGCCTGCCCAAGCATCTGCTCGATTTCCTGCTGGCCGAGTTGGGTACCAGCGGGTCGATGGACGGCAACCAGCAGCTGATCATCAAGGGTCGCTTCCAGCCCAAACAGATCGAGAACGTGCTGCGTCGCTACATCAAGGAGTATGTAACCTGTCACACCTGCCGCTCCCCGGAGACGATATTGCAGAAGGACACGCGCCTGTTCTTCCTGCAGTGCGAGTCCTGCGGCTCCCGCTGCTCGGTGGCCAGCATCAAGTCAGGTTTCCAGGCTGTCACCGGCAAGCGTGCCGCCATTCGAGCAAAAACAACATAAATTCTCCTTATTTAAAGTTTGATTTTTTATTACCAGTAAAATTTCAATACATGAAAAAAACCCAATATCTTTAGTTATCACTTTTGTTTTGTTTGTGCCAGTCTGTTAGGTGATCTGCAAAGCCAATTTCCATTTTCCGAGATCTGCCGCTGTCGATGAAGAAGGAAAAAGCATCCAGGCCCACTTTATCCCTGTAGAAATTGGGACGACCGCGTAGAAAGAGACTATTGCCTCTGGTGATGGGCGAAGGATCTATGTATTCCATGGCGGTCCTGGAAAGGCTGATCATGCGTTCTGCTATGGGTTTATAGGCCTCCGAGGAGGCCAGTGAGGTGGCTTCATTGCTGAGGCAGGTAATTACTTGTCGAATGCCTGGCTTTTTGGCAATGCTCGCCTCCAGAGATCCCGTGCCATCATCGATTATGTATTTATTGAAGCTCTGATTGTGGGTTCCAAAGCCAGCCACAAAAGCATAAACAAAGCAGGTGCGAAAGTAAATGGGAGCTGAATTGTTAGTCCCATCATAAGCTATAAAAACATTTTCCCTCTCCGCATCTTGAGTTACCCGTAAAATATGGGATATTGTTAGGGGAATATTGTTATGAATCTTGGGACCAGATATTTCGGAATCGGATTTCTTTTCCTTCTGTTGGTTCTTGCGAATGATGAAATTATCCAACTCGTTTTCAATGTCATCGAAACTTGTGTTTGAGTCCATTTAATTTGATTAGTCAGCTGCAATTTCAAAAGGAATGTACGATTGCGGTGCATTTTACATCAGCACCAAACAAAAACAGATGTACGGATGGGCGTAGGCAGTCTTAATTTTGATGTTATCGTGGGGGTTTAAAGTAGAACAACCCTCTAGCTACACCCATGAATATACTGCAATTTTTGTTTATCGATATCGCTCATAGGTATGGCATATTCCAGGGGGTGATTTGCATTTCACTTAAGTGATTACCACTGATTTGGAAATGTTATTAATATTTTATATAAATCAATTTTAAAGACTAGAAAAAAAGGTTTTTTTATTTAATTTATAAAAAAATAACTTTATTTTCCAGACCCCTTTTGACAATATCAAAACTTTTTGACTACGCCCCTGAACATTTTACCTTATTTAATTTTAAATAATAGGCGAAACTCCAGATAATAAATTATTACGCAACATACATTAATAAATGTTAAATAAAATATTTGTATTACTAAATATTAATTTCACCACCACGAGAAATGCAGTCGTATAAAAACCCACGTTGGCAGCCCCTTTTCGCGCATAGCAAGTGGGCAGGCTCGTTGTGTCGCTTGTGAAATTAACGAAAAAGTACACTTTGTGCAAAACTAAAACTAACCGAGAGATTCGCATCATCTGGTGATCTTGGAATGTCTGGTGGTCCGTCCATAACGCTCAAAAGCCAACCAATCGATGGTAACAACACTGGGAACGCTGCGGCGCAGCAGCAGCAGCAGCAAAGTGCGAATGGCGCAGCATCTTCGGGGGCGCCTGGAGCACCTGGCTCCGCCCAGAATCCAGGAGGAGGCGGTGGAGCAGTAGGCGGCGGCAGTGTCCCGGCGGAGGGTTCGCGCCAGAACAGCCTGCAGCGGATCCAGCAGCGGAAGCAGAAGGTCTTCAATCTTCCCGTGCCCCAGAAACTGGCCAAACTCTCGATGTACTCCGCCTGCCAGTCGGAAGGATGCCGCTGCACCGGCTGGAAGACGCCGCAAGAGAACCGCCACCGCGACGTGGAGTCCTCCTACTGTCCGGAGTTCAACGAGGAGTGCAGGAATGCCAGCTGCCGTCACTCCCTGCGGATGCACATAGCCCATTTGGACAATATTTCGAGCTCCAGCATGGACGAGCTGCTGGGCGCCATCATAGACATGGAAAACCTGTTCATGTCCATGCAGCGCGTCGAGGACGAGGACACCAAGAAGGTGTATCTCTACCTCTTCCGCCTGCTGCGCCAGTGCGTCCTCACGCGCCAGCAGGCGGTCATCCGAGGTCCTCTAGGGGATCCGCCCTTCGAGTCGCCCTGCATCACGAAGGCGGTGCTCTCGCTGGTCTTCTACAAGTACAACCACCTCAATCCGACTGAACTGCAAACCATAACAGAGGTGGCCAAGACGTTCTTGAACTTCCTGAATCACTACAACTTTGAATCGCCATCGACCAGAAGGGGCGATCTCACGCATGAGGATGCCTCGAACTACAAGATTAACTACACCAGGTGGTTGGTTTTCTGCCACGTGCCCGCCTTCTGTAACTCCCTGCGCCAATTCGAAACTTCCTTGGTCTTTGGACGCACCCTCCTGCGCACCGTGTTCCAGTACATGTCGCAGCAGCTCAAGAAGAAGTGCATCCTGGAGAGGGATCGGTTTCCCGAGGACAAGCGCTCGATCATCGCCCAAATGCCCAAGTTTTTGGAGGCCCTTCGCGCCGAACTGCTGAAGGATGACTCGCCCATTTGGGATCCCAACTACCGGCCACCGAACTCGTTCGTCATCCAGCAGAGAAAGCGTCATCAAGAGGTGGCGCCCGTGGCACCAAGTGCTGGCCTAGCACCCATAGGCGGCGCCAAGCGGTCGAGTGTGGGAGAACCGCTCCAGAAGAGAATCAAAAAGGAACCCACTGATCGATCCAGCAGGTTGGTTATTAATATCTTTTCTCTATATTGTAACTAATGTTCCTTTTTTAGTGAGAACTTGGACGATTTGCCAACGGATGTGGTGATGCGCGCCATGAAATCGGTGTCGGAGTCAAAAACCACCAACAAGGCAGAGATACTCTTTCCGGTAAATGTTTCCCGCGATGAGAATGTAAAGGCGGAGGAGCAAAAGCGGGCCATTGAGTTCCATGTGGTGGGCAACTCGTTGACCAAACCGGTGGACAAGCAGACTGTTTTGTGGCTGCTTGGCCTGCAGCTTGTGTTTGCCTATCAGCTTCCGGAGATGCCGCGCGAGTACATCAGTCAGTTGGTGTTCGACACCAAGCACAAAACGTTGGCGCTCATCAAGGAAAACCAGCCCATTGGCGGCATATGCTTTCGCCCCTTCCCATCGCAGGGTTTCACTGAGATCGTTTTCTGCGCGGTCACAATGTCCGAACAAGTGAAGGGCTATGGAACGCACTTGATGAATCACCTGAAGGACTACAGCATCCAGCGGGGCATCAAGCATCTGCTCACGTTTGCCGATTGCGATGCCATTGGATACTTTAAAAAGCAGGGCTTCTCCAAGGACATCAAGTTGGCGCGACCCGTTTATGCGGGTTACATCAAGGAGTACGACAGCGCCACTTTGATGCACTGCGAACTGCATCCGAGTATAGTCAACACGCAGTTTATTGCTGGTCTGTTAATCACTTAAATGAGAAAAGTTGAACCTATTTTACACTTGTTTTCTCCCTTGCAGTGATTCGCAATCAGAGCGAAATTCTGAAGGAGCTGATAGCACAACGCCACAACGATGTGCAGAAAGTCAGACCCGGTTTGACGTGCTTCAAGGAGGGCCTGCCCTCGATTCCCGTGGAGTCCATTCCCGGGCTGCGAGAAATCGGTTGGAAGCCGCAAATGCGCCCGGCAAGGTCTGCCCGTCCCCTGGAGGAATCGTCCGATCCGGAGAAGCTGGCCACTTCGTTTGCCTCCGTTCTGCAGTCCGTGCGTCAACACACCACCGCATGGCCCTTCCTGCGTCCGGTGACTGCTGCCGAAGTGCCGGACTACTACGACCATATCAAGTATCCCATGGACCTGAAAACTATGGGGGATCGACTGAAGAAGGGCTACTACCAAACGCGCCGCCTCTTCATGGCCGACATGGCTCGCATCTTCTCCAACTGTCGGTTCTACAACTCACCCGACACTGAGTATTATCGGTGTGCCAACTCCCTGGAGCGCTATTTCCAGACCAAAATGCGCGAGCTGGGACTGTGGGACAAATGATGCAGTGACTCTGAGGAGCCTTGTATAAAACCGAATATTTAATCTTCACTAACGGAGAACGTTACTTCTATTTATTTTAGAATTTTCTGCGACAAAAGACAAAAGTGAACAAAATTGATAATATGCATTAAGCTTTTTCTAGAACCTATCGCCTTGTCTTGTTCATTTAGACGGGCTAATTTAAGTTGTCTTTAGGAAAAATAAATCAGAACTTTCACCTACTAATTCGCCATCATTTCACAGGGCCACATATTAACCGACCCTCCGAAAGACAAAAACCAAAGTTGGTTAAATGATTTGTAACCTCTACATTTTGTCTTAACTCTTTATTTCACTTTTGATTTCCTACATTCATTGTTTGCATGCTTTTAAAGTTAGGATTTCTTTGTTTTCGTTTGGTTTAGTAAACATTCGTTTAATAATGTCTGTTATAAAATTATACTGTATTTAATATTAGGGGCGGGAGTTAAATCGAATTTCTAGGTCATTGTACAAAGGCTCATGCATTAATCCGAGGGTTTAACGATGCGTTTTTCTTTCTAGGCTGCGTCGGAAATAGCGAAAGCTCTCGCGAATATGCCAATGGTACAATGAAAATGTTAACCGTAGTTGCTTACTCTTGAATTCAATTATCTTTTATTACATGGTATTCAGTTTTCAGTTTTAATTTCAATACGTGGTAGTCTTTACAATTTAGCCATTACTTGCGAAACGTGTTTTCCGTGTTTAACTCGATAATTGCGTATTTATATACATACATACATATGTAGAGCTAATCAGGGTGAGCATATATGGAGATATACATATTACATACAATTAGATACATAATTTATGATTACATAATATTGAAATGTGTGGTTACTCCTTTCTCCTGTTTCCGAAAGAGCATTGTTAACTACTGTCCTCCGATAACCAAAACGGACTCTATTCGGCACTCGGCGGTTTGTGCTGAATTCAATATAAATATATATATCTGGATACAAGGATAACAAACAAATCTAAAGGACTTCAGCTGGATACATAAGCATGCACAGACGTAATTTTACTCGGTTTCAAGGCCTCGATTTCAACCGGAGCAGCCAGTGATCACACAATCTTAAGATATACATCAAGAACATCGTATCGTTTTAAATCGTAAGTATAAATTGCATTACAGGCGTGGCGAAAGAACGTGCAATTTGTAAACCAACCGAGATCAGAAAAAATAAATTGTACGAAAATTTAATTTTGGGCTTTTCTGTCAGACTTTTCAAAAAAATTACAATTTTCTAGTGGTTGGATATTTTTCACAGTTTTGGAGACGACTTCACTCTTCAGCTGGGGCTAGATTGACTTTTTACAATTGTGCTCTTCAAACAAGCATAGCTGCCGATTTTATTTTCATTTTCATATTTAAAATGCTCTTAAATAATATATTTAAATGCTAGTAAAACGGTTCGAGTGTTGGTCGATGTTTTACGCCCACAAGAAATACAGTATTACAATCAGTTTTTTTTTTTTGTTTTGTTTTTTTCTTTCATTCAAATAAAAACATATTAATTAGCTTTTATTTTAGTTTTGGGAATTCCATGGATTTAATTGGTTGCTCCATTAATTTCATTATTGTTATCGACTCCTCCGCTAATTCTCCGTGTTTTTGTAGCTTTTTCATACTTATGCTTACTATGTTCCTCACATCTATTACTAAATATATGTATGTATGTAGGCGTGCCATTATCTCCTCGTTATCATTACTCATTACCGTGTCTTCTGCTCAGCGAAAGGCGTTGGAACCAGCCATTTACACAAAACCTAACAGATGGCCGGTTCACATCCACAGTCGCTAGTCGGTAAGCGCTCATCATCGCCAAGCACACGGTGGTTGGTGGGCGGGCAGCGGAGTGCGCCCCAGGACGTCGTGAGAGTTGTAACACTAATTTTAATTATACAAATATATTATGCCGTTAGATCCATAACTCGAAATTCCTGATAATAAGAGCCTGTGTGTCGTCGATCGTTCGGTCGGTCGGTTGATTGGGTTGCTTCGAATAATTAGCTTTGCAAAGAATAGGATATTTACTTTCTTCTTAAATCGCATTTATCAATTGTTTATTTAAAGTGGTTCTCCACTAGCTGGGCGGCACTATTGAGCTGTATGGGCAAACAAAGGTTTTTTATTTTTAACTTTCTATAACAATATTAGAGGTAATTGCTACTCACAAACTGCCGCCACCTGTTGCGTCTGCTCTGGCAAGAGGGACGTCGACTTTGTCGTCGTGGTTGTGGCGTTCGGTGCATTGGAGTCCGTGGCATTGGATCCATTGTTGGCTGCCTTCAGCGCTGCAGCCGTATTGGCATTGCCGTTGGTGATGTTCGGGATTCCGTTTCCTCCCCGGTTGCCGCCGCCGTTGTTGCGATTGTTGGTCCTATTGCGGAAGTTGCCACCGCCGCCCATGCGATAGTTGTTCCTGTTGTAGCCGGGCGCTCCTCCGTATCCAGAGTTCATGCCGCCGTTGCCCGCTCCGCCCATGTTGCCATTGTTGTTGTAGTAATGGTTGCGTCCGCGGTAGCTGGTTTAAATATATATTTAAATATATACCACTATGAGAGATGCTTTATTAGCGCCACTCACCTGCCACGTCGAGTCGAGGACACTCCGAAGGTCTCCGTGTTCAACTTGCGCTCCTGGCGCCAATCATTCTTCTTGTTCTTGCTGCGATCCTGGGCAGCCTCACACGAGATGCTGTCGAAGAACGATTTGGTCTTGTCGTAGCACACAGCAACGTCATCTTCCTCGGGCTCGTGCTCTCCAGCGCCGGTCTCATTGCCAGAGTCATCCTTCTTGTCTGTCTCGCCATTCAACTGCAAAGAGAGGGGAAAAAAATGATGAGTTATACTGTTGAGGTACTCTTATTTTAACTACAACTAAGTAACAAAAATGTGTTAATAGGAGTTAGAGCCCTGCATGAATGGATTCAATGAATTATTTAGATTTTTTTGTTTTATTTGAATGAGTTGAATGAGTTTTTGAGTTTAAAAGAATTGAATTAATTTGAATTTTGAGTTTATTCCTAAATAATTCAAACGACAATTTTCCTTGAAGAAGAAAGGGCCATAATTTTGTGATTAAATCTGCCTGAATTTTATTTACAATCCAGTTAACATTAATTTGTTAAAAATGTTCCACAACAAAAATCTGGCAAATTCGAAAAATTCATAAAAATTATTCATTCATTCATTCATTCAATTCGAAATAAATTAAAAGAATTTTACTTTTTGAGTTTAAAAGAATTGAATTAATTTGAATTTTGAGTTTATTCCTAAATAATTCAAACGACAATTTTCCTTGAAGAAGAAAGGGCCTTAATTTTGTGATTAAATCTGCCTGAATTTTATTTACAATCCAGTTAACGTTGATTTGTTAAAAATGTTCCACAACAAAAATCTGGCAAATTCGAAAAATTCATAAAAATTATTCATTCATTCATTCATTCAATTCGAAATGAATTAAAAGAACATTCAATTTATTTCACATAGAATTGAATTAAACAAATCAGAAATTTCATGTCATACTATGATAAAAAAAAATTGGAGTAATAGGAGTATGTTTCTAACAAAATAGTTGTGTTGAATTAATTTTAATCAAATTTATAGTATAGTTTACACAAGATTATTTCTTGCTTAAAGAATAACCCTTGAAAGCAGCTTTCTTTAAATTTAAACAGTTATTATCCCCTACATAAAATACCTTAAATAATATGTTTACCTTAAATAATATGTTTGTGTTTAAAACATAAAAAGTGTGTGTTTGACTTACTGTATGAACGCCTTCAACCTTCTCACCCACCTGCTCATTGGTTGCAGTTGCAGTGGTTGCCGTCGAGTTGGTGGTTGGCTTGGTGGCGGCATCCTCGGCCACCTTGAGCTTGGCCAGCTGGGAGCGCAGCTCCTCGAACTTATTGTTGGCCTGCTCGAAATCAAAGTCGCCCTCGAACTTGATCTTGTTTCGCGGCTTATTTTGATTGGCCGACTGCGGACGATAGCCCTGTAAATATAATCGCAAAAGCTTAATAAACCATATATGCAAAACTGAGTCACTAGACTAGGTATACCTGATTGGGTCGCATGGGGCCTCGGGTGCCCATTCCGCGATTACGCATCATCATGTTGTTCGAGTTTTGGCCACCGCGATGCATGTTCCAGGCTGGGTTGTTACCACCTCCGCCATTTCCGCCGCCGCCTCCACCACCGCCGCCATTTCCGCCGCGCTGCTGCTGCTGCTGCATTCCATTACCGCCGCCGCGATTACGCTGATTATTGTTGTAGTTGTTGCTGAAGTTATTATCCATCTGACGTCCGGAGTCACGACGATCCCGCTGCTGGTGGTGCTGGTTATAGAAGTCCGTGCCACTTCCGCCGCGCTGCTGCTGCTGCTGCATGTTGTTGTGGCTAGGACCGCCGCGCTGCTGCTGCGCCTGCTGCTGCTGTTGATTCTGGTGCTGCTGGTGGTTCTGGCGCTTATGTCCTGCATCGCGTCCGTTGCCACCCTGGCCAGCGTTCTGCTGCTGGTGCAGCTGCTGCTGCTGGGTCAGCTCCGCCGTGGGACTCACAATCAGGCTAATGGGCGTCGTCGAGCGCGATGCTCCGGCCAGCATGTCTAGAACGGAAACTATACACATATAGAGGACGCAACGAGAACGAAAAGGAGAGAGCAATGCGTGCAGGCGCCGAAAAATATTAGTTCAGAAAATAAATTAGGTTTGTAAAATTTTGGATAATACATTTAAGACGAGCTGATTCTAAAAATAAATGTTCCTTTATGTGGATAAAGCTATTTGTGGTAGATACTTCAACTTTAATTATCTAAAATATTTCGAAGTGCTTTTACATTATTTTTTTTTAGATGTGAAGACGTTTTTTTTAATCTTTGGTTATAAAAAACGTTTGCTATTTAATAAAATGCTTAATTTCAAACAAGAGAAAAAGAGAAACAAAATATTGTTTCATAAAATACTATTTAAAACTTATTTTAAAAGTTTGATTTTATCAGGTCACATACGGAAAAATGTGGCGTTTCCAACATGTTTCCTTATCTGAACAAAATATAAAAAAATAATATAACCACATTCTCAACTAAAGTCCGAAAATGGCGTGTACATACATCTGTATATGTACATTATGTGTAGGAATATACAAAAATCGAAGAACTATAGAAAAAAAAGCTATTGTATTCCGATAGGTTTCGGTGTAATAAGTATAAGTACCTACACTTCTTTTTTATATCAAATTATTTTTGACTCATGTTTTTCGAAGAATATATTTTAAGGTAATTTGGAACAACGAATTCTATCAATAATAATAACTGTGTGCAAAGTAATTACAAATTTGAACTCTAACCAAACTCACTTGGCTGTTTCTGCTGCTGGGGCTTCTGCTGCTGCTGGTTGCCACCGATGTGCATGAATGGTCCGTTGCCCGGGGCTCCAGATCCGGGAGCAAGCGATCCGCCCGCATTTCCCACCATGTTGGCCAGATTGGGACCTCCTAGGTTGCCAAACGGATTGCCGTTGCCGTAGCCGGGGGCACCTCCTCCAGGAGCTCCGCCGGCGCCACCACTACCACCTCCGCCTGGCATCTGGGGAGGCTGCTGCTGCTGCGACGCCACCTGCTGCTGCTGCTGCGGCGGAGCGTTCATCCCGCTGGGCATGGGGAAGTGCTGCGGCATCTGGGGCGGTCCGTTCTGGAGCTGCGCCTGCATGATCGCCGGGTCATTGTGGTGCGGCAGCGTGTGGTTGTTCACCACGCGAATGTCCTTGATGTCCGATCCCCGGAAGAGGATATAGTCGTAGATCTGCGACTGCGGAGCTATCTGGAACTGGGTGTCCCGATCCTCCGTTCCAAAGGACCGCACTAAGAGAAGGAAGAGAAGGGATAGAAAATTAGGTTCCATATTCTTTACTCGATTTAAATCATTATCAAATCAAATGATTTTCTATAATTTTTTTGGAAGGATTTTAAAATATTTCTACATTAGCGTTTGAAAACTATATTTTAAAATAAAAACCTAATATTCCCGTTTAATATTTTCAAATAAATTCATAGAACGGAGAAAACCCAATTCATTTTGATTATCAAGTTTAATAAATTGTTTAAGCACTTTGTCTCAAAACTTTATAAGATATACCATTACCATGTTTCGGAAAGAATGTTTTTTAAAGGTTTCTGAAAGCAGAAACTTTAAAAGGACACATCTCTTTTATTTCTGTTCCAAGTGATTTGAAATCTAGTTAGAATGTTCTAGACATACAGCATTATATAAGTAGGTCTTTGGGAATTCAAAAATTTAAAATGGCAATACCCATGTAAACCCATTAAGGTTAGGCCGCGATTCCTATTTAACCTCAACTGGGAAACGCATGTTTCGCCGGTATTTGTGCGTTCTCCGTTTCTCCTTTTGCCTTCCAGGGCACTGACACCCGTAACGGGAGCCCGTAGATCCCGTTATCTGGCGCCAAATCGAAAATGTTTTTGCAAATAAACAAATTGCATTGCGGATTTGCGAGTGTGCGAGTGTGTGTGTGTGCGGGTGAGTACGTGTATGTGTGCCATGTAAAACCCAAAAGCAACACTGTACAACAACAAGCGAGAGACAAAAACAGGCCAAAGCCAACATGACAAACAAAAAGCATAAGTGAGCGGAGAGAGAGCGGCTGCACACTCGGCAGAGTATGAAATTACTGTAAAACTAACAAAAGAAACGAAAAAAAAGGGGAGAACTCACAAGAGAAATGTAAAAAAGAATCCATTTTCTTTTGCGATGAACCGTTTTTTTACAGGGATTTTTTGGCGCACATTACGGCACCCACATATATCCCGTATATATAGCAATTACGTGGGAGATTTTTATGGCGAGGGGGCGGGGGCGGCGCTACTGAAATACTTACCACTCGAGAGCGCAATGGTGCACTCCTGCGGATCCACGGTGTACAGGCGGCCCTCGTATCGAATGTCCGCCTTGGAAATGAGGCTGATCTTGGAGCCCAACTCCGGCAATCCCCCGCTCATCTTGGCTGTACTTCACTGCGCACTCACACCGGATTACAAAGTATTATTAAGTGCTTTTGCCAACAGGCACACGAATTTCTCTGGCCAAAAGCAAACAATTATAGCGAGCGCGACGACAACGATTTCTCGACGGTTTCAGGCCTCTGCTCTTCTTTTCTTTTTTTTCGGTTTTTTTCACACGCAATTGCCTTCCAGTTGCGGGGCGAATTTGCGGCCAATCGCCTTCCAGCCGCGTCTGCTTGGTGGAGCTGGGTTTTCGCACAGGTGCGGCAAACGCTTTTCCAATGTCTGTGGTGTAGCACACACGGCCTTAAATGTGAAAATTGCAATTTTCGATGCACAAATCTTTGCTCCGTCCGTCTGCGAAAACCTACCCGTCGAAAATGAACGATGAAAACGAGCGAGTGCCGCGACGGTGTTGGAAAGCGCGAGCGGGTGGCAGCGGAGGCGGCGGCGGCGGCAGCGCGGTAATAATATTAACTGTTTTTGTTTATTTTGGTGGGGGTTTCAAGGAAAAGCCCCTACATCTTGGCAAAGGATTAAGTTACCGTCCACAAAATTGGTTCGAGTGCATTTATTTAATATTTCCACGGTTTCCCCGTGGGCAACCCTGCTCGCAACCCTAAATGCAACCCTGCAACTGTAGAGTGCAGCCCTGGTTTTTTCGGCTTCCCTCGGCGCTTCTTTTTTTACCCATTCAAAGCAAAACGGCAACTGAGATGCGCTGGCATTTTACGGATTTGTGAATTATTTGCTTATGTGAAAAGGTGAAAAACACAAGGAGTTAATCATGCCGCCCACGCTGGAGCCGATTAGTGTGCGCACGGCGCGCCTGAACAACGTGATTCTCGGGAAAGGAGTCGGCGTCGCCTGTGCGAAGCCCGCTGGAAATGTTTCTGCATCCGCCAGGAGGAGCATCATCCCGGTGAGCACCACCAGCGCCGCCGTGGCCGAGGCCATCTGCCGCGAAGGACTCCTGGACGCCTTCTGCCTGCTGTACAACGAGTGCGACAAGGACACGCTGAAGAAGCGGGATCGCAACATCGCAGAGTTTGTCAACAAATGTAAGTCAACTACACTGGCCTACAGGGTTTGGGATTGCGGAATCTAGTTTTGAAAGGATCTTCAGCTCGATTGCCTGTGAAAATGCAACACAACTTGGAAAATCCATTTTCCAAGCCCGTATTAAATTTTATAATTATTTATGTTGACAAGTGTTAATTTAAATTATTTAATTTAAGTTATTTATTTTTTATCCCAGTGCTACAAGTGCACACTTATAATTATCGCGCTAGTCACATTATTATTCTGAATTCTAATTTCTAAATTCTATATTCTCAATTATAAATTCTAAATTATAATTCTAGTAATCTAAACCAGGTTTAATACTTTAAATTCTAGAAATGGATTCCCTATTTCATGGTAAATCTGTCAAAAACATTATAATATTTGTTTATAACAAATAAACCAGGAATTATAATGACCCTTCCTCAAAACAAGTTATATTATACTATATTATATTAAAATCTCTCTTCCATCCAGTTCGTCCCATTGTGGAGGAGACCCGCAGACTTCGTGTGAATGCAGACGACTTCCTCATAAAGACCCTAATTGGGCAAGGATACTTTGGCAATGTTCATCTCGTGGTCGAGCGCCAAACCAATGATATATACGCCATGAAAAAGATCAAAAAGTCTGTGGTGACCACCTCACAGGTGAAGGAGGAGCGCGATATCATGTCCACCCGCCATTCCGAGTGGCTCATCAATCTACAATACGCATTTCAGGTTTGTCATTTAAATATCTAGATAGTTTCGAAATTTAATTGAACTATTATACCACCAGGACAACGACAACCTGTACTTGATAATGGAGTACATGCCCGGCGGGGATCTGCTCAGCTTGATGTCGCGCCACGGGCCCTTCGATGAGGATTTGGCTCGGTTCTACCTGGCCGAGCTCACGGTGGCCCTGCACACTCTGCACGAGATGGGCTATGTGCATCGGGATATCAAGCCGGAGAATATACTGATTGATCGTTTCGGGCACATTAAACTGGCTGATTTTGGTAATGCAGCTGCACTGAACCGGGATGGTCATGTGCTGAGCCTTTCACCCGTGGGAACACCGGATTACATAGCTCCAGAGCTGCTGCAGACGATATCCACCTACAAGTTGTCCAAATCGATGCACGATGTGAGTAGAACTGTACGATCGCAGAGCTTGGTTTGCAAAGTTCAGAGCTAAAACGTAGAATAATTTATTAGGTGAGCTGCGATTATTGGTCCATGGGAATAATTGGCTACGAGCTAATTTGCGAGACAACACCGTTCCACGAGGATAATGTACACGAGACGTACTCCAAAATTCTCTCTCACTGCGAGGAGAGTCACCTAAAAGAGCTGATCAGCTTTCCCACCGACTTGAAGGTGTCTATTAACTACAGGAACCTCATTGAGTCACTGGTCACGAATCCATCAAAGCGATTGTCCTATGAGCGTATTAAGAAACACCCCTTCTTCGACGACGTTCCCTGGAGTTCCATTCGCTCCCAGGTGCCTCCCATAATTCCAACTGTTAGGTCTGACGATGATACCTCCAATTTCGAGGACGGGACTCGACTGAAGACTCGCCGAGAACAGGGAGTTGCCAAAAAGTCGCTCACGACCAACATGAAATCCAATGATTTCAGTGGCAAGGATTTGCCATTCATAGGCTATAGCTTTGTGCACATGGAGAAGTCCGCAATCTCCGCTTCTACCGATGAAAAATTGCAGGAGAAATTGAAAGAATTGCTGCAGAAACTTAAGACTAGAGAGAATGAGATTTCCATGCTTAAACAAGATCTGTTGCGGGCACAGCAGTCCCTTAAAAAGACCGATAGCAAATCTCAGGTGGTAGCCGATGCCAAAATGGAAATTAAGAAGCTGCAGCAAATAATAAAGGAGAAAACTATGGAACTGAGCACCTGCAAGACGCAGATCAAGACACTCCAGAGTTCGGCTAAAATAGACGAGGAAATGTGGTCCAAAAAGGAAGCTACTATAACCGATCTACTTCGCCTGAATCGCCAAAAGTACGAAGAAGCCAAGATCGCCTCGGAGCAGCGATATGAGAAGCAATTGGCCGACAAAAAACAAGAGCTGGCATCCACGCTGCAGAAGTTAGATGCCCGCGAACTGGAGTTCAATGCCAAGTTCGAAGAGTGCAAGCATATTTCCATGAAGCTACAGAACTACAAGGACATGCTGCAGCAGCTGAAGGAGCAGAACCTTCAATCCGAGACCAATAATGAGGAGCAGAAGCGCCAAATGGCCGAATCGTATGAGCAAAAGCTGGCAGATCTCCGGAAAAAGGTGCGCGACTCACAGGATACACATCGCCGCATGACAATGGAGATAAAGGAAATACGTACCGAACTGGACGAGTCCATCTGCTCCACCAAGTCAACGCAGGAAGCGAAGAACGCGACAGAGCGAAGCATCGAGGAAATACTGAGGCGACTGAACCAGGAGATTGCCTCAAATAATGAACTTCATGCGGAGAAAGTTAAACTGGAGACGAAGCTGCAGCTAAGGGAAAATGAATCTCAAGAAGTCAGAGCAGAATGCCAGCGACTTGAGAGGGAACTTCAGGTACGTGTTTATTAAATTAAAAACTTGATATATTTGGTTACTCTTGCCCTTAAGAATTCGCGGTCTTATTGTGTTGATGACTTCATGTATGGGTTCAATTGGTTAGCAAAAAAAATAAACTAAACAATTTTTTACGATGGTCAATATTTGTTCCTCTTTCCCTAAAGCAGCGGTCGGCAGCGTCCTATTAAGTGAGCATAGGAAATTATTCTGCTCGAGCGCTGCCTCCACGTATACTGTAGAACAGCGGTCTGCGCACACACACTGTTTAGTCGCCCCGTACAATTTACTCACACAAATATAAAACAAAATGTAATTGTATGAGTGTGCCGACCGCTGCCCTAAAGAATTCACGGTGTCGTTGTATTAAAGAATTCATGTATGTAGGTAAATACAAATTGCCACCATAAGAACATAAGTACAAATTCCAACCGAGTTTCAACAGATGAGATTTTGTGACGTCATTGGCAATAGATGTTTTGTGTTTCCGTCGCACAATAACAGTTATTTTAAGACTTTTATTATTAAAGTCATAGAATAAAAGTTACGGAGACTTTTATTTTTTAGTCTGAAAATAACTGTTATTTTCTGACTTTTATTTTAAAAGTCTGAAATAACAGTTACTTCATGACTTATAAATAAAAGGTGGTTATAACTGTTACGGTCCCTGATTTAAAAAATTTGTATAATACTAAAAATATTAACATTAAGCAAGCAAGCTTTGCTTCATTGGGAGCATTTCATATTGAAATATACACCAACTTAACTTGATATTTAATTATTATTAAAAAAAATTAATAAGCTAATTACATAATTTGTTACCAGATAACAGAACCCATTAATAAAAAAATTAATTTATTTAATTTCCTTAAAAACACAACGCATTTTAAAGTAAAATTAAAATATTTGTTCACCTAGCTTGCCGAATGCCGCTGTCAGCTGGCCGAATCCTCGCTAGCTTCGCACACTTCTCCGTACGAAACTGCACCAGGATCTCTGACCGAGCTGAATGCCATCGAAGATCAACTGCGTGCCGACTTAATAGCCGCCAAAGAGGGTGAGACCCACCAAAAGGGACGCGCCGATCAACTCCAGACGCTGGTCACCAAACTGGAGCAAATGCTGGAGCGATTTAACGAGCAGAGTCTCTCACCCACGAAATCCCACACAGCCCGTAAGCAGGAAACCGAAACCGTGGGCGATATGCTCGAGCGGCAGAACGAGAAACTGGAGGACAAATTGGCAGCAGTGCGGGAACAGATGATTGTGGAACGTCAGGCGGCGCGAACGGCAAATCTTTCGCTCTGGAAAGTGGAGAAGCAGCTCGAGGAAGCCTTGTCCGAGAAGAAACTACTCGCACGCCGCATGGAACTCACCGAAGATCGTATTAAGAAGGCACAAAACGCCAACGAGGAATCACAGAGAATGCTAAAGTCCTCCAAGGAGGAAACTCGCCAGCGGGAATCGCGGATCGAGGAGCTCAAGCAGGAACTAGCGAGTGCCAAAAGAGATGTCCTCAAGGAGCACCGTCAATGGGAAAAGGCCGAGCAGGAGCGCATGAAGTGCAAATCGGAGATAATCGAACATTTGGCCAATGTGCACAAGTTAGAACAGCAGGAGGGTGAACTGCGCCAGAAACTAAAGCAAGTACAAACCCGCTTTGATGGCTTGACTTTGGAGCACAAGAACACCATGAGGGAACTGCAGGAGGAGCGTGAAAAAAGTAGAAAAGCCAACGATTCCAGCTTGGCTCTGCAAAAGGAACTTAAACAGCTTTCGGAGAACTTCCAGAGGTTGAAGTACGCTTGTAGCATCACCGACAGCCAGCTAACCGAGGTGGAAACTATGCTGAAATCCGAGCAGGATCGAAACAAGTCCCAGAAATCCCAGCTAGATACTCTTCATGAAAAATTGAGGGAGCGAAACGATCAATTGACTGAACTTCGCAAGGAACTGTCTACAATTGAATCCGAAAAGCGTCTAGCGGAGCAGCGCGCCCAAGTTCTAACATCGGAAATCGAGGAGCTTCGTCTGAACCTCAAGGAGCAGCAAAAGAAGCTGGTGGCGCAGCAGGATCAGTTGGTGGAGCAGACAAACGTGCTGTTTGCCACCCAAGAGCGAGCAGATCTTCTCGATGGTCAAAACGCCAATTACGAAGCCCAAACTGCGGATTCAGAGAGGGAAATGGTTAGCCTGAAAGAGGAAAATGCACGTATTCTTAGCGAGCTTTTCCACAAAAAAGAGGAGGTGGCCAACCTCCAGGCGGAGATAAGGGATTTGGAGTCGGCGCAAGCTGAATTGCACGCGGAAATAGATTCCATTCAAGACACTTTGGCCGAAAAGGAGCAGTTCTATGTGCAGCGCGACATCAAGTCAAATGCAACTCTTGCCCAGCACAAAAAGCTGATTGACTACCTTCAGGTATAACTATTTTACATTTTTATTTGATTTAATAAGACTAATTAAATTTATTTGTAGCTAAAAGTTGAGGACCTGTCCTCCAAAAAGAAGAAAACCCTGGCAGACAAGATCTTTGGATCCAGTCACACCAACAAGGAGAACATTTCATCCAACGATGTGGAGTCCTCTATTCTCTATCGTGCTTTAAAAGAGGAACTAAAGAGGGAAAAGAAGCTAAACAGTATGCTTAAGGATCAGCTTGCGCAGCTGAATGGTGAGTTTTCTAAAGATTTTAATTAATAATTTAAATAATAATTAATATTTTTTCTTCTAGGAACTGCAACCCTGCGTTCTCCTCGTAAATCGGCTGCTGTAAATGGCGACTCCGATGCACCCAAGCAGAGACCAGTTAGCATCGCAGTCTTGCCGCGTTCCCCACAGAAGCAGCAGTCTTTGAAGCGCACCACTAGCCAAGTGGAGTTGAAGACCACGGAGAAGGCGACCAAAGCAGCCAGTGAGGACCAAGCCCATCATCGTTTCGAACTGGCCCTGCAAGAGTCCAAGGTAGATGCCTCAGATTGTGTGGTTTGTGGCCAGGCCATTGTAGCAGGTTCCCCCTTCTGGAAATGCAAGGAGTGCAAAGATGTGGCACATCGCAAGTGTCGTGCTAATGTTCAGGGAAGTTGCGGAACAAAGCCAACAGCTCCACCGGCCGATGATCTTGGCAGCATTCCATCTGTCTCAAGCTTAACTTTAAACAGCGCCGATGTGGCTGGTGCAACGGGTAGCAGTGAATACATAGGATCGTTGGTCTACAGCTCCGATGGTCCAGATGATCAGGCTGCTAAGAAGGAGATTGAAGTGAACTGCGCCTTCGAGGTGGCCGAGCAGCAAATTCTCCTCTTGGGCTGCAACACCGGTTTGTATGCCTATCACTTGGGCAGCCAGCGACTAGTGCATATTTCTGGCCTCGAGTCTGTAAGCTGCATGTCCATCTGCAAGCGCCTGGCGAAGGCCATCATGGTGGGCACGGTGGGCGAGAAGCTCTACCAGTGCGACTACCGGCAGCTGGAATCGCGTTGTCAGAGCTCCAGTGGCTGCCATAAGCCAGTGCTGGAGACTTCGGCCATTGAGCTGCCCTTTGCCAATCGCACGCCATCGGAGAAATGGAAGCTGGTGCTGATTTCCGACGAGGCGGAGAACGCTTTGGATTCGGTTGCCATTGCGGCAACTTCGACAAGGATTGTCATCTTGAAGTACGACCTTAAGTTGCACATGTTTAAGCCAGTTCGAGCCTTGGACACGGCAACGCCAGTCACCTCTATATTCTTCACGCGTCATTCGGCTATTGTTAGCTCGGATAAGTTTTACGAGATCGATTTGGACAATTATGCCGCCGAGGAGTTTGTGGATCTGTCGGACAAGTCGATGGAAAGCACTGCCAAGTGCCAGCCACTTACCGCTGTGCGCATTTCTCGACAGGAATACCTCCTGTGCTTTGCCGAATGTGGAGTCTTTGTGGATGAGTTTGGCTGCAGATCCAGGCCCTACGATATAAACTGGGTATTTGCACCCACCGGCTTCGTTTACCGCGAGCCCTTCTTATTCATTGCCCACTACCAAAGCGTGCAGATTGTCCGCTTGCATCGCTCTTTTAGTAAGGAGCTGGCCAACGAGGACAACGCATCGGAGACTTGTGAGTCGCCGGAACTGCAGCGCGTCTACTTGCCCCACTACATGTCCACTCTGCTGGCGAACAGTGGCGATGTCAATCTGTATGCCGTGGCGATCGATCAGAGACCTTGCAACGGAACCCAGAAGATCTATCACTTGGACACAATGCAGGCGTTTAAGCAGAAGTTTAATGTGTCCATGGAGACCATTTCTTCGGTGGCCACTTCCGTGACTTTGGGCTCAGCGATGACCGGCAATAGTTTGTAGAAGATCAGCTTATTTTCACCAGGTATAAGACGAGATATCGTAATACTACAATCTCAGTAGTACATAACTTTAAGATTAATATATTCTATGTTTTAATTCGTTTCTTGACCATCTTTGAAATCATTTTAAAAATTGTAAGCAAAATGATTTTAATATAAAAGAAATTACCATTACTTTGTGTGCTGTCTTCACAAATAAAACATTCTTTATCACTATCATGACGGTTTTAATTGGAAAAATAGGAATTAATTTGAATTACCATTTAAATGGTTGATAAACAAGATATATTTAATTAAAAGTAACCAAAATTATCTAAAAGCCGTTTCAATCTCTTGTAAGAACTAGAGCCCTGCATGAATGGATTCAATTAAATATTTCGAATTTTTTGTTTTATATGATTGAATTAATTAGAATTTTGAGTTTAATAGAATTGAATTAATTTGAATTTTGAGTTTAATAGAATTAAATGAATGAATGTCATGAATTCCGAAATAATTCAAACGACAATTTCTTTTGAAGAAAGGGCCAAAGTTTTGTGATTAAATCTGCCTAAATTTTATTTACTAAGCAGTCTCAAAAGAAAGTACAAAAAAAATCTGACAAATTCAAAAATTCATAAAAATTATTCATTCATTCATTCAATTCGAAATGAATTAGAAAAACATTTAATTTATTTCACATAGAATTGAATTAAACAAATCAGAAATTCCATGGCATACTATGATAAAACAAAAATTGAATGATTCACGCAGGGCTCTAGTAAGAACCCAATTGTATTTGCTTACAGCGCAATGGGTATCTGATAGTCGAGGCAGTCGAGTTTTATTATATTTATTAATATTTAGTATTAATGTTTATGATAAAACCACAATAAATTCCTCCCCCTTTTTTTGGTAATGAGTTTTAAAATATTTTAGAGAAGTTAGAGAAGCTTTCTAGGCTGATCCCAAGTAGCTTTCCCGCAACAGCTTTTAATGTCCCGCAAAAGCCCCGGAAATGAAATCGTGTCTGCTCTCCGCTGGTTATTACTACGGTTGAGGGGGTCGCCGATGGACGCCGGTCTGCAGCAGTACCGCCGTAAATTGTGATAATTGATTTCAATTTGTTCCCTGCCGGTTGAGTAGACAACGATGTTTGAATCGTTGAGAAATCTCTGCGCTGGTCGCATGGTCGCGGACTCCACTACCTCGGAAATGGATAGACGAGATGTGACCAAAACGATGATTTGCCGAGCCTGTCTGGTGCTTTTGGGACCGCAGGATGCCTCCTATCACCTGGACAGCGAACAGGACTTGGCCAGAAAGTATTTCAGCTGCACAGGAGGCGATCCGGGGAAGGTGTTCCGTTTGCAGGATGAGGAATTGCCACCCCAGTTGGTCCTGAAAAGCATCTGCGAATGCTGCTACCAACTGGTGCAAAAGTTCCACGACTTTCAACGCATGTGCGAAGAGTCCTCGCGCAATTTTGAGAAGCTGCTCCTGGACATTGACTTTGAGTGCCTCAAACAGCAGGATGGTGCCATCCGTATACCCCACTTGGATACCCCCTCGGAAAGTAACGGATCCAGTAATCAGGAAGCCCAAATGGACGCACCCTGCATCGAGTCAACGGAAGAGATTGTGAGTTTTATCTGGGCACAAGGGTGCCTTTCTATTCCCTAATCTAATCTATAATCGCTTTCGGTGCTTGAGGTGTTGCCTAGCAGCAAAGACAATACTTCCCCATTCGCCGCCATAAACATAAACATTTGGGAATTTGTTTGTGTTGTACTATTTTTGTTTGTATCTGAATGTTTGGTATATTGATAGCGTTCGAAAAAGAGGCCCGTCTAATCTATCAGTTATTTTTAATTTTTCCACTTCACATACATATATAAATTAATAAAAAATAGGTATCACATACATATATGTAGTTATTTAAGGCTCTAAAATGTAAAGTTTATTTTTAATATCCAGCATCACCTTATATACTTAAGTTGTCTAACTTAGGAATTAAGAAAGGGCAATGCTTTTAATAATGTTGATTTGTTGGTTCTATTTAACTCAATAAAAAATATTTCAAAAAGGGGTTAATTTATTAAAAATTGTATAATTAAAATTACTCAACTTTTAGATGACTTTAAAAAAATTTAAAAATGGAATTTCTCTACTATTACTTTTCTGTCACTTATAAAATTCAGGTTAAATGTATTTACGAGTAAAAATATTTAGCAGATCAATGACCCAACCTTAAACTTCAAAGTATTACTTACTTTTTACTTTCCACTTACCATCTAACGCAAACGATAAGATAATAACGCAGATGTTATAGACCAATTTTTAATATAGAGAATAAGGATTTTAATTACTCATTTTAAAATGAAACATTAAAATTATCAGTAAAGAAATAGCTCCAAATCTTAGATTCTTAAAATTCTATTTTATCTAATGAAAAGATAAGATAAAGGAAAATAACCTGACAACAGATGATTGATAATGTACTTTGCAATTAGCCCAAAACACTTTTAATGCAGACAGAATATTAATTAATTATTTAGTTATATTAATTAAATACTATTCCCCTTTGTTTCTAGGAGGAAGTGTACATAATTGAGGACGAGGCGGCCAAGCAGGATCTTGGAAAGGAGAAGTTGCCCATTCCATCCATTAGAAAGTTGTTAGGGGAAAGAAGAAAAAGAGGAGTTAGACTCACCCTCGAGTGCAGCATATGTCGTCGTGGCTTCTACAAATCATCTCTACTGGAGGCCCATATGAAGCAGCATGAGGGACTAAAACCGTATACCTGCGTCCATTGTGCGAAGAGTTATGCGAGGGCCAATCTGCTAGACTCGCACCTGCGGGAGATGCATCATAATGCCTCCGCGAGGGTAATCTATCCCTGCCCAAGCTGCAGTAAAGTGTACACAGCGGAGCGGAGTCTCAAATATCACATAAAAAGGGCGCACAAAAGGACTCATACGCTAGAAGCCCCCGATTCCTTGCACATTTGTGAGGAGTGCGGAAAATCCTTCGTACGCAGGGCCCTTCTTACTCGCCACAAAAGGATCCATGGAAAGGATCGGAAGTACTCCTGCGAATTCTGTGACCAGAGATTCTACACCAAGGAGAACATGGTGGATCATCTGCAGCGGAAGCATGGCAACAAGAACTTAATAAGATGCCGAAAGTGCGGTCGCATTTTCAGGAGCTCACTAGCCCTCTCCAATCATCTGAAAAAACACGATCAGTCCACCGAGATTATGTAGTTCAATAATTTGTTTTATTTGTGGTTTCAATAACATCAAGCTAACTCAACTGTTACAATGATTCGAATTTCGTGGAATTTGTTACACCAGTAATTTGGGATTATGCCGCATGAATTAAGAGATATTAAGACGAGTTCGGTTGAATCGGTTAGGCTGCCCTAAAATTAGCTAACATTCACATAATGGCCGGCGCAGCACAGTCGCTTAAAAATCATCAGTACAAAAAATGCGGGCGGCGAAGGCGCTCGTTTTCAAAATCATGTGGTATAAAAACAATTAACTAAAATTTATGCTTAATCTTAAAGAACGGACAGTTTTAAAATTACATTACCAATACATTCATATATCATTAATTTGTTGGGGGGGTGGAGGAAAAGAAATGAGAATAAAAACCAGATTTTCCGTCTATATCGATCGACAATTACATAAGAAATGCACGGGGTTCTTTGCCAAAGGAACATCAGCATTAAACGATGTTGTATTGATACGGTGGTGATTGGTGATTGATGATGATGATTGGCAGTAGGATCGGATGAGTGGAGTTGCTTGCACTATATGTAAATAAATACGCCGCAATATGAGCATAGGATTGAGGACTGGACTGGAAACGCCGAGCTCTAGGTGTCCTTGTGTTTCTCATAGAAGGCGTCTAGATATTTTTTGTACTCCTTTTGGTCGTTCCACATCATCGCGGCCTGCGCATTCAGTGGACTCTCGTTGTTCGGCTCGCCCAGCAGGGATTGTATGGACAGCAGAATGGTGCGCACGTCGTACAGGGCCGACCACTTGTCCTTCAGGATGTCCAGGCAGATGGCGCCCTGCAGATCGACATTGGGATGGAAGCAGGACGTCAGGAACTTGACCACGGGCGCCGCATACGGGTAGGAGTTGGGGAAGTCCAGCGACAGGCGGTACGTCTGCCCGGAATACACGGTATTCCGTGGACCCGCTATGGTGCCCACCCACTTGAAGATGTTCTCGCCGTCCGGAAACGCCGAAATGCCCTTCTCGTTGGCCATCATCAGATTCATCAGTTCCTTGTGCAGTCTGCGGAAGATTAGGGGGATTATCCAGTGTTCCTTGGGCCACTCCCGACCATGTGCTACTCACCTTTTACTCACGGCGTGGTTGTCTTTCACGGGCAAAGAGTCATCGCTGTGCTTGGTGCCCCCGCCTCCTGCTCCTCCGCTCTGTTCGGGGCTGATGTTCTGCGCCATGGCTACGCTTTATGGAGGATGCTATATGGATGCTATGCTATATCCGCTGCTCGCTGTACGGCGTCCTAATTTTGCGCGCTTCGTGGCGGAACGGTTTAAATGATCTCTCTAATGATTATATGTACTGTATAGTGGAAATTTTGTTGATCGGTCGGAATTCTCTGTTGCTTTTTCTTTTTTTCACTTTTGTGTGAAAACAAAATGGAAGGAGAACGAGAAGAAACTGTGTTTGAGCAGGGTTGTATTTCGGGTTTTTGGGGGGAAAATTGTGCTATCGGTGGGATGGGTGGTCACACTGGCGGAAAGGGAGAGTATTTTTAAAAATAAATTCAGCTCTTTTAGTTATTAATTTATTTATTGTAGATAATTGAGCAGAAAAATATGCTTTATAATTTTATAATTATTATAATAATTTATTACAAAGTGGCTTGCATTTTTAAATTGTGTGTTTAATGGTGTGGCGTTGCCACCTGGATTTCAGACATTTAGGTACTTAATCGTGTGTACGTATGCGATGTACCTATTTCAGTGCAAAATCAAAACATTCGAATAATTTTGGAAAAATGGATGAAAACAGCTTGATCTACGGTCTAGAACTGCAGGCGCGGGCTTTAACACCCCAATACGGGGAGAGCAACGATGTGTGCTTCTTTATAGCCACCAATTCCCTGAAACCCACGAACCAAGTGCATTTAATCCAGTACGAGGAGGAACAGGGAACCGTGCAATCAAAGGTATAAGTCTGGTATTACCAAAGGATCTACTAAATATGTGTATATAACTAGGTATTCGAGCACGCCCTGGGTGAAGTGTGGAAGCTGAATAGCTGCCCGCATAATGCCCGCCTGCTGGCCTCCGTCTACAATGTCCAGAAGGGAGCACAGGTGCTCACCCAGTCGGCTTTATTTACGCTTCCCGAGGATCTCAATCCGGATCCGGAGCAACTGAAGTCGGAGTACCTGCCGTGGGCGCAGGTTGAGGTCCTGGACACCGAAGCCCTGGGAGAACGTGTGAAAACCATCGAATTCCATCCCAGCCAGGAGCAGATCCTTGCCTGCGTGGTGGACAACAAGGTGGCCGTGATGCAAAGAGCAGAAGCCTCCACCCGCGTGGTGGCCGAGGTGCCCACTGGTGGATCCTCCAGCGGATCGGCCAAACACACGGCACACTTCACCACCGGCAAGTGGTCGCATCATCACCAGGGCCACCAGTTCCTCACGCTCCAGGATGGCAATCTGAGTGCCTTCGATGTGCGCGATACCCAGCATTGTGCTTGGAGCATCAGCGATGCCCACGGGCAGATGGTGCGCGACCTGGACTGCAATCCCAACAAGCAGTGCCACCTGGTCACGGGCGGGGATGATGGCTACCTGAGGATCTGGGACTGCCGAATGCCCAAGGCTCCCGTCTTCGAGCGCTCCGATCATTCGCATTGGGTGTGGTCCGTGCGCTTCAATACATTCCACGACCAACTGCTCCTCTCCAGCTCCAGTGACTGCAAGGTGCTGCTCACCTGTGCCGGATCTGTGAGCTCGGAAACTCAGGCTCAGCCGGGACTGGATGACTCCGCCAATTTCAGTGGGCCGGAAGCCGAGGAGAGGCGCAAACTCCTGCCCGATGGACTGCTGCAGACCTTCGACCAGCACGAGGACTCGGTTTACTGTGCCGAGTGGAGCAATGTGGATCCCTGGATCTTTGCCTCCCTCAGCTACGATGGGCGCGTCATAATCTCAAAGGTGCCCAAGCAGTACAAGTACCAGATTATATTTTAGGCCTGTACAAATTGTGTCCTTGCATGTAGCCGATTACACTAGTTTACAGCAAAAAAAAAGATAAACGTTGAGACCAATTTTTTTTGATTAGTTTTGAGTTGCTAATCACGCTGATGTATTTTTTAGGAGTATACTTTATACTTTAAGTACTTTAAATGTATTTGAAATACTCCTACTACTACTTCTATTTTGTTCATATGTCAAAAAGCAAACTAACAAAAGCCACTTGCCTTGGAAATGGGTTGTTTCGCTAAAAAATGCATATCTCCTAGAATTTGCACTCCATTTGCAAATATATGGCCTTAACTTGTTAACAACAAAAGGGCCTTTTGATATGAAATCTCAAAATAATTCATACATTTTTATTTGTATTTTTTTTTAGTTAAATGCATCTTTTGCCTTTTAAATACAAGTTTATTGATCCAATGGTTTTTGAGATCTTTATAAAAAAAGTGTCGAAAATCTGGATTTTTGCGAATTTCTTCAGAGCGGTTCTTTGGAAATTTTTTTTAATTTGTTCAGCGTGATCAGCAACTCAAAACTAATCAAAAAAATTGGTCTCTGCGTTTAACTCGAAAAGAATTTAAAGTTGTAAACTAGTGTTATATTTAAGCAAATAAGTTATAATACATTATAGATACACTGTAATACTAAAGCTAACTGAGAGTTGTGCAGCTTAGCCTGTATCCTCGGAAGTGCAGTCGGAGGAGTCATTGGGATTGGCCGTTTCCACGGAGCAGACGCGCTTGATCAGCTCGTTTTCGATCTCCACGGTGCCGTTGTCCACGGCCTCCTCCATTTGCACATACTCAATGGTGGCGGCGGCACTTTTCTTGGTGGCCCCCCCAGTGGATGGGTTGGGTTTTTCTGCGGATGGAGCAGGTGTTTCCGAGGCCTTTTTGGCTTGGGCTTCCGTGTCATCCTCGGCTTCCTCCGCCAAACTGCTCCTTTGCGGCTGCACCTCGGCATAAATGGCGGGAAACTGCAACTGCAGCTTCTGCTTGATGACCCGTATCTTTCGGAATATATAGTCCAGATCCTTCTTCATGTCATTCAGGCATTTCACATGCCTCTTGAAATCCTCGCTTGCGCTTTTCAGGCGACTCTGCGAAAGGGCATTGCAGTTTAGGAGCATCTCATTGGTTTTTTCGAAGCGTTGCAGCCTAAGGAAGGTATTAAATATGATTTAGGTAATCTCTGTGATTAGCTTTTTAACTTACATTTGCTTTTGAGCCCGAATCATGGTCTCTACATCTCCCTGGTTCACCATTCCTGCGAGACTTTGAATAAAAGCCTCTGCGGCGGAGTTCCCGAAACCGGTGAAGGATTCCAAATCTGGAGTGGCATCCTGGGACTGGTGCACATCCGTTAGACCCAAATGGCTCATGGTTTGTCTACTTCATTGGATTGTATGAAAGTACCAAAATAAAATTGATTTCTTTACTTACTTTTTTTCTGACAACGGCAAAGGTTTTATTGTGCGTTTCCTGGCAGTTATTTTAATTGTTCAATTTGGAATATTTTTTAATAGTTTTTTTTTATTTTTTGTAAGTTTCTATCCATCTTTTTCAAATTTTCTTTTGTTTAGATTTTATACATATGCAAAAAATTGATATTTAACAGCTGTTTTAGGTACTCAATTTGAACCAGTGTTGTAAATGCCCAAACTGTGCCGTTATTCGTCTTAAAAATTCTATTTTTTTATCCTAAATGTAATAATTTAAGAAAGTTGTAGTAAAACAAATTTTTAAAATTTTTGTTAACGTAATTCTTAGCCTTTTTAAAAATTTAAATTATTTTTTTTAAGTCAGTATTAAGCTTTTCTTTCATAACTTTTTTTGGCCACACTTATTTTAACCGGCTAATAATTTTTCCCCCAATCTTTATTAATTTATTCTTAATTTGAACGTTAAAAATGAAGCTTGCTCCGACTGTAAAACTGAACAATGGCTACGAAATGCCTGTTCTGGGTCTGGGAACCTACAATGTAAGTTTATATTCAAGATCTACTAAATCTATTACGGTAATCAATCACCTAGAAGATATTTATGTTCCTAGAACATTCTACCTTCATTTGACAATTGTGAAATGGAAAAAAGTAATCATGTTATCTGTAGCTAAAGAAATCCCGGTGTGAGGCTGCAGTGCGCCACGCCCTAGAACTGGGTTATCGGCATATAGACACCGCCTATCTGTATAGGAATGAAAATCTTATAGGCAAGGTTCTGGGTCAGTTTATAGGCGACAGAAAAATAAATCGCGAACAGGTGTTCCTGGTCACAAAGGTAGGAATGCATAAACAGTGCTCGGAATATGTAAACAGATCAGAAATCGATATCCCATTAGCTATGGGACATATATCACGAGCCCAAGATGGTGAAATACGCCTGCGAACTGCAATTAAAGCTACTGGGCGTGGACTATATAGATTTATATCTGATGCACTCGCCAGTGGGCGTGGACTATATCTCGGATGAGGATCTGATGCCCCATCTCGAAGGCGAACTGAGAACAAAGTGAGTTTTGGATAGAACTATTCCCAGCCAAAAACTGATCCTTGGATTCCGTAGCGATGTGGACTATTTGGAGACCTACAAAAGTATGGAACAACTGGTGGATTCGGGACTTGTGCGCAGCCTGGGATTGTCCAACTTCAATGCCAATCAGCTGAAGAGATTGCTGGAAAATTGTCAAATTAAACCTGCGGCCCTGCAAATCGAATGTCATACGGAATTGGTGCAAATTCCTTTGATTGAACTCTGTAAATTGCACAATATCACCGTGGTTGCCTATTCGCCACTCGGACGTCCCAAGACCTGCAATCCCTTACCGGCATATTACAGCGATCCTAAAGTATTGACCTTGGCGGAAAAATATGGCAAGACACCCGTTCAAGTCATACTAAGATATTTGGTATAGAAACCCCAGAATATTAACGCAAAGAAGATATTTAATAGCTAATAAATACAAACGCTCCACAGATCGACATTGGCACGGTGCCCATTCCAAAAGCTGCCCAACAGGCCCATCTTATCGAGAGTCTGGACGTCTTTGATTTTCACTTGATGCCGGAGGAGTTGCTTCAATTAGGGACCTTTAATCTGGGCCGGCGAATCTGGAAGTTTGAGAAAGCAAAGAGTCATCAGTACTATCCTTATTAGAAAAAGAAATTAAGAAAGCTTAGGATTAAAATAATATCTCTAAATATTTAAGGTAAAATCATTAGAATTTCATAGAATTTAATTTTTTTAGTTAAATAAATTTAATTTGATACAATTAATTAGTGGTAAATTTCAGTTAATTTTCTTAAACAGCTGGAATCTGGAAGTTTGAGAAAGCGAAGAGTCATCAGTACTATCCTTATTAGAAAAAGAAATAAACAACGTTTAGGATTAATATATCTCTAAAAATTTAAGGTAAAATCATCAGAATCTTGTAGAAATTAATTTTTGTTAGTTTAATAAATTCAATTATTGGTAAATTTCCCTTTATTATCTTAAACAGCTGAATTAGAGTACAGATATCATTTTAATATATAGTTTTTTCAATGGTCTCTAAAGTTAACATAAATAAATTTGGAAATTCGATTCATGAGTAAAGTGCTTACCTAATTGTTCTACATTTTAAATTTCATATTTCCGGCTTAAAGTTTATCAAATCTTTGCCGAGTCTTTTTGCGTTGATCTTGTATATAATTTGGAATGTGGTTTTGATTCCTCATTTCCCGACTTTCTGAAATGCTCACAGTGCTCGGACTGAAATGAACGTGGTTTGGTCGAAAATAACGATATATATTTCTCCAAATACGCATTACAAAACACATTTCTGCCTCTGTTGAAAGGAAGAACATTAATGTTACATTTGATTTAATATATTTGCAGTCCAAGGACAATGAAGGCGAGGCCGCTGTAAAGCACGCGATCGATGTGGGCTATCGTCATATAGACACGGCCTATTTCTACCAAAACGAAGCCGAGGTTGGCAAGGCGATTCGCGATAAAATTGCAGAGGGAGTGGTCAAGCGGGAGGACATTTTCCTTGTTACCAAGGTAAAACATATCACAAAATTATAGAACAACCCATTAACATACACCTTTCTTTCAGCTCTGGAATGTTTTCCACGATCCTGAACGCGTTGAGGCCATTTGCCGCAAGCAGTTGAGCAACTTTGGTTTGGACTACATCGACCTGTACCTGATGCACATGCCAGTGGGCTACAAATACGTTGACGAGAACACCCTCATGCCTAAGAATGAGGAGGATGTGCTCCAGCTGAGCGATGTCGACTATCTGGATACCTACAAGGCCATGGAAAAGCTGGTGAAACTGGGACTGGTCCGCAGTATCGGAGTGTCAAACTTCAATAGCGAGCAGCTGGGACGCGTCTTGGCTAACTGTGAGATCAAGCCGGTCACCAACCAGGTGGAGTGCTCTCCTGCCCTCAATCAGAAGGCTTTGACTGCCTTTTGCAAGAAGAACGACGTTACTTTGACGGGCTACACGCCTTTGGGAAAGCCGAAGCCCGATATTCAGAAGCCCGACTTTATCTACTCGCCGGATGTGGCCGTTATTGCCAAGAAGTACGGCAAGACTGCCCCGCAGATTGTCCTGCGCTATCTGGTAATTAAGTAATATCCCTCTATAATTTATACAAACTAATTTAGCTTTGTTTCCCAGGTTGGCCTCGGCGTAATCCCCATTCCCAAGTCATCGAATACTAACCGAATTTCCGAAAACTTTGATATCTTCGATTTTGAACTGACCGCCGAGGAAATGAGCGTTCTCGATGGCTTTCACACTGGCGAGCGTGTTGTTCCATTGAACTTGATCAAGGGCCTTAACCACAAGTACTATCCGTTTGCAATTGAGTTCTAAACCAGGGGCAGGCAGAATGTCAGAATACAAAAATATATAATAAATTTGTTACGCTAATGTACATCTATGACAATTTTTTATATGCACGAATGTTCATTAGAATTCCCAACTAGACAAGGTCATTGTGCCCTGTTGCTCCATTAAATCTGTCTAGAAAGTATGGAATATCCAAGAAAAGGTTGGGAAATGGCTTCGATCTTTGGCTCGGCACGTTTGACCCTCCAGCTGAAAGGTGAAAATGTTAATAAGACCGAATGAAAATATTACGCCTTTACGACTAATGGTAATATAAGCAAAGCAAGCTTAGAGATCAACCTAGGAGAGTGTACTCAGCTTAATTAAAATTAAAGTTATAGCTGGAAAATACAGCGTTACCAGCATATTTCATTCATTTAAATAGTTGTTAGTTAGACATTGATAAATGGTTCCCTTTATTTATTTCGGAAGTGCTAATTTCTATTCTCAGAGTAATACAAATTTAGATAGTATTTAATATTTATTTAAATAGTAACTTATACTTGAGGGTATTTTAATTTCATTTAAGATTTTGGGATAGGTATAATCTTATAATCTTCCCAAGCAAATATTCAATTGGGTACATACATAATATGTATTACATATAAACCTAAAATTGTTAAAGTTCCTGCTTTTGACTAACAGGTACAACCGTTTTAGTTTTTCTACTTTATTCCCTATCAATATATCTAGAATTCTATCTTCCCAAGCAAATATTCCGTATATAAACCTAAAATAGTAAAAGTTCCTAATTTTTTATAGGCACAATATTTTTGTTTTTCTACTTTACCCCTATCAATATATCTAGAATTCTAGATATACTTGCCGAAAATATCATGCGGAAGCTATTAGTTGCGCCAACCGCAGAAATGAAGCATGAAAGTATTATAGCCATTAGTTGATGTACCTATTACGCCTGGATGGCTAATTATTTTTGGATTGCTCAGTACATTTGGGTTAATCGCAGCTAGCGACCTTTGTAAATAGCACCTCTGCCTGGGGTGACGTCACCCCGAAACCCGTGCAGATGCCCAGATGCTTAGAGATAAGTAATGAAATTAGGGTCGTTTAGCCTCTGAACCGCCTTTAAACGGTGACTAGGAAGCGAGGAAGGGATAAATTTACAGGGCAATTAGAGGAGGATCTCTGGCATGCGCCACCTTGACCCAGGCCAAGAATATCGCAGAAAAAGACGATCGCCTTTCGAAATCACTTTCCATGCGGATGGCATGGAATCCAAGTTCGGATTTGGGCTCGGGTTGCTCCACTCGACAAGTCCCACTCAACCGCAAGCCGACCGTCTGAGTGAAATCGCTTCGGCCAAGAGCGAGGTTTAAATAAATTTTCAGTCCAAAAATTGGCAGTTTCGCTCAAAGCGTGCCCACGTTCACATCGTCGCCAGTTTCTGCGGAACTCACACGGATATTCCGGCGATCAATTAGAGCCCGGAGTAGTTCAGCCAGATCCCCCTGCAACGCGTATAAATATTGTTATATAAGATTAACAACTTGTGAAATCCCCCCGGTGCCAGTGCGTAAAAATCAAAAGTGAGTTGAGACCCAGAATTCCCCCCATATCATCTCAAATTAGCGGGGATGGCGGTGGGTAGCAAAAAAAAAAGGACGGAATCGTGCATTATATTATGTAAAGGCCCGAGAAAAGCTTGTGGCGAAGAAAAACTTTCGCTTTCACCCAAGTACAGCTCTTTGCAGCTGTTGCGCATGCGCAGAGACATTTGTAGATTGCTACTGTTTACCTGGGATTACCTGGTCAGACTTTGATTACACGGCGAAATATTTGAATTTTATGGTGATTATAAGCCTTCGAAGTTCCTTGAAATTAGATTTGTTATCTAGATGTCTTAATAGGATAAAAATTTGTTTGATAAAATGTATTAAAAAACAAATCCTTTTTTGAAGATTTCAAAACATACAAAAGTTACTTTTTAAATCTGTTAACAATTCCCAATTATTAAATAGAATACTTAATCCTTAGCATTTTTATAATATTTCCTTATTTATCGTAAAGGAAACCTTATGATACAATTTTTTTTTAAATTTAGCAATTTTTCTCTCTGTAATATTTGTCTTAGATACTTGCATAAAAGTAGGTGCGTGGGTGTAACCGAGCAAAAATCGTAGTTTCTTAAAGCCTTTTAATTGCGTTTTATTGACCCACTGCAAGTGTTTCGCGGCAGTCAATTACTTTACGGCCAATAGTTTTGAGCTTCGAGAGTTTTGTAATTCTGTTTGCTGGCTTAATTGCCGAGCCACAAGAGGCCTGCAAGGTCTTCGAAGTTGGCCAACACCGTAAAAGCCAAGTGGTTGGAAAACGTACTAAACAAGCTCGCACAATGCAATTTGTGCGGTTCGCATATAAATATTCATGGCAAGTGGCTATTGTGCAATTGCCAGGGACGCAGCCATCGACGTGACGATTTCCTTTGACTAATAGCGACCACGACCTCGTCTGCGATTCTGGGTGCCATAATAATGGTCGTAAATCGTCAATAAATCCCCCTCGGTGGCCAGTTTTCAGGTGCAACTAATGGAGTTTTAAGGCCCTGCCTTGACCAACGTCTAAGCCAGGCCAAGTAGCCTTGGCCAGCGAACGTGGCGAGCCTGGCTAATGAATTCCGCTGATTACAGCGCCATTTGATTCTGACACATGAATATAAAGCGCTACTCATCCGGGGAACATTAGCTAACTTTTGTCGTAATTGTGGCAAAATGCAATCTGCATGATAATCCGGAAAGGCAGATGCAAATCGCCAAGTCATAAATTCGCCCGTTTGCCCATTCGAAATACGAAATTGAGCCAAACCAACCCAATATTGCTAATGTGCACGGTCATGGGGTGGGATTGGGCAAGTGCACTGCAAAAATTCGGGGATCACTAATGCAAAAACCTTGATCTTGACATCGAGGGGCAGTTTTAAAATCCGCAAGTCAGCTTATGGATATATTTGGGGGTTACGCCAAACTCAAATTATTCAATAAAATAAATTGCACAATATTATTTACCAATTTGATTATCATCTGGTACTAATAATATTTTACATATCTTTTTTAATCAGAAAATATTGTATAGAACTAGATGTACTTGGTTTAGGGTTCAGTAAATTGGTTAGGGATCATACATTTTAAATATAAACAGAAAGTAGAATTAAAGGAATATTACAATGCTACCCAAGGATCAGTATTAACATTTTAATTTTTTGTTTTCTTTCTCAATTTCTTAATTCGAAGTGATCATACATTTGTTACAGTTTCAATAATGCCATTTTAATCCCCGGATGTAGATCTTACAACTTTTTAGGATTCAGTATAATGTTTAAAGATCATGAATTTCAAATATAAACACAAATTAGAATTGGTGAAATATTAAAATTTTCAGAATTAACTTTTTAATTTTTTAATTCGAAGCGATCATACATTTAGAGATCACACATTTTAAATATAAAAAAAAAGTAGAATTGGTGGAATATTACAATTTTAGCCAAGGATCAGTATTAACTTTTTAAATTTATTATTATCTTTCTTAATTTTTTAATTCGAAATGATTAAAAGTATCTATCTCAAAAACGAACTGATTCATTCCTCGGTCATATATTTCTTATAGCTTATAACAATGCTATTTTAATCCCCGAATGTAGATCTTACAACCTTTTCTCTCCGTGTAATGGGAGTGGATTGGGTCGAGCGGTGGGATGGGAAAACCTGTTTTGAGCATTTCTCGGGCCTGCACTCTTTACTCTTACCAAAAGTCGGCGATTTTGCTGTGGGGGATGGGGATTGGCATCGGGATCGGTAAGACGGACGTACTTCGGTTTGGCAGCTTTTATGCTGTGATATGATGTAACCAACGGGCTAATTGGCGGAGCGGAAAACGAACGCAAAAGAAACGATAACGAAATTACAAATCGCATGTTTCAGTGGACAGCGGACATCTTCGCATATCGCATGGCCCATAAATGATCGAGTTACCAAAGCAAAGCTCAACTTTCGGGCCATATATTTTCATACCACTCAATTTGGACGTATTCAAAGCAGGGCAATTCCACACGTTCAATTTATTTTACATCAGCGATCGTCGATCGATTGCGTTGGAAACTGTGTGAAGGCCATGAAAGTGAACAAACTGGTCATAAACAGTTTGTTGACCAAAAATAGTTGGACCGTTGTTGAACTTAACCAGCAAACAGCCAACAGCTGCCGATCCGCAATTACAGGGCGGCAACTCATCTTTCTCTCGACCTTCGTCTGGGTTTTTACGACTAGAAATTTAAATGGGCGCTGAAATGACAAAACCCAAAGCCCAAAAACACCAAACATTCGATTCGTATGCAAAGCAGTCAGCCGGTGGATTTTGGGTCACGGTCAATGGACCTGTGTAAGACCAAAAAAAAAAGGCAAAAATAGCGGAAATGGCAGCATCTCGGGGAGATTAGCTAACCGAAGTCAAGTCGCTGTGGGCAGCTTCTTCGAAATACGAATTTTAAAACTCTAACCCACGCAAGCCAATGCACTCTGGTCGTCGGCTGAAGCCAACACAATCCAGTTCCAGTTCCAATCTCCCCAATCTTCGCTCCGGTCCCCTGACATTGTGCAGTCAAAAGTCAAGTGGGATTAATTGGTATGCATAGATATAGATATAGATATGTATTCGGCATCTCTGGTCCAGTAAACTGCGCTGACCCTTGAGAGTTCGATGAATTTTAACATTTCGGATTGCACAATCGCCACTGACCAAGGGCAACCGGCCAATTAGAGTCGCTGGTGTCAGCCGTGAAGTGAAGAAATCTGGCTGCGGACAGCGATCAGCGGACAACGGACAGCGGACAGCGGACAGCGGACAGGCCACTGGCCATTTCAGCCCAATATTTCGCTTACAACCGGGCCAAAAAATGTGGTTCGATTTGGCTAATTGATATCGTATCAACTTGGAATGCGCTTGGGTGGTAGAAATATTTAAGCGGGTATTAATGGCTTCGTTGAGTGCAAGGGATCCTAAATTAAGATAGTAGAGACTTAATTTCGTTCAAGTTTAAATCGATAATTAAAATCAGCTGGAATTTATTTATTATGATTTTATTTTTGGGAATAGAAAATAGTACTTTAATGAAATTTTTAAATATTTAAAGATTTATGTAGATAGGTTTTATTATTTTTCAAATTACGATTATTTCCCAACTTCACTAAAAGGTCAAAACTTTAAAGATTACCTTTTGTATTAACTGCATAAAAAGGTTGACCCTTATAGTTAACTGGTCGAAACCTTATTTTTATCAGTGTAATTAAAAGGGAAATTCAGTAGGTAAATCGTAAACATTTTAGGGAAATCGAGTAAAAATTTGGCAGCTGTGGCTAAACCGAAAGTGAAAGTGTTAATTGGACAGATGATGGTAATTTAAGATTTTCATGTCTTAAATTTAACAACTTAAATCCGTTATTTAATGAGTTCTGCTCTCTTGATTTTGACCACTCAAATTGTGCAACTCCGTATTTAATTAAGACGTAAATTGTGAAATAGAATGTTGTAATTAACACGTATTTTTCCGACTTTCAGTGCTTGAAACAGAGGTGCTGCAACAACCCAAGCTGAGCGGACCGGCGGCCACCAGCGGTGGTGACTATGATTACCCCTATGTCTGCGGACTGAGTCCGGCCATGAAGCAGGTGGCCAAGGAGGAGCTGCACGAGGACGAGAATATCCGGCGGCAGGCGTTGGCCCAATTTCGGGAGTGGATCGACAAGCATCCGCACATCCGGAAGTGCCGCACGGACACCGTCTTCCTGCTGCGCTTCCTGCGGACCAAGAAGTTCTCTGTGCCATCGGCCTGCGAGATGCTCGAACGCTACCTGACCATCCGCCAGCTGTTCCCGCACTGGTTCAAGCAGCTGGACATCACCGATCCGGCCATCAACGAGATCTTCGAGAACGGCTACCTGGTGCCGCTGCCGCAGCGCGACTCCACAGGGCGCCAGGTCATCTTGTCCGTGGCCGCCAAGTTCGATCCCTATAAGGTAGGAATTTTTATGCCTGCTACTCGTACACACAAAAAAATTTGCTTGGTAAAATTGACAAACAAAGATAGTTACGTAACTATTAAAATAGTTACGTGTATTTTGTTTTTGCTTTGGGTTTGTGTCTTTGCTTATTGTGTGTATTTTGTTGTTGTGAAATGACTATTTACTTAGTAGAATTGACAATTTTGCTGGTTGGGGCCTGTTTGACAATTATTACAGTTGATTTTACTAAGTTTTTTTTTTGTGTGTAGAGTAAAAAGGTATATTGTATTCGTGCAAAAGTATGTAACAGCTAGAAGGAAGCGTTTCCGACCCCATAAAGTATATATATTCTTCATCAGGGTCACTAGCCGAGTCGATCTAGCCATGTCCGTTTGTCCGTCTGCCTGTCTGTATGAACGATGAGATCTCGGAAACTACAAAAGCTAGAAATTTGAGATTTTCCACACATATTCTTGGGTCTCCTACGCAGCGCAAGTTTATTTCAGTCGAGCTCCACGCCCCCTCTAACGCCCACAATCGCCCATTTCAAAATGTGTCCTGCGCCCACACCTTTAAAGATTTCCGAGAAGTATAAATGCGATTTTGTTTTGTATATTTATACCTATCGAAATATAGAAGACATTTTTCAAATCGGACCATTCATCAAAAAGTTATACGTAATCAAAATTTTATTATCCATCTCCCTCGCATCTTAGATAGTCGGGACACCTACCCGACTATAGCGTTCTCTCTTGTTTTATCAATTAAAGTTATTAAATTAATTTTAAATTTCTCTCTCTATCCAGTTCACTTCGGTGCAAATGGCCCGTGTGCACAGCCTGATCTGCGAGGCCCTCCTGGACGACGAGGACTCCCAGGTGGCCGGGTACGTGTACATCAACGACGAGAGCGGCATGAACATGGGCTTCGTCAGCCTGTGGTCCCTGACCGACCTGCGCAGCATCGTCAAATGCATCCAGAACTCGACGCCCATGCGCCACAAGGAGACGCACTTCGTCAACATTCCGCACTACGCCAATCGGATCATCGAGCTGGGCGTTTCCATGCTGAGCGATAAGCTCAAGAAGCGAATTATTGTGAGTTTATTGATATATTTATTTATGGGTATTATCCATTGCTTAAGACAGGTTAAAAAAAAAAGTTACCCTGTAACGTACAAATTTACATTAGGGCTTAAGATTTAGTAACGCCTAATTGACCGTAAAGTTTCCTTTAAAATGTTTCTTAATGGTCTTAAAAAGACTTATCTTTATTTTTATTTAGTTAAATTTAATGGGTTGAAATTTAAAATAAAATACTCGAGTGTTATTTTTTTCAAGCTTTTGCATAAAAGTATTTAAGATAAATAGTAAAAAATCGTGGTTTCTTGAGTACCATTTGTATTTATTTAGTCAAAGAAAAGGTTCTTCCATTTTGAACCTTGTCAACATATTGATTTATACTTATATACCAGAGTTTCTCTAAAATCTCTTTCTGAGGTTGTTTGGAAAGGGTTTCAAAAAGAGGTACGAGACCTGATACTTCAGAAGCATCAATGCATTTCCTAAATGAAAAAAGAGGAAACACCAATTATTTTGTTAAATATTTATTCTTGACTTGTGAGCCTGCTGTAGTTTACATTCCGTCTTAGATCTCTTTGACATAAATGATCCCAAAGTCTTGCAGTTCTAATAAATGGGCCGTGTCATATGTCTCCAGCTTCAATCCTTGTTCTGTATAGAACTCCAGTTTCTTCAGACTTGATCCGGAAATCCTGGCAAATTTCACCATCAAGTGCTTAAACGGCTGCCTCTTGCCTATGCAAACCTGGTGAACTCCTCCGCCAAATAAAACACAAATGAAATTCATTTTAAAAATTGCTTTCTTTTTTTTTTTTTTTAGAAAGAAAAGATTTTTTGATTTTGTTGACTCGCTTGCTTTCTATTTAATAAATCTCTGAAATAAATAAATTAGCCTACCTTGATGATAAAAATATCCTTTTCCGATTTTTTCCACTCACAATTTGTATTGCTTAATTTAAATTTAAATTCCTATATTTTAAGCTATTTTTTCTCTGAACACTAATTGAATTGCTATTTCTTACAGGTCCACAAAAATGTTGACATCTTGAAGACAAAGATTGATCCCGCTATCCTGCCGAAGGAATATGGTGGCACCGTGCCCGTTGCTGATATGATCGCCGAGTTTAAACAGAAGTTGCTCAAGCGCCGGGCAGCAATCCTGGCTCTGGACGACATGCAGATCGAGATCACCAAGGATGCGGCCAATTTCGCCGGAAACGATATTGGCGACATCGATGCCGGAGTCGTGGGCAGTTTTAGGAAACTGGAGGTGGACTAGACTCCTGTTTCCCCGTCAAGCAATCCCATCTCCGTAGGCTAAGCTAGGATAGTCAGGATACCATTGAGACAGTCGACAGGACGCGCGGGCATGCACACTTCGTACCTATTTAAAAGCATCACCACTAAATTGTATAACTAAGGTCTCGCCGGGGATTATGTCACCCATATGCCCAGTACCCCAATAATGGATGGGGGCTGTGGCTGAGTTCCCGTTCCCCAGTTGTATATTCCATCCACGCGTTACGTTATGTTAAATGAATGTCTATTTAAATATATGTATATACTTATTCTTGTGAATTATAATTACTCTGTGTTTTTAATTAATTGAATTGTTATTGGTGGTAAGATGGTCATCTACACTTGAAGCCAGGATTTCTGACTCAGTACACACTTTAACCACCATTTTCAACATGAAAATATAAAGCCAAAAATTGAGAAAAATTAGAAAGAGTGTCTTTAAAACAAGAAAAAATTCAGAAAAAAATGTTTTAGTGTTTATGGCGACTTTCTTATTTTTTTGCGATAATGTGTTTGCTTAGGCAAGGGGTCATGGATTGCGTGGATTATTTCCTCTTAGGTAAAATCACATCCATAATATGGTTTTTGAAGGCCAAATTATATCTACGCCAGGGGTATAGCTACAAATACACTTCTTAATTTGATTTTAAAGTAAATAATGCACGTTCCCACGGCATCCACGGGTGTCGCGGAAACTTAAACCACAAAAAAAAAATTATAATGCCTATTGTTGAGTTGAAATTTGTTGTTGGCTGTTGTATTTTCTGAAAATGTAATTCGTAAGTAACAGCAATCGAAATTCTGCAATTCAAAAGTTTATGGAATCCCCTAAATGATTCAGCAATTCAGCAGCTTAGGAATACCCCAATTAACTGAACTCTATGTTAGCCAGGACACGAACCATTAGAAATGGTATTAGGTATTCTGGTCAAATGGTATATTTTGCAAGACTAGTAACGGTCATACTGCATACTTCAATTTTTTTGACTCTTGGCGCATAACAATTTGTTTTTATTTATTGCGTTTTAGAAAGTTTAAGGGGACTATTAGCGTTTACCCATGAATATCAACGATGGCGACTTCAAGGACCTGCGCTGCAAACTGGACATCATGGGCTTCACCCAGACACTGCCCGTTTTGGCCATTCCACTAGTTCAGGTAAGATGCATACTCGTTTTATTTTCGGAGTTTTGGCATAAGATTTTGTTTACTCGTATTGCAGGCAATTTTTGGTGACTTGATCAAGACCACAGAATGTCTGAGGGATACGAAAAAGAAGGTCTCCGAGTTGCTGGAGGTGGGTAAACCATAGAGGAGTTCCTTTCAAATCTCGGGTACTATAGTTTCGACCAAGTCTTTGCGACGAGGTCACTCGGAACTCTTAAAATTTATTAATCAGTATAGTAACATTATTTTGTGTTCAATATTTTATTAATTACTTGAGAATTTGATCAAGATTGTATATATATTTGTCAAAAGAATGGATATACACAGATTTATCTCCTTTTTATTTAAATTATATGGAATATTCCGTTTGATTCCAAGTTATCGATCATACTATATACATACTATATCATACCCATTATCAAGTTATGAAGATTGAGCCTTATAAGTTTATTTTATAGTCTTTAAAAATGTTCTTAAAACTGCAAGGATATCTAAACTTCGGTTTAGATACTTCCTTTATCGTTGGTTGTGGTTTAATCGGTTGCTAAGCAATCCTTTTGTTGTGGCTTTCGTTTCGCCAGGAAAAGACCTGTTGGGAGCTGGGCGTCGAACCGTATAAGTGCGATAACTCTCGCCTGCTGGCCGAGTGTAATGAACTCCATCTGCAGTTCCTGGGCGACAGGGAGGACTACGAGCTGCGCCTGTGCGGTAAGTGGTAATCGATTCTACTTTTATTTTCAACTAAGTTCCTCAACCGCCTTTCGTAGAATCCGAGCGCAAGATCCGAAACCTGGAGACGGACAAACAGCACTTGCAGAGCCACAATGATGGGCTTCAGAACCAACTGGATGCCTTGCTCACCAAGCAATTGGTTTCTTCTGCCACGTCCAAAAAGGTTGCAACTGGCATTGGTCGTCAAAGTAGGTCAAAGAAGCATAGCTACCAAAGGATTTAATAACAACTACCATATATTTTAGCCAAGAAACCCTTCATAAGTACAGTGAGATCTGGAAATGTACTGCCCACTGTACTGGGCACCGGCACCTCCACTCTTAAATGCACCAAATGCAATGCCGGGGTGTTCCAAAAGACCACCACAACGACCAAAGATGGTGTGACGGTCACTCAAACCAGTGGCCAAGAGGAGCTGGACAAGATGCAGAACGATCTCACGGCAGCCGGCGAACAACTGGAGTTCTACAAGCGAAAAGTGGAGGCCAGAAACCGGGAGATTCGCCGGTTAAACGACATGCTGGCTGGAGGACGACCGCCGGCGGCTTTGGCCAAGGATTGCTGCTACAAGGAGGTGGGCGTCCTCTCCCAGGACATCGATCTGTTGCAGCGCGAGAAAAGCGATCTGATGTTGCAGGTGCGCGACTTCCAGGACAAGATGCACGATGCCATGCAGCGAGCGCTGTCTTCGGAGGAGGACAAAAGGAAGCTGCAGACACAGCTGGAGGAACTGAAGGAGGCCGCTCTGCAGGTGGAACAGCAGGCCAATGCGGAGATTGACGCCAAGGAGCTGGAACTTCGGCAACTGCAGATGGAACTCAAGAAGAAGGGCAGGGATCACCGACTGACTGGTGGTTTTGCATCCCACCAAAGTGACAATCGCCATCTCAACGAGCGCTTGAATCTTCTGACGCGCCGCGAAGAGGAACTGGAGGTCACCAATGAAAAGCACAAGAAGAAGCTTCAGAAAATGCAGGCCAAGATCCTGGAGCTGCAAAAGGAGCTCAAGGATCAGAACCAACACTCCACCGTCACCCTGGACGAAGAGAAGATACGCCTGTCCTCGGAGAGGGACTTCTTCCAGAAGGAGTATCTGCGGCTGATGAGCAAGGCTGGTTCCGAGTCGGAGATAGCCTTTCTGCATGCCCAAATAAAGTCCAAGGACGAGGAGTTGAAGGCTCTGCGCACCGAGTTGTTCCCCGGCGGAAAGCTGCAGTTCTCGCCGCAGAAAAGCGTGCAGTACGAAACGCTGCCGCCGGCCACAGCTTCTTCTAGTACCTCCACCGCCAATAGCAACCGGAGTGACTGCGTCCAGGCGGCCATTGCCAGGGTGGAGCGGGAACGGGATTGCGCCAGGTCCGAACTGGAACGCGTTCGCTGCGAGCGGGACACCCTGCGGGAGAAGCAACTGTGCACCGTTCAACTGCACGCCGAGGAGCTGCAGGCGCTGCGTGTGCGCAACGAAGATCTCAACGATCGGCTGCGGCAACTGGAACGGGATAAGCGGGAGCTGAACTCGGCTCGCGTTCCAACGGAAACGAATCTGGCGATGCTCAAGGAGGATTTAATTCAGATGAGACAGCGTCTGGCCGCCATGCAAACGGAAATCGATCAGCTGAAGACGGAAAATGGTCAGATAACGTAAGTTATACTGATACTTAATTTAAACTGTCTCTAATTCATTTGAAATGCCTTTCCTGACAGCATGCTCAACGATCAGAACGAGCGCATCATAGCGGACTATCAGAGTAAACTTTTGGTGGCCGAGCGTCAGCGACAGACGGCGGATGTTCGAGCCAGTACCCTGGACTCTAGCCGGGAATCCAATCGCAACGAGGTCACCCAGCTACGCACGGACATCGCAGCTCTGCGGCAGACCTACATTTCACTTGAACATGAAAAGGATACTTTGCTGGTAATTGTAGCTTACTTTCCTTTCGTAGATAAATTACCAATATATTAATTGGTTCTTCAGCATCAACTGGATAGCAAAACAGAGCGGGCTTATAAACTGGAGTACGAGCTAAAGGATTGCAAAGAGAAGCGGAATGCATTGGAGCAGAATGTAAAGGAGCTTGAGGAGCAAGTGCGGTAAGTCAAAGAACATTTCAGGGATTTTAACCATGTATGAATGCTACTATTAAGGGGGGTAGGGTCTATGGCACCAAAAAATCGACAAACTTGGCAATTTTTTCCATAAGAACTGGTTGGATGGATTTAATTCAAACCTTTTGTATATTATTAAGTGTCATTTAAATAACATCCACTAATTTGTATAGCCGATACTATCGACTAATATATCGGTGGCAAAGCGATTGCTGGAACACAATAAAAAAAAAAATTATCGGATTTCCATTTTGTTTTACATTTCGCCTAAGAATTAAAAAAAAACCCGCCCCCTGGGAAGCCTTTTTAAAATTTTTTACTTTTGAGATTTTTTTTTCGATATTCCAAAGTCAAAAATGCGTTTTTTATCTAAAAATGTGACTTTCGGCTTAAAAAATATTTAAAGTTACAAAATAAAAAAACGCTTCCCAGGGGGCTGTTTTTTTTTAAACCGTATAGCAACGCCTTTTTCCTGTAAAAACGATTGCATATGATCCTTTATTTACAAACTTCTTAGTTTAGTCTTTCACATTTTTATTTTTATTTGCCTTATCGGGAGGTCCCTTAAATACAGCTCGTACATTAGTCGTTGTAATACATTCATGGCACAAATCTCTTTCTATCGAACACGTTAACCGAATATTTCTAAAAACCACCTAGAAGAGAACAAAATGGTTAATGGAATAACAAGCGACCGAATCGATCAAATAACACCCAGCATGCAACACGGAAAAAAACACACAGATAGAGGGATAAGAAATAGGAGGGCATGCGTAGGAGGTTCCATCACAACCAGACAGAGGATAGCTTGAAGATCGGGGGATTTTAGGTGGCCCCAGCAAAGTGCAGATCATTGAGAAACTTCGAGTTGAGTCGCTCGTTGGTTAAATACCTCGCCAGGCTGACGCTCGGAGCGCTGCAGTTGCTCATGCCGCGCTGATCCGCCTCCGAGGGCGTGTAGCCCGGTCGGCAGACGCACTTGGCCCGGCTGGCATGGGCCAAAATGGAGGAGGTACCATTCGCTGTTTGCGTCTTCAGTGGCTCCAACCACTGACCCGCACCGCAGGGACCACGGCTATACAGCTTGTGGCACTGCCCGTTGATCTCCACCATTCCGGGCGTGGATTCGCATATATTCTGCTCCTTATCCGCTCCCTCGCCCGAGCACTGCTGATCCAGATTGGTGAGGACGCCGGAACAACCGCACATTCCGTTGTACGAGATGCCATCGATGGACGGCCGGGCGGTGAAGTCAAAGATCACCACCTGATGCAGGGCACACGGGCCTTGAGATCCGATCCTGTAGCAAGAGTCCTCCGCAGGAAAGTACAGGCGATTTTTGCCGCAGAAGTTTCGCACACAACTGGTTCCGTTGACCAGGAACTCGTTGGAGCCGCAGGGACCCCTGGTGTACAGGCGATAGCAGAGGCCATCGCTCCAGGGCACATAGCCCTCCTTGCACTGACACTTCGCGCGCGGCAAGAGCTGCAGGGTGCTGCCAGTGGTCTCCTGGACATCGTCGGGTATGCGGAAGATGTGTCCAGGTGGGCAGGGGCCAGGAGTATCTGGAAAGGGGGAGATCATTATTGTCGAATTAACTCCTTAATTTTCCTTTCAATTTACAAGTTTTGTGAATTTTATAGTCCAATTAAAGATAAAAAACTGTTATCTACTAGAAATCAGTTAATTAAAAACTAATTTACAAAATGTTTAATTTTATTAATGTAATGAGATAAGTGTAATTATTCTCCAATTTACTTCTTAATTTTCATTTTCAATTTACAAGATTTATACATTTTATAGTCCAATTAAAAATTAAAACAAATTTTAAAAGGTTTTTAACTTTATCGAATTAAGAGATTTAATCCAACGAGTTAAGTGTAATTATTCTCTATTTTGTCTACCAAAACTTTTCTAAGTATTTCGTTTTTAGGAAGTAAGTTTGTTAAATTATAATAATTCTTGTGATTTAAGGTTAAAGAGTTTCCGTATAAACAACTGCATTCAAAGTGTGTTACTTAATAGTGTAGTTCCGTAACCAAAACCCAATCCTACCCAGCTCGAAGCACATTTGCTGCGGAGCATGATAGTGCGGCAAGTGCCGCTGGCAGTCGCATCGACCGCCGGGCAAGAAGATGTGACCCGGCGTCGAGCAGGGTCCTTTGGTGTAGTGCTCGTAGCAGGACTCCTCCGCCGGATAGTAGAACGAGGACAATTCCCCCTCATCCTCGCAACGACATTCGGCCAGTCCGTCCGCGTTTTGAACTAGGAGTTTTCCACGACTACATGGACCCTTGGCGTGCCTGGCATAGCACTTGTTGTCCCTCGGCCAAAAGATCATGTCCTCCGGACAGTTCAGTGGTCGCTTGCATGTGCCCCAACGATTGCCGGATCTGAAAAAGGATTTGGTAAACCATTACTATTTTAGGTTTTTACAAATATCAATAACTTTCGATAAACTATAAAATATAAAGTAATTTCTTCGTAAGTGAGTCCCAAGTACACTAAAAATAAATTTTAGCATAAATTTTGGAAAATCGACATTAAAATTTCTTTTTTCTAAATACAAGAATGTTATTTCTAAAACTAAGGAAATATTTCTAAAATCAAGAAAGTTTTTCTTAAACGTAGAAAATGGTTTCCATAAACTAAAATCACCCTAAAAACTAGAAAAAAAAATTCCCTTAAAATTAGAAATTATTTTCGAAAAAATAGAAAGGTAAACAAAAGTAATAAAATATTTTAACAACCCCTTTTCTGATGAAAAACAAGTATTGGAAAGTAATTCGGGACACGTAGGCCACTACAAAATTGACTGGACTAAACATACACTATAGAAACAATGTCGGAGGAGTCTCTCTCAAAGGAATTGGGTCAATCGGGAACCTTGAAGTCAACAGGGACAGCAGTAGAATCTAATATACTCCACACCGCTGATTCCTTTATGGGCGATGACGGTCATATACCGGATCTTAAGTCGGATACCGGATCCCAAACTGATAAGGACGGAGACTCCAGGGATGGATCGCTCTACGATTGCAACATATGTCTGGACACCGCTCACAATGCCGTGGTCACCATGTGCGGTCACTTGTTTTGCTGGCCCTGTCTGCTTCAGTGGCTCCTGACTGAGCCCAGTCGCAGTCTCTGTCCCGTTTGCAAGGCGGCCGTGGATAAGGATAAGGTCATTCCCCTCTACGGACGAAATAGTACGCGTAGAGAGGATCCTCGGGAGGGAATTCCTCCACGTCCCGCTGGACGCCGCACAGAACCGGAGGCGGAAGCAGGATCCAACCATTTATTCGGTCACGTTTTTCACATGTCCGTTGCCCTTGGCTTTCCTTTCGGCTTCATTTCATCATCTCTAAATTGGGCCGCGCAACGTAATGCGGCTGCTAATCGCGGAACAACGCAGTTTCAGGACGAACAGAACCTTTCCAAGTTCTTTCTTTATATGGCCTTTGTACTTATCGCCTGGCTGGTTTTTGCCTAGCAAACTGGGAACTACTGGGTAATCCCTCATCCAAATTTGTATGAAAACGGGAAGTAAATCGTTTATGATTATGCTCCTGATAAAAATATGTCAAATTGGCCAGCAACCGGTGCTTTTCAAATTACGTTCAGTGCAGTTTTTATAAGTGTATTTGAAGAATAAACGTTGAACGATCGTCGTTAAAACAAACAACCAACAAAAAAAAGAGTTATTGCTCAGAATTTCCTCTGAATAATAAAGAAGTTTTTTGGTTTATTCAGTAAACAAGAGAATGCCTCGACTATCAAATACCCATTATGCGGGTAAATGAAAGAGATAAGCAAAGCGACTGTTTGCATTCCATTATTTTTTATCATAACTTTTTAAAGAAAGATCCGATTCCTTCTACCTGATACATAATAGTATATACCCTTTTATTCTACGAATAACGGGTTTAAATATGCAAAAGTTGAGTAAGCGCACAATTTCTTATGTTCTTGAAAAATAATTGACTTTCGTTATTCATAAAAACAAGTTATGGCTTTCGCAATTGCTTAAGTGCACTAGAACTTTCTCTAAAAAAGAGAAAGTAAAATTCAGAACAGTCTGTTAGTAAAGCTTTTTTTTATTTCTGGGGCTTAAAACCGAACTCAACTCACCTTTTGACCTGATCCGGCGTGGGTTGGAAGTACTCCTCAGGTTGACAGGGTCCCCGTTCGTAAAGCTTATAGCAGACATTATTGGTCAGGGGACTGAGTGCAGTTCCCGGTGGACAACGGCACTCGGCCGCTGGGAGATCCCTTCGCTTCGCACTCACCGCCGTGGGACTGAGCTCCATGGTTTCCGGACATGGATAGCCGAGGGTGAAGATTTTGAAGCACTTTTTTAGGGGCGCCCAGTAGAGGAGCTGCCAGCCACCTGACATGGTGGCGCATGGATTCTTGGCGGGATCACTCCACGGCGGAGGCACAATTCCAGCTGACACTTGCTGTGGATTTTGACCGGTGGTCAGTAGGAGAAGCAGGCAAGTGAGGATGGAGCTGCCCGCCTGCAGAGCAGCCCAGCAAATGAGCACTTTGCGACGTCTCATGGTGGATCTGAAAATGAAAACTAATTGATTAATAAATTAGTATTTATATTTGATGTGATTGGAACCACAGTGAAGCTTTTACGAGTCAAATCTTAAGAAATTATTTTCAAAGGAATTCACCTTTACTCATTTACTCGAGTTAAATGTGTAAACATGTTTTTATTTAGTTGGCTTTAAAATAGTTTTCTGTTTTCCAAGTTTTTAATTAAATATTTTAAATACGTTGCATGAAATACGGATCTAAAATCAAATTGAATTATAAAAGGAATATATCCGAGCATCTGAAAGATCCTTTTTATATAACTATAACAATTTCAGTATCACAAATAAAATGTTAAGATTTCTTAAAAAACAATAATTTTCGTGTATCCTCAAAAAATAAAAACGAACTATTTTCTTTATATTTCTAAAAATTTCAAAAAGTTTCTTAGTTTCATTAAGCTTACGATGGAGACATTTATGTCCATTTATGTCCCTAATCCGATATCATAAGCTGCTTTGTGTTGACTTATCAAATTGATGCAAAGGTGGCAAAAAATCATAATCATAATGCCTTTTATATAGTGTTGTAATGGTCAAAACTATATAAATAACCGATTTGTATAATCAATTTTCTAAGCCATTTTTGAGGGTCATTTATTTCGATTTGTTTATTTAAAAATGAAGCATTGACGTTTCGTGTTAAAAGATTAAATATTCCGAAACTTAGTCATTAAATTAAATTAAGTTCGGGCTGGAGAAGTGCGGCGGTGATTATTTTCCCCCTGCTCTGTGAAGATATCGGGGGTGGAAGCCCTCATTAAACCGGATGATGGATGACTTTTCCATTGTCGCGGCCGTTGTTTAAAAATCATTTCACCGCTGCAGCGGAGGGCCTTAAAGCGGGTCCAATTCGAATTAGCCAACCCTTTGGGGCAACTGATTATCATGTTGGCCGGACACCACCGCAAAATCGGCTAAAAGACAAAACCAAAACACCGAAAACCAGTAAACGGTTCGCGCGCGGTTAACCATGACCCAAATACCCATTTATCTTGACTTCTTTTCGCCTCAGCCGCCGACCGGTGGTCAGAAATCTTCTGCTCTTTCAGCTGCTGGTCATAACCGGGTGGGCCTTCTTATGCAACCGGCCGCAGATGATGAAACATGTGGCAGCAACAACAGCCAGCGAAGCGATCAAGCCGCCGCCGGACACGAAAGGTGCCACACTCTTGGGCGGTACGAGTTGCGTGATTTGTGGCCCGTTTGGACCGCTCTGCTGGCCGCCGCCGCTGCACTGGCAACTGGTTTTTGGCCCGCCGCACAGTGGGGCGAAAAAGCCAAAAGTCTGCCTTAAATCAGCGGAGCCCTATATCGAATATCTTTTGATGGGGCATTGTTGAAGGCAATTAAATATGTAAAAAAACATCATAAGGTGAATTGTTTTAGTGAAATTTTTTTGTTGTAGAAATTTTTTAAGAAAAAATAAATTGTTTTTTTAAGAAAAAAAATATAAATAAATTACTTATAGGGTTCTAAGTTTCCCAATATTTTTTTTAAATTTAACTTGATTTTTGAAAAAAAAAATTATTCAAATCGGTCAACTATATCTTATAGCTGCCATATAAACGCTTATTACAAAGGGGAATGTCTCGGTTCTATTTCAATATTGGTTCATATAAATTGGGATTAAGTCATTATTTATCATTTTAGCTCTATGCTTACCTTTTTTTTAATTGGTCAATGATATCTTATAGATGTCATAGAATCAATCAAGGAAATATAGCATATTTTCAAAAAAAAACTGGTAGAAACCGGTATTTACTTCATATATGTATTTTTAGTAAAATAACATAATTTAAAATTTTAAACCCAAATTTGTTTATTAATTTATCATTATCTTCATCAATACCTTCACATAAGTAAAATATCTTCATGATGTTAGGGCGCGCGAATGAACCAGGGCTGACGATATTTCAAATTATGAACATTTCTTGCTAACTTAAACTGCGGTTTTCTCAGAAGAGGCACAAAAGGGCAGGCTAATTTTTTCAGAATATGTAGTTAAATATCTAAACTTTTTTTTAAAAAAAGAATTAAACGGGGATCTAGGGTGTAACACTACTTTACGTCCAAGGGTATCCAAAAAATCCCTTTTTTTTTTGACCACTTTTAAAAAATTAAAAAAAAATAGTAATTATGTATCTAAAATTTTTATTTTTTTTTTAATATTTTAAGAATTGGTTGCTCTTAAAATTTCAATCGTTACATATACGACTTAGGCCCTTGGGCGCTTTCAGAAAAATTTCAAAGATGTGTAAAAATACCTTTTTTTCTTATTGGCTAAAATTATATTTCGAAAAATCCACTTTATAAATCTGTAGTGGGAGAACCATTTAACACAGATCACTCTTTCCTTTTGATGTGTATAGAGAATTCAATTGTTTTTGAAGTTGCATTGCAACATTTTGGGAAATCTTAAAAAAAAAAAAACCATTTTGGCAGGCTTTTTGTTCTAGGCGCCCCACTGTGCGCCGCTTACAGCAAGCCGGTCTACGTCAGCGTTTGATTCTGGCTTTCTTGGGATTCTCCTCCGGCCCATTTACCTCACTCGATTTTGCACCTTTCGTAAGCTCTTTGTTAACACACAAACTGGATTTAATTTGATCGCCTTTATATAAATCAATTAGGCCGCTCACATCGCTTTTGCTTTTACACGAGGTCTTGTTTATTTCTGAGATAGATAGATAGATTTGATATCCCTTTTTCTTGGTATTTTACTGACTCCTTTATTCTCTTGCTAACACAGGAAATATTTTTTAACTCTTGCAAACAAATTATTTCTTTTATAGTGTAAAGTTTGTATATTTTTTTTATTTAAAAAATTTATAGATTTTTCTTATGAAAGGTTAAAATGTTTTATATGGAATACATTAGGTTTTGTTTTTTGTACTTTAATAAATCAAGTAAAGGATTGCAACATTCTTGAAAGCACATAAACTTGATTTACTTTGTTCGGCGCTATAAACCTAATTAAGTAGATTAATGAGTACATAATTGCATGTGAAACCCTTATCAATTATGACCCACAATTTCAGTTTAAATTTGTACATTTCCTTTTTACACTTTTTATTATCTCTTTCACTTTGTTTTTTAAAATTAGATGTTTTAATTCCGGTTTTTCTTCTATTGTCGGGCCTATTGGTGTTATTCAAATACATTTCAAAGCTTTTTTTTCATTTATTTGTATAAAGCACATATAAAATTGTGCCTTTTAACAAATTGTTGATTTTAAACAAGACTCAGTCATTGACTCAGTTTATTCAGAAATAAATAAAACCTAATAAAAAAGTCCATAAAAGTTTATACTTGTTATAAGGTCCTAAACATGTTTGATTATTGCGTTTACTTAATAATGGTAATAAAATTCAGCTTCCTAAAATGGAATTGCTTTTATAAAGTCAAGATAATATAAAATCCAATTTTTGAATAGATTGATTTTATATCAACATGAACTAATAAAAATGAATCGGATATTTAACGATTTATCTTTAAATTTATTTAACGTTCTCAAAAGAATCCGGTAGAAAAATAAATTGGATAGGTCCTTTTACGTAATTAAGAAATTCTTTAAAAAAGAAGGGTGAGAAAAAATCAGGTAAAAAACAGAATTCATACAAGATCTAACAATGGACTACTCAGAATTAACTCGAGCAAATTTTCTCGGATTCCTCTTTCACATGTTATTTATTCTGGCTTTCTTGGGACTATCCCGCCCCTCATTTGCGGTCGCACCTTTTGCAACTTGGTTGTTATAATAACCAAACTGGTTGGTGAGGGCTCAATTTGTTTTGATTTGGTTTCAGCAATCACGCACAATAACAAAAACACAGATATTCGCTACACTTTGCTGGGGATTGAGACGGTTCCCTAGGACAGAAGAACCGACCACTGACCAACTACAGCGGACGAAACCAAGCGATCGCGGCGTCCGTTCGCTTGGGCAGGTAACAAACGTCTGAGCCATGGTTTTAGCCATGTTTCTCTGGCGGCTCTTGCCGCTGCTCTTGCTCGGCATATCCGCTCTTCCAAAAGCCAAGCCAAGCCACAAAGGTGAGGCTCAGAGGAGCTCGGTTTTGTGTAAATGTGCTAACCACTTTGACCAAAAAGGTAACAACGAAATGTCAGTGGTTGTCTCAGCCACCACTCTCTTAGCCATCTCAGCTCTGCGTCAGCGGCAGTGACGGGTATTTGAACTTTGTTTAGCCTTAATGACTGACTGACGGACGACGATGGATACGGCTATGGCTTAAACGATGGTGACTGCGACGGCGACTTTGACTGCCTCTGTTGACTGCCGTGTGTTCTTGAGCTTCTGGCCAAGTGCGGATGTGTGTGGCTACGTGCCTGGCATCGCTAGTTAATGCTAGATACTCCTATCCACTTGTGCACTGCCATTCAAGATCTTGATTCATAACTCTTGTAATCGTGCTTAAATGTTTAAGATAGAAAAATCACTTACAGACCGAAATACAAATTAAGATAAGTAACAAGTATTTTCTAACTTAATGTACACAAAGAAAGGTATCAAAAGATTTAGGTACAAAATAAGGGGTGAAACATTTTAAAAAGTATAACGCTTCATACAAATGTTGTTTTACTTTGGATTTGAAAAACGTTTTCTTTTTATTTTTAAATCGTTTTTACAAGAAAATGGCACCTAAAACGCCGTAAAATTTTCTCTGCGGAGTTTCGAATAAAATTTATAATTAATATCAACCATGTTGTTACTCTTATTTAGTCATTAATTCAGTATTTAAATTTTTTAGATCCTATATCCAAATTTAATCCAATTTAGGCTACTTCCGTATTTTTTATTTAACAGTTTTTCAAAAGATAATCATTATTAATGATCATGAGATTTATTTAATAACATATTTGGCTAAAGAGGATCACTATTTTCCCTTTGTTCATTATTTTGGGAATTTTTGTTCGATACTAGACTATTTTTCTCTCAGTGCCTCTCTGCGCTGACCCTCCTCTTTATGGCCATCGGAAGAGGGTCAGGTTCTGGCAGACAGTGGCATTGATTGCGCTACGCCTCAACATTGATTCCAATTGATTTCGGCTTTTCCCCTACTCTTCCCCTTCCAGAAAGCTGGCCAACAGGAACCGGCAGCGCGATTCAGAACTGACGGAGACCTCGACGGAAAGTAAAACGCTGCGGCAGCAGATTGTGGCACTCAAAGCCAGCCGCGATGAGGCAATAGCAGAGAATCGGTGAGCAAAAAAGTCATTAGCGAGGTGAAGATATCATAGAACTGCTTCCGCGCTGGGGCAAATCTTTTTTCCTCGATCATTAGGGGTTTTTTTTTATAATTTTTTGTTGCCCCACAGCCGGCTGATGGACAAATTGAGCGATGTCCAAGTGGAGGCCAGGACGTTGCAAAACAAACTGACGGACTCTGAGAAGCAGGTGGCCAACATGAAGCAGCAGCTGCACAAGTACGTCCAGGAGGTGAAGAAGGCCGAGGACTTGCTCACCCAAAAGGTTAGTTGATCTACAAAGTTAGTGCCTAAGTCCGAGTACTCGAGTTGGCATACAGGTGTGCTCTAAATTAAAGGAAAAGGAGCGCGATGAAATGCTGGACCATTATCACTGCCTAACCCAGGACCAAGCGGCGCTAGAGGGAAATAACCAGAGTCTGGAGTGCGAGGCAGCCGAGTTCAGGTGTGTTTTAAATCTTATTGTCTCTTTCTTGACAGTTTTCTAATATAATAATAAAAAAATTAAAACCAAAATGTAGGACTTGCGCAATTAATTTCCTACAAAGCAAGGTTCCTAATGATCTTGCGCTTAATATGTGCCGACAATAAACATTAAGATCATGTTGATAAGCGAACACTTAAATTACTAACACGTTTTGTCATTTGATGATTTCATGATATTTTACAATATCTATCTATTAGTGCCCTGCGTGAATCATTCAATTTTTGTTTTATCATAGTAGGCCATCATATTTCTGATTTTGATTTCTGATTTCTGATAAATTAAATGTTTTTCTAATTAATTTCGAATTGAATGAATGAATGAATAATTTTTATGCATTTTTTGAATTTGCCAGTTTTATTTTGTGCTTTCTTTTGAGAACAAAAAGTGTAAAATTTTTAACAAATCAATGTTAACTGCATAGTAAATAAAATTCAGGCAAAAAGAAATTGTCGTTTGAATTATTTCGGAATTCATGCCATTAATTCATTCAATTCTATTAAACTCAAAATTCAAATTCATTCAATTCTATTAAACTCAAAATTCTAATTAATTCATTCATATAAAACAAAAAATTCAAAATAATTCATTGAATCCATTCATGCAGGTCTCTACTATCTACCTATTTACTTGTTTTTAAAACACTTATTTGTAATTATTTCACACAGGCGACAAATCTGTGAGCTGGAGTGCGAGGTGCGCAGCCTGAAGGATCAGCTGCAGTGTCGCCAGTGCGCTCTTGATGATATGGAGGTGCAACTGACCGCCGCCCGGGCCTCCACGCGATGTCTCGAAAGGGAACTGGAGAACGCCCGCGATGATATCCGTGTCCAGAAGGTGGATCTCGAGGCTCGCAAGGAGCTGTGCGATAAGCTCGATGTGGAAAAGGGTAAACTCAATGCGGAGCTGAACGAGGTCAACGAAATGCGCAAAAAGGTGAGCTTCAGCTCTGATCCCGATCAGTATCAGTATCTCTATCCTAGCTAGAACACTCCGCTGTAGTCTACTTCGCTTTCTAACAAAACTCTGACTAACTAGCCGTATAATTCAAAAGTGCTTGTGAGTAGCTTGTGGATCTACTTGCTATCTATTTGTATTACATTATTTTTGCTTTTCAGCTTGAAAAACAATGCGAAAAACTGCGCGATGAGCTTCAGCAGAGTTCGGCTCTCAATCAAATCACCACGGAGACCACCGATCTGATGCTGGGGCGCTTGCATAACGATCAGCAACGTCAGGATGACGATGATATCAGGGCCAAAAACGAAATGGACCGACTGCAACGACAGCTCCAACAAACTTTGGTGAGTATTGCTTATGAAGGGTAACCACTTTTCTTTTGTTTGCCATGAAAAACCCCAAAAAACCAATTGAGTAAACTTTACACAAAAAGGTCAACAGTTAATAAAGCAATCATATTTATTTATCTGAGTTACAATGCAATTACATTTGTATAATATAATAATACATATAATAATAATTATTATTAATTTTCCCGAAACAGAGTCAGTTGCAGGAGGAACGTTCCCGCTGTAGGCACCAGGAGGAGTTGGCCAACGAATATGAGCAACAAGTCCGCGATCTGCGTAGAAATCTGGTCGAGGATCGCTACAACCGTGCTAGAACACGCGAAGTCAGCCCGCGGGTGCCTTCAAAAACTCTGTAACTCTGTATTTGACAAAACTATTGACTTGTTTTATTATGTTAACTCAAATTTAATGTTTGGCTGGGATATCGAAATTGTAAAAATATAAGAAAGATTGTCGAAACTGAATAAAAATTAGTTGTATCTATCGCTGAATGGAGCGTCCTTCGTTCTGGCACATTGAGGCCAGGTTTAAATAGGTCTGGTACATGCAGGGACATCCATCAAATGCAGGTGCCCGCTTGTAGTTCGTCTGGGGATCCGCCTCCTCGCAGCTGGCGAAGTCGTCATCGTAGGTAGACTCAAGGCAGGTACGCTCACCGGAACTGCTGGATCCTAGGAAATGTGTATATCAAAAAATATAAAATGTAAAAACTTAAATCATTTTCAACCAAGCTCCAACTAAAATTTGGTGGAAATTGGATCGAAATTTAACTTAATTTTGGTTTTATTTTTTTACCAACGCTACAAGTACAAAAAATACTTATAAATTAAAGCGCTAGTCATAATTTGTTAGATTCATGGACATAAATAAATTTCTTAACTACATTGTTTTATTACAGAAATAAATAATCCTTCTCATCAATCTAATCGACGTTCTCAATTACCAATATTATATTCTAAAGAAAACTGACTATCCAATTTCATTATTAGAATCTGTAAATAAATAATAAATAAACTTACTACAAGTGTAGTTATCATCTGTGTTTTCCGTATCACCGCTTTGCTCTACCATGTGGTATTTAAGGGCGCGCTCCCAATCGATAAGACTGTGACAAGTTTCCTTAACATGTTCCTCCTTGGTCAGATCCCCACTATTATCTTCGAAGGTAACTGTTCGTGTGCGTTTCTCACAGACGGTCTCCAAAACTGGAACTTGGCTATCTTCACTGCGTGAACAGCGTCTTGGGGAAGACATGCATGACCTTGGGGTATGCTGATTATGAACCTGACGATGATTTTCCAACTGATCCCCTTCATATCCGTCGTATCTATAATTAATTTGATCCGGTGAACTTCCGTATTTGGTATGGTGTCCCCTATCACAGTCATCATAACTGTAGGTTTTAAAATGGTCCACACTTTGTACTTTCTTCTGGGTTTTGTAAGATTCCTGACACTCGGAGCACAGACTTTGATCAGATTGGCTGGGACTAGGACAACAGTGAGAACTCGAAGTCTGATCATTAACTCTATAGGGTCTATTGGGACTGTGACTTCGTGTATTTAATATCTGACTATTATATTCGTTTTGAGGCTTCTGATTGACTTGTCTATAATAGTCTTTGGGATTCCTGGGACTGTCTTGCCTATTTGGGGGTGTTTGAGGATTTCTCTTTATAGACTGTTTATAGCTGACATGGGGTGAATCATCATGAGATTTCTGTGTTTTCTCTGGTATTCTGTAAGAGGGCTCTCTAAGATCATCTTGCCTGCAAGCCAACGCGTCGTAATCACTCTCATTATAAATATACCCATTATCTGATTTATAACTAGCAATCTTTTCCAGTGGTTCGAAATTCCTAAGGGTATCTTGCTTTAAATCTTGATAGCAATTAACGAATCGATCGTGGAGGCTATCGTTATCACAATTATTGGATCGACTATACTGATTTGGAATCTTTAATACAGTTTCGGCACTTTCACTTTGCGGGGAAGCTATAACTTCTGAAGGAAAATTTTCTAAGCGAGATGTACTTGGTAGAGTTGGATTAACATGATCCCGATAATAATGCTGTTTTTCCAGTTTTTCCCTACAAGTAATATTTTTTTGGGTTTTTATCGCATCTCTGTGAGCCTGTATCACTGGAATATCTTTTTGATATTGAGGAGCCATAGAGACATAACTGGTAGTTCTTAAGACTTGGGGTGATGTTGATCTCTGAAGATTGTGTGCTCTCATTTCCTTAGGAACCGTCTTCACCGAGATTCGTTCCTTGGAATGCTCTCGCCTTTCCTGCGTAACCATCTTAGAATTCATACTCTCGAATTTTTTTGATTTTTCCGAATTCATTCGATTTGCCTTTGCGGCACTTTTTGTTTTAAGTAGGCTTCTGTCGTCAGGGCACTGTAGCCCATTAGTGTTGTTCCAGGAAGCAACAGGTCTCGAATCGTTGAAGTACCTTTTATCAGTTGGTTGTTTCCTACTTTCCGGAGTGCTGTAGTCTTTTTCATTACAACGACCATCATTATTGTGCCAGTCTTGACTTACGTTTTTATAAGTATGACTTCTTTCGCTGTGACTTTTACTATCCTGCATATTCCCTCCAGTTTTTCCGTCTTCTGATATATTACAGCAACACAAATTCTCAACGGATATTAGGCGTTCATCGCTACTACTTTGACTTACAAGTGCATTCCGACCAGCATCGCAACAACAGTTAGATTCTTCAACTTCCTGAACTCCTTTTGAGTTTCCTTTCTCCTGATTTTTAATCCCATCCGAATCGGAAAGAGGAGGTGAATCCGCGGGTTGCTTTACATTTGGTTTTTGTTCCACTTCCGTCTTGATCCTTGTGTATGTGGGAATCGGCTGGAGAGCCGTGCGTCCTTCGAGCTCAGTCCTGGAATTCTCCTGCTTATACTGATTCAAATAATCTTGGTACATGCGGACCTTCGTTTCATCCGTTTGTTCCTCGCTGCACAACTTCGATGGATCTGCATCACCACTAAAAGCCTTTGAAGTGACAAGTTTACTGACTGTCACATTTTCCGACTTCATTTTTGTCTTATTTTGCTTATGATCCTCTGAAGACTCGTTCTCCTTTTTCTGGATAACCTTTGGTAGTTTTTCAGGAGTCTTCTTTTGCTGTGCTAATGAAGCTGCAGCAGTTTCCGCTTTTATTTTGCATTCCAATCTTTTAATAATTGTGGATTTTCCACTCCTAACTGGCGACTTTTTGTCCTGGCATTTGGTACGGCAATCCTTGGGTGATGCAGCGCGATCCGTCATTATTTTTGGACACCAATTCCGTCCAATTCCCTGAGTATTCAGATCGGTGACCACTCTTCCGCAGGTTTGCCGTGGACAGATGCTATAAGGTATCCCAAACTCCATCCCCTGATTGGGTGAAATCCCTCCATTGAATTTATTGCAAACGCTGAACTGTTGAGGATATCCCATGTTGCACTGGCAGGAGCAATTACAATGGCAGTTACAATTTCCAAAGCTGCTTTGGTAGATTGTCTGATAATTCCGACTGCAGTTTGCACAACAATGGGAGCAGCCTCCACTGATTCTTTGGTCGATTTCCGAAGAATCAATTGCAGGCGAATTCTTAACAGCAATGGTGCGACATTTGACCTTCGGTTGAGGACCGGAATTGGGAGTTCTATTGGCGGCTAGGGGACCGACCTGATTCGCCTCCAAACTTTGACCCCAGGTCATGTTCTTTTGTCTCGCCTTTGCCATATCCGGACTCCTAGATCTGCTTCCAGTGTCTGTGTCTTTAAGGAAATGGTTGCGAAAGTCCTTCAACTTATTTATCTCATTCTCGATCTTCCTGTACAGAATATCCACCTGCTGTCGGGTTCGCTGGATTTTCTCAAGACCCAGTGAAGAGGATGATGGCCCAACTTCCGGCTGCTTGTGGGCGTAACTAGAAACTCCAACCGTTGGATGACGGAAGAGTTCCCTCACCTTCTTGTGGGTCTTCTTTATGTAAATCCTTTGGCGTCCCCCGATCGAAACACGCTCCTCGCGTTCCAGAAAAATGCTGCGATCTGTGAAAACTTTATTTTGAGTATTTTTCGACAACTTTTCAATGGTTTGCCTACCTTTTTTGTTTTTATGCTCCATAAAATTTTCTTAGGCGGGTTCGTAGTTAAGAACTTCATAGAAAATATATTCGATATAGCTCCTTTTGATGTTTCAAGCTGGGCTGTCCTATTTCTAACATGTTTTTAGGCTCTGAAAATTCTTCGCCATACAATTGTTTTAAAGCCATAATTAAGATAATAATTCCGTAAAAATAAACACCCAAGTCATTGAAACACTTGCTGCTTAGGTTATTATTTTACGACAATATACACTAATAATTTCATTTTATTTCTTAAAATTGACATGGATAATGCCGGGGATTTGGTACGCGTTGACTTTAGTGGGATTCGTGTATTGCAAATAATCATGTAAATGTACAAATTATAACGTTCAACAACTCCTAATTAACTACAATAAACCTAAGTATTACAGTGCTTTAACAGTTTTTTTTTAGGCGTATCTTCAAAAGAAAAAATATAAATACTATTACAGGCCAAGATCAATGGGATTGGATCGGCAACTGGAACTCGATCTGGGTTTGGTGGGGGCTTTCTAAACTAATCCTTCGATGTGGTACATGGCTCTGATCCGCTGGCACCGAAAGAGCTGCTGGACAGGGGAGTGCTGACGTCGCGACTCTCGCCGTTGAGCAAGTAAACCGGCACATTGATAGTCACCAGTTCGAGATTGTGGCTTGGCGAGAGCATCGCCGTGCTGTCCTCGTCCTCCGCCGCCAGAATGGGCGCCGCGATCTCCAGTTCGTTGCCCACCTCGGGCACCATATCCTGGTCGAACTCGTAGGCAGGCTCTGGCATTGGCTCGTCAACTGCCGGTGGCGCTTCATCCGGAGCTGGCTCGGGTTCTATGGGAGACGTTTCGAGTCTGGGTTCGGCCTCAAACTCCAATGGGCAAGTGATGAGTAAGAGATTCCTTTTCTTGCTCTTAATCCGCGTCCAGCGAGGGCACTTGAATCGGCGTCTTCGCTTGCGCTTTTTGTGTTTTAGTGGCGGCTCGACTTGCTCCTCAATCTGGGTGGGATTCACTGACGGCTGTTTCTCTTCCTCATCCTGGGGTTGCTCAATTAATGGCTGATTTTTCTGTGTGGGGTCTTCTTCCTCTAACAGACTTTGTTCTTTCTCTGACTGGGTTTCATTTTCTATTTGCTGTTGCTTCTCCTCTGGCTGTTGCTGAATCTCCACCAGTTGTGGTTCTTCTCCTGCCTGGTGGTGATCCTCTGCCAGTTGTTCCAGTTCATCGTCAACCTGATGCTGCTCTTCCTCCTGCTGTCGTTGGTGCATCTCCAGCTGATGTTGCTCCAGCAGCAGCTGCTCCTCCAAGAACTCTTGATGCTCCAAGTCGAGCTCTGGTTCCTGTTCATTTGGCTTACCAGTGACCACCACTGTTTTATCTTTCTCATCCAGATTACTTTTTTCCTCAATTGCATTACTATTTTTAAGCTCATTTCGTCGCTCCTCTCCAGGATGTTCCACCTCCTTGAGAGATGGTTCCTCCTGTATATCAACTACATCCTTTTGGCCATTAAGCGGCGCTATTTGTGACCTTGCCGCGCTCCTGAGATTAAAGCGTTTCAGTCTTACTAAGGGCAATCTATGCGGCGCAGATTTTCGAATGACGGTCAAGTCTTGCTCCAGTTGCTGAACCTCCTTTTTCTGCTTGGTATTTAAGGCGCGTAGCTGCCGGCATCGCTTCGTAGCCTGCTTGAGCAGCTTAACCTGATCGGCATCCTTCGGCACCTGATGCTTGACCTTTACAGCCTTTTTCTTTTCGTTAGACAGCCGACGTCGGCGGATATTCTCCCGCTGCACGGTAAGCAGGTGGTTGTAGTAGCTCACTTCATCGCCAGCGGCCTTTGAGAAGCAGCGTCGACCGAAATCCCAATTGTTGTTGTCATTGGATGCCATTTGTATCTGGCACGGACTGCTTGAACTGTGCGTAGAGGCTGGCGGTGTGGGCAATGCCACTCGCTGCCCGCGGGGAGTATTCCTGATGCGCGTGGGCGTAGCCGAGATCTTGGTGGGTGTGCTACTGGAGGCATTGCTGGTGGTGGGCGTTAGCTGGCTGGCAGCGACATTCAGGACTTCATTCCTAGCCTTCATCCTGGCGTCGAGCTTGGCGAACATTTTCGCACTGGCTTCGAGGTGCTCTGCAGGGATACAAAAGTAGTTTATTTATAGATCAAATATAAAATGTATATTTGTCATCTTATTTCTTGAAAAAGCCCAAATTAAATTTAAAATCTAAATTCAAATATTAAATAAAAAATGTATTTCGACACCTTGAAAAAGCCCAAATTAAGCTCAAAATCTAAATTCACAATTATAAAAATATAAATGTATCTAATTCGACAGCTCTTAGTTATCTTATAGTTTTAACTTTAAGTTTGCTTTATATAAATAAATAAATATCTCCCATCTTACCCGCTTTCCAGCGACCATTGCCTACGCCATTCGACTTGTACTGCTTGATGGAGGGCTTCTTGGAGGCGATTGCCTTGGCATTCGGCGTAGTTGCGCCCAGATGCCGCGGACTGAAGGTAACCTGTTTCTTGAGCAGCGAAGATTCGCTGCAGTTGCTGTTCTGACTAGAAGTTTGACGGCAGTGGTAGACGGGGGTCCGTTGTCCGCTGGCATCGCTGGCACTGCTTCTCCGCGGGAAGAAGCTTTGGCTGTACTGGTCCTCCTCCGCCAGTTCCTCCACCTCATCCTCCAACGTCTGCACGCACTGGTCGACCAGATGCGGCGCTGTGGTCGACACCAAATGGAGGCTATCCCGGCGGCAACTGTAGCTATTCACAATGCGCGGCACTGTGTAGGTGGTGGGTGGAAGCACTGCCCGTTCGTAAGTCCGCAGATTGCTGGGATAGATGCGAGTGACGGGCACAGAGTCGTCCTCGCCGAGAATCGTTGTCGACGTCTGATTGGCCGAATCGTTTGAGTTGGAGTTCGAGATGATGCCATCGACATTGGCAGGCACATTGAAGTTCACCGAAAACATCTCCACATCGTCGTCCGAGTCGCGCAGCTCGACGATTTCGACGGAGTTGTCAATGCCGCTGAAGAGAGCGTTGGCCCGCTTGCACGGCTCCAACTGGCGGGCATTCTGGCAGAGATTCTGGAGGAAAACGGGCGGATGGCTGTTCAGCGAGGATGATGACGGAGTGCCTGATATGTCCCACATGGGGCAGCTACTCTCCTCATCGGAGCTGAGTATCTGTGTGTGCGAAAGATTATCACAAAGTATAAGTTAAGTAGTTCAAAATTAAAGTGTATTTAGATGGGGATTTTAGGGAACTCAGTTGAGGTTGTAGTCATTTTGAGACGGCGTCATGGAGCCAGCCACTGCCCGTCACGCGACTAACTGCGCCGGCAGTGGCCTATGTCCCACTTGCTCGTCCGAATCAGACCTTTTACTAAGACATCATGGTAAGGCCACTTAAAGCAACACGATGAAAAAAGGTTTAATACGATATCTTTAAAAAGAATTAATCTCGAATAATCTTGAAATATAAAATCAACATTGTTAGTTTTTAAGTAATACATTTAAATTAAATTATTATAATTTTTCCTTACTCAATGTGACTTACGCAATAAATATAAGTTTTTACTTGTAGCGTTAAGATATTAATAAATAAATGAAATGAAATGATTTATGCAGATTTAAACTAGGTATTTAAAAGACCAAATAACTAAACTTTCCTCATCGTGTTTCTAACTTGTGTAGTTTTTAAAGACTATCTCCTTGTAAATTAAACTAAAAACCTACCACTTCGTTCGACTGCACCGGTCGATTATCCTGTTTGCTGAGCATATGCAAACCAAAGCAGCGGCTTGTCTTCAGATGGTTCAATATGGTTCGCGTGGCAGAATTGCGGTCCGCGAACTTGGGCAAGTAGTGGGCATAGACACTCTTCAAGGCCAGCGATCTTGAGGGTCGCATGAACCTTTCGGCAAACTCCACGATGCGCTCCTTGACCGACTCATCCGGCTCCAGGCGCTGCCAGTAGTAGAATATGAGTATGTATTCGATGTAGAGTTTGTCTGGCAGTTCTGCTTGGATCATTATGCTGGGCATCGACCAGTGCGGGAAAAGACGGCTGTGGAAAGTAGGGGAAATTATTATTTTAGAGGTGGTAGTGGGTATTTTAGAGAACTTAATGAACTAGAAGTAAGGTTCATCAAATACTTATAACAACAGTTTAAGAAAAAAAACGTGGTATCAACATTTAACACCGAGTCAAAGCATACTAAATTTAATTTACGGTCATAAATTAACAAAAAAATAGATCTAGCCAAAAACAAGTTAACATACATATTTATACCCTTGCAGAGGGTATTATAATTTGAGTCAAAAGTTTGCAACGCAGTGAAAAAGACGTTTCCGACCACATAAAGTATATATATTCTTGATCAGCATCAAAAGCCGAGTCCATCTAGCCTTGTCCGTCTGTCCGTTTCTATGCGAACTAGTCTCTCAGTTTTAAAGCTATCGTGATGAAACTTTACCAAAAGTCTTCTCTCTATTGCACATAGTACATATATCGGAAAGAGTTGGCTCGGACCTCTGTATCTTATGGACTATATCTTAGGAATAATCATAAAAATAATGGAAAAACCATTGTAACTTTGAAGGAAGTAGGCATTTTGATTTTTTGACAATTTAAAAAGAAATTTTAACATAGGCAATAATATATCTGGAAACCCTGGTAATTACTTTATCTACGAGGGTGTATAAACTTCGACTGGCCGAGGCTAACTTCCTTTCTTGTTTTGGTTTAATACATCTGGTGAGTCATTTGAGGCTGAGATGACACACAGGCTTAAATTGACCAAGTAAATAGTTCCCCACCTGTACAGCTTGGACAAAATGCTGGCCCTGTTGAAGAGTTTGGGAGCCGCGAGGAGAGTGCGCAGCACGTGCTCCCGGTGGACGCCGGCGCCACCTTCTCCGAACTCCACGTACAGCTTCAGGCAGCAGTTGATCCGATTGACGACGGTCTCCTCGCTCTCCACGGGCTCCTGGGCGGAGCAGAGTTCGCAGGATATGTAGAAGCCGACGATGTGGCACATGCGCTGCCTGTATGCCTCGTCCTGCTGCAGTGCTCGACCCCGAGCCATGGTGTGGATGACATCGGTGAGTCCGATGAGAATGCGCGCCAGTTTGCGGCACTTTCCGGGCAGGAACTGCGCCCTTTCGAACTCCTCGCGAATGGCGCTGTGGGATGATTAATCGGGGTGGGTATTAGTCTCGAGTACCTTCTCGTATATAGCCAACTGTACTCACCCCTCGTACTGCATGAGCAGACGGGCCATTCGCTTATCGAAGCTATCGTCGTTCAGGGCAGCAATGGCATCGTGAATCTTGCGCCGCGTCTCGTTCAAGTGGCCAAATTCCGGCTCCGCCTGCGGATTGGGTTCCGGCTCGCCCTGCTGCTGCTCCGCCGATTCCTCCGGTTCCGGCGATACGCACTCCGTGTCATCCGCGTTGGCCAGAGTGCTGACCTTGACGAATTCGTCCAGCGTGCTGCCGCTATTCCGCTTCCGGTTCCTGACCGTACAGCTCATGTTGCTATATGTTAACAATTCCGACAAAAAAATCACCAAAGATATGTATGCAAATGCAAATTAATGAAACTCAAACAGCGCCGAAATAACTCGTTGTTGCAGTGAAAGTCGCAGCGCCCCGTCGTCCCCGAAAAGGCCGAGAAAAGGCCAAATGAAATAAAAGACATACCGTAAATGTGTATTTGCGGCGAGGAGATCGCTCTACATGGGGAATTTCGATGGGCCGCGGCTAGTCTCTAACGCACTGCACACCTGAGCGGGTCCAAACATATTATCTTTGTAATATGCGCACTGTTTATATATACTTTGCGTATTTCGAGCAGGAGCAGTACCGATTAAGAGCTTCGTCGGATGAATGTTGCGTTCATGCGGCGCGCAGATGCCGTTAATCGCACATCGTGAAATGTCACTTTTCATGATGATTGCGAGGACTCGCTGCTTTATGTATTACTTTCTGAATGAAACGCCAGTCGATTAGCCATGATTTGTGATTTATTTTTACGCGTGTTTCAAGTGTATGTCTCAGATAATTTCCGCTTTAATTAAATTCAACGTTTAATGATTTCATCTCAATGCGTGATTCAGGACAACGTGGGAACTGTTCTTCACATTGGGGATGTGGATGTGTTTTGTGGGAACACGGGTTTCACATTTGTCAAAAATCCCAGCCGTTTCACACTCTACAAATTTATATTAATATATTATACATATTTATTAATATTTAAATATATACATAAAAATATTATTATAAAAGTATATCGATATCGGATAAAATAAATTATAAAGCTATCGGGTTTTAGGATTTCGCAGGGATTTTTCGGTATATATATACCGAGTGAAGGTAATAAAAATACCAATTCGTATAATATCGATATATCGTTAAATTTAATCGAAACCATCATAAATACACTTTTAAGTTATTTTTAAGTTGGTAATAAAAAAGTCATTAAAACATTTTTTTATTTGAATATATATTTCTATATGAAATTTAGAAATTAAAATGCTTTGAATGCTTTAAACTAAAGCGATAAAAGAAAATTGTAACAAATTTATCTAAAAGTCCTGGTACATCTCCCCATATTGTTTACAAATGACAAAATTATCTTATTATTTGTCGGTTTTTTTTTTTTTTAATGAATAACCCTTTATAACAACCCACTACAACTCCCATAAGAAATAACAAACACGTCGTCGTTTTAATGTTGTTACCAACTTTATTTGTTACGTTCTTAATCAGTTCTTTCAATGATTCTAAAAATTCCAAAATAGAAAACTTAAAGAATTACATATTAAAATTTATCATTTTCGTTCATTCTTCATTAAAACTGAATTTTAAGTTAACGCCAACTGGCGACGTATCATCGCGCAGGGAGCGCCTAAAATCTGCGTTGCAAGGTGTACGTACAACGGAAGTGTAAGTATGCGAATATAAAACCGTGGGCGGGCAAAATGCTTCGGTGGCGCCGCCGGCGACCAGCTGACCCCATCCCGTCGACTGACAAAAACTCAGCCGCCGGATGGGGAGACTCTGGTCACCCACGTACGCCGAAACGTTAGAAGTAAACTACAGAATGTACGTTGCTAGTTGTGGCTTTTGTTGTTTGTTGTTGCACGGATGTTGCTGTTCATAGTTGTTGGATTTTCATGTGTGTGTGTGTAGATGGGGGTGTGGTAATTGTTGGATTTACAACTCGTCCTTCTTGGGCGCCTCCTCCTCCTCCTCGGTCTCCTCGACGGGCTCGGCATCGGCGACCTCGCCGTTGGCATCGAGGAACTTGACGAAATCGTCCAGAGTCCTGTCCAGATTGAAGTCGATGACCTTGTTGTCCTCCTTGCGGAAGTACTTGATGGTGGGGAAGGACGAGATCTTTATGCTCTCCAGCTCGTTGGCAGTGGAGTCCATCTTGGCGATGACGATCTCCTCGTTGTCCTTGTACTTCTCGGCCAGCTGGTCGTAGATGGGGGCCAGCTGCTTGCAGTGTCCGCACCACGGGGCGTAGAACTCAACCAGCACGCTCTTGCTCTTGTCCAAAGCGACGCTCTCAAAGTTGCTGGAGACCAGCACCTTGACGGGGTTCTTGTCCCAGTCCTCGGGCAGATCCTGCGACAGCAGATGCTGCTTCAGCTTGCCGTCGAGGAACTTCTTGAGGAAGGCCTCGATGGTCTCGGCGGACAGATCGTTCGACTCGGGCTTGTACTTGGCCATATCCTCCTCCAGCTTGATCAGACGGATGGTCGGGACCTCCTCCTTGTTCATGCCGAAGAACTCGAAGATGCGGGTGTGGTCCTCCTCGTCGGACGAGATGGTCACGAACAGGATGTCGTCGCGGTACTGCTTGGCGATCTCCCTCAGGGGATCCACGTACTTCTCGATGTGGCCGGCCTCCTTGGAGACGAAGAACAGCAGGTGCGACTTGATCGAGCCGCCAAAGATCTTCGAAGCAGACTCGTGGTTGAAGTCAACGATCAGGGGCAGCGACTGCACCTGGGCGAACTTCTTGATGTTCTCCTCGCTCAGCTCGCCCTCGAACACGGACTTCTTGTCGTCGAAGGGCTTGAACAGGATCACGGCGTTGTCCTTGGCCTCGTACTTGGCAATCACGTCGGCATTGCTGCTCACACCGAAGACGAACGAGTCCAGACCGTTGGCGGCCTTGGTGAAGGTCTTGGCCTCCTCGGACTCGGCGTCCTTGAAGAAACCAATGATGGCGATCTCGTTGTCCTTCAGGAACTGCTCGGCATCGGCGACGGTGGTCAGGTCCTTGGCCGGTGGGCCAGTCTTCTTGGTCACCCAGGCAATGATGTCGGCGGCCTGGCGGCCACCGCTGTACTCAACGGGAGCACCGCTGCGGAAGAACTTCAGGGTGGGGTAGCCGCGGACGGCATACTGCTCGGCCAGCTCACCCTCGACGGTGGCATCGACCTTGGCCAGCTTGATGGGCGACTCCTTCTCGGCCAGCTGCTGGGCAGCCTTGGCGTACTCGGGAGCCAGAGCCTTGCAGTGTCCGCACCATGGGGCGTCTGGAAGGAAGAGAAACCAAAGTTAGCAAATGATAGCGATTGTTTGTTAATCTTAAGCTAACTTATAAACTGGTTTGGAAAACCTGCCTTTATGCTTTCTTACTTTTCTTCTAATTTTAGACCATAGCAACTGGCTAAAGCAGTAATTGCTCTCCCTCCGATTGATCTAGTGTATTTTGTCGAGTTCATCATGGTGTGCCCTACACGTATGCTATAGTCATACAAATTATTTATAGATTCTATCTACAATTTTCGTTAAATCGTTGGCAATTAAATTGTGGAGCAGATATCAATTTAGTTTATTAAATTGTAGTGGAAAATCGTTGGGGTAATTTATTTGTTAGATTACTGTTACAAACGAACCGGTTCTATAAAAGTTCGAAATTTAAAACATTTGAAGATACAATCTTTTAGAGCTTTGGGCAAATTTGGGTTAATAACAAATTAGCATTCATTTTAAAGTTTCTCCTAACAAATAGTGATTTAATTTTAAATATCAGGCTAACTTTTATACTTTCACTTGCTGAATTTTTATGATTTTAATTTTAATTATATTTTTCAAAAATCTTTAAATTGGAACTTTTAAGCAATTAAATTACACGACAATCAAAAAAATTAAGTTAAATTCGTGTGGCTAGGTCAACCGCTAAACCTTCCCTTAATTTTCTACACATATTTTGCTTACTAATTGAATTTAACTGTTATTATTGTTTTAAAAAACTTCTGTTTTCATCAGTTCCTATTCTATGATAATGAAAGGAAAATGCAAAACAAGGAAATAAACAAACTTATTAATAATGCACCCTTTCAAAGCCTTTTGCATCTACAGGTTGTGTTTTCTTTACCCCTTTTGTTTACATTAACTGCTTTGTGTCTTAATTAAAAACGCGGAAACGGTTTCCCCGTCAGCCAAGTGTAAAATTCTAAATTTGGAGCGACAATTATATGCGCTAGATTTGCCACGGATCTGGAGCAGGGCCCCTAGGAGCTCTATATAGCCTCCAGCAGATGTTGGCAATATGCAAATTCCACGTGTCGGATTCCCATTGCTCAAGTGCAGCTCGTCGGAGCCACGACTGCAATTTGGTACGCATCCACGCACTCGGGAAGACCAGCAGATGACATAATGCCCGGCTTGACAACGTCCCCGATTATTTTACATATATTTTATGCCTTATCGCCGGCTTCTTTCGATTTAGCTTTAGCTATAGCTGCGGCTGACGTGGCCCTGGCATTGGTTCCGCTTCCACGAACATCTTCACCGTCTTTATGGAGATAAGAGCTCCGCCTTGGATGAGCGGACAATTATCGACTTTGGCTGACGTTGTCACCTCACCAAAAACAGCGACAAGAAGTGCAAAAAGTTAATTAAACAAATAGAGAGAAAACGCTGGCATAAACAAACCGCAAACAGTCCGCCATATTGTTGGCCCCCAAAGATGCCAGGCTAGCATATCTGGCGGCTTAAGGCCGAACCGGGGAACTTTTTGTATCTCTTGATTCACGTTTATCTTTCAAGTGCTTTTCACACTTGCTAGATAACAATGGGTTTCGATTTTTTTCGGTCTATCATTGGGACAACATAAATCTTCATTGAAGAGTTTTTGGCACAGTGGTACTAGACTAAGTAAATACAATTTTCTACGGCTAATTACTGGTTCTTAACTTTGTTAACGTCTTTTCGCGTCAACAAAATGTCAAATTTGACAAATTGCTTAAACGATACATTATTTTTAATTTGGCTCTGAAAAAACCATTAGAAAAAACATACAATTTTTTTGCAGTTACTTAGGATGATGAAATTTTCTCGAAATTTTTTTTTCAATAGAATTCTACGTATTAAAAATGTACATTTTAAGTATTTAAGAAAATCATAATTTTTTTAAATTAAACCCCAGTTTCTCCATATTAGGCTTATTTTTAGCTATTTTCTTGGCCAAATGATCTTATTTTTAGCTATTTTCTTGGCCAAATGATCTATGGATCCCGCTGCGCATCACTGGCGGCGCAACACCGTTAGGCACGCGCAGAGAAAGAGTTGAATGAACTTTCCAATGCGTGGCCGCCGCGCCGCCGTGGAAAAAGGGACCGAAACCAGATTTGTAATAAGAATTAGAACCAAGAATCCGAAACGGAATAGGAAACAGAATAAAGATCAGAATAGAAAGCAAATGGCGAATAAAAAGTGGTTTGATTCGGCTAACCTAGATTCGTGGGAGAAAGAAAGAAGAGTTGTCCGACGGCTTTTTGTGGCCTTTTGTTTCCACATTAGAGGTTTTCAGTTTGAGATTACTGAAGCGGATGTGTGATATGTGGCCACGCCCCATCTGTCTTAGAACAATGACTAGAACCGCCGATAAAACTGATGCATATGGAGAAACTAGTGTTGTTTCCTTTGGCATTTAGCATTTGGAGTTTTCAAATTATAGCAGGTTTATGGCAGCAACAATAACAAAAAGTGCCGCAGCCAACTGCTCTCCCGCTTGCGCACACAGGTGAGGAAAAGAGATGACACTTTCGTGCCAGAGAGAGAGCGCTCTCTCCCCGCTCCCCGCCCTTTGCACTAACAAGATGACGCGAGAGAGATAAAAACTGTTAAACAAACGATAAATTGCTGGAAAATCAACTAAACAAATTTTCCCGGCCGCCGACCTGAAGTAGAGTTCAAATTGGATGACCAATCGCCAGGGACTGGCACTGAAAAATAAGTTTCCCCGTTTCCAGTCAACAACAACTGCCACGCAGACAGATTTTCTCAGACGCCTGGAAAGACCACGTAGCCGCTAAGCCGCATGAATCAGCAAGTGCGAGCGAGAGGGCGCCAGCGGCCGGCGCATTTCGCGTTTCCACATTTGATTTTCGCCACTTTTTGCTTCGATTTTTATGCGTATTTTTCGGGTACTTACAGAACTCGACCAGCACAAATTCGTTGTCGGCAATCAGTTGCTTGAAGTTGTCCACGGTAGCCACCAAAACGCCCTCCTCAACCTTGACCTCCGCCTCGGCGGAGGCGGCCACGTAGGACGCCGCCAGGAAAAGTGCACAGATTAGGAACTTCATCGCGGGCACTTCGTCGTCGTCTCGTTTTTATTAACTGAATCTATTTGCCCTGCGTGGGTGCAGCACTCGCCAACCAGAGAGTCGAACTGCGCTGAACTTGCCCGGTGCAAGAAAAAAATCCAAATGAATTTGCTTCCGAATCGGAGATATATATAATATATAATATCAGCAGTGTTGCAAGACGAAAAGTCAGCCTTCCCCTAAAAAATCTCAAGCAGTCGGTATTTTAGTCGGTATTTTTATCCCTCCATCGATATTCCACAACGATTGTATTTCGTTCCAATTAGCAATTGTCAGCCCACAAATGTTTCCATAGAGGGCGCCCGTTTCCCTAAACCAGTTTCCCCCTTCCGCCAATTTGGCGCTCCCAAATGTTAGATTTCATGGTTTTTCTAACAGCAATGTTAAGATACAACGTTTTCTTACATTGGCAGAGCAGCGGCAGAGGCGCAACAGTTCTGCCAATGTAAGAAAACGTTGCATTTTAACATTATGTTAAATTGAACAGTCGAATATCGATACTTGTATCGATGGTTTGAAAACTATCCCTCCATCGATATTCCACAACGATTGTATTTCGTTCCAATTAGCAATTGTCAGCTCACAAATGTTTCCATAGAGGGCGCCCGTTTCCTTAAGCCAGTTTCCCCCCTTCCGCCAATTTGGCGCTCCTAAATGTTATATTTCATGGTTTTCTAACAGCATCAACAAAATAGCTAGAAAAATCTGATGCAGTGCTGCCAACTCTTCGAGTCATAGAAAAGCTAAAATAACCGAAAAAAAGCTAGAAATAGCCAGAAATTAAGGAAATTTTTGAAGGAATTAATTGAATGGTCGCTATTTTATTATGCTTAATCAAAATAATTACACACTTAGGATAACACTAAATAAATAAATGTTAAAAAACCAATTTAATACGGCCTTTTCATATCCGCAATTACCTAAAATATTTTGTATTGTATTAAAAATAACTGTTTTTGTGTGACTTAAATATAAAAAAAAAGTCAAAAATAACAGTGGCTTATGACGTTCTGTTTTTAGGGTTTCAATTTGTACTTACCTACACACAAAAAAATCGATTGGTATAACTAACTAATATAACCGTTTTACCGTCCCCAACCACCAATTTTACCAATCAAATACCTAAACTCACAACAACAAAATAGAAGAATATCATTTTTTAATGTTAAGTACATATCTGAATATATAAGAATATTTTTTTTGTGTGTATATATGTACATACAATTCTTTAATACAACGGTACCGCAAATTCTTCAGGGCAAGAGAAACCAATATTCACTCTCACAAAAAGTTGCTTACTTAATTTGTTTGCTAACTAATTAAACCCATACATGCCAATGAAATGTGTTTTCATTAGCATTACTTTTTAGTAGCATTATAAAATTAAATTTCAAATTTGTTTTCAGTTGCATTAATTTTTTCAATGCCAAATCCACTATTTAATAGTGAAAACAACTCTGATGTCATTAACCTTTAAAAAAGAATTGTCTAGTGGGGTTCATAAAAAAATTTAATTGTTTATTATTATTGCAGTTGCATGATTTTCCTGTTTCTTTGTAAGGTAACGTAAATATATGTATATGTACACAAGATATTAATTAAACAACTTAAAATGACAGACGTAGGAAGAATACAAATAAATGCAAATTGTAAACATGGAATTCAGGAGACCACCTGTTGGATGCATTGTTCGACAATTCTTAAAACGATATCGGCGGTTTTCTCACTGCTAAATGGTTTATCTATGGGGGGTACATGAACGAACAGACTCCGTTTTTTGTCCATATCCAGGGACTTGAGATATATATATCCACATAGAAAGTCGCCCACATTTTTGGAGGCCTTTGTAGCGCTCAGATGCTTAATATCATTATGAGGGGGCTCTATGGGTGCTACACAATCAGCGCATTTCTCGTTGACAATCGCCACAATCTTATCCACATCTAGTTCGGTCTTTAAGACATTTGCGTGTCCATTGTTCTGGAGCTCGCAACTGCCGTTGGGTAATCTTTTATCACAATTATCAGCTCTCCGGAATTTGTGATTATAGGCCAGCTTCTCAATGTAGACACATTTGGCAACCCCCGAAACGCCAACATGAATGACCAGCTAGTTTGGGATGAGAAGATGATATCATTTTAGTATCTATCTATTTATGGTTCAATGGGATACGCCTTCTTACATCTGGTTGGCGATCCCATATCTCCGTCACGGCCTCATCCACAGCCCCATATTCCACCGATACCAAACGCTTTTCGAGATCGTATTCTATGTCATTGTGGGTGAGGACTTCCGGGAGAAGTTTAACAGCTTCCCAGCTGGCGTTGACGGCTTCGTGGCCAAGGAATGGCCCGAATCCAGAGACCACAATTAGTTTTCGATCCGACGACGCCATAACAAACACTCCAACTAACCACCCACCTCAACAAACTAAATTGTGTACCATATGTTCTCCGCCTTCTCTCATTTATTCAATTTTTCGTTCCCACTTGTCTGCTTCTTTTGGTATTTAAAATGAATATAATAGTAATACTTAAACTTAGTAATCCACCTAAATAAAACTATTACAAAAAATAAATAAGCTTTAAAATATACGGCACAAACGTAGGTTATAGGCAATTTATAATTCCCTATTTAACCTGACAATAAATAAATAAATAAGCTTTAAACGTAAATTCGTTTGTAAAATTAATAATTGTAATACTTCTTTAATGTTATTAGATAAAGTTATCGTGCTAGATAGTTTCTATTTCAAAAAGTTTGCCTACAATATTTAAAAACTTAAGAACAATATAATATGTCTCTTAACATTTTTTTTCAACTCCTATGCAATTTATAAACTACTTCAATCAATAATTTATATAATGTAAATGGATATTAGACAGAAACTGTAAACAATTAAAGGTGTTGTCAGATTTAGAAAGTGCAGAAACAAATTTTAATCACGACGCTAGCTATTATTTCAGGATGGTAAGAATAAATATAAAATTTACATGGCTCAAAATATTCTTAAATTTGAATTAATTTCCCTTACTTTTTATGTACCGTTTTGTCAACTGGAACTTGATCAGCTATGCCATTTAATTCGCATTTAATATATCGTTAAGTAAATTTATAAATGACGGCTATGTAAAAGTAATGCGTATTGGTTACCCATTACTGCACAGGTAAGCAGTTACCAAGCAGTTCTAGTTAATATACCGTTCGAAATGGTATTTTTTCGGTATTCGGAATATCATCCGCTTTTGGGATTTTCCCCCTAACCGACGACGCAGTATGCGGCTCCAAAAACAGCAAAAACACAAAAAACACTTTCGACGACAACAAAAAGATAATCCACTCCATACATTCCAAAGATCCGTGCAGATGCAAGCGACCGACCCGCCATCGATCCGATAAAGCAGCGAACCAGATCCGAGCCCAGGGAATATATAGGTGAGTATTGCCTGGTAATCTAATCGGTGCGGATAAGTTGAGGGCGCTCCTCTGCTGGCAGCCAGGCAGCGACGCGGGCAGCGGCGCCGGCAGAGCGCCACCCTACGCACACAGGTGAACTTTGCACATTAACTATTCATTAACCTCGAACAGGTCGCCGGTGGAGCGGTAAAAGTGGTTACCAGTTGGCCCATTTCACACAGGAACCCGAGTCTAGTTCAGTCTAGTCCATCCCGCTGAAGAGAGAGTCGATTTCCAATCGTTAACATGCTGTCGCGTCTGCAGGACTTCTTGTCACGCCACCGGCGGAAATTCATAGTGACCGGCGTTCTGGTGGGCGGCACCATCTATGCGGCCCGCTACGCCCAGCGGCGATTTGTGGAGTTCCAGGAGAAGCAGGCGCGGGAGTTCTTCGAACGGACGCGGCGAATGACCCACTTTGACTCGACGGAGAAGACCTGCAACCAGGTGATCCTGGGCATGGGCGAGGAGATGTGCCAGGCGGTCCTCAGGGAGTGCAGCACGGACGAGCTGCTCGAGCAGCTGCGCCAGAATCCCAAGAACAAGCTGGAACTGTGGGAGGACATGAAGATTGTGGCGTTCACCCGGCTGGCCACCTACGTCTACGCCTCCTCCATGCTGGTCATTGCACTGAGAGTGCAGCTGAACCTGCTCGGCGGCTATATTTACCGGGATATCATGACGGAGCAGAAGCAAATCACAGACGAACTGAAGCAGCAGTATCTCTCGCTCATTCGGCACTTTATCACGGAGTCGGGGATCCGCGATCTGGCGCGATACATACGCAGCCAGGTGATTGCCGTCGTCAAGGCGATGCCGCTGTCCCAGCAGCTGTCGCTCAACGACCTGGAGCAGCTCTTTTGGTCCCTGCAGATGGCCATCAATGCGGACACTCGTCGGGATCCCAACTCGCGGATGAGCAAGTACCTGCTGCCCAGCCAGAATCCCAGCCACTCGCCGCTGCTGCAGAAGATGTTCAACGAGACGCTGGATCTGCTGGAGAGCGAAGATGCCATTGGCGTGTGCTCGCACAATGTGAGCCGGGGATTTGTCCTGGCCTGCGATGCCATAGCAGAATCCATGGGGGAGACACTACAGCACTTGCCGGCCGCCGAAGTGCAAACACAACAGGAGCAGACCCTCAAGTTCAACCAGGCAGGCGGCTCAGGCAGCAGCAATTCGATGAGCCAAAAGGGGGAGAACAACAACTTGCTGAATATCAACCGAGTGCTGATGGCGCTGGCCAAGCTCATTCCAATCATCAGTGGCCTCACCTCGAGGGGCTTCGACAGCACTTCGCGACCCCACAACCTGCCCACCCAGCTGCTCACCTTTTACGTGGTCGCCGAGAAGACAAAGACGCTGGGGGCCAACGTCTACGAAAGCTTCAGCTCCGCTTAGGAGATCGACAAAACTTGGATTATGCACCCGTGCATAGGCTAGGCTAAGAGATTTGGAACGATTTAGTTTATATACCTGTATATTTTTAATACGATCATAATTCTCGGAAGCGTTGTTTGTATGTCTGCTTGAACCCAAAACCGTATTAAGTCTAGCTCCTAAGAATATTTAATCGAAAGCGAGTGTAAGGTATGCTTAAGCAGATTCCCCGATTGAGTCCAAGGGGAGTCCTTCGAGACAGGGACACAAATCGAGTAATGTGAAGGCCTTTTAAAATAACTGGAGAGTGTAATATGTGCGTAGGAAAGACAAAGAATGAGATATGCTTTTTATAAGAACGACCTGAGGGTTATCTGGTATCGAAAATAAATGGAAACGTAAATTATGTATTTGTGTGTAATTTGGAATTGTTATGGGATCCATTCGAGAGAAGGGAATTTTATTTATAGCATTTTCTAAACTAGGGATTCTCTTATAATTTTAAATGTTTTGTAAAATAAATGGCAATTAAATAAATTATGCATTCCTTTTCTAAAACGGTTTATACTTTTTACTTATGGCACCCGTTACCAAAAATTCTGGGAGTATTGAAAAAATGTTTTTTCTACATTGTAGCTCCCCAGTAATTAAAATAATTAAGAATTAATTAAAATATATTCTGAAAAGCATACTTTATGGACTTAGACTGAGGTATATTACCATCTTAAATTTAAAAAGTTTAAGTTAAATATCTGATTTTTAGAAACTTACGGCTTAATGACAACTAAACCGTCCGTAGTCCAGAATCTGGACTCCAGAGCTACAATTTAGCTGAAATGGCACCTTAAACATTAAACTTGAACAGCTAACAGTCAACGTCAAGTGAGACCTCTGTTTTTTTTTTAAGACAGCGTTTTGTCTTGGGCCAAGAAAATGTCAAGATTTGTCGACATGTGTTACATACTAACCAATAATTCGATTGCCAGAAATCAGAAAACAGCAATTTTCTAGATTTGGGGACCTGTTTATAAGAATGAATTTACTGAGATTAGTCATTAAAACCAATAAGTTTCTTGTGTATTCAGCAAGGTTGTTTTTTGGTATAACTCAATGTGGGTTTTAGCGATCATTTTAAAGTTTTCGTTGCAGGCAAATTAAATTTCCCTTTTCTAGCAAAAATTTACATAAAAACACAATATAAAAAGGTGGTTAACTTAAAAAACCAAAAATACTTTCATTGAAGTATTAGTTAATATTATTTTGTGCACTGCCATAATTTGGTGCGTGCCCTTTCATAAGGAAGATTTGAGCACCCCTGGAATAAAAATTTCAAATTAACCCAGATAAGAAATAGTTTTTACTACCTAGAAATTTTTTTTAACATACTACTTAAATATAGGGACAACCGGGGAAATATGTTTAGTTGTGCCAACAAACTGGAGAGGTTTGGAAATAATACTTTTTAAAATAATAATACGGGACTTTTCAAATAACTTAAAAAAACGGTGTTATTATTAGGGGAGTGTAGGGTAATTTGACGAGTAGGGTAATGTGACGAACTCGTCGAATCTCACACATGACGTCACGACAAAAATTCCAAATAAATGTAGTCGTCTCCTCTTATCGTGTCGACAATGTATTTACAGTAATATTAATAAGAAGTCCCGTAATTTGTTCGTGAGGTAATTTTCGCTAAAAATGTGGTGCGCAAACTAGCAAACCCATTCAATTTACTTGTGTTTCAGCAGTGCCAGAGCAAAGATGAGTGGAAAATAAAATCAGGCAAATATATGCACGTATACACGAGATCTTTATCAACAGTTTTTGGTACCTCGCGTTTTTTTCTTTTGCGCCGTTTCAGAGTGACACCGATTTTGCTCCAAGTCTACCTTGTAGGGTATCGTGACGAACTTTTTGTAGGGTATTGTGACGAACTTTTTTTATTCAAGAATTTTAACTGTTATCGTTGATTATTTGTAAAAAAAATATAATAATACCAGATAACATTTACTGCTGCAGTTTTATTGTTGTTTTTAATAGTGACGTCAGTTTAATTAAATTTTAAAAAAATTTGCACTTTGACCATTTTTTTTTTTGTAAGTTTGGATATTATCTTATTACTTCTTTCTTTTCCGTATCGAAAATAACTTTTCCGTAAATAATATATAAAAAAATGTATTTTTTTGTTTGCTAAAAGGATGGTTTACACCAAACGCTGTGGAATTTGGCTACGTTGAAATTTCGAATCCAATTTTTTTTAGAAATATGCTCAGTAAATGTATGTAACTTTCTGCTTTTACACTTTTAAAAAATATTGATTTTTGGAGAAGTTACATTAAAGAACAAATCGTTCGTCACATTACCCTACAACTTTTGAAAGTGCAAAAAAAGAAGGGTTCACGCCAAACGCTGTGGGATTTAGCTGCATTGGAATTTTGAATTTCGAATTTTACAGGGATATGCTCCGTAGATGTAAGAAACTTTCTGCGTTTACACTTTTGAAAAATATTGATTTTTAGAAAAGTTACATTCAAAAACCGAATCGTTCGTCACCTTACCCTACACTCCCCTACATAAAACGTATATTTAAACTAGTTCTGCAACTTTTGTTAGAATTGGTAAAGGAAGAAAGAAGTCGATCTAGTCAGAAAATAAACAAATAAGGAATAAACAGCAGAACACAGATCTTATAGCATGGTAAGTAAAGACACGAACCCTTGCTAACGGTTGTCTTTGCTATCAGTAAAAAGGGGGTGGCAAAAAACCGCCCTGTGATAAGACAGCTGTGGCTTTTGTTTGTTTGCCATTTCTCTTCTTCTTGCCGCTCTCTCTCTTCTCATCTTTCTGCAGTTGCGCAGAAATGCCGCTAAAGAAGAGGAATTGCAATATTAGTAATATGCATAATTATAAAGCAATTAAAAGCATTTAAATAAAATACGAAGTAAAAAAAGTTAAAGTTTTACCTTGGTAAAAGCTATTCTAAAGGTAAAACCATATATATTCCTCCCTCTTTCTCCGGCTAAAGCGCTCTCGCAGGACCTCTCTTTTTCTCTCACTCCTTCGGGTGCCCAGCTGTCTGGCAAAAGGACACATTTACATTTTCATTTTGGGCGCAGTTGCAAAAGTTACGTGAAAAGGCAAAGGACGACCGTTACTTTTATACCTCCCTGCGAGTCTGTGCGTGTGTGTGTGTGCGGAAAAAGAATTAAATTTACAAGATATAGAAAACAGTTTAATAATCAAGAAACTAAGCCGAGTTTTAGCTTAGAGTGCAAATATGAAAAAGACTGCGAAAAGCACACCAGTTAGCATAGCCAGCAAAAGAAGAAAAGTCTAAGGATCCGCCACAAACAACCAACAAATAAACGACAACAACAACAACAACGGCGGCTCAATTGTGTAAGTGCACTTGCAAAATGTTTATTGACCAGTCGAGAGGTCTAAAAGCCCACTTAGCCCATCAACTTTTGAGCAGCGGACCACAAATTTATTGATTAAGAAACAAAAAAGAACATGAAAATCAAAGAGGCACAACAGCACATGTGAGGGAAAAAGACAGACAAAACGGTATATTGGTAACGGGACACAGACAGTGCGTGCGTAAAGTGGGGTGGGATGGGGTGGAAAAGGGGGAGTGGAAAGGGAAAACAGGTACGGGAACGGGGAAACCTCATATAAGGGCTAAAAATATGGACACTTTATTATTAGAAAGGCCACAAGTGTACCACTAACTAACTAGTTGCGAATCAACAACTTCTATAGAAGAAAAGTCCTTAAAAGAGAACCGAACACATAAAAAGAAAAAACGGTGTAGTTTTCGGGAACCGAAGCTTGGGATACCCTTAAAAAGGATCGACTGTAAAAATAAAACAGTTATAAAATAAGGATAATATAGGTAGAATTTATTTACGAATTAATAGTTTTTAAAATCATGATATTTGACCAAGAATAAATTAATCTTCAGAACTTATAAAATAAATAATAAAGATACTTTATATCCAGCCTATAATCCTAAACTAACAGACACCAATCATTTAAATACCCTTTTAGATAGTGTATAAACTTGTAGCCAAGAAAGTCAAGTGCGGCAGCGTGAAGACAACAAAGAAATGACATTTTCCCCAGCCAAAGTCCGTGTGGGACGTTCAAGGAAAACAATGCATGCAAGTCAGGCAACCCCCTACCCCTACCTCCCACCACTTTAAGTGTTTCCCCTCCGAGTGCTTGAGCCCCTATATTGCATAGTATATGTATATAGGCATATTGACATACTAAAGGCGTAGATCAAGTGCCTTGACAAGAGGCCACAGCACCTAACTAAATATAAACACATAAATTAAGGAAGCGAAAGCAGGACACGATTCGAGCGGATGAAAAAGCGCGTCATGGAATTTCATGGGAAAGTAAATACCGAGGATAAAATATAACATTTCTAGAAAACTTCTATATCTAAAAGGTGTTTAATCTAGGAAAACTTTTGGTTTTTCTTTAAAAAAATAAAGGTGCATACAATATTATTTCTGAAAAACAGAAAACCCAACAATTTTTTTCATAGTAGAATCCGGTTTGTAGATTTCATAGAAAATTTGTAAATATTTTATTTAAAACTGAACCGTCTACAGTTCTCAGAAAAAGTGAATTGCTTACAACACAATTAATCTTACTATCGCCCCCAATTCTCAGAAAACGTGCATCACAAAAAAACAGAAAAATATTTAACAGGAATAACAAAATTATCAGTCTGCTCTTAAATATTTAATTTCTTATCACCACAGGGAAGAGAAAGTGCATTATGTTTGATGACTCAAACGCAGTATATAATATGTTCATTTGCAATAAACCCAGATGATAAGGAGCCTTATTAACAATATTAATGACGACAGGCGAGAAAAAAATGTTTAGTTCTGTGAGAGCTTTACGAACAGGAACACGTAAAAAATAGGGTGATTTCACGATGTGAAAGTAAATGTGCTGAAATAACAATCTTTATAGAGATTTGTTTGGCGGGGACCGTGCTATAATCAATAGTGAAGTAAACGATGAATAAATAAACACGTATCCTGTTCTACTTAGACTCCTGTAAAGGATAATAGGGAGTGCTTCGGTTCTATAGACCATAGATGTCTTTGCATGTGGTTTTGTTTGTTTTGCTCACGCCATTTTCCCATTCCCGACCCTATATCCTCTCCATCGGAGTCCTACTTTTGCAACATGAATGAATGACTCTAACTACATTTTTCATGCAACCCGAGGGATCCGTTCTGGTTATCCTTACTCTTTACTGCTTTTTCCTTTCTCCTGCTGTTTGCTTGTCAAAAACGTCAAAAATGCGATAGTGAAGACCCCAATGAAGAATAGTGTGTCCTGAAGGCTACACTGATAGGAAAGTCCCGAAGTAAGAAAGAACTTTTCTTTGATGCATTTTGTGTACTTCATTTTTAGAGGTACCTTGCTGTAATATATTGTTTAAAAGTTAAGTAAATTCAAGATCTAAACCAAATTCTTAAATTCAAAAAAATTCATAAAAGTTTTTTTTTATAGTAAAACATATTCTAAGAGACAGAATATTTTAGATAATATGCTGTTTCAATTCTTAAATTAAAAATAATTTATAAAAGTTTTTTTTATGATAAAACGTATTCTAAGATACAGAATATTTTAGAAAATATGCTACACCCAGTTACAAAATAAAATGAGTTAGAAGGCAGTTAGATTTAGTTTCGTTTTTTCGAGTGCAGAATAGTTGCGAAGTAGAGCGGGCAACTTAAGTGGCCCCCAACCACAACTTGCAGCGCCTTATTTGCATGGCTAGCAAAGTAGTGCGGAACCCCTGAGCTCAGACCCTAAGTGATGTTGCAACCGCCGGCGGGATGACTCACACAGGCACATTGGAATAGTGCCATAAATGACATGTGATAGATGGATGGACACTTGGTGGGGGCTTTGGGGGATTAGCCAGGAATAGGAATGTGGCCCAAATGAAGCTGCACCCGCCTGCTGCCGTCTCCTGTAATTAGGCTCCCCTCGGGGCAGGTCGGTCCATAAAAGCCGTTGATAGTAGCCAGCTTTGAGAGGAGGTAACAACCTACCATGCCACTCCTACTATTTCAACCACTTCACTCGGTTCCCTCCGTTCTTTTTATTACGTATACGCCCCGCTGGTTGATGTGGAACAGCTCTCGAGGCGAGACAGCCATCTGCCCAAATATTTGGTCTGGGCAAACATGAATTGTCCGATTTCGAATATTTTCATTGACTGAACCTAAGAGACTCTCTTACGGCTCTCCCACATGTAGTAAATAAATATATATTTTGGCAGAGTTGGGACAATTTTTCTATGCCCTGCCGCTCGAATCGGAACTAATTTCATCCAGTTCTTTCGTTCAACCGTGACTAATGAGAGAAAACTAAACAAATTATGTCGATCATCATAACATCGATCGCTGCTAAGTGCAAAAAATGCCAACTCACTATAATTCAGGATGTAATAACCAATCTTCAGTTATATTATTTATAGTGAATTCAAAATATTCGACCACCTGCGGTTCGAAAGTGTAAGTAAAATAAAAAGCAACAATCCCTTTCAAAGTCTAGAGATATTTGGGGTTGTCCATATATTACGTAATCACAATTTCGGGGATTTTTAACCACCAACCCCCACGTAATCATTTCTTCATAAAAAAAAAGTTTTTGCCCCAGAGTGATCAATTTTCCACTCTAGATATTTACGTATATGGATAGCCCCTAAGGGATTCTGAAATTCATAGGTTCATGAGAATTTTAATATTATATTATTTTTGCTTATCACTAAAAAAATGAATGGTGATAAGAAAAAAATATTTTCAGCATTAGGTATATTATTTATAACGGTAAATTAAATACTTTTTGTAGGATACATCTTTTTATTTTTATTTACTTTTTATATTCAACCGCTATTTACTCTTTTTTGAGTTTGTAAAATTTGTTACTAATAATTTGTTATAATGTATTATTATTGATACACTAAACTCAATGTCATTAAAAGTGTCGTTCTGGTCTATTTTAAAACTGATAAAACTTTCATTACTGAAATCCCTGAAGAGGGCCTGATGTCAGAATTTAAGATTAAAACCCAGCAGTATGCAGTGTACCGCCCCTACGATCGTTGAAACGAAACAATGTTTATATAGAGCGCAGTTCTCTCAGAGAGTCCAAGCGATCAACACGATTCCAGTAGAAATATTGTATTAAAATACAGAGTCGAAACGGCCGAAAATAATTAACACGGGTAATTAGTGCTCGAATTTTGGGGCTTTGTCAGAGATGAAGTACAAAAGAGAATCGAATATTTGGGCTTATAATTTACTATCATATTTGTTTATCTATCTATCACAGCACAATGAATAACGCCAGCTGAAGAAGACATAGTCGGTTCGTTGGCCCCCGAAACCCTTAGACTAGAGCCCCATCGCTGAGGACTGGTAGTGGTCACCATGCGACGTCCGAAAATATCCCTCAAGAAGTACTTCTATTTCACACTGATCTGCGCCCTCCTCCTCATTTTCGTTTTCAACCTCAAGTGAGTAAGATAACGTGTCGGTAAATATAAAGAGTGCCGATCAAATATTGATCTTCGGGTACCAAAGAGCTGCAAGAGGGAAGACTCCCCAATCAGGTTTCGGAAAATATACTTAGAACAACTTAATACGTTTCTCTAATGCTGATGTATTAATTCTTTTGTGTACAAAAACCTATCTAAAATAATATCGTAGCTTTATTAATATTAAATTTTAAAAGCTTATTCCAAGTGTTACTCATGAATCCATTTTTAATTCCCATGTTCAGACTTTGATCACAGTTGTATTACAATTATTCAACGATTAAATACAGCCATAATTGATTAATTTTCTTTAAAAATCCCCCAGGGAGAGCGAATTATGGAAAATGCGGAGCTCCCGATCGTCACAAATAAGCACACAGCAGCAACAGCACCACCAGCATCTGCATCAACTGCAGTCCATGGACGAGGATCACCCAGTGGCCACCAGTTCCACGCCGGCGCCAGTTGCAGCCACTCTGCTTCCCGAAGTGGCGGATAATCTCGTCGAGGAGCCGGAACAGGCGGCTCTGGAGGAGGAGGAGATGGAGGCGGATCGGCTGCAAGAGCCGCCGGTGGAGAAGGCGTGGTTCTTCAAGAACGGCGAGTACTATCCAAAGCCAGCCAGGACCTACAGTAATCGCAAGGCGAGGAAGCGACATGCTCCGCGTTTGCTGCCCCATCAGGATCCCTATTCCGATCGAATCGTCAATCAGCTGATGTACGTGCCGCATAACTACGAAGAGATCAAATCCAGCGGCAAGCTGAAGACCATCCTCCTCTACAATGGACTCGGTCCGTGGAACGTGAAAAAGGGCCGCGACGTCTTCCTGAAAGCCAAGTGTCCCGTGGACACTTGCGAACTGACTGCCAATCGCGATCTGGCCAGCTCGGCCGACATGATCCTCTACAAGGATCACTACATTCCCACGGGCATCCGGCGGCCCAACAATTCCAAGCAGGTTTCGATGCTCTACTACCTGGAATGCCCGTATCATACACAGAATGTCAAGGTGCCCGATGCCATCAACTGGACGGCAACCTACAGGTGGGTAACTTTTAAATATTTAATATAATATAATTAATATAATTTTAATTTAATATAATAATTAGTATAAATATTTTTAGCTCCAAAATTTTTCAATTGTAAAAAAAAACAACCTTTTGCTGTTAATATATTTAATTTATTATTAAGAAACAATATTCAAATATGAAAAGGGTACTGGAAAAATTTATGCAATTAGGGGTGCGAGTATTTTCTCAGCTTAGTCATTAATATAAAGTTTGGTTTTATTTATTTAGTATAATTCATAAAGTTTTTGGTTTTTTTCAGACGGGACAGCACCATTGTCGCGCCCTATGAGAAATGGCAGTACTACGATACAAAAGTGCAGCAGCTGGAGCAGGATGTAAACTACTCCGTCAATAAAACCAAGAAAGTGGCTTGGTTTGTGTCCAATTGTGGAGCGAGAAATGGTCGTCTGCAATATGCCCATGAACTGCAAAAGCACATCGAGGTAAGAAGGAATTGGTAATATTTATTTTTAATAATTTTGATGACATATATGTTGTTGAATATATATTCAACAACCAACAAAGGCATTTCTGTACTAAGTTCTATTACAAACGGGGGGCGTCATAGAAATATTTTTTAACTAAAATCTATTATCTACCCCGATTATGACGAAGTAAAGTTAAAAATTGCATTAAAGAACCTTGAATTTATTAAACCATGTTCTATCGGCGATTTTTTATTCAGTCTTGAACAAATATTAATTTAAAGCTGATTGGAGTCACTTGAGGAAGAAATCAGTCATAGCAAAAACCTACACTATGTAAAGAATATTTGGTAAAAATATGGAAGTTGTGACTTTACTTGTTTCGATTCTGCCTTTAAGATATAAATATGGATATTCATTCAATGAATCTTTTTTCCCCACCAGGTCGACATCTACGGAGCTTGTGGCAACTTCAAGTGCTCGCGGAGCACGGCGGATAAGTGCTTTGAAATCCTGGACAACGACTACAAGTTCTACCTGGCGTTCGAGAACTCAAACTGCAAGGACTACATCACGGAGAAGTTCTTCGTGAATGCGCTGAACAGAAGGGTGCTGCCCATAGTGATGGGTGCTCGTCCGGAGGACTACGAGGTGAGTGCCCCACGGAGGTCCTACATCCACGTGGACGAGTTCGCATCGCCGAAGGAACTGGCCGAGTATCTGCACATTCTTGATGCCGACGACGAGCTGTACAACTCGTACTTCAAGTGGAAGGGCACCGGGGAGTTCGTGAACACCTACTACTGGTGTCGTGTTTGCGCCACCCTTCACAACGAGGAGCAGCTGAGGAAGCCCCGCTGGTACACGGATCTCAACGATTGGTGGCGGGGACCAGGAGTGTGCACGACGAGATCCTGGCGGAACTTCAAGGCGCGCAAGGATGTTATCAGCGACTCCAGCGACGACTGAGTCCCAGTCCTTGATGCGATCCAGATCGTGGGCATGGGCATTGCGTAGATAAGAGGTCACCTACAGGCATCAGTGAGTCCTCAGTTTTGCATAGATGTTTCGTAGGTATCACCATCTCTACTTTCTATCAGTATCACTATCCGCAGGATGGGTCCATTTTGTTTCGCAATATGTGGTCTTTAAAAAATTACACTATTCCATTAGTTTCACATTCGCAAAAATGCCAAATGTTTAGATAATATTAGTTCTGCTAAGTTCTCCTTAAATTATTCCTAGTCTTCAATGGAATCATAAGATATTTAGTTTATTTTCCGAATTCCCTTTTTCTCTAAAGACACTGAGTTCTAATTTGTTATCAACACTTCTTCTAGTCGCACGTGAAATCAAAAAAAATAGACCCATCCTTTGCTAATCCATGTGTAAATGGTCGCTTCGTTTTTGTCGGAGTTTTACGTACGTGTTTTTTGTAGTTAGTTAGTAAGTAAACCAAACCTCGGAGCTGGAACATCATGGAAATCTAAATCAAACCGAGGAGGCACGAGGTGAGGAACGTTTAAAAACTATAGCCAATAGATCCCCGTGCCGATCGTTGTAACATATACAATACCAGATGCATAAGAAAACGTAGAAACCTAGCCTAGTTATATATGGATATACAAATGATATGTATACATAGTTCGGTAATTTATATAGTTGTTTAAACCAAAAGCAAGTCCAAAATAGACCATAATAAGATAAAGAGAGGCAAGCAAGTTAAAGTAGTTTGACATTATCAAGCTTAACTACCACGAGAAGACGCATCGGCTAAATAGCTTAGATCTTTTGTAAGTGTTTTTGTAAGCAACCAGCTGATGGCTCGATCTGAAAGTAAGTTGCCTGTTGATCGAGCACACCTTCATTTCCCCCATTGATTTTCGGTTTTAGATATTGTCTAGCCTGGCTTTTAGTTTAAATAAATGTTAGCTGTAGAGAGCTACTTGAAAAGGTTTCCCAGCCTGTTGACTAACTACTTACTCTATAACCGATTCGCACAAGCTAACACATATATATCTGATCTAATACAAATACAATCTGCATTCCTATTTTTCACAAAATATCATATGACGTATTATTTCAATTCGAACAGCGCATATGTGTGTTTTACAACAATTTTTAGCAATATTTGTATTTATTGTGTAACATTTAATTTATAAGTATTGAATAATATCATCTGTGTGTGTATTTTGATTGTGAACTTGTTTTAATTTTAATTTTTACTGTGATACAAAAAATAATAATTATAATAAACAAGAATTAAACAGTGGCAACAGTTAAAAATGTTATCTGGGCTTCGAAAAGATGGCACATCTTTGTGATTCAGAAAACTTAAGGATAAAAAAAAATTCATACATATTCAAATACTGAAAAATGCTTAGTAAGCAACGTATACTTCAAGCTACAGCAGAGCTGCTACACATAGGTTATACATATTCAAAAAATTTCACAAAAACTCCATAAATATCTGATAGCCTCAATTATGAAGAATCTGAACTGAATCTTAAACATGACACATTTTTAGCTGCTTTAGTAATTCTTTAAGATTATGTAATTTCTCCTTCTTGGAATCTTCCTTTACTGCGGTGGCAGCTACAATCTTTGCTGTAATCTTGCGCTGCAGAGCAATGGCTTCGACTTTCTTGGAAAGCTAAAGATTTAAATAATTTAATTATATTAAATTAAAAAATATTTAAAAAAACACCTACCTCATAGGCACGCTTGATAATTCCTTGAGGCATTCCAGCTAATTTTGCAGCATTAAATCCATACGATTTCGGACACGCACCGGCTGAGTATTTGTATAGGAACGTAACCGTTTCTTGGGTGGGATCCGCTGTGTCCTCGTTCTCCACCATGCAAGCCATGTGACCCAAAGTTATCCGCTTGTCGTTGTGGAAGAAGTCAATCAGATTGTGGTAGTGGGTGGAGAACAGAGTGCGACACTTCAGATTGGCCAGGAAGTTGACCACAGAGGCCGCAATGGCGGTGCCATCATAGGTGGCGGTGCCCCTGCCCAATTCGTCGAGCAGCACAAGCGAGTGGCATGTGGCGTGCTTGAGAATGAGTGAGGTTTCGTTGAGCTCCACGAGGAAGGTACTGTGCCCGGCCAGAATATCATCTTGAGCCCCCAGTCGCGTGAAGATTCTGTCCACCAAGGAGAGGCGACAGCTTGCGGCGGGAATGTGAGCACCCTAAAAAAAAGTAGGTAACTTTATTTTTAAAAACAAGAAAGGAAGCTAGCTTCGGCAAGCCGAAGCTTATATACCCTTGCAGATTATTCCTATTAACTAAGAGAAATTTAGATTTACTTGCTTATATGTTAAAACAATAGAAATTTTGGCTGCTTTCGTATTATTTTGGCATTATTTTTTTGATCCTTCCTATGGGAGCCATATAATATAGACGTCTGAATTTTGTTAAATTTAAATCGAAATTTTGAAATGTTAAAGAAAAGCTATATACCAGTGAAGAAGGGAATGTAATAAAAATCAACAAAGATATTATTTATTTCCCATTAATTTGCATTTAATTTTCCTACCGTTCCTATGGCAGATATATGATATATTGTTCCGATTTTTCCTAAATTTTATTCGAATTTCATAAATATTTAAAAAATAATATTCCCAAAAGTGGAGGGTAATATTTAAAAAAACACCGAAGCTAGATTTTGTTTACGTTTTTTTTCCGATCTTTCCTATGGGAGCTATAAGATATAGTTGTCCGATCCGGTCGGTTCCGACTTATATACTACCTGCAATAGAAATAAGACTTTTGGGAAAGTTTCATCCCGAAAGCTTCAAAACTGAGAGACTAGTTTGCGTAGAAACAGACGGGCGGACAGACGGACATGGCTAGATAGACTCGGCTATTGGTGCTGATCAAGAAAATATATACTTTATGTGGTAGGAAACGTCTCCTTCACTGCGTTGCAAACTTCTGACTGAAATCATAATACCCTCTGCAAGGGTATACAAATAAATAGATTTTTCAAATATGCTTACAATTTGTGCCATAATCACCAGCAGCCCCAGTTCCCTCATCAGCGTGCTCTTGCCGCCCATATTGGGACCGGTGAGAAGGGACAGCGGCGCCTCCGAGGCTGTGCCCAGTTCCAAACCATTAGGAATGTAAGTGGAGGCGTTTACACAAGGATGGTAGCCCTCTTCCAGTTGGATAAACGGCTGATCCACGCCAGAGACCAGCTCCGGCACACAGATGACCATCTGGTGGCCAGCGTACTCCGCCAGGGAGCCCAGGACATCCAGGTTGGCCACACAATCGATGCACTGCTTCCACTGATCGTAGTGACTGGAGAACTTCTCGAAAAGGCGGCGCGCCAAGTCCTTGAGCACCATGTTCCTTGTATCCTCAGCCTGCTGCATATCCTTGAGCAAGGCGCGAGTTTCAGCGGTGGTGTAGCGACGCGAGGGCTTCTTGCCTTTGGTTTGTCCCTCCAGGGAATACGACTTATTTGCCTTGCCGGCATGGCTTTCGGGCACATCCAACTGGTAACGCTTCTTGTCGCTGCCAAAATAGGTAATGCGACAACCGAAATGGCGCTCCTGCTCCACGAGATATTTCTTCAAACGCCCTTCGATCTCATCTATCGATTCCATTGCCGCATCGTACTCTGCATCCATGCCAGCTTGAGGAGCAATCACTCCCGTTTTGGCCGCTGCATCGTGATCAAATGCGGTGGCAAAGTATTTAAGTTCCTTGCTAAGGTCGGGGAATGAACCTCCAGACTCGGGCAGTTGCGTAATCCTCTTCAGCAAAGCTGTCTCACACTGATGGAACATCATGGGCAGCTTGGTAAGCGAATTGAATCCCTTGAGAACGGCCATGAATCCCAGTAGCTTCTGCTTGTTGTATATCTTCTCCTCGAAGAGAATGGCCCGCGAGTCCGGATGATCCATCTGCTTTATTTGCTTGTTTCCAAACAAATGAATCTGCGCCAGATTCCGCTCGAAATCCGGCAGCGGTGCCAGCAAGGCACGAACCTCCTGCAGTTCGGCCGACATCCTGATCAGCTCCCCAATGGCATCTTGTCGCTCTTGAATGACCGCCACATCGCAGCTGGGAGCACAAAGCCAGTGGTGCAGCAGTCGCTTGCCAAACTTTGTGCAGCAGTGATCTAAAGAGGATAGCAAGGTGTGATCCTCGCCAATAATCCGCAGATTCGACAAGGTAGTGGCATCCAGGACCATGTGGGAACGCCTCAAGGTGGAGGTTGCAGTGGGTTTGGCATCCGCCAGTTGATCGGGTGGCACATAAAGCTGATACCTAGCCATGGGCAATACTTTCGGCTCCAGTTTGCACTTGTGGATGAAGAAGATGCACTCGCCGAGGGCTTTAAGGGCCAGCTTGTAATCGTCGCTTGGCGTGAGGCCCAAATGATCCACATCCGACTGCATGGTGCGCAAGACCAAGGGCCAGTTGTCATCACCGCCGTTCCCGGCATAATAGCGCTCCGCTAGGAGTTTTAGGGTTTTCTCAGCACTACACGCCTGCGTTCCATTACTGGGAACCTGCTCCTTGAGGATTCCACCCAGCACAGTGCGCACTATTTGCTGGGATCGCTGGCTCAAAGCGGATTTCTCATTGAGAAGCTGGGGAACATATATAAATTAATAGATTGCCTTGTAGAAAACTTGAAAAAGAGTTACCAAGACGGGCATATGATGGGAAAGCAGGGTGAGCAGGCGAGAACAGTTCTTATCGTCCTCGAACTCGCCCAAGTGAAAATCCCCTATGGAGGTGTCAATGAAGCACACGCCAAACCGGCTCCAAGTGCCCTCGTCCTGCTCAACCAAGGCCAACATATAGTTTGGCTGGTGGTTCGGTCCGATCTTGCACTGCGATCCAAAGACCTGGGTGCCGCGATTGGTGATCTGGCAGATCTCACGGGCCACCACTTTGTCGAACTTGGTGGCCTTGATGCGCTTGCAACGCTCGGTCATCATGTCCGGGGTTTCTGTCTGCTCCACGCGGGCCACCTGGAAAATAACGATTGATAAATTATCTCGGATTTTGCATACTTTTTATAGGATAAAGATAGATTAATTCCGAAAACACCAAAGTTCGTTTCAATAAAAATATTGTTTAAAATTAATGGAATATTTTAATTTTTTTGCATTAAATTCATATTCAAAAAATATGCAATATAAAATAAACTGAACTATTCAAGGTTGTCCATTTCATAGCCAACCTAATTTTCCCGAAGAAAATTGTTTTTTCCTTTTCGTCATTTCTGAAATATCTAATTTTTTTCCAAATTTAAGGAAACCCTATTTATATTTCCAACAAGTAGGCGAAAAGGGGGCAAAAATAGTAAAAGGGGCAGAATAGTTTTTGGCCCTATCGGCCAAACTGCTCGTTAAATTGCTGGACGTTTTTACTGAAGGTTCCTTAGAATACCAGAGGGCTGCATTAAAAATTTGAGCCTCCAGTTGTTTGCATATATTTTGCATATTTTATGCATATATTTTTTTCATATATTTTGCATATTTTATGCATATATTTTTTGCGTGTATTTAGCATATTTCCGATATGCATCCGAATTCATTACATTTGAAAAATATGACACCTACCTAGAAATATTTGTAAAAATCGGACCAAAAATGGACAAATATGCAAAGTCTTATCAATGATAAGATAAACTGGGAAGTAAATATAGGAAGCCACAACTCACCTTGAATCCCCTGTCGATGAGGATGGTGGACATCTTATCGAAGGATATCTCCGGGAAGCCCGAGTGCGCGAACTCGCCGCGCATGTAGGTGAAGCCCAGCTCCTTGACCCCCACATCCGCATCCATGTGATAGAGTTCATAGAACTTGCCCACCTTGAAGAACAGCACGCAATCGTAGTTGTCCGATTTGAGCACCCACCACTGGCGAACTCCCGGCGACAGGCCGTTGAGGAACTTCTCCGGCACATGCAGGGTGCTCTTGTCGTAGTCCTCGTGCTCGGGTCGCCTGCCCGCCTTGTCCTTGATCTTGTCCGGCTGCAGAAACTCCAGTTTCTGGTGCGGCCAAACGACGGGCTCATCCAGCGTGGAGGTGGTGGTCACGATGTCATCGTAGGATGCATCCTTCTTGGCATTGCTCTGCAGATGCTTGAGCTTCTCCTGGAAGGTGGAGCCCTCGGCCAGCTGGACAGTTGTCTCCAGCTTGACCTTTTTGCTCGAGGGCTCGTTGTTGTTGTTGTTATAAAGGATCTTGGACTTTTTGCGGGACTTTTTCGGCGTGGGACTGTCCACGGACATGTCGTTCTCGCTGGGCGAAGCCACCTCCTCCTCGCCGCTGCTGACGCTATCGTCACTGGCTTCATTGGCATCCGGCTCGTAGTCGGAGGCGCAGTCGGAGAAGTCCTCCTCCGACTTGGTCTCATCCATTTCCGGTTCGCTTTCCGTTTCCGGCTGCAGGATGCGCTTTCGCTTGCGCTGCCCACTGACCGCCTCGTCGTCGGAGTCCCCGGCAATGGGCAGCTTCCTCTTGGCCGCTGGCTTGGAATCCTTTGCTTTGGAATCCTCAACTTTTGCCTGCTGGTTGTGGAGATTCTCCTTTTCTGTTTTCCCGCTCGGTGTCAGTTTCTTCTTGTCGACAGCCGGCGATTTGGTGAAGTAATTGAACAATGTGTTTGTGGGCGTGCCGCCCACGCTGGTGTTCAACTTCTTGGACATGATTTGGGTCTGCAAATGATGGCCAAAACCAGGATGACAAAACCAGGACGCCGAGATTATGCGCCAAAACCAAAAGACAGTATGACCGCACTCGACATGTCACGTAAGGCGGCTGGCGTAACGTAATGAAGTCACTACGTAACGGTTGGTTTAATTAACCGGTCGCTTTAAGGTCACTCTATTTCCAGCAAGAAGAAGAGAAAAATTAAACAAATTTCACGAGTATAAATAAATAGACTTTAAAATAAAGCAAAATGTCGCTGGCAGACGAACTACTCGCTGATCTGGAAGAGGACAACGACAATGAGTTGGAGGAGGAGGACGCCGAGATGGCCAGTGCCGAGGATGAAAGCGTAAGCCATCGAAACCAGGTGCGAATCCTTGGAGATTCTCTAAGATTCCCCCATTTTCCACAGCTGCTGGCGGAGAAGTTGGCCAAACCGGCGCCCAATCTGATGGACGTCGATGTCACCGTGCAATCGGTGCGGGAGCTCTGCAAGCTGCGCGACTCGGAGCGCCTGCGTAACACCCTGCAGCAGATCGAGCACTACGCAAGTCGCCAGAGAACTGCCGCCGAAATGCTCGGATCCGTGGAATCCGATCCCGAGTACTGCCTCATCGTGGACGCCAATGCCATTGCCGTGGACATCGACAACGAGATCTCCATTGTGCACAAGTTCACCAAGGAGAAGTACCAGAAGAGATTCCCCGAACTGGATTCCCTGATTGTCGGGGAGATTGAGTACTTACTGGCAGTCAAAGAGCTGGGCAATGACCTCGACCAGGTGAAGAGCAACGAGAAGCTGCAGGCCATCCTCACGCAGGCCACCATTATGATAGTCTCCGTCACCGCCTCCACCACTCAGGGGTAAGTTAAGGCCACCACTTAGTCCCTTAAAGCCTTAAATTAAATCCCTTTCCCTTCAATAGCACCATGCTCACGCCAGCGGAGAAGGCCAAGATCGACGAGGCCTGCGAAATGGCCATCGAGCTGAACAACTTCAAGTCCAAGATCTACGAGTACGTGGAAAGCCGCATGACCTTCATAGCCCCCAATCTTTCGATGATGGTCGGTGCCTCCACGGCTGCCAAACTCCTGGGCATCGCCGGCGGCCTCTCCAAGCTGTCCAAAATGCCCGCCTGCAATGTTCAGGTGCTGGGCTCGCAGAAGAAAACCCTCTCGGGCTTCTCACAAACGCAGATGTTGCCGCACACTGGCTACGTTTACTACTCGCAGATCGTCCAGGACACTGCTCCCGATCTGCGACGCAAGGCAGCTCGTTTGGTGGCCGCCAAAGCGGTGCTGGCTGCTCGTGTGGATGCCTGCCATGAGAGTGTCCACGGGGAGATTGGGCTGCGCTTCAAGGAGGACGTGGAAAAGAAACTGGACAAGCTGCAGGAACCGCCGCCGGTGAAGTTCATCAAGCCGCTGCCAAAGCCCATTGAGGGAAGCAAGAAAAAGCGAGGAGGCAAGCGCGTGCGCAAGATGAAGGAGCGCTATGCGCTCACAGAGTTCCGCAAGCAGGCCAACCGCATGAATTTCGGAGATGTACGTAATATATTAAATGCTCATAAACTATTTGGTAACTTTACCCATCTTCCTTGCAGATCGAAGAGGACGCCTACCAAGGAGATCTGGGCTATTCGCGCGGCACCATTGGCAAAACAGGCACCGGTCGCATTCGATTGCCCCAGGTGGATGAGAAGACCAAGGTGCGGATCAGCAAGACGCTGCACAAGAATCTGCAGAAGCAACAGGTGTACGGCGGAAATACCACAGTCAAGCGGCAAATATCCGGAACAGCCTCCAGCGTGGCCTTTACGCCACTGCAAGGCCTGGAAATCGTCAATCCCCAGGCGGCGGAACGTTCCCAGACGGAAGCCAATGCCAAATACTTTTCAAACACCTCCGGTTTTCTGTCAGTCGGACATCGGACCACTTAAAACCAACACCTCTATCACCTTTTTCTATAAAATTAAGCACTTTTATTTGGAGATTTGTCGAATGTATAATGAATTAGGCGTAGTAAAGCTGCAACGAAGCTGCACTAGAGATTCCAATTGTTGTTAGCTGAGCTTGCCCACCTCCAGCTTCCGCTGAATGGCCTCCCAGGAGTTGTTCAGCAGCACGGCCAGAATTCCGGCCACCGTGAAGACGCCCCCGATTATGGAACAGCAATTCGTGGCAAAGTGGCCAAAGGAGCTGGGTGTACAAAATTAATACATGAAAAATTGTAATAAAGGTTAATTTGTAGTGTACTGACTTGTGCTTCTCCGCATATTTCACCATCAGCGGCGAGAGTTCGTAGCTGAAGAATATTCCCGGCATTCCCCGTTCGCGATCCGACAGATCTTTTCGGTATCTCGTGACGGAGAATTGATTCGTGTATATCGGCTCTCCGTCACTACTTCCTCGCATGTATAACGTGGGCACAATTTTTAGATAGTAATTGAACATTTCACTTTTGGTCTCTGAAAATAAATGGTAATTGTAGTGATTAAAAATAAATTCCAATTGTAGAGATTCAAAATGGGGAAAAGATAGTGAAATTTTAAAGCCGATTGACTGGCTATATATTTATGGAATTTTAAAAATTAAAATTAAAAGTTGGGTTAAAACTCTAATTTCCCCATACGATTTTAAGGTTTTAACCCTACTTTAAATTTAACAAACGGACGAAAAATCTGCCCTAAATGTTACTATGTAGTCTATGTTCTCCACAGAATCGGTTGATAAATTAGAGGGATCATTTTTTGGTTGATTTATATTTAATGAAACAATAAAAATATTTAACATAAATTTCAGGCGTTAAAACTCTAGAATGCGGGGGTTCCTGTTAGCCAATACACCCCACTGGCTTAGCAAAGACACCCTCCAAATATTTCAGCGTGACCATTTGAATACTTTTTATATTCGATAAAGTCTATCGACATCCCTAGCTCACTGACACATTCACGTTGTTCGACGAGTCCGGTGCCGAAATAAATAGAAATATTTCGAATATTTCCCAAAATAAACGGACCTTTGGGCGCTACTTGCAATATTCATCAGAAGATCGGAGCAGCGGAGCTTGCTACTTAGCGGGAGCAACTTGTTTATAGCCGGAGAACGAGAGAAGCCAAGGACTTTGCGGCATGCCACTGCCCACGAGCTCATTTTCCCAGCAGGGACCGTCGTGCTTTGATAAGATGAAGACGGGCTTCATCATCGGATTCTGTGTGGGCATGGCCAGTGGAGCGGTCTTCGGGGGATTCTCGGCACTCAGGTGAGTTGGACTTTGCACCCGGATGGCCGATTTACCACTCCGCCAATGGAGAAGTGACGCAAGTGGAGGCCGGGAATTATGTAATTACACCGGCTAACTAAAAAATCTTCTACAGATACGGACTACGTGGTCGGGAGCTCATCAACAATGTGGGCAAGACCATGGTCCAGGGAGGCGGAACCTTCGGGACCTTCATGGCCATCGGCACAGGGATTCGCTGCTGATCAGGCTGGCATTTGACTAGAGTTACTAAAGAAAACCCCAACCTTAAGCCCTACTCCAATCTTGTTTAAATTACGCTAAGTTATTGCAATAGAGAGATGTTAAAGAGATACGAGAGATGGGCTTGTTTATTTACTACTACTCACCAGTCACGTCCACTCGCAGTCCATCCAAAGGATGCGTCTTGGCGAACTCGATCTTCTCGCCAAACGACAAGTGATTGATTGTGTGCGATAGCTTCACATTGCTGAACTGAAAGTCGTGGATGTGGAACTGGCGGATGGAGAAGCTCTTGCCGGGCGCAAAGTGGAAGCTGCCGGCCATGCGATTCACCTCCAGGTGGCCCTGGATGCGACAGCCCTCCTTGAAGGCGTCCTCGTCGCTGCGCTTGTACTTGCCCTTGCATTGCTCTATCTTGTCCACTGCCACGTTCCACTTGCGCAGCCGGTAGGCGTCGAGCACATCCTCGCAGGTGTTGCAGCAGCTGGATTGGATTGTTTTTTAGCATTAGAAAGGGGAGTTTAAGGAGACATTACTATAAATAGAGCTCTATCCTGATCTTAGGTTACTGTACAAAAAGTTCTTCTCAATAAGAACCAACTTTGATTTAAATGTTACTGTAAGCTTTTTTTCAAATTAACCTTTTAAAACTTAGCTTCTGAACCATTTAGCTAGTTGAATATATTCAAAGTCACGTTGGGTCTGAAAACTAATATGTTATAGTTAAAAATAAGTTAAAACATGAAACCTCCTAGATATATAATACTGGCTTAGATAGTTATAACTCGAGACCTGCATGAGTACACTTGAATTGACAAATAAGTCAATTTTAAATTTCAGTTAACTTGGATTATTTTTTTCCTTATAAAAAGGGAAAACAAGTGATATAATATAAAATAAATAGATATAAAATAATTTAGAATCACTGAAATAATTTGCTTAGTTATTCTATCACTTTCGCTCACTTTTATTCTGTGCTTGTATCACTTGTTTTTCCATACGAGTGACCAAGTGAAACAAGTGATCCAAGTTAACTCACTCACTCTATTTTCAAAAATTGACTTGTTTGTCAATTCAATTGTACTTATGATATTTAAAGCTATCCTTCTTTATATGAAATGCAATGAAAATTATATTTTTAAAGGTTTAAAAGATCACTAAAGAAGTTAACCTGAGTCTCAAAGTTTAGACCGTGTGAAATACTACTTTTTAGCAGCTGTTTGTTACAACTGGAAATCATTTCCAATGACTTGGTTAAAGGCTTAAAAAATATTTAAGTCTGACTGAACTACATTTACTGAATACAATTAGAATTTAGAGCCACTCGATAAGACAAGTTTTAGTTATAAAAGTTGGACCAACTAAAGTTTTTAATCCGAATCCGGATATCTTGCTTACTGGGTGGCATTGTGCTCCGCGCCGTAGCAACTGCCACAAGTGACGTTCTTGTTGGGCGGCGATACCGCCACAATTTCCTTGATGGGCGTCTCCTTGAGGGGCTCCCCCTTGAGATCCAGCCGGTGTTTGAAGACATCATGGTCCACCCTTAAATGGGTGTCCCCCGACGAGTCCATCGCGTCCAAGGAGATGTAGTTGCAGGCGAGATTGTGAAGTGTGACATCCAGATTTATCCTCAACTTGTGACCCCTCGTTGTGTCCACGAATAGTTCCTCATTTAGGGTTGGCTGCATGTAGCTAAGGAACTCGAGGAATATCAGGAGACTGATAATGCTGGTGCTGATTATGGTAACTGAAAATCGAGAAAAGCCGGTTGTTTGGGTTCCTTATCGCCACAATCAAGTTTACAGCTGCACCCACCTGCGGCGCCGCCCACAGTGCGAACACTGAAATCATCCAAGGTGCGCGGATAGGCGTCCAAGCGACGCAGCACGTCGGCGAACTTCATATTTTAAAAGCAACACACTAAAAATAAGAATCAGAGACGTAAACAACACAAATTACACATTTTTCGCAGTTGCAGGTGACGTGTGCGATTGGCGTTGCCGGATGTCTGCAATTATTCAGCCAAACAGATGTTCACTGCTGGCCGCTGACTGCGACTAATAGCAATCGTTATCGAATTACGAATGTACATTTCCCTTGAAAATTAATCATACGACATGTACGCCAGTCAATAATAACGTACTTGTATAAAATTAAGTTAAAATCAAAATTGCGTATGAGCAATATTTTTACAATTTTTAAAATTTAAATTTTATTAAATAAAACATTTGTCTTTTTTTTTTAAATCTTTATATTATCTTTATGTGCAACCATGGCAGTACAGCCATATGTAAGAGAGTTATAAAAAAATCGATTACAAAATTTTTATGGGATCAACTTAATATTTCTGTGCATATAACTTAGTATACATAAATCGTGAATTCAAAAAAAATGTAATTTTTTATTTGGCTCTTTTGTTATGAATACAAATTATTTTAACGCATTTGTTTAAAAACTTTGAAGATTTTATCATAATTTGATTGATGAAGAAGTCCTTTTGCTTAGCCTGGTATTTCGTCCTTCTAATATATTTCATGGATATTCGACTGAAATTATAGGATTTTCAAGGCATATTTACGGTTTTTTTTTTTGGGTATAAGTACATAAGTATACGCTTACCTAAAGGAAATCAAGTGAAGTTTTAAATCATACTGGAAATGATTGTAAGGAATGATTTGGAAACAAACGCGGAAAGTTTTTGCATTGGTCTGGAGAAATTGCACCTGACGACTAAGGCGCAACGGTGCCTACTTAGCACAACTGTTCCTTAGTCATCAGGTGTAACCTATCCAGTTCAATGAAAAAGCTTCCGCGTATGCTCTCAAAATATTCCTTGAAATCACTAAAAGCAATTTAGCATCGTTTTCTACTCCCAGTTGTTTATTTTAATTTTTATTCCCATGTTGAGGTTTCCAAATTGTATTGTCAATGTTTTCGGTCCTTGATGTGTTAACATTTTTTTTCCAATTTTTTTTTTTGGTATGGAAAAAAAAGGCAATTGTGCCTTGTATCAACATTGAATAAGAACTAAAGTAGGTAATCTGAAATATGGAAACATTTATTCGTCTCATTTCTAATCTTTTTCTGCATAAAATTACTCACACATATTTTCTCTTTATGTACAGTGTGAACTCCATGTATAACATTTATAAAAATGTAATTTCTAAAATGTCAAAATAATGCAACAAATATTATTAATATGTCTAAAAAAAAGATACTATAATAATAGTATTTTTTCCAAGAACACGCTTCATGTTTATTTTACTTATTTTCTTATAAATGCTAATATGTTTATAAAATTATATTTTCTTATATTTAGGAAAATGGGTAAAAGGTATTTGAATCTCCTTATAGCAGCATCAAAAAATTCCGTTCTTATATATACATAATTCAATGAAAAACACTGACCCATTTGATTTTGGTGTTTTCTTATCAAGTAACTGAACTGAATTGAAAAAAGTACTCATTTGGGAGATATTTACCCTTGCCCTTCATTAACTTCCATTCCACATATATTAAGCATACGCCGCGTTGTCCCGGCGATAATTAACCGCCCTTTCCAATGGCCACGAACAATGTTTAATAGTGTTGTCATGTCTTGGGGCTGTGGTTGCGCATACATTAGGCAGTCCAAGCCCACCATCTGCACCACCCTTAACCCACTGATGCTGCTGTGGTCCAGGAGACCGCGTCTAATTTTATAATACATGTTAAACAGATGAAAGGTTAATTGAAAGGAACCACAAGTTTCGACAGCCCACGCAGCCAATGCTTAGCTTTTAGGGGTTGTGACCTCCCAACCCCTGCTGAAAAAGGAATAATAGGAGACCGAGGCTTATCCCCGGGGATTTTGGTTAGAGTTAAAAGTTTTCGCTTAAATATAAATCACCGAATTGCTTGTCGCTTGACTGATTGAAGCCAAAACCCGAGAACTGAGGTCCACGAACCCAAAATCCATGCACGGTCACAAATAATTGTATGTAGGTGTGTAGAACATGCCGCGACTTTGTGTAATTACCAATTAAGCTCAAGTCCCCAAAGCTTTCTCATTTTCTTTGCCACTCTCTAGTTTCCTTTGTCTTTCTTCTGCCGACTTGACCTTTTTTTGCAATTACCTGGACAAGAAATCAGTAAAATCAGGCAAGGCAGCAGATGACAAAGATTAGCTAGCGGTAATTTTACACTTTTTTTACTTTCTAAATTGAAGTAAATGGATTGGGAAGGGTAAGGTATAGAGCATGTGACTTTAGGTAAGGAAATACCCGTTGAAAACATTATATTATAATACATACCATCTATGTTACAAAAGTGTTAAATTATTAAATATTATTTAAAAACAATTAATTAGAAGATCTGTGATTTTATTGACTTAAGAAAGTGGTTTACTTTTTTTGGAAGGGTTCTAAAAAAAATCTTCTTTCGGCTTTACAGACCGACAAGTTCATAGCCCTTTTTCTCGTACACCCTCTTATATTTTGCCCAACTTATGGCCATAGGGCATTGGGGTTTTTGCCATGGCCATTTCCCTCGACCCCGCCCCCTAACCGCCCCCTCTTATCTCTCGCTAATTTGCATTTCTAACCATTTCGCTCTAGCCAATTCGCGTCATTTCTTATTTGAAACAATGAGCCCAACAGCAGCCAGAACAAATAGCGGAGAAGGAGTCATTGTGCTACGGCTTTGCAGGCAATAAAAGACTCCGGAGACAAAAGAACCGGGCTGAAAAGAGAGAGAGCGTGTCAAGAAACTTAGAACCGGACGGAAAAAGAGAAAGAAAGCCAGAAAAGAAGTTGGCGTAAAGCAGCTTAAACAATCAGGACTGCCTAATGGATATTGACACTTTAATGCCCTGGCCACCGACTCAGACTCTGATTCTGATTTCGAGTCCGCACTGGCAAAAAACCAAATTCTACAAAATATCACAAAAAACATATATAATTTTAATGACCCATATTCATAAATATCTTGTTCTACCATGATTTATATTTCAAGAAGACCGATGCATTTATAAACAAAAATATTAAATGCGGCAATTAGGTAATTAATAGCTGTCGGTATACATAAACATTAAAACCTATAATTTATTAATTTCGAAATATTTATAACCTGTTTCAAGTGATATCAGTACCGATAAATGAAACGAATATAAATATAAATATTAATTTATAATTTAATTTGACTTTTAATTAAACAAAGTTACAAAAAAAGAATTAATACAAACATCCAAAAGGCTGCTACACTTTCTATTACTTTTTTTCCAGTGTGAATTTCAAATTGGAAGTGGAGTGGGGAACCTCCGCGAGGGAGGCAGGATCCATCCGTGCAGATGTCCTGCTCTAATTCGGTTCGGTTTTCAGCTTTCCGTGGCACATACATATTTTTTGCCTGGGCCGCATTCTTTGCTTTAAACAAAATTGCAGTGCCGAAATTAATTATAGAGCCGCCGCACCCGGGCCATATTTAATTAAACGTGGACATTTTAAACTTGGAACAACCGAGCCACCGAACCACCGAACCACCCAAGAACGTGGAACCAAAAGGCGTAATTAATTAGTGGAGACGTGCCAAATAATTGCGGCAGAAGTAACTTTTTCCTTTTTTCGGGGCGACTCCTTTATTATTTCGCTGGTCAAGGAATGTTTCAATTACGTGTATTGCTGATGGGCGATGGGGTTTGGGGCTTGGGCAGCTTTTGGGGGGTGGTTTGTGCAGCAGGACTAAACTTTTGTGCCATCGGGCCAGGTGGAAATTAATTAAATTAGCAGGCGTCATTTTGGAAAAGTGTCGTGCAAGGACTTGAAATATTTTCTGCCTTTGCCGGTTTCCTGTCACTCAAACCCACAAAAAGCCCCCGCCTCACCGCCCATCCCCCGAAAATTGCCAAAATGTGCCCCGAAAATTCGCATACATAACCTCCACATCCGTTGGCTAAAACCGAAAACGTCATTTCCGACAAATTAGTCCAGTCAACTGTGCCACGATATATTGTGTGGGCGAATTCCTGCGTTTATATCGTATGTGTGTTCCAGTCAACGATTTCAAATCGCTGGCCACGTTTTAAGCATATTTCCTGGTTTAGGATGCAAAATCCCTTTTTGTCCGCCCCATTAGCCGACAAAAGTTTCGAAAGCGTTTCGAAATTCACTACTCCCTCCATTGCCCTCTGCCCATTGGCTCTCGTAATAACTTGGTTACATTATCATTTATGAACATCCATTATGATTTCTTCTGCTCGTTACTTTTAATTGTCGCGCCTATTAATTGCATTTGCAATGTGTTATAATTAGGGACGCATTACGGACAATAGGGCTTCCCCTTAATCGATATCTTAATCGGGAATGCAGAGTGGGGAACGAATTTAAATGTCAATTGATTGTCCTATACAATTTAATGTAATTAATTACGAATAGAGAAAAGTGGAAAATCTTTGAAGCTTTGAATTTCTCTCGATAGATGAATTTAGGGGTCACTCAAGAGTTTATATATTGAATATTTATATGTTTATTGTGTAACTTCGAGCATCTGTTAGTTGTTAATGTTTTTTTGGCAATGAAAACCCGATTGCGTTTTTTATTCGACTTGAGTTAAAGAAACTGATTTAATTTTAAAAAGAAATATTTTTGGTTTTTTGTCGAACAATACAATTTTATATATATTTTGTTGAAGAACATCCGATTTTTAATAATTCCATTTTAAAGAGTGTCGTAAAAACATATTTTATATGCTTAAAAACACGTGCATTGTTATTTCCATATTTTTTATTAATTTGTGTGGGATGCAACGACTTTTATGAATTAATTGAAACGCATTTATTGGTGCGAACAAATGCGTAACTTTTGCATATTGGCCACGCTTTTTAAGTCCATCTGGAAATCGGTTTCATTCAATCCTTTCATAAATTGCACTCCTTTTTGCACTTTAACCATTTTGTGGGCTGGACCGCGACAATGGGCTCTTTATGCAGACGGTTTCGGGGTGAGAAATAGATGAATGGGCTCCAACCTTTAACCCCTTTTGTGTGGGCGTCCATTTTTCGCCTATTTTTGTTTATTTTCTGGGTGAAAATTTGTATTTTTTTATTTCGCAATCGCGCGGGTCACGTCAACAGAAAGTGCATACTTTTGTTGTCGCTGGCTGCTGCCGACCAGCAACATGAAAAATTATTTACATAAATATCCGCGCTGTCAATTGTGTGTTGTGGCATGTAAAGTGACAGTAGCAGCGCAAAATGGCGTCTCTGCTTCTGCCTCTGCCTCTGTCGACGTCGTACGTGACTGCACACTTTTTTCGCCACTCGACGCCCCAAAATGTGGGCGGGGCTATCAAATGCAAATGCATTGTGCATGTCGTTGCACTGAAAAAGGACTGAAACTCTCGAAAGACTTTTAGTATACTTCTTACAAAATATTTTAATTAATTCTTTTAATTCCCATGCTGATATTTTTAAAGAAATATAATTTAATTAAAATTAATTCAATTCAGCTAAAAAATTTATTTGTTACCCTTACATTTATTAAAATATAAATACAGTTTACCACAGTTTTCTCGAGAACTTTTAGCTTGTAAAACTTTTTAAACTTTAAATTTTTTTTCAATCCTACAAGATTATTATCATATACATTTTATCATATCATAAAAGTATTATAATAGTATTTAAAAATTGTTATTTGAGTTACGGGATCAATAAGATATTATAATGGGATCATAATAATCTCAAGAAATATTTGGTATATTGTTATAATTGGTGAACATTATTCTTCTTTGATTTACATATATATTTTTTATTCTTCAAGAACTTGTTCTTTATTATATTTTGTGAAGGTTCTATAAAAGTAATCTTGTAACCTTTTCTCTCTGTGTGTTTATATAATGGGCGGAAGGGATGCAGCGCGGTTCGAAGGGGCATGCGGTGTGTCAGTGGCGGTCAGACGTCAACGTTATGGCTGCCAAAGTTTTCAATTTTCCACTTAATTGCTTTCAATTAAGCAAAGAGTCCTCTTTAGTCCCCCACACGAACTCAACTCAACTCGACTCGACTCGACTCTACTCCTCGACTCAATCCCGACCCCACTGCCTATATGTTTGTGTACGTCCGTGTGCGTCTCGTTATGTCCGTTTAATTAAATTACACACTAAAGCGCTGCGCTGCAGCAGAGCCCTGCAAGTCCTGAAAGTCCTGGCCGTCCGTCAGCCCAGTCAGTCCATCCAGTTCGTGTCACAACCTCTGGAAAGGACCTCGCCGCATTGTTATCATTGTCAAGAAGCTGCAGCAATGGCCTCTGCTGCGATTGCTGGCAAAACCTTTTTCGGAACGGAATACAGTGGGTTTCAGCTGTTCAAACTATATAATACTAATTTTGTAAAGCAGAAAATATAATTAGTAAAAATAAAAAATAATTTAAATAATTAAAACTGCGATGATAAATGCGACTTTTGTATTATAGCTATTTGAAAATTATAAATTGTTGTGTTGATCATTCTGTTTATGTATCAGCATTTTACACTTTTAAAATATATCTTTTATAATAAGATACGGTGAATTATAAGTAATATATGAGTAATATAGCAGTAATTTAAATACTAAACTTATTTTTTAGGGAGGTAGCCTCTTTTTTAATGGTTGCTCCTTTAAAAATATTTCTGATCGCTTTCTTAATTGCACTTTCGGAAAATATGTGATAATCAGCTTGAAATAGGGCATTGTATCAAAATGTGCTATTTAATTTTAACACTTATGCAGTTGTGCGTGACCCAACTGGGTGGTCTATTTGACTGTAAAAACCCTTCCAATTAGTCGTGTTTTGATCGAGTTACAAATTATAGAATAAACATTAAAATGAAGCACTGCCATGATGACTAATTTTCCTTTAACCAAATCGTTTGTTGACCTGCCCAATCCACTGTGCACCCGCACAGTTCGGCATATGAGAGTTTGTTGTTTATTTGTTTGTTTGTTTGCTGGTCGGGGATGCGTTGCTGCGTGTTTTTGACAGTAAGCGGGGCTTGTGGGCGCCTTGATTGTTGCACTTGCCCCTCCAGAGCGCGGGGCCAGAGGTCACCGGAGAGCAAACCGAGATGCGAGGCAAACAAATGAACAAATAAACAAACAGAGCCACGTTAACCCGCTCCAAAAAGCGGACTACGACGAGGTCCCAGCTCCTTTGAGCCGGCCTTCTCCCACTGCCCAATATGCAAAGGAGCGTGTAATGCGACTGTCTGCATTCCCCAAATGCCCCCGTACTTTTTTCTCTAAGTGTACAGGAGCGGTTAACGAATTGATGGTCCTGAAATACATTTTAAAGCGATTCAGAATCATATTTTATTTTGTCGCTTTAATCTAAAGACAATTATGTTAGTTTCGATAATAATATTAAGAAAACATTAAGGACATTTTTGTAGAAAAAATTAAGTATTAGGTGTAAATTAATTTAAATTCTTGATTTCTTAAAGATTTCTTGATAATTCAAATTGAATGCAATATCAAGATAAAACCAGAAATAAAAACAATATTTTGCTTTCTATATGCAGCAACCAAAAGTTGGCATAAAAATAAGTATTTTTTAAATTTTGGTTGCCTTCTTTTGTAGCCCCACTATTATTTTGACCGCATCTGTCTGTGAGATGTACTTAACAACAAGTGCTGTATGCGGTTGGCTAATGCTGGGGAAAGTCTCATACTTTGCACCCCACAACTGACCAGGATGCACCACCCGAAAAGCCCCCCGAAAACCACCCAAAAACAACCCTGAACCATTCAGTTCTACACCCACAAACACACACACACAAACAGGTGGAGATTTCGGCGCCTTTGTAAAGGGGCAAAAGGATATTTTAATTACATTTACGCAAAATTGCAAAATTGAATAAAGCCATGGTCAGGTGGGTGAAAGTGTGTGTATGGGTGGACTGAGATGGCGATTGTGGTCAAGAGTGAATGGAGGCCGAATCCTTTAAGCTGCAATGTAAACAACGGAAAAGCATTACTAAGACAGCAGGAAATCTGTTTAAGGTTATTAAGCAACCATGACGTCCCCTGGATGCATTTCATTTGGCCCCTCCCCTTGCTGTAATTACACTCGGTCGGGGAAACCCGGTAAATTGCTCATTTACTGCGAAATGCATTGAATGTTTGTTGGGAGACTGGAATCTGGTCAAGTGTGGATAAGTCCCGAACAATGAGGAGCCTTTATGGAGATTGACATGGGGGGAATTTGAAAGTAACTTTCAGGACTTAGGTCTGCACAAACTTAGACATTCCCTTTGAGTTAGTTGAGAATGTGACGAAATCGAATTTCTGAGTCATTTACAAAGTGTTACTAAATTTTGATTCTAGGTTATTGCAATTTAAATCGAATAGAAATTACAGATTGTTTTACAGTAGGTTTAAATATATATAAATGTGTCTTTATTATCGTATAATTATAGAAATCGTATAGGCCTGACTTCCTCTAACAAAATTGCCAGATAGTTTTATAAAATGTACTTAAAATAAAAATCCATTTATAAGCAACAAATTTAATTTTGCACTTACGGGTAAGTAAATTAATTTCTATTCCCCTGTTTCGTTCTGTAACTCGCAATCTTCTGGGGCGAACTTGCGAATCTATAAATCCGTTGGCAAATTTGATTTCGCCCATTCCGTTTGTCCGCGTAGGTAGGACACATTTCAGCACTTACCGATGGTCAGAGGGGGTCTTTTGGCCAAAAGCCACTTCCCACTCCAGGGACACCTACATGCGGCACAGCAGTTGGCCAGTTCCACGTGAAACAAAAACGAAACGAAATGGAAACCCAACCCATTGAAACAAGAACAGAGAAAGAAGCTATCTAAAGCAAAAATTTAATAACAAATTAATGACATAGGGATCGACAATTAAAAATGAAAATTTGTAGGACATACAATGTAGGTTAATTTTAAATGTATTTCATGTATTTCTCTGAGTTATACATATTTATAATTTTCTGACATTCTGACTAAAAGAATTAAATTCCAAAAATTGAGAAGGACTTCGGTTTTTCTTAAACCCAATATTACATTTTTTTTGGGAGTTAAGATTGGTGCTCACCAACTTTGTAATGTGTCTTATTTTATAGCGTTTACAAATTTATTTATTTTTTTATTTATTTTTTAATCTTATTATTTATTTAGTAATTTTATTTTTGATCAGTGTAGAGAAACGAAACCGCACCGAGGCCGTAAGCCTAATCGAACACGTTTCATATGACTGCGGCGCTAAAGATTACATTTTAATCTCTCCGCCTTGCCGTCTCGCTCTGCTGTCGTTCGCCCCTCTCTTTCTTCCCCCTTCCTGGCACGGCAACTAATCAATGCCCCGTACTTGATTTTAACTTGCTTGTAATTGGGCAGCGATAGAGAGATTCGACCGGCGACGACAGCCAGGCGATAAATGTCCGAAAAATTCTAGCCGCGTACAATTCGCCCCTCTCTCTCCAGAACATCTGCCGTCCTTTTCTATGTATGTATGTTGTCCGGCGGTGTGAAATTACCGTTTAATGAAAAAAGCTCCAACAGCTTCCCCCAACGAAATAGAAAAAAATCCATACAAAAAGATACAGCCACTACTATTTGTGACCAGGTGCGTAGTCGGAAAAGTTCATCGGGTACCACAACGTGCACTTAAAACAAATGTGGATCCACTAAACATTTAGAATATATGGAAAGATATGGTAAATAAATGAATATAATATTTAGAATATATGGAAAGATATGGTAAATGAATGAATATAATATAACGAATTTTTAAATTTATTAGTGATTTTTAATGAATGCCAATAGACCCCGAAAATGTGTGCAAAAATTCATAACATTTTATAAAACAGTTTCCAAATTATACAAATAAGTTATATTTAAAGTTATTCTACAAACTTAAATTTTTTTGAAATTTTTTTTCTTTAATTTAGACTAGTTTATTTCCCTCAGCGTAGTTATATTTCGAGGAGTAAATAATACAACCAGTTTTATAAGGTGAAAAATGATGTTTATAGATCAATAAAATATATTAATAAAATACTGTATTAAAATAAAAGTGTATGTTAAAATAAAGGGAAAACCTCAGTGGTGTTTAAATATTAACAGAACATGTCAAAAACTTTTTTTTTTGCGAAATTAGTTTTGTTTTTAAAGTTGCACATTACTTTTAATAAGTTAGCAAGTATGGGATTTTAATTAAAATATTTTTTTTCTCGGTGCGATGTTCACAATCTCCGATAGTTGGATCTGCCGCCTGGTCCGATAAAGTTATGCAACATTCTTGAGGGGGCTGATTTCCCGACGCCTCTGGCCATGATTTTGGTCATAGTCGCAGTCGCAGTCACAGTCGGAGTCAGAGTCAGAATCCGCATAAGAATCCGAATCAGAATCGGGGAGCGCGCGTAGGTAGTTAGATATTTTCTGCTGAAATGCGGGAAATTGCCACCGCTGCAAACTCACATACAAACGCAGCACGTGACAAGGTGAAATAAAATGAGAAGCCATCAGCGGATGCCCGAGGTTCAGTTCCTTGGTTCGGTTTGCAGTTACAGATACGGATAGCACCGCGGAAGATACATGACGATACAACATCTTATTAGTTTTTAGTGCGGCAATGTCGGCTGCTAGATGGTTTTCACATCCAACTGCAGTAGCAGTTGCAAAATTTGCATACCAGTCGGGCGAATATTCAGCCGGCTACCGTTGACATCTTATTGCATTCCTCAGTGTCACTGGCTTTATTGGTTTGGCCGGAACTCCGGTTGGGATCTGTCATTACTGATATTATAGGGCTTTAAGTGGTTTTAAGCTAAGACTTTTAAATAAAACAATATATCAAAGTTTTTGAATGAAACTGGTTTAATAACTGATACACTCAGAAAAAAAATCGCCCTGAATTTTAGAAAATCGCCATACTTTTTAAGCCAAAGGCAGCTCGCCTTGCCTTTTAGAAAAAATATTTCTAAAAATTAGAAAAAAAATTTCTTAAATTTAGGGTTAGTTTTTGCAAAATTTAATAAGAAGAAGAAAAAAAAAATCGGGGAATCGGGAGTTATGCCGACTGTGTGGAGTCTGTCGGTGTGGGGTGTTGTTGTTGGGGTTCTCGTTTTTCAACTTATTTTTCTCTCCTCTATTTAAACACATGGATGACGTCACGATGCTTGTACACAAACACACTTTTAATCTTTAATTGTAACTGAAATAATAACTGAAATTATTATATTATTTATTAATGATAAACATAAAAATCAAATAACTTACTATCTTGAGGAAAACATTTTGGTCGCTCGCGGGATTCGAACCCCTTACCTCACAGTTTGCAGTCAAACACTCTACTAGCTGCGCCAGGGAAGCATCACGAGAGGCGCTGTACAAAGTACATTCTCATTCTGTTCTCTTGGGTTCTAGGTTTATACTCTTATTTATCCATTATGTGTGTGTTAGCTTACCTAAATCCTTATTTGTATTAAAGTATACATTTTAATGCGCAAAAAAAAAAAAAAAGACGCAAAAAATGTCCGCCTCGACGTGGGATCGAACACACGCTTCCGAATGTAAGCGTAGAAAACAAATAATCCGCTCGCATTAGACCCCTAGGCTACCGATTGGGCCAATTTTCTAAAATGTAAGGCGATTTTTTCTTAGTTTGAACGAAAAATTTCTGAATAACAGAAAATTTTTCTAAAAGTGGATAACAAGAGGAGTTGATCTAATCAGGGTAAGTTTTTCTTATTATTTAGAAAAATATTTCTGAAAAATAGAAATATTTTCTGAATTTCAAGGCGATTTTCAAAGTATGGCGATTTTCTAAAATTTAGGGCGATTTTTTTTCTGAGTGTATGTATTAATTTTTAATAACCTTCTCCAGCTTAGTATTCCGAACTGTTAAAGATAATACAATCGTTTGCCATATAACCATAAAATAAGTATTTTTGATTGTAGAAGAGGGTTTATACAGGATTTTGCCAGACAATCGCCGGAACTCTCCCGATCGTTTTCCAGCCTTGATTATTCAAACCTCTTAACCGGCTACTGCCACGCTCAATGACAGTTAACCCATTGCAATTGCCTTGCCAACGCCGCCAGCCAGAAAGAAAACCCTATTAACCTTTGCAACTCCCGATGTTAACTAGAAACGGCGGGGGGCACTGATACTGGGCACTTCCTCATATCATCCTGCTGTTGCTGCTGCGATTGGTGTTGCTTTTATTGCAGCTGCCTTCGACTGAAACTCCGGTCGCACTTTGCACAATTTACGTGCACATAAATTACCATTAATTAAATATTTCTGCGCTAATGCCATCCGAGCAGCGAGCGGCCTCCCTTTCCCGGTAATCACGGCGACTTTTGGTCATTCCAGGGGACTGGGAAGCGGACTTCTTTAAACCGACAAGTGACACAGACACCGAGATCTGAGGAGGCACTCAGAAAAAAAATTCAGTTAGCATCTTGATAAAAAAAATTTTAATTAATTGTCTGTAACTAAATCTGATAATTTTTTAAAATTTAAAGTAGGAATATATCAAAGAATTATTGATCCTTGTAAGGCCTTTAAAATCGAGTTCATAATCAAATTCAAACTAATTTTTTTCTGTGCAAAACCTTCCACCAATACAGCGAAGGACGTTCATTGGGCTTAATGTAGCGGAGCACTCGTATAAAGAGGCTTCCCCGTCCCTCCCTTTTTGCATATGACAAACGCGCAGGCGCGTGGCCCCAACGAGACTTCGGGCTACCAGCTCCTTGGGGCCTTTAAATTTATGGAATTATGAATAATATTTTAAGAGGGCCCCGAGGGCGGCCACCGGGCACTGAAACTTAAACCGCGGAGTCCGACTGTCCGACTGAAGTCGGTTTCAAGTTGAAGTTGGTTTAGTTCTGCTGGCTGATTGCCCGCGACGGTGACGAATCGATTGATGTCTCGCTTTGAGTTATCACGTCGCTTGTCCTCGGCAACTTTCAACTTAACAAGGCCTTATCCCTTACGCACACTGAGCGAAAAAAAGATACCTACAATTATTAGGTAATATTTATAGATTTATGATAGAGTCATTGCTCACACCGGTTGAAAAGGTTTTTGAATAAAATGTTTTCCTTTTGAATTTACGAGTTTTAAATGAAAAGTAATCGGGGGATATAGAAATCTTTTTTAAAAAAGTTGTTCCTTGCACATAATCCTTTTCCATAATTGTTAAAAAAATTTCCAAAAAAACTTTTAATAAAAATATTGCATTTGACACGTAAACTATCTAAATAAATTTAGAAATGCTGTACTCCTTTTTAATTTCATCGAAGGCACTTTTAGAGATAACTCTTTTTGACTCATGTCATTTTGAATTGGATATGAATTGGTCATAATATCTTTTCAGTGTAGCCACATAGATGCCATATCTGTTCTTGTCGTGCGCTGCATTTTTGATGAAAATCACTTATAATCCCATCAACATTCCCCATCTCGCTCTCCAATTGAAAGTTAATGTCTTGTCTTGAATGGGAGTGGGAGTTTTTGGGCCCCGAAGAGGGGAAGTTATGAGGCGGGAGGCCCAAAACTTCTAGTTGTGTTTGTGTTGGCTCGTCGACCATTGCTTTTTATTGATGATGTCTTTGTTTATTTGTTGTTCTCATGTTGTCGCATTGTTTGTTGTTCCTGCTGCTGGCGCTGTTGTTCTTGTTGGACGCGCTTCGGCAATTTGTTGTTAAATATATCAAAAAAAGAAGAGAAGCAAAGCCAACGCAAACACATCAAACGCCAATGCCAAGGCAGCAGCGAGCACTAAATAATTACCGAACAACATCCGGTGCTCCGTTACGGAGGACATCAAGGAGATTCCCCCCGGGTTCTTCCCCCCATTTCTCCCGCTCGTCGAGAGTTGACAAAGTGCTTCACTTAATATCGCATGACGCCTTCCAATGATGGCATCGCTAGAGAAAGAAATCGGATGATTCTTCTCTCGGTATTATAAACACATTCACTTGAACAAGCTGAGGGAGGAGAAAAAGGGAGAGATCTTCTAGCCGAAGGGATTAGGGGAAGGTTTAGTGGTAGCAGATGGGAAATTAAATTTAAACCAATTTAGTCATGTGATCACTTGGATAATGTCAATTTGGTAAGAAAATAATCCAGTATTTTAAAGCTTTGAAACTAAAACTAAAGAATTTTAATTGAAATATTATATTGAAATATATTTTAATTGTGTGAGGTTATTCTTTAGAAAAAGAAAATGATATCAACTTATTCGGAAATTGTAAATCCTTAAAAAGAAACCAAATAAATCTGTTCCCAACTTGTAAACATTTATCTACCTCATATATCACGTTGTCGTGCATTTGTCATAATCTTCAGATCGTAAGGCAGTACGTTTTGTAATTGCCTTCACTAATATACGACTAATCGCCATATAATTCACGCGATTTGGCAGCTGCCACGCCCCCTCGTCCAAAATAGAAATCTCGAAATGCTAAGCGCGAATTCCTTTGACAAAATCCACGCCATATACGCCCGTCGAGTATTTTTTCTTGTCGGTTACGGTATTTGTTTTTTGTTGACATTTCGCCATATGATTTCCATAAGCTGCCACAGCCGCGGCAAATGTTATGGACAAGTATTGGACCCGCTCGCACATGTTGCCTGCTTATTTTAAGATGCGATATACGGCCATATACAAATACAACAAATCCCCGACACCGCAACGCACTTAGTTACCAACTGAGGAAGAGGCAGTGGCAGAGGCAGCGACGTCAGCTTGCAGTGACAATTGTCAATGAAGTTTCCGTAATAAATTTTCGTCTTTGGGCTGTCTGTGCGACCCCCAACCCCCCACTTTTCCTCGCATTTTCCCGCTTTTCCCCTCCAGCGACACTCCCCTTTTGGAGCTCGACACGTTTGTCGTTTTCATTCGTATCTGTGAATATCTGTGCGGGTAGTGATGCCACAAATCTATTCCAAAATCAGGATACTTTCAGTAACTGAACATATTTTTTTAGACAAATTTATCGTGATTTCAAAATATACACAGAAAAGTGTTAAAGTAGTTTTACTACAATAACAAAAATATATACTTTAGAAAATGGTTTTGAATAATTTTTAAACTATTATATGGTAAATTTTACGAAACGATTTTTTAAAGTAAATTCTACATTTGTTATCTCCATCTTTGAAATATAATTGTTATTAAATACATTTTTTTTAATTACTCAATTAACGCTTAAACAAGACTAATTAACTGCTTGATATTTGGAAAATATTTTAAAATATCTCACTGGCCATAATTAAATTTATTTGATAACAATTTAATTCGCAACATTATTAGATGGGAAAAATGACAGTAAAATAATAAAATAAAGTTTAAATGATAAATATTTATGTATTATACTATTAAAGAATAAGGCAAATCCATTTGTTTTCTAGAAATATAGCTAATTTGAAATAAAATAATAATAAAAACAGCCAAATTGACAGCACTGCAATGTGTGTTTCTGGGTTGCATGCAACAGGGACCGGCGAGAAGTGGAGTCCACGGCTCGTTTGCCACGCCACGAGGATTTGGTGTCGCGGCTTTTTATGAGGATCAGCTGCAGTTGCGGCCATATAAAACAAACATACGATGGGTGAAATCTATGGCCGATGGTCGGCCGAACTCCCTATACCCTCTATATAGGGCGACAGGAGGGGATCCCTAGATTGCTGGTGCTTTGAGTCTATCCCGAGTTGTTTACGATGCTGTAAATCATGTGACAGATATGTGCGAACTAGTTTCAGGTGTCGGGTTAAGAGTGTGCTTAAGTACTTTCGGATATAGCAATAGCAAAAGCCAGCTCTGAATTTATAAGTAAGCAAGATCAGCTCCATTTCCGGGTTTCTGATATTTTATTTATATCATTTTATGGTTCGAGGTATTTCATTTCCTAGATCTTGTGATTGGAATGAAATATTTTTCTATGAATTAAAATAAGATAATAAAAATATTAATTAAAATTTATAGATAGATGTATTTAGCAAACAGGATCATTTAACTATTTCTTAAAATGTCTACCAAATGATTTCTTATATATTCATTTATATATCAGTTTCTTTAAAAATTCTTTATCTATTTTTTGTTATTACAAATAAGTTTTTTTTTTATGATACAAGTCTTTTATAACCACACGTTTACAAGACATTTACCGTAGTGATCGTACCCCCCATTTAGAGAATAAAATAAACATTCGACTCGATTCGCTTGGCGGCTGAATGATGGCAGAAGTTGGTCTTTTAATATGCAAAATTCACAGCATTAATTACACTTGCTGCGAGTCGTTCGCGATGTCTTTGAAGCAGCTAACAACATGGCTGCCTCCTGAAAATCCGACACCATATCGGGGGGTATGGTATATGGTATCTGGTATTATGGCTATGGGTATGGAAAAGTCCAGGCAGCGTTTCCCACTCAATTACCTTGACGCTGCGCCCGCTGGTGGCATAAATCATTTACCATAAAAACGTCGCCTTGTCTACACTTTTCCTTTTCATATGCCAAAAATAAGCGAGCGCTTACGAAACACTCGAATGGTGATGGTGGGGGACTCTCTGCTCCTCGGAGAGGGACCGAGACCCATTCAATAATATCCACCGAAAGATACTACAGTTGCTCCCCCATCCCCATTTCATGTTTTCAATGTCTATTTTTGGGCGTCGCACGTTTGTGTTTTACTCTTTTTTTGGGATAAATGTCTAAAGCGGAGAGTAGAGTCTTGCTTGTGGCCCCTCGCCTCCGATTGTGTGGCATTCATAAATATTCCCAGGCGAGCGTTGAAAAGTTGCCTCGACCAAAGTTGGCCACAAATTGTTTTCCATGACTGTTTGCCTGTTTGTCTGTCTGTCCGTCCGCCTGTCTGCTGTGTGTGTGTCGCCCCCTGGCGGTGATTTTGCGCAACTCGGTGCACGCTCCATAATTCAATCAATTAATATCATTATTATTATTGACTGGCCATTGTTTGCCCGGCCCTGACTCTCGGGTAATTAATTACAATAATTAGAATTTAACAAGCCATGTTTGGGGGCTCGCAGCATTCACCTCCCGATTTCCACCCACCTTTTTAAACAGCTGTCAGCCATCATCGTAGGGAATTCCTCTCCGATTTCATTTCCCTTCCAATTTTTTAAGTGAAACCATTTGCAGAGGTCACAAATTTGTTCAGTGAGGCAGGCATTCAATTTGTTTATTTTTTCTATTTGTTTGTTTTTTTGGGGGAACTTTTTTTCTCTGGGGGGAAATCATGCGTTGAGTAAGTAGTTCCCTGTGAATTTATGGTGGGAAATGCGTTCGGCTAGTTGCTCTGTTTATATTTGTACATTTGAGACAAATCAAATGCTTAAGAGATCGAAAAAATGTGTTTATAATAAGGCAGCTAATGGGCAGAAAACCACGAAGAAAGGGGTCTGGGGATATCACTTACAATGGGGACTTTTTTTGGGTCTTTTGCTTAAATAAGTCTGTTTGATATCATAGCTCGTGGGAAGATGAGGGCGAGAAAGGCAATTGGAAGTTGAGCCTGGACTTTAAGGGATTACGAGTAGTGATGTCTTTACGGATTAAATTATTGAGAATTGGTGGCGTTTATAAAGTAAGTATTTATGGATATTTATTAGGTACTCAATTCAGTTCCTAAAATCTTTTAATCGCCATTTATTGCTATCTAACACAAATAGTTATAAATGAAAAGTTGATACAACTTGAACTTTCTCCAAAATAAACTAAACTATTCCAAGGAAAACCAACCCTTTAATACCTTTAACATCTGCTTAAATGAAACGTTTACTGTTTCCTTTAACCAATTAAAGCTTCGTTGGAAGAGTTCATAATCCTGCTGTAAAGGATCTAATTAAGATAGCGATCTTTCATCAAAAAACCATTAACGAAACCAACAGATTTTAAGGGGCTCTAACCCCAAGATCGATAAGCGTTTGATGCGATGGGATTGGGTTAGGTTAGGTCCGTTTAATGATAGGTACATCCACAAAGAGAGAAAGGCTGAGGGGTGGGGAACGTCGAGTTCACTTTTACCCAATCGATCGCCGGTTGCCCAGAAGCTATAAACTGTTTTGAGTAGGGACAATTGAGGCAACAGCTGGCAGCGTGGTCTTAATGACTTGGGATCACTTTGCGGAGCGAACCCGTTACGCCCCGACCAGATCCTCAATGGCCACTCTGTCCTGGGGCGTATTAATTTATGTATAACTTATAAACTTGAGGGCCATTAACATGTCCCATTGCCGCTGGCGACTTCCGCACCAAAACGTCAAACTCGGGCGACACCTTCTATAGATGAGAACTTGGGCCCTGATGTTAGGATATATCCCTCCGATTCCCCGTAGCCCGATTGGTTGGTTGCCTGGTTTGTTGGTCGTTTTTTCAGGCCATATGTTCGGGCAAAGCCGACAAGACTCTCTCTCGTAAAAACTTTAAAAACAGGCCGCGCTAAAAGCAAAATTCGATTCTTTGCCATTTCCATTTCCACTGAGTAACAAACAACCGTTGCAAGATGGAACTGGCAATGGATATGGCTTTAGCTTTGGCATTGGGACGGGGATTGGGAATGGGAATGGGAACGGGAATAAGAACAGGGCCCGATCCAGAGACCCTGACTTTAAGACGGGAACAGAGCCGAAGACCATGACCAAAGACCAAAGATCCAAATGGGCCGAGTCGTTGCATGTTTCTTACTTGATTTTCTGCTATAAATTAAAGGACTTTAATGACACTTTGGACGACGACGATCGCCAGGCGAATTGTTCGACTCGAGGCTGCGTCCGAAACTGCGGCTGTGTGCGATGCAAAGTCATTCTCCATGGGTGCGAAAATGCCACGCAATGTCCAATAACAAAAACGACACACTGAACTAAAATGAAAATGTTAAAGTAATCTAATAATTTCTTTTTTAATATCTAACACTTGGTTGTAGCGAATATCATGGATGGACATTCCATTGTTTAGCTTGAAATACCCCAATATAGAAATAGCTTCTACACTCAGAAAATGAATCGCCCTGAATTTTAGAAAATCGCCTATGGATTTGCTTCACTGGCGATTTTTTTCTTTAAAATAAAAAAATTTTCTACTGGTAAAGAAAATTTTCTTCCAATTAATCAAAATTCATTAAATTCAAGAAATATTCCAGAAATATAGAAAAAAATCGCCAGTAAAGCAAATCCATAGGCGATTTTCTAAAATTTTTTTTTGAGTGTATATATTTTCTATTGTACTGAGTCGTACTAGATCTAAATGCTGAAATCGTATTTGTTTTTTAGGCATAAAAATAAAGTTTTATTTTTTTTTTATATTAGGCTTTATCCTGAATATAAAGTATTTGTTATTATTTATTATAATATATTTAACATTATTATTTTTAGATTCCATTAAATATAGTACATCTCTATAAAATATAATTCGTATTCGTTTGTACAGTTTTCTTCTTTCATTTTTAGTCATAATAAATATTTCTACGAATATTTTAAATTGTATTTTAAGAAAATGTCTAAATTATTTTGTATTATTATGTTTATTTAATTTTTATTAGTCTCATTTTTTTGAGTGCACCAACACCAACAGCCCTCGACCATTGTATGACCAATAGAATGTGGATTTCAGACGCAGACGACTGTGACTGAAACTGAGGCTCTGGGCTCGGAACGCGGCCTTCCTCGATTCGAGAGCAGGAAATTCATTAAGTGTATTTATTGCTTCGATTAAGATGGACACTTCTCACCTGCAAAAGAGGTCCGAGGCCCGGGGACCTGGAGCTTGGAACCTGGAACCAGGGTCTGGGTCTCAAGATCTGGACCGGCTGGAGTTGGTTGGCCTTCGATATTCGATTCCGATCCGTTTTGGCTCGGCTCGTTTCGTTTCGTTCTCCATTCGGCCGGGATTGTACATAAATTTCAGGTCTCTCACAATGTTTACACAATGTCGCAGTCGTTTTTGTTAAGATTGGCACCGCCGAGGCCCACTCCCTTGGGCTGCAAATATGCAGATGAAATCACCCAAAAACATTATGCGTTGATAATTAAGCCAAGGAATCTCAATTCTTAGTGTCAGGCTTGTCTTGTCGCCTTTTAAGTATTTGAGATGTGCGAGAGAGCCGGCAATAGGCCTCGAGAAAGAGATGGAGACGACGAAGGAAGACGGCAACCAATTCACTCATTTCAATTTTATTGTTATTCGCCTCTTTTATGGCCTGGCTACAGTGGGAATTGGTTAAGGTGGAGGAATTTATTACAGTTACTGTTTACAGGATTAGCCGGGGAATCGAATCTCTGGCCGATACAGTAGCCGGGGCCAGTGATCCAACTGCAAATGGGATAAGATAATGCCCAGAACGAACCAGCCTTCGAATTTACCCGTTTCCATTATCTCAAAGATCTGGCAGTCAAGTGCATCTGATTGGGAAACCTGATTAGGGAAGTACTTAAATGTTGCGGAAATTAGCTATGTTCTTCTACCAACCTAATCCCACATGAAAACTTTTTATTTTTTTTGATATTAAATGATTTGTTGGGATTTATTTAAAATGTAAAATGTGTGTAATAAATTCTGTATTTGTTAATATTATGAAATATTATTTAATTTATCTTTAATTTGAAAGAACTTATTTAAGGGCTTTGAAGAAGTATCCTAAATTTCTAAACACAGGTAAGAATAATAATAATAACAAAACAACAACAATTAAAAGGATAAAACCTCTACGATTTTATTTTTTTTTTTAGAATAAATAATATATGTCTTTTTGTACTTCCTTCGATTAATTACCACCCGCGTTTTTCGAACGGAAACGTTTTGCTTTGATGATTGTGCAATGGAACGTATGGTAGTTTCTCTATTGGATTGTATCCTTTCCATTAGCCAAGTTGGACAACCAGTGACCCTCCCACCTGGACCGTTGAAGGAACCCCCATTTAATGTCCATGTTGTTGGTTTTATGAGTCAGCAGAGCCTGGGTTCGAAAGCCTGAGCAGTTGAGCAGTTGAGAACGGCTGAGGCTGCAGTAAATTTAAACTTGCAATTGTTTTAATTGCCCGGCCACGTCGTGTTCGCATATTTATGGCATAACGGAAATGAGTTAATAACAAAGTACGAGCCAAACAGGCAAACAACAGAACGGAATCACTGTCCGGACGCCAAGACAGAATCGGGGGGAGATTTAATACCTGACAGGGATAAACGTTTCTGTCCAACTGCGATTCCATCTGGAGGAGATGGAGTTGGGGATTCGGATTCCCTTCTCTTTAGCCTGTGGAGGATCGCGGTGGGTTGGGGTTGTCATTTAAATGAAATTACTGTCAGATTTTACAGAAATAAAATTTCGAAATTACGTCAGTTTTATGTACTCCTATTTCGCATCCCTGCGATTCCGCTTCTTAGACATTTCCGTATGGCAAAAACACACAGAGTGTTCGTGGTGCTCCGTCGGTCATCGCGCTCGTTAAATTTATGACCATACACACTGGACAACATAATTCGGTGTGGATATTTCAAAGAGCTTTCGGCTCTGGCGGATTAAGAACGCTTGTTGCCCGAAAAGGGGGCGTGAAAGGGGATAAGGTGTCTTACATGCATATATGATATGTGTGTTTTTACAGCAGCAGATAAACCCCTTTGAAGTGCGGGTCTGTGCGGGAAACAAGAGGACGGAGCGGTTATATTTATATGGATTTTCAATTGTGGCCGGGAATATTGTTCTTTCAGCACTAACGGTAGTTGAATAAATCAGGAGTAATTCGAAATTAATGGGGAGTAATTTATGTACGGAAAATGAGGTATTTGAACTTCTAAAGGTTTACGATAGATAGTATTAATGAATTTATTTAAATCTGATATATTTGTTTATTAGTTTTGGTCCATGGTATGTATGTCCATGGCCAGCTTTATTTTCTATATATCCCACTCCGTGACACTGGGATCATCAAAGCGTTGGCCAGAAAGCCATTAGGTGCTCGCCAGGATTGCAGCCATTGAACGCCCACGAAAGCAATCGATTCACGTGCCATATTGAGTTGTTCGGATAGCCTCTTTTTTCGATTCGACAGCGGACATTAAACAAATCCATTGACCGGTAACGGGAAGAGGAACGGAAACAGAAACAGGAGCAGAAACCGAAACCCAAACCGAAACAGAAACACACGCAAATCTTGATTGAATCAACTTAATTTAGATCAGAGCCCGGTGATTCGTGTGTGTGGTCGTAAAAAGCGCGACATATTGGGATTGGGACCTCGGACTTATCACACGTCGGTGTCTGTGGGTTATCCCGCCCCATCGGTGGGTGTCTGTAAACTTTTATGACACGTGGTGGAGTTGCCGCAACAAATAACAGCAAACAGCAGAACAACAAACAACGGGCAACGGACAACGGACAACGTACAACAAACGGCAACATCGACAACGGGAACAACAAGAGTTGTTTAATAATAATAAAAACAAATGAAAAGAGCACGTAGTTGGTGGCAGCAGCAGCACCACAACAAAGGTGGCCATGGCTATATGGCGATTGCTCCAGGGATCAGGGGTCAGGGGTCGGTGGGTGGCCAAGTGGTGCAGAGTGGATTGCGGCTCCTATGTGATAGGAACGCCATTTTGCATGTGCCTCGGTGTGACAAAGCAGCAACCAATTACCAAATACGAAAAATGACAACTTGCAACAAAAGCGCAAAAAAAGGAATCTGAAACTAACAACAAAATCTGCAACACTGAGCAAAACACTTTAATATTTCGAGTTATATCTAAAAAAAATTGAATTTTGAAATGTTTCCCCAAGTTTTAAACAACACAAGTTGCTAGGCACTAAGAAAAGAAAGTATTCAAAGTCAGTAGCTTAAACCTTTTTTCAAATATAAATAATCATAAAAAATTAAATGTGCAATACATATAATTAAATTGCATTTTTTCTTTTGGTAAAACAAAGCACATTTCACTGCGATATAAATCTTTTTCTTTCTAAAAACTAAATAAATATTTTCCAAATAAACATATTTTACCTTAAGAAAAACAATAACTTTCATAAATATATATTTAATCTTTTACTGAATTTCTGAGTCTAGTGTTTAAATTTGTACTATATATAATTTTATTTAGAATTCATTTTATTTCATATATTGCTTACTTATTTTGGAAATAAGTTTTTTGAAAAAATTATGATTTCTCTGAGTGTAAGAAATGGTAGAGAGGGTAAAATGGGAGTTAGTAGGTGTCGTTGGGACAGCTGCAACAGCAACCAGCAAAACTTCCACTAACCGCAGCTCAAAACATTATCCTGTGCCGTGCCACCAATTTGACTTGATAGTTGGCACAGCCTTCTCCACCGCACCCCTCCCTTCTTCTGTACCGCCAAACCCCCTCCCCCCAACCCTCTGGCAATTGACACGTTAGCTTGGAAGCTTTGGCAGCAGCCGGCACAACAACTGAATATCCACTTTGGCCAGGAGCAGCCGCACTGTCCCGCTCCGATTTAGTTGGGTTTTGGTTCGGTTTGTTTGTTTTACGACCATGTTGCACCTACGGACCGAACCTGGAATCTCTGCCTCCTCAACTCTGGCTGCGTGAGACGATCGTGTCGGTTTTAGTCCAAAAAAAGGGGATTTTTATGCATTTATTATATATTCTTTTTTAATGTTCTTGGCTTTTTGGAATAGATAGTACCCTAATTAAGAATATTTCTAATAATTATGTTATTTTAAAGTTTTTATATATCCACAGACAGAAATATTTATTATATATTTCCTCCTTTTATTTTCCATTTCAAACCTTTGTATAAATATGATTAAAAAATTGGTATTTTTGAGTACACCCAAAAAAAATCGATATGAAACGTAGGTAAAATTTAGCTTATTTAAGATCAATTTTAATTTGATATGAGGTCAGGTAAATTTGACCTGGTAGAAAAGGGTATTTCATATAAAAACGATCTGGGCTGTGCAAGACTGAAATTTACATGGCCATATCGATTTTAAGGCGAGATTTTTTTTTTGTGTGTATCAATATTTCATTTTAGTAAACTATTTATTGATTATTTGTTGTTATACAAATTGTTTTATTTTAACTTTGGCCATTACCACTCTGCCTAAAATTGTTCAACGCTGTGGATCAATTAAAAAGCTTCAAATAGACGGATTGATTGTTCCGATCACCGCAAATTCCGTTCCTGTCACGCTGACATCTCTTTCCCAATCCCACTCAAATTTGTTTGGCCCAGCCGCAGCCGTCGGTACGTGATTCCATCAAACATAAAAAGAGAAAATTTACCAAAAATAAACAGGCAAAACAAAAAAAAAAGAAAAGGAACCAAAACCGACTCGAACCCGAAAAGAATTTTCAAATCGAATGCAAAAATTGTGCAAACTCGTGAATACAAAATGCTTTGTAGCCAGAACACAGCCGGAGACTAAACTAAAGCTACAACTAAAAATTTTATTATAGGGAGACATCGGGGGGCGAGTGCTATCTGTCGAAAGTCGAAATGAAATCACAGACATTGAGATGGAATGGTTCGAGATGGGGATAGAATAGGATGGGAGGCTGGGAGTTGTCTCGCCTGTTTCTGGTTTTTGGTCTGACGACCAATTTCTGGTCGGTGGCAAACTGAATTATATTTTGAGTGGTCGCCACTCCCCTTTAAAAATCCCTCTCTGCTAGGCATTTCTTTGCCATTTCCCCCCTGCCGACTGTTTTTATGTGTTTTGATGTTGTCAAGCAATTAAAAATGTTGTGCCAATGCCTTTAATGGACATTTTTGTTTTGTATTTCCTAGGTTTTACTTGTGACATTTATGCGAATTTCATTTGCAGTGAGGAGAGAGAATGGCAAATGGGGAATGCGAATTTGAATGTGTGTGGCATTTATGGGTTTTTGTTCCACCAAAGGGGGAAAGGACTCAGGCCAACATAAGTGATACGCATTGGGAGTAAATAATTGAAAGAGCTGCTGCAAAATGTGATTTCAATGCAACTCCGAGAAGCAATGGCTGACAAAGGAATAAATCGCACACAGATAACCAAAAGCAATTTGCCTGAAACTTCTTTAAACTGAGGATTACCTGAATGCCTTACAAATTGCTCTTGGATAATAGGATAAATGTTGAGTTTCATTTGAAGTCTTGGAGCAAAATAGAGAAATCAAATATGGGTTAGATTTCTGTTTGTCCTAACTTGACATTATTGGAGCAATTTAAATGTTGAATGAATATAAACTGATGACCCAATGAATGGTCTACAAATTGGCCTCAGACAATGGGATAAATGTATGGTTTATTTGGAAATTTGATGACTGCGTGTGCAATTTGTTCATTGAAAATATTACAGGTTAACAATAGTGGCTGGTTTAAGTTATTTTTGGGACTTGTTCAACAGCTTAACACATATTTAGTTTATCTTGGTATAAACACGAATAATTAATGCGGATTACTTTTTTAAGGCTAAAGTTAAGCTGCAATTATAGTAGCTTTATGAAGCCAACTTTAATAGATCCTAAATAAGCTATCCAGCTGGTAATTGCAATTTATTTAAATGCCTGAAATCGAACACACTTAACCCGCGAGGAATTCCCTTAATATTAACCATTAAAGCTCTGGTCATTAGAACGCCTTGATCATCGTCTTCGATGGCAATTAATGTGAGCGAATGGCATTCGCGTTAATGTCCGCAAATCGCTTAAAATAGCAGAAAGTAACATCAACAATAACCGTATAAACAAGCGCTCTCCCAAATAGATACGCACAATTTCGAGGCAATCCAATATTTAGCGATCACTGCCGGCTACCTACAAGATCATTTATGGATATATATGGCCCCCCATGGACATGGGCTTCATGGTGTTGATGCCGGCGATGCGAAACCCAACATTACGATGCCGCTGGCAAAGTCGTTACACTTTTTACGAGTCGCAGTCTTGCCATGGAAAATCGCATTAGTTAATCCGACAGATACATATGCAAAAAAAGCGTAAGAAACTCAAAGGAGAACTGCAAATGGAATGAACGAAAAAGTAGTTCCTGCACGGGGATAAACGTGGTAGCTTACGTATATAATAACTTGATAATCCCAAATACTTACGAAAAAGTTTATAATTTTTAGAGCGTATATTAACCCTAAATTCGGCAATATTATTAGAACGTTATACATTTAAAATAACATATAATCTTTACGAAATTGAGAATATAAATTGAATTAAAATATTAAAAATTATATTATAAAATATTCAAAACTATGTTTCATTTGAATATTATTTAAACAACAATCGTATCTGTTTGCCATTAAAGTAATAAGGGTGTTCTTATAATTTTCAAAGTTATTTTAATAACAATTAGATGATTGATATGTTTTCTCCATGTGCATGAGCTCTTCATATGCGAGTATGATAATTTCATTGGAGTTTTTCCTGGGCCTCTCGACTGTGCTTATTTAACTATTACCACTTCCTTCGCCGGCAATGGTCGATGGTTTCAGCTGATTTATTGTTTGTCATACGCTTTGAAATTGCGCTTTAAATTTTGCACCGCTTCTTGCAGCTCGCAACTAGCAAGTTGCAAGTTGCAACAATTACATGGCCATGGCCATGAGGCCACTGCCATTGTTATCTGTTTTTTTTGCATGGTTAGTGTGGATGGCAGGGTTTCATTTCGTTTCGCAAAACCCCTTTGGAAGCCCCGCGCTATTGACTATTTTTTTCGCGCTTAAGTTGTCGTCGTCGTTATATTCCTTCCTGTCTGTCAGTCGCTGAATTCCTGAGCCGGTCCCCAACTCCATCTCTTGTCGTTCGTCGTTCTGTGATTTATAAAAGCACGGACGACGACTCGACGGAGGAGCTGGAATGATTCTTCGACGCTGGGCCCCCAAAAGAATTTGCAGCTCCACAGAAACAGAAAAAGAAACAGAGAGAGACGGCGCGTTTGAGAGTGAAAGAGACGGCAAGAAACATGAAGAAGCTTTTAACGAACTCTTTTCATTTGTACTTTGGTACGTAGTATGATGACATGGTTTTTTTACTCGCTCTCTACTTTTTTGAATGCTCTGCGAAGGGGTATAAAAACCAGGTAATTGAGCTTGGGAAAGGAACTGCAGATGCTGTGCAGGTTTTTATAACATTTAAATGGGTTTTTATTATTTTTATTTTAAAGGAAGCATTTTCACTTCTTGACCATTTCGGTGCGCCTCTAGTTTCCTGTTTTCAAATTATTTTTTGGTTTTTACTAACGTTTGTAAATTTTTAAATTAGTGCTTCAAATAAAGTAAAAAAAATTATAACAAGTATTTTTAAGGATTGAAATAAAATTGTATTTTTTAATTTGCTCCTTAAGTAATAACACATTTAAATTGCAAAGTTAAATTGTAATTATAATTACAGCGAAAAGCGAAAAGTTCTTAAAATTTTATAAAGATATATAGGTATAGTAAATATCTAATAAAATATACAAGAGTATCCAAATCTTCGTTTCGTCCATATAAAACACATCCCTTATCGCTTCCTTTGCTTTTGGTTATGCATATGTATCGTCTCTTAGGATCGTTCGATTCGGTATTTCTTTGCCGTTTCCCTTGATTTCTTCCAGGTTGGTTGTATTAAAATTTTGCTAAACAGAAATTTGTGTATGTGGAGTGGCGGTTCGGGGTCTGGGTCTCCAGATGCCTACGACTGCTCCTTGACGAGAGGTTCCTGGGCCCCCGAGTTCCCAGTTCCCAGTTCCCAGTTCCCAGTTGTCGGTTTGTCTGGCGGCATCAGCGACATATCGACATCGGACTGGGTGCATCGGTGAGTTGAAGAAGTGATGACAACAACGACGTATGAGCACCCGGGTTTGTGCCGCATTTAAATTTCAAATTGGTTCGTTAACATGAAGTTAACATATCTGCTAATTGCTGATTGCCAAAGTCGCTCGCTGCCAGAGACCCAGAGCCAAAGAGGAAGCTCCGTTGCGAAGCGAACCCGAATCCGAGCCCCAAAGATCCAAGAGGGGAGCAGATGCCCAGATACTCGTATTCGGTTAGCAGCTACCAATGTAGTCCGGGCCAGTATCTTGATGCCTCTGTGCAGGCAACGGCAGCATCCACAACAGTAACAAGTTGGAGTACCGTCGAATGGCATCCCAACTGAAAGATACCTGGTACTTAATTTGTGTGAGAGAACCAAAAATGTCTGCTTGGTTTAGTGGGTAATTTATTGCATACTTCAGGGGTCCTTGTAAACTTCACCGGTATTTTAAGAAATTTATTAACCATTTCTCTAGAATCTCAGAAATATTATTTTTTAATTTTTCTAAACATAAATTACTAGTTTGCAAGATATTTTACTAAACTGTTGCTTGATAGATTTTTATGATCACTTTTAAACTATTCAATATCTTCGAAATATCATTTTAATATGGATGAATATTGAAACGGTTGTAAAGAAAAACATTATGTTTTTTTATCGCTTGAGGTATATTGGTTCTTTACAACTTACTTTAGAAATTAATTTGGATTAAAATATTCTATGTGTAATACTTCTTTGTTTAAATAAGGTCACCCGATTTGTATAAATAACTTTATATGACTTACAATTTTTCAAAGCTAGGTTTGGGTGATACAATAAATCTACGAAACAAGTCGGCTCTAAAAGATACAACAACTTCTGTTTCTATAATAAAGATGAAGTAAATATAATTAAATAAGCATTAATAAAATATACTCAATTGAAAACTTAAACTAGGGGGTATGACAAAACCAAAAAAGAAAGAAGAAACAAAAAATCTAGCAAACGCAGGAGCAACAACAAGTGTGGCAGGTATATTGCAGTCGCCTGCATCGGCGTCCTCCTCGAAATAAGCGTATCTAATAGATACTTGCACACGCAGTGGAAACTGCAGAGGTAGCAACGCCATCACCATCTCATTTCATCCCAACCCATCCCCAGAAGCTTTTCCTTTTCTGCCTTTCTTATGGAAATTTGATGTTGTTGGAAAGTTAAGTTCATTAAGTGTTAGTATTTGAACCTCTGGCAGACAGCCTTGCCATCGATACCAATCTCAGGAGTCCCACCGCCTCCTTTTCCTCCTCCATCTCCATGTTGCTTGTTGGCTGCAACTGCTGATGATGAGCAAATTCAAGTGTTTTTGACCAGCCGGTGGGCTTGGCCCGATCCGTTTTGTTGGCCTCCACTTGCAGCTCTCCGGTATTTGGCCATTTGGGCATTTGGGAACACACGCACGCAGCGCAGACACCTTTGATAAGCAACCAATTGAGGCACACACGCCCATGGGTGGCTTTTCAACTGGGCCAGGGGCGGGGGCACCTGGAAAAGTGTATTGGAAATTAACTGACACAACTCGGGACCCCGGAAGGGGGGGCCTGGGCATATCGAATATAGCCAAGGAATGAGCACGAGACAGAAGCCTCCTTCTGGAATTCCTCTCGTCTGGCTGCCAAGTTTCCGAAAATCCCCAAAAGTGGCTTCTTCTGCGTACAAACATGTTTTGCATAATTTTCGTAGTAGCTTCAATGGACGTTGTTCAATTGCCAAGTTACCAACAGTTTTCATCAGTCTTGATTTAAATTGGAAACAACTGTTAGGATTATTAATAAGAAAACAATTGCTCAAAGAACAAATTTATGAGTGATTGCTATTTATTATTTCGCAAAATATAATATTATAACCAATTTTAGAACTCTAATGACTGAAATTTAAAATATTTAATTTTTAGTAAATTTATTTACTTTCACATTTTTGATAAAATTGAAATATTCACAAGAATTTAAATAAAGTTCTTATAAAATAAATTCAATGGACGCAAAGAGAAAAATTTTAAATAATTTTTGGCAGTTTTCGTTTAAATTGGAGAGCGTAAAATTTCATGGGAATGTGACTCTTGAATGTCAGCACATCGATCCGCTTCCTGATTTCACCAGAACAGAACCCCAGCGAACTTGGACGCAAAAACCATCTGTCAGTCGCCGCACATCCTCCCCCGACTCCAAAACATATTCCCATTCGCCCATCCGACACTTCCACTAACCCAAGGCCAACAAAAATTCGCAAAGCCTTACAATAACAAACGGCAAAAATAACAACAGCTTCAGCAACAACAAACAAGCGCGGACTGGGAAAAAATTATGAAATATGCAAAGCAATAAACAATTTAAAATCAAATAAAAAGACAACTTCATGCAACCCGAATCCGAAAATCGAAATCGATTGCAGCTTAAACTTGGCTGGGACAGCACCAAAAAAAAAAAAGAAAAGAGCAGGCAAAAACCAGAACAAAATAAATAAAAACACAAATAAAAAAGATGAAAAAATATCAATATTTTATGCTTTAAGCATTTGTTTGCTTAGAACGACCCCCGAAAAGCCGAAATCCACCAGACGAAGTGGACCGGCGATCGAAGTTGGAGTCGAAGTCGCCGGATTCAGAGTTGGACCACATGGCACACTCGGAGTTGTAGCTCCTCTGGCCAACTGTGTCCCCCCGAGGTCCCGACCCCCCTTGAAAACCCCCTCTCGAAAACCCCTCTATGTGGTGCCTACTACTGTTGCGGCTGCCGGTTCGTTGTTGTCTAAATTTATGATTATTGCCCTGCCAAGCATCTTACGAGAAACGGCACAAAAAAAAAAAACAGAATTCGCCTTGGCTCAGCCGAAAAAAAATATCCGTCGGAAGAGGAGGTTATCGAACATCCACATACCCTTCGGATTCGAAATGTCCTATCAGCAAAATATTATACAAACAATCTAATTATTTATGTGTGATTTTTGTTTACCCAACAATGTTATTCGTTCTACTAATTCTCTATTTCATTGAGCTGTCTTTGAAATTTCATAAACTTATTGAGTATTAATAAAAGATTTATTCTGGAATTAAATTTAGCTAAATTCTTGTAATTAAAATAGAAATTCTTTTCTTAATTTAACTGCTGATGATTGTAGCTGGAGCCTCTTCGCTAAAGTCTAAGACTTCTCTAAATAAATAATTAAATATTAAAATGCCTAAAACTTAATTAAATAATTAAATACTTAAAGAGTTACGTTATTGTATTACATTTTTGTTTACTTTTTTTAGGGCAAGGTGTAAAATTTCATAGTGAAATTGTTTGTGATCCCTTAACTGATAAAATATCGTATAAAATGCCTAATAAAAAAGACCCTCTGATAGGGTATTGAAAATGCAGTGAATGTGTGGGGAGGCGGGTGGACAGCGGGTCCAAGTGAAGTGATTCTGCAGTTATAAAAATTGGATTTTGCGCGCAACTTAATCACATTTTCGCCTCCAACTCGAGAGACTCTCTCAAACTTGTGCTTGCCGCCCCCCGCACTTCCACCTCCTCGGCCATTTCAGCTATTTTATTGCCGTCGACTCATTGTGACGATTTTTTGCCGAGTGTATGTGAGTGTGTGCTTGAGTGAGGTTCGCTTAGAGATTCCTCTTTTGCGGTGGCTCCTTGTGCGCTGGGCGAAAATTTACGATTATATCGAAATCTGATGGTTTATATGCCAGACTCACTGTGGCCGAAAAAAAAGTGGAAAAACAAAAAAGCATACACTCCCATAGAGCGACTACTTTGTATAGAAGATTTACGGAAAAAAATTAATTTACGATTCTAGTGAAAATCAAATTACGTAGTCGCCGTGTCTTCACTGAGCCAGCAACAAAGTTTTATTTAAATTAGAGTTCCGTAATTAATTTCCAAACACTGGCGGATGGAAATCGAGAAGACCTAGTCGTAAGTTGATTAAAGCGCTAGAGATAAAACCCGTTTAATTTCGTTTAATGTCCCGCAATGATTAACCAATAACGATAATGAATGGAAGGGAGCTCTATGAAAGTGGGGAAAAAGTTTATAAATGCAATTGCATTTAATTCGTCGGCTGGGTAACTCACTTTTATGAGCTTCACAGAGAAATACCAAAAAGCAAAATACTGAGGAAGGGAATACAATTGGAAGTGTATTGATAAGCGACTTAAGGGTTAGATAATAAAATTAAATGAAGATAGGTGAACCTTTTCTGGTATTACTGTGAGAACTGCGCAATGAGTTTTAAAGGCAGTCATAAAATAATGCGTAATCCCAAGATCCACAGAAACGGGGGAGTACTTGCATCTTAAGTTTATTTGTGTGGGAAATGTCTTAGACATTTCTGAGTAACCTAAATTACCTTTTATTTATGCAAGAAATGCCCTTCGTATGACTCGGCTTATATTCTTGGATTGAGTTATGAATTAAGTAGCTCAGGTTTTGAAACGGGGGTAAAAATGAATGAAGTAAGATGGACTTAACAAGTGGCGTAAAATGATAAGAACCATTCTTTCGATCGTTTACAAACCATAAAACCGTTCTTACGTACGTGCAATAACAATATGCTAATGCATAAAGATAACGAAGCGATAAAAACATGCATAGCATATTTATAAGCAATGTTTGCAATGGGCTTAAAGTGTGGTTGCAAAAAGTTTGCAATAAATTAATATATTGCGAGTTTTAGTAGTGAGTATGAATACTTATCCATATCAGATACCAGATGTAAAAAGAAATGTTCTTTGCTCACCTTATAAAGTGACTCATATACCTCCTGCTGATTAAGCGATTCTTAAGCGTTTGAGCCATCAAGCTGGAATTTTCCCCATAAACAGGATCGCTGAGCGTTACACCTAATTACGTAAGAAGATGCCCGCACACCCGCACAATCCCAATGCACAATAAACGATAAACAAGCGCCGTAAAGCGCGGAATAAAATAAAATATTAACAATCTAATCCAATAAAAAAGAGTTGTAAATGTGCCAAGTGAATGGCGACAAGAGCCCAAACAAGCCACAAAACGAGTGCGTTATACGCAAGCAGTCATCATCATCCTACCAATTCGATCCATTGCGACCAATCCCATACCATATAGTAATAGTATAGTATAGTACTTAACATCCAATGAAGAGCTTGGAGCTCGCCGCTCTGTTCTGCTCGATTCCCCAATAAAACGACTTGAAGGTTTTTACGGATGGTTATGCGATAGTTACGGCTGCCATATATATATTGGCTGCACTGCAATCGTGAGAATTGCCCAGATGAGTGTTCTAACGGTTTATGCAAAGCATGGTCACACCATCAAAGCCCCCACCTCACCCTCCCCAACCTTTTGCTGGATGTCGAGAGTCGAAAGGAGCCAATTAGCATGCACTAAAAGTGCAAAATGCATTCTGCAAGCCAGGGCATTACATTTCATTACATGCATTCGACGAACGACGGGGCACGCATTGTAAAACATGAACGGGGGAAAAAAATAAATAGAAATAGAAATAAAATAAGGGAACATGGGTATGCCCACAGTTAAGAACAGTTCAGAACAGTTCCCAGTTCCCAAAGCCTGGCTGACCATTTAAATGAAGTTGAAGTTGGGGCCGAAGCTACGATTTCGGGCCATGTAATTGAAATGTGCGACTGGGCTGGCCCAAAGAGAGTGCAACTATAAAATTAGTTTTCATGGCGTTAAGAACAGCGTTTCCAAGTAACGAAGGGCCAAGAATTCAATTTAATGCATTCAGGTCTCTTCTCGGGGTTCTTTAATTTTATGGTCGCCAGGCGAGCGCATAAAAAGGTTATCGGCATTTAAAAGGGCAACTATAAAAAGCCAACCCGAGCTATTAAATAGCATTATTTACACTCGGGGAGTTGTCCGTCCGTTTCTGTCCGTTGCATGGGAGAGTGCCGAAAGTGCGTGCAGTGTCCGGGTAATTGGAACAATTCCGCTTCTTGGACAATGATAAGCATTACTACTCCTCCGTTGAGACAAGAGTCAAGTGCACCGCCCTCCCTTTATTGACAGAAATTCTCAGCTGGGCCCTGGGATTAGAACCGGCAAAGATTGCGTGCCAACGGAAGCCTCCCGGGCACGATCACAAATATAATAAAAATATAAGCAAACTCATATTTTCATAATTGGCCAAACTGCTCCGCTGGGCAATTATCATAATTGCATAATTTTCGTTCTAAACAAGCCCGAAAAGAGTAGACATAAAATAAACAACACACATGACAGCCAATGGGTGAGTTTCGTGCACTGCAAGAAGTTTAAAATCGTAGATTTTCTGACTTGATTTGAAGTAGGAAATTGTTGAAATTATATAAGCGAAACTTGGAAGTTGAATAAAATTACACGATCAGTTAATTTTATCTTGGTAATGATATTAATTTCATTTGATGTATATTAAGTATTTAAAATAATGTTTCTTTAATAATAGTTTAGTTTAAAACTTACAATAAAAATTCAGCTAAATTGTGGATCCACAAATTTAAATATGGTTTAGTTTTCATAAAATGTAAAACACTTGTTTTAACCAGATGGAATATTTCCATGCAAATAAGATCTTTCACATTCTTTGAATATCTTGGCGCTTGTAGCTTTTTTCTACCATCTCTTTGGTCTCCACATTTTCTCTCTCTGCTGGGAAACTTAGCTAAATTTATATGTTTACTATTGGATTTATGTCTCTCAGACGCCGGCGCAGCAGCCGCCAGCTCAGGTTCGGCTGGAGATTGAGATTCAGGTTCGGTTTAGGGTTTTCAGCTGGGGTTTGGGACTGGGACTGGGGATTTGGACTGGGCCTGAGGTTCGGGTTACCGCCTGTCCAGGAAACAATTATCCACATGCTTGTTTGGCCCATTGGGGGAGCGTTCTCTCTACGGAAGCGATGTTTCCAGGGGCGTCGGTTTCGGGGGGAGCATTACGAGTTGGCCCGAGGGATCCCTTTTTAGCGGGCTCCAAGGAGGGGAGATCTATAAAGTAAAGTCCGGTCCGTTCGCCGCGCATGCGCGTTTAATTTGCTGCGGCCGCCTGTTTTCGGTTTCATTTTTTCGGGACAGCGAAAATGAGCGAGAGGCGGTTGATTCAAATTAGCCACGTCTCCTCGGAGGAGAAATATCAGGCAGTGGCAGGCAGCAAGACAATGGAATGAGCAGGCGGTGCCCGGAGGCGTGTACCAGGCCGAAAAGACTCGGGGTTCGGAGTTGGCCAACCAGACCAACCAGGCCAAACTAACCCAGCCAACCGACCAACCGACCAACCGTCCAGCCAACCAAAGAGCCACGACTCCATCTCCAACTCCAGCGCCAAACTGCCTTTATGTGCATATGCGTTTCACTCGCTGATTATAGGGTCGAAATTGCCGGGTTCAACAAGATTATTAATGTGCGCCAGCTTGTTTATACAGATACACATATGCAGATACCCCTACAGCGGGGTCCAAAATAATACTAATTGGCTTTTGAGTTATTCAAAGACTTGAGCACATTTTATTTAGTGGGTTACCTTACCCGGTCAATAAAAATCGTTTATTATTACTACCCAAATTTAAAAATATAAAAATTTGTAAGTTAATTTTTAACATTTTATACGACTTTATGAAGTCTTAATTTTAACACCAAAAATAATAAAAATATTAAGTAAAAACGTATTTTTAATGTTGCAATTAAAAACAATAATTGCATGGTATAAAAAAGTCATGCCATAAAACAATGGCATTTGAAAGTATGTTATGTGAGTAAATTAATCAATAGTTGCAAAATAAGTTTCTCTAGTAAAACCAATGTTACAGCAACGAAATATTTTAATGGGTTTCAGTAGAAGTTTATTGAAATTTATCGTCATCAAAAACATAATTTTGACTATTTTAAATATCCTGCAAAAATCGTTTATAATATTTTGAAAATGTTTAAAGCATGACAATACTAACCAGTTGACCTCAACTGTTTGTGCGTGTGCGACTTGGGATTTTTGTTCTTGTTTCGTATTCGGAAATAAATTGGGGAATGGCTGCAGCCCTAAAATAATTTACCTCTTAACCGTTGTTTGTTTAACCCAAAAACCAAATTAAATGCGAATGACAAACGGACGAAATGGATTGGATTGGATTGGACTGGACAAGGTAACACCGACGGAGACACCAACAAATCAACGACACCCACACCGAAGAGTGCGAAAATAATGTTATAAATACTTGTGATCCCCGGCTCCCAGATCTTTGGATCTGTGGAAGAAAGACTGTTTTGCGTAGGTCGGTCACTCAGTCCCGGTTCGGACTTAAGGCCCAAACAAAAAGAAAACCAGGCCCGAAAAAATGTTGGTTCTGTTTTTATGTTTTTGGTCTTTTTTTCTCTTTTTTTTTGAGATACATGTGTTCATATGCTGACATATCCGCAATGTGGCAGCATAATATAAATTGACATTGACAGTTGACATTTGTGGTACATAAATGTTAGCCCAGGCCCGTTCATATATCATGATGACCATCAGCTCTCAGCCCCAGCATCTCAGAAACTCAGAAACAACAGCAGGCGGCGTCTTACTTATAGACTCGACCAGGTTTCTTAGCTTTCTTTCTCTGGCTTTTTGTTTCTTTCCGTATTTTTCGAGACACATTTTTTTGTTTTGTAAGTTTTCAAGTTAATTTGTTGTTGATAGGTTGACATTTTCAATTGGGGCAAACAAGGCGTCCGCTGCATGTGGTGGAAGAATTTTCTGTTCACTCGAGATGAAATGAGATGAGGCGGAATGGAATGGACTGGCCGATAGGTGACCGCAATTCAATTTGAGTGAAGGAATTGTGGCCAAAATAATTATACACTAATGAGGCACCACGTTCTGGTATCGAAAATTGTAATTGATGAAATTGTAAGCTCCATTTTTGTTTTCACAAATAATAATTGAATGAGCTGTGTGTTGTTTTTGATAGAGTGGAGTGTTTGGGACACTCAAGTGACGTTGAGCCGGCCTACTGGTGGGTAGATGTCGGTCAATGGTGATATTTACGTATGTCCGATGAACATATGTGCGTTATAACCTTGATAACATCTTTTGAAAGTCAGGTCAACTGCATGAATGAGGTGGGAAAACAATGACATTAAAATTGTTGGAGAAGAATAAGAGTAATGATAAAGACAGATAAATAATTTTGATGGAACAAAATAAAAAGGCATAAACATTTCTGACCAAAATTAAATAATCGTTTAGGAACCAAAATAATGACTAAGAAATGTAAGATATTTGTGAGACGTATAATATTTTTTCAAAATCCAGAATTCTATAATAAATTAATTTCTTTACAGTTTGAAATTGGTAAAAGCTTATTAAAAGAAAATATTTATTTTGTAAGAAGAAAGACTAAGTGAAAACTGCCTTATTAAAATTTATGTATTCCTCACTTATTTTCCATTCTGGTTACATAAGGTACCATCAGAATTTCTCAGGCGTTTTGCACTTAAAATTTAAAAATTAAATTCCCAATCTGCTTGTTACTTTGAAAGACCGATATTTTCAAGCACGTCAGGCCATAAAGAATTCAACTTTAGTGCTTCCTCTCAATTGAATCGAACCGAGTGAGAACGATCCCAATCAAAAATCAAATCAGTGCGCTTACCCCTTCCACGCGCTGGAGTTTCAGAGCCCCAGTGTTTGATCCCATCTAATTAGTATGCCCGCTCATGCCTGCATATATGAAGCGATGGAGGTGCGTCTGGAATCTCATATCCAGGATGACGATGGTCTTGAACAGGAAAGCGAAAGAACCGCCAGAGTCAAGCAGTCTGCTCCTGGGGAGACACTCTGTCTAAGCCAGGGAATATGGTAATTGCCCCTTGGGATTAATGATTCTCTTTTTTTCGGGTCCCTTATCTCTGCATGTAGCCCATTATTTAAACTCCGTTGCCTTGATCCTTTGACCCGCAGTCTCCATTCGGCCTTTTATCCACCGCTTCATGTAACCCAAAATCAAATAGGGTATAGCAAAGGAAACCCAATTTGATAACATTTCAGATAAGAATCAATCGCTGTGCTGTTGGCACTCTAGAAAAAAGTTTAAAAATATACACATGCAATTGCACAAAGAGAAATAATATCCACAACTTCTATACAAAAGTGAATTTTAGAAAGCTAATAATAAAAAATTATCTGACTAAAATAAGTAGTGGTATTACTTAAAATGTATTATTTTTTGTAAAAGTGATATGATTTTTTTTAAGCATGATAATTCTCAATTGAAATATACTAATATCAATTGCTGACAAAATTATAATAGTAATATAATAAAATAGGATCTTTCTTCAAAGTATTCTTAATATTTTAAATGGGAGGGATGAGATATTTTGGCATTTCCGTGAAGATTGTTCTTAAAACCTTTCCTGTGACATTTTTTCCTGTGCATGAAATGCAAAGAGTAACTCCAAACTCGAAATTTATTCAAATTAGGCTAGTGTTAGGGTTATGGTAGAGTAGTTCACAGTGCGCGACACCTTGCGGCATCGACAACAACGCACGTTGCACTCAACGCAACAACGCACACGGCAACAACAACAATGGTCGGCAGCAACAACAACAAGTACCATCGGTAACAACAATGGAACACACTAATGCCCATTCCATCTGACCGGTCAAAGAGTTGCAGAGGTGTTCCTCCCATCCCGAATTTGGAATTCTGTCCCCTGGTTATTGTTATTTGGGTGCTTCTTCTTTTGTTATTGTGTCGCTGTTTTTGTTACTCTCTGTTGTTGTTTTTTGAACTTGTTTCGTATCGTAAATTCAATAATTTTGACATTTTATTGCATTTTTATTACGTTTTGTGACATCATTAAACGTTTTTATGAGTTTTCTTTGTCGCTATTTGCTGCCCTCGAACTTTTTCTGTTCTCCTTTTTTTTTCGATTGTTCATTTCGATTGTGTTTTTAGATGCTCTTCAAGCAAAAGAGTTGAGTCGAGTTGAGTGGGTTTAGTGCTGGGGTTTGTTTGCATCTGATGGATGCATTTGTTTCCGATGGGATTTGATGGAGATTAGAAGTCACATATTTATGGCACTTCGTTCGGGCGAAGTAATTAACGATCTGAGTGATTGATTTGTCAATGAAGCTGTTGAAGTTAATCTCTGGCGAGATGCTGATTACTGCCGAGTTTTTACAGCGGAAATGCAAATTAAGAGGAGCTTTTATTGTCAATTAGACACAAATAAACATTAAACCCCGAGTTAGCACCTTAAAATATTCCATATCACCTGAATTTACTTAAATATTGATGAATAAGGGAAAGTTCAAAGTAATATAATTAAATTGGTAAAAGTTAAATTAATGTTATTTTATGTATGCATAATATTAAAATAAAATAAATCCGTTTTATTTTCATAAATATTATAATACATTTTATTATAATCAAAATTTGTTATAATAATTCTTAAGTTGCTTTTAAATATTAATATATTTTTAAGATAACACCAATTAACCGGAAAACAAAATCGAATATTATATTATTTTTGCATTAACAAAGATCCCAACTTAACTAAAGTTATTGGAGCTTATTTCCATTTCTAATTATTTATTAAATGAATGGTACTACTTATTTACGGAGTAGGTTTTAAATTATTATTTTATAATTTGAAACAAAAAAATCAAATATTTTAAATATATGCTGGTAGTAGAAAATAGAGATAGAGTATCACCAATTCCATGTTCTCCCAACCCTTTCTTGGGGATCACATTTCGTTCTGGGGTCATCATTCTTGCACTGGTCGTTTGATGTCAATAATAAAAGTCGTTGTTCCTAAGGAAAGCCAGACTTTTTAGGGGGCAGTCGTTAGGGGAACGTGCATATTAAATGCCTGTCTTCCGCGACCTTTTCGGACCTGGCCCTTTCGGCTAACAGCCATGAAATTAGACGCACACACATGTGACCGGCGAAAGGGTTCAAATGGCCGGTGGGGGAGGGGGGCGGAGGTCAAACCTGATGGCCTATTGAAAAGTAAAATTCGAAACTTAATTACCTGGGGCAGGTTCAACTTGAACTTCCCTAACAAACAGCTGACAGTTGGGAAACACCCGCGCAGTTTGGCCAGAAATGAGCTGGATGAACTGGAGGAGGGTTTCCGAGTTAATGGCTAATGGTCGGCGATGCTCTTCGATTTTCTCCTGTGTAAAATTGCTGTAAGCTGGCCCATCCGTGCACTCCGTTGTTTTGTTAATTTGTTTAATTGTCTTGCATTTTTTTGGGACTGTCGAGTCATGTGAACGAACATCTTGTGCGGTTCGATGAGGTGAACGCAATGAACCCTAAAAACGCTTGCACATCCGTCTCAGTGAAGCAAAACCATTGTTGCGTTTTGTTTCGTTTCATTTCGAGTTATTCAAAATAACCTCCTGTGGGTTCCATTGTCTGAAGAAAACGCTGTGGATAACATAAAGAGAGAAAGACACATCAGGTGTACCCAAAACGCTAATGAAACTCCTCGGAAAAAAGAAAACTTTTCATTTTTTGGGAAATTTTTCAACGATTCCAAATCGATCGTGAGCACTCTCCGCTGGAGCCGAAGATCCATCTTTTGTGCGGAGCTGTGAAAAATACCAAACAACAAGCGGCTTAAATGGCGCTCTTTTGGGGGCCCCCCGAATAATAATAATAATCACAAAGGCGGGGGTACAAAGGGTTCTCTCCGACTCCAAGTTCCCTTCCCTTCACCGACCCACCTGCCCCTAAAAATAAAGAAACTACAATACCTTGAATAAGTTACATGTGTATACACTTGTACAATGCTCACGGGATTCCGATATGGTAATTCATGGCTTTCAAACGTTTTCGGTGATTCAAAGTCTTGAATGGCTGTTTGATTGAAGGAGTGAATATTTTTTGATTTTTATTGAACCGTAGGTGTCTAAATTTGGGCAGCGATCATAGACTTCAGATTTATTGCATTCGATTTGAGTATCTTCTTCGAGTGCTTTGAATTGGACAGGCCACATTTTTTCAGTGTGGAATAATATATCAGAATAAGAAATTCTTTGAAATTGTAGAACAAAATAATTTAATAAATTTTAAGTAACTAATAACACAGGAACACAAAATTAAACTTTGTGAAATTTCCACGAACCATTTCAAGTTTTCCATGATATTTGGGTGCTCCTGAGTAAAAGTCCCATACAAAATTATTTTCCATCACCTACAGGTTCCGCGGTATAGCTAAGAATACAAAAAACCGATGTTTGCCGACATTTTGAATTACGTGGCCTATATAATTGGACCAACCTTTATTATTTTCGGTAGGACCTACTCTCAATACATCAAGGCATTCCTAAAAAATAGTCCCCATTGTGAACCATTGCCCATGTCTTTGGAATTCGACGCCAAAGTTGAAAATCCCAAAATTGTAGAGATTTTTCTAATGGAAAAACAATTCTGAGGATTAAATCTTGAATGGAAGTAATTTTAACTATTCATTGTATCTATTGTTCATTGTATGCTTTAATTTCGGTTTAAAGCGTTTTCATCAGAACATTTTATTGGATTTCTTATACTAATAAAACCGATATTTTTATTTCATTATCTACTCCTAAATGTTGTCAAATTTTGAATAAGTCATGGCAACCTCTAGAACTAAGAAACTAAAATACGTTCACTGAACATACACAGAGAAATGTAAATGTTTACTCCCATTCTGTAGGATGCCTTGACTTTTTTAAAATTTGACAACATTTAGGAGTAGATAATGAAATAAAAAAAACGGTTTTATTAGTATAATAAATCCAATAAAAAATATTCTCATGAAATCGCTTTAAACCGAAATTAAAGCATACAATGAACAATAGATACAATGAATAGTTAAAATTACTTCCATTCAAGATTTAATCCTCAGAATTGTTTTTCCATTAGAAAAATCTCTACAATTTTGGGATTTTCAACTTTGGCGTCGAATTTCAAAGACATGGGCAATGGTTCACAATGGGGACTATTTTTTAGGAATGCCTTGATGTATTGAGAGTAGGTCCTACCGAAAATAATAAAGGTTGGTCCAATTATATAGGCCACGTAATTCAAAATGTCGGCAAACATCGGTTTTTTGTATTCTTAGCTATACCGCGGAACCTGTAGGTGATGGAAAATAATTTTGTATGGGACTTTTACTTAGGAGCACCCAAATATCATGGAAAACTTGAAATGGTTCGTGGAAATTTTTGGCTGTGTACCTGTGTAACGAACGGATATTTATTAAGAAAATAGTGTTATATTTCTGGAATAGTACAAAATATTTACTCTTACAAATTCATATTGGCACTTTCTTATTATAAATTATATTTAAAAATAACAAATTTATAAGGAATAAATAAAACAAGAGCTATAAACTTTTTGACAAATTTATTTACAACACGCATACATTTCCCAAAATTAACACATTGCTTGTCAGTGCGGTTTCAATTGTTGATAATAAAGTGCGACACGAAATAGCAAACCACGACATAAAAGTGATATTAATCCAGTACGCAGTCCTCATAAATTTTATCCTGGTGCTGGACCACCTACCCCTAACTCAACACCCCTACATCAGCACTATTCGACCCCCCTGGTCCTGTATTCTAATTAATACGACACCTTTTATTCCAGCAGATACTCTCATTATTTGTCAAGCTTTTTATCATTTGTCAGTGGAATTGGACAAATTAATAAATTTCCATGAGCAAATGTGGACAGTTGAGTGAAAAATTAGACAGTTAAACGTAGCCAACCCCTAGATAAACACGGTACCCCCATAACTATGCTAATTATGTGAGATATCGAGGTGGACTAGATGCAAGGGCATACTTTAATAAAAACGTTATAATAATTCACTTTCCGGAGGAATTTATTGACCTGCCTGACACACAGAAAGAAAGAGAGGGCTAGAAAACGGAGATGGAGATAGAGAACGAGATAGTCGGTTAACCTGAAAGGCTGCACATGCTCAATGGGCGACATGTGACGATCCTATACCATATCCTCTATATGGAGTGCTGGGGTTACTTTCGCATACCGACCACAAGGAAAACACGCAACCAGATGGAACTGGCAGGGGTTAAGGGTGCGAAAGAGACCGCCGATGCCGACTGAGACGGGAACAGTATAAATTTAATTTAGTCGGCCGGTCGGTCGGCTGTTTGCGCCTAACAATTAAAAGGCAAACTTCAACTAGAAACAATTTTCAAGATGAATACAAGCAGATAAGACGCGCGGGGCTCTGGAGGGTTAAGACGAGGGTCGCTGCTTTTGGCATTTACGCATGGCATGCAGTTGACGCCCAGCTCTCGGCTTTTGGACCCCGTTTCGTATGCGCCGGCGTCTTTCCCTTTGGAACTCCCCTTCTCTATTTTCTACGATCGCCTATCCACTGAGGTGAAAATATACGAAAGGCTAGCTAGATTGGTCAAAAAAAAAGCTAGATAGTTATACCATATCTACAGTAATAAATGGAATAAAATAAATAGATATATAAACAAAAATCTATCCACCTTTATTAATAATTTTTTTAGTTTAAGTCTTAAAAATTTATTTTAATATTAAGCATCTGACTTTAATTGTGAAGTAGTAATATCTAAATAACTGTTATCAATCATTTTCAAATACTTTTTTTAAAAATCCTCTTGAATTGTAAGATTTTTAGTTTTTTTCCATCCAACTAAAAATGAAGTGTTCCATTGATTTAAATTTTGTAAAAGGGCTTAATATATTCAAAGTTTCAGATCCATTAAATATTAATTCTAAGCCCCCAAAAAAACTACATAGCATTAAATATATCAGTAAAGCAGCTAAGCTGGCAGCACTGACACGCTCGGCTGCAGTGACACAGCAAATGCGTGTCCCTACTCGAATACCTGACGCAAAGAGCAAAAATGTTAATAAAAATCATTTAGACAAAGGAAACTGAAATAAAATAAACGGCGGGGGAACTGACTGAGCAGTGTTGCAGTTCAAATTGTGTGTGAGACCATTTCTCAGCTCGTTTCTTAAGCGTTTCAAATTTACGGAAAAAAGTCAAGAAGAATGTTGAAGCCATGGAATATTAATTTGGGGCAGGTAGAGATATGCAAATGAATTTGTTTGAACGTTAATGAGTTGAAAAACGCCTCCTGTCTTTGTTTTTTTCAGTTTTCAGTCTTCAGTTTCCAGTTTCTGCCGCTCTGGAAGTTGGCTGTCGGTTCGCTACTGAACTTCGGTTTGCTTCACTTCAATATTAATTAAAGAAAAAGATTTTCGTTCGTTCCTCTTATTTTTTGTATTTTTCTGCTACTCATTCTCTAGTGGCCGCTGCCGTCGTCAGCATTTTATTTCCTTTAATTAATCATATGCAATTTGGAGTCTGAGATCTCTCGAGCTGCTCCACTCGGTCCGCCGGCCGTTGATCCACTTAATTATTTAGCAATTTATTCTCACAATTGTTAACAATTTTTTTGTTGCTCCCCCGTCTGCACGTTTTGCGTAGTTTGGTAGCCATTCGTCGGTGTTTTCGTTGCTTTGTTGGTTTTTCCACAGTTTTGTGCCATTAAACTAATGAAATTAGGAGTGCTGGCGAGCGAAACTCTATGCTGATAAGGCGAAACTATTAAGGTTTTTGCCCCATGCGTTTTATATCTCTTTTTTGTTTTTTCCGTTTTTTTTTTCGGCGGGTAATTAAAGCGTAATTAATGGTCGTGCTTCCGATTCGATATGGGGAGCCTGCTTTCCGCCTCCTTGGGCGGCATCTGTATTTGGTTTTTCGTATCTGTGTGTGGTGTGCGATTAATCAAGATCAATTAAAAAGAGTTCAAACTATTGAACTATGCGCGTATAACAAGGCGTTCCATGGGAAGCAGAATAATACGAAAGTTAAAGACTTTTTCAATCCATCATGATTGTTTTGGGAGGGCGGCTGGCTGGGCGTGTGATTGGAATTTTCAGAGGCCGAGTTGAGGGGCATTTTCCATGCCTCGTTAAATGGGCGATAAGTTTATTTTGTTATTGAGGTGTAAGTAAATAATATTGAAATAACATCTTAGACTCTGATTTGAATATCTCTCTTCATGCTTTTATTATTTTAATATTTCTTTAATTTAGTCTTGGGTCTAAACTGCTCACACATAAACGTCAAAGACATTTTTAATTTAAATCTTTAAGGGACAAAAATATTTAGCATACAATAAGAGGCAAACTAAATATTTACTTTAATTTCAACTTATTGGATTTACCGGAAATACCAACGGACTTAAAATATGTGTTTTGTCGAGCTACAGTTTGAACCACTTAAGTGCAGATGCTATCACCTGTTTTTTGTGCCTCACAGTGTTCCAGGTGCACAATAAGAAAAATTCAAATCTCACGTTTTTAGCTCAGGTATTCCATTTAATTATGCTCATTTGTGTTTTTCTTGACTTTGACATTTTTTTTCCTAAATATGCTATCACTTGCTAGATATCTGCGTGAACAGAAAAAAACATATCGTATTTTACTTATTAAACACCATTTCAGCCAGAAAACTACACCTCCCCTGTAGCGTGAATAATTGCCATATCAGCATTCTATTTAATTTACTTAAATTCGGTTATCTTTAAACACGGAATCGTGTCATGAAAATGTCAAAACATAAAAAGAGCAATATTTAACCAGAGGTTCAAACTGAATAACCATTCAATTTACTTATTCAAGATAACAAACCGGCCGTAAACCAATTCTCGAAAATATTCGTATTAATTCTGAAACAAAAACCTAACGATAAAAACACCAACGAAATCAAAATATATGCGTATAAAGCCGAAAATCAATCAATTTGTGTATTTTATTGTGCCATCATGTTTTCGTGCCCGTGTTTTTTGGGCCTCGCTGGCATATTCAATTGCCATTTAATTAATTAATCGACTTTAAAATTGTCATTTCAAATGTTTATCACTTATTAAAAATCTATGCGCAAACAGAGAACACACAAACACAAAATGCCGAACACAAAAGGCCATGCGACAGGCGCATAAATTTCCCATGAGCCGAATCAAATAAATTTCTATAGATATTTGGCAAATAAATTCGGTTAAACACCAGCAGATCAGCTCTTAGCTCTCAGCTCTCAGCCCAGCTCGACTTGGCCTAAACGAGGTCCAGTTCCAGTTTAGATCGCTTGACAGTGATAAGCTGGGGCGCTGCTGATGGCGTTGGCCACACGCATTAATTTCGCTTTTGGCTTTCATTAACAAAACTACGGCGAAACATGAAGACAGGCCGGCAGAAAATAAAAAACACAAATACACGAAAAAATAATACAAACCTTAAGAAAGAAAAATGCTTTTTGTGATTGCGTTGGCCGCTGGCCGGGGGTTTGGTTTTGGTTGATTTTTTCTTGGTCTGGGAGGCAACTCGCTAAAAACTCGGACACGCCACATTCGCATTCAATGGTCTTTTGGGATGGGTCAGGGCTTTACTTTGCAGATCGTGACACGAGCGAATATCAGACAGCTTACTTCAAAAATAATAAATAAATAATTAAATTAAATATTTAAAAATTGTAATGAATATATTGGATATTTTAAAATTACTTAGGTTGTGTTTTACATAAATTTTATAATGCAATTTGTTAAAAACGGTTTTACGTACTTTTTAGGAATATTTAAATGAAATATAGGTTTTATATTATAATGTGAAATAACACTATATACTTATATAGCCTTTTTGAATCCAGTATCCCACGATTCCACTTCAATGAAGAATTAAATTAAATCATATAAATTAAAAACACCTTTTTTATACAATCGTATAAGTACTTCTATACTTTTCTTAACTCGCCAAATTAATGGCTTGCCAATTCCAGTCCCTCACGATTCCATCTCGAAATGTTGAACCTGGGCTGGTTCGCCCGCTGTTACTGTTGGTTTGTCTTATGAGTTGTCTGACGCACGATGACGTTTAAATTTCAAATGATTGATTCCCCGCTGGCAAAAACTTTGATTAAAGCCGCACAACGGCAGCTCCGTGTTCCGTACTCTATGCCATACTATCGTGGACACGCCCAGTTGAGTTTTCCCGCAGATCCCGAGCCCGAACCCGATCCCGATCCCAAACCCCGGGAAATGTACGAGTTCTTCGAGTATATGGGGGCTGACGGGTATACTTGGGCATGGACAGATGGAGAGACAGGCCTATTTGCGTGCTTAAATATTTTAATTAAAGAAAAGACCAAGACAGCGGGCCATGTTAGCGGGCCGAGTCAAAATATTTTGGAGGCCCCCATCCCCGACGACTTTGGCACCTCCCCATCGGCTTGTTTTAATTGCAGTTTACATGTCCATTAACAGGCATCCATCCATGTTGGCTGGCCACTATTTTCCCCGCGTTTTCGTGTTCTATCCACCGCTTTTAATTGCAACTGTCATCAGGTGGCCGGCGGTAATTGACGTGCTGCTAAATCGCCTCCAAATAATTCACCAGCCCAAACATTGGCATAAAAACATATGCTAAAAAAGCGGTGAAAAAGCGGGACAGACCGCACTGAATGAGCTGTCAAGAAACCCGACCCGTATGACTGGCGCTCGCATAAAAAATGCGACGCCTTCTTCAATCGATCAAAGCCAATAAACCGCATAAAATGCTCGAATTTCCCCGCCGGCAGTAGGTGTCATATGCGAAATTAACACAACAATCGTTTCACACGCCCATCCCACGGCAGGTGGAAGGTGGAAGTCGACCCCCCGTTCACATAATTGAATTGGATTCAATTTAATCGATTGCCATTCGGTTTATGTTGCCAAAAGGACACTCTAATTGGGGCTGATCGTGTTACGATTGTCGGTTAGATGTGAGTTGGAAATTCGAGTGGGAAATGAACAAAAATTAAATGAAATTACAAGAGAATGGCCATTGAAATATGAATTCGGGGGGAAAATGTTGGAAATGCATGATATATACATATATATAAAGTGCACATTTCTTTAAATTGTGTAAATATATAAAGTTAATCATAAAATGAGCAATATATATTTTTGTCTTCCTCTTGTATTTAAAATATATAGTAACCCAATTCTTATAACTCCCTATTTGATAATTCTTTATTATATCTCAGACCCAGTAAATCAAAACTTTCTCAAAACCTTAAAAAACTCTAACTCTCTTACAAAAAACAATAAAACACCAAGATGCGGATGCTGAATCTAAACCAACTGGCTCCTGATTTTACTACCAATGCAGTGGTAGCTAGTGGCTTTCGGAATTTTTCCCTAACCGATTTGCGTGGCAGATACGTGCTGCTGGTCTTTTATCCGGCGGACTTTTCGTACGTTTGCCCCACGGAGTTGCAGGCATTTAGCGACAGGGCTCCGGAATTTCGGAACGTGGGCTGTGAGGTCCTGGCCTGTTCGACGGATAGTCACTTTGTGCACTGCGCCTGGATGAATACGCCGCGGAAGAACGGCGGTCTGGGGGAGTTGGACATTCCGCTGCTGGCGGACAAGAACATGCAGATAGCCAGGGACTACGGAGTTCTGGACGAGGCCACAGGACTTGCTCTACGTGCCTTGTTCATCATCGATCGCGAGGGACGCATAAGGCAGATCACCGTAAATGACATGGGCGTGGGTCGCAGTGTGGATGAGGCACTGCGTCTGGTTCAGGCCTTCCAGTTTAGCGATGAGTTCGGAGAGGTCTGCCCGGCCAACTGGCGTCCGGGTTCCAAGACCATGAAGGCAGATGCCGCCGGAAAGGAGGAGTACTTCAAGTATGCAGTGTAAACTAACAGTTAAAGTCTTTACGCGGGTGCAAGCAGCCAAATAAACTATAGATACGACTATAGCAAACCTTGGAGATTGATTTATTTTTTATGTTTTTTTTAAAATTATTTATTATACTTCTGTATAGGAATCAAATTTTCTGTGGAGGTATGCATTTCGTAGGCTTTAAAATTTAAATCTAATTATATTTTATTCTCAAACATACATCATTATATTTGATTACATTTTTTAAAATCTTTAGCCATATTAGAAGATATTTTTAAATCATAAAAAATATCAATTTAAACATGCATTCTTAAAAGATATCACCTCTGCCGGCCATTAATTTAATATAAACATTCCACCCAAAATATAATCGGCAATCAGCAAAGGGCAGCTTCAATTTTTATTATAGGTATGGGCATGCCGAAAATAACAAAAACCGATGGCAAAAGGAAGGAGCGACAAAAATTATATCTGAAATGAATACTTATTATTATCGCACGAAAGACTTGCCGCCGTTTGTCATCAAGGTCTTGCTTAATGGATGTGGTTAAATTTTTGCAACTTGTATAAAATATTTTCGCAGCTCTGGTTGTTTTTTTGGGCTACCGCAGAGTCTGGTTGTGAGAGGAAGCAGTCGGCGAGGTGCGATCGAGATCGCTTCTCTTGGTTTTCTCTGCACAGAAAGAAAAGCCACAATGTTAAAATCAAATTTTGGTAAGAATAAAAAAAAACTTACAGTGTTTTTATGTATAAATAATTACTATTTTAAAAAATCACTATGGACGGCAGTCCATGTAGTGACGAAGCGCACCAGGAGAGTGTGCGAAGGCGACTACTATATATACACGAAGAAATGAAAATCTACTGTGATGGTCCGATCATAATGAATGATACACCTATCGAAAGGTATTGCAAAAACTAACAGGATTGCATACCAAGACTTTAAGAAAATCAATTGGCTTGGAAGAGAGAGCAATGAAAGTGAAAAAGTGAAAATATCGAAATTTGGAGCTGTTGGGGCCGCTGGGGATAAATGCCCCCTCGCAATGTTTTAATTGTATTCCTTTTGAAAATACCCGTCGAATGAGGGGTCATTTGTCAAAATCCGACTCTCCGTTCAAAAGTTATAGCCAAAATAAGATTTTCTTCGTCTTCCCAAAATGAAAATTTAATTCTGTTTGTCAGTTTGTCAGTTTGTCAGTTTGTCCAAAACATGTTTCTTAAGTTTTGAAAATTTGATATGACGTTGATCACATCGATATAAAAAACTTTTGTTCTACCACTTTTGGAAAAACTCACTAGTTTAGCGGGAAAACAGCTATAAATAGCTAAAATTCGGAAAGCCGTAACTTCTATACTACTAAAGCTACAGGCTTGTGCTGCATCTCGTTTGAAAGGTATTTTTAAATGCTATAAACGCCTTCTATATGCAATTTGTGTAAATGTAATAATTAAAAAAATATGAACAAAAGACAATTTTTTAAAACTTTTTTTTTTGGCTTTTTTTTATTTTTCTCAAAAACGGCTCTAACGATTTTCTTTAAAACTTTAAACTGTATAGCCCTTGAGATTCCTTAAATTTTGGTATATAACACATTACTGTAAAAAGTCACGTTTAAAAGTTATTTTTATACGAAAATAGCCACTTTTGCAAGCTCGAACTACTAACGCTCCCTGAGTATTGAATTTTGTGAGAGGGTATCCGAACTGTATTTTAGTGTCATGGAATCAGTAAATTTGCACTTAAGAGTTCCATATAGGAATCTTTTGTTCTACGACTTTTGGAAAAAGCCGCTACTTTAGCGGGAAAAAGCTAAAAATAGCTAAATTTCGTTAGTTTGTAAGTTCTACACTACTAAAGGTACAGACATATGCTATACCTCGTTTAAAAGGTATTTTGAAATACTTGAACGCCTTTTTAACTGAATTCGTTAAAATACAATAGTTTCAAAATTATGATTTATGACCAATTTAAATTTAAATGTTTATATTAGCACCTATGAGAGCAAATGTAAACAAACAAAAACTTCTGATATCAAATAAAAACACCTCTTAACGAGGTAAAAAACTAGTGACGATCGCACCTTCAACATACAAAAGTTCTGATATCAACATTTGTGACGAAAAATTATTACACTCGTCATTAAATAGACTTTCTAATATTTTCTCATTCGGCACGCTGCAATAGAAAATGCCTGTGAAGGGAAAAAGACCGGAATAGTTTGCTAGGGCGGGCCGAATGAGAAAATATTAGAAAGTCTATTTAATGACGAGTGTAATAATTTTTCGTCACAAATGTTGATATCAGAACTTTTGTATGTTGAAGGTGCGATCGTCACTAGTTTTTTACCTCGTTAAGAGGTGTTTTTATTTGATAAAAAAAAACAGAAAAAATAGAAAATAGAAATGAAATGTTATTAAAAAATAAAGTCAGAATTGCTATATATATTTCAAATGTGGCATTCCTTATATGTTGGGTAATACAACTTCAACAAAAGTTTTGGTCCAAAACTAATTACTTCGATTTTTTTTAAGGACTAACAATATTGTTTTTGGTTTCAATTATATGTAAATAGTTTACTAAAGGATTTACGAGTGTTTTGATACCCTAAGCCCATACATGATTTAAAATTATATATTACTTAATAAGAAGTACAAGTTATTGTATGATTTTTTTCTCAGTGAGATCTTTACTTTGAGGAGTTTTTTCCCCGACTTGCCAGCTTGTTGTCGCCTTAGTCATTGGCGGCTGCTGTGGTCGCCGGACAACCTCAATTGGGGCCACCGACTGCGCCCTCCTCGCAGCAGTCACTTCACAACTTTGCGCGCTTATCTTAATTGTTGCTCGCATATTAATTTCGTACCTGCTGTGCTGACAACAACCTGAAAGCCTTCCCTTTCCCCAAAACTTGGGAACTGGCCAGTAACTTCGGAGCAGAACAGAAACGAACAGAACAGCCCATCCTGGTGCCTCCAATCAATGCTCTCATTCGGGGACGATGTCGCCTGTCGCTTGTCTTACTTTATTGTTGACAAATTAATAGATTGTGCTGTCCATATTAACACGTTTACGTGTTGCGCTTCCTTCCGGCCACAAAATGGGGCATTAAAAATGCATGAGCATTCCGAACCGCAGTCCAACGGCCGGCTATCGCTCTGATTAGTAGTGAAATGTGTTCCGATTCGAATGCATTTTAATGCCCATCGGCATTTCACGTCATTTCATTTCGATTCATTTTGTTGTTCGGTCAAACTTACGTAGTTGGAAATGGAAGATCGATAATATTTAACTTAAAGTTTCACAAATGATAGTTTTTATAAATCTTGTTTAAATATACGTTTAGTAGTTTAGTTTATAAAGATTTTTTAATTTCTTTATTTTAATAATAATTAAGAAAGTATTAATATAACATTATTATGTTCCTGTATGTTTGAGATGCTTTTAATGATTTTAATTATGGCCGTGATAAGAGCCAGTTGCAGAGACCGCCGGAAGCGATTTACGTGCCAGTCGAGAGTCCCAACTACGGATCAGATAAGCTCGATCCACACGCTTGTATATCTGGCCAATGATTGATTACGCTGGCGGATCTGAGGCCGATAAACGAGTTGATTAGCAACTGCGGCCAGATCTCGATCTCCATCTCGATCGCCATCTCCATCTGAATCAGCGATCTCGAGGCCTAAGAACCGGAGACGTGACGCTCTCCTCAGAACCTCATCGCCGTAATTGCGGCAGATGCGGTTCTTTCATCGCTTCTCGCTGGCGCCTCAGAACGGAGCGACGTGCTCTTTCTCACCTGGCCACAACTCCCTCCCCTCGGAATTGGCATCGCGATATTCCCGACCCAAAAGGGGAGACATGCCTCTGGGTTAATCAACTCAATGGAATAGCGGTCTCGACAATGTGCGTACATCGACTAGGAAGTTGCACTGATAATGGAGAGTACGGAAATTGTTGCTCGATTGCATAGTGATTTTAAAAAGACCCCAGTTGAAATAATTGATGGGTTCTATATAAAAAGATAGCATCCATGTAGAGATGGTAAATAACAGATTGTAAGCATTTATCACATCCATTTAAAATCTGGCAGTCAATAAAAATATTAAATAAATTTTTTTTGTTCAAAAAATACATTTATTTTGTATGTTTGTTCATGGCAATCTTAAATAATTTCTATCGAACATTCGTCTACATCTAGCTTAAGATATGTATATCTTGCAAAATTATAAACTAAATTAGAGAAAGAATTTCTAAAAAGAGATTCAACCCACAAACAAATTAAAATAGTGTAACAACACAAAAATTGCGTCATAAAGAAAATTGAAAAAAAATGCATTATGTTAGCAAATGGCCAAATAAACTTTACTTCGTGCCATTGGAAATTACCAAAACGAGTCATAACAGGTGTGAATTTTATAGTGAGCCCCATGATGCATAATAAAATAAATAACCAAGATCCGCTGCTCAACAAATTTATTACCCAGATGTTATTGCTCTGCGATGGCGTATAGAAAACCATGGAGAAAGCCATGACTAATAAAATCGGAAACCAGGAAACGAATAGCCATAGTTAGAGCCGAAATCATTCAACTGGCCATCATCTTGTGGCATTTCGACTCCCAGGAACTGTCCGAGCCATCAGCATAATCATCGGGCGGTGGGATATACCGATCCGAACCGATCCGATCCCCCGCACATTGCAACACATCTGAAATCATCCCGGCGATGATATGTGGATAATGGCTTTCTGGGCACCATCAACAACAGTTTATCTTGCCCTAACCTTCAACCTTTTGTGGCGGCAATCAAGTTGGAGTTGTAGCTTGGAGTTGGACTCCCAGCTCTGAGTACCCAGCACCCCTTCACCCTTCACTCAGCTGTTCAACACCTTGGCTAAAATGCAGCTGTAGTTTCAGTTTGAGCCGCCGAGTCTTGGGGCTTTTGGCCAACTAGAGACGGGCCGCCAAGAGTGTAGACAACTTAAATCAAAGTGCTAATTTTAAAATAACAACCCTGTAGACAGCCTAAACACACAGGCCAGCCAACAGGCCGAGTTTCCCCTTGCGTCCCCACCGAAACTCATATTGGAAAAACGTTTACGCGAAACTGCTTAACTAGCTGCCAACAACAACAACAACAACAACAGCAGCAGCAACTAAAGCAATAACAACAACAATGGAAAAAGCAACAAAGAGACGGGCCCAACAATTGGAGAGACAAGATGAACGGCACGAAACAGGATGTTGGAACGTGGGGCAGAAATTTGCAAAAGAAGTTTGGTCAGGGGTTAATTCGGGGGCCGCGGGGATGCCAGCACTCGGAAAAATTTTAATATTTTATAATATGATTTTTCATTCGAATTCCTTCTTACTCTAGTCCAAAATCACAATAGGTAAAAATTCATAAAAGGATTTTTATCGATTTGTATGAGTTTTTTTAAACCAAAATATAATGAACTAAAAATATAAATTTATTAAATCTAAAAGGAAATATAAAAAAAAGAATGTTGTTAGACCCATTTTAAATTTTAAAAGGAACTTTTCCAAATATATTATAGGTCTAAAAATATCAAAATAATATTTTAAAACAAATGTCACGAAATATAATTTGAAAGCACATAATATTATAGCAACAAATAACATTAATTTTAAGAAAACAATTTTTTTTGACCTCCAATTTTTGTGGATTAGTTAAAAATTAAATAATTCTTTTTATTTTATTTTACTAACTCGTAACTTTGTAACTTTAAGTGTACTTCCCATCTCCATGGCCCCGGCATGATGTTGATGTTGAGTTATCGCGGGTATATTAATTTTAGCTGCCGTTGATGGTTGCAGGGCTTCCAAAAAAAGAAGACCGAGCCGAGGCCAGGAATATACTTGTATAAAAGAAATCTTCGCACATTCACAGCTTCCTTTAAGGAGCATCTCATTCTAATTGACGAAAATCAGAGAAAAAATACAAACAGACAGACGGATGGCCGGCCGGCCGTCCAGATCGAGAAGCGAAGATCTCGTTTTCGTTCTCGTTCTCTGAAGCACGTAATTGTTTGCACATATTTCTGAAACACCAAGTTGGAGCCAATCTCGAATCGTTTGGCTCCTCGGTATGCGCTTCGTCTTTCTTAGAAAATTGCCGTCTTCCAGTTGGGACAGCGAATTGAAATGAAATGATGATCATGGGCCGCATAACCTGGGGAGCCTGCTCACGTTTTTTTTCCTTTTTCCCCCGCTTTTTCGGTGATTTTCACATTGAAATATTTCTCATTGGGCTCGGTGCGAAAAATGCCACAGACGGCGGGAAAAAAGGAGGGCGGCGAAGGGAAGGGGATGCCACTTTTTTTCCAGCCTGTTTTATATACATATATAAACAATAAAAGGAATATTTGTTTGTCTTGCTGGGAGATTGGGCGACTGGGAGACGGGGACCGGCGGACTTGATTTATTATTGGGTAACAATTCATATGCCTTTATTGATATTTTTCAATTCCTGAACGTCCCAGCGCGTGTGAGACACAATAAATTTTGAAATAAATTGGATTTCTCAGTTTTAATCAGCCCAAACAGCAAAAAATAAATATCAACCGAAGGGCAGGCCCACTGATGACTCGGGTCCAGTCTTGGGTCCGAGTTCGAAGACTGCAGAATTGCGGGTTTCGAGCCGGGATCGGGATCCTCAGACGCCACAAGTGGAGCGCTGACAGTCGCCGATCGGAGATGGATATCGTGTTGGAGCCAAAGGGAAAACGGGAGGCTGCCGCCTAGGTATGCTGGGGGCCACATAAACGATGTGCAAAAATAACCCACGGCGGTTGGGGTTGCTTCTTGGAATCGAACTAGGGGATACCCATTCCTAGGTATAATTAAAGCTAGTTTAATTTCAGAAATTTAAAATATTTCAAATGGTCCTAGGGTAAGTTTTAATGAATTATTTTTTCCCTATTTTACTAAAAACTAAATTTAAGTCATAAAAAAGAAGAACAATGTTAGAGAAGTTTGTTCAAGTTTTTTTACATTGTTATTGAATGGAATTTTATCAATTAGGTCAAATTAACTATCTATAAATAATAGAAATTTGTTAAATATTTATTGCTATGCCCAGCCAAATTCATAATGCTTTTTGGATATATACAGAAATTAAGAGTATGAAATATTTTGTATAAAATAATTAGAAGATTAAAATACTGTCATGTAAGGTGTTCTACAATTTTACAACACATTAATTGTTAGAATGATGCCAAATACCATAAGAACATAAAGATCATTGTCCATTATTTCTCTGTTCATATCATTGTTAACCCCCCACGGCAGATGTTACCAACTCACTGTCCGTCTAATTATACCCCATTTAACCCATTTGCCAGTGCTTATTAAAAGTGCGTTGCTTTGCGTTCCTCGTCGTCTTCGTCATCGCAGCTCCAGCCTCCATCCACATACATCCCATCCTGCGTTTTATACTATGCTCGCACTATCCTTGACTTGACTTGACCATGGACCGTGGGCTTTTTGGGTGCCAGGCCGAGGAGAAGTGTAAAAATATGCTGCCAATGTTGCAATTTATTTATTTATTTTTCCTTGGCTTTTTGTTGCTGCTGCTGTTGTCTCGTCGAGCACAAAAATGTACATACAAGCCAACACATGGACGTAGGTTCCTTCGGAGGGTTGGGGAGGGATTGAGTGGCAGGGGCGATGGAGGGAGGGGGCAGGAGCAGGGGCAACGTGTGCACATTGTTTATTTCACACACTTATTGGGCCGCGGGCGCTACTGTGCAGTCCTCCTGATCCCCTCCTGGTTTAGCTCCAGTTCTCAGGTCCTCCACTTCTTCAGTTCTTCAGTTCTCCAGTTAGCATTCCCAGCTCAGCCCGGCGCGGTTCGCTTCACTGCGCTCCCAGCTCTCAACTCATGCACTCGAAACAATATGTTGCATTAAGATAAGTAATTGAAAAAAATTATTTATTGATTGGAGAATGTAATAATGTGTTTTACTTAGTTTATATAAATTTCCAAATACGATATTTTAATAATAACAAAAATATAACTATATAAAAATTCTTAGTACAAGATATTTTAAAAATGAAGCAAAAAAAAAACAGAACCAATTTGACTTAAGTATATTTTTAAACCTAAATCGGAAATTGGAGTTTAATAAAAATAAATTTGTTATTTTCGTACAAGGTCTTGTCCTCAAGCTTTAATTTTGCATATATTTTAAAAGGTCTAACCCCTTCTTTAAATTAAACAGGCGAACGAGAAAATGGGTATATTCTAAAAGGTTGGATGATTATTGTTAACTGTATATTGTATTAAAATTTTTTCACAAATTTTATCTTTTATTAGATTAAGTTATTGACTTACAACCAAAGAGGGTCAATTTAGATAATATAGAGATAATACATAAATGAATTAAGTTCAGTAGGTGTTTCAAATGAAATGTCACAAAATACATGGAGGAGCGTTACACATATCGCAGACCCAAGATTTTTCTCAGTGCAGCTCTCCTAAGCCCTCATCCCGATCCCTGAGCGATCCGAGATCCGAGGGCCGGGGCCAGCAATTGGCTTGTCTTGTCTTGTCGTACGTTTTCCAGCTAAGATTGGCGACGCCATGTAGTTAACGCGTTCGCACTTTTTTTTGCTTCCTCAGCTCTTTGTTGCAGTGACTGCAGTGTAGTTGTTGGCGTGGCAAGTTAGCCCATGGAGAGGAGAGTCCTCGACTCGTGTCCAGTCCATTGAGTTTTCATGCCACGCAACTGCAGCGAAATTGGCTAAAAATGACACTCGTTTTCAATGGTCGAGTGGGTCGGGGGGTATGGAAAGGCAGGGAAAAGTAAGAAAAATCGCCAAAGAGGTTTATGCATATAGTGTCCCGTACACTATAGTATGCGGCAGAGGTGGGCATGGGCATGATTTCTGATTGGCCATAAACACACAAAAGTATTGAGTTTTATCAGGCTGCGGGCTATATGGTGGAATGGTGGTGGCTCGGGCTCATCGCATCCCCAGATCCCGAGACATAAACTTGTACCTCATCTCGTATAGGAGTGCATATGCGGATAGTCGCCAGTTAACAACAGCAACATCAGCAATTGGCAATTACTTTGATAACCGGGCCCTGGCTTTTTGTGCTGAAAAGTTGATTTGCTTTTTCTCTTTCGACGATACAGACTTTGGCTCGGAGGCTTCAAGGTTTGACAAAGCAATTGATGAGACTACAGCAGGTACGAAAATTACCCCGGCGGTATTATCCCCGATATCGGCTGGGGTCGGGGAGGGGGGCTATAGCCCCAGTTGGTAACTGAAAATATGAGTAGGCTAAAGGTTTATCAGCGCCATAAATAAGAAAGGCCCGATAATGTAAATGTAATCTTGGCTAATCCCGGCGATCTTAATTGGTACAAGGTGATTGGATTTGGATCCAACTTGGGCATAGGCATTCAAAGCTTGAGGCACTAAAATAAAAACATATTAAATAACTGAATAATAGCATTTCAAGATAAGAAGTCAAGAAGTTCTTGTAGATTGGAAATTGTAGGAAATAATAACTACTGCCTTATATCTTGTAAAATGGAAAGAATAAATAGCCTTACTTAATTTTATCAATACGATAACAATATACAACAATTTCTAAAAAACAAGAACATTGTGTTGTAATAGAATTTAAATTTAATTATTTTATTATATTTTATAATAAATTGCCTTTTTTGTTCATATTAATTAGAAATGGTTTATTTACCTACTATTTATAAGAACCATTTAGATTTATTTGTAAGGTATCTTATGTTCTCAGCTTAGTTAGCTTAAGCCGGGCAATTGAATACCGCTTCCCTTTCTTTTTTCCCATATCTCTGCTGATTTCTAATCTGAAACACAACAAATTCGAAAAGTCAAGAACAATTAACTTCCTCATTACCCTCTTATTATACCCGCATTTCTTTTGTACCCTGGGACATATCAATCCGGCAGTACGCTCCCACTTATAATTACTTCGCCTGATGTACCTATCTGATCGTATTTCACTCAGGGCTGCCGCCCAGCCCTCTGGATTCCGCCTTGACGAACGCGAAAAACATGACAGTATTTCCCAGTGGCCAAAAGGGAGGTCGCCGGAATACCCTACCCATCGCATATCATGCCAACACCATCGATTTATGATGGTCACCCCTACTTCTGCTGCTGCTTCACTTCTGCCGCGTGGTATTCTAAGGTAGTTAGCCCGTTTTGGTGGCAGGGATTAAGATTAAGACCTGGTGCTACATCAAATGGGTGTGAAAAACGCAAATTACAAAGAATTTCCTTAGGGTTACGACCGGGAAAGGGGGAGTATTACCCGGCAGCTAACAACAGGAAACTGGCCACATAGCTGCCGTCGAGTTTTGGATGGACAGACAGTCCGCAGTCCTCAGTCCGCAGTCGACGACTACTAACTAACTAAGGGCGTGTCAGGTAAAGTCCACCTCATCTCCATCCTCACCCTTTCCCTAGCCCGGTCGTGTAACTTTGAAATATGTTGAGCGTGGTGCGATAACTGGCCAAGTAACTAACTTGGCCAACTTGGCTAACTGGTAACTGGCAAACTGGCAACTGGCCGCCGCTGCATATGCATATTTTATGCCATTTAAGCGGCATTTATGCAGCTTCGCGTGTTGACAAAAGTTGTTGGCTGCTCGTAACTCAATCTCAATATTTCAGAGCCCCAGCCAGCGTAACATTAAAACGTGACTTTGACAGTAGCAGTTGAGGCCTCTGACAACGGCAGCAACTGCAGCAGCAGCAGCAGCAGCAATGCCCAACAGCAACATCCAACATCCAGCAGCAACATCAACAGCTACAGCAGCAACATCGACGCTGTACGTGCCCCAAACACCAGGAAGAGTCATCGTCATCGGTGCTGTGTGACATTCGTTAAGCAAAATATGTGTCATCCTCCAGCTAGAAGCTAAAAACGGGAATGGGCACTCCGATTGGCTATGGATGGGATATTAGTCGACGGCACATTTTCCCAAGGGTATCAGACGGGGTATGCACACATCCTGGGCAAGACAATGGCAAGTGTTTCCCAGGATCAACAGCTGAATTGAATGAAAACACAAGTACGTGGGTTTCGGTTTTTGTAGAGTCGGTACCATAAAATATGGCATTAGAATGGGTAAACCTGGCGCCCTCTTAAATAAGGATAAGTCTACTTTATAACTAAAAAGCATGATTGTATAAAAACAATATGGGATTTGTTTCAGATAAATTTATATTGGGAAAATAAATACTATTAAAAACTTGTATTTTTTATTACTAAATACTAGAATGTATAAAACAAAATGGCCCAAGCACATTTTTGCGTTTTAATTGCGTGCTTAAAGTTTATTTTCTGCAAATGCCGTAAACTTTATTGACAGTTTTGCTATTATCTTATAATGAAAGGCTTGAGTTTGAACATTTTAAAGAATAAGGCGAGAGATTTTTAATGGCTGTACTTAAAGTTGTGTGTTTTAATGGCAGTCTAAATAAGCTGAATTAGGAGGTGTGGTTTTTGAAAGAGTCTAGAAATAAAATTGGTCGAAGAGCTAGCTTCAAGGATTTAGAAAGTAAACACTTCTTAATTTTCGCCCAAAACACAAAGTACAGGGTAGCCGACAGTCTTGAGTTGAACTGGAGAATTCCTTCACATTTTTTTAGGGAGGAACGGGTACATCCAGAGACTCCTGATCTATTGGTTTTTGCGTGGCAAACGTTTACAAGCTGAACATATTTTCGTGGTCGACGTCGTCGTCGACTGGCTGCCATGGCTGATTGCATGCATATTAGCCAAGAACTGAGAGCCAAGAACCCAGAACTAAGAACCAGTGGGCCAAGATGAGGGGAAGACGCCAAAAAGTTGATCTGCGTTCGTTCTGAGGCATCAGTGCTACATTGCCGACTTTCTGCCCCGGAAACCTCTGCTCCTCACGAGCTGCTGCATATTTTTGCTACCCTTTTGTTTTGTGGCAAAAGCGAAGCAGCCAACAAGACACGATTTTTAAAACGAAATCCATGTTCTTGAGCCGCACTACGAGCAGATCGCACTTTATTCTCTGGCCAGCTCCTCTCCTCTATGAGCAGTTTGAGGGTCTGGGAAGCGTTATTTATAAAACATGTTCGAAATGCAAAGCATGCGACACGACGAAGCTTTCATGCCCTATACACAAGTGCCGCATACCGCGCATCGCTCACAGATTATTCAGTTTTTTTCTTCAGTTTTTCCTGTTGTCGCCGATGATGTTTTTCAGCTCCATGGGGGTAATCATATTGCATTTTGGGGGACAACGAAAAAATCAGGGGCCCAAGAGATTGATCATCCAGATGAGAGCGCCTTCAACATGATTAACTCTTAATGCAAAGGAAATATATATCATATATATTATATGAGAAACCGCAGCTGTTCATGGCAATTAAAAATAATTATTGTGTGACTGTTTTAAAGAATATTTAATAATTTACAGAATAATCTTACATTACCAAAATTAGCATACCACAAAAATGTAACAAGGAAATCAACTCAAAATAATTATCCAAACTGTAAGTATTTCTTTATTTTCTGTTCACCCAATGCACTTAATTGATTGATCATCTCTTGATCATCTACAATGTCACACTTGCTTATTGTCACTTTGTCACACTCGATCATTGCCAGTGATCATTGTTTGTAAACACTTCGGTTGTGATCGAGTCAAGATCATTTCATTTGAAGCTCTCCCTGTTGATCTCTATTCTTTTTAGGAGATCGCTTATCTTTCTTTTTGTGTTTGAGTGATCTACAATTGCTCTTGATCCACTATTTAGCCACGCGACTGATCACATCTGGTTTGTGATCTTTTAGCTGCGATATGTTCAAGTTGTCGATGGCTCAATCATTAATCTCTTAAAGTGCTTTGCGAAGAACTTCATGGCGAATGAAACTTTTTTTGGAGTCTTGTACTATGTACAAATTTTACAAATGCATAAAAAAATTCCTGAAAGTATAAAATTATAATATCTTAAAGGACGTTCAATAATTTCTTCTTTTTTTTATCATGTAAACAATACATTATCAAGAATATAATACTAAATTAATTAGTTTAAAAAACATTCAACTGTTAATTAAATTGTTGGCTTCTATAAGCGATATATTTTTATTTAAATTATTAACAAGTGAATTCTGTTTATTTCAGGATCTAAATTTGCGTTGACTTTAGGGTTTTACAAACTTACATTCTAGAATCCCTTAACAAAATCCTTGAGATATTCACAGCTGGTACCAATCTTCTCCAAAAAGTCCAAATTTGGCGATCAACCCATTGAAACCCGGCAAAAGGGCAATTCTGACTAAGCAGCGAGTGAACTAGCCCATTGAGCTTACCATTTTTGCATTCGGTGGCATTTGCAATGGTCTCATAACCCAGGGCCAGACAATGAAACCCCCATCCCCAGGCCCTCGCCCCCTGGAATCTGCTGTCAATGTGCGTAACAATTAAATCGTGTGGCTTCCTCTTCTGTCTGCAGACAATTTGCAAATGATCGGTCGCCGTGGGTTCGGAGGCCTAGGCTTTAGCTTGGCCCACAGGATGCTAGTGCTCGATGGGATTGGATTGGATTGCGTGGCCCATGCACCTAACTTCATCACGATCCGCGACACGAAAATAGTTGCACTCCTCCCAAAGACGGCGGCGCTCGATGCGAAGGAGCCTTCTTTTCTTGGGGTGGGAAGCGTCACATCACGAAGTCGACGCCAACGCCACTGCAGCCAGAAAAACACTTGGAAAAATTAAAAATTATTTAAATTCTTGTTAAAAAAATAAAATCTCCACTAAAGGATACAATAATATTATTTTTTTTTGTTTTTTCTATATTAAATCCAGTGAGAATAAGACCAATTTTCTAAACTACTGACAACTGTCCACAAAAATACAATTTTCATTTATATTGGATAAGTGATATTCTTAATATCGGATATCCATATCCGAATTAAAGAATTCTTTGGTAATATTTATGGTTATGAACTGGGAACTAGAAGAAAAATATACTATCCTTTGTTGCATAAATTTATTTCCAGTCTAATCATTTTAATAATATTTAACAATTTTTATGATCAAATATGTGCTATCATTTTTAAGCTTTTTAGAAATACTTTGTGATTCTGGTGATGTAAAAGATTTCTGTGGCAAATTAAACTCTAGAATGAAATAGTTTTGAGTGTATTAATGGCAAGCAGCAATAGCTAAAGCAATAGCAACTGGCAACAGCGACTCGATTCGACTCCCAACTGCCACCAGTTTGGCTGCCCCGGCAATTTCGATTTCGAGTTCTGGTGCTTTGCATATTTAGCAAACACATTGCCTTGGCTCGTAGCGAAAACGGTTTCATTGTTGCCGCCAACAACATGAAAGCCTGCGCTCCTTTTGGTGGCCAACACAACAGCACTGCAGTCCTACCAACACAGGTCTCAGTCGAAGTCTCAGTCTCATTCTCAGTCTCCGCCCGCAGCCACTCACACACAGATGCCGATAATAACAATCGACACAGAAGAACAGAGGGACCATGGTATGGTGAGCACTATGGATATGGAGGACTGAAACCAGAGGAGCCGAACCGGGGATCTGGGGACTCGAACTGAACGCTGGCCAACCAGACCAGACCAACCGACAAGAAAATAAGTTGAATAAAATTATTGTGAACACGTCTCGTTGATTTATTGTGAAATCGCGCATGAGTAATGATCGCATATTTGGGTATGCTTGTTGTTTTATCCGAAGAGAAGGTCGCTCCGTACCTCTATCCCACTTTACTGGGCTCCCTCGATTGGGCCGCAGTATAATTTCTGCTGTCTGCTTTTTTACCTCCTCTGTTGTTTTTCTCGATTTTGGCCTTTTTCCAACCTGGTTATTGCTCATTTTCGTATCGATACGTAAGCCGGTGATTCTGTTTACATTTTACCGGGCTTGTGCTCTCTATTGTTGCTCTAAATGGCATCGAATGAGTTGAACATTTTGGTGTGTTTTCTCGTTGTCGTTTGGGGACCTCCAAAAACAGTGCCACATTCGATTTGCGACCGAAGCTAAAGCCCTGGGATCGGATTTTCGAGCCGGGAGTCGGGAGTCTGGAGTCGCGGGCAAACAATAAAACATGATGATGGGCAAACTGGATGGTCGGAGGTAGCGGGGTTCCTTTCTGGTTATCTAATCGGCCTTTATAATTGGTGGGTAACCGGCAGGGAGACCCACGGAGAGATTCAGCCCGATCATTGTGTAACAATTAAGGTAAGGAATCAACACTGATCAACAATCTCCAGCATGTGGAGATCGTAATTGTTCTTTAACTTTTACCAATCTTTTGTTCTGCGCTGATCCGTGGCTGGGATGCATTTGTGGGTATTTTGAATTAGACAAAATATCGCTGGAATTAAGGCATGAAATCTAATTTGAAATCAAGATATTGTTTAGTAATTGCTGGAATACTTCAGAACTATTCGAGTTTATTGACCTGGAAGCTGTTCTCCACATAAAATTGGTAATAATACAATTTAATTTGATTTGGTAAAGACTCAAAGCACATTTCAGTTTGATTTTTTTCCAGAATTAAATATTTATTAATTTTAGTGTTAAATTTTTAAGCTTAATTGCAAATTGTTCTTGTACCCCAGTTCTTCCATTTCGATTAAGTCCCAGTGCAATGCCTTTTCCTTTCTATTAATCGGATAATCTTTTTCAACCCACCTGAGAAAAGCAAATTGAAACTTGCTTTCCAGCCAAGAATTCTTCTAGACTTTCTCTCCATTTTTCACATATCAATAACCATTATCTATCACATGTTTACCCAAAACAATTTTTCTCTCCCGACTGCAGTTGGAAAGCGCCCGAAAATAAGGTAACCGAAGGAAGAAGAAGGCCAAGAGATGCGGAGGCAGACACAGAAAATGTATCTTACAGTACGCATAAGGCAGTTACGGACCAAAAATTGATGATCGCGTGCCAAATGTGCATGTTTATAAACATATTTCTTAGCCCCCTGAACTCGCCCCGTTCGTAAGACCCCCGAACCCAATAACTTCGGCTCTTGGCTGTCCCATTTGGATGATCTTGCATTTGATCAGTCGCTTTGTTGATTGCTTGAAACTTGTGTCCATGCAATAAAACACTCAAAATGCCAACTTTATTTTGGGTCAAAGCCGGCCAAACACGCAACGTTGCCTGAGAGTTTCCGAGTTTCTGGGATGCGATAAACTTTTGCCTTGTTTCAGTACCCCCCGTAGCCCCCAGAAATCCCCACTACTCCGAGCATTAAAATTGTCTGCGGGCAGGCAAAAGATTGTGAACGAATTTTGCGTGCGTTTGACCTTTTTCAAAACAAAATGAAATATGAAATTCACACAAAAATAAAGAGCAAAGGGGAGACCGGTCGCGGCCGCAGAAACCTGTAGAAAATGGGTTATGAAATGATATATAAAAATTCCAAACTCCCAACTGATCCGATCCGAATCGACTACCAACTGTGCATTTGGCGGAACTTTGCGCCGCATGCGTCGCATATCTTTGACACAATCCGTGGCGCCCACCCGTTGGGAATTCGAGGGCAACCTTTTCACTTCTTCCCCCAGCCGATCTCGAATTAAATTAATTCATAATGAACAGAATTATTAGAGCCTAACCGCCGAAAGAGAAGGCCAATGTACAATCGCACCGGCCTGCATCATTTATTGGGGCCCAAACAGTGATGGCAAAGGCCCATTTAAAAAGGGGCACATCTCGATTAAAAATATGAACGAAAGAAATATCAGAAGTAAAATAAATATATTTGTTAAATTTTTTAGTTTCTGTTCATTTATTTCCTTATTACTTATTAAATGACTGCATAATAGTAGTTTATTCAATACATTTTTAAGTTTTATGTTTACAGGCTTTAAAATAAATCCTTGAAAAATAATTTAAAACGAAAATTGTAAAACTTTTCAATAACATGTGTGATTTTCTAAGATTTATATGATTACAACCAGAAATAGCCTCGATAAAAAGGGCCGAAGTTGCATCACTGGACCCAAACAGAACAAAAAGAACACTTTACAAGGGCGTTGTCAAGCAGTTAAGAAAAGAATCAGAACCAGAACCAAACTGGAACCCAGAGATCGCCGGGATTAATGGTTGCGCTGACAGAGAAAATCCTGCGGTTGTAATTTTTACGACCCTTCCTCTCTATTCGGCCTCTTCTTCTTCTTTTTCTGGCCAAGCAATTAGAGTTGGGTGAGCGAAGGTTGCCTCCTTCCCATTCCCACTTGGGTGCTGATCGTAAAAGATCTTCCAGGGAATTCGCTGTCGCTCCGCCCGCGGATCATTAGTTACCCAGGAATCCGGCGTGGGATGTGAATCACAGGATCACCTTCGGGATCATGGGATTATTCCTTGAACTTTAACGCTGGCCCAATTAGGTCGGCGCACAATGTGCAATAATCGGCGTGCTCTTTCACGGAAGTGATCTATGCTAAACAGACCCAGTGGCCAGCGGTGGGTTAAAGTCAACAAACAGTTAAAGCAAGGTCGGCAAGGGTTTATTTTTGTACCTGCAGGGGTGTATAAAATACCTAGACCAGGGTGATCAGTAGAGGATCTGTATGGATATTGGTCGGATTACTTTATGTGTGTCATTAAGGTGCAGACACCATATTTGGTACTTAGTACTTGGTTATGATCAAAATGAGGAAAAATATGAGGCGGTCTGAAAAAAGGTTTTATAAGGGGCGAAGCTCGAAGATTTTAGACTGCAAAGCTAATCCAAAAAGGAACAACTATGAATCCTTTTGTTTTGGGGATTATTTAAATAAAAGTCTACCTAAACAAAAATATTATTCTTCAGAATATGTCACGGCCTTTTGTTCGTTTGAATAAAACAAAGAATTATTATAGAGTACAGAACGGATTAAGCAACGTTGCAAAAATACATGTCCAAAATACATGTTATTATTTTAAAATATTACTTTATGTATCAATTTGATCTAATAAATGATTAAAGCTAAGCAGAACATCAATTATTATATTTTGTCAACTTCTTTGACATATTACATCGGTAGGTACATCAAAGCTTTATGTTGATAGTTTCTATAGTTTTTCGACAGTAATCTATTTTGCTTTATAAATTTACACGAACATAGTAGATCTTCGCCACCTAATCTGTTTACTTTCCGTTAGTTTTGGTTTCCTCAATGGCAACAACGATTAAGCTGTGCTCAATCAAATCGATCAAGACCTTTCCCCAGTTAAAAGTGACTAATTAATCAAGCGAAGATCCACTGATCTTTCAATATTTGTTCCCTAAGCTCCCCCGAAAGGTGATTCAGAAACACGACTCTCCACTTCCTCCGGCTCCCAAGGCTAGCAGCTCCCCAAAAAGATTGCTCTAATGATCGGCTCACACAACATATACATCTTTCCCGGAACAGCCCACAATACCGCATATTTCTGGCTCAGAATCAAATATGATTAATTTTTCCTTTAGGGCTCTGACAGCACAAATCTCTCTCGAACCGTCATGCCCATTGCAATTGGTCTGGAACACGTGTTTGTTTTTGGTCGGTTCGGTTGGTTCTTTCCGTTCCCCCAAACTCCGAACCCCGAACCCAAATCGCAGCTTTCACTCATGCGTGGAGGGTTCTGTGTTCTCCCGAGAGAGAAGGCCGGGAATCGGAGAATAGGAATAGGTTCTACAGAACCGGAGAACCGAGTTGGGAAATGCGCATGCGCAAACGCAAATGTTGCATGGAAGGCGAGGAGAACAACGACTACATGACATAGTGCCTGTCGTCTCATTAGGATTAGACCCACGTTATTTAATTGCATGTTAGGGATTCCTGCCTTATAATGAGTTAGTTAAACACACACACGCACGATATCGCCAGTTGAGGGAGCGACAGTAAGCAAATGATTAATGACCAGGGAACCTCCTCTGTTTATCTCACTCTTAGGCGGTTCCGTGGCCTAACCTCTGTTGGTTTTCCACATGAATTTATTTACAAATAAAATTATAGTCTCAAAGTCAAGGCAAAAGCAAAAACAACAGCAAAAGCAGGAGCAACAACATTGCTGTTGCAGGGCCATTTAAACACCCCATAAACAATTTGCCATAATTTTGTTGAACGACGACGAGGCTGGCGGTTGGCGGTTGGCGGTTGGCGCTCCCTCATTACAAAATGACGGCAAATTGCAATTTTCAGTGCCCGCATGCCGACGACCAGATCCGATCCGATCCCAACCCATTCCATTCTATAGCATCCCATCCGATCCATCCAATTCGGTAGCCGGCAATTCAGCGATGCGACGATGACGACGGAACGATGTGACAATCAAGGCGACGTCCACGGGCTGATGCGATGCGATGCGATGTGATGTGATCTGATGTGATGAGTGCGTCTATCATATCGTCAACGTGCGTCGTCTGCGTTTCAGTCTCGGTCCCAGTTGAAGTCATCCTCCTCGTCGTCATCGTCATCGTCACTGTCAACCGACAACATCATCATGCAGCAGCAGCAACACCAAATACTGCAGCAGCAACACAACAAAAAAATATTGTTTAAGTTATGATTTTAATTTGTAGACAAGATAATTGACAAATCAATAGATTACATGATAATATATATCTCGTTAACACATTACGAATTAACACAGTTTACTATCAAAGTAAAAGGGTCCAAATGTTTTCAAAATAGTTTTATAGTTATTTTGCGCTAAAAAATGTTGTTCCTATTTAAGGGGTTTAAGTGAACTATTTAGTTTTTATCGTGGAGATATTAAAAATTTATTTATTTAAGATGTAAATTTAAAATTCTTTTGAATATTATGTAAATAAACACCTAAGTCTACATATTTTATCCTCAGTGCATTAAAGCCAACCCAAGGCTGGAGGCCTGGATATAGCCCCTTGATCTTGATCGGCCCAAGCTGGTGGCTGGTGGTTCAGCTCAGCTCGGCTCATCATCGTCGTCATCGAAATTGTCATGTCACGAAAGTTAGCTCCCAGCTGCTGCAGTGGCTACTGCGGTGGTTTCAGTGGTTGCAGTAGTCCGCTGGCGGCTCAGCTTTATTGTGGTTCACATTTTTTGTTTTTAGTGTTTATTTGGCCCTTGCCCCACTGGGCACGGCCACTTTATAATTGGGTTTGGCTCGGGATAACTTACCCTCTCCTCGAATCAATTAGCATAAAGGAAAACTGGCAATATAGTTTATGGCTTTACAATATGTTATAAATATTTTGGACAATTTTCTGATATCATTTAGAAGTTGAAGAAGAGTTTTTATTGGTTGGGCAAATGAAAGGGCGGCTATTCATGTGGGAAGGAATATTTATAAAGGCCTTTTTCAAATTAATTTCTATTAATAAAGCTGCCCACTTATGTTTGGAAAATATGATGGTCTCAGGGGTTTGATTTTAAATATTTTTAATTTTTATAAATGTACTTCTTGAAAAATAATTGAAGCAATTTAATCATAAATATATCAAGAACACCTTACTCATCATTTAAAAGATTTTCGAAAGGCTTTAACCATTTTTTATAACCTCAACTTTTGCAGGGTATTTTCAGTTGCCCCGTATTCATCCAAGGCCTAAGTGATCTCCCCTACTTGCAGTAATTGTTGCTGGTGGAGCTGCTGCTTCTGTGGCTGCTTGAGATTTTGTGGCTTAAATGCCTTTTAAATGCAGCTCCCCACGGGAATATGCTGTCGCCAGTCTGACTGTCTGCCTGTTGTTGTTGTTGTTGCTGTTGCAGTTGCTGCTGTTGTTGCTATTGCTGTTGCAGTTGCTGCTGCTGTTGACATTGTGATCAACGATAGCGGCCTGACAACTGATGGCAATCACTTGTCGCGCTTCAGATCATCCGCCCGGCTGCAGCAGCAGCAACAACAGAAGCAGTAGCAGCAGCAACATCAGCAACAACAGCAGCAACATCCAGCTGAATGTTGCATGTTGCCCCATGCCTTGACACAGATTTGTTGGCCAAAGTTGGCGACAACGTCGTCGCCTTTTTTGGCCCAGGCGTCTAAGCCGGGACTTGTAAAAGGATCCTCGGCTCCTGCGCCAGCCTTTGTTGCTACCTTTCCTCGGCCAATTGACAATTGACGCAAACATCAAAACTGTCTAATTAAAAACATTGCCACAGTGCGTAACAGAAATCAATGGGAACGAGTCGCGATGCTGCATGATGATGCCGACAAAAGCGTTTTGACTTTATGACATCTGAAGGCGGCCGAGAAGCCGAAGAACTTGCTATTTATTTTGTAATTTTTCTTAAGAACATTTTTTCATGTTCTGACTGAGGCTCGGGTTCGGGCTCACAGCACCACCGCTCTTCTGGCTAAATTATGGACTCTCGTGGCGGACTATAAAACAACAATGATTCGTATAAATTGGAAACATTAAAAAAGCAATCAAAAATGTTCGGGCCAAGGCAACAGTTTTGCGGTCCCCTCGGGTCAGTTTAACCTGGCGTGTTAACCTGTTGCCTCTCCAAACAAAACCGAAAAAGGGGAAAAAACGGAAAAATAAAATTTCAGCCAATGCAGCTTCACACGAAACGCGGAGAGATCGAGCTGATGATGATGACGGCGATCGAACGGCGATCGAGATATACGAGCGGGTCTACGGGGCAACCTCACCTCACTCAACATTTCGGCCTTAACGCCTTGACTGACTGATAGGAGCAACAACAATACCCGTCGATTGTTAATCAGTTAGATATAAAACAAAATAAAAGAAGAGGAATCTTCTTCTCCTACAACACCCAAAAAAAAAACGAAAAAAGAACAACGAAATCTCATCGCGTATCTACGACATGTTAATGATGTTTCCACTCCTCACAGAAAAAAAAAGAAAAAAGAAAAGAAACAAGAAAAACGTTTGCTTTATGGGCCCAGAGACTCGGGTTCCTAGAAGAAGTTCGTTGGAGTCGCCTGCGCTCTCGATTGATGTTATTTATGTGAAATGTCTGTGAAATTATTACCCTTTTTCCCATTCCAGCCCATGGGGGAATTTATTTTATTTCGTTTGAGTTTTACTCGCTTTTAATTAGCAACCCACCAGCCGGAGCCCCATAAGAGAAACCTCCGATCTCGACGAAACATGGTAATTTAATCTCACGGATATCCAGGGCTGATCTGATCCCAATCTCGCCTCACTTTGACCACTCATCAAGTAGTCTTCGAGATCGACTTTAAAATGTGATTCCAGTTGATTGTCTCGGTCATGTATTCGTTTTAGTGGGCATCGGGATCTGTATCTCCCACAATAGATTTGACGCTCTTTTGTCTTTCTGGCCTTTTTAATTGCATTTAGTTGCAAATAGATGACATATTAGTGAAGATATAGGGCTGAATTCGGGGCCGGGCATTAATAAAACCTGCATCGAAGTGGCGTTCGGGAGATTCCGCCTTGTCTTATCCAAAGTAGGTGGGAGATAACCTGGTTTATGGGATTAGATAGAGCAGCTTGGAATTCCAATGGCCCTTTGTGGCGGGAGAGCGCTTTCAAATTGATAATGAGAAATTTCTGTTCAAATTTGTATTTAAATGTCGTTAGATTAGGTTTATTTATCTTGAACTTTCCGATACTGGGTGCCATTGAAATCGATAAATTAAAAGATACTTTTGTATTTCGTTTGAATATTTTAGTTGGCTAGGAATGCAGCGAAAGGAGATCACTCGGTTAGGTTCACTAGTATAAACGTTGATACCTATGATCAGCAATTTCCTAAGTCATAACATTTTATTTGAAAACATAATTGTAAATAATTATGGGTAATATTCATGAAGTGCAATTAAATTAAAAGAAGATTAAGTAAGTCAAAAATAAATTTTAGTTAAATATTTTCCAATTTTTTAAATTATAAAAACCAGGTCGAGCTGTAAGAAGTATAAATTCAGAAAATAACATATGATGTAATATTTTTAGGTTGACTGATATAAATACCTTCAAGGATTTATCTTTTTAGAATAACAAAGTTATTATGTCTTTGGCAGAAGATTATTTTCTGAACCTCTATTGACAGCAACCAATGTGTTGAATTCATCTAACTAAAAAGGAATTTTTGTGGTCAGTAGTATGGTTCCATTCCACCTAATTGAATAAAATGGGCTTTATTTATAGCCACCCGAGACTAATTCCAGTCCGTCGTCCCACAGAAGCCAAATGTTTGCCATTGTTCTCCCCGCCCTGCGTTTCCACTTCCTTTTCTTTTCCATATTTTTTTTATTCAAGCACGAGTCGCGAATGGCGAAAATTTATGAATGGCTAGCAGAAATATAGCGGCGGAACTCGAAGACGGCTGTCATTTGCCAGTCACCACTAAAATCAGTTGAGTTATAATTTGACTAATTCCAATGGATTGCATGAATCAACTTTGGTCTGCTTATGCTAATTCGAATCGGTCTGTGGACCAGCCCAGTCGGATCGAGTCAATTGTAGGCCCATTTGGATGGACTTAAGTAGTTTCTTTTTATTATTATTATGAACTGGGTTGGCCAAAGGCAGGGCGGGTCTTTAAGGCTAGTTTGCATTCATACACTTTGAAAAATAATTGCCAGTTGCCCTTAGCATAATTAGATGCTTCACTTGACAAGATGACGAATGTATGAGAATATAAGATATACAAAAACACTCATTGTTGACATTTATAATGCACTAGTGTATTAAACCACTTTTTTTTAAACATAAGAAAATAAATAAAGAAATAATATTACTTCTTTGAAAACTTTTATAATTTTTAGTGGGAAGTTTTCACAGATATTTTTCTTGGATACCTGACTTTATTTTTAATATTTATAGAAAAAATACGTGGGGTCAAGATTAGTTCTCCCAACACCCGTCTAATTCTTCTCAGTGCCTATATGTAGATGATTAGTTGGGGAGTTGAGTTCGGGGCATGTCTCGGTCCAAGGTTGTCTGCCTGTCCCTTGTTTGTTCATCAAATTATATAGAGCTCGTCTGGCCGACTACCGACTGCCATCCTCTTTGCATTGCGTAGAAGTAGTATATCCTTTCAATTCGTCGGGCCCCGGGCACAATACAATTGGACCTCACTCTAGATGTTGCGTGTGTGTTTGCTGCTGTTGTTGTTTGTCCATGTCCATGTCTTCTGACGTCGTCTAAAGTCTATGCTCTTTTTGATGTGCGTCCAGTCGGAACGCAAAAGTCGATCCCCGTCCCCCAATCCTCATTCCATTTCCATTTCGCCGGAGCCTGTCGTGCTGCCAAGTTTTTGGAGAGCGTTGTAGGTAAACACTCGCGCCTAAAAATATCTATAAGCTCTTGGGTTCTCGGTTCCCTGGGTTATAAGTATGTTTGTATGTGTGCCGTGCAACAACTTGGGCAACCACTTTGACTGCGAAAACTCGAACGAGGCAGCTGCAACGCGTTTCGATTAGTTGCCACAACGCGGCGGCTGTCTGTCAGTCAGTTCGGCTCACTCAAGACCTAACCCCCTCGGTCCGTCCACCCGTCTGTCCATGGGCATGGGTCCACGGTCTCAGTCGTAGTTTTGGTTCCAGACCCAGACTCGGGTTCAGTTGGAAACAACAGTAGACTGAAAGCCGACCAGTTTTTCGACCAAATGATACTCATTAACAAGCTTTTTTTTGCTTTTTTATTAGGGGTTCAAAAGGGAAAAGGCCTATTGTGATCCTGAATCCTGTCGTAAACAAGAGAAAATTAGTATTTTTAATACAGGTTTAAATGACCATAAATGTTTTTAAAAATATATACTTTTAAAAAGACAACTTTTTAATTGCTCGGCTTTAAAACTTCAAATTACAGTGATGATAACTACTATTTTGAAAGAGATAATCCAATGTTCTTTACTTAAATCATTATTATTTAACATCAATTATGGTGAGATAAAGAAATATTATAAATAACAGACAAAGAAAAAAAGAGAACCCATAGGTTTTGACTGTGGTCCAATGTAATAACAAAAGGAATGAATGTTTGGGTTATTAAATAAAATGAATGTACCTTTACGTTATTTATAAAATAACTTTTTGGGGAAGTATTAGAGATTAAGTAGCTTTACTAATATTAAATGAATGCTTGTAAAGAAAGCAATAAATATTCAAAGGAATATGTTTGCTACCAACTATCCTACCCCTCCAAACCAGGTGATCTTCTGTACATATTACCCTACCCTAATTCCATTTAAAAGGGTATCAAAAACGAAACGCTGAAGTCGCCGTCGCTGCTGACGCTGTCTTGTTAATTTTTTGAGCTATTTATTTTGATGTTTTCGCTTTTACGCTCTCGTTAAGTCGCCCAGACGCAATGCCAAAGTTCTTTAGTGGCTGCAAAAAATAAAGAAACCGAACGGAAAAAACACTGCTGACCGTCGCGAATGCTCCCGTGGGCCGAGGGGGGGCTATTCGGGGCCCCATTCGAGGGGGAGGGGGAGGGGGTCTTCAAGGGGTTAAGATCGGGGAAACTTCGTTTGTGTGTGCAGCGTTGCATCACGAGATAGTTGCCAGAGATATGCATACGAAATTGGAAATGCTAATTAATATGTTTTGCACAGCAGATACGAGGCGATATCCACACATCCTCGGTGGCTCTGTTTACATAAGCGTTAACTGCTCACCCGCACTATCTCGCTCTCTGTCCCACCGCTCCTGCCGTCTCATTCCCACACAGTTGGAGATTATTAAATTAATTTTTATTAGGCGTCAAGCCGTAAAGAACAGCTGAGATGGATGACTGGATGGATGGATGGTTGGATGGCTGGATGGACGGAGCGAAGTCGAGTGAATTGAGTGCGGGAATGAATGAATGAATGGCAAGCTCACATGACAACGCGTTATAATTAAGAACAATGGCAACTTATTCAACTTATTCTCCGTAAACCCAGCGCCCGAGCGAGGGACTCAGCCATATCTCAACTGATTTGTAAGCGGGACTCGCACTCTCGGTCCGTCGTTTCGGTTCTTTTCACCGCCGCTGACACTTGACGAATTCCATCGCCGATTGCCGTGACATGTCATCGCCCGGGAATTTAATTGCAACGCCCTGAAAGCGGTACCATGTCTATAGAGTTGGGATCTCTTCGGTTGAGTAATGGAAAAATTTTAGACTGGTTTGTTTATGGATGTGAATGTTTGAAAGGCATGGAGAATTAGAATCTGTCATAAAAATATATCAATCAGTTCAAGAGCTGGTAATATTATAAAAAACATTTTATAAAATTCTTGAAAACCAGGTATAATACTAGTATTTAAGTAATATTTTTGAATATTCTTATACTCCGGGCGAATATTCCATTCCCTCCCTGAACCTTAATTTCTTAAGATCCAGAATTACTTTTCTTAAATTTATATCATCTTAAGTTTGATATTTCTGCAACGCTTAGTACTTAAATATTTTATGCAACAAATATCCCCTATCTTCTTTTTAACCTAGTTAACTTACCCAAATATTGGCAATGTTAAGCAAGGTCAGCCACCTGTTTCCCAAGACTCCCAATCCCTTCACCAAGATCCGCAAACAACCCTTATAGAGTAGGCAAAACAGGAAGTTTCTCTACGCAGATCTTCCCAAGTGATTCAACGAGATGTATTCAATATCCTAATCCTAATCTATTCCATTTCGGAGCCACTCTCAAGGGTTTCTTTTCTCCAGTCGCCGGGGGCGTCCCTCAAAGCGGTCATTGTCTCCGGACGAATAAAAAAAGCAATTCCAATTACAAACCAACAAAACACAACAAATGAATTTTTCGCAACCGGCAGCTGGCGGAAAATAAAAAAAATATTGTACGGGTATCTACAAAAGAATCGGTGCCCATGACTCATGTGACTGTGACCCAATGAGCAATATAAGCGCCCAGCACCCACAAGATACAGATACTCGGGCGTACACGTCTTTGGCAACCCAAGACAAGCGAAACGATTACAAAGAAAAATAATTTGCGCAAATGGAAATGAAAGAGAATCGAGAACGATCAGTCATCGTAGAGAAATATTGCCCCCAACTCCGCCAGCTACAGACTAAAATAATCTAATCAAATCAAATCAATGCTGCAGGACCGCCCCTTATATACGGTTACGGATCCCAAAAGTACACTAAAAGGATCCCTACACTTAAAATATTTTTTTATTTGTTTTGGAAATTTATAAATAAGAAGATATGCCAAGAAATTGTCATACTTGACCCAGTCATGATTGTATTATTTGATATTATTAATTGAGAATATTATTGCTCCACTTTTACACGTTTTCAAGACATAAATTTATTTATTTTATTAATTATTTTTTTATTATTAATTTTTTAAGAAATAAATCCACAATTTGGCTGTCCCAATGATGCACAGAATTTTCCTGAGTGTTCCTCACCAATCCTGCAACATATTGTGCAATCCCTGGGTCTAAGCCAATTCTTTCTATACCCAAGCACTTCCTGGCTTACACCAACTGGCCTGATCGATCGATCTAGCGATAAAGAAAATCATAAAACGAGAGAAAGAAAGAAAGGTACAAGGCAGGAACAAACAATTGAGCGAGGATTGTAACAAAATCCTAGCCAAAGATATCGCTGCAGCACCAATCTGTTTACCTGAGGAATCAGGATGAGGACGATCTTTGCGAGAGCTGAGGTGGGGTGGGGTGAGGTGAGGACCGAAAGACGATGTTTGCACGGTCAACTTTCAACACAATTTGTAGGCTACCTGCAGTTTGCTCAGACGGAGGCTTGGGTGTGGGTTTTCCTGAGAACAGAGCACCGGGTAAGGGAGAGATCCATCTCAGAGCGACCAGTACGAAACCATACCGACCCATCCCATCCCGTACCATCCCATCAGATCCCATCCAGTCCAAACAAGCTGCTTGGCTAACTGGCTGACTGATACGCATCGCCTGGGATGTGTTTGGTTAATCAGCACCTGTCGACTCAACGGGCGTCGACAGGTACAACTACAACTCGCACGGAGCGCTATATACAGTTGCGATCGAAATAATAGCACTGCAAATCAAGGGTTTAGTTGCATCTGGAGGGGTTTTATTTGTCAGTTTGAGTGGTTATTTTTAAGATAATAATATAGAAGGTTCGGCAGTCGCGGCGTTAGCTTGCAGCTCACCCTTGAGTGCCTGCAAATTAATTGTGCCTGAAATAAATACAACGTTTGCGATAATTTGTTCAACTTTTATTTATAAGGAACTTTAAATTATCTCAAGTTGCGTTTTTGATATAAATTTTGTATTTACTTTTATTTACTTAATAATTATTTTCTCCTAATAGTCTTGCAATAAAAAATGATTTATTTATATGAAGTCTTTGTTATGTGTATTTTAAATTGTAAAGAATTGTTAGAAAATGTACTATTTTTATTGAATTATACGGTTTCACAATAAAAATCGAATTAAAAACACTTAGTTTGTATATATGTCGAATAAGATTTCCTTTGATTAAAGAACACATGTAGTATTTATTTTTCCGAACCCAGCTGTTTGTGCGTTCTAAATAATCCAGTAGCGATCTGCTTTGCTCGGCGCAGTGTTTTTGGGAAAGTTTGAAAGTGCGGTTACAACATATGGCCAGCCAGATCATGCGAAAAAAATATCAGATTCGGACTCGAACTCGTACTCAGACCCCGTCGAACTTTAAGTCGACTCCATCTGCGGCTCAGCCACCGCCACCTCATAATGAGTAAGCCGCGAGTTCGAGATCTCCCCGACAAATCTCGATTGCCCAGCCGGTCCGGTCCAAAAGAAATACCAACGGTCCGAAGCCGAGGCCCAACTCCAATCCCACCAACTGCTGCGGCTGCTCTCATAAATCAAGAAAAATCAGTCAATTTTTTTGTGGGTTCGCGTGTGTGAGTGTGCGCCTATATCAAACTGACATTGGCTGAATTAACAATTGATTTCAATAATTTTTTATGATTATTCTCCGCTTTTTTTCGTCTCGTTTTCGGTTTTTGCGGCTGTCTGCAAGGCAAGCAAAGAAAAGCCGAAGATCAGCCACTTGCACTCGATTCCGTTCAGTCGATTCAGCAAATCGGTTCTCAGTTTTCTCTCTTCGGATATAAGGCTGATCTATCTCATCTGCTGAATTGGGAAAACCACTCAATTTTGCTGAGTACTCAACTCTCAGCTGAGTTTTTGTGGAGTAAAACTCGTCTAACCGGTGTGACGAGTGTCAATGTCTCATTGGAATCGGAATTGTTTGCTCGGCTTTGACGCTCAGCGGAACCGACAGGCGGGAAGCGGCGGGGAGGCCCACGGTGCCGCACAGTGGGCCCAAACGGCAAGGTGCCAGCTGTGGGTGTGAGCCCGCTGGGCCGAGGAGTTTTTGTTTGAAGATCAAGGTTGTTTTGGCGTGTCAAATATTTGAGGTGTGGACTAATTCGATTTGTATTTCAAGTCTTGACACCGGAAGTCGTATAAGATGTTTGCAGAAATCGCTCCTGAGTATCTTCATCCATGACAAATTGGCTATTTCCAATGTGAAAACAACAATTTTTTAAAATCAAAATCTACCTTTAACATTATTTAGTTTTTAATAAAATAACATTTATTGCAAAACAAAAATTAATATTTTTATTAAAATTAAATCGGGTTTAACCTTTAATTTTATTTCGTCAGGTCGACGGACTATGATTTTTTTAAATTTAAATTAATATACAAAATACGGCTGCTTTTTTTAGAAATAGGAAAAACGCCCTTCGTTTTATTGGAATCTAAAAAGTTATTGGCACTGCTCTCATTATAAATTGGAATATTTTATTATTATGACATCTTAAATGTTGAATATTTTTATAATATACGATTATACGACTCCTTAAAAACTGATTTACAATAATTCGAAATAATGCAATTTTATCTCGATTTCGGTGTTCTTTGTGGATTACAGTGCCGCACTTGTTACATATTTTCTACTTACTTAATAGTTGTCCCAGCCATCTACTTCCCTAGGGAACTCTTTTTATCAGATGGAACGGATCTTTACAGATCAACCATATCGATTTACTTCTTTTTTCACATTTATCCTTGACCCATGAACATTGCAGATTCGGAAGGTCCTCGCCTTAGAATTCCACATGTTTCCTTAAGCCAATTTCACCTGCCCATCTCCCGCGATCTCACTTCCTCCCAACCCATCTGTCATTTGTTGCAAAACCCAATGCAAATTCTACCTGCCCGCCTAGTGCAATTCAAAGCTATTCAGCCCACTGTGCACTGTGGGCCATTACGTGCGATGCGTTTGCGTTTGGATTGCATAGTTTTGTTTACTCGATCGCATCTCGCTCTAGTTCCTTGGTTCTGTGTGCGTGCTCAATGAGTGCTCACTTACTCATTTACTCAGATACTCACAAGGGCACCTACTCACCCAGGTACTATTCATACACTCACTCACCCTGTTGAGTGCTTTTCAGCGGCACTTGCTGCTGGCTGAAAGCCGAAGAGAGCGATCAGTTTTTGAGTTGACTTCGAGCCGAGCGGACGCGCGTTTGTCTGTTAGCGGATGAAACAAACAGAAAAAGAAGAAATATCGCCTCGAGAAAATTTAGAACACAATTTATCAAACGCGCTATCGCACCCCCCACTTGGATTACGGTCAACGCGAAACTACAACAGCGGAATAAAGATATAGAAATCGAAACAAAAAAACCGAATCAAAAGATATAAAAGAAAATAATAGCCAGCGGGAAGAAACAAGAAAATCGTTTTAGATAAAGCATTAAATCGCTTGATGTGGTGTTGAATGTGAAAAGTGCCGATTGTGCAAAGCTGCGCTATAAAACCAAACAAAAACCAAAAAAGCTACGAAAAATCCCAAATAAACACAAACACAAAATGGGCGAGAAATAGAACGAGCAGTGAAATTGACCAAAAGAAGCCCCCCAATAGCCCCCCAAAATCGAAGCCCCTTTCGAAGTTTAGGAACCGCCCGAAAATGCTGGCCACCAGCCACATGCTGTACGTGCTGATTGCCACCTGGGTGATACCCATTTTCGGGGCAGCCTTGAGCAAAACGGTGTTGTACCAGGCGCCCGACGAGTGCCGCTGGTCCGGCGGCGGGGAGCACGACATCACACTGGTCTGCCACCTGAGGACGATCAATTCGGAGCTCGAGAACACCAACTTCAGTGTGATCCAGCCGCAGAACACGGTGCGTCTGCGCCTGGAGTGCAACGATGCTCTGTTCTTCCAGAGCAGTCTGAGTCCCGATAGCTTCAGGTCGCTGGTGGAGCTCAGGGATTTGACCATCGAGTACTGCAAGCTAGGCAACCTCACGGATGGCTCGTTCCGAGGTCTCCAGGAGCTGAGGAACCTCACCATTCGCACGCACAACGGCGATTGGTCCACGATGTCGCTGGAGATGGCCTCCAATAGCTTCGTGGAGTTCCGCCAGCTGGAGCGTTTGGACCTGAGTCTCAACAACATCTGGCTTATACCAGACGGCATGGTGTGCCCTCTGAAGTCGCTGCAGCACCTGAATGCCTCGTACAACAAGATCCAGGACATCAGCAACTTCTACTTCAGCGCCTCGTTGAGTTCGCGAAAGGCCCGCGTTTGCGGCTCCACGCTGCAGAGTCTGGATTTGAGTGCCAACAAGATGGTCAGCCTGCCCACGGCCATGCTGTCGGCTTTGGGGCGTCTTACCCACCTGAATATGGCCAGGAACAGCATGAGCTTCCTGGCGGATCGCGCCTTCGAGGGTCTCCTTTCGCTAAGGGTGGTGGATCTGTCGGCCAACCGACTGACCTCCCTGCCCCCGGAACTCTTTGCCGAGACCAAGCAGCTGCAGGAGATCTATCTGCGCAACAACTCCATCAATGTCTTAGCCCCCGGAATCTTTGGTGAGCTGGCCGAACTCTTGGTTCTCGACTTGGCCAGCAACGAACTGAATTCGCAGTGGATCAACGCAGCCACCTTTGTGGGTCTCAAGCGACTGATGATGCTGGATCTTTCGGCCAATAAAATCAGTCGTTTGGAGGCGCACATCTTCAGACCCCTCGCCAGCTTGCAGATCCTGAAGCTGGAGGAGAACTACATCGATCAGCTGCCTGGGGGAATCTTTGCGGATCTCACCAACCTGCACACCCTCATCCTCTCGCGCAATCGCATCTCGGTCATCGAGCAGCGCACTCTGCAGGGTCTGAACAATCTGCTGGTGCTCTCGCTGGACTTTAACCGAATCAACCGACTGGACCAGAGATCCCTGATCAACTGCAGCCAGCTGCAGGATCTCCATCTGAATGACAATAAATTGCAGGCCGTGCCGGAGGCTCTGGTCCATGTGCCCCTGCTCAAGACCTTGGATGTGGGAGAAAACATGATAGGTCAGATCGAGAACACGAGCATCACGCAGCTGGAGAATCTGTACGGCCTCCGGATGACGGAGAACTCGCTCACCCACATCCGCCGAGGGGTCTTCGATCGGATGAGCTCCCTGCAGATCCTCAATCTGTCCCAGAACAAACTGAAAACCATCGAGGCGGGTTCCCTGCAGAGGAACAGCCAACTGCAGGCCATTCGGCTGGACGGGAATCAACTGAAATCCATTGCCGGCCTCTTCACCGAGCTGCCCAATCTGGTGTGGCTGAATATCTCGGGCAATCGTCTCGAGAAATTCGACTACTCGCACATTCCCATCGGCCTGCAGTGGCTGGATGTGCGGGCCAACAGGATCACCCAGCTGGGCAACTACTTTGAGATCGAGAGCGAACTCAGTCTGAGCACCTTCGATGCCAGCTACAATATGCTGACGGAGATCACGGCCAGTTCGATACCGAACAGCGTGGAGGTGCTCTACCTGAACGACAACCAGATCGCCAAGATCCAGCCGTACACGTTCTTCAAGAAGCCCAATCTGACCAGGGTGGACCTGGTGCGTAACCGCCTGACCACCCTGGAGCCCAACGCCCTTCGGCTGTCGCCGATTGCCGAGGATCGCGAGATTCCCGAGTTCTACATTGGCCACAATGCCTACGAGTGCGACTGCAACTTGGACTGGCTGCAGAAGGTCAATCGCGAGTCGCGCACCCAGCCGCAACTCATGGATCTCGACCAGATTCACTGCCGACTGGCTTATGCTAGGGGATCCTCGCATGTCTCCTTAATCGAGGCCAAATCGGATGACTTCCTGTGCAAATATGCCTCGCACTGCTTTGCTTTGTGTCACTGCTGCGACTTCCAGGCCTGCGATTGCAAAATGGAGTGTCCGGATAGATGCTCCTGCTACCACGATCAATCGTGGACCTCGAATGTGGTGGACTGCAGCCGTGCCTCCTACGAACAGACGCTGCCCTCGCACATTCCCATGGACTCCACGCAGCTTTACCTCGATGGAAATAACTTCCGCGAGCTGCAGAGCCACGCCTTCATTGGTCGCAAGAGGCTAAAGGTGCTCCACCTGAACCACTCGCGGATCGAGGTGCTGCACAATCGCACCTTCTACGGTCTGTTGGAACTGGAAGTTCTGCAGCTGCAGAGCAATCAGCTGAAGGCTTTGAATGGCAACGAGTTCCAGGGTCTGGACAATCTGCAGGAGCTGTATCTGCAGCACAATGCCATTGCCACCATCGACACGCTCACCTTTACGCATTTGTATCATTTGAAGATCCTGCGGCTGGACCATAATGCCATCACCTCGTTTGCCGTCTGGAACTTCCTGCCCAGCTATCTGAACGAGCTGCGCCTGGCGGGAAATCCTTGGAGCTGCCAGTGCGAGTTCATCGACAAGTTCAGGGACTACATGAATCGCCACGAGTATGTGGTGGACAAGGCGAAGATGAAGTGCGACCTGGTCAGTGGAAATGGCACCCAGCAGATGGTCATTTACCCGGGGGCAGCCGGAGAGGCCAGCTCCCTGCCCGTCGTCCAGTGCAGTCAGACGTTGCCTTTGGGTTTGGATAACAGCTTCAATTACGCTGAGCAGGCGGGTGGCGAGAACGCCTCGAATGCCACCTCCACCAAAATGATCCTCAATCAGCCGCCCAAGCTGGACTACATACCCATCCTGGTGGCCATTCTGACGGCCTTCGTGTTCGTGATGATCTGCACCTCGTTGGTCTTCATTTTCCGCCAGGAGATGCGTGTGTGGTGCCACTCGCGGTTCGGCGTGCGGCTATTCTACAATGCCCAGAAGGATGTGGACAAGAACGAGCGGGAGAAACTGTTCGACGCCTTCGTCTCGTACTCCTCCAAGGACGAGCTGTTCGTCAACGAGGAGCTGGCTCCCATGCTGGAGCTCGGCGAGCATCGCTACAAGCTGTGCCTGCACCAGCGGGACTTTCCCGTGGGCGGCTACCTGCCGGAGACCATCGTTCAGGCCATCGACAGCAGCCGGCGGACCATCATGGTGGTCAGCGAGAACTTCATCAAGTCGGAGTGGTGCCGCTTCGAGTTCAAGTCGGCCCATCAATCGGTGCTGAGGGATCGTCGCCGGCGTCTCATAGTCATTGTGCTGGGCGAGGTGCCGCAGAAGGAGCTGGATCCCGATCTGCGTTTGTATCTGAAGACCAACACGTATCTGCAGTGGGGCGACAAGTTGTTCTGGCAGAAGCTGCGATTCGCCCTGCCGGATGTCTCATCCTCCTCGTCCGCCGCCCAGCGATCGAACGTCGCCGGCCAGAGTTGCCATGTGCCCATCAACCATGCCGCCTACCATCACCACCACCACGTCCACCAGCAGGCGATGCCGCTGCCCCACTCGGTGCACCACCATCAGCAGCAGTTTATGTTGCCACCGCCACCACAGCAGCCGGGCAGCTTCCGGCGGCAACCTTCGTTGCAGCAGCAACATCAGCAGCAGCAGCAACTTCGCGGCAGCAACAGCGCCACGCAGCAGCAGCAGCAACAGCAGGCGGCCTTGCTGATGGGCGGTGGGTCGGTGGGTGGGCCTGCACCGCAGATGATCCCCCTGGCGGGTGGCATCCAGCAGCAGAGCCTCCCCTTGCCGCCCACCCAGCAGCCGACGCCGGCGTCCAGAAATCTGCACATGTGAGTGGGGCTGCCATTGGGCAGAGGGTTAAAGGCAAGGTCAAACGAGCTGGAGAGCTACGAGATATATGGCTTTTCACTAATTGTTAAAAGATTTAGGAAAGGTATATACATTTTTATGATGCTGAAAAAAGAAACCCATAAAAAAGAGGAAATAGCACTAAGCCATTCGCTTATGAAAGGTGATCTAGAATATCTGCAGCCCGAAAAAAACTACTTACCCTCGCGAAAAACAAGTTTAACTTCCTCGGGTTTCGAAATGGAAACAAAAAGGGGAATTGCATTCAATATGCAAATGCGAGCGTTTAGCGATAAAAGCCTAGTTACATGTTAAAATAGCAAAAGTAAAAGAAAAATCGAGTGGGGAAAGAACAGGCAACACCAGGCAACAATAACAACAACAAGCAGAGACAACAGACAACAGTAAAATAGCTGGCGAGCCAGGCAATTGTTGTTTGTTGGCCCTGTTCTGTTTTCTTACGGCCAGCTATTTTCAGTTTCCTGGCTCGCAGCTAGATTCTGAAAATTGATGTTGCATGCAACACAGCAACGCAGCAACTAGCAACTCGGAACTACACAGGGAAAACTTGAGACATTTCTTTTGAGGTCTAATTAATATTTTTTCAATTGAAAATAAACTTTGAGATTAAAGGGGATTAAAAGATCTAAAACATAGATGTTTGGGTAACAAGAAGTTTGAAGAAATGCAATTCAGCTATGCAGATATTTATATTAATTAATTTATTTCAAATCTATATTTTTAAAATATTTTTTTTTAAAGATCTTTTATCAATTTTTTAAGAATCCTACTTATTTTCTGTGTAGATCCAACACCAACCAGTCAGTCAGCAACAAAAGGCAACAACAGGCCCAAAAGTATTTCTCTTGGCTTTATTTTCCTTTCCTCCTTCTTCTCCTTTATTTTGTCGTTTTCCAGCATTTTTCCTTCTTTTTTTTTTGTTTTTCCTCGTTTTCCCCGTTTGCAACGCTCAGTCGTTAGTTCATCTTAACTGCTGCATTTTGCTATAACAAGCTCGACGTGTGTAGAAGATACACCCGTGTATCTGTATCTGCAGCAGCTGTAGTCGAATAGGTACTCGTATCTGTGTATCTCTGTGGATGTGACTGCGCGGGCTGGGAGAAATAGGCAGCGAAGGCAAAACATCACAGAGCTCATGTCTGGCCAAAAGGAAAATGGTAACAAAAAGCAGACCTTAGACGTTAGAAAACCGAAAACCCAGACCGTCTGCAGACATTTGTTGTGCGACGGGTTAAAATTGGTTTTGCTTTTTGTTACTTCTCTTTCTCTATTCGAGCCACAATTACATGTGCTAATCAATGGCAGAAAAATAGATAGCTGAGTAACACAATTGTGTGAGAAGGGAAACAATTGTAGGGGACTTAGCTCTGATAAAACGGACTTACATCCAACAATTAATGCCAGTTAATTGTGCCCGGCAGCATAGGAGAAGAGTTCCCCTATAATAGAGAGATAGAGACCCTTGTGCAGATCACGCTATGCCCAGATTTGATTAGAAAACAAAGCTTTCTTTTTCCCCAGCTAGTCAGAGATTAAGAAGAAGCGGTAGTCAGAATTTCCCAGAGTGAAACCTCCAATGGTGACCTTGCTGCTAGAGAAAAAAAGATACAAGGAAAGCCAAGGAAAAGCTTAGGAAAGAGAGATCAGCACGTGTGTGCGCCGAGTTCTCGGCCCCCAAAGTTGTGTTTTGGCCAAAATCGACAAGGCCAGAAAAGGAGGAACATGAGAACAGAGCCGTACAGATTAGTTTGGTCTTGGCGATTAAATCTACCTGGTTGTGTGCTACGCCCTCTCCATTTCCACCTCTATCTCGGACAATCTCCAGCTCTCCAGCTCCGCCGACTTGCCAATTTGAAAATGCATTCCAAAAGCACGAAACCAGAAACTAGTTAACGAAATAAACACACACTCTAGAAGGATTCACTTTGTTTAGACCGTAAAGAGTTAAATGTATATAAGCTAAATGTTAATTGTACGTATATTTGTTTAATCATTGTGATATTTTGTTTTAGCAATAAGCCCTAATTTATTAAGATTTTCCTACCAGCCTATGTTTAGCTGTAAACTTATCCTCATTAGTTAGAGTCTAGTTTGTAAGTATAAATAGATCGAATCCGAATCCACAACACCCCGCCTACGAGATACAGCCATATTAATTCTATGAAAATTATTGTATATAAAAAACAACTGAAAAAGGACTGTATGCACTAAAAACTGAATGAAAAACGAATTATGCGACACGAATCAAACAAATTGAAAACATAAATCGACTGATTACATGTGTACTATATATAAATATGCATAACATAATAATTATGATTTACCCGACGCTCGTTGTAAATATTGTAACTACCCGCACACCTATGAATATGTATTGTATTTTGTAATTTTATGTTTTCTAGTTTATAGCGAAAAAACGAAGAGAAAAAACGAATCACAAAAATATATAAATGACAAAAAATTGATAATCCAAAAACTGTCTCGATTTTTTATTCACTCCATTCCGCAGCTGAATTTGTAATATTATTTTTTGGTCTGCCGCTGATAAGCCATAAACTATCTCGCCTTGACATTTGATATGGATTCTTGATACGGATTCCACGTCGGATGCGGATTCCAATGCCAGCAGTTCGCTTTTTCCACAGAGCGATGGTGTTTTGCTTTGTCTCTGGTTTTGTTTATGTCAGAGCGGTGTTCTATTACAGCCGAATAAAAAATTTGCAAGATAAACACTAAAAGAGCTTGACCATTCCATGACAGATGGGAGAAAGGCGGCGGGCGAAGAGGCGAGATTTATGGCGAGAGGTTGGCTTAAAAACTTTCCGGCGACAGATGATGAACTTGCTTAAATGACGGATAGATTAATTCCAGTTCCGCTTTTTATACCCTTGCAGAGGGTATTATGATTTCAGTCAGAAGTTTGCAACGCAGTGAAGGAGACGTTTCCGACCCCATAAAGTATATATATTCTTGATCAGCATCACAAGACGAGTCGATCTAGCCATGTCCGTCTGTCCGTCTGTCCGTCTGTCCGTCTGTCCGTCCGTCTGTCCGTCTGTCCGTCTGTCCGTCTGTCCGTCTGTCCGTCTGTCTGTTTCTACGCAAACTAGTCTCTCAGTTTTTGAGCTATCGGGACAAAACTTTCGCAAAAGTCTTCTTTCTATTGCAGGTAGTATATATGTCGGAGCCGACCGGATCGGACAACTATATCTTATAGCTCCCATAGGAACAATCGGAAAAAAAAACTTTAAAAAATTCTAGCTTCGGTGTTTTTTGAAATATTACCTTCTACTTTTGGGGATGTTACTTTTTAAATATTCCTGAATTTCGAATTAATTTTTTAAAAAATCGGACTACTATATCATATAGCTGCCATAGGAACGATCGGAAAATTAATGGAAAAGTAATAGGAAATAAATTCAAGCTTCTTTGGTTTTTATTGTATTATCTTCTACTCTAGGATATGACTCTTTTTAAATATTTCCGAATTTCAATTTTAATTTAATCAAAATCGGACGACTATATCATATAGCTGCCATAGGAAAATTAATGGAAAAGTAATAGGAAATAAATTCTAGCTTCTTTGGTTTTTATTGTATTATCTTCTACTCTAGGATATGACTCTTTTTAAATATTTCCGAATTTCAATTTTAATTTGATCAAAATCGGACGACTATATCATATAGCTGCCATAGGAACGATCGGAAAATTAATGAGAAATATTAGAAAATTGAACATTTTTGCGATTTGTTAATTAATAGGAATGATCTGCGAGGGTATATAAGCTTCGGCTGGCCGAAGCTAGCTTCCTTTCTTGTTGCAAATATTTTTATAGATTTTTTGAGTGACCTGAATTTTTTAGACCTTTAAGTTTACGCTTGCCAAGTTACTTTTAAAGCGTATACAAGAACGCCAAAATCAAAATCAACTATATTTTACTGGGTCTTTAATTTGTTGCCCATTTTTAACATGTGTAAATTTTTCAATAATAATATATTTTCCTTTTCAATTACAAACAAACACAAATTAATTTATTTAACAAGATATAAAGTAAATAGAATTAATATATTTCGAAACCCGAGCTTTGTAAATTCTTCTGGCATTTTTGGTTCGATTTCCAAATATGAATATTCCACCGTTTCAACTATTCTCAAAATTCTTTACACCAACCTCGCCACACGCATCCATACGCTCATCGAACCACACATCCCACGATTGCTCCATTTGAATTAATTTTAAACAGAAAAGCCCCTCCGCCAGCGCCTTGGTATTCATGCTTGCCAAAGATGCGACAATATCTTCCCATGCATATTTTAAAGATATCTATATGGCAGTCGTATCTCATGTGCGGAATTATTGGCTATCGTGTGTTTATACTAGCTGCTCGCTTTATTTGAGTCAATGAGCCCACAGCGAAATATTTTGCCGATTCCGCTGGCTGCCTGGAAACGAGTTCTTTCCCAGCTCCCGATGAATGAATAATTTTTATGATCAATTAAATGCGCAATAAAATTGATGGGGCCCCCACCGCCGAAACATAAATTCACATTGCTTAAATTAGCGAATTTTACAATCAATCATTAGCGGGCCAGTGGATCGACAAACGGCCTTTGATGTGCAACTTTACTGTGGAACGTGGATGCGGGGGAAATTGAATATGGGATGGGTTCTAGTATGCGGTATCTGGTGGATACACATATGTCTGCGGCCTAACCATTCGGCGGATAAACCCTTTTCAATATTTTCATTTCCCTCATCGCTCGATTCGGTGCGGTTCGGGGCGAAACAGAAGACAGAAAACGAAAACCTAGAAAACTTTGCAAAAAAACACGTCAAATATTAAAAACTTTTCTTTGCTTTTACTTTCTCCAAAACCCGCTGGCATATATATACACATGCCACCCATCCACATCCACATCCACGTCCACATATCTCTCCCCTTTTTCCTTTATTTTATCAATTTTGCCTGTGGGATTTGTTACAAAGTAACGGATGAGTTGAAGTGGAAAAAGGGAAAGAGTGCAGACACCGCCAATCCAAGAGGCAAACTTTCAATTGAATTTTTTTGTTCACGTTGTTTCCTTTCGGGTAAGGAAAGTTTAGAGGCCCGCTTTTGAGGTCCGGGCTTCCTTTTTTCGGAACCCCGCTCGGCTGCGGGGTCTTTGGGGGTTCCGTCTGTCATTTGGAATACGCAGCGAAAAGAAGTCGACGTAAATATTTCGGTTTACAAGTCAGTTTAGTGTCAAAAGAGATGCCTTTTATTTATAGATTGCCCTCGTAGAACTTGGGCTTGAACTTGGCAACAAGCAGGGGTGTATTCTAAGTTTATGGAGAGGTAATAATGGATTAAATTCAAGCCCTAGTTTTCTGAGAAATTTCTGTTTTTTCTAAAGGAATTTTCACGTTGGAAAAAATATCAAAACTTTGCAATTTTTTGAGTGTACCATTATTTTTGTAATATTTTCTAGTTTATAGTTTATATCGAAAATCTAAAAATTGGTTTCCTATCTTTATGAAAAACCCTTGAGCCTTTGAGCCGCCGAACCGCTCCTGTGACCCCATTTTCGGCACAGGTTTGCTTCGTGGCCGAAACCTTCATCAAAAATTTCCCTGACTGCAGTTTAGAAGTTTTTATTCGCTCTCGCATTTTCGGACTTTTTTTCTTGCCTTTTTCGGGGCCCAAAGTCAAATCAAAGTGCTTGGCCCCCGCTAAAGCTTAGTGCTAATGCCGGAGCCATCAGTCTGAACTTTTGGGCCATCTATCAAAGGCTGAAAGGGAAAGGGAAAAAAGGAAAATCGAAGAGGCAATCTCATTAGAAGGCTGCTGCCGCCGCATCAACACATTCCGAGTGTTCGAAGGCAGAAATATTTTCCCATGTGCATCCGCCGAAGTCCCGTCAATTAGGTAGCCACCCAATCATTGCACCCACCACTTGGCTCATTAGACTCCAAACGAATCGAGAGTCGTAAAACTCGGGTCCCCGGTCTTTTCCTCGGTTTCTGGGCCCCGATCTCGCCGCTCTGTGCCGCCGAACCGGGGCTATGTATAAATAAATATGCTTTTATTGGAAGACGACTACAACTGTTTGCAATAAAAGCAACATTTTTCTTAATTTCCATTTCTTGCTAATTTACCAGCCATAAATTGCCCGCCCGTCTACCCTGTGGGCAGTGAAGTAACCAGTGGCGGGAGCGGGAACAAAGGCAGCAACGGGGACGGGGAGTGCAGAGGGGTTACCGAAACAAGCGGAGCTGAACCAACCGATTCGACGGTAGACACATAAAATTGACTAAATTGACGCAGATGCAAAGAGATAGTCGCTGGCGATTTGGGAGGGGGTTCCTGAGGGGTATGGTAGAAGTAATGTCGACTCGTAGAGGGATAGGCAGGCAGAGGGAGACGGCAGCTGGCGGAGAGTGAGAGGTATAAAACAATCAGGTAGGGGAGTTCGGTATGTGGAAATACTCTGCGAACTAGGGGCATAATTTACTCGCCACTAATGCTGTGCATTTTTTAGAAAACTTTATTTGTTCCTGGAATTTATAAAACATGGAAATGAAGGCCTCTAATTATAATTAGATCGTATTTTATATTCTTAAAATTGTGAATTGCTAGGGCAAATTTATAAGTATTCAAAGGAAAGCGAGATGCCAAATTATTATTATTGGAAATATTTATAGACATATTATGTATGCCATATGAAAATGTAATATACATACAATTTTTATGATAAAATGCACTAGGGATAGAAATTATTTTATTTTTTTTAGCCACTCCCATTAATTGTATTAAAGTGATATATAGGATATTTACCGACCGGTTAATGCCTTTCAGTTTCACCAATTTTTTACAGTTACCTACGATAATTTGCGCTGCAAACGGTCATATGCAACTGTGAAATAGCAAATGGAAAATGGGTTTAGGTTTATGGCCGACGACCAACCCCGTCATCATCATCATCAGCATCAGCATCGACCACATCGAAAACCGAAAGAGAATCGAGTGGGGCAAATCGGGCGGGCTGGAATTGGAAGGTATATGGATATATATACGACGGAGTGGAGACATTGACATATTGCCGGCCGATTAATGAGCCCACAAGAGCGGCCCTGGACCTGAGCAGTGCTGATTGTTTTCATTGAAATAAATGACAGACACCGGACTGTTGACACACGCGTTGAGGGAATATTTGATACCCTGCATAAATAATAATCATTTTCACTTCGCCCCAAAGTTGCAGGCCCCTTGAACGCTGACTCCGCATAAAAGCAAATTTGTATGCAGTTTATCTTATCGCGATCACGTTGCATCTGAGGACGATGCTGCAGCGCAGAGGAGGGGAAGTCGCCGAAGACGCGTAAGTTTCACGTATTTTCATGCACGATTAAAGCCTTAATTTCGACCGAACGGAGAGCGGGATGGGATATACCCTCGTGTACATATAAAGCGAGAGAGAGAGATGTACCAGGTATCTGCAGCTCCTAATTAATGGTTTTGCATCGGCTGCTTATCGCACCGCACGCATCGGGATCGTCTTCGTCCTGGTCATCGAAAGAGGGCAGGGGAATCTCCCTGAGCATCATCAGTGCACTTGTAGAAACTGTACGGTATTGGAAATATAGAATCTCTATTTAAAGTGAAGTAGTTAACTAAAGTATAAGATAACTTAAATATTTAAGAAATCAATATTAAAATAATAATTCGGATATTTTTACAATTAAATATGGTTTTAAATTTTTATGAAAAAAGGTTGGAGAATCAATTTTCTTTCACTAGCCATTAAAAACTAAAAACATTCAAGTTTTAAATTAAAATGTTGGGAATATTTAAATCCAAATATCGCGGCAAATAATGCTTAACAATTCGATCTTAATTTATTTTTCTTCTTAATGAATTATTTGTATATTTAAATATTGCTTGACATATTGATTGATTTTCTCTGAATTTAAGATCGTCGTTTCTTTTCATCGCCAATTCTGTATGCAAATATATACAAGATTAAAGTTATTTAAACGGATTTTCAAACAACCAATAGAAACCATATTTATGTTAAACAGCATCAATCTTTAACAAGCGTGAATGCGTGTTGACAAAGCGTATACATTTTTAATTTTTGCAAGATTTATTTGACACAATGATTAAATTATGGTTTCGCTCAGTGCATCGGCAGGAGCCTCATCTGCTGTCTGAGCTTTGCTTCGCTAAGTGTTCACTGGGGATCTACCTTGGCGGCACCTGATCAAGGCAAGGCAAAAGGAGATCCGATCCCATCCGATCCGATCCAAGCCGATCCGAACCCATTCGACTTTGACTTTGGTCTTCAGTCAGCGTAAAATATTTAATATTTTTGCTGGCTGCATTTTATGAGCTGTAGCATTGCACATTATTGATAATGCGCGATATGAGTGCCGGCTGATATTTGCGCGGCCTTTGCAGGGGTGTTGTCAAGGCAGCTCCAGGCCTTTCCCCTCCAGGAAAAGCCCCCACCCCACCCCACCAGATGATAAGGCAACATTGTTTTTGGGGTGTTGCAAGTTTGGGCCGATAAGCATCGAATGGTGGTAAATGGCAAAGAGAAAGCTGCGACAGGAGGCGCTTTTGTGTCCCGACGTTTTAGCGCTCGATTGGGCAACTGGAATTTGTGATCGTGCGCAGAGATCTTCCTTCAAGGTTCTCGGCTTCTTCTTGTTAGCCCCATCTTCAGATGGTCAAGAGCGCGGTGACCGATAAGGAATGATTTTGTTCTGGGTGAAGCCCATTTTAAATGTTTTCCACATTTTATTCCGTTAGATCGCCGTGATAATTATGGATCATTTTTGAGCAGGCTTATCACTGATGTAAAAATATTTAAAATAAAATGAATGGCTTTTTAAAAGTGGGTTTAGGATTAAATAGTTCTCTGGGCTTTCTATGCTTTGTTTTTTGTTGGTTTCGCGGAAAGAGAACCTTTCTTTTAAAAACTTACTTTCATCTTAATCATCCTTCCAGTGAATTATCATAAAATCAACATGTCAAACTTTTCCCCAATTTAATTGTCCGATTCCATCACCTTTTCGCCGGCAGTGTTGACTCATTCGGGCCGAACAATTGATTAGCTTTCGATGCTGACCATAAAACCCAATTCATTTAGCCATAATGTTGACACCGAAATGCAGTTAACAGCTTTAACTTTTAAGTGGAATTTACTTAAATGTGTCCCCGTCCCATTTCGCCTCAATTTCGGTGTTGTTTTGTTGGGTTTCGCTTCGATTCGATTCGTTTGTGGGTTTTTTGTTGGCTCTTACAGAGAATTGGGCCGGCGGAATGCACAGAAACCTGGCTCAGATGGCTCAGAGATCCGTTGGCCAGTTTTCAAATTCGGCACGATCAAGCATCGCGATCAGCGATCAACGCTCTCATCTTCCCAGCTGAATTTTTATTTTTCTGTGCGGTGCTGTGTGCTTTTTTTCCCTCCGATTCTCTTCTGTGGCTTTTTTGCGTTAACGTTTTAATTGATCGCTTTCAGTTATAAACAAGTTGGCTTTTGATTTATGAGCGCGTGCGTGCAGCAGCGACAGAGAAAAAATGCGTTTTAGGAACCGACTCTTCCCAGTCTTTCGCGGCTGATGGGTTTCTTTTTGGCCATCATCATCGTCGTCGTCGGTGTCTTGGGGCTGGATCGCTTGGATCGGCTGGGTTTATGTAAATGAACTCGCTTTCGGGGTCTTTCAATAGCTGTTGATGATGTTGTGCCGCGGCGACAATGTCTCTATTTCTCTAATTTTGGCCCCGCCATCGTGGCTGATTTTTAATATTATTTGTCTAACGGTCACGAGCATTTTGGCTTTGGCTTTGAATCTTGGCTTGGCTTGGCTTTGGCTTTAACTTTAACTCTGGCTTTGTCTGTGGTTAAACGTCAAATTGTTGTGCTTTGTTGTTAGAATTTCCCGCATCGTTTAAACCCAGCCAATGTTTTCTGGGGACAAGCAAATAAATCACAGACTGGGGCTTTCGGTTTTGAATAACCATCTTTACATTTCTCCGCGAAGACGAGGCGACAAATGTATTTGTTTTATCAGCTATTGTTGTTACCAAAAGGTTTATTTTCGGTTTTTTTTTCAGTATTCAGTTTTCAGCTTTGGTTTTGTGTCGATGCTTGTGAACTTCACTTTCTTCTTCACACGCTCCCCGAGAGAAGAAAAATGTTTGTTGAAAACGAACAAACATAAAGCATAAGAGATTTCACTTTAGCCGTCCCTGGGAGTCTTCTCCGTGCTTTTAGAGCTTTTTGCGGTTCCAGAGTGATGTCAGCCGGGCAATTAATCAACGCATCTCCGCCAGGTGACTCAGAGATCTTATTGGATCGGATTGGATTGGATTGTCTTGGGGTCTGTTGCTTTTTTTTTGCCTTTGGATTGGAATGAGGTGCGTTGGTTCGTTAGCAGATCGTCGCGTTCCGATTCCAGTCCATTCGATCCGATTCGGTTCGGTTCGATTTGTTTATAGAAAAACAAACACTTGGCCGGGTACTAGACGCTGGCCATTTGCCGTCCGTTACGTTACTCATGGCTGGCTAAGTGGGTCGTGACTTTTCAAAATGCAAACGTGTCGTCGTCGAAGTCGCAGTCGCAGTCCGAGTTGCATCTCTGCCATCGGCCACTGAGGGAAAAGTTTATTAAGGAAGAGTACTTTTGATAAGAAATGACAGTTCTAAAAAAATGACAGTTAAAAATATTCTAAAGTCATTACACCAAATAATCTGTAGATTTAACATTTAAGAAACTACTTTACAGTGAATAGAATAGTAGTACATACCAGACTTTCTTTTTATTGCAACTTAAACTTTGTATTCTTAATATTTGTTAAACTTATTTTGAACATAGATCTTAAAATACCTAACAAATAATAGTTATATTAAAACAAGCAATCCATTTTTATGACATAATTTTAGTGTCTCAAAGGACAGACATCGATAACTTTTAAGAGATTTAATACAATTCCTATAATTATATTTCAACTAGATTAAATTCTCTTGACTCCTCATTTTTTCCCAGTGCCTGCATTTCTCAGTTGGGTTACTTATGGGAAGTCCCCGAAAGTCTACGCCCCACCCCCCGAAAAGTGGGGATGCAGCGGAACACAGTCACAAAAATCCAAAGCGCAAAGCGCACACGTACGGAGTACGTAATGAAATTCTTACCTCAAATAGCACTTAACTCCAGTTTAAAACGAGCCAAAAGTGAATGGTACTGACCCCAAACCGTTGCACGTTTGTCTTAACACTTTGTTGCCTGGGTCTTGTTTGTTTTTCTTTGTTTCCCCGCTCTTTTATTTTTTTGGGGCCAAATAGAAAAGTTTGGCGCGCGAGAGAGCGGGCCACCGACCAGAAATTTGTTTAATTGAATTGAATGTATGAAAAGTCAGCGGACAAGTCAATGCAGTTCGCCAATTCGAATTAGAGTCTGGGTTAACTAAAGTATAAAAAATAAGACACGAAAGAAAGGCTGGCTTTGGAGGTCGGAGCTGGGATTACACTACCTTTGGCGGGCTTGTAAGGTAAAGGAGTAACGATATCAGGAAATATTTGACACCTAATAAAACTCAATATTCAATATGGTATTCGTATAACCAAGATTACAGACAAGGTTTTAAAAATTATCACTTTCTCTTATACTTTAGAAATTAATTTAAAGATGTGGAATCATTTTAGCCAAACACCTAAAAAAAGAAAAGAAACTATATTTTTACTTCTTGTGAATAATCAATGGAAGGTCCCGTTAAAAGTTTCAGATTTTAGTAATAGGGCTTGTGTGTAACAAAATCATTATTAAAATTATAATACCCCCGCAAGGGTATTTTAAAAAGGGGGACTGCAACATGCGAGCTCATTTAAAGTGGAAGTCATGAAGGAGGCCAAGGCACCGATCACCGATCACCAAAATCGCGATGTCGATGCCGATTCCGATGCCGATGCCGATCCTCGATCACGGTCATGTTCAAGATCAGAGGAGCGGGGAGTCATGTCCGTGGTCTTTTGAACCGCAGATCACCGGCTGCAGTTACTTGTAAGATTTTTGCATTTTGTCGTATGACAATTAAATGCCTCAATGAATGGCACAGCACACAGCAAACAGCAAACAGCGCACAACACACGACCGACGACGATCACAGCGATCCACTCCTTGTCATCGATCACAGGGGAAAATTTGGCCGGCTGAGAATCATTTTAGAAAGCAAATTACAGATGATCCTTGAGTCATGAACTTTCAGGAGCCGACAGACCGGCGATATAAATGATCTGTGCCTAGGCGATCGATCAATCAAGATCAATCACAATCAGTCGAAGGTTTTGCACTTGATTTCACAGTTTCCTTTCCCAGCGGCTGCCTTCATCTGAGATAAGGTGCAGTTGGTTTTTAAATGATTTCGATTTACCGTCGTAATGAAGGTACAAAAATCTATTAATCAAAAATGGGTGAATATATTTAGCAGATGATCATTTGCTTGTTCATATTAAAGTGAGCTTCAAATATTTAATTAAAGTCTTGATCATATGCAGTTTCATAGTAATATAAAATAGCTAATTTATATGTATCAAACTCTACCAGTCGCTCAATTTAAATATGGGCATATGGTTTCTTTTTATTAGTTCCAATTTCTTAAATAACCTTTTGCATTCGATTTCACGCCACGCTTTCTGCCCAAAGATCACCGTAATCAGAGATAAGATTTGGCCATTACATATTTCTGGTGAAATCCCTGGCTGGTCAATATTGTGCACCATTTGTATGATAATGGCCAAGTGATCTTCGCTGGTATCTTAATACAGCCGTTTTATGATAATTTAGCATAAAATTTTGATTTGAACTGTTGGGCAAACCGCTCGCTGATATATGTAGGCCGGCCATATAGATAAACATAATTATGTAAATCCAGATGCTAATGCAATGGCATCCCCACACGCCGATGATGCGGTGCAGATGGAACACCTGATACCAGATACCAGGTTACAGGTTCCAGGTTCGAGGTTCGAGGTCCCCACTTTTTGCTGGCTGCTCTTTTCCGCTGCGAAGCGATGAAGGGGAAATTTATGAAGTTTATGACAAATATGATGACGGTCTAGGGCAATGCTGGCCAGCACTTTGTTAAACGTCTTCGAAACTGAAAAACATTGCCATTGTCCGACTTGGCAGACGCACACACATTTTTGAATGAAAAACGAAAACAATGCCATTTACAAGACACTTAACGAGATGTCGAGTGAAAGCCAAAAGCTGTCCGTTCGTTGTTACTGTTTTCAGCCGGCGCAGAGATGGAAGCTGCACTGAGAAAATAAGCTAGCAAAAGCTTATCAATGGGTTCAGTTTTCCCTGCTCCTAAAATATAAAAATAACGTTTTGAAGGACATGCAAACTATACAGCTAATTTAGTATAATTTAAAAACAAAATTGTATACTACTATACTATATACTATACAATAACTAATAATAATTATGATTTACAAAATATTTCATAATGAAACTCGTATAGATTGGTTATTTATGATCTGATGTACAAAATAAATATCGTTTTATTCAGATATTTTTCTATAATGGAAGTAACATTTTCTGGACTATGTGAGATGCTATAGATTATTTAGTGCTGATTTTTAATCTCGTTTTCCACCGTGTGGCTTGGGATCTCCTCGCGATTTGATGTGATGGCCATTCGCCGATGATGACGCCGCATGTGAGTTGCATGGAGTGGATTCGAGTGGTGCGGTGGTGCTGCGCCACTGGTGGAGTAGTGGAGCGGTGGAGTGGTGGAGCGGTGAAGCGGTGGAGTGGCCAAAGTGACGTGGCTTGTTTTGGCATACAAGTGCACTTGAGCCGAGTTTCGAGTCCAATCTAAAGAAGCACAAGTGAGCGTAGACTTTCGGTCTAGTGTCTCCCCATCCGAGGCTCGGATTGGGATCTTTTCTTTTCTCAACTCAACTCAACGCGACTCGGCTCTTTCTAATGACAGGCAAACAAACAGACCTGCAGATCCGCAGACAGCGGCTACTGCTCCCCACATACTTTCTCATGGATTTAGTCGAGAGGGGGCCCCAAAAGAAATAAAAGATTTATGGCCAGCCATTCACCAATTGTTCAAAAACGTTTTGTGGTTGCAGGAGCTATTGGCACACGGGCGACAACTAGGACAAAACTGTTTTTGGTCACATGACTCAAATTAGAAATGCGCCTGGCATTTTCCATAATAAATGAAAATTTAAATGCGCGCACACAACGAGAGAAATGGTTAGCGAATGAGGGTGAAGGAGGAAAGATGCACTCGGCGAAAATGTGGCATAATGTGCTAGTTTAGATGGTTGAACCTGAAACCTTAAATTTATTAAAGTTATTAAAATTTCCAACAAACATAAGCTTTCATTTAGTAAACTATTTTTTTATCCTGAATGTAAATAGCTAAAAAAAAGGTATTTTGTAGAACCATAAGCCTTATTTAACTTATTATTTAAATACTACATTTTAAGGAAATTTTTTTAAAGCATTTAATTATAGATCTTTTATAATTCTTCATTATTTAGTTGATTTTTCTAATTTCTACTTATTAATACTTATTGTTTATTACAAAATTTAAAGTAAATAGACTTAAATATGTATGGACATTTTAGGTATTCTCCAATAATTGTGCGAGTTTTTTCCGCAAAGTATAACTATAAAACGTTATTTATAAAATGAATACTAAAATGAATAACTCTGTTATTTCCTTAGAACAGAACATTTGTCTGAGTGTAGGGGTAAAACAGGTTAAATGGTTAACAAGGCAGCGAACAAACGAGACCGAGGACCCCGGCTAACAGGCAGGTACGCCATGGTATTGGTACGGTGTAGTGGAGAGTTAGCCTGGTAGTTGGGCATCCTCCTCCCCGAAAACCCGGCTCCGAGTCCCAGACAAAGTCGCAGTCGCAGTCCGATTCCAAGTCCACTACCAAGAGCAAGACGCATGCGCGTTGACCGCCCGCTGAGCGTTCATTCTGAGAACTTTCCACTTCAATTAATAACTAATTTGATGTGTGCCGCACGGATCGCGGTGCATTTTATCGATTCGGACAGCGATCAGCATTTGGAGCAGGAACCCCCATCTCCCGTCCCCGATTCCCGGTCTCTGCCCCCGTGAAAATGTCGGTGCTCCGGAGCACCTTAGATGTTTGCTCGCTCATTCGATTTGTGTTTGCCTGCAGTTATGTTACCAATCGAATTTGATTGAGAAGGGTCTATGCCGTATGTGACAGTGAATATATATTCGAGGATCCCGGCGGATCGCAGGGGAAGACGGGAGGCGTGAGAAGGCATTAGCATGAGAGATTATCTATTGAGATCCGATTTCTGGCTGCCGAGGACTTCCAGGTTACACGACTAGAAAACGGGACATCAATTCAAATATTTAATGCGATTTGGGGTCAGCTTTGATTGGTCTTTCGAAGCGCATTAGTAATGAACGCTGTAATCGGGATATCCGTCTCAGGAGATAGGCTAATGAACGCCAAGATTTGCTGAAAATTTTCCCAAAAAAAGTTGGGTCTAACTTTCAAATTATCATAGAAATTATTATCGTAAATAACTTTTTTCATTGATTTCCCAATTATTGAAATTTCACTGAGAAGGAAACTCACCTAATTTCTCAGTTACATTAATTTTATTCATTAAAATAAAAGCGCCATACCGATTTCAGCTTGGTTACACGACATTCAAAATATTCATCACGATTTCTAATTAAAATTGGGGGCAGCTTTAATTGTTTATTCAAATCGCATACAGACCACCAACATTTTAATAACCGCTTAAATAGACATTATAGAAAAAGAGCCGCTCAAAATGAATATGAGCCATTTTCGAAAAGTTTTTACCTTTATTTCCGGTATTGAAAGTTAATAAAAATGATCTCATTCATTTTTTTGTTAAATAAAATCAAACTAAATGTTTTTTATCATCTCATTTTCGCATTTGGTTATCTTTATGAATTACGACCAGCTTAGGTAATCTCGCTTAATTATCGTTCTTATGCTGATTGGGGAATTTAAGGCCGTATATCTTAATCCGCTCCACCTTTTTAAAGCTCCAGTTGGATATGAGCGTTGAGCAACCTTTTCCTTATACCCCAATTAATATTCGGTGTGCACCCAAATCTTCTCTAATTTTAATGAATTATGATCCCTCTGACATTGGCAATTGGCTCTCAACGAATTAAAGTTCCCAGAAGAGAACCACTCGGAATCTGATCGGTTTGGCATTTGATAATTATGGCTTATTGTAGTCGCCAGAATGGATGGATGCGGTGGTTTTTTTTGGTTCGATTGGGGCCGGGGAATGCATGTGGTATGTGGTTTCCCCGTTTTCGCTGCAGTCCAGTACAATTTGCGGCGGTGGTGTTGAATTTGTTCGCACCGCCCGCCGCGTCGGGCAAAATAAATCACAGTCTAAATACCCAAAGCTGAAGTTTAGGCCCCTTTCCGCTCGTGTTTGTTGTGCTTTTCTTTTTCCTTTATTTTCACTTCAACTTTTTTGCACTGCAACACTTCAACAATAAATAACCAAGTCATATTTTTCACCTCCACTGTTGTGTTCGTTTCTGTTGTTGAGTCACTTCCTGGTTTTTGAACCCGGTCGAGGGAGCACTGGGCACATTAACGAGCATATTACCTACTATCTTGCCGAGCGGGAGAAATATGCAAAATTGCTGACCGTCCAGCGTCTGCAGTCGAGAGCTGCAAATCATTAACATCTCTGGGGAGAAGAGAAGCAAGCCGAAACCACCACGAACATATTTTGCACGTGACCTTATTTCCCCCGCACTGTCAGAATTGCTCAGATGCAGATGCGGACTCAGGACTCAAGACTCAAGACCCTGGCTCAGAGTTAGAAAAGCTTTGGGAGCTCGATGCTGCAGAGAGAACAATATAGCCTGGAAAAAGTAAGGGGATCTCAGCCAGAATTGTAAGTGTGTTAAAAATAATTATAAAATATAAAAAATTAAATAAAAATATAAATTATAAATGTATAAAAATTAAATGCATATTAAAGAACTTAAAAACTATTTTTTAAGTTATTACTATGAATATTACAGAAACAAATTATAAAGATACAGGTTGTCTTTAAATTTAAGCCAATTACCTATTAGTCAATGAATTAATTGTTAAATTTAATAAAAATGTTAAAAATGATATTATAGAAAGGTAGTTTATATTTAATCAGAAGAAGGCCATTTCGATCGAATTTTGACATCTTTTTCTCTCCGTGCAAGATGATGGGATGCTGGGGTGTTTGGGGAGCTGGCTTGCGGTTGGGGCAACATCATTTTTCGATCACGTTTTAAGTGTCTTGCGCCTTCCTCGGAGTCGTAGTTTGGAGTTGGGAGTTTGGAGTTTGCAGTCTCGTCATCGTCGTCGTCGTCTCCTAGCCAAGTTAAATGATTTAAAACCAACAGCGAAAAATATCGTGCCAAGTGCTGCATATTGCACGTAGATCTAAGCCGTTCTTCCCCCTTTTACCCATTTTTTCCCCTCTCGGCCCCTCGTGGCCCCCTAAAATCTGCAGCTGAGGCGGCGGCAGTCAGTCACTCAATCCGTTAGACGGCGGAGGCCACGTAGCTGTGACTGCGCTGATTGCCGACTATCGATTGCACCGGGAGAAAAAAGGGGGAGAATTACGTAGAGCCCGCCAGACAGACAGACAGGCAGCTGCTGGCGGCCCATTAACCAGAAATGGCCAGCAGAACCCTATTTAGTTACTCTCCATGGCCATAACTCGGCGCAGGTTCGATTGATTTTGATTGATTTGAGGCACCGCTGCGATCTGTCATTGACAAAAGTGGATAGTTAGCGGAAAAGTTGACAATAGCCATTGAAAAGCCCTGGGAAGTAATTTTAATTAATTAATAACTTTTGGTTACATAATAGGAAATAAATATTTGAACCTGAGTACTTTGTACAAATATTCTTTAATATTTAGAATGCTTGACAAATGTTGGATATAGACAACTAAAACGTGAGGCGAAAGCCCCAAATTTATATACATGTTGATCAAATTAAAATTTTGTTTTTTGAAGAGATAATACAAATATATTGATAACAAGGACATTCGTTTTTATATATTTTTTTACTTTAAAAAATTCTTTAAAATAAATTTGATTACAGAAAGCTTCTAAATATTTATGAATAAATAAAATACAATAAAGCTTTACTTTGTTTATCATGGAAATATTTATTTTTTAAATGTAAGATTTAATGGTTATCTTATTTATATATATATTAAAATATATTAAAGGTATTTGTTGCACATTACTTGTTCAAGTGTACCAGCTCTCCCCGTCTAACGATCATTTTTTGTAAATTTTTGCCTCTGCGCTGACTAACGACAGTCGAAGAGCGCCTCACTCTGCATCCAGCACCCCCAACTCAAGGCTCCCGCCCCCTCCGCCGAGCGGCCCCTCCCCCTTTCGATAGCGGCAGCAGTGACTAAACTGCATTATCACGCCTCTCCATTGCATTATTGGCAGTCGGTCCCGCCACCCCCTTTTATGATCCGTCGCTAGGTTAAGGTGAAAACAAGGCAGACCCGTCCCATCGCCTTACCCCGACTTACCCCGTTTCCGCCCCCTCCAGTTTCACGATCCTGAACCGTCCATCGATCCTAACTACACACTCGGACCGCTAAGCAGGCAGAAAAATATATATCTGACAGATGCGATGCGCATACTTGCTACGATTCGCTGCGCTATTCACATTTAGGTGTCTACTTAAGCAAGAAATCAACGGGGCAACAACAGCAAGAAATATGGTAAAATACAACACGAATAACAACAACTATAAAAATGCTTGGAAGAAATCATCAAAAAGTTATACAACTCCAAGACAGGCTGGCATACTGGCATCTGACTATAAACCGCAAGTTAACCGAAAAAAATGACGTGGCAAATAAAACAGAGCGAAGCCTGAAATGTGGAAAGGGATACACTGAAAATAAAAACTGTGTATATTTAAGAACGGCTGTTCTTCAGTTTTAAATTCAGGGACAGAAATCAAACTAGTTCATTTGTTTCAGAAATATATTTATTAATCTCTTAATTCTTTTAATAAAAAAAAATGTATCTAAAATTATTCATTTTTCCAATTTTAAAGTTTTTTTAATATTTTTTAATTTAAAATATTTTAAATACTATATTAAGTCCTTCCATTAAATAAGTATATGGAGTACTATTTAAAAACCGCCAATTCTAGTTGTTTTAAAGGTTCAAGATTAAAACAAGAGAGAACGCTATAGTCGGGTGCCCCGACTATCAGATACCCGTTACTCAGCTAAAGGGAGTGCGAAAGAGATGGAGAAAAACTTTGATCCGCCGTAACTTTTTAACGAATGGTCCGATTTAAAAAATTTCTTCTACATTTCGATAGGTATTGATAAACACAATAAAACTGCATTTTTACTTTTCCAAAATATTGAAATTTTTAAAATCGTATATAAGCGATTGTGGGCGTTAGAGGGGGCGTGGCACCCTTTTGAAACAAACTTGCGCTGCGTAGGAACTCCTAGAATCTGCATGCAAAATGTCAATCTTCTAGCTTTTATAGTTTCCGAGATCTCAGCGTTCATACAGACAGACAGACAGACAGACAGACAGACAGACAGACAGACGGACAGACAGACGGACAGACGGACATGGCTAGATCGACTCGGCTAGTGATCCCGATCAAGAATATATATAGTTTATAGGGTCGGAAACGCTTCCTTCTACCTGTTACATACTTTTGCACGAATCTAATATACCCTTTTACTCTACGAGTAACGGGTATAAATATTGTATGTAGATAAGTTAAATAATATAAATAAATAAAAGTATCTTGTCAGGTCTATCGCCTCATATAATAGATACCGAAAATAAATAAATACAAAGCTAAGTGAGTTTTTCTCGCTGTGTAAAAGCAAACTGGACATTGAGATCCGCACCCAAGCTGGGGATTTCTTTCTGCTCTTCGGTTTTCATTGTGTGGTGTGAATGTTATGGAAATTTGTTAAGTTCTGCATACAGACAAACAAGATTTGCACGAAACTTTTTGGGAATGGTGGCGATGAGGGGGGTGTTATATAGGGGCAAGGGATGGGGGACATAACCAGCGTGTACATGTGAAGTTTCTTTTCGATTTTCACACCAAAACAACAAAATGTGCCACAAAAGCTGGGCTGCTTTTTTCATCCAACGTTTCTCCGCCTGGAGTTGGTCACATGTGACAGCATTATTGGATTCCGATTCCAGAGAGCTATTTAACCAACTGAGGAGAATGCTGGGAAAATGATTTGTCAGCCGTGAAGGGGAAAATGCGAGGGGCCAGCAGGTATCCGCCTAATGCATTTTGCCGTTCAATAAGTTGGATTTAAGTTTCCTTTTGGTTGATTACAATTGGTTTAGCCAGCTGCTGATTGATTGAGTGATTGAGGGAATGGGGGTTTCGGCAGGGGCAAATCTCAAGTCGATGGATATAAGTGGAGTTGATGAGACAAAGTCCTTTACCTCGAGTGCCTTCAAGTGTTTAGCTAAAAATTTTATTTGTTTGCCATTCCGACTTCAAGTGGATAATGGTCAAGAAGAGGAAGAATCTGATATTGATTTGGAGTAAGGATCGAGATGGTTATGAAAAGTGAGCAAAGGATTAAGTTGGAGGTGGCAAAGGAAAGGATCATTAAGAATCTGAAGATCGCCTTGGTCTCCAAGTTAAGTGGATAAGGTGGGAGTCTGGATATTTTGCTATTGATTTCAGAACTTTAATTCACACTCTGCTGAGCAACTTGAGAATTATTCAGCGGGCTTTTAATGCCTTAAACTGGTCGATACATCGGAAGACAAGTGGTATGGAGTGATTGACAACCCACAGATTTAACTTTTACAAAAGATTATTCAATTTGAAAGGTTATGATTCGATTGTAACTGCATCATTAACCCAGGCATTCCAAGGCAAAACAAAATAATAATTTGACTCCTTAACTTAACTTTTTGCAGGCACCAAACTTGCCTTGTCATGTTAATAATTTTACTGCCAAATTTGCTTAAAAATGAATTCATTTTTTCCTTGAGTGATGCTACCTCAGATTAATTTTGTAGAATGTTTTTAAACACTCAATCGTCGATTTGTATGATTTAATTTCTTTATGTACTACCAACGAGCTGCCCAACCACACATAATTTAATTTAATTCAGCTTGATACCTCGACCCCCTGCTAATTTGAGGTATTTCCTCAATCAACTTTCGGTGACCTCCGCTGGCATTGTTCACACTTAACCGAAAAAAAGAGAACCAAGAAACCGACAACTCCCGACGGCTCGTCCTTCAAGGCTGTTAAAACAATTTACACCTCCCCCCGCGGACCATCCCCGAGTTTTCGCATAACTCTTCGATCCGCTTAACGATCGTCGTCCCTTTTGGCTGGATCTCCCTTTCGTCTCTCGTTTTTCGGATTTCTGATTTCGACTGGCAGCAACGGCAGCAACTTAATCGACATCGTTTTCACATTGTCAATTGTCTTCTGGCCACTCTGCATGTCTCACAACCTTCGCCTTCGACCAACAAAGGCATCCCAATCCCAATCCGAATCCGATCCATTCCCTCCCAGTCCCATCGCATCCGAAAAGGCATCTCCTCAACTTGAGTTGCGCCTGTCTCTCTGGGCCTCTCGACTTCCTGTCAAAGTTCAACAAACCGCCCCGGCAAACCGACAAAAAAGCTGAAACCCAGCTCACTATAATTGCAGCCTGCATGTGTGCGAGTGGAAAAAGGCGAGCAGCAGCCCATGGATCGGGCTAAGATTCAGATTCAGCCTCTGCTGGAGATCTGCAGCAGGAGCTGCACTGAGAAATATTACCAGCTTTGAGCCTTAAGTATGCTATGCCTTAATTGATTTTAGGATATGCAGTTTGTTTATAAAATATATATACTTTCCTTAAATGAATTTAGTTATGTTTTGGAAAATGATATTGCTTTTCATAAGTATAGACATTTACAAGATGTATAAAAACTGTTTTTAGCAATATTTGATAACAACTTACTACTTTAAGAATAATAGCCTTAAATAGTAAATCAATACTATGTAGGAAGATAAAAAAATAATTTTAAGACTAGTAAATTATTAGTAATAATTTATATTAATTAAATGATTATTTTTAAATTACATAATTTAATTTTTAGTTCAAGTTTAATATTACTTTCTTGCAACTTTTTCCCCTGTAAAATGGCAACAGGAACAGCAGCCGCCGTTGGCTCTCTGCCTACGTTTCGTTAATATTTTTGCAAATTTTTTTAACCTCCACTTGGCCAGCTCCTGCGGGGGAGGGTGCGGTGTAGCGGGAGGGGACTGTGGCATGCAACACTACCAAAAACGTACGTACAACGATCGTTGCAAAGAGAAGCTTTAAAAAAAAAAAACAAAACAAAATCTCAGCCTGGGTCGCCACCATCATCCATTGCATGTGTACGCAGACTAAACCAGTTTGCAGCTAACCAGCTCCTCATTCACCCGGTACAGTGAATACTAAACAAGAAGTTAATATAAATTTTAAAATTCTTTTATTTAAGAATAATAATATTGTTATAAAAATAACCATTTAATATATAAAGCGCTCTATTATTTCTAAAATGTGAATTTAAATAATTACCATAGCATATTTTTGGTATATAAAATAGTAAAGAATTGAGATAAATTATTATTCTTAATTTATGAATATATTTAATGAACATTATATATAGAGTAGTAGTTAAATAATCACGAAATTAAGGTACTTTAAAAAGATATAATCCTGAAAATATGCTCAACAAAATGCAGCTTAAGCCGTTTTCACTGTGGCCAACTTGGTGAACGGTTGATCGCGTTTGCTGCCCAACTGCTGGCCTTTTTTCTCCTCGGCGAGTGTGTGCTCCTCGGTGCTGTTGCTGTTGTGATCGATTGCTGTTTGAGCATGCAAATGTGTAAAGACGCCTCCGCCACCAAAAACCAGAGGAAGAAACCGGCTAACTCGAGTTGGCCCGCGCTTCGGATGGAGCTCGAAAATCGGAGAGCCAGAATGCACAGAGCCCAGAAACCAAGAAACCAAAAAAGCGAACAGCAAACAGCAAAACGGCGAAACAGAAACGTGTCCAGCTGCAGCGACAAAATGCTAAATATATTTGTAAGTTCTCTGTTTGACGATCAACTGGCATTGATTTTTGCAGCTTTTTGCGGCCCCTCCGTTCGTGAGATGCTGGTCGCTGATTTTTGATGAATTTATTAAGATTTTCTTCGTGGCGGAAAGCGCTGACTTCGGCTGGCTCTAATGAGTTAAGTTGAAAAGTCTAAGAGTGGAAGAGAACCTTCCTGAAGGCAACAAATCAACGCCTTTACGCCTGATCTATGATTAGTGTCAAGCCGAGTTTTGGGTTTTGGGCCGGGTCAACCGCAGGTTCTGGCCATTGATATATGGCCGATTCCCGTTCTTCGTTCTTCGTTTTTCGACCGCGACCGCACAATTTCGTGTTTATCCCCGATGTTTATAATTTTTTTTGTTCCGCCATCGATCTTGGCCGCAAGTCCTTTTTACCTGGCCCTAAAGGACACCACAAATTTCCAAGCAATTGGCCGTGCCTAACAATGGCCCAATGGCCTTCTCGTCCCATGTTGTCTCGCCCTAAGGAAAAAACTAAAGAATCCTGCCGGGCATTTCGAAATGGGTCCCCGCTACACGTCTACGTATAGGTATATAGTCAAAGTCACAGCACGGCGGCAGATGTTGTCCTTTTTTCCTCCTTTTTGCCATCCATACACTGGACTGGGTTAACGTGACCTTCTCGCCTTGACAGCTGCCTCAAAAAGGTACAAAAACCTTTCAGCGGAGGCAATTTTCTTGGCCTGCATTTCCCTCTTTTGTTACGCAAAAAATAGCAGAGGAGAAAACGTTTGTTTACCCAAAACACACACAAAGTGTTTGGAAAATTGGAAAATTGTCTGTGCAATTGTAAGGCTTTCGTTTTTCGTCTTTCATTTCCTTGGCCGTGTGTTTGTGTTTTGTACGCATTTGAGATTTATTTTGATCGATCGTTTCTAAGGCTTAAGAACTCTTTATGCTGCCTTTCTCTTGTTTATCCGGAGACAGTCTTAATATTGGTCGTTTACTTTCTAAGGGGATAAATACCTCACAAATAGTTCCACAAAATTGCACATGTCCACACACGGAGACACGGAGAAAATGGCCCAAGGACTGCTTTTGAATATTATTCCGAGCTCCGAGTTCTGGAGTTCTCATGACAATCCAGGTGGGCTGAGCTATTGCTGACAAGCTAAATGGCCAACTACTGTGGCCCACTTGGCCAGAACTGAATTCAGTAAAGTGGAAGGATGTGGCTGCATCTGTTTTGATTGTTCCCTGACACGCAATTGAGGAGCGGAAGGGAAAGGTCCGAGTGGAACACCCACATGAGTGCAGGAAACGAATGTTCCCATAGGTCGGGAAATTAATTAGAATTTTATGTGTATAATGGTAAACAATATGTGGGAACGAGGTTAGAAACGGAGAGTAAATATGACCTACACCTCTGAAAAGGGATTAAAATTCTAAAAATATGTGAAGCTATCTAAATACTTTCTACGAAATATTGTGGGATTTTTTATTCGGGCTATCGAAATATTTGTAAAAGGTAAAATTACATTAATCCTAACGATGTGCAAACTTGTAACACTACTATAAATTAAGCTTGATTTTCTTACAGCCTGAATCAAATTATTAAACACACTTATCTTAACCAGTTTAAGCTTAAAAAATTTCCAAAATGGTTTATATATCACGTCACTCATCAATTTTTATAAGGCCCATAGAAAACTTTTTATATGCCCAAACAAGCACCTTTATTAGAATTTTCCAATCTTTTCCCCATTTTAGCCATCGCATTCTGTAGCTCCATGCAAGCCAAAAGCGATTCGAATCTCATCTGGAATGATCCGATTTCGATAAGATATTGCGCCACATAGTGAAACAGATCGTGTTGGCAAGATTTTATGGATCCTCTCTGCTCGTCGGCTTTAATTTTGTAATTACTATAATACACAACCCCACGAGCTCTTCGCTTTCTCAGGGGCAGGGGCTCCTTTCGATTTGGAGTCATAGCTGGGTGTAAACGACTGGCATCCTTAACGGCTTTCAGTGCTCAAACAACTGCGGGGCATGAATCGAAAAAAAAAAAACAAAGTACTAAGCCTGCGCATGGGGAAAAAATCCAGAAGAAGGGGATGAGACTGCCAAAGAGAAAGAGAGAACATGATTGAAAACTAACTGCTGCTGTTCGCTTATAATATTACATTTCTCGGTGATCATCAGGGTTCTCCACTCGAAAAAAAATATTTTCAATGTGAGCATGATCATATAAAATCCGCTTTTTAAAATATGAACAACTATTTTCTTTTAGATTACTTCTTTTCATAATTAATAATTTTAAATTACTTTTACTTAATATTAATAATATTGCTGACAGCTTTTGGTTAGTTATCGAATTATTTTTAAAATTTTTTAAATAAATATTTTGAAATTAGTTTGTTTATAAGAAAGGTAATGTATAAGCTAAGCACCTTTTTTCAAACCTAGGAAAGATAATGAGTAGACATCGGATTTTAGGTGAAATCGTTTTTTGTAAATACGATTTAAAGCCACATTTGATTAGTTACAAATTTTATTTATTAAGTTATAATTAGATTTAGGTCAAACTTAATTGAGGTTTTTGTAAAAAAAATTTTAACCAATCAAATGTGGCTTTAAATCATGTTTAAAAAAAACGATTTCACCTAAAATCCGATGTCTAATAATGAGTATTATTTGGTATAGATATATTTTAAATTCATTACAAAAATGAATTTTTAATTATTCAACTTAACTTTCCCAATAGACATTCCTTTTTGGAAGTGTGCCACGGGGTGTGTGTCTCGGCTAAAGCGCAGCGTTTTACTTAAAATAATTATGGAAAATGCCAAGTTAAATGAGGAAAACTGGCAGGGGGAGTGGAGTGAGTGAGTGATCGGGGGAGCTGCTTCCTTTTTACCTACGCGCATGGGCATGGTCATGGTCATGGCCAATGAGCTAGGATGAAAAACAACAAGATCATAATAAATAATAACCAGGCTGAGCTCAGCTGCGTTAGTTGCGGGATTGGGATTCCTCGGGGAGCCGAGGCTCGAGGGGCGCGGCAGCGGTAACAAGCGCTAATTATCGACAACAAGCTAAAACAGCGGCCTACAATTACGCAGCAACGCCAGCTGAGGCGGCCGAAGAAGTAGCAGAGACGTGCACTGGGAAAAATAATATTGTCCTGCCTATTTGTGAACATAGTTTCATAATAAATTGCAAATAAATATAACGGGCGCATTACACTGTTGTCAGATTTAAATGATTAATATATTATTAAATAGTTCCAAAATTTGTTATACCTATTCACTGAAAAGTAGTTGTTTTAATAAATTGTATATTAAAATTATTGTTAAATGGGACTTAATATAAACTTTTACAAATTCTCACTTTTAATAACCAACCTAGCATATTAATTTTTCTCTGTGCATGAGAGCCCTACGCAACGATCTTGGCTAGAAAATTAGTATGGGGGATGGAAAAGGGGGAGTTGCGGAGTGGGAAGGCGCAGCGCGGATGCAGCAACTGCCATAGCCATTAAAATTTACACAGGCATCGCAGCAGCAGCAGCAACTTCACTGCAGCAGCAACTGCAACAGCAACAGCAACATCAGCAACTGCAGCATTTTTGCCTTCGTCTGCGCCGTCCTCGTCATCATCGTTGTCGGTATTCATCGCTGGCCTTTCTCCCATTTGGCGCAAACTTGTTAACTTCTTGGCATGGATGGTCATCATGCAAGCCTGGCCAGCAGGAGACGCAGAAAGAGACGGGGCGACAGTGCGAGAAAGAGACGGTGCGAAAAGAGTGTGTGTGCGCACAACATATGCATGCAACGCAGGCAAAAAAATGGGGGCAAGTTGGCGAATTCGAAATGCCCTCGGAAATGCAAGTGAGATGGCACTTTGTTGGAAACTAATGACACATTTGTAATATATAGGATCATATAAAAAACGAAAGAAGAATGTTGATAGATACAAGCATACTAAATGTGTCTTTAAATTGAAGTAAGCTAACTTAAACCACACAGTAAAACGAAAATTCTGAAAATTAATTAAATTAATTAAATTAAATTAGAGTTCCAATTCAAATGGAAAAATATATATATGATAGTTAGATGCTTGGGCATCCTAAAAAAGGTTTGTATATAAAATTAAATAATGTAACGTTTTATGCTAACTTTTACTTAAAATCATATTGTAAATTCAAATTAAAGAACATATATCAACAGAAATAGTCAATCCTTTTTTACATTGTTGGATATGTCGTTAATGATATTATGAATTTATTACTAACTAAAAAAGTTTTTATTCAGACAAATTGTTTAATTAGCCATTAAACCATTTAAATATAGATCCTTTTATATTAAGGTTCTTGTAAAAAGAACACCTGCAGTGATCTTAACAATGGCAAAGGTTTTTCTTTTTATTACATTTATATTTAAACTTAGCTGATTTTATAGTATTGTTTAGGTCTCCATGACTACGATTGACCGGAGCTTAGAAGGAATGTTGATTAGCCATTCGGCGGGTTAGCGGTACCTTTGCTGGTGTTTTTATTAAGCTAGAACTCGAGAACTTCCTATATCTCGTTTTATGCTCCACGTTTATCCCACCGGAGCCGTTTATCCCACATACCTGCGAAAGGATCCCTGAAATGAACCATCAAATGCGGGGCCAGCCAATTATCGAGTTAACCAGTGCCAGTGCCACCAGCATCTGTTCTCTTTCTCTTTAATTTACACTGCCCAGGCGGAATCCCTCAAAATGCCCCTCAAAGTCCCCCCTCGCCCTCTTTCTGCCCCCGATTCGCATTATCCCAGCGCTGGCTGAACTTTACGATCAACTGTTCTGGTATAATCAATATACCCCATCAACATATCAGGTGTATAACAAGCAGCCGCGGGTCTGTCGCTGCGGCTTCTGCTGTATTGGTTGCAATTTATAGGCGCAGGATCGCTTACAAGCCAACGAGTTGGTAACACAAACCGGCGGCACTCTTGGCCAGTTATATGTGGTTGTTGTTTGTTACTCTTCGTCTTCGCTGTTGCTAGTTGTTGCTGGCTGTTCGTTTGCTGTTGCATGGGCGCTGATTTTTATGCTCTGACTTGCGGCGAGTGAGGACTTTCAACGCAACGGCCGAAGACGGAAGACTGAAGACTGGTACCGAGACTGGGCGTTAACTGCGAAGTAATTGCGTTTCGGCTATGCAAGTACATAAATTGGATTTGAAATATGTACACATGTTGATGGATTCCTCTCCAGCGAGCCCGTGCTGTGGGTACCTGACTCGATTCTGCACCACGAGAAACAATCAGCAACAAAAAAAAGTGGTTAAATTGGTTGCTCCTTATTGTGGTTATAATAATTATAATTTTATTGATGAAAACTCTTTGGATTTTATACTGCATATACCGATAAAAAGCTAATTTATTTTTTCTTTAAAATCGTATTATTTTTGTTTTCTTATAACATTTGTAATCATACTTTAATTTAGTTATCTAATTATTTTCTTGGATTTTTTTACTAAAATATTTTGATAATTTTTTTTCATAAACTCAATATACTTGTATTTCATAATTAAACATTGCGTCTTTTTTTACTAAATAATTTTATAGTAATTTTCTTTTATTTCCCTAAGTGTGGACCCTCAAGTCGGCTTGGGTTTTTAGCATCCATCCTGTCTTGGGACTGCCGCTGAGATGGAAAGGAGAACGAGCGGCAAACGGCGAACCATTTGTCTTTTGATAATTATCATTTCACTATGATAGCATCAATTTTAAGGAAAACATTTGACGATTTCTGCTGCGTGTGTCGGTCGTTAACGAGGCCCAAAGATCTTCTGACTCCGGGGCAGCTGCAATGCCGATAAGTAAATACTTGCCTGCAAAACGGTAGCCATAACAAGTGGTTTGCCGACAAGGCCGTAGGAGAGTTGCACAAGATGGAAAATATGCCCGATCATCATCGATTGCAGATGCCTGGGCGAGCAGCCGAGCGGGGAACTTTTCAGGATTCTGTTCGCTGCTCGTGGATCAAATCGATGCAGACGGCAATTTCGAATTAAATGGTAGGTAAATGATAAATTAGACAAACTTCTTGGCGAGAAAAATCAATCAGATTTCAATGTAATAATGTGAAATTTTCCACCCACTTATGATATAAAATGTAACTGAATTAAACTATGCATATACATGATAAACTAGTATTGTATAAACTTACATATCAAGTTGTTGAATAGGGTCAGGAAGAATTTCTCGACAGTCACAAGTTATTGCGACAAATACTTGACCTTTAATTCTTTATAACGACAATAAGCCTTATTGAATAGACATAGATATGAATCGGACAACGACTCTTAAACTGTAAAATTGCCAGGCTTTCAATCAGGGGATGTTTGATATTGGTTTCGGCTAAGGACGTTTATAAATTGAGATATTTATCCTGAAACAGAATAAAATAGTAGCATACCATAAGGAGGACTTGGATAATTATTATATATAATTATATTATCTCCCTTCCCTCGCGATTTAATAAGTTGAAACATGCTAAATATTGTAATTTGTGGGCCACAGCTTTTGAATAATTTATCAAAGATAAATATTGTGGTACGTGCCTAATAGTATATGTCGGAAACGAATATAACTATCTTTGAATTATTTCGTTAAATATTTATAAATACTTTAAAACTCTATATTAGATTTGTTTTAGAATTAAGTATTTAATATTCCGAATATTAATTTCCCAAGTAGTGTTGCCTACTTTTAGTTGTTTGTCAAAACATAAAGTTTATTAATTCCGCTATCAAATAACAGGTGGCGCCGTATTCAGTTTGACTGTGGCAGTATTTATACCCGTTACTCGTAGAGTAAAAGGGTATATTAGATTCGTGCAAAAGTATGTAACAGGTAGAAGGAAGCGTTTCCGACCCTATAAACTATATATATTCCTGATCGGGATCACTAGCCGAGTCGATCTAGCCATGTCCGTCTGTCCGTCTGTCTGTCCGTCTGTCTGTCTGTCTGTCTGTCTGTCTGTCCGTCTGTCTGTCTGTCTGTCTGTCTGTCTGTCTGTCTGTCTGTCTGTATGAACGCTGAGATCTCGGAAACTATAAAAGCTAGAAGATTGACATTTTGCATGCAGATTCTAGAAGTTCCTACGCAGCGCAAGTTTGTTTCAAAAGGGTGCCACGCCCCCTCTAACGCCCACAATCGCTAATATACGATTTTAAAAATTTCAATATTTTGGAAAAGTAAAAATGCAGTTTTATTGTGTTTATCAATACCTATCGAAATGTAGAAGAAATTTTTTAAATCGGACCATTCGTTAAAAAGTTACGGCGGATCAAAGTTTTTCTCCATCTCTTTCGCAGTCCCTTTAGCTGAGTAACGGGTATCTGATAGTCGGGGCACCCGACTATAGCGTTCTCTCTTGTTTTAGTTTATTGTCATGGAGTCTAAAGGCATTTTTCCACTATGCGGTTTTTTCGGTATTTTTGTGTATTTTCGATTGGCAACGCGATAGGCGGACGTGAAATGTTTCCATTGGCAAACGCGTCTGAAAACAGCTGTTGTGCTATTGTCATTTGCGAGCTGAAGTTTGTAATTTAATTGTAATCGCAGAACAGCATTTGAACGTGGAAACATTGCTGCAATGATGAAAGCAACAACATCCCACGTTACGCTGCTTGAGCATTTATTACGGCAGAAAGCAAAAGGATCTGCTGCAGAAGGCGTTCATATATATAGATTTGAACAGTCATTTAATTAATTCTTTGACACGACCCGCGACAGCAGTAGCTTCTGCGGCGGCACGTCACTGAACAGAATCTGATACGGGGCAGAAGTCCTACAAGAACATTGTGCGCAAGAAAGAGGGAGATGTGCCCTTTTCCAGCAGTCGCCTGTCAACGTGTGTCATTTGAATATGGAATGGCCATCTACGGTCTAATCAGGAGGTCGCCTTAATGGACGAAAGGCGCACGCGAAGCAAACGTCAAGATCATGGAGACGGGAAAGCCCATGTGGCTGCGCTGCAACGACCAATATTTCGCTTCCGATCCTTTCTAGTCGAGCCATTCCATTGGATAAACGAACTGCTACTGCTCTTTATGCGCTTGGATCATCCTCGGAATTCTGAACTATTGCCAGATCATTTGGCATATATCATATATCAAATACCAATCTATACGAAATAAAGTTCATGTAAATATCAACAATGAATGGTTTTAATATTTCCCGCTTCTTATCAGCCTCTTATCAGTTTCGGGTCCAGAAAAATGTTCATGCCTGGTTAATACTGCTTAAATATACCACAAATTTCACTTTCCAGCCCTGTAACGCGACAAATTTCCACCCTCCCCTCCTCACCCCTCGCCTACAAATTTTGTATGGGATTTGGGCGCGTTAAACGGTAAATGGATACAAACGCGACGCGTCCATAATGAGCAGAGGGCATAAAACGGTATTTAGGGCATAGCGTCATAATTCCGCGGACATAATTCCGCGCAGTACATTTGGTCCGCGAACTTATGTCGTTTTTTATGCGCACTGAAACAAAAACATAGGGGCTAATCACATTTTCGTTGATATTCGACGATTTAATTAAATTTTAAATTTTTTTTATTTCCATAATAGTGTTGCATAGTTTTGGTTGTCTGGCAAAACTAAAGGGTTTATTAAATTGACTACCAAATAATAGGTGGCGGTGTATTTAATTTGAATGAGGCAGTATTTTTTGTAAAGGAGTCTAAAACTGTATTTTATTTTTAACGAAACTACGATGTTTAAATAAATCTGTTGTACCGTACCTATAATCGGGATCTTGTCAACACTTCACTTAGGTACGAAAAATGCGCAATGCTTTCCAAACTTTATTCGGATTATTGACATTTCAAGGTATATAAAAGTTTTAGAGAATATGTACATTAAAATAGTAAAAAGATACAATAAAATCATAGTTATAAATGTAAAGATATAAGAAAGAATAGATTTAAGTTGTTTATTAAATTCATTTCTAAAGGAGAATAAATATTAAACGAAATTCATGTCCTTCTCGGTCACGTGTCACGATCCTTATCCTCGATAACATGACTCTAAAACTGTGGTACACAAATCTCAATATTTAGCATGGACCAGAACCGTTTTTCTTTTAAATTCACTTCACTCGATCAAAGCTTCAACCTTCCATCAGAATATATGAATTCAACTTAAATATCAAATAAATTCGGAAACAAAGCCCCGACATTTAAATATGAATATTTAAGAGCACATATTTCGCTGGCCAGAGTCTCACGTGGCCATCAGTCTAATTGACTTCCTTTTCGCAGAGCAGTCAGTTCCTCAATTGCTCCATATTTCATGACCAAAAATTAACCAATAAAACAAAGGAGAAAAAAGCAACAAATGATATCACAAAGCTGCCACACAAGGACACACACAATGGCACACGCGGACGAAATGTACGACTTTTCCCAATAGCCCAAGCTATAACATATAAAAACCCACCCGCAACAATAACAGCAGCAATTTCCCTTTCCCCACAGCCCAACGGTACGTATGCGCAATGTGTGTGCTCCTGTTTGTTTGCCAACCTGAACATGTGTAGCTATCTGTAACTGCGAGAGGGGGTGGTAAGGGGGCCGTGAGGGGCGGGGACAGGGGCAACACATGCAAAACACAGCAATAGAACCAACAACAACAAAGGCAAACGCATGTAGTAGATGTCAGAGATATCGAAAAAGATACAGGGCAGTTTGAGTGTACAGAGAAAGAATATCATACCCTATTTGCGATCAATGGATCACCATTTATTAAAAAAAAAAGTTAAGTTTAGTTAATTATTTACAAACAATTAAAATTTATTTTCCTAGTATTTCTGGCTGTAATAAAAATGGTAGGTAATTTATATGATCTTTACTTAATCGTTACAAAAATCCCTTATTAAAATAAAGAGTTTTAAAATATTTGATTAATTTATTATTTTATTTTGAGTTAGCACAACATTAATTAAACGGAAATCTGTAAACAGCTAAAATTAAGATGATTCAGAATTACAATAAAATTATTACTTTAGATTTTTCTCTAGGAAACTATTTTTTTCTGTGCAGGAGGGAGACCAAAAGATATACATTTCAAAATTTATTTATTTACATTGACATTTTGTGCTACTTGTGCACTTTTCCCCCCACAACCCGCTCACTGGCCAAATTGTTCACTTGAAAAACTGCTAACAAAGCTCTAAGCGGTCCACTTTCCCCGGCCCCTATTGTCCCCTTCCCCTCCCCACCCCACCCACCACACCCCTCACCCACTTTCAATTCCAGCAAGAAACAGAGACGACAATGTATAATATATTGACTCAACGGAAAATACGGACATTGTCATAGCAACCGGAAGAGGTAGGAGAATAAGCAACCGGGAGGATGGCGAGTCACAAGGACAAAGGACCCCAAGGCGGAAGAAGTCGGGTCAAGGGAGAGTTTATTTCCGCAACCGAAGTGAGCCGAAAAGGAAGGAAGGTGGAAAAGGCAGGGCCCAGGCTACAGGTAAGGGTTTCGGGAAGGTAACGCAAGGAAGCCAGCGGGAACTGGGGATTTATAGACTCCTGCGGAAATGTTCTGATATCAACGGTTCGAGTGGGGCCGTATGCCCATATAAATAATCGAATTAATCCCGGAAAGCTGGAAACTAGAAGCATATGTAAATTCATTGAATTCGAAACAAGATCTTCTTGAATAATTGCAATTTCTTCGCTGATAAAATACTTTGGATGGCTATAATGTATGGCTTTTATTTACATAGAATATAGATCTATAAACAATTAAGTTTTTAAATAAGTATAAGTATAGATTAATATTATTCAAAGAACGGTTTTAATAAATATTTATACTTCACTATTAGGAAAAAAACAAAATAAATTTTAATAAACCCTGTTTTTTAATCTTTTTTATAGAAAGTCGTCCATATTTCTTTTCCCCATAAACTCCACCTGGTAAGATCTTATCCCCTTGGATGAGGCATAAAGAGTCTTCAATTGAATTGAACGTAACTACCGGCTTTTTCCGATGGGATGACATGACAGGTAGGGTGGAAAACCGTGGAAATGGTGGGAGGTCAGCCGATTGAAGCGCACAAATGTTTGCAAATGCTAAACATGCCCGTATTTTGTATATGTATTTACAAATTTGATATTTACAAGCCCTTCGACAGCAGCTCCCCACTTTCCAGTAGCCCCTTAGCCATTCTATCCTCTTTTTACCCCTTACTGTCTTCTAAGCAAGGTTCTTCGTTTGACGATGCCAGCAACAAATATTCAAGAGTTCACTTAACAGTTTTATTTGTCTTTGGAAAACTTTTGTTCCCGCCTCCCTTCGCTTTTCCTCCCACCTCAAGTCCCACACATACACACACTTGAATGATTTCAAAGGAAAGAATGTGTGTGAGGAGGTGGTAGTTCTGACAGATGTATGCAAAATAATAGTAGTGGGTGCTTAAGATGGAAATGTTAGACTAAACAATTTTAAATTTTTATATATTTAGTAAGCTAATATTTTTAATTAGTTCTACTTTTCAAAGATATCTCCTATAATGATACAATAAATCTTCTAAAAATATAAACAGTTTAATTACATTATATTTTTTAAAACATTTAATATTCTTCTAAAAATATTTACTTATTAAAAATGTAGGTATTATAAATTCACTTTTAAAAATAATACGTTATTTTTCTTTCAACCCTTATTCAATCCCAAAAATGATTTCATATATTGTCTTATTTCCAATTAAACCAAAACTGTATAAAATTATGGACATAATTAAATGTAATTTCTTCATATTTAGTTATCAAACCAACTGTTGTTTAGATCTAGTATTTCGCACACAACTGTGGGCGTGGCATGTGGACAAAGGCGAGTGGAACAAACGTGGCCAAGTCAAAGCCCCGCTGGCCCCTCCTTTCGTTTCGGCTCTTTTGCCAATATCTGGCGCACTTGAACAATTTGTAACATGATAGACTGGAAGAAAAGGCAAACAAATCATTGAGGGGAGTGTGAGTGCGAGTGTAGGTCGTTGGTTTTGTTTATGTTTTTCTTTGCTTTGCATTGACTTTATTTCTCGGGTTTGGAGCAAAAAACATTCTCCGGCTGTTTGTCTAAAATATTTGCAAGAAAATTGCAAACAAAGGACAACAAGCGGACAGCTGCCCAAGGGGGGCGTGGCATTTGGGGGAAAACAATTTCACTATTTTGCTCTATTTTTGTAGTTACTCTTTGTTTTAAGCGTTCATATTGAAAATCAAACAATGACGGCCACTGGAAACTTGATGCAGTTGAACTATATTTTATGGGGCACTCAAAAGAGAATAAATATATACAAAATATATAAAGCAATACAAATAAATATAAAAGAAGAGAGTTTTTAAATTTATTTGGTTCACAGTATTAAGGTTTATTGCATTCCAAACAACTCTTCTGCCGAAATCGTTTAAAACGTGCATGCAAAATAAATGAATTCTAAATAAAATACAAAATATAGAGCTGCTGAGCGTTGGAGATCTAAGAATCTCTATTATTTAAATAAATCTGATAGGTCTTACAAATATTTCAAAATGTATTAATAAGGAAAAATCAACACTCATTTTAAACGTTGCACATTGCGATCGTGATAGCCACAATTTTCATTTCTGTTATTATTTCGCTTATTCTTTGACAATGTTGGCCTCATTTCAACGCATCAAGTCCCGTTTGAAACATTTCAATATTGCATTTTGACAAAGCGGAAATTTCTAATATCCTTTGCCAAATCATGCCATGCAAATTGAAAATTCCCAAAAACAATCGCTGCCATATTCGAGTCCGCTCAAATGCTGATGAACACGAACAACATTTTATGCGGGATGAATCAAACACAACAACGCCGAAGGAACAACAAATCAAAATCAAACTCAGGGCCCGCCGACGCTGGGCCGCAAAATATGACAAAATATGAATTGCACATTGCACAATAAACAATAAATTTCCGAGTGACCCGCACACGCAAAAATCCAGAGCAAAAACAACAGTGAAAGGGAAAGATAGTGAACGACTGGGAAACACTCTTAAAATAAGCGAACGCAGAGGAAATAATGTCTAATAATAACAAGCAGAGATAAGAGCACTTTTAATTGTGATAAGGCAATGTTGATAGTGCAAAAGTTGGCAATTCGGAATTTTAGCTCAAAGAGTAAAATATATATAAATATTTATGTGCTTCTGTGGATTAAATATTAAATATATAACTCTTTCAATATACCTATTTCTCTCCTTGGATATCCTTTAAACATTTCTTTTAGTCCCGAGAGGCTTTCAAGCAATTCAATAACTGAGCAAAAAATAAAATAAACTTTTTCAATATATTACTGGCATAAATGAATTCAATGCTTACCTTCGGAAACCTTTACGATTATTTCTAAATCTCCAGAGGTCTTGGCAACACCCCCGAACACTCCTTTATTAATCTTTTAAGGCAATCCCATTCATGAGCATCCCCATTTGCACTGACATATTCATCCCACCTATGCAGAACCCGAACCATTAAGTTCTTATCAAGAAACTAACCCTTGCGAGAAATGCCGGCAAACCCCATCACGTATCCATTTGACTCCCCTGAAGAGTGACCCCCATATCGTTCTTCGGCACTTCTCTGGGGTATAACAATGAGAGGCCGCATTCTGTGTGTCATAAAACAAATTGGGTGGCCGCAACTGCCATTTCCAACCATCGGGGAGATCTGACGCATGGTCCTGTGGTATATGCCCCATATATATATAGATATATATAGATATGGCATGTGGGTGGCGGTACGGATTGGATGCATGCAGTTATGCCAAAAGCGTTCGCTGGACATTGGACATTGGCATCATCGGATGAGAAAACAGGAACGGAACCCAGGCAGCAGGCCTTCTGGATGTGACAGTCCTTGTATCCTAGAAGAGTGGGTGGTGGCCGGTCTGGGGGGTAGGGGAAGAGGAAGTGGCAGTGGGCTTAGCCCAAAACCAAAGCCAACAGAACGCATTTCGGCCTGCATTGGGCCAGTTGTGTAGATTTGTGGCTAAAAGAGTTAACAGATAAAATCAAATATGCACTATGTCCTGCGGTGGCAGCAGGCGACAGGCGCGTTTTCGGGGAGGTTCCAGGGGGCGGGGCTGGGGCGAAGGTTGAGAAAGGCGGCGGAAGGGGGGTGGCACAACACCAGGGTGACCAGCCACAAATTTTTAGTTCGAAAAATGCAACCGAATTTATAGTTTGAGACGTTTGCGTGCAAAACAAACAAAGAGAGGATGCGGTACTGAAATACAGTGAGGCGCCAAAGGATTTTAGCTCTAGTGATTTTATAATAATGTTTACAGAAAGGAATTACTGAAAAGTTAAAGAAAAATATAGTATTATAAAATATAGGTAAGCCACTCACTACGATAAAATACCTTTCTTATTTTAACCATGTTCATAATTTCGCTGTCTTACAGTATTTGAAGGAATACGAAAAAAGATTCGTACAAATACTTAAAACTATAGACTATTTTTAGAAATATCGAAAAATAAACAGTTAACCTGTTTTTAATGAAGATCACGAATTAATAGTTTTACAAAATGTGATTAGAATTGTTAAAGATTTTATCAGTGTTGTTATCGAGTGACCACTGCAAAGGGAAATGGTGAACGGACCATAGAGGAGATTGGACTGCATTTGGCATGACAACTGTGGGTAGGCGTGGCTGACTGGCACGCCCACTGTCACAATCACATTTCCACCGCCCCCTTTCCCAGCACTTTCCCCTTGATTCTCCATCAACCCAATTGTAGTGACGTGTGTGCGAAGAACGCACATACGCAAAAAAAGGGAAAAGAACCAGCACGATTGACCTACAAAATTGCAGGAAGAAAGGAGAGTTAGCGAGGGAAGTGGGTTTACACAGGGATTAAAAATTAACATATTCCTAATCCACTTTGTTTTAATCTTCATTTCAGCTGTTAGGGGATATTAACTGCAGTACCGTTTGCCATTAAATTTAATAGCAATCACTTCTTATAATTATTAATTTGTTTTGAAGCAAGAAAAATATATATAAAAATATATAAGGTTTTAAAGAGACTTTAATTGAGTTTGGGTTTCGTTTGTAATCCAAACAATATAAAAATATGTATGTTCCTCGTATTTCGTCAGTTTTTTCGAGTGTACCTAGGGCGGGGAAAGTGGGATGTTCAGGCAGGCATACAAATCAAAAGAAATTTTTGCGAGTGAGTTTCGGCACAGAGGAAATCGCATACATTTCCCCAGTCCGAAAAAAGTGTTTGCACTCAAATTACACAGGCAGTCTAATGGGCGAAAGAGATGGCCTTCGAGAGTCAGAAAGGGACGGCTGAGGAGAGTTAGGATCGGAATTAGTACGGAATCGGAAACTGAGGTCTGGAAATGCAGGAACAAAAGCAAACGAAATCGATTGGCGATTTGAATGGCACCCTGGAAAATGGAGTCTGGGGAAAACTATTGCCCAAATACAACAACAGCTGCAGATGGAAAAGTGATGCTCAGAAAGAGAAAGCGATAGGGAAAGTGTAAGGAAAAACACTTTGTGATTCTAAGATTTCGTTGGTAAATGCAGAAAATGCTACCAAAGATCAACAACAGCGATTACTTTGGGAAATACCGGTAAAAAGATATCAAATTAATGGAAAACTGCAGGTGAAAGGCATATCAGGAAAATTTAATGTAACTTTCTTTTTAATAGAAGTGTAATAAAATTTATACATTGATTTTACTATATGCAGGAAAAAAGGTGTATTTTAGTAGCAAAATATTCAAATAAAGACGTACTTATATTTTTGACTTAATAAACATGTTTATTTATTTGCCTAATTTTTTTATAATTAAGAAAATATCTTTAAGTTTGGTTGACTTATTTAGTAGTAACTACTATGTAATGTTACTTAGTCAAACATTGATTTCTGAAATGTGTTTCTAATTGGACCAGCAATTTTTCCCTTTAATTTGCTTTATTTATAATACTATATCCAAATTTCTGTCAAATTCCTCTCGAAAGATAAACTTTTGTGTTTTGGAATTGCTTGGCATACATAAACACTGAAAGTTTTGTTATACCAAACGCTAGCCCCATCATATACGTATGAATAAAATGTTATCAAATAGTTTAAGGAACATTTCGTGTAAGTTATGTGCCATTTCCCCCAACTTAACCGCTCCCCACCCCTGTAATAACAATTATACAGTTGGAAGCCTCGGGGTTTGGGTGTACGAACGTATATGTCTGTGTGTCCCAATTTAGTTTGTTGTCTATTTTGTGTGCGACGTTAATTGCAGTGCATGGGTCAAATATTATTACTAATGCTACACAACTCTCCGCCCCAAGAACCCCACCCTTTTTGGTGACCTCCCAGGGGGGAACACATGTGTTTGGGGGTTGGGTGTGTGTGTGCAATTTAGCACTCTGCGGCATTCAAGAAAAGGGAAGATGAAAAAAATTATGGTGCCACCCAGCACACCCAAAAGTAAAAAAACAGCAGGGGGCAGGAGTTTGACGGTGGGGTGGCTAACTGCATTCGCCGTTATGGAAAAGAGCGTGCAAATTGGGGTTGCGTTGACACACTGCCAGAAAAAATATTTATGTATATATTTTATTTTTTAGATATGTATCACTGCAATAAATAGTTCGTTTATTCCAAAGTCATGATCAAGGATAATAAATCTTTAAGGGCTTCAGAATTTTCATTGTTTTTAATTTACCATTATATATAAAAGAAAAATGTCTAATTGATTTGATACAAAATAAAGCTGACTTCAATTTAAAAGTATAATATTTTGCACTTTATAGATCTTATTTTAAACCATTTATTCAAAAATTAAATTAGCAGCTTTTTGCAAGGTATCAAAATAAATAGGATTGAATAAATAAACATTTTCCGACAAGAGTGTAATTTTCAAAGCTTTTCAAAGCGAACGTGTGGGTACAAAAAAATGGTAAGGCTTAGGAGTTATTTTTTATATTATATTTTACACACTTTCATTGATATTTTTAGCAGTGCACAAACAACAACAATAAATGACAATAAGAGCGCAGTTCAAGTGTCAGCCGTGGCCTCTTATTGTCACGCATTGTCGTCTGCCCCAGCCACTCCCCCTTCCTGCCACGCCCCTTCCACAATGGATGCCCCAAGGAATCCCCAGCACTCACACACACTTACTCGTGTGTGTGTGGTGGCATTTCCGGTGTTCGTTAGAGGAAAGGGAAGCGCTTGGGAAGAAGAGAGTGAAGCCCAATGTGCTTTTGGCATAAATTATGAATAAAGCGAGCGGCGCACGTGTGTGTGTGCCAGTGTGAGTGTGCGTGTGTGGAAGAATGTTTTGTATGCCCGCCCGTATGAGTGTGTGTAAGTGAGCTTGTGGTGAGTAAAATGAAGTAAAAGCGGCAACGGGAATGAAATGAAAGCAAGTGCCTTAAGGAGGCTTTGAAAAACTATCAAAGGAAAGACGAAGTCAAAAATTCACTAACAAGCATTTCAAAGATTTCCTGCAGGGCAGAAAATGGTTTAAAAGAAGGTATAAAGTTATTTTCTGACAAATACTAAATTATAGTTTAAATAGCAATTGATCTGAATTTGTATTTATAATATATAATTTAATTTTTCAAACTTAATTTTTTATTTGAAAATTAAAATATTTTTTCATTTTATATAAATAACCATTTCAGATAACATTTAACTGACAATAACTTTAGATTTTGACAATAAAAACAGGAATTTAAAAGTTTTCCCTTCCTTTAATTTAATGTGTATTTTGGCTACCCAAAAAGTATGCTACGAAAACTTCATAGCTCCTATATGATTCCAAGTGGAGTAATATGTGAAATTTCTAATCAGAATTTTAGAATCCTAATATTTTCTTTTAATAATCAAAACTAGATCGGTATTTTATGACAACAACGAATATTTCATATATTTAGGATCTAAAATTTATTCACATTTCTCAAGAAATCTCAAATATGAAATCGCATTCTCTCCGCCAACAGAGAAAGGGCATTCAAAAGAAAAGCTGTCCACTTTCATTCGAATTGTGACGAAGGAGTGGGTGGGTGGTGCCCATGGGGGGTGCCTTTTGGTGGGTTGGAGGGGTGGCTGTGGTGGTGGGGCAGTGGGGCACGTTGCAAATGTGTCTGGGCTGTAGGCAGCCGCAAACGAGCTTGACTTCGTTTCCAGAGCCCTGCGAGAAGGCGCTCCGGCTTGTTTATAGTATCTCAATAATTAATGAGCTCTTAGGAATTTTTGTGGCAAGCAAGGACAACGGAGGAGCGGGAGAATCGGGGCCAGAAAGCAGCCACAAGGATGCTGAACAAAGTCAACTGCCGCGGATGGGAAAACTTAATGTACAAATATAATTTGCCGCACACACAAACACTTATGTGGCTAGCACCCCTCGGACCCTCCGGAAAAACCCATTTCGCCTCCCACCAAAAACCCCAACCAGCATTTCGTTGGCCCGCAAGACGCTTCAAAACGCCACTGAAATACAAAGCTATTAGCAGCCAGCGGAGAGCTCGGTAGTTGTCACCCGGAGTCAAGCAGTGAGTTCATATTTTATGAATATAACCATATTATATGAGTCCTAATGCTGCCGCCGCCATTCGCCTTTTGGCAAATGGAGAGACAGGCCAGACGAAAAACCAAACGGGCACCAGATGGACCTTCCACCCAGACACACAAATACATCAAAGGTTTTTTCGGGTATAACGGAATGCCAAGTAAAGAAGCACTGAAATTATGAAGGACTCTACGATATCCTGTAAGGAGCAGCAAAGCTTGAAACTCCAATTGGATCTGACTCTCACAACTCCCAAGTGAAGAAAAAGGATTGAAAAAATCGAGACAGGCAATAGGACCCCCTCAACTTTATTTTGAATTAAAAAAGAAGATAAATATTAAAAAAAAATATTTTAATATGTTTTGTAATTTTTGTAGGAAACATTAAAATTAAGTGCTAAAAATGTATGATTGATGCAATATTTTTGAAAATAAATAAAAATAGTAATTTTTTTAACAGTAAGGTACATTAAATTTGTTTGTTTAATTTACAAAATGTTTTGCTATCTAATAATAACAAAATTGCTTAGAATAAAGTGTATAAATAAATAAAAGTAAATAAGTAAGTAAATAAATATAAACGGCTTTTATTTGCCTAAAAACACAAAAGTATAAAAATAAGATAGGTTAACTTTTCCAACATAAAAATGTATTCAGGCACTTTAGTTTTTTACTGCAATTAAAAGATATTTCCTGCTTGCCCCAAAGCTCTTGCTCAAAAAGTACCCTGTAATGGCGTCCTAAAAAAGTGACTCGCTGCTTCCTGATTACTTATTCATTTGCCACGCTTTTAGCGCTGACTGCGTTATGTTTTGCCCTCTGACCCTGCCACCTGCTCCTCTTCCCCTTCCACCTTTTCACCGCCTTTGATTTGCTTAATTTGTAAATTTGTTGGGTGGCCACTTCTCTCCCCATCTGCGTTTTATATGCTTTTTCATGGCTTTTAAACGCTTTCGCTGCCATCAAATTGACCAAAGCGAAAAACAAAAAACGAGTCAAATAAAAAGGAATCGCACTTAGAGACGTTTTTTTCGGCGGCAAGTGCAAAATTTATGCGGTTACATGTGTTTTAGTGCCATAAAAAGACACAATGCATGACACATGCATATTTTATGGGATATTTTATAATCTAATTACCGCGTAATATCGTCCAAAAACGAAAAATGGGAACAAAACACCCGCACACACGTATATACACAAATGAGAAGCGATCGCACAGCTGGGACCTTGGCATAAGGATATATGTTCAGGGGGCCCGATTCCTGGGGGGTGGCATAAAAATGCCACAAAATTAGCTCGACGCGTTTGGGGCATTAAAAGCGGTTTTCAGGGTCCAAAAGCGTGAGCCGTTAAAATAAATTGCACAATACACGCACACTTGCACACACATATTGCAAAAGTGAGGGATGAGGTTGGGTGATGGGCGGTGGGCGGCAACGAGGGGGTGGGGATGGGGAGCGGCCACCCCCTGCAGGCGCAGGTGTAAACGCTTTTAACGCCGTTCACGGACAACCAGTGCACAAAACAAAACAATTGTATTATATTTTTTGGGCTGTAAAAAAGGGAAATATTATTAAAATTTAAATTATTTAAGTCATAGAACCAAAATTGCCATAACCTTAAATTAAACTAACAAAAAATATATTCAATTTTAAATTTAATTTACAAACTGATCTTTGAAAATAGTCTGAATTCTGGAAAACAAATTAATTTTTATTATTTCCTAATTTGTTAAAGATGCTCTTTTCGCTTCTATAGAAGCCCATTTAAAATTGTCCATATTGAAAAAGTTTAAAAGTTAAATTCTAAAATAAAAAAAACCTAGATATGTAGCCTTTTTACGATAAGCCAACTAAATATAGCATTTGATAGGCAAGCCTTACTTTCAGTGCACCACCAATCCAATCCCTAAACTCCACTCCCTTCAACCCCCTTCCCGGAGAAAGTGTCATATGGACGAACTCAAATGGAGTGAGACCCACAAAGTCTCTGATAATAACAAAACACAATTTAACGCATTGGCGGCTACTTAAAACGCGTCGCATGGCCGAGCGATAAGAAAGCTGGGAGGAAGAAGGGGTGGTAACCGAAAAAATTAGGGAAGAGGGGTGCTTTCGAGGGCTGGTCAGTTGACCAAATGAATGTTAAGCAGCTTCGGGCCTACACATATATGGCATCGCATTTTTTTTCTCATTTAGCCCGGTTATATTATCCAACGGGGATAAGGAAAAGACCCGGAACAAAGACAACAAACGGGGCACGTGCATGCCGAAAAGCCAAGGAGGCAGTTAAAGCTGTTAAACTGCCATTTGACAGGCGAAGGAGAAACACACCCACGCATAAAAACCCACGGACAGGACATGTTAAATTTAAAAGTAGCAGCACAAGTGGAAAACAATTTGGCAGTCATTAAAATGGGTAAGCAATTGCATATAAAATGAAATTGAAATTTAATGCAAGCAAAGGGGGAAAGCAAACGGAGGCGATATAAAGTAACTGAATCCTTTTCCACCGATAAAGATAAAGGCTTCAAGATGCGCGGAAAGCTGCTTAACATATCATTAACGCTCACTCTTCAGATGAAATACGATTTTAAGCACTCAGAAAAATGGGAAAAAATGTTTACCAGTCTTAAAAAAATTAATAAATGCAGTAAAAATAATAAATTCATTTTTAAAGGCGTACATATCCTACAAGTTTTAAATACAGCTGTTCCTTGTCTTTAGTTTAAGCTTAAATGTGTTTTTAATTGGCCAATTTATATGAGTCAATCACAATAATTAGCCCATATAAATACCACACAGGCTATAGAAATCAATACATAAATCTCGAACTTATTTAAGGGTTGCAAAGTATTTAACTCCTCTTGAGCATTCATCGTTTATTGATTGGGGTTCGGAGTTCAGGACCTGCTTAATATGCAGTTGCCATTCCTCAACTCAATTGAAGCTGAAGACGCATCAGCATCAGCAGAAAGGTAAACACTTCTCGAGCAAACAATGCTCATATCTCACCCTCTCAGAGACTCACATTTGCATGAATTTATTTATTTTATGTCTCCTCTATTATATGTTTGTCCATATGTACGAATGACGATGTTTGCCTTCAGTTTATGGCGGCCAAACAATAATAACAACAATGCCGAAGCCGAAGGCGAAGCCTCAAGGAGCAAAAACTGCACAATAAAATACCGAAATGCGTTTAAAGAGCCGAGGGGACAGGGTGGGAAGCTCTACTACAATATTTATTGGTTTATTTTATGATCCTTTTTGATATGTACTTAAAGGAAATTTTACATTTATTGGTTTGACAACAAAATGCCCGACGACCTTGTTTTTTGGGGTCACCACCAGGGAGAAAACTTAAGAGGGGTTGTTTTGCGGGGAGGGGGTCGAATGTGATGGGTCCTTTGGACCAAGGAATATGCCATTTTGTTGGTCTGTAATCTGCTCATTTGCTTATGAAATTATCCACCTCATTTGCTGCCCCTTTTTCTGCTTGCTTGAAGCTGCCCAAAATGCTTTTCTCCTAACCACCTACCTATTTTTCTTAGCAGAGATGACAGTTTGGGCTTTTTATGATTATGAATTTTGGTAGATTTCTAATGGATGGCGAGCAATTTAACATTTTTCACTTTTTTTTCTAGCCTCTAATTAAAGAAATATTATATTACATTTTTCAGATGAAGAGTAAAATATAAATTTTTTTAATTAGAGGGTAATGTTTGTAAAGGGTTTGCAAAATATCTTTTCAAAAAAATAAGAATTTAAAGGGATCTCATGACCTGATGGTTTTTCCCTCCAATTGCATGGCAGTCCCGTTCAATTTTGAAAGTATCATCGTTAAAATTTTTATTTAGTAATATTGTCAAGTTATTTTTTATATTTATTAAATATTAAGTAAATATGGTTCCACTTCTTAGAACTTAAATATCATAATTGGCATCACTGTTTCTTAACCCTTCCCCTGGTCATTTTGTGAGTTATGTCTTGTGTCCAAGGATCACTGTCATCCATGGTTTTTGGGGTCCTCTCAGCAGCTGTTTTACGCTCATTTGGTTTTTGAAAATTGTTTGCCATAAACAGCCAGGGTTTGGAGTGTGGCAAACGTTTAATGCCGCCCAAAATGGCAATTACAATATGAGAAGGGGACTCAACACAAAAGGGTTTCCCCAAATGAGGAGCGGAAATAAAGGAACCTTTCTTCCAGCTGAAACACTTGTCAGGCAACAGCACTCAAGTGTCAATTAGATGCACTTCTAATGGCTGGAAATGTGGGGGAAAGTGGCGGAGTTCCTTAAGGGAAGTTCCTCGAGACTCCTTCAACCCTCTCGACTCGCTTACCTACCCCAAGATATTCCATTTGCCTTAACCCTCGAGAGTCCTTAAAGCTGACGTCATCAGTTGAAGCCAACTCCCCCTGTTTCGCAAGGACGGGGCGTGGCAGTTTACATATGTGCTGGGCTAACAAAAGGGGGCAGCAATTTAAGTGTGAAGCTTAGCGAAGCACAAATTAAATCAAGCTTCGAAATGATTTTCCCCTTTTTCATGGCAAGGATAGAGTTACGCTCCTAATGAGCAATCTATATGTAACATAAGGCCAAAAGCTGAGGAAGGCCAAATGCGAAACCTTCGAGTCACCAGCAGTCAATGAAATGATAAATCTCTTCATTACGTGTCCTTCGCTTCCGTTGGCTTTTCCCATTCCTCGGATTTCTTGGTTAATTGCCAAAAAAAAACATTTACAAAATGACTGGACAAAAAATTCAATAACAAACAGAAAAGAGAGAAGTAAAAGTTTAAAGATAAGAGATGTAAAATACCCTGTTTTGGGTTATATTTAAAGAAGAGGTTATTTTAAAAAATGTATTTGGTTTTAGAAAATTTTTTAAAAAGCTTTCTGTATTATATGGGTAATTCGATACTTATGCTTAATTGGAAAATGTTCGGCTTTCAATATGTGAACTAATCCTCCATTATTATATTTTGAAAGTTCGAGTCCTGTTTACCCATCCTGTAATTTTCCATTTTTCGATTCCCCTCTTCCTGTTTCTACAACTACTCTTTTAGGTTTGATTCTTCTCTTTGCATCAAACTTGAGCATTGATGCGGAAGCGGCGATTGCCGTTTGAGGCTCGGCGTACAGGATGCGTGTGTATGTGATGGATGAATAGGTACAGAGAAAACAAATACAGTGAGTTTATAAGAAGCTTAAATTTGGTAAACAATGTTTACAATTAAATATTTTATTTGAAACAATTGACTTACATATTTCAATATTTTGTAGTAATAAATATAAATGATCTTCAGACGTTTATGAGAAAAATAACACGGATAATTATCCCAACCCTCTTATGTCTACCAATTTTACTCCAAGTGCAGGATGTGTGGCCAACACAACACAAGGCCTAAAGTTTGGCCTTTTCCCGATCTCCCTTCCTGCATTTTCCGCTTTCCCCGTCCAGGATTTTCTTTGACATGACTTAAATGTTGTCCATGGGACGCCTTGTAAATTAGCTTCATCTTGTTGTTGTTCTTCCAAGCTTTGTGACGCAGCATTTTTTTTTTTTTCGTCCTGGAAAGGGGTTTTCCTCCGACTTTAGCTTTGTCTGCTTCTTCTTGTTGATTGGAATGACAGACAGAAAAAAACATTATTTTATACGAGAATGAACACGCTAAAATTTCACTTGGAGCAGGTTTTATGCTTGAACAATTTTGTGAAATTCAATTTATGTTACCCAAGGACATAAAACATACAACGAATCATTACACACACACACGTACAGAGGGGGAAATGCGTGTGTGGCACGTAAAATATCAGTTATACACGGAGACTACACACTAGATGTGAATATACACATATATAAACATATATTCGCATAGGACGTGCACTGACGCAGTCAAAGCATCAAATGCAACTTGAACAATGACTAAGAAAGAGATGGGTTCTGGTTCTGTTCAGGGCTTTTGCCTCCCCTACCACGCCCACTTTATCCTTTCCCTTCCTGTCTGGGATTTATCCTTTCGTTTTCCATGGCATTGGATCGCCGTTTAACCCCTTAACAACCCACATCCCACTCCCCCTGCAAAACAACTTCAAAGTGAAAATTCAGCAGCCAAGTTAAATGACAACTGCGAGCAAATAGATGGAATAAAGGTGCATAAAGAAACAGTACAACTTCTACAAGGCGACCTTGCTAAGAATTTATATTAGATTTGAAATTATTATAGAAATAGTATGTATTTGTATTTTAAAGTTTAACAAAATTTGTATGCTACAAATTATTTAAATATATAATTCCAATGTTGATTAATTTAAGCTCAAACTTCCCGCTAATGATATTTTACTGTAGATATAAAGATACACGTTGAGATACTGATAGTTAGAAGGATAGCTGGTTAAGAGAGCGGCCAACCTGGTGGGGAAATCCTTTTCGGGGGAAGAAACGAATTTCCCTGGCCCACACACGTAGTCGACATAAATTTCACTTTATGGTTTGTTAACGAGTTAAATTCGAATCCAGAGCGCTGAAAAGTTTGTCATTTGTTCTCGCCCCATTGGCTGGATCGTGGAAATGGAAAATGGGATAGGAAAAAGAGGAAAGGGGAGGGGAAAAGCACGAAAGAAAGTCCTAAGCGTGCTGGAGTGTGGAGCGTGATAAGCATTATAGTTATAGTTATGATGCCAGTGAATGCGATGCGTGCGGAAATCCGAGAGAAGCGAAGGAAAACTGGGGAAAAGGGCTGAGCAGGCGTCAAAACGTTAATGGATTTTGGCTTTTGTTTTTCATGGCAAGGTGTCAAGAAAGAGGGGGGCGGGGTGAGTTGGGTTATGGGGTGGCAATGTAAATGAGAAATCGGCTGGCGCTTCGGAATTAGCTGAATGTGTTGGAGTTAAATCGGAAAATAAAGTCTTATTGTGAGAAACTAAAGTCTTGAACAGTCAAAAGACTTCTGAGCACAGATATTTTCTTGCCTGCATAGCTCTCAAAAAAATGCAAACCAAATAAGTTGTCTTAGCCTTGAATGTTTGACTTCAAAGAGTCTTCTACTGAGAGAAACTAAAAAATAACAATATATAATATTTAATAATTCAACTTCAAAAACACCAAAAAATCTCAACAAAATTCACACATCAGTAAAATAAATAAATAAAACTTATAATGTAAAATAGTTTATAATATTTTTATTTCTTTGAATTAAATGATTTAATAAAATGTATCAACTGCTTACCACATTTTTCTTTACTTTTCATTTTATTCAGTTTTTTACGTTCTTACAAACGGTATTTTTCTCAAAGTTTATATAAGCACCTTTAAGAATTAAAAAATTAATTTATCTAAACCAGGCTCGAATGCGATCATCAGCTCCAATTCACCCACTTCCTCGCCCAACTACCGTGTGAAAATGCAATAAGGCGGCGTTGATAATTGAAGCTTAAGATGTGATGTGCCCCAATCCGAATCCGATTCGGAATCGGAATCAAAATCAGAGTCAAAGCTATTTGCCGCCATTTGTGTCTCCAGACATTGCACATATGACAATGTGCATCAGCGGCAGGACAAAGGCCAAGAAAAGGGGGCGGTGAGTGGGCGGAAGGGGGCGTGTCTGTGACGTCGGATGTGCAGATATCTGTGTGTGTGTGCCAACTGGATGGCACATGGCAGACGTACATCCTTCGTCCTGCTGCTGCAGCAGTCGAAATCAAATTTCCAGCGCGCACTTTGCGAAATCAAATACATCAGCGAGGGGGCGCCCAAATGGGGGCGTGGCATGCGGGGGGAGAATCTGCCAAAAAGTATGAAGTGTTTGCCAAAAAAATATAAAATGGGCACAAAGCTCCCAGGGAGCAGAGACATCGAAGCTGAAGTAGAAGATTCACCGAGGCAAAGGACTTTTTCTTGCATTGTAAAATAGATTTTCGAAGCATGGTGGCCGGGAGGGGGGTTTGATATAGCAGCGGGGAGTATGGAATCGAAAAACCATAGTCAGACATAAAGGAAAAAGAAAGCAGAGGAGAGCAGAAGAGAAGGAGAAGAGCCAAGTGCCAGATGATTGAAGTAAGCGATGTGTCTCGCCTGTCGTTTCTTCTCTATCACTATCTCCTTCTCCAAAAATCCCCAGAGCCCAATAAACTTAGAAAAAAGTTTTTAAATTTTAAGTTTTTTAAATTTTACTTTAGTTAGTTGACCATTTTTCGTTGTCCCATTAAGAATTTCTAAACTCGTGTTACCGTGAGTTTTTGATGGTTGTCATTAGGTATGTTTGAAATGCTTAAAAAATAATGCTACATTTAAATATGACTAGATTATACATGAATGTATTTATTTTAAGTTCTGTGTTGCTATTATTTTTTATTCACGTTAGATTTTAATATTATTTATTATTTTAGGGCTAATAACTTATTAAATGTATTACAATTAAAATGTAAAACCCCAAGCCATACAAATGTCGTAGTAAATCTTTTAATTTCATTTTAAATTTAATCTTTTTCGGATTAAGTTTAATTCTTATTTATTTATTTAAATATGAGAAAATGAATTTTCAATTATGGTTAATTTTAGGATTATTAACTTTTAATTTAAAATTGGAGTTGTGTTTGGAATTGTATAAGTTTAATGTACCTTGGCTTAGATGTTTTCCAATTAAATTATTCATTTTTGTATTTAAAGAACTATGCAATTCAATATGCAGATATTAATTTCTCTTATTCCTCCTATTTTATCAGTGTAGAATATATCTTAGTTTTTCGCGTTGTGCAAACCCTTTCTCCTATTCTGTTACCACCTCCTGCGGCGCTGGCCAAAGGCAACTTACATGTTTGCTAACAAACAAATGCTGGAGCAAAGGAGCAGGAGCGGTAGCCGGGAGCAGGGATCCGGAAAGGAGGAGTCGGGAATGGGGACAAGGCAAGGAAAAGAAGCCAGGACATTCATACATATATGAGGGCAAACATCGCTCGAGAGCTGAGCAAATAGAAGGGAAAATGCTAAGGAAAAAATGGTGCAGCAGCCAAGGACAAACGCTGCCATGTTTGACATATTTGCTTTGACAGTTCCAAGTTCCAAGTGCACATTTTAGCCACGTTCCGCTCTTGGCCATGTTTTGTGCTTGGCGCAGGAAGGGGCGCAAGTGTATCTCCGGTCCTGAGTCGATATGAAAATGGATTCCGTCCTCGGATTCGGATTCTGCTGCTTAAATAGCCGGGGGCTCTCCACTTTGAGCGCTGTCTGCATTTGCGTCTAATAAATATTAATGCAAATTAATCCAATTAAAGCGGCGTCGAAATTGTAAAAGACTTTCATGATATATCTGCATATAAATGGCTATAAATCAACCCCGAGTATATGATGCAATATGTGCATTATTTTGGTGGTGGCTACCCGCCTGCTAATTTGCCAAATGGGGGTGGTGAAAATCCCTCCCCTTTGCAGACAAACAAATAAGCAAATAGCAACAGTGGATTCCCCTTGGGATTGTCTTAATCAAATTTATGAAACGCTAATGAGCAGAGTCAGGAGGAAAGGCAAGTTCGTAGTGGAGGAAGAATAAGAAAGCGGCGGCGAAAGTCCTTTCTGGATTATAGCTATATAATACTCAAAACATCGGCTTAACCGTACGAAGCCCACCAACAATGGAATATTTGGAGCAGATGTGTGAGGCCAATGGTTTAATGAAGGGAATCATGCAGTATATCACGTGATGTTGACTCTAACTTACTTGGGATTGCCGCTATTGATTGATGGTAAGGAATTTCGGGGAATTTCGTTGCTTTGTAATTTTTTAACTCTTAAATGTGTTAACTAAAAAATGTTTAAAAATAACCAAATTAAATATGTGTTAAAATAGAAACATTTAAAACATTTACCCATAACACTCCACTCTCAAACTTCCGAGAAAAATCGGTACCATAATAATAATACTACTTGCTCAGTCAATAAACTCCGAATGAGAAATAAATACCTTTAAAAGTACTCCACTTAACAACACGAACAACTGAGCAGCAAATGAAGCATCCATCATCATCGTAACTCAATCAATTATACCGAAAGAGAGCTCGAAATCCTTTCGCTACTCCTACTCCTTCGAATGACCTTTGCAATGGGAAAAGCTCCCCGCTGACCTTTTCAACGGCAATTAAGGAGCATTACCAATTCTATCCCCACTCCGACGCTAAATTCATATTTGCCATAACTGAAATCTGTAGGAAATCTTATGCTTTGTCGAGCATTACAAATAAACACTGGTAGAAATGCATTATCACTTGCAAATGTTTTTCCATGTAAAACCTTCAATAGTATATTATCAAATAAAAACACCTCTTAACGAGGTAAAAAACTAGTGACGATCGCACCTTCAACATACAAAAGTTCTGATATCAACATTTGTGACGAAAAATTATTACACTCGTCATTAAATAGACTTTCTAATATTTTCTCATTCGGCCCGCCCTAGCAGACTATTCCAGCCTTTTTCCCTTCACAGGCATTTTCTATTGCAGCGTGCCGAATGAAAAAATATTAGAAAGTCTATTTAATGACGAGTGTAATAATTTTTCGTCACAAATGTTGATATCAGCACTTTTGTATGTTGAAGGTGCGATCGTCACTAGTTTTTTACCTCGTTAAGAGGTGTTTTTATTTGATATCAGAAGTTTTTGTTTGTTTACTTTTGCTCTCATAGGTGCTAATATAAACATTTAAATTTAAATCATAATTTTTAAACTATTGTATTTTAACGAATTCAGTTAAAAAGGCGTTGAAGTATTTCAAAATACCTTTTAAACGAGGTATAGCACATGTCTGTACCTTTAGTAGTGTAGAACTTACAAACTAACGAAATGTAGCTATTTTTAGCTTTTTCCCGCTAAAGTAGCGGCTTTTTCCAAAAGTCGTAGAACAAAAGATTCCTATATGGAACTCTTAAGTGCAAATTTGCTGATTCCATGACCCTAAAATACAGTTCCGGATACCCTCACACAAAATTCAATACTCAGGGAGCGTTAGTAGTTCGAGCTTGCAAAAGTGGCTATTTTCGTATAAAAATAACTTTTAAACGTGACTTTTTACAGTATGGTGTTATATACCAAAATTTAAGGAATCTCAAGGGCTATACAGTTTAGGGTTTTAAAGAAAATCGTTAGAGCCGTTTTTGAGAAAAATAAAAAAAAGCTAAAAAAAAAGTTTTAAAAAATTGTCTTTTGTTCATATATTTTTAATTATTACATTTACACAAATTGCACAAGTCTGTAGCTTTAGTAGTATAGAAGTTACGGTTTTCCGAATTTTAGCTATTTATAGCTGTTTTCCCGCTAAACTAGCGAGTTTTTCCAAAAGTGGTAGAACAAAAGTTTTTTATATCGATGGGATGAACGTCATATTAAATTTTCAAAACTTAAGAAACATGTTTTGGACAAACTGACAAACTGACAAACTGACAAACTGACAAACAGAATTAAATTTTCATTTTGGGAAGACGAAGAAAATCTTATTTTGGCTATAACTTTTGAACGGAGCGTCGGATTTTGACAAATGACCCCTCATTCGACGGGTATTTTCAAAAGGAATACAAGTAAATCATTGCGAGGGGGCATTTATCCCCACCGGCCCCAACAGCTCCAAATTTCGAAATTTTCACTTTTTCACTTTCACCGCTCTCTCTCCCAAGCCAATTGATTTTCTTAAAGTCTTGGTATGCAATCCTTTAAGTTTTTGCAATACCTTTCGATTGGTGTATTACTCATTACGATCGGACTATCACAGCAGATTTTCAATTTTGCGGCTATATAATAGTAGTCGCCTTCGCACACTCTCCTGGTGCGCTTCGTCACTACATGGACTGCCGTCCATAGTGATTTATGTTTTCTTACATTTTAAATATATTTATCAAATTCAAATAAAGAGACGCATGAATTTCTGTTAAGTTAGTTATTGAAATCCTAGAAATACACTAAATTGGAAATGGCTTTGGGGCCGTTTTTGTTTTCTGTGCATTGCATTCAAAGCAGGGCAGCTTAATAAGCCACGGGTAAAAACGTTTCCACAATTTAGCTGCCAAAAACCCCACTCACCGAACAATGCATACTATAATAATGAAAGTTGGAAGGAGCAGCAGAGAAAGCTAAAGCAGAAGTCAAGCTGCTCTCATCATTAATATTCCAAAAGTTGTGGGCGAAGCTTTCAGCAAAACACACGCAAAAAACCGGTAAAAGAAAACAAAAAACTTTTCAGCAGTAGCATAAAAATTTACCCAGTTTCGAGTGGAAGCCCCCCACCATCTCCACCTAGTTGGTCTATCTTCAATTAATAATGAAGGTGTTAAATTGTCGAAATCTGCGCTGCAACGTGCGGCTGGCGCCACCTAGCGACCTATATAGAAAGCGCGAGGGAGAGTGAAAAATTTATGTTCCCATTTTCATTTTTTCCAAGAAATTGGTTTTTCAATTTAATTTTTTTAATTTAATCAATGTTTTTTACTATTAATATTTTTTAAAATATACAAGGTTTTAAGAAAAAAATTAATGCTTAGAAACAAAATATGTTTTAAAAGAATGCTGAAAAAAAACAACTATATTTTCTTGAGCGCTTTTAATATCTTAATTGAATTTAAGCTTCTTTAAAGAAAATGTTCTGAATTTTGGAACGTTCCTGTGAGAAAAACGAGTCCTTCCTTGGGAAGCTTGCTGCTCTGCAGGAAGCTAATTAATGAAAACGCTTTGAAATAATTATGCATAATTTTTAGTGTATACATTGGGCAGTTTATGGCTGAGTTATTACAACAGCTGCTGCTTCTGCTGCTGCTGCCGCTCGAAAGTAATTAGCATACGATCTGCGGGACTGGGCGTGCCAAAGTCCTAGTTGGTCGAAATGCTTTAAGGGCATTTTATGCCAAAAATCAAAACCCATTTCCAAACTCATCGAAAGTCTGACAACTGGATATTAATGCAAACAAATGAGCGACAGATATGTGGAAAGCTTGCTGTCTCTATCCCCGCCTTTGGCCTTCAGCACCACCCCCACCCTCTGACTTCCGCCCACTTTCGAGCGTATGTATGCGTGTGCGACGTTGCATTGCACAACATGTTTTCCATTTCGAGTGTAAACAAAATTCTAATACGTTCAACATATTGCTGGAAAATTGCTTTCCTTTCGGCATTCAGGAAGAGCAGGAAAAGCTGTAGAAAGCAGCCAAGGAGCAGCAGCCGAACCCGAAAGTATTGTTAACCAACAATAACAACAACAACAGAAGAGGGGCTGGGGTGGGAAAACTGGATTTCAGGGGGTGGTCGTGGGTGGCGGGTGCTAAGTGGGTGGCAAGAGCGAACGAAGAACGTCAAACTTTTGATGTTGCAATTTGTAATTCAAGCAGAAAACGAAGCGAGCAAATTTTTTCTGGCTCCTTTCTCTGCTTTTCTTTCGCTTTTCCGTTAGGGTTTTTTTCTAAGTGTGTGTGTGAATGAAAAGCTGTTCGAGTGTGTGTGTGAGGGTGAGAGTTTGGTGGGGAAACTCGTGCGAGGGCATTTTATTTCCAGGTTTGTCGGTGGCTCCGGACAAATGACGACATAACGAAGTTGAAATTTACTATACGAAAATTGTGGAAATGAAGTCGAGGGGATGGTCAAGTGGCAAGCGGAAGATCAATTTGTGATCCAAGTGAAGCGCATGCATTATTTATATATTAATCGGTCAGCAAGAAGGTTGACAGGGCTTAGGGAAATATAAGGAAACGAAAAATACAAAGAAATTATGTGACACAAGTATTAGATAAATCTTTATGAAAAACTTCTTATCTTGTAGCAAAACAAAAATAGAAAATGTTTTTATCTTTAATAATAACAATTTTCATATTTTATGCTAGTGTATATCATATTTGGTGAAGCTTTTGGCTAAATAAAATGCACAACCAAATATTTGGTTATCTTGGTAGGGATTAGTATTAATTGTGAATGCCAATGCACTCTTGAAATCATATCCGTTCAAAGTTTCATTCCAATTTTCCGAACTTCAAACACACTTTACCTGCGAGCACCTCCTGCTGTTGAGGCTCTAGTTTTTCCGGGCTTTTGTTGTGGCCACCAACTCGGGCTCTTTTCCGAACTGTGCTTTCCCATTCACATCTGAGTTTGCTTTTCATTTTTGCCCCCCCTTAATTTTTTCCTCCACATCTTGTGGGCTCATTGTGTGGGCGTAAGAAAAGCAGAGGCACGAGAAAAGTTTGCAGTTTGAAATATTGTTAAGCGTGGCCCGAAAATCAAGAGCAAATGAACTGATACTGGAGAAAAAGTGGAGGAAGAATAGAGCACATCTGGCAGAAAAAAAGGATAAAGGTTCAAGTTTTCGATTCCTTAGTCATTGCTGGTTCGAGCACTTGAAAATCCAACAAGTATCGAGTACTTTTCCCGCCTCCAAATACTTCTACTGGATTATCCCTGTTATTCCTTATTACATTTTGGGCCCTCTCTGCAAATTCGCGCCCCTATCATTAAAGTCTAACGTTAATTGTCCCAAGATTAAGATCGTTTTTGCCTTGGCTCTTTTCCTCCGCTTTTGCGACTTTATTGTTATTTACTTAGGATCCGTAGGAACCCTCCCTATATGAGGGGCAGGGGCCCCGATCAATGGCTTAACGCCTGACTGCAAGTCTAAGGAGAATTATTTAGAGCGATGAGAGCAGCTGTCGCCGAGGACATTATTTTCTCACCCCTTTTCTCGTTGAGCGGGGAAACCCTAATTTTCTATTCATTGCCAATTTAAGTGCGATATAAATAATTTGGCAGTTACCAGGTAGAATTGTCGCTGACTTTGATGGAGCATCGGGAAAGGGATGGAGGGGATAGGGATAGTTCGGTTCCCGAGATAATGCATTATCAATTCGTTAGGGTTGAATTAGTTCGATTTAAATGTTTTCGGTTGGTTTTTTAGGTTTTAGGGGTGGCATTCTCAGCGATGGCCCTTAATTGATTATGCAGAAATTTTTCACTATTTTGATAGGGTAGTGGTTTGCGTTTATTTAACCGATAAGGGGTTCCCTAAAAAACTGGTTTTGTATGGGAGTTTTAAATGTTTAAGTGGCAGAAGTAACTAGGTATTTCTGGTTCCTGTTTTTAATTTATTCAATCCGGCACCACCCCAAATTAAAACTTTGTTTTGATTTGCTTTGTTATTTTTTTCATTTGCGTTCTAAAGTCCTTTGTTAAGCTTTTTTTCCCTATACATTTAATGCAATTTTTTTATATCTAGATGTTGGCTCCTTTTCCAAGAGCTCGACAAGCCCCCGGAAATTTTTAGCTAATTTATTAACACTTCTTTCATCTTTTTCCCAACAATTTTCCAGCAAAATTCCCTTCTCTTATGTTTTGTTAACCAAATCAGATTACTTTTAATGCCATCTTGATTGGCGCTGCTTCATCAGCTCCGTTCTGCAAACCCAAATTTCATAATTAATTAAATTATTTAATTTACTTTGTAGTACATACATATTTGAGGCGATGCCGCGCCTCCCCTTCCTCTTCGCATCTGGGCCAAGTTAACAAAAAACCTTGTTAGTAATTGCGGTAAATGTGATTAGAAACTTTGCTGGCTCATCCCGCATCTTTTTGCCCTCGCTTACCGCATTTCTCGCTGTTTTCCCCTATTTGATTTTTAGCATCGAAAAGCAAAAACTTTTAACCTACACAGATACTCACGCACACCCAGCAACGCACAAATAGAGCCGAGACCCGTAAATAGTTAGTTCACCTTTTACGTGCGTTAATGATGTTTTCTCAATCAAAAAGTTAAATCTTTGGCTGCGTTAGAAGCGAAATTTTTGCACGCAAAGTTTTGGGAGTAAAATAGGTGGGGACGAAAGCGGAGGGAATTTTTGGGTGGGACAAGCGTTTTTTGGCTGCTGCCAAACGAATCGAACAAGAAAAGCTAATTACAAGTAGCTGAAAGTTGTGCGTGTTTCGGCTCCAATGGGCCAAAAAGGGAAAGGAGGAAAACTAGGGGAAAAGTGGAGTCCGGACACCTGTTCGAAGAAAAACTTTGATTGGTTTTTATATGATTTTGGCCAAGCGTTAAACTTCCAGACGGCTTTTCGGTTAAATGTGTCAATAATTGGCCTACAAAATTTGTATCTTCTGGTTGGAGAGTTTTATAATTTGGTTTTCTTTTTTATGGTCGATGGGTGTTTAGAAATGGAAGTAATGAGAAAATGAGAGAGGGACATTAAGAAACATAAATTGGATTAGGCTTTAATGAAGCTAAAAAGTCAAGAAGAACGAAAGCTTTGAAGAAAGTTCTGGAAAAATTAAACATTTTTAAATCCATTTATCAAAAAAAAAAACACAGTAAAAGGAATTTGAAAAAGTAAAAAGATACTATACAAAAAAAATGTTCAAAGAAAAATTGTTTTATTTTTTAAAATAAAATATTCAATAACCATTTAAATGAATAATAATTTGTGTAACTATATGCTACATATGACTTATTTTTGATCAAATTTAAAACCACTTTCTCACAACATTTTTTCTTTTCATTTGCCAAAGATTTTCCATAATTTCCCCAAATTTAAATTCCGTTCCCCTCACTTGCTTCATTTTTCGATTCATTCAATGAATCGGGTTTATTCATTTATTCATTTGAAGCTTTGCCAAACATTCCATTTATAGTTTCCTCAGAGTCCAAAACTGCCAAAGTCTTTACTTTGGGACTTGAATGCCAAAGAGTTTTGATCCCTGGAAAACAAAGGGGAACGAGGGGGCCGCCTTGAATAACTAACCCCAACACTTACTTGCAAAAGTATTCCACCGTTGCAGTCGCCCCTGTTTCATAACAATGGGATTTCCCCCAATTTCAGTACTTCTTAGCTTGGCACCCAAATTGTACTCAGTTCACTTGGCCAGGGGTACATATAGAGGAGGGTGGGCCATTTTAATATTAAGCTAAGCTTGCTCCTATTCTTCTGCTGCATTTCGGGTGTTCGCCCATCCCCCTTATAAAATCTGTGTGTGGGCGGGGAAAAGTTTTTATCTACAGCCAAATAGTTCTGGACTATTTCTCCATCAATTTTATTGGTAATACTTAGACAAAACTTTCCTCAGAGGGGACGAACAGCCAGGGCTTTAAGTGAAAGGATTCAAAGCGTAAAAGTTTGTTTGCCGAGTTTCCTTTTGATTTTTTTGGGGGAAATTAGAGAAGCGTTTTGTACATCAATTTTTGTCTTTGCTTTTCTTTTTAATAAATTCTTGAAAAATACTTGCAACTTTTTGAGTAGATGGAGTGGAGATGGATAAACTAATAAAATGAGTTCCCAAATGCTCGTCGGCTTAATTGTAATTACTTTTTGCCAAAAGCTGAAGCCGTCTGTCTCCTTCAGTCCTCGTCGCTCGTTGTGTGTGAAAAGTTTTGCCAACTTGTAATTATCACTTACAACATGGAGCTGCCAGCCCCGCCCTCTTCCCATTTTCTCCATTTTCCAGGTTTAACAAAACTGCCAACCACAAAGGCAGAACTGCGGGGTTTGGGGAGGTTCCGCCCACACACATGTAGCTTAATTAATAGACATCGCAAAGTGCTGGGGAAATACCTCAATCCCCAGCTCCTTTTGGCATGATGTAGCACGATCCTGGCCACAATAATAATTTACATTTTAAGCCAATTTGAAAATGGCCAAAAAAAGAGAGCATTTCCATTTTCACAGTTAAATAAAAATTAATTACAACAATTTATCGTCGTCGTCGCAGCGGCCACAAAAAATGTTCCGGAATACGCGGTAAAAAAGATTCGACAGCTGGTTATCCTTGAATTTTTTGCATAAGCACAAAAATAAATGCGTATTTTTTACAAAAAATTAACGGCTTAGTTTAATATATTTATTTTTTGTACAGTGCAGAAAAATAATTTATGCACTTTAAAAAAAAGTAAATAGCCTCCTGAACTTATAAAAACGGCTTGTATGAACCAAACAATTTAATGTAATTTTGTTAAACTGATTTTAGTTTTAATTTTATAAAACTTTATTTATTTTCCCCAAATAAATTGAATTTATTTTAATCTTTTTCCATTTAAGTTTTTATTACAAAACAATTTTAAATTGCAACGTTCACTTGTTAAACTAATGTACCCCTTTTAGCTGGGCTGCCCATTTCACAGGGTATATAACGAACCGAATTACAAGGCGTACAACCCTCAGGACAACTGTCCAACTTGGACACGCCCCCTCACCGCCCCTCGGAAGTCCAAAAGCCCCATCGTAATGTGCGGCTTGTTGTTGTTAAACGTCGGCTAAAACGCAAATGTTAAACCCTTTCGTTAATGCAAAATAATTGCTACGGTTCGTGGTCCGAGTTTACCAAGTTCCGCAGAAAAAACTCGGCCAAAAAATAAAAGTAAAACGTCAAAACGGTATTTTATTCCATCCCTTTCGCCCTTTTCCGGCTTTGGTTGGGTTTAAAAATTAGAGCGACGACGGTAGAAAAAAGTGGGCGTGTGCCGAGTTCCGTTTCATTTAGTTTTCAGTTTCCACCTAATTTACCCAATTGGGCAAAAGTGCTTTGTCATAATCAGCCCGGGAGCAAGGTTCGCATATCTAATGAATGAGTAGAACGTCGCAGAGGAGCTGTCCCCACACAGCAAACTTCTCCCGAATGGCTGGCCGGGATTTCGGGATTCCGGGTCCCGGGGATGGGAATGGGCATCCACCGCTGGGCACATATTTATCGAGTTGCTAATAGGCTGTCACATAATTAGCTCTCTAACAACCAAAATCGGACTAACCTTCCCGAAAAAAAAAAAAAATGAAAAGGTTGCAAGGGCTGAATGACTGACATTAGCCTTGGCTTAGATGAAAGTCAAAGATGACCAGGAAAGATAAAGTCCCAAGATGTCCTAATGCATCATGGGTTTGTCGGGTATTATGGCCTTGTTCCGATTGGGTTAAAGATTGTGCGGGTTTTTTGCTCTGTGGCCAGCAGTGTAATCTATAAAGCTGTTGGGTCTGTTTATTTCAAATCAAGATTCCGAGTGACGAATGAGATTGGAGGAAAGATGGAGTGAAAGGAGTTGGAGTGGCAAAAAGTTTACACGGAAGAAGTGTCATAGATAAAATAGAAAAAAACATTGATACGAACTTTAAATTTCTTGGAAGAAAGGATAATTTTTAAAATATATAAAAAGTTTAAAAGATAAATAAGATTAAGATAAAACTTTAAAAATATTTATAAATCATAGAATTTTAATTTTAATTGTTCTTTTTTGGTAGCTTCTCTTACTAACACCAAAACGCTTCTAGCAATACAACATATTTTATTACTAAGGCACTTATCTGTTTTATTTTAAATGCATTTTATATCTAAAATGCAAATCACCTATAAATCTACTACGAAATCAGGGCAAACTCTACATAAAATAGATTTTCAAATGGAAAAAATTACATTATTCTCCCTGGGGCCACCCGTTTTCCAACCCAATTCTACCTGAGGGTCAGCCTCATCAATTTCGGCTTGTTGAATGTATTTCGAATCTCGAACCTCCGTTTTCACCTCCCTACCAACCCTCATCATTCCTAATCAAACGGTGGAAGAAGGACGGAATCGAAATAAAAAATACCTAATGCGCTTTCCCAAAGGTCGCATTAAAACTCAACCGAAATTGACTTTGAAAAATGGTGTGAAAAACTCAGGGGAGACCCCAACCCAATTCTAGAAAAAAGTCGCATTAAACGCATTTTGCATGGCTGTGTTGCAATTAACGATGCAGAGCAGCTGCAATCAGGCAATGCAACAATTCACAGTGGCAGATGAAATAATACAGTATCATTTAAAACAAAAATTAATTTAATAAAATAACAAAAGGCCTGGTTAAAAGCCATTTATTTTTATTATTTACGAAGCTTTACGCTGTGGAAGCTCAATCATAACATTTCATAAATGGAACAGCGTTTCTATTAATATTTCCAACACTGTAAATTTATTGACAGGGAGATCGAATCGATGATTATTGTTGCAACGCCTCAATAATTCTGGCAGTTTTTTTGTTTGCACTTTTGAAAAATGGTCACAAAAAACAACATCAGAGGAAACAACCATGAGGCAAATATTGGTTGCCAATGGGCAAATGCTGAAATGCAAACGGAGTTCTGCTGGCCATGCTGTAAGTTGACCGTGTGAGATGATGGCCAGCACGGCGATGATTGCCATGGCTTCGCCCCTGCGAATATGTATATGTATATGGCAATGGTCAATGCTAATTGCCAATTATGGACAAATTCGCCCGAGCGCGAAATTAAATTAACCCCTTTTTTGTGCTGCCCCAATGTCGGAGGACGAAAATCCGCATCTGCAATCCTCGACCGCGTCATCAATCAGGAGCAGCAGGCGACAAAACACAAACTACGCGATGTGCAAATATGAAATATTTATGGCCACATATCTGCCTGAATTGTTGCCGGGGACATGGGGTATTCGCGAATTGGTTACGGCCTTTGGTCGGATGAACAACTTGATGACGTAAAGGCCAATTAGTCGTGTCCAGTTGACGACTTTAAACGATTCCACATATACAAAGCACAATTTGGTAAAACAACAATTGTTTTCAAGGCTAACAAAAAGGGTAAAACGTTGCTTATAAGGAACATATTTAATAGGTTTTCCAACATTAACAATATTATTTTTTCAGGTTTTATTATTTTAATACACATATTCCTTATTTGCTCCCCTATGTATACTATAACTTAAAACTTTTTAGCTCATTTTATTTAATTAATTTAATATTTATACCCTTGCAGAGGGTATTATGATTTCAGTCAGAAGTTTGCAACGCAGTGAAGAAGACGTTTCCGACCCCATAAAGTATATATATTCTTGATCAGCATCACAAGACGAGTCGATCTAGCTATGTCCGTCTGTCCGTCTGTCCGTCCGTCTGTCCGTCTGTCTGTTTCTACGCAAACTAGTCTCTCAGTTTTTGAGCTATCGGGATAAAACTTTCCCAAAAGTATTCTTTCTATTGCAGGTAGTATATATGTCGGAGCCGACCGCATCGGACAACTATATCTTATAGCTCCCATAGGAAGGATCGGAAAAAAAAAACTTTAAAAAATTCTAGCTTCGGTGTTTTTTGAAATATTACCTTCTACTTTTGGGGATGTTATTTTTTAAATATTTCTGAATTTCGAATTAATTATTTAAAAAATCGGACTACTATATCATATAGCTGCCATAGGAACGATCGGAAAATTAATGGAAAAGTAATAGGAAATAAATTCTAGCTTCTTAGGTTTTTATTGTATTATCTTCTACTCTAGGATATGACTCTTTTTAAATATTTCCGAATTTCAATTTTAATTGGATCAAAATCGGACGACTATATCATTTAGCTGCCATAGGAACGATCGGAAAATTAATGAGAAATATTAGAAAATTGAACATTTTTGCGATTTGTTAATTAATAGGAATGATCTGCAAGGGTATATAAGCTTCGGCTGGCCGAAGCTAGCTTCCTTTCTTGTTTAATTTAAAATTAATTTAAAAATTTACATAAAATTTTACTTAAAAAATGCTTGTCAAAATGCTAACCAAGAGTGCTATAGTACTATTTTAAATTGATTTACAAAAAAGTATTTTAAAAATAATTGGAAACTTCATGATTTCCCTACCATTTTCTTTGTATCTGTTCAAATGTTTTTTATTCATCATTAGGTATTATCCGTCTCTCAGCACTTGCTTATGCTTAATCGCAATTAAGAGTGAAAGAGAAACCGCTTTAGTACCAACATATCGATCTGCAATTATAAATTGGAATCAGCACAAAGGGAGCTGGGAAAAAATCAAGCCCCAATAATGCCCCAAATGAGTTAAGTGGCGAGCAGAATCGGAATTACTTTACCCTTCAGTCGCCCTCAATCTGTGGGAGCATTAAATATGTTTTATAATAAAAAGTTTCCATAGTTTTCCATTCTCGCGCGAGCTGCCAATGTAATTTCATTTCGTTTTTGTCGCGATTTTTCCAGCGCAGAAAGTGCTGTCAAGTGTAAAAAATAATAACACGCATCGCGTCAGATTTTCCATGTTTGGTTATGATAATGGAAGGCACAATGAGAGCCCGTTGGATATCCTTTTTTCAGCCGCTGCTCATGTGGTTTTGACGCTGTCAGGAAGGACTTTTCTGGCACATGACACAAGCACATGGGTATTGTGGCTTATAAATGATTCACAAAACTGTACGTATTGTCTTAACGCATCAAAGGCAATCTTTGTCACAGGAAGCAATGAATTCGATTCGAAATTCCTGCGGGAGGTCTCGAAAGGGTAAATAAAAACAAGTCGGAATTTCTATTAAATTGAGTTCCGACTATATGGTACTCACTGCTCATTTTTGGAAAGTCTCTAGTTATTTTTAATTCAAAGAAAATAAAAATTTACTTCTACATTTTAAATTGATGTTCAAACCACATATCTATAGGATATGCCATTATTTTTATAATCCCAGGGTATTAGAAGGAAAGCAAAATGAAAATGGTTTTCAGAATAAATAAAATTATCGATGAAATACTTGAGAGGAGGGGAATATTGAGCTGGATAGGAAAAACAAATACGTATCAATGATGTTTTGCTATCACCTTTTTAGTCATGTCTTTTGATTTCTATTTGACAGGTTTAATTTTGTGTCTTTATTATGTTTTAATAGAGAAAAGAATAACATTGAGTTGAAATACTCTAAATTGTTTTTAAACCAATATAAATTCAATAAATAAATAAAATATTGCCTCTATTTTTTCCAAAGTAATAATGCGAAATTCCTATTGGTAAAAAATTGTATGCGTTGCTCAGACTGTCAACTTGTTTTGTGCCTGTTTTATATACAAATTGAATTCATTCAAAAAGGCTGTTCAATCATGACTGTGACCTACACCTCGCGTGTGAGCACATCGAGTGTTGTCAGCAATTTCTTGGGTCTCCTAGTGAGGTTAGTATTTCTACTACTCGTGCTATTTTAAAATTTAAAAAAAAATTTTATTTCAAAGATGGCGCGGCAGTATTTACAAGCTAATATGGATAGACCTAATTGCTTTCTTCGGATTGTACGTCTTGCTGGCCATTACATATCGCTTGTTGCTAAATGAAGAGGGCAAGAGGTGAGCTATACTTAGTTTATTCTGCATTAAAGTAACCGTTGATGGCACAGGTTCTTCGAGGCTATTATAACGTATTGCGAGCGGAATGGTTCCCTCATTCCATTGTCCTTCGTGTTGGGATTTTTTGTGCGAATTGTGATGAATCGCTGGTGGGAGCAATACACAACCATTCCCTGGCCAGATGGGATTGCCATTTTGATTAGTACCAGTATCCATGGCTCCGATGATAGAGCCCGAGTCATGAGGCGAACGATCCTGAGATATGTCTGCCTGTGCCAGGTGATAGTTTTCACCATGATATCACCACGTGTAAAACGTCGATTTCCCACCTACAATCAAATCATCGAAGCTGGATTTTTACTGGAAAACGAAAAGAAGATCATTGAGACCATGGATCAGGCCTTTCCAAATTATCCAAAACATTGGATGCCCATCGTTTGGGCAGCTAGCATTGTAATGCGGGCCAGGAGGGAGAATAAGATCAGGGATGATTACGCCGTTAAGACGATAATTGACGAGTTGAACCACTTTCGCGGTTTATGTGGATTTCTGCTTTACTACGACTGGATCAGTGTTCCACTGGTTTACACCCAGGTGGTCACCGTGGCCACCTACTCTTTTTTTCTGTTCAGCGTTCTTGGACAACAGTGGATGGAGAATCATTCGGATCCGGAAGGCATTAATATTAGAAGGTGGTTCCCCATCCTGACCATCCTTCAGTTTTTCTTTTACATGGGTTGGCTCAAGGTGGCCGAGTCCTTGATCAATCCATTCGGAGAGGATGATGACGACTTTGAGGTAAGATCACATTTTAATAATATTGTATCAAAAAATGTAAAAATATTTTAATAGATAAGGTCACGGTTGTTTTTTTATTTTTAATTTTGTAATAATTAAATTTATGTATTTATAAACATTTTAACTATAGCTTAATTGGATAATCGATCGGAATCTCACGGTTGCATATTGCATAGTGGACGAGATGCACCAGGAGCATCCGGAACTGGTTAAAGATCAATACTGGGAGGAGGTCTTTCCGAATGAAATGCCCTACGCAGTGCCAAATATGCGTCATAACCCTCCGGAAGCTTCAACTGCATATATGGAAACCCAATCTCAACAGAAGGTATAGTTATTTAGAGTTCTTAAGTACCATTTTGATAGGTGAAGAAAGTCATTCACCGGTAGTTGTGTAACAATTCATCTTTTCTTCTGACACTCTAGAGACACCATGGATCGGGTCTTTCGACCTTTAGTAACCGCAGTAGCCGCAATAGCCGTACCCATTCGCGTAACGCCTTCCAACGGAACTTTTTGGGAAGACCATCGGCGACAGGGAGCTACTCAGACTCCTTTCAATTGGAAGATGGCCCATCTGGAGTGACCTTCAGTGAAACTCTATTTGCCATGGATCAGGAAGATCCACAGAGCTCTCAAAAACCGTCGCAATCGACCAGTAAGAATTATTATACCAGAATAATTGTAAAGATTGCAAACTTATTTATATAAATCCTACTTTCCGCAGTCGATTTTAATGCTTTAATTGAGCAGCGTCGCCGTGAGCGCAGGGAACGAATGCGCCACCGTTTTATGGACATGAGGAGCACCCATCTCCGTCACGATACTTCGGGTGCACCTTATACGGTCACAGTTCTTCGTCCTCCGTCCGATGAAACTCTATCCGAAAGCCAGGAAGCAGGAGATGGAACCCAACAAGATCCTTCAACCAAGGCAACCCCACCAAATAAAACAGAAAAGAACGATTAGAGATTTATCTTTAATCTTAATCCTGCTTTCCACTTGTTGTTGTTCTGACATTTAACGTTTATAAATAAAAATGAAGGAATAACGGTGTTACCAAGGCTTAACACCTACTTAGTACCTATATTTTATTTAATGATAAATAAATTTGGAATTATCCTTTTTTATTACTATAAATTATTTCATAAATTATTTTACAATGCAAACTATCCTTTTTACGTTCCCATTTTATTCCTTGTCGGCTTCCTTGTCCTTATCCTTGTCCTTCTTCCGTTGGCTGGTGTAGCTCTTGTCGGTCTGGACCTCGGAGTCCTTCAGCGGGACATTGGTGCGACTTGATCCTGTATCCGATCCCGCATTTGAGCCCAGTTCTCCCTTCATCAACTCCATCGCGAGGGCGGCATGCTGCATCTGCCGGTTCACACGCTCCCTTTCCCGCTTTTCCCGCAGCCGATCGAAGTCGTCCTTGCTGCCGGAATCCACAGTCCTTGAGTCCACCTCGTTTTCCATCTCCTCGCCACCCTGGTCGTCAAAGCTGAGGGTATCTATGCTATGGTTGCCCGAGGAATACGTTATCGACACGGAGCTTTTGCTCCAGCTGAACTCGCGACGGGCAAATCGAATCGTGACTTCGTCCTTGGTCTCGTCCTCGTCGTCGAATTCGGTAAAGTCGTTCTCCAAACTGGCCTCGCTCTTGACCGAATGAGCGGCGTTGACTTTTGGGATGCCCAGTCGAGCGGTGGAGGCCTCCGGGTGTTCGGCCCTCTCAGACTCCACCAAATAGGGCAGTTCGTTGGGGAAGACCTCGTCCCAGTACTGATCCCTCACCAACTGCGGGTGATCGTTGTGCATCTCGTCAACGATTAAATAGCTGACCTGCAGATTCCGATCGATCAGCCAGTTCAGTTCGAAGTCATCGTCGTCATCGCCAAAGGGACAAATCAGAGTTTCGGCCACCTTTAGCCAGCCCATGAAGAAGAAAAACTCCAGGGTGCTGAACAGCGGAAAGTAGTAACTAACTATATTGTTGTAGTGTTTGACCTCCCGATCAATCCATTGATGGCCGAAAATAGAGGCCACAAAATACGAGTAAACAGCCAGAGTTACAACCTGAAAAAAAGATTGTTTTGCAAAAAAAAACTATCTCATAACAATAGACTAACCTGGGTGTAAACCAATGGCACTGAGATCGTATCGTAATGGATCAGCATATTGCATCCGGCTCGGAATTTATTCAGTTCATCAATCATAGACTTCAGCGAGAAGTCATCCCAGATACGTCCCTCCTTTCGGGCCCTTGTCACAATGCTCGCAGCCCAGACGATGGGCATCCAGTACTTGGGATGCTTCGGGAACTTGGCATCCATAGCCCTTATGATATTGGCCTCGTTGGCATTCAGAAGACCCACTTCAATTAACTGATCGTAAGAGGGGAAGCGCCGCTTTATAACGGGGGATATCATCGACAGCACCATGGTCAAGGACAAGCACACATATCTCATAATCGTACGCCTCATCAGACGACCATGCTCATCCTGCCCGCGAACCAAGGCACTTACATAAACCGCCAAGGGATCGGGCCAGGGAACCGTAATATACTGACTCCACCAGCGCTCTATAATAATGCCCACGTAGAAACCCAGCACGAAGGAAAGCGGAATCAGGTTGCTATAGCTGTGACAGTACATCACAATGTCCTCGAAAATACTGGGAAATATGTCAAGGGAAGAAGTTAAATAGTCTTAAAACAAAAAACCGCATTTTAATGAAATCATTTTTTAAACAGGAAATCTTAAAATCTATTTATCCAAAGATTTCTGAATTTTAATAGATTTTTGAGAAATCTATTCTAAGAAATTTAATACTAAATTTAATACCTACTTAAGACATATTTACAATTTGTAAAATTATTATTAAGAATAGAATGCCACGTATGGATAGTTTTAAAAGGGATCAAAGGGGAGATTAACTCACGGTTTATCGACATCCCTTAGAGCATAGCGGTAAATAATAGCCATCAAGTAGTAGCAACACAGAAATGCCAGAAGATCAACCCATATAATCTTGTAGATGCTGGCGCGCCATCTGCAGATTTATCAGATATCTCGGTCAATACAGTATAAGGCTAATATCGAAGATGTCTCACCTCATCAAAAGCTTCCAGAAGCAGCCAAAATAGCTGCATGTTGCCACCTCGGCGGTGTAGGAGACAGTCATACCCGAAAATTGTCAATTGGAAAACTTTAATAATACCCGAACGGCTGGGAAATCGACTTGGCAATGGCAATGCGAATGGAAATGGAAATGGAATGGGAGTGGGAAACACTTTGTGAGGCCATAAGCAAAGCCAACTTTGAAATTAGTTCTAGTCTTCGGTTTGGCTCGGGGGTAATTTTCCCACTCAAGCATTAAACGAAGGCAATTTGGTAGGCGCGTCACATTTTGTGGGCGTAATTATTTAAATTAGATCATTTATATTTGCCGCCAGGCCAGCAGACAACAACCCACAAAGGCCAATTTGCCACACGCTCTCGCCCGCACATGTGATGAAGTCGGCTCCTGTTCCTCCTGCCCCGTTCCCAATATACCTACCTATATATGCGGATATATGTTTGTCTGGCGGCATCAAGAAGGTGCAGTAAAATTTTAATGCCCCAGCAAACATTCTGTGTGGCCATAGCGGCAATGCTGTGATTTTTTCCCACTCCATCGGTGAAAGTGTGAAGAGCATTTCGAGTATCTTATCAGCATTTATTTGCTCATGCCGAGTCGGTTGATATCATATCCTGCATTAATTCGCAACAATCTATGAAAAAAATACATAGATTATATAGGGTAAATTGGCTTAATAAGGTTTGAGATAATCTTAAATTCTTTTATGATTAAAATAAGCCAATGGTATTAATTATGCCTAATATAATTTTATTTGTTTTAAATTTTAATGAAATCTTGTATCAATCAATGTGGAGATTGTGATTAAATTTGGAAATAAAACTTTATACTTTGAAGTACAAGGCATAAAAACCACGAAAGTGAGTAATCGACACGTGATAATAAAATCAATAAAAAGTGGGTTTGGTTTAACAATGTTTCTAATCAGTTTATAGATAATTAAACAGCTGCTAATGCGTGCATTCGTTTACAAACGAATTTAATATGGCGAAAAGAATTTGTCAGTGGAAATGTGGAATTTAGAAACGGAAAATGCTGAAATGCTTTGGATAATCAGCTACACAGTGCACTCTATAAAGAGAATACCTACACCTTTACAATGCAATCAAACCAGATTTGTTTAATCGGCTTATCTCGTACCAGCAAATCATATCTGAAATTATGAAATCAAGCCATTCATTCACCTTCTTATATGGCCCGAGTTTACGTAATTGTAGATTTCGCCCCGATAAGGCTTATAAGGTGGGTTCTATCAATTGATTCCATTTAAATTTGAGGTAATCAAACTACATATAATTTGTTATATATTATTTAAAACTCCAAAGCGCATCCGAGCTTATCAACCGACTTAACCACTCCATAAAATCCACAAATTGACACTCGACAGCTAACGACAATAAAAGCAGCAACATCTAGACCAAAAACAATATGAAAACAATAACAATGGGAAGACGAGCAGAAAGCATTTATAATTGTGTTCGTCTGTGCGATATTACTACTGCATTCCGCTATATAGACGGCCAGTTCTCGTAGCGCTCTCTCTATATATGGGGCCAGAATATTATCTTACACTTTCAGTTAACGTTATACACCGAAACCGTCAACAACCGAGCTGCGTGCCAGTGCGAAAGGGAGCGCGATACGGTGCGAAAGAGAGATAGCAATACGAGCGGGAGAAAAGTATGAATGTTCAAATCTAAAGCCGAAAAACGGCAGATCGGAAATGTAGTAAAAACGTGAATACAAACAGCGTTATCTAAAACAACATAAATAACACAGTTCTGAAATTGCCTTGTAGTGGCGGCAAAAAAAAGTACACAAAAATCTGTTATTTCACTATCGCAAAGATCATAAAAACGAAAGTCGGAAAACAACAACAAAGTCAAGCAGCAGCAGCAATATCACAGCAGCAACATCAAAAACACAGCAGCAATAAGCGACGTCACACAGTGTGATTCAGCCCCTCTCCCTCGCTCCTCGCCCCTCCCTCTCGCACACCTGCTAATTTTTTTGTATTCGCTCTAATTACAACCCAGATCATCTCAGTAAACCTCCGATCCGATCCCCCGAATCGCGCCTTATCTTCCTAAATCCAGTCGGTTTCCAGTCGTCTTCGTCTCTTATCAGTTTTGCTTCGGGTGTGCACTGAGAGAAATAGTTTAATAGTAATTAAATTTGTATAAGGGTTATATTGGTAAATTTTAAAGGCAAAAATGATATGGGCACTTCCAAAAAAAAGTCCACCAAGCCAAAAACCTTAAAACTTGAATAAAACATATTTCCACATGATTTTGCCCCGATATTAGTTTCTAATTAGTTGGATACTGAGCTTAACTACAAATTTAGAGTATAGTTTGATCATTTTTATGACAAACCCCACCAATATACGCAAAAATCAGTTTTTGGCTATTTTTTTGTTATTTTTTGGACCTGTCTTCTATTGTTAATTTATCCTATAGGAATGCTAATATGTGACATTTTTCTGTACTGAATGCTTCATTCACATACTAAACTATTAAGTTAAAAGCAAAACATCCAGCAATTGAGAGATAGAGGTAAAGAAATCCGCTTTACAAAACAGTCGGAAAAAATGTCCCGAGCGACATGTCCCGAGCGAATGTGGTTGAAACTGCATAAAAAAAAAACGGCAAAGAATTTTTGAGTGAAACCAAAAGCATTTCACAGCGACATGTTTGAACAACATTCTAAAAAAAATCGCATTAAAATATTCCATCAGAATTCGCTAATTTCTGGTGTTGTATGAACTTCCCCGAAATCCACTTCTATTTTTGTCCCGAGCGAATACGGCAGTTTTTTACCGATATCTTAAAAACTAAAAGTGGTACAAAATCAAGATTTTTACCAAAAATAGAGCTTGGGAAGAGTGAAAAGAAAAGCCCATAATTAAAATTAAAATACATTGTTTTACAATTTTTTTTCAACTTTAAAGGTGTGCAAATGTCCCGAGCGACATTTTGGAAGTGCCCATATACAGTACAAGTTAAGCAGAGACTGAAAAATATTGATTTTCAAATAAAAATCACAACCCCTTTTTGAGATATATAAAGGTATTTTTCTTAAAAAACGTGAAAATGTAACTTAATTAACATTATATTATTATTGTTTATAATTATTTATTCGCCACGGTGATAATTTAAAAATCAAAATAACTTTTGGTTGAGTTTTCCGATTTTAAAGTTTTTATTTTCTATTATTAAACTATTCTGAATTCAAAAATAATATAGCTAGGTGCATGTTTTAAGCTAATTGACTAGTTAATTTAGTGTTTATTATAAAATTTAAATTTGTCGGTGGTTAACCCAATCCTTTATTTGCATATAATTATTGTAAAACAAAATTATTTTTTAAAACAGTTGAACTTAACTGATTTCAATACATTTTTCAATTGTTTAGTAGACAATAAATGGTGCTCCTTTAAACGGGTTACTTTACATTTCGTATTTGCCCCTTCAGGTTCAGATCGATTTTTCTCGCAGTGCAGCCTGCTCTCCTAGCCCATGGCTAACAATCACTCTCGTCGGACTGGGGAGGAGGTTCGAGTTCGGCTCGCTGGCCTGGTGGTCTTATCTTAGGAGGAGTACGCGAAGAATTCGCGGCTGTAATACGACACCAACAGCCTGCAGACAGACGCTCCCAGATCGCCAAGTATGTCAGTCACACTTTTGTTGTCCGTTTTTCATTGTTTTGTGTGAGCGGAAATTAATAATAGACTTACAATTCATTAATAAGAACCAAACAAAGGCGAAAATATTTGCACAGAGTGCACTGGAGCAGCAACTGCAATAGGAATCGAACAGACGCGGGAATAAAACTGTTTCAAAGTCGGTGAGTGCAGTATCAAGTTTACCATAATTATATAAATACAGCATAAGTTTCCATTCGACAAGCCCGGCGGACTCACCTAGACCCACTTAATTATCTTCGTTAAGCGGAGAGCAAACGAATTATAAACTTAATAATAGAAAGGCAAACAAAGTTGCAAAAGATATTATAGGTAAAAACTTGAGCATCTGATTCTTATCAAAGTGGGGGAATATTTTTATTAGGATAAGGTGTGGGTGCTTTGGTTAGTCACCTGTTGAAAAAATATGTAAAAATTAATTATTTATGCCTGACGAAATGCAGATTTGCAACGTTAATTCTGAAAAACATTTGAGGTTTCTTAGAACAATGTCATTATTTTAAAAAAATTTGGTGACTAAAATAAACATAAAAGCCTTTGCTGTATTATTTAATCGTCCACACATTTACAATAAAAACATCAGTGTCATCATGCTTTTTTAATCTATTTCATAAATCATATGTATTTTTAATTAAATTGATTTTCTTAACTATTAATTGATTCCCTCCTTGTTATCAAACTTTCTACAGAAAGGTGCTTCCGAAAACTTTTCCATTACAACTTCCCCACCACCGAAACCTTCCCACATAGCACTCCCCACATACACTCATAGAAATTTTCCGGTAAAATCGCCCTAAAAACAAGGAAAATCGCCCTAAAACGGGGGTCAATGGCGACTAGGCAACAAAATTAGGGCAAATTGCCCTAAAAATACGGGTGAATTTGTCACACATTTAGGGCGATTTTTCGTAGATCTAGGGCGATTTTTCTATTTTCAAAGCTAATTGCCCTAAAAGTAGGAAATGAGACCCTTAAACTAAAGGCAGTTTCCTTTAAATCCAGGGCGCTTTTTCTGGACTTATAGGCGAATTGCCCTGGAAATCGGAAAAAATACCTTTAAACTAAAGGCAGATTTTCATAAATCTAGGGTGTTTTTCTGGATTTTAGGGCAAATTGCCCTAGAAATATGAAAAAATATCCTGAAACTAAAGGCAGATTTTCATAAATTTAGGGCGTTTTTCTGGATTTATAGGCGAATTGCCCTAAAAAAAGCAAAGTGCTCCCCAAAATTTCCCGGCTTTTTTTCATAAATAAAAATACGATTTCATTATATTTTTTTTGTTTTTTTTATATTTTTGTTTGTTGTTATTTACACAATTTCTAATTATATACATTTACTTACTTTTCTACTTATTCTTATTGCTAAAAGAATTACATCGATCTTAAAAATAATGTTTTGGCTTAATGTATTTTTTGGTCCTTAGGTTTTGTGCTTCCGCCGGAGGGTCTTTTAAGGTTTATTACAATAAGTACTAATTATCAAATTTTACTTCTAATTGAATGCATAGAAATAATATTTTTTTTTTGGAATGAACAGATTGTTTCTTTAAAATAGTTACAGTTTTAAGGTTTTATAATCCTCCAAGAGTTCGGATAAAGCTCTACCTTTCTTATCAGACTCTAAATGAATTTCATAAAAAATTTTTTGGATAAATGGTGGTTTAAAACAAAAAATATTTTGAAGCACACATCAATACTTTTCAATAAGGTTCGCATTCTATAAAAAAACCTCTGATAGGTAAACTGGAAATTCACCAAGGTCAAAAAGGGCTTGTTCCCACGTTGCAGCTGAATGGTTGCAGTTTCGGCTTTCCGGATTTGCAATTTTCCGTCAATGCCTTTAGATGTGTTTGCAGTTCCCCAACAGTAGCCTTCCAAACCAAGAAACGGCTTCGCGGGTCCGCAATGGTGTGCTTCGCGTTCTTGCTCCCGCCGTCCTTCTTTGTCATTGCTGTCGCACCAACACTGAATGGATCGCAAGCCAAATTAAAGTTGATTGTATCTCTATTAAATAAAAACAGTCTGTTTATTGAATGAGAAAAGAAAAAGAGAAAAAGCACATACCTTCAGCGTGGCTTTCCAAAGATTTGAGCAGTTTTATTCCCTTACTTTCGCTTTTAAAAAGTGCGAAAAGTGGTTTGCGTTCTCAATCTAAAACAAGAAAAAAAATTGTTAGAAATTAATATAAAAATGCACTACTAACAGTCAAAATTTTCATTTAGCCTGCGATTGCGTTTTCTGCTACTTCTGGAAAAAAGGAAGCAACAAAAGCAAATTTCGGTTACTGATGAAATGACGCAATAGAAATTTGGGGGTTATTTTGGCATATGCACTTGTGAATGCGGTTTGTCCGGTGCATAAATACAGATTTCTGGCAAATATATACATCTGTAAAAAATGTGTGTATTCTGTTGCATCATCTTTTTACCTTAAGCATTATTTACATATACACATACATATATGTATACTCTTGTTAATGTTCTTACTTTGTTCTGCCACACTTCCAAACCTCTACATCTGGACCGCTGCTTCCAGTCAAATCTTTTTAAGTTTCAGCTGCATTTTCCTCTGTTACAGATATCTAAATTAAATTAGTTATTAATATCCAAATTGCACAATTATATATGTATGTACTCACCAGAAAACAGAGAAAGAATCGCCTCCCAAGTCCTTTAATAGCGTTTACATTTTTCACTTCTTCACAAACAAAAGGTTTCACAAACACGTCTTTCGCCGCCAAGCGCCCGAAAAATTATGACAAAGTCTAGACAATGCAACTCTTTCTACCCCCACCCTTGCCACTGCAACGGACGAAAAGTAGCAAAGAAGAAGAAAAAGGGTGGACTTCTCTAAAGTCAAATGCGCTCAGCATCAAAATTCATAGAAAAAGGTCCGCCCTAATATACACACACATTCACTTGTTTTGACCTGCCAACCACACACACATACACACATATTACATATGTATCCATTAATTGCGTCTTAGAATTTCGTTTGACTCTTCCTTGTTTTTAGGGCAATTTCAGAACATATTTTTGGCTATTTTGTTCTGCGTTTTAGGGCGATTTCGCCCTAAAAAGAAGGAATTACTTTTGGAGTCGACTCATAAAAATTCGCCCTAAAAAACAGGGCAAATTTGGCGTTTTGGAAAAACTAACCCTAAAAAATATTTTCCATGGCGATTTTTCGTATTTTTAGGGCTAGCCACCCGTATAATAAGAAAATTTTTCGTAGTTTTAGGGCGACCTCGGTTTTAGGGCGACTTTTCTAGTATTTAGGTAAAAATTTCTATGAGTGTATAGATTACCTATACCCAATTCTAAGTGGAGCAATCGAGTTCAGTCTCGCAGCTCACAACAGCCTCGCCATTTACGATTACAATTTGAGCTCAATTATTTGCATTATACAATCGTACGGCGTCACAAGATAAGACAATACGTAGATCGAAGTGCATTATGATCTTGGCTAAACCTCTGAATGCGACTAAGTGAACCTGCAATATTTTCCTTTCCAGAATCCCAAGGTTTACTGAACTTTCGACAAGCCGAGAGACAGAGAGAGAGAAATGGTTCGGCAATTCTCGCCCTGGAAGGTTCTCACCCGGCGCAAGAATCTCCAAGCGGATGGCAGCGAGGGGGATACGAAACTGAATCGAGTGCTTGGTCTGTGGGACCTCACGGCCCTGGGAGTGGGATCGACCCTGGGAGCAGGGGTCTATGTGCTGGCCGGGCAGATAGCCAAGGATCAGGCGGGTCCCTCGGTGATGATATCATTTGCCATCGCCGCTCTGGCATCTTTGTTGGCGGGTGAGTTTGATTTAACTAAGACTACCTTATAATACAAGTGTCTCATAAAAATAAATCATTTTAATTCATTTTACTTGAACTTTAATTTTCCCATCAAGTTTTTTTCATTACAAATAATCCAGATTGGTCAGATTTTTTATCGTTGTATTTTTTATTCGTTCATTCATGATCTTTATATAAAATTGCTCATAGGAGTATGCTATGCGGAATTCGGAGCTCGAGTTCCCAAGGCGGGATCGGCCTATGTATATAGTTATGTCTGCATTGGAGAATTTGTGGCTTTTGTTATTGGCTGGAATCTCATTTTGGAATATGTTATTGGCACTGCGAGTGTTTGTAGGGGTATCAGTCTGTATCTGGACTCCTTGCTGAATGATACCCTGAAAAACACATTTGCCGAGGTGGCACCCATGAATGTAAGTTTTCTGGGCAGCTACTTTGACTTTTTGGCCTTTGGCTTGGTGGTTGTTTTTGGAGGTGAGTGGTAAAATATATTTGGTTTGTTAGCATTAAATAATTTTTTTTATTTTCTAGTGGCACTTGCATTTGGTGTGGAGACATCTACGATGGCTAATAATTTTGTGACCTGTGTAAATATATTCATTTTGGGTTTTGTCATAATTGCTGGTGCGATTAAAGGTAAGTTTGTTTTTAAATACTAAATATATTTTATTAACGCTTGGTAGAAAATTCCCAGCTAGGGGAATTTCAAGAATGTTATGACAACATAATAGAGCAATCTTTATTGAAGATAGTTATACCTGATTTCCGATAATGTTTTCTTAATTAACTAATTGTTGTTTCCCGCCTTCCAGCCGACTTCTCCAACTGGACGGTGGATCCCAGTACAGTCAGTGCGAATTCCACCATCGGATCGGGGGGTTTTTTCCCCTTCGGATTTGAGGGAACTCTCCGTGGAGCGGCCACCTGCTTTTTCGGCTTCGTGGGATTCGATTGCATCGCCACCACCGGCGAAGAGGTTCGAAATCCTCGCAAGAACATTCCCAAATCGATCCTGCTCTCGCTGCTGATAATCTTCCTGTGCTATTTCGGAGTGTCCACTGTTCTGACACTGATGCTACCATATTATCTCCAGGATGCCAACGCTCCACTGCCGTATGCCTTCGAATATGTGGGTTGGCCCGTAGCCATGTGGGTAGTCACCGTTGGGGGTTTGGTGGGTCTGATGGCTAGTCTCTTTGGAGCCCTCTTTCCTCTGCCCCGAGTGATGTACTCAATGGCCCAGGATGGCCTACTGTTTAGATTTCTGGGCAAAGTGAGTCCGAGATTTCGAGTCCCAGTCACTGGATCCATTGTGGCAGCGCTTTTCACGGCCGCGATCGCCGGGCTCTTCGACTTGTCCCAATTGGTCAGCCTCCTGTCCATCGGCACTCTGTTGGCCTACAGCGTGGTGGCAATATCCATAATGCTCCTCCGGTACATGGACTACTGTGAGGTGGAAGAGAATCCGGGACAGCGGGAAGTTAGAGCTTCGGAAACCACTTCGTTGACCTCGAGCTCCGAGCGATTTACCTTCGGTTCGGTTTGCACACAACTATTCAATGTGCATCGCATCCAGGAACCAAATGCGATATCCTCGAGGATTGTGGGAGTGCTGGCTACACTGTTTTGTGAGTTTGATATAAAGGTAGTAAAAATAATATTTCTAATCTCCCTAATCCTATTTTGCAGGTCTGATTTCCTTGGGAATAGGTGTAGTGATAATGCAGGCCCATCCCTCGATTGCCTCCAAGGAGATCTGGGCTCTGACTCTCCTGGTTGTCCTGGTCCTGCTGATGTTCCTGGTGATCCTGCTCATTTGCCTCCAGCCCAGAGAAGCTCGTCGCCGGCTGTTCCGAGTGCCCTTCGTACCGATTGTCCCCGCCATCAGCATCTTCATCAACATATACCTAATGCTCCAGCTGGACAGTTGGACGTGGATACGTTTCGGGGTCTGGATGATTGTGGGTGAGTCGTGCCTTCCGCCCTTCTATTACCCTTTGCATGTGGTAGAAAGTAATGCATGTGGCACTTTTGTACTAACCTCGATGTCCTAGGTATTCCCGTATTCCTTGCATGCTGGTATCTGTACGATAGCAAGAATCCGGAGAAGAGAAACCCCGAGAGGTGGGCCTTCTACAAGGCGCTGAAGGGATTGCAGGAGAGTCGGGAGCAGGAGTACCACTGCATCTCGAAGGAGAGTGTCCTGACCCTGGAGACGCAGCTGAAGAAGAGTCCCAGCAGCAGTTTGGATCAGATTCAGAATCTGAGTGATGTGGGCGACGAGCTGGTCGAAGTGAAGCATGCCAATGGCAAGGTTTTCTATGTGGAGGACACCAAGAGTGAGAACTCCACGGCCACCTTGGGCTGCGACACTGAGTCGCCGTCGCGGGAGGACGAGCAGTCGGTGATAGCCATGCTGGACGATGTCCTGGAGGCCGAGGACATGCAGCAGAGCCAGCAGGAGCTGGACCTCCGGCAGCAGATGATCTTCGAGCGGCACTTTAGCCTGGACTCCGAGATGTATCCGAGTGTCATAGAGACCGTCATTGTGGCCACCGTTCACAGCAGCAGCGACGATGATGAGACTGAAAGCGGAGTTTCCCTCAAGTTAAGCAAATACGAGGAATGCAAATTGGTGGCCCATCAGATGCTGGAGGAGCTGTTCAATAGCGAGGCTTTCTACGAACAGTTGCAGCGGGTTAAAAGCAAAGAGGTTGTCCTGCTGAAAGAGGATAAGTCAGGGGAGGATGGGGAATCCGAACGAAAGCCTGTTTTTGTACTGCAACGCCTGCCCTCGCAGACTTCCCTCAAATCCCAGGCCTCCGCCATTGAGGATCCCCTGCACTCGGCCAAGTTTAAAGACCGCTTAAGCCACATCATTATGAATGGCAATGCCCAGCAGGTGAAGGGGGTGGCCAAGAGGTCCGAGGAGGAGAGGGAGGACCAGGTTGAGGAGCCGAAAGCAAGGCCGCTGCTAAAGCAATCGAAAAGCGAGACCGATGTGCGTCGCTTAATGCTCAAGGCCATCAGTGAGCTGAAAATCGACCATAATGAGGCTGGTAATGCTGATGAGGTCCTCGCAGAAGTGCCCACCCCCACCCCCTCAAAGGCCCCCGCTGCAGTTGCGGATGCGGCAACTGCAGGTGGCAACAACATACCGCGTCCACCGAAATTCGATCCGGTGCTGTACAAGACCATCAACAGCATTAGTTTGCGCAAACAGCGACCCAGTTTGAGTCGGCCGCATATCGTGGATGCCAGGAACCCGGCACTCCTGCCACCGGAATCGCAGCCGGAGACACGTCCGGATCCTGGCCAGCAACCGGAGTCGAAGCCGTTGCCATTCAAAGCCAAATTGGAGGCCATATTGCAGCGGGGTCCCTCGCACCGAACCCAACAACATCCGGACTTGGTGCGTCGCCAACGTCCGCAGTCCACCTACATAGAAGTGGAGGAAGTGGAGAGCTGAGGGGCTGTATACCTCCCCCTGTGGATATTGAACCCTCCCTGGTGAAACCAAAGAGGGTGCCATTTCCCCCTCCCCAGTTAACAGTAGTTAAGTTCTGCATGCAATCGGAATGCAAATGTAGCCCGTCTTGTACATATCTAGCATAGCTGTAGTTACAAGTAGTCACTAGTTAGTAGTTAGTACGGAATGCAAGCAATCCTAGATGAAAAGTACCAGGTGGATTGGAGGAACAAAGGAGCTGACTAGGAGGGGTCCTTTGGGAATTGTTTAAAGTTAAGTGGAAAAGGAATGAAATGTAGGGAGTTCCTAACAAAGGGAAGTAACTGCTGAAGGAAAGTACTTGTGGGGAATGGAACCTCAAATGGATATGAATTTTAAGACCTGACTATAAAGTATATTTAAGAGATCCCAGTCTTAATCCTAGCCCCTCACAATCCCCTATAAATTAACACGCATGCTGAGCTAACTCAAAACTAGTCGTAAAAGTATTAAATAAAGCGCTATTATAAACGTCAAAACTAAGTGCATGCCTAAGATACCTCCTAATACGTAAACTAATCGGTTCTCTACTCGCATAGGACTGTCCATATACTTTTTCTATGGACTGCCCAACAGCTACCGGGAAATGAAGCGTCAAAGGGCTGGATGGCAGAAGCTCAAATACAGCGATCGTCTCTGAATAATTAAACATATACCCATAGAGATGTGTATGCATCACTAAGCCAATTTGATAAATTGTGAACAATTTGTTGGTTATAAATAAAAATCTAGTTGTAATTAATAAAAGTCAAATGAGTTTACCTGAGTGGACCCGAAGAGAAAGGAAAGAATGGGAAGAAAGAAATGTTGATGGCAACTGCAGCCGCTTCCGGAATCGATTCCCCGATGATCTTGCGTAGAGTGTGCTGTATTAATAACCCAATGAATGGGGATCGTTCATTGTCGTTTAATTCCCAGTGGCCTTGTCTTGAGGATGGTTCCTCCTCGGCTGCACTGACTTTGATAAATTAATTGGCATCGGCTGATCGCTGAGCGAGAGTGTGCACTGTTCTCGGGGAGTGTTTTTCCCCTTTGCCCTTTTTCAGAATTTTCCTGCGTGAGTTTCAAAATGGTTTTACACGGAAAAATAATGAACAGGAAGTTAGATCTATAAACTATAAGTAATGTTATTTTCAGAAATTATTTTTTATAAATATGATAAAAAAATAAGTATGCTAAAATTATATGGAATATTTGGATAAAATCTCTATTTTATTTATATTCCTAAATAATATTTATAAATACTATTGATTAATATTTATATGTTTATACTACTATGGAAATACTATCTGAAGATCAATAACCTTGAAAATGTAATGAACTCCAATTTTTTCTTCAGTGTGGCGTTCCCCTTTGCTTTGATTTTGATTAGACGGAAACATCCCCTTGGGCAGCCGATGCGGCAGCTTCCCCCTTTTCGTCTCAGAACCAAACTATGCTCTGATTTATGCGGACATTCGTTTGGGCATTTCTTTGGTCAGGTTGCTCGGATGCTTCTGGTTCTACTGGTGCTGCTTTTGATGCCAGTCTGGAGATTTGTATAACCACAAGACGAAAGACGAAACAACTGGCGACTGTTTGGCGTCCCAACTCCAAGGAGAAGATGGGCTTGGGAATGAGAATGGGAACGGGATGATGTGCGGGGTGGCTGACGACTTTTGTGCTGCGTAAGTGTAACAAATTGTAATCGTATTTGGCGGGGACTTTGTCTGGGGCGTGCCCCTGACTTCTCCGCCCCTGCTTTATTATTATTAACTTTGCTATGGGCCGGAGAGAGGAGTATCTATCTAGTTGGTAGTCCCAGGACAGAAGTCGTCTGGTGGTTGTTTTGGTTGTTTGCTACACTTGCTCAAAGACTGTCCGCCCCCTTTATCTAGTCGACCGTTCAAATAGTTTTATGGCATATTTATGGGCGCCAAAACTTAAAGTCCCTCTGGCTAAGACTTTAAGACCTCCGAAAACTCCCAGAAGGGGGTGTCTCTGGGGGTGGAGTTCAAGATCTCGCCCTCACATTGCCGGAGCATTGACATCGGGCTCTGTGACAAATTGGCAACGAGCGAAACTAATTAATGCAGGGGGAATACACCAACTTTGGATATTGCATTCCATTGCCTGGAAAGAGAACTGGTGAAGGATGGGAAGGGAAAATATTCATATGGGAGATGCAATTCCATAAATAAGAACCCAAAGCATGAGGTCATATCGGGAAAATTTACATATACATATACATGTAAATGAATAGTATCTCAATTTTTGAGGAGAGTAAATAATATAATTTTAAAAATTGTTCTATATTGGTAAAAATAGTATTTGTACAAAAACGAATTTGTGATTTTGAAATCTGATTACATAGTATTAATCTCATTTAATCCATCTTTACTCTGAAGCAAACATATTTTAATTCCCTTTTTCAATAATGCCAATGCTGACTTTTGTAAATATAATAAATGTTTAAAATATTCGTATGAGAAATAAAATGATTTAAATGTTAAGGGAAATATATTGCATGTAAGTCTATTATTAAAGGCCTTCTTTTCAGTAACTTTTTAATGTTCGCTTCTTATTCCCTTGACAATTTCCTTTGATTTTTCCTGGTCCAAATGAGCTAAGCTTTATCTCACACAGTACTCCCTCATGTTTTCTCAAAAACAATTTCTTTTCAAATTGTTTTTCGGTTATGTAATCGTTGCTCAGCTCTAATAACATTTTCACCTATCCTAACTCCTTCGTTGCCATGTTTTTGTTTGAAGTTTCGTTAGTTTGTTATTATTTCCACTGCCGTCCAAAGCGGCTTTTCCATATTCATAAAAATTGCGAGTTTTACCCCACACACTCGCATTCCGACTGGACATAATCCTCTTAACGTGGCCGGCCAGGAGAACTCTCGGCGTATTCCGCTCGACTTTGGCGTGTCTCCCTGATTTTCTCGTATTTTGTTTTGCCGGATTGTTTCGAAAATTAAAATATGTGCTGGGAGGGCTGAGGGTTTTAGCCAGCAGCGGAAGTTGTCATCATCATTTGTCAGGTAAATGCGGGCTGCAGTTGCAGTTACCAAACTACCGACTGCTACCAAAGTCAATGGCACTCGACAAAAACATTTTGTCAAAACAACAGAGGCGGCTGCTACTGTACGCAAAGTGGATCAGTGGATTTGTCCCTTCCAAATACACGAAAAAAAGTAATTTTCGTAGCAACAGCTGCACAAATGCAGGACCTCAGACTCGCCCGACGAAACCATGAAAAAATGGAAAAAAGGATTAGCATTTGGGTTTAGCTGTTTGTTCAATCGGCCATGACAGCCAGCAACGGATATGGTGCATGTTTTCAGGTTTTCGGGACTGGATTCGGGATGCTGGATTTTGGATTTTGGCCCTGCGGTCTGTGCATACATATGTTAAGCAGGGGATTGCACTCGGATGAGATTAACCCATTAAAGGAGGTTGCAGCCGGGCAAATGAATTGCTCTTTAATGCGATTGAAAAGGTATCCTGTGGCTGCGGTCTTGAGGTCAAGTTGAGGGAGATTAATATTGGAAAATTAATTTTGCTTCCGGTTGCTCATTCCGAAAAGGAGTTATTGAAAGAAGCTGACTTGTTTTCTTAAGGAGTTAGGTTTGGATAATTGAATGAGAAATTCCTGTTTTCCGGTTCCAAAAAAGTAATAAATCAGAGTCTTACTTATTTACCTTTAATTTATTTTGAAATAAGACAATTTTTGAAAAATAATACATTTTTCTCAATAATACATTTTTTTTACTTTTCCACACCATTCACTACTTAACTTTCCAATATTATTTTCAAACCCTTAATTTATTTACCACAACCACTGCCAATCAAACATGTTGTGTGGCATAAATCCCTATGCAATTGTTTATGACCTCGGAAACTTACCTGAAAATGCCTTCTAATAATAGATCTCTCAATTGCGAAGACACCTTGCCAATTGGTTATCACGATTTTGTTTGAGTTTCATCACAATTCGCTTGATTTCCCAGCACTTCTTTTGAGACTGCTGCTTCTCTATTAAAATCAGAATCTTAACTATGGTCTTGTGGCTCTTTCTGCACATTCCTGGGTGCTCCTCATAATTGCTCCTTTGTCATTTGCCACAACGCACAAAAGATTTAAGAACATGGTCGAGGGAAAAATAATACGCTGTTGATTTTCTACTCGACTTCAATTGATTTCTATGAGCTATCTGTGTGCCTCTAATTTTTTCTCATTTATCTTGTTTGGGACAAATGGTTTGTGCTTGTCATAACCTTTCCTACTTCTACAATTTTTTTTAAAAGACTCTCCCTTTTTCCTGGTGCCTTCTTCTGGTATCCTCGGGCATTCGACAATTTTTAAAGAAGAATAATATTTACCGAACCACGCACAATGGCAGGACACTAGAGAAGAGGACTCTGGGACATGGCATTGTTTTCGCATTCAATTCCCTGACAATAAGCATTATTGAGAATCTTAAATGTGGCCGGCCCGGCCTGCACACGTTAGCCCCTTCTCTTTCTCGGCCCCTCTAGCCGTCCCTCTCTAAGTGTGTGAGTGCGCTTAGAATGTTAACCAAGCCAACCAGCCAAGCAATTCAAATTCAATTTGCCCCATTATGCGAGGCCCATTGTTCCTGGCTAAATTCTAAGGGGCTGTGAGGCATTCTCCAAAGAGCGAATGAGCGCGGGCGGGGCGGTTTCAGAGTGCTTCGGGGCAAGACTGCAAGCCAAGTTAAGTGCAATACAAAAGGCAGGCAGATTAAAAATGTGCAAAAGACGCTTACACTCAGGAAAAATATTAACAAAGGCCTTAGCGAAAATATTAAATTTATTAAAAAACTGTTGCTGAAACAACGGAATGGTACCAGAAATAGGCTGAAACGTCTCCTTCACTGCGTTGCAAACATCTGACTGTTGCTGAAATAACGGAATGGTACTAGAAATAGGCTGAAATAACTTATTATTTAGATAATCATTTTGTTAAAAAAATCCTTCCTAAATGTTGATATCCTTTTGTAAAATGTAAATTTAAATTAACAAACTGTTCGCTTTAAATTTTATCGATTCCTGTTTCCATTTAGTATGAGTATTGAAATATTTGTATGTTAAATATTTTAGTTATGATATACGAAATTTACTAATTCATTTTTTTATCAGTGTTAGGAAATGATTGAAAATGTATTGGAAGAAATGGATATTGTGGCAATTATTTATGTATACAATTTTTTAAGACTATTAATTTTCTGTCTCTGTAGTGCGACATTGAGTGAAAGAGTGGGACGGTTTCTTCAAGCTAAATGAATGCAATAAGTAAATAACAAAATGTCGTTAGCATTTTGTGACACACTCACGCTCCCTCTTGCGTTCTCTTTCTCTCTCCCTTATCCCTGTCTCCTTCCCTTTCTCTGACTATATCTTTTCAGGTCTCCAGGACAATGGGAATGTCAGCAGTTGCAGTTGCATTTGCCGCTGACATCCTGGCCTGAATGCGACGACAGAGACAGCACAACAACTGCAGACAGAGATAGAGGAACAGAGCCGAGAAACCAGAAACAGGAACAAATTCTCCCTTTCTCCTTTTCTCACAGCTGTCAGCAGCAACAAATTGCGCGCAAAGTTCGCATTAGAAAATGTGGGCTGAAATGGAGGTGAGCGTAGAAAATCTATGAGAATATCAAACCTGGTTATAATACACAAGTTGAATGGACTCTTTGAATGCCGAGTCATTAACCCAAATTTTCTAGATTTTACCTTTAATACTTTAAAACAAAAATAGATCAAATTTAAATAAGGAATAATTTTTTAAAATAGCTATTAAAAAATGTAAAAAACAATACTAAAAGTATAAATGTAATTTTAATTAATAAAAAAACGTCTGTCGGTAGCAATAAAATGTTTTATGCTATTTGTTTATTCATATTCACTTGTCTTGCATAATTTCATAACACTTTCGGTTCTAATTCCTGTAATTATGGGAAAATAATCTTCCTACTCCATAGTACACTTAAGGTATAGTTTTTTGGCTTTCATTTTAGGGCCACAATGCGTTCGCTCATTTCGTTGGCCAAAACGGGAGGCTTCAACCACATCCCTCATCCTATATCCCTAACCCCCGTACCCACAATCAGCATCCTCGCCCTCATCAGGAGCCATCATCAGTTGGCAGCCAGCAGCGAACATTCAGCATCAGCACATCAAGTGGCAATCATATTAACCGGCTTAATTGTCAACACACAGCCAACAGCACTGCCGCTTTTCTCCCGCTTTTCCTCCCAATTTCCCTACGACCTTCCCGCCCCCTTTGAGCCGAGAGCTTGTTGCGGGTGCCAGCTTGTTAACAAGTTGCCAGGAGCTGTTAACGGTTGCTACTAGTTGTAAAGGGAAACACACTCAGAACATATTTATTCCCTCCTTTTACTTGTTGAAAAAAAAACATATTTTCTGACAACTTCTTAAAGGTTATTAAATATACCTTCACTTCAACATTTTAACTTAATTAATAGTAAAGTTTTCTGTTATCCTAAATTTATAAACCTAAAAAAGTAAAAGTAAAAAAGGATTTCTGATGGAGAAAAAATATAATTTTGGAATTAATATTGCTGTCTGATACTCTCGAAAAATAGTAAAAATTGTTCAAGTGTATAGGGGAAACGGGGCAACTTTGAGCCTCCAATTCCCGTGTTATAGTCACAATTGTGCGTTTTTCAAATGCTCATTAGCCCCAATTTTTCGACACTAGACACTCATGTTGAGCGCTGTTTGCCATTGGCAATCGTTCTGGACCACGGTTAGTTAGCAGTTGGCCCCGTTCAAAATTACAGGCAATTTTCGCCAATTTTTCCATGCTAACTAACTAACTAGCCAACAAACTAGCTAGCCCATCACAATGCTAATCAGAATCAGGTTCACAGTCATTATCAATTCCTTTTTAGTATCCCCAAAAATGCTCATTTTGTTGTGGTGGTTGGGAGGAGTTTTCGCAAAGGAGTTTCCCGTCGGGAGGGAGTGGAAGTGGGGGGAATTGAAAGCGCGTGAAAACCGCGAAATTAAGCAACGCCAAATGACAGGACAGGAATGAATGATGCCATGCAGCACTTGTCAACAAAGGGATTCTTCATCCTTGGCAACCCGACCAAAACCGAATCTCAGCAGAATCACCACCGCCCCATCATCAACTGAGCCACCATCTGAACCACCATCATCATCATCAGTGGGGCTCCTTGTCTTCATCCCACTCGTCTCTGTCAAGTTGTATGCAAACTAATCACACGCAAGCATTTGATGCGTTTAAAACACACACCCACAGCTGGGAATATACTATATCTACATACAGACGGTTGGATAAATACAGCAGGGAAGAGTTCGCGAACCGCGGTGGATGCTACAAAAGTAATACAGCTATAAGTGCCTTTTATAATAAAAAACTAAAGAAAAAGGAAATTGTTTTCATAAAATTCGTAGCTGAAAACAGCTTTGGAATTTTGTAATTGTAAAACCTGGCTTAGAACTTTCCTCAGTTTAAATGTTCAGTAAAAATAAAACTATTATAATATTATATTGTAAAAAATATATTTATGAATTATGGCTTTTAGGCAGTAAATGAAGAGAGATATTTTCATAACTTTTCAGTACACCCACCCAATAAATTGAAACTCTGCTTGAAAGTGGGTGGTAATCGGGAGGGTGGCAATGTGGGTGGTGCAGAGGGCGCGAGTGGGCTGACTGGGTTCCATAGTTGACTGTCCCGGAGCTGTTCATCTTTTATAATGTTGGTAATTTGAACATTTCAAATCAAATCTAAACGTCAGTTGGTTACCAGCTGCGGTTTGGTTCGAAGCTCGGCAGTGAAGGAGCGAGGAAAACCGAATTGCAGGAAGACAGCTGGAGGGAGTCGCCAAATGGAAATTGTCAGCAGCGTTTCAAATGAAAGTGCAGATTGGAAAATGGCAGCCGCAGCAGTACAAAAACTAAAAATAAAACCGGAACCCAAGGACAGTTTTGATGGGTTACAGCTTCCCTACAGAGACAACAATTTAATATAATCATTAGATTTAGATTTTTAAATTGGCAATATATTCATTTATAAATGTATTTGAATATTAATTTAATAGTAGAAGCCCACTTTTTAGTATTTTGCAGAGGTACTATTTTTAGATTTGAAAAACTAACGAATCTCTGGCAAATGCTTTTGCCCCTGTGTATTTTCCCCCTCTTCGAGTTGCCTGCATAATAAATCGACTTGTAAATGCAATAAATTTCCTATTGACGGGACAGGAGGCTGTGGCGTATTGAATTTAAAATGCTTTAAGTCGGGCAAATCCTGCCACCTAATGAAGAAGGCCCCCGAAAACATTCGTCGTAGTTCACTCGAGGAATGCCAAAAATGTGCAAACATCCAAGGAGGCATTGGAAAGTCGGAAAAATGGAGGGAGCAAGTGCTAGGCGAAAACAAGAAAACAAATCACGTTTTAATTTTGTTTAACTAAATACGAAAATCGCACACAGAACAGAGAGAGCGGGTCGTTGGGGGAGGGGGTTCGGGAAAGGGGTGGTGAAGCTGGGGGGGAGTGGCACTGCTGCCTGATGACGTGCAACTCTCGACGCCATTTTGCGCGCTGTCATGCCATACACAATTAAAGCGCCAGGATCTGGAGAGCAGAGCTATGTCTATCCTCTATACAGTCGCGGGCAAATTAATAGCCACTTTTGCATTTAATACATTTTATAGATACAAAATATTTAATTTTTCACAAAAATATTAAAATATTAAAAATCATTTTAGTTGATTTTAGAACAAGATATTTTTGACCATTTTAAATGGATCTTTATTTCCGTTAATTAAAACCGCTCTTGTTTTTTTGTCTGCTTTCAGTTTTTTAAATGGCGTTTGAAATTCAATTTCTAAATTTTTAGAAAAACACAAAACTAACTTTCAGTTTTGAGATACAGACACAAAAACTAATTTTCAAAATGCTATACATTTCATTTGAGCTTTGAATATTCTTTTTACTTATTTTCTGACCGACACTGTAGATTCTTCAGGGGCGGTGATGGAGAGGAAACGGGCGGAGGGGGCTGGGGGTTTGGGGGAGTGCTTGTTCGCTCAGCTCACGTCTAGCTCAACGTCTAGTTGTAGGGAAATTAAATTAAAATTCACTTGTACGCAAAAAGTCAGGGCCAAGTGGCAGGGCAGGGCAAAGAGGTAATACAGGGGCGCCGATGGGGGTCAAATTGGCAAAGCATATCGCAGGGAATCGGGGGGAGGGAGCCTGGCTTGTTGGTTAAGTTAGTAAGTCAGCGGGCGATTGGAAAAATGCGCAGATTTTTCGCTTTTCTTTTTTTTGGGACTCGGGAGAACAACAAAATTAATTTGTTGAATTTTAAATAAAAAAGACGAGGCATTCGGAGGAAACGGGAGCTGAAGAGCAAAACTATGCTAATGATATACGAAAATTGAAATTTCAATAAAATAATTAAATTAAGCCAGCGTTCTAAAGGGAAAAAGAGAAAGTGACGGAAAAAAAGCAAAACAATTTCGTGAATTATAATTACCCTTATTGGGGCAGCAGGTTTGCATTAATTGCTTTTATGGATTAGAATTTATGTGTCATTTAATGTTCGTGGATTTTAAAGAATCTACAGCTAAGAAAAATATTTAAATTATAAAAATAATTATAAATTTGCAAAAATTGATTATTTTTTTATCGTTTTTATAAAAAAGAATCCAAGTTCATGAAATAACTTCTAGGTATACTTCTGTCTGCTTTTGATTTATTTTCTGGGGGCTAGGAAAGGTCAGGCCTTATAATCTCATTTTTCACGCTGTCGAAAGCGTTTAATTTTTTTCCATTAAAGAATAAATATTTCTTTTTCGTTTTTATAGCACAACGCGCATTCTGACCTCTCTCAAGATCATCAAACTTTCAACCAGCTGATTACTTTGACACAGCCATAAGTACTTCATGTACATCGTCACCGATCGCATTATCTGTATAGCCCTTATTTACTCACTCTCAACCCAAGCCCTATGCTCTTCATCATGACCAACTAGAGCGACTATTTTTAGTGCAGCCGAAGGTCATGATAAATGACACCAAAAGTATCAAAATACAAGAAAAATGGAGTACACCAGGAAAAATAAGATAACATTAATTGACTTGGAGGATAAAAGAAACCAAAAACATCAAATAATTTCGCAATTAACTATTCAATAGATTTAAATACCATATTTTTACCAATTCAACTATTTGCTGACAGAATAAACAATTTAAAATCGTATTAAATTATAAATACGGAAAAATATCAATATGACGAATCACCACAAGACTTTATTTTTTTCTTCTTATTTTTCTGTGTACTTAGAAAACCCAAAACTAGGAATCCCGCTGAGCCGAAGGAGAGGATCCTTGGAACACTCAATGCTGGAGGCAGCTGGCGCTAAGTGCTCTAGATTCGAGGGCGTTAGATTTAGTGCCTGCACTGGGAGACATATGCAGATTATGCTAAAGACACAACCAGACACCCAAAGAATGGTGTGGGGTATGCCGGGCAAGCCGGTGCAAGTTTTATGAGTCTGTGTACACGGAAAACCTTTTCCAGACAGCATTCTGAGGTCTTGGGCACGCCCTTCACCTTGACGGCCCCAAAAACACGGCTGTCAGCGTCTTATTGAGCGTACATAAGCGCATTAGCCGCGGTCGCATCCATGAGATACTCGTTCCCGACCTACTCGTACTAACGCTGTGCAGTTTTGCGGCAGCCGCTTTGGTCTGTGCAACAAGACCCAAAAATTGAAAAAACTGAGACTAATTTTGGGACAGGAAGGAGAATACACTGAGGATATGGAATGGTGTATTGAATGACTTAAAAATTGCAAGAGCAAAGAATGTGGATTTTAAGTATTGGCAGTTAAATATACAAATATTTAATTTAAGCAACAACAGTGTTTCTTAATTTAAATGCATGTAAAAAATAAAAAAATATGATTTTATTTTATATCGATTTTATATTAATTTATATATACTATAACATTTTAGAAATCTTTAAATAATGTATTATTATTCATTTTATCAAGAATGTGCGACCCCCAATAATAATTGCCCAATATAACAAATGAAAAAAAAACTTTGATTTACCAGCTTTAAGATTTGCTTTCAGTGCAGAGTGAAAAGGAGAGGGCGAGTAAAGGATAATTACCGAAAAAAGAGTGCAACATATGGCATAGCCTGAAGTCAGAGGCGGGCCCTAAAACTAGACAGGGGTTGCCATATGGCCCTCTGCCGGTCTCTCTGCCTTTTCCCTAACGATCTATTCGGATTCGATCCAAGGCGATCCCGACAGCCGGCAAAGAGTTTTCCTATTCGCTTCGCTTTGGTTTCTTCAGAGTCATCTCCTGGGAGTCGTCAGTCAGTCAGCTGACTCCTTGGATCTTTCACGATCTCGTTTGATCTGGGCCCAACCCTGAACGCGGATTGATAAATAGTTTCTTGGGTTTCTTGTTCTGTTTTTTCTTTGATTTTTTATGGGTTCGGTCTTCGGTGAGGCATCAAATTATGGGGCAAGAACTTGTTAGGTCGATACAAGAAAAGTGTTTAGTCATTTCCGATAAACGAGATCAGTTTAACCGGGCTATCTAGTTAGGAGAAATTTTGTAGGACGATTTTGTTTGGGTTTTGTTGTTTGTGGATCTTTGAGATAAGCTACCAGATGGCTTTCTAAAGGTGTGAAGATCATCTTGGGAGAGACTAAATTTTGTACGATAGGAATCTTTATGCTTAGAATATTTAAAAGAAAACAGTTGTCGGTGATTTTGATGTGACTTTCTTGTGTTTTGCTTCACCTTTATGTTTATTTTATTATTAAGTTAATGGTTTTTAACAATTTTACATCTAACAAAATACTTGTGTATTTTTGATAGACTAAAAAAAACATTTGAAAAAGATATTTACTTATATCTTATGGGATTTATTATTGATACAATTTCCTATAAAGCTACATGGTTTATATGACCTTTGACAGCAAAGGTGTTAGAAAACTCGTTCGGACCATATAAATATAGTTAGGAAATTGGTCCAATTTTATTGATGGAAGATCGATCATATAGATCGAAATGCTGCCAGTTTTTCCAGATATTTTTCCGTTTCAGACGACTCGTTGACAGCATCAATTGTTGGCAAACGATCCTAAGCCGATTATGTTGCAGCTTCAGCTCAGCTATCCCTTCAACCTCTTTGAAGGCCGTCACATGTTGCAGAGGATCTAATAGGATTTACGACCTATTCGCAGAAGGGCGGGCACTTGAAGAGCCCCTCTTTCCATTCAGGCCAACTGTTGTTGACACAACAAGAAATTCGAGACCCAAAAAAGTTGAATAGAATATCTCTTGGCTTAAGTAGAACAAAAAGTAAAGTACATCAGTTAGATGGAAAAAAGTGCTATACAAATAAGTAGTTCCCTATAAAATCTGTCGATGGGCTTCTGGTTTTCGTTAAAGCGAATCGATACCTTCCTAGATATCTATAATTTCAAAGCACTTGAAATTTCAGTAAAAAACAATATTCTTTACAAATAATAAAAGTAAAATTGGTGCGTAAAATATTTCATTAATTCTGAATATTTAAAGTACCAAATTGATTACAAATGTTATGATGATAGGAAAATCTATCGATGTCCGTCATCACTTGAAACCACTTTAACTGATTCAATCACGTCCAACTCATTAGTTAAACATCGGTTTGCACTTGTCAAACATTTCCAAGCTTTTCATTTCCCATTTGTCAATGGCAAATTGTCAGCAGACAAAATTTTCGATTTGGTTTTTGGTTTCATTTCGTTTCATCTACGTTTTGTGGCCTACAAAATTTGATAATCCGAAAACCAATTCAATTTGGCTATTGTTTCGCCATTGACCATTTGCCCACTGCCAAAATACAATAACTGAGAAGCGTGTGTCAAAATGTTGGGGCACCGACAACTCAGAAATGTGTCAAATCGATAATTGGCAAAACATCAGTATATCCTTGGTCTGTTGGGAGGAATATGGGGATGTCCCGAAAATCACAGGATACTTAAGGCTCCAAAGTCGAGGCAACAGTTGACAACACTCCAAGCAGCACTGGTCACTTTTGGAGAGACCACAGAACTGAGGCTCCCGAAAAGGTTGAAGGACTCCAAATCGAGTTATGTGAGGACGTACTTAAGTGTCCTTTTCGGGCTGTGTATGTGTCGGTGTGCACTTTAAATTTGTCTCCACACTCGAGGATCTACTTCATTTGTCTAATTCTGGAGGTTTCGGAAAGTAGGCGACAGGCACGCACTCCTTGCACAAATGAAAGTAAATCCTTGGCCTAAGCCCGGGAAATTGTGGTAGTGAGTGTGCGTGTGGGATAATCTGCATTTGAATAAGAGCATTTTAGTGTTTTTTCAACTATATGTATGTGTCCCCCATTCGGTCTCCGTCCATGTGAGTGTGTGATAGAGTGAGTGTGTGCTGGTGTGCGTTAGCCCCTGTCTGTGTGACACACCCATGTGTTGGCAGGCCATCAGCCTTTTTGCTGTTTTCATTTTTTTCTGTCTTACCCAGGATACTCTGCAAAAGGAAAGCTTAATAAGTAAGTGAATGTATTTTAAAGTGTCTAAACTATTTTTATTTTTGAAAAATATGTACAGTTTTATTGAATTTCTAGTGTTTAATCATTTAGTTAACGTAATTTTTTATACAGGCCTTATAATCCTATTTCTACTAGAGATAGAATCTCTTAAGATTTATTATTTTTTTCTGTCTTTACCAGGATACTCTGCAAAGCTTCATAAGTAAGTGAATACATTTTTCAGTTCTTAAACTATTTTAATTTAAAATTTTTTTTACAATTTTATTGATTTTTTAGTGCTTTAATCATTGAATTTACGTAAAATTTTATATAGGGTTCATAATCCTGTTTTAACATTGTTTTCTCTTTCATTCTGATCTAACTATGCATTTTGAAAGATTTTCATACGTGGTTTCTAAAAGAGCATTACAATTTCCTTAATCTAATTTGAAAACTTTCCTTTTGTTGTTGTGCCTGCCCTATAATTTGAGTTTGTGCATTTGTCCGCACTCAAGTAATCTTTTTTCCGAACATTTGTTTGGGCAGTTGTCTCTGCCGTTTGGCAAAAGTTCTGCCCAAACATAACCAGAGGACCGAACAGGGAGTCCTTTTCCCACTCCCAATTCGCTCTGCTTTAAAATAATCGATTTTCTGCGTAATTCTTTGTGTGTGTCTCCCAGTTGGGAGCCAATTCAATCGGAGATTTTTCGTGTCATGCGAATGGGATCTGACAATGTGGGAAATTAATATAATTTGCCTGATTTGCCACTGTCTGAAGTTTTCAGTGTCTGCGGCAAGATTGGAAATGTTCTTCTGCGAAATCAAAATCAATTTTAACGATTTCTGGTGTCAGCTCTTCCAGAAAAAAAGAAAATACAGCCAAAGAAAACTTCTGTCAACTGTTTGTTGCCATGATAAGGGAAAATGGGGGGACCGACTTTTCTCCCCTTGGTACAGAAGATTAAACTAATTGATAAAAATGTTGCACGTTGCCGGAACGGAATGGGGATTTTGCGGGTGTGTTGGGAGTTTGGTTTTCAGTGGGTTGTGCTATTGTAATTTATGTAAAGTAGAAAACAACGTGTAGGTCGCAATTTGCTGTGTGCCTGGGTCACACTTCCCAGTCCCATCCCCTCACCTTTTTTTAAGGCCAATCCCTGGCAACGCCGCATGTCTTGACTTTTAAATCCAAATGTATTAAATTTCGCCCCAACTGAAAAGAAGAGTCATGGCCATGGCTCTCCACATTGTTGGCTTCCGCTGAAAGCGATGATGATGGCCATAGTAATGATGTTGGTGGTACAGGTAAAGTGCCATTGGCATTGCCATAAATGTGCCATATACATAGTATTCGCCCTGGTTCTCTGATGCTTTGGCATCTGGCATGGCAGCAATTATTCAACAAAAGCTACTGACAATTATGGCACACCAGCCATACATACCACCAAAGAATGCCATATCCTTCCGCCGTTTCCCCGCCAACAGCCCCTTGAATTCCCCATCCAAAACGTAGCTCAAATGATGGTGCCGGGTGGATTTCAAAAGTTGTAAGTTTATGAAGGTTGCGGAGCGTTAAGGAATGCGACCTTGGGCCTGGGATATTTTCAAGTACTATTTAGTGGTTGCCTCAGATTTATTTTTCAGGCTAGAAGGGAGAATATCCAGTGGAGATATTTGTAAGGGAATTCTATATTCTAGTATTCTATGTTATGGAAAAATTTTTATATGGGAAATCAAGTCGGTAAAATTGTTAAAGAAACAAATATTTTTTAGTCAAAAGGAACTTTTTTAATTGTTATGAACTACTTATATTACACAATTTTTAGTAAGGTCTTTAGAAACGATTTTATAGATAGTTCCAGAGTTTAATTACCAAATACCTAAAACTACATGAAATGTATAATGTAAATGTAAATATTTACACAAAAATTTAACAAAAATTTTACAGCTTCTAAGATAGACAAAGTGTCCCACAATCATTTAAGATATTTTTTTTCAATGGCGTTTTTTCAGCTGCTTCTTTTAGAGGAGTTCTCAGCCTTCATTAGTTCTTGATCAGAATACAAAATCATGCCCTTCACATGCGGGTTCTCCTAAGATATTTCATTCGATAATTAAGTGTAACATATTTTTTGAACTTATGCATGCTGGTAGCAAAGGGAACTGCTCACACAACCCTCGGAGTGAGAGAGAGGGGCAGATGTTGTTAGAGAGAGAGGGTGCCATATGCAAACACACACCTGGCTGTTAGATTTAGATGGTATAAGACCAGCGGAACAACCACGTGTCTGGGAGTGGGAAGGATGTGGAGCCCCAGCTGGCACATATAACCCCCTAAGCCCCCGCCTCTGGTGGAGTTCCGCCCTCTCCCTTAACCCCTTCTGGCTCTTTCCCCAGATTGTCTGCGTATGCAAAAATATAATTTAACACACATTTGCGCAATTAGATTCATTCGTGCAGGATGAGTGGGAATGGGCGGAAAAGGGGGCTTGGAATACGAACAGGAGTCGACTGACATACAAATGAATATCTATGAGTGTTGCTCGGAATATTTACAGCCAAAGTCAAATAAGTAGAAAGTTAAATTAACCTGAATAAGACAGACATTTTTAAAACCTAAATTTTAGTTAATGGAAAAATATATATTAAAATTAAAGTTTATTATATTATAATTTATGTAGTTTAAAAATCAGAATTTTGTGTAGGAAATGTTATTTGCAAATAGTAAATCAAATTTATATTTTTCTTAAATTTTCATAAATAATATTTAAAGAAATAATTTCAAATTACTTAATCTAAAATTTCTCTATAATTTAAAAAATTAGAATTTTATGTATGTATGTTATTTGTTATAGTTAAACAAATTTATATATTTCTTAAATTTTCATAAATAACACTAGTTTACAAAATAATATTCTTGGTGTGCTCCCCAGCAAATGATGGCAAATTCTGTTAGTTTTGGACCCCTAGATCACGAAAATAGCACTAATTTTTTTTTCGATGGCACAGTTTTTTTTTAAAGATTTTTTAAAGTTCGAAATGTTAAATTTCTGACTTTTTTCGAATTTCTTCTTATATCTCGCCAGATATCCACTCGATTGGGCCAGTTTTAGTTTTATTTTAAAGTCAATAGATCAGAGCCTAACTTTGCCATACAGATCAATATGATTGGATAAGTAATGGCAGCACAGAAGCTCGACAAAGATGAAAAATGTGTTTTTTGGTCGACTGTAAGTCGGCTGTATATATCGTAAAAACTCGAAATAAATCCGTTGAAAAATCATAATGGGTACAAACTTAAAGTTTACATCCTACCGAATAAAACAAGCAGGATATGGCCCACATCCATGGAAAATTGGATTTATGGTGGATTTTTAAAGTTCGGATTTTTCCACTTTTTTCGGTTGACAGAGTCCAAATTTAATATTTATCATAGGCGGCGACATGTAAACAAAAATAATTGGTGTTGGCAGCCGGGTCACTTAATAGCTAAATCAGATATTTAAAAGCTAGAAAATTATTAAAGTGAATTTAATTTTTGAAATTAAGGTTACTTTTTTCATAAGAATGAACTATCCAAATGGATAGTACTTAATTAAAAACACTCACAGTCATAACGGAAGCAATTTTATATTTTTAAAGGAATGTTCAGAAATTAAATTTTTGTTATAATTTTTTAGCTTTTAATTTTAGCTATTTTTTGACCCGCCTGCCGTAACCACTCATTTTGGTTTACATGTCGCCGCCTATGATAAATCTTAAATTTGGACTCTGTCAACCGAAAAAAGTGGAAAAATCCGAACTTTAAAAATCCACCATAAATCCAATTTTCCATGGATGTGGGCCATATCCTGCTTGTTTTATTCGGTAGGATGTAAACTTTAAGTTTGTACCCATTATGATTTTTCAACGGATTTATTTCGAGTTTTTATGATATATACAGCCGACTTACAGTCGACCAAAAAACACATTTTTCATCTTTGTCGAGCTTCTGCGCTGCCATTACTTATCCAATCATATTGATCTGTATGGCAAAGTTAGGCTCTGATCTATTGACTTTAAAATAAAACTAAAACTGGCCCAATCGAGTGGGTATCTGGCGAGATATAAGAAGAAATTCGAAAAAAGTCAGAAATTTAACATTTCGAACTTTAAAAAATCTTTAAAAAAAAACTGTGCCATCGAAAAAAAAATTAGTGCTATTTTCGTGATCTAGGGGTCCAAAACTAACAGAATTTGCCATCAATTGCTGGGGAGCATTTCGGCTGTAAACTAGTGTAATATTTGAAGAAATAATTTCAAATTACTTAATCTAATATTTCACTATAATTTCCACTCGAACTGTGTGTGAATTTCTACAGGAGTGCGAGTATGTGCGATTGCATGTGTGTAAATGTCACAATTTGAATACATAAAATGCAAATAACGACACCGACAGGACCCAGGCAAGGACTTCTAGTCTACCTTCCCCGTTCGCCTCAACTCCTTTGCAGATTCCTTGGCTAAAAAAGGAATATAAATTGCTTCCAATGCAGAGACATCTATTAAAAGGACATAAAAAAGCACAAAGGCGGAAATGATGTATGGAGAGAAGGCGCCCAGCCACCACCACCACCCCGTTGCCAATTTAGCGAAATGGAAAGTAGAACTCTAACCAAAAGGAGGCGACCTGTTGCCCCACATATTTTTGGCAGTGCTAATTTAAGCAATGCAGGTAAAGTCAGCCCCTCCTTCCTGCAAAAATAATAAAATTTACACACTTGCAAATGCTGCTTGCTAGTCCCTGGATTTCCTTCTTTTTTTGGGTCCTTCTGCATGAAATATGCTCGGGCAGAAAATGCTTACAAGTGTAAACCACAGCCTGGGCACATGTAGACCTGTCAAGGTTTTCCTGTGGAAAGCCGGGGGAAAAGCGGAAAAGGGGCGGTTCTCTGCTCCTCTGTAATTGTTTTTTATAAAATTTAATTTATGGCATTTTTGCACAGCCTGGGCAAAGGGGGCGTGGCGGGCGGGAAAATTGAGGTGTGCGCTTTGCACTGCACTTGAAACTTTTCCCCAGCATTTTTTCACGGTGCAAGTGTGCGTGTGTGGGTGTGTGCGAGTGGTATTAAAATTTATTTGTATGACATTTTCTATATGCACGGGGAAAGGAGAGAAAGATGGCCGTATTCGCATACCAAAAGAGCAAGCGAGAGGACTGTGACAAATTTAACGCCCTGCACATCAAAACTAAAAGCTGCCTAACAAAAAATTGACTGTAACAATCGGGGGAAAAAGGTGCGAGCGGGAAGGAAAGTTTGGTTAAAAAGAGACAGGCTTAACTACGGTCACATGAAGCTTTACTCTCGTATTACAATTGACATGATTTTAATGGCATTTCGCATTGAATTGTTCAAATTGGAGAGCGGACTTAATGGATTTAAAGCCGTGCACATATTTACTTGGGGGAAAAAATACGTTGGAAAATGGTAAAAATGTTGTAAAATATATCTGTGTATATGTAGTCACATGAACTCTAATAAAAAGTATATAAAAGAAAGTTGAATTAAATGCTTTAGGCATTTTAGTTTTCCTTAAATTATAAATATTTTACAAATAAGATCTATTGTCTTATTTCTTTCTTTTCATAATGATTATCTTGAAAAAACAGTACATTATGCCTTTCTTATCCAAAAAGAACACCAAACCTGAATGATTAACGATTTAGACGTTGAAGAAACCCTTCATAATAAGGGATTATTATTACAAGATTGTTCGCAATTAAGGTCCAGATAGCTTCACGATTTTTAATTTCATTTTTCCAGTCCCCATCAATTTTTTTCCCGCCTTTACTTCTCCCTCCTTCGAACCCAACTTAACCTAGACCATGCCATCATTTGTTGTGGTCGGTAGAGCAACAATAAAAAAAGTAGAAAGAAATAAATGAAATCTAATTGCCCTGTCCTATGCCCCCGTCCACTTTTTTTCTGCCTTTCCGGAATATTTTAATTAATTTCCCTCAGAGCCCCCAACCATTTATTTTTCGCTCGCTCCCTGTGCACAGAAAATTTGATTTCTAATTGCTCTGTCGCCTGTGTTTCAGTTAAGGAGAGAAAATGCCAGCGGAAGGGGCAAAAAAAGTTCTTTCATGTTATTTATTCACTTTGATTATGGCAGAAAAATGTTGACGGCATGCCATCGCTCGGTTGCCATTTCAATTGTTTCCATGGCAGATGAGGAGAGGCAACCCTTTCTCCGTTCTCCTGGCAACCCTGGCAGACAAAGTCAAGCACACAAAAAAATTTTATGTTTTTTTATTATGTAAAAAAATAATATATAAATAACATGTTAAAAGTCCTGATTAAAAATAAAATAAATATTTATAATGGAAAGCTATGATCGGAAATTTAAAAAAATATAAAGGATTCAGCTTTAGTGAACGATTTTTGGTTTTATCATTATTTTTCTCAGTGCATTAGTCCTACAATTGTTAAGGCAAAGCGGAAGGGGAAATTTATTGGGACACACGCACCTTGGGGGCAGAAATCAAAGTCAGATGCTTCGTCCACAAAACAGCCGAGAGGCACTTTAATGCTCAGGTTAAGTCAATCCCACTTTCACCTCCCACTTTCACCGCTTGTTTTAGCCTCCCTGTTTTCCCACAGTTTTCCACCCACCACCCACAACATCCTTGCTGCATATTTGTGGTTGCAAAACGGCTGCCTTGCTTTCAACTTGGGTTTGGGTAAACTATTTCAGTTCAACCGAGCATAAAACTGAAACTCGCCTGGAAAGTGTGTCAAAAATTGAAGAAGCAACAGTAAAAAACCGAACACTTGACGAAAGATACGGATGGAGAACATGAAATCTTAAGATACTTTTCTTGTGGACGATGTACTCAGATGGAAATATAAAATGGTAAGTGAAAAAGTCACTGTGATGATTCAGAGGTTTAAACCATCTTCTTTGGTTAACATTTTGTAAACTTTTTGTAAGCCAGTCTCGTGAATAAATAAAATGCTTTAAGAAAAATACTAGCCAAAATAACTAAGAGTTACTTCTTGGGATAAAAGGGATTTAACATTTAAATAAAAAAGAAGTCTCACCTTTTGTTATATTTATTATTATTTAATCATATTGTCTGACCCCCAAAACATTTCGATATCATTTTACCTACCTCAATATCATCATGTCGTGTATAAAAACTAACACCCATATCTTTGGTCATCAACACCGAAATTTCGTTACCTATAACATGCAAGCCATTTAAAGTGTTTTCTCCAATAAAAACCCGTCCCAAACAAGACTTTAATGACCTGAACGTTAAGATAGCTCCCACATAAAAGAGAACGATATGAAAATAAAAACTTGCAACAGATGAAATTGCCAATAAATATGAAGGAATTTCGTAAACATGTGCGCAATCTGAAGAAGAAGAAAATACCGAAGAAAATAACAACAATGCCGACATTGACACCGAAAAATTGTTTAGCGAAAAGTAAGTCACAGAGAAAGCCGCAAAAAAAATAGGAAAAATAGGAATAACAGAAACGGCGAAGGAAAACTGCAAAAAAAAAGGTGGAGCAGCCACAGTCGCCGTCAAAAGTCTGCCTGCTTTGTTGTTATTTATTTTCCTAAAAAGCTTCTAAAAATATAACAAAACAAAGAAGTCTTTAAAAGCTCTCTAATGATTAGCCCGCAATTAATTAAAATTTATTTTAGTTAAAGCCATCAAAAAAACAAAAAACAACAGACACAAATTGGAGTTCCAAAAAATGTGTCACCCACGCACAAAGAGAAATGGGAGAGAAAGAAAGTTGGAGAGAGTGGGAGAAAATTTCCCCAAGTGACCCAGTGAGGAAAATGAGAGCGGAAAACCTAGAGAGTCAAGTGAGAGAATATGGTGAGTTTTCAGGTCTGCAAAGTGGCCCAGAGAATTCACCACGGGTAACAGCTGTCGTAGTTCTCTCGAAAACAGAAACACACATTCGCACACACACACACACAGATGGTGTCGGAAAATAAGGAAAAACATTGAAAGGACTGCCACAGTTTTCCTCGCTCTCTTTGCAACATCCCATGCAGTGCATTGTTCGACTGACTTCACTTTTGAGGGCTTCCTTCGCCGTCTCGAAACTGTTTTCGTATTTCCAATATATCCAGCGGTTCCCCTTTGTCTCAGCGTCGATTTAATGAGTTTTCCTTCTTTCGGTGCGAAGTCCTGCGGTGCTCCTCCAGTCAAATTCCTGCTGGGCCTAATGGCATTATGGAAGCTGTCATACTCGCACCTTCCAACTCAAATCGCAGCCGATCCAACTGAATCGTCTCGATTCGAATCACACTTCACGGCTGCTGGACAGGACATGCACTCAAAGAAAATATTCAGTCAATGATATGTCTGTGTAAATTTTTAACAGCTTCAATCTACATAATATATTTTTATAAAAGTAAATAAATCTTTTTGAAAAAACTTGTATAATTTAATAAAACTGAGGACTAAAATAAAGGTCCCTTATATATTTTAAACAAACAATGACATTAACAAATTATACTTCAAAGATTGTTAAGGAACAACTTTACTCAACTCTTCAAATTTATTTATATTTCATTTTTATTTAATAATAAAAGGAAATATTATTTAGTTTTATTAAAAATCAAAGCGAGGACCTTTAGAAATCCCCTAAGCAAAATATTTAAGAAAGTTTATGATATTTTTTCGAGTGCACTCAGTAGGACTCACACAGAGGACAGCAAGGAGTCCAACAATGCCAGAGTGCCGTCTTGATTGACAGTTAAATGTCAAGCTAAACAGTGTGAAATCTCCAGGATTGAGGACAAAGGCAGCACTGATTGCTAGGCGCATTGCCAAATGCCTTCGTATTGTTTTCCCACCCCCCTCCCCCCGCTTTCACCAGAGCCTTTTGTTTCGATCGCAATTTTCAGCAGAGAGCGAAAAAATCAAACCCAAAGGTGCAGGCAACTATATGTATAGCCCAGCTATAAAAAATACAAAACCAAATGTCCAACAAGCAAAGTTAGATTGAATCGTTAGGAAATTGACACTTTCACTTCACTCCAATCGAGGGGTGCGAGTCCTCGAAATTTTTGAAATTCGAGAAGCCGCTGGTTATGAGGAAAACGCTACCCGAGAACTGTCCCGACATACAAAATTGCTGCTTGATTTGTGGAGCAGGATAACGAGGGTCTGGGCGGGGAAAAGGAAAGCGGGAGGGGAAATGCTTTGACAGCAGGCACAGACCAAAAGTCAGACTTAAAACTCCAGGGAATGCGAGGCGGAAATGAGAAGATTATAGAGGTCTGCAGATGAAAAAAGCATATTGTTATACGCAGTATTTCACTTTCAATTGTTAAAAAGCGATTCAAGGGAGTCTTTAAGAGTATTATAAATATAACGGTGTCGAATTTGCTATTGGATCCTCACTCACTTAGCCCATGCAAACTTTATTATTTTAATATTTAACATCCAGTATTCACAAACTCTTAATAATTGACTGTAAAATTAATTTCGTTAAAATTAGTTTTAACAACTTTCTTAACAATTGAGTTTAAGATTATTTTTATTTAAAGCATTAATGTTTCCCTTTTAAAAATAAATGTATAATCCAATTCAGGACAACAATTTTAACTACGATTTTTTCTATGATACGAATTAGATATTATCTTGTTCATTTATCTTGTTCCATAGTTTTTGCCCCTGTTTCCCATGCCTGAAAATGTCCTTTATCTATACCATTCTTTTCAGCTTGCCAATTTCTTCCCACCGTTCATCTAAGATATAGGTTAATCCAACTTCCGTTTTAAAAACAGTTGCAAGTGCTAATCCAAACTCTCGGCATCTCGAGAGTTAACCATCTCATCTTCATCTGCTTAGCTTCCCATCTCTCTTTGTCCCCGCAAATCCAAGCCACTTTGCTGGGTAAACAGAGGCGAATTCTCAACACTTTTATCGGAGATTGAAGGGGACATAAACATCCTTTTGAGGAGCTGGGCATTCACGTATCCGCATCCGTACCTCCCGGAATCGCACTGCAGGCCCCGGGGCTGTCATCTCGATGGAGATATTATCTAATTCCATATTCCCACCCCGCCCACGTAGACCAGATCTCAATGCAAAATCCAATAGTCATGCACACACACACAATCCACAATTGAAGGAGATTGAGCAGATTGAGGAATTGAAAGGAGACTCCAAGGTAAACACTTGCGGATGCTCAAGATTAGTTGTGGTGGTGGTCCGGTTCGCCAGTGTCCTTCGATATTTGCTTTAAAAGGACATTTTACAGCCATCGGCAATTCATCTTGTCCTTTCTGTCCTCGGGAAAGGAAATAAAAAATTTGTTTGTCAGTGCGCTAGCCGATTCCCAAATGTCTTTATGAGCCCTGTGCATTGTCCTTTTCTCCTTTTTATACTTTCCATTGGAGCGGAAGCAGGAAACACTAACATGTAGGTAAATGTCAAGTCAGCCCAGTTGGCTGCATTTTCTCTTTCATTTTTTTGTCCACTGATTGTTTACATTTTGGCGTATTTTGACAACTAAATTGGTGGACGAAGGACTTCATCTTATTTCCCACCCAAGGTGAGCCACCCAGCCAGCTCCCTGCTCCTTATAAATTAAATGTCAACCGCCCGTTTTCCGATTTCAGTTGGCCACATGTTCGATTTCCGGCTGCCACCTTTTCATAACCCACAGAACTGTGGCCAGGACTACTTTTATGTGAACCGTACTCAGTCGTTCTGAGCTGAGCTGAACTGAGCCAAACTGGATGTGGACCGTCCCGAAGGTCGACCGGGCAATTACTTGGCTAAAATGCTCAGAACCAACTGCTGCAATTCCAGCTACCGCTTTTCCTTCACGCTTTTCCTCCCATTTTTCGATTCGTCCTTGGCTTGTGCAATTTTCTTTGGGCACAACTGTCATTATGGACTTTGGTCAGGCTACATTCAAGATTTGTTGCAATATATTTGCCGACGTGGCCGGGGAGGCGAAACCGCAGCCTCCTTCTGGGCTCGGCATGTGGAAAGATATTTTCCAATAAAAATTGGGTTAGTTGTGGAATTTCCGGTTATTAAATATTATTTACCTCAGCTTTATCGCTACAACTGAAATTCTAAGACATTTTTGGGCAAGCTTATTTGAAGTAAGGAGTGTCATTTTATTACTTTTCAATGAAGGACGAGTTAGTGGATAAAATTGAATTAGTTGTGCTATCTATGAGTGGTTAAGGCTAGCAAAATATTGAGAGTATTTGGGCCAATTGGCTTACAAATTTACAAAATTTAAATAGATCAAAAGAGGTTTAGTATTTAAAAATGTATAAGAGCAGACTAATTTATTATTCAATTAAATTCACAATTTTTCTATTCAATTCTAACATTCAGGCAACGCTTTTTTGCACATTTGTAGATGAATTTTCTTTCTATTTCACTTTTTAAAGAATATTAAAGCTAATTTTTTGTAGACTGTATAATGACCATCCAATTGTCTTGTCCCCTGTGTAAATACGAAAAATCTATTTTTTTAACGAAGGGAAAACCGTTGACAGTCTCGACTTGATTTGTGTCAGCCAACTGCCATTATATTCCATTAGATATTTTTTTACAAGTGTACTCAGAGATTAGGGTACCCCCATTTCTCTCGCCCCCAATGACAGACACTTTTTATCCTGTCCGTATCTTTTGGATACAGATCCCCGACTAGTTGGACAGATAGCCTAGGAAAATTTTTAGCTTTAGTTTGCTGCTAATGAGCAATTCATGTCAATTGCTAATTAGTGCGCTGAAGATTCCTATCCGCCTGTCTGAGCCGCCTGAAATGGCTCACTGACTGACTTATCCTATCTGGCCAGGCTCTGTGGCTATCTGGCCATTTTTATGGCCCAAAGAAGCTCCGAGCCAGCGAGACACAATGGCCGAGAAATTAGCAAACCCATGGCAAGATAAGTCAATTAGGTTTGGCTTTATAGCTGCTGCTAGTGAAAACAAAAGGAGCTCAGAAAGGCAGGCGAAGGCCGGCAAAGTCGAAGGAAAACCAAATCAAATAAAATGAGGCCAAAATAAAGGCAACAATTAATAAACGCAAACAGAGTGAAAGAGAAACGACAAACGAGGACGAGCCAAAGCTGCCAAAAAGGATGGCGGAATGGGTGATTTCAGTGGGTGGGGATAAGAAGAATGGCATGGGGGGGTTGAAGGATGTGGGGCGGTGGGTGGTGTTTGCCTGTGACGTGTATGGGCAATTTAAGCTGGCATCGGACAAGCAACTGACAGGAGGGAACCGAGTCCGATGCTCTTGTTACCGAGAACTGCGGCCCCCAGAGACGCAATTGTTACATTTAATTGTGATTTTTGTGGCCCCGCCTCTCGTCTCTCTACATTGAAAAACAAGAGAGAACGCTATAGTCGGGTGCCCCGACTATCAGATACCCGTTACTCAGCTAAAGGGAGAGCGAAGGAGATGGAGATAATTGGCTTAACTCGTGGGTTTAACTTTGATCCGCCGTAACTTTTTAATGAATGGTCCGATTTAAAAACTTTCTTCTACATTTCGATAGGTATTGATAAACACAATAAAACTGCATTTTTACTTTTCCGAAATATTGAAATTTTTAAAATCGTATACAAGCGATTGTGGGCGTTAGAGGGGGCGTGGCACCCTTTTGAAACAAACTTGCGCTGCGTAGGAACTCCTACAATCTGCATGCAAAATGTCAATCTTCTAGCTTTTATAGTTTCCGAGATCTCAGCGTTCATACAGACAGACAGACGGACAGACAGACGGACAGACGGACAGACGGACAGACGGACAGACGGACAGACGGACATGGCTAGATCGACTCGGCTAGTGATCCTGATCAAGAATATATATAGTTTATAGGGTCGGAAACGCTTCCTTCTACCTGTTACATACTTTTGCACGAATCTAATATACCCTTTTACTCTACGAGTAACGGGTATAATAAATGTATTAAATGTTGATTTTAGATTTTCAATTAAATGCTTAATAATCATTTTATGTAACATTTAGGGAAAACAAATTATAAAATCAAAATTATATTCTTTAAAGTACTTGAAAACATTATACTCTATTTTACCAGAATGTATTAAAAAGTTTTAATATTTAATAAAATTTATATATTAACTTTTACATATAAATAAATATAATGTTCTCTCGATTTTTTTTTGGATCAACATATTCATTTTTCTGAGTGCATCCGCAAAGCTGCTTGGGCGCCATAAAATATGCAACCTTTCTTTCTGGCTCTCCCCTTGGCTTTGAGTGAAAGTAATCCGAAATGCTGTCATTAGGCCGAGTCCAGAGCACAGAGGCACAATTAAGATTGACTTGCAAGCCGCCCAGACGTCAGGCTAATACCAAGGCAAGGACATCCTCTATAACCGGCAAACCAATCCAATCTCCACACCGAGAGTTATGGCTTTGTCGAAAAGTGGACTCCGATTCGGCTCCGCTCTGCCCCAGCCTCTGGTTTTATCTTGTGGGTCATTTCTCATAATTTTCCACAGCTCGAGAATTATTGCAAAAGTTAATATTAATGACGTTGATGAAAATCTTGTCATTCGTGTTACCAAAAAAAAAAGAAGAGAAGCGAAAGAAACCTTCGTTATGGGGCACATAAATAAAGGAGCTGCGACCAGGACCACGGACAAAAGCCAGAAGCGTTCACCAAATTGATAACCACCGAAAAAAGAATAAGAGACCGGCGAAGAAATATTCCTCCTTGGTTGCATGTGCCACCACACAAAGGAAAGCGAGCCACAAAAACCTCGTCCTTGCCGCCATTTACATTTGAAAGAGCCTGCGAAAGCCTGAAGGTGAGGAAAATAAGGGGCACACTGTGAGAAAAAAAAGCTTTGAAGGAAAATCAAGCAAACCAAACTAGGTTTATTTTTAAAGTAATCCTGTAGGTGGACCAACAAATATTTCGGCAAAATTAAAACCAAATAAATTTAAATGAAATACCAAATAACTCATTTTATATTTTATATATCAATAAAAAAGTTCGGTAATTTAAAAAAAATTTTTTTGAAATCCTTTAGAAGGGGAAAATAAAATAAACTAGTTTTCTACCGTGCAGCAGGCTTATTAGACTTGGCTGCTGTTCATGGCGCTGCTGCTGCTGCTGGTGATATAATTTTAATAACTTACATAATATATTCTTTTGTGTGGCCAAGCCACATAATTGTTAGAAACATTAGGCAAATCATTAGCCCAGCTCGCAAAGTGGGTGGGCAGGCGTTCTGTTGGCTGACGCAATTTGGCTGAAATGTTTTTGTGTTTGCTTTTAGTGGCGACAAAAATATCTTTGGCCACATACCCATGGATATGGGAAAACTTTCAAGCCAGCTAAGGAAAATTACCCACAGATAAAGTGCCCAGGGCAGCTGTTTTTCTTGGGAATTAGTCATGAAAGACGTGGAGTTTATCAAGGTTACTATGCGATGGCAATCGCTTTTGAATTTGTTGTTGCGGTGATCCATCAATAATTTTGCTTTCACACAAATATTGAACAATCAAAATAATGCGAGGCAGAGGTTAACCAAATAAGGAACAATGAAGGGTCTCCTTTATAAATTAACCCTTGGAAGATTTTAGTGATGGATAGATTCACCTAAAGAAAGATATTCGTTAACACAAAGAAAGAGCAGGTATGAAAAAAGGATATGAGTGAAACCAAAACATAGAATTTCAAAATGTAAAGAACGTAATATATTTGTCAGAAATGAATAAATTATGGTATACTAAACTTTTATAAAGAAGCCAAATATTTTTTCTACTTTTACCTAATCAAGTCTATCCAAAACCTTCCCTAACTTTTTAGATTTCCAAGTGAAATCCCAAATCCCCGTACATGCAGCGCCCAACAAAAAACCCCATAATGCTGGCCCATAATCATTATCATTAACCTGATGGGGAAGACAGTTTTTTGCCGTTTCGCTGGGCGAAAAAGAAGTCATGAAACCACAGGAATTGCTACATGAGGCGCAAACAAAACAGTTTAATTAAAATTATTATTGTAATTTAATGGAATGTGAGGAATTATTATTTTTATATGGGCCCATGGAACAGGAGCAAAAACAGCCAGCAAAGGACCTCCAACGCACACCGACACACACCGCACACACACATGGCATAAAAATAAATTACGTTTGTATGAAGATTGGCGCTGGCCCATGCACATCATATATTTTCATTATCAAAACAGAGACAGCACCGAAGTCGCCGGTTGGCAGCGGGGGGTGCGGGGATATATCTCCGATTCGGCGGCAAAAAAATAAAGGATATACGAAATACGAAAAATACAAAAAGCAAAGAAAAATACGAACGAACGCCAGCTGTTTGATGCGATTAGATGGGAGAAAGAAAAACATTTTCCAGCATCCGTCGACGAGTCGAGGCAGAGCGAATTTCCCTTTAGTCATGCTCTCCGCAGAACTCTGAGAATTTCCCGCCTGTGCAGAGCCTGTCGGCTTCTCTTCGTCGTTTTTCCAGCAGCGCTCGGCTCGAGTTCGGCTTTTCGGATTTTCGGGGTTTCGAGTTCGTGGACGACTCTCTATTTAAAAGAGAAGTTGCGCACGTTGCGGCAGTCAGTCGAAAATCAGCCAACGTGCGCGTTACATTACGAACCGGAAAATATCGACGCTGCACCACTCAAGTTTCCCACACACACTCACTCACACATGAAACACACACAGGCCCGTGGAAAAGTGGGTTCAAGCAAATAAAAAATAGTGATATTAGAATTCGCGCCCGCAGCTAAATTGAAATTCATCCAAGGTTCCTACAACGCGACGTGTAATAAACAAAAACCTTCGAAAGCGAATAAATAAAAATTTAAATACGAAAAACCCAAGCTCAACACCAAAAAGTGCTAGAAAATGTGCCGGGTGTAGGAGAGAAGCGAAAAGCACGGAGAGCATAATTAACTAAGGAAAATAAAGAAAATCTGGCTTGAAGTGGAGGCAGCACACAGAAGCCGAAAATATGTGCGCAGACTTTTCTTTGGCCGGCCAGTGGAATTGATTTTCTTTTCGTTTCTCCCAGAACCTATCCCCCCTTTCCCCCTAAAGCAAAAACCTCCTCTTCTGGTGACCAAACCAAATAAAAATCACCAAAATGATCTATTACATGCTACTCATACTGCCAGTGGTTTTGGCCCAGGATCAGCAGCAAACCACGGAATCGCTGTCCAGCAAACACCAGCAGCTGTCCCACTCGAATGCGATAATGGGCGAGGCTGGTGTGTCCAATACCCAGCTGATGCAGCCCTCGATCCCGGCCAGAACCCTGCGACCCCTGACCGCGGGCGTCGGTGGAGCGGGAGACCCCTCGCTTTACGACGCCCCCGACGACTGCCACTTTATGCCGGCCGCGGGTCTGGACCAGCCGGAGATTGCTCTCACCTGCAATCTGAGGACCGTAAACAGCGAGTTCGACACCACGAACTTCAGTGTAATCCCCGCGGAGCACACGGTGGCCCTGCACATCCTGTGCAACGACGAAATCATGGCCAAGAGTCGCCTGGAGGCCCAGTCCTTTGCCCACTTGGCCAGGCTCCAGCAGCTGTCGATTCAGTACTGCAAGCTGGGGCGGCTGGGTCGCCAGGTCCTCGATGGCCTGGAGCAGCTGAGGAATCTCACTTTGAGGACCCACAACATCCTGTGGCCCGCGCTGAACTTTGAAATCGAAGCGGACGCCTTTCTGGTCACCCGCCGACTGGAGCGACTGGATCTCAGTTCGAACAACATCTGGTCCCTGCCGGATAATATATTCTGCACCCTGTCCGAGCTGTCGGCCCTGAATATGAGTGAGAACCGCCTGCAGGATGTCAATGAGCTGGGCTTCAGGGATCGCAGCAAGGAGCCGGTTACCTCGGGTTCCACCGAGTCCACCTCCACCACCGAATCGAACAGGAAGGGTTCTCCTAGCAGTGCCAGCTGCTCGCTGGATCTGGAGTATCTGGATGTGAGCCACAACGACTTCGTGGTCCTGCCAGCCAATGGCTTTGGAACTTTGAGGCGCCTGCGAGTCCTGTCGGTGAACAACAATGGCATCTCCATGATTGCCGACAAGGCGCTCAGTGGCCTGAAGAACCTGCAGATCCTGAATCTGAGCTCCAACAAAATTGTGGCCCTGCCCACCGAACTCTTTGCCGAGCAGGCCAAGATTATCCAGGAGGTGTATCTGCAGAATAACTCTATTAGTGTGCTGAATCCGCAGCTCTTCTCGAATCTCGACCAGCTGCAGGCCTTGGATCTCTCGATGAACCAGATAACCTCCACGTGGATCGACAAGAACACTTTTGTGGGACTGATACGATTGGTTCTCTTGAATTTATCGCATAATAAGCTGACCAAACTGGAACCGGAGATCTTTAGTGATTTATACACCCTGCAGATTCTGAACCTACGTCACAATCAGCTGGAGAATATTGCCGCAGATACTTTTGCACCCATGAACAATCTCCACACATTGCTGCTTTCCCACAATAAACTCAAATATCTGGATGCATATGCTCTGAATGGGTTGTATGTCCTGTCGCTGCTTTCGCTGGACAACAATGCGCTGATTGGCGTGCATCCGGATGCCTTCCGGAACTGCAGTGCCCTGCAGGACCTCAATCTGAATGGCAATCAGCTGAAGACGGTGCCGCTGGCCCTCAGGAATATGCGGCATCTGCGTACCGTGGACCTCGGCGAGAACATGATTACCGTGATGGAGGACAGTGCTTTTAAGGGGCTGGGAAATCTCTACGGTCTCCGCCTGATTGGAAACTACCTGGAGAACATCACCATGAACACGTTCAAGGACCTGCCCAGCCTGCAGATCCTGAATCTGGCCAGGAATCGCATAGCTGTCGTAGAACCAGGTGCCTTCGAGATGACCTCCAGTATTCAAGCTGTGCGTTTGGATGGCAATGAGTTGAGTGACATCAATGGATTGTTTAATAATATGCCCTCGCTGCTCTGGCTAAATATCTCCGATAATCGCCTGGAGTCCTTCGACTATGGGCATGTTCCATCCACCCTGCAGTGGCTGGATCTGCACAAGAACCGCCTGAGTTCCCTGTCCAACCGATTTGGTTTGGATGCTGAACTGAGGCTGCAAACCCTGGACGTGAGCTTCAACCAGCTGCAGCGCATTGGACCAAATTCCATACCCAATTCCATAGAACTGTTGTTTCTCAATGACAACCTGATAACCACTGTGGATCCCGATACCTTTATGCACAAGACTAACCTGACCCGAGTGGATCTCTATGCTAACCAGATAACCACGCTGGATATCAAGTCCCTGAGGATTCTGCCCGTTTGGGAGCATCGCGCTCTGCCGGAGTTTTATATCGGGGGAAATCCCTTCACCTGCGACTGCAACATCGACTGGCTGCAGAAGATCAACCACATAACGTCGCGTCAGTACCCCAGGATAATGGATCTGGAGACGATATATTGCAAGTTGCTGAACAACAGGGAGAGGGCTTATATTCCATTAATCGAGGCTGAGCCCAAGCACTTTCTGTGCACCTACAAGACGCACTGCTTCGCCGTTTGCCACTGCTGCGAGTTCGATGCCTGCGACTGCGAGATGACCTGCCCCACGAACTGCACCTGTTTCCACGACCAAACCTGGTCCACCAATATCGTCGAGTGCTCCGGAGCCGCCTACTCCGAGATGCCGCGCCGCGTGCCCATGGACACCACCGAGTTGTATATAGATGGCAATAATTTTGTGGAGCTGGCCGGGCACTCCTTCCTGGGTCGCAAAAACCTGGCAGTGCTCTATGCCAACAACTCGAATGTGGCCCACATCTACAACACCACCTTCAGTGGGCTAAAGCGCCTGTTGATTCTGCATTTGGAGGACAACCACATCGTGAGCCTGGAGGGCAACGAGTTCCACAATCTGGAGAACCTCCGTGAGCTGTACCTGCAATCCAACAAGATAGCCAGCATTGCGAACGGCAGCTTCCAGATGCTGCGGAAGCTGGAGGTCCTGCGCCTCGACGGCAATCGACTGATGCACTTCGAGGTCTGGCAGCTGAGCGCCAATCCCTACCTGGTGGAGATCAGCCTGGCGGACAACCAGTGGAGCTGCGAGTGCGGCTACCTGGCCAGGTTCAGGAACTATCTGGGCCAGAGCTCCGAGAAGATCGTGGACGCCTCGCGGGTGAGCTGCATCTACAACAATGCCACCAGTGTGCTGAGGGAGAAGAACGGCACCAAGTGCACTTTGAGGGATGGGGTGGCCCACTATATGCACACCAACGAGATCGAGGGTCTGCTGCCGCTGCTCCTGGTGGCCACCTGCGCCTTCGTGGCCTTCTTCGGCCTGATCTTTGGACTCTTCTGCTACCGTCACGAGCTGAAGATGTGGGCCCACTCGACCAGCTGCCTGATGAACTTCTGCTACAAGTCGCCGCGCTTTGTGGACCAGCTGGACAAGGAGCGGCCCAACGATGCCTACTTTGCCTACAGCCTGCAGGACGAGCACTTTGTCAACCAGATCTTGGCTCAGACCCTGGAGAATGACATTGGCTACCGGTTGTGCCTGCACTATAGGGATGTGAACATCAATGCCTATATCACGGATGCCTTGATTGAGGCCGCCGAAAGTGCCAAGCAGTTCGTGCTGGTGCTGTCCAAGAACTTCCTGTACAACGAGTGGAGTCGCTTCGAGTACAAGAGCGCCCTGCACGAGCTGGTGAAGCGCAGGAAGCGGGTGGTCTTTATCCTGTACGGGGATCTGCCCCAGCGAGACATCGACATGGACATGCGGCACTATCTGCGGACGAGCACCTGCATCGAGTGGGACGACAAGAAGTTCTGGCAGAAGCTGCGATTGGCCTTGCCTCTGCCAAACGGTCGTGGTAATAATAACAAGAGGGTGGTCTCCGGTTGCCTATCAGCCCGCACACCTTCAGTAAACATGTACGCCACGAGTCATGAGTATCAGGCCGGCAATCCGCCGCCCAGTGCCCGTTATGCGGACTGTGGCAGCAACAACTATGCCACCATCAACGAGTGTGGCGCCACTGGAGGAGCAGTTGGCGGCGGCAGGGGCTACAAACCCATACCCACCTCGGCCTCGGCTGCGGCGGCCGCCTGCAAGTTCAACACCATGAACCAGCTGTCCAAGAAGCAGCAGCGGGACATGGGCCATGCCAAGACCCTGGAGCACCAGCATCATGGCCATCCGGCGAACCGGAGGAGTCAGCACGAGTACGCGGTGCCCAGCTACCTTCCAAGTTCTGCAGCTCCCGCCTACGACAGCGTGGACTATGCCAAGCAGCAGCTGCGGAACAGCGCCAACTGCGAGTGCTCCAATCTGGGCGGCACCAACAAGAGGGTGGGCCAGGTTAAAAGCTCCGTCGCCGGACTCCCAGCCAGCTTCAGCTCGAACTTTGTGCCGCCCGGCGGAGCCTCGTACAACTGCAAAAAGTCCTGCAACTGCATCGGCGACGAGGATCTGCTCTGCAGCTGCGGCGGGGGAGGCGGCATTGGGGTGAATCTCCTGGAAAGCGGCACCCAGAGCAGCGTCACCATGAGCAGCAGCAGCAACAACAGCCGGCAGCCGGAACTCACCCACTACGAGTCGAACTTGAGTCTGAACGACGACGACGAGGACGAGGACCAGGATCAGCAAAAGAACCTGTGGGCGTAACGGGGTTAAATCTATCGGGGGGTTAAGAGAAAACAGCAGGAGACAGACTGCGCAACCAGTGAATTTATAAAAACTTAAAGAAAACCCTTAACTAAACATAAAGCATTAACTATAAATTTAAAAAAGATTACACGAAAAGTGGCAGGCATAGCATACTTTTTGGGATGGTTCAAACAGACTGATACTTTTAGTTCTTTAAATAAATTAATGTTTATTACCCTGTAAATAGAGAAACTATACCTTAAAATGAGATTTCAATTTAACAACCATTGTAAAAAAGACACAAAACGGTTTTTATGTAAGGGCCTGTACATAATTATAAATATATAATACCTTTAATTTATTTAATATTACATTAGCTACCGCAAATATAAGAAAAACCATGTTGAATAAAATAAATGTGTGACAAAGAAGCAAAAAACGATGAAAGAATCCCAATCATTTTCCACTTTCCCCAGACTTTCCCCCGCCCCCTCCACCGCCATCAGATAGCCAGGAAAATTAATTAGCATGTAAGGAAATTGTACGATAAACATCAAACAATGCCATTGGTAAACATGCAAAAGGAGCAGAAACAGAGCGAAAATTCGCACCCACAGAGCGCGCGAAAAACGCAGCAAACAATAAAAAGTCATAATAATAACTGCGATGAAAACACACATACACAGAGAAAATAAATACGCGTAATAATAATATTAATAGCTGACATTCAACGAATTGAAAATAAAATTATAGTAAATCATATCCCCCCCTCACGCCCAATCGCATATATATTCCGGCCCTGGAAATGCGATAATGATGAGCCGACCGACCGATGAAGCTGCCGTTGATAACAATTAAGCTCCCAAACGAAACCCGATCGGAAAATATGAATAAAACGCAGTGCAGTTTCGGGCTTAATGCTTTCGCATTTTTTCATTTAAATAGCATCAGTGGCATTCCGCATAAAAAGCAGGCTTGGCTAGGCGATTTATAGGAATGTCTGCCGAGCAATTACGATTTACAACGACTTTTCCATTATTTCCTTTTCAAATTAAAAATGTTTTTTGCTAGTATTTCCTTTTTGTATGTTTCCCTTTGACTATAAATTAATTCCATAGTTTTTCCTAAATGCAATTATTGGTTTTCAACTCATTGAACAGACAAAAGGATCTTGATAATATCTTTATATCGCGATACCTAAAATAAATATTAGATTGACAAGTCCGCTTATTTCTACCTTTTTACCACCATTTCAATCCTTGTTTCCTTCCTTGATATGCACTTGATATTAATTTCAAAAGCATATTTACTATTTATGCATTTTAATTTTTTATTTGATTACTTTTCCGCGTGCCGAATTAATTGGTTAAAGAAACTGTCAGAACAAGAAAAATAAAACAAAACAAACAATCAATTGAGCATACTTTCGGCTTTTTTGCTGAAACGTTGTTCGCTGCTCATACAAAACATTTAATGAAATTATTTAATGGCATGCCATTAAAATAACAAAAGAGCAAATAAGAACAACAGAAGCGTATTGATTGAAAGAGGGGCAGAAGCAGCGGCGGTAATCGGGATGGGAGCATTATTATTATTTTACATTTTTTCCGTTATGCAAACAACAAATAAAACATACATGAATAAATAATATGTTCGCATGTCTGCCTGCGAAATGTACATATATAAATACTTATATGAATGTATACAATAAATAAGAAGTTTCATGAACTAAATACAACAAAAATTGATCCCAGATGAATTTACTAAAAAAATAACGAAAAAACACAAAAAACAACAGCAAAGCAAATGGCCTAAAACAATTGAGATACTACTAATAAATATTCAATAAGCATTATAATTATAAACTAAAAACTGAACAAGCTACAAGAACAGATGTATTCGACATTTCGTTTAGTCCTAGTTTTGTACAGAAACCGTCAAAAGCTCCCTGCAAAACCAAAATAAAGCAAAAGTTACTCGCAAAAGTTTTAGATAAATTTAATAAGCAAGAACATCCAGTGGTAATAAATTACCATTCGAAATAAAATTTCACTTAAAACCAATTAAACCCAATTTTAAATCTCCATTTTATAGAATTCACATGATGAAAAACAAAATATTACATTTTAAAGTTTGAACATTTCAAATCACGTTTACTCATTTTTTAAACACATTTCATTCCCGATCACTCACGAAAAACCAATGCAACGATGTTAGACCAGCAGAAAAAGTGACAGAATACCGATAAATATGAATAAAATACTTTATAAGATTTTTGTGTTCCTAAATGCCACTTATGCAAATTAATGTCGATTTCTATGTAAACATTAATATATACGAAATATTAAGCCGAGGCAGGAATGTGTGAAAATATATTTCTCAATTGACAATTTTTGTTTAAAATGAACATGGCCCATTTTTTAGTATGTAAGTGGAAATTTATTTTAAATAATCGCAAAACTAACTGAACAAGCGAACGAAGGGAGACGAAAAATAGACTTAATGAAGTCAAAAAAAGAAACAAAACAATATGAAGTCAAGCAACAATAATAAACAAATTTATTTCAAAAATTGAAATCCTCAAAGCATTTTCATTTCATATGCGTCAATGTGGGTAAAATGGGAATTTAACTGAGGAATGCAGAACTCGACTAGCAAAATAAAAAACCACAAAGAAAATTCAGCGTTTTTTTTCCGAATAAAATATATTCTTTTGATTTAACAAATTAATCCATACAAACTACTTTTTTATAGAATAAGCTTTAGTTTGGGGGATTCAATTAAATAAATTACTACCACATTCAATTAATATTTATTCACCATAAAATAAAACCGAATCAAATCTTTAGTTTGTGGTAGTTCCTATTACACTATGCAGCATCAAAAATTAACCTCGATGAATGCTATATTTTTGGATTCGTTACGAATTCCCAAGTTAAACTGCGTTTTCCAAAGAGTTCCCCGACGCAAGGATTCTTAGAAAAAGGACCTCAAAGTTCGAAAAGTGCTGAAATTGACCAACTTTGCGGAGCTCTCAGAGGCAAATGGATGCATGGCTTGGTTCGAAGTTAAAGTTTTTTAAAAGATACACCCTTTATCTTTCAAACCCCATACATAAAATAATTTTAGGATTTTTTTTAAGGCAGAAATAAATTCCAAAAAACATAGTCAAAAAACTGAAAAACATACAGCTGCGGTAAAAATAGTAGCAGTGTTGCCGCCTTGTGTTTTTAAAAGTTTGATGTTGTAATTTTTTCTTATCCAATTAGTCTAATAGTAAAATTATAATCAATACAATATTACCAGGAAAAGATCAATTACAACAACAAACTTTTAAATACACAGGGCGGCAACACTACTACCATTTTGACCGCAGCTGTATACTTTTATGTTTTTTGACTATGTTTTCTAGAATTTGTTTCTGCCTTCAAAAAAATCCTAAAAATTTTTTAAGTATGGGGTTTAAAAGATAAAGGGCGTATCTTTTAAAAAACTTTAACATCGAATCAATCCATGCATCCATTTGCCTCTGAGAGCTCCGCAAAGTTGGCCAATTTCAGCATTTTTCGAACTTTGAGGTCCTTTTGCTAAGAATCCTTGCGTCGGGGAACTTTTTGGAAAACGCAGTTTAACTTGGGAATTCGTAACGAATCCAAAAATATAGCATCCATCGAGGTAAATTTAAAAAGCACTAAAAATGCTGCACAGTGTTATTAATCAAATACACGGATGAGATGGTCATCAGTAGTATAATAATAATAAACACACGATAACTGAACCCGTACACAAATGAAGTCTGCTCTCTGTCTGCGAGTCGCTTTGTGTCTGTGTGGCGAGGGTGTTTGAATGCACTTTGAGTGCATTTCGCGTGCCACTTGATGCAACCGCAAGCAATTCATATTCATATGAAAAGTGCCCAACAAACACACACTTGCACAGGGAAAAAAGGAAGAATAATAATAAAAAATATTTAAAAGTCTGAACTATACCTTTTAATAATATTTAAAAATATTTGGAGCCCTTAATAATAAAGGATAAATTTAAAATGACATTGAAAATAGTTCCTGTACATTAAAATTCATATTTTAAGGGGAGGAGTAATTAAATATATTAAAATGTTTTAATATTGTAGATAGTGTCAATAAATAGTACATTAAATTTAAAATGGAATGAATATTTGGCTTTAACATTTTTTTGAAACGAATTTAAAGCATTTTGGAATGACATTTTTCCCCTGTGTAGCCACACGCAATGTTATTACGCAATGTTATCCCCATTGCCCTTCCCTTTTTCAACCGAGCGGCTCCTGTTCCTGTTTATCCTTCCTGTCCTGTCGAGGTGTTGGCACGCACTTTTGCATTGAGTGGATGAAAGCGGGGTTCCGGATAAGAGTTTGGGGTGCTGACCACACCCATTTTGGTCCAGTTGGCGTACTCTTCGCAACAGGATAACATGAACTATGCATGCAGCTCAGTGCAGGATTAAGAGACACACACACAAAATTTAATTTCATATAATTGCTTTTTCCAAAGTCCATTTAAATTATAATGCCTGCAAGGGGCGGCGCTATAATGCTACAAAGGGGGTGTGGCATGGCATTGATGCATATTTATGGCATACGCAGACAGTCGTCGATGAATTGGTATTCCTTTGATTTGTTGTTCCTGCATTCCTCGAACGCAGTCGCTTTCGGCATTGCAGTTGCAATTAGACGGCAGTTTCCATCATCGGCAATAATTCACAGCCACGGACGTGTATTTTTTCCCAGTTGATTTTTACGCCGTTTATGTTTGCCTTACTTCAGTTTATTAATGCAATGCAATTAGTGAAAATTTGTCAGTTAATGGCAGCCAACAGCAACCAAATAAATAATCTGCCCACCCGCCGAGTGTCCCAATTTTAATGCATTTTAGCAATAAATAATAACACACTCGCTGCGACAAACACATACGAATAATAGATAGCGAATAAATTAATGCTATTTCTATGGTAAAAGCTCATTAATAAATTGCCGAAATTAAAAGCTTTTTATTTTATCAGCATAGAAATACTAAATTAAGTACAATATTTGGGTGACACAAATTAAGTCAAACAAAACTGGGTCTCCTACGCAAATAAACAGGACAATTACAGAGGATGACGGCTATAGTCGAATAATTACAATTACGGTTCAACAATCTCTTCAGCTAAGTTCTGCAATTACGCAATTAAATGACAGAATTTGTGGTCTGTAGTATACAACATTTTAGCTGAAGGCGACCAAGAATTAGGTTTAACTTATGCGGGAAAATAATGTTGAGTGCGTTTTAAGAAATTATAATAATATAATGTTAGTATTTAAGGCGAAATGATAATACCTAAACACTTTAAGCTGTAAAATAAAAGCGAGTTTATTATTTATTTAGTTACTAAAAAATCAATTTATAAACTAACTATTTATAATTACCTTACTCTATTTGAATTCAATTCCTGCTTCACAAAAGCCTACATTTCAGTATTATATTTAGCCAGACAAAATGAAATGCATTTAAAGAGAGTCTCTAAAACTCGGACAAATAAATAGCCACCGAACTTCTGTCACTTAATTATTTCGGTCTACTTCAAAATAACACTCAAACAACCTTGTCCACTCCTCTCTGCTCTACTCGAAGGTGCAAAAGTCATTCATTAATTTGATTTGAATCTCCTACCGAGCTCGGCAATCTGATGAGGTCACAATGGGGCAAAACAACAGTGGCGGAGTGTCGTCCGCATTTCCCAAGATCCTTGTGCTATCCTCACAATTTCGCCTTAGTTTCGGCACACTACATATAAATCCGAAAGAGCTGAGCATAATTATGTCATGTGCTTATGTTTTATGCTTGCGTTTGCTTAATTGTGAATTATAACCTCATAATTTAGGCCGAGATAAAGGTGGGGTATACGATGGTTGTTTGGGTTAACAGCATTTTAATACTCCCACCCGGGGTGGCTATATATCAGCTGCCACGCCCACTGCCCCTCCCCCTATTCAGCTCAAGGTCCTTTTGTGTTCTCAATAAAAATCTCATTCGCTGACGCATAACTTTTACTTTTAATTAGTTGTATTATCTCCCTTGTCGGTTGCTAATTGCTTTATTGCTCGACTTGTCTACTGCTTCCTTCGAATTTCGCGTTTGGCTCCTCCGTGTTCGATATCACTTTTGTTTTGTTTTCCTTCGCGTCCTGTCGCTTAATTTGAAATCTTTTTGTCGCAGTTTTATCAGCGAACAATCCACCCACTTGGGCGCCCATTTCGGTGTCCTTGCGGACAGTTATTGATTTTTAGTCGTCTTGGCTTTGGCTTTTTGGCTGCAAAATGAAAACCAAAATCTGCTGCCATCAAGTCAAGTCAGCTGCTGGCAATTCATAAAAGCCCCGAACACTCGCCTGACCTACATACTCGATGGCCATGTGTCTGTCTCTGGCTGCTATCGGTTGTTCTTGCTGCAGAAACCCAGAACGGGGGCAATGAGGGGTTAAGGGTGCCGGTGCCGGCAGTTGGAAGTTGGAATATGGGAGCTAAGAGCGCCGGTCCCAAAGTCTGGCTGTGTCAGTAGGGACAATGAGAATTGAGGGGGTTCCGAACTCCTAGAGGGAAAAAATGGCAAGCCGAACCCTTTGCAATGCTCTTTAAAAATGATGCTAGCACAACAAGCAGTCGCCCATTCGAGAGTTTAAATATTCCAGGAAAAACAAGAAAGTTAATTCTTTGATATCTTTAGAAACCTTTGCCGCATAAAGTAAAGTATTTTCCTATTTTGTGAACCTCTTTTGTACAATTTTATTTATACACTCCGCTTATTTTTTAAGTATAATAATAAAAATACTTTTTAACCTCAAAACCCAACTCGTATTTTTCTAGTATTTTTTTCCTTAAGCGCCACATTTCACTAAATTAACCACGACCATATGCATTAATTCCCTTCACTGCCCCCACAAGAACCTTTTACAAGCGATTAGAACCCTTTTGGGTCTTAGGGTGTATTAACTAAAACATAAATTTTTGTGGCCCCGAATCGAGGGGCAGATAGGACTCGCCCTGGCTATCTGTATCCGTAGTATCCTTGTCTCGATGCTGTCATCGTCTTGGCCCGCGTCTCGTATTTTATTTTATCACCAATATTGCCCCCATTCCCGGTCGAAAAAATAAGATTTCGAGAGCAATTTCATTCCCTACTTCTGGATGTCGCTTTTAGTTTTTAGTTTTGTGTCTCGGGCATCCGTTTCTCCGTTTGTTTGTTTGTTTGTTTGTCAGTCTGTTTGCCAGTTTGTTGTTTGTCTGTTTACTTTGCTTTGCGTATGAGTGCGTTGTCGTCTCCAGCCACGCCCACACGCAGGGGGCGGGGAGGCGGTGGTCGGGGGCGGCAGGAAGAAGCAGAGCGGGCAGCGTACTCTCATTTCATTCACGAGCAATTTATTCGTCCATTAGAGCAAGGACGAGTGGAGCAGGACATGAGAGCCGTCCGCCGCTCGCCCTTCTAGGATTTCACTCTGCGTGTGTGTTGGTGAGCGAGAGTGTGTCCACAGGAGAGGTTGAAATAATAGTGGCCAAGTGTGGATTTAATAATAGTTAATAATGCTTAGTTGACTTTAAAATCCAATGCCAAAATAAAAAATATAGTATTAAATAAAGAAAATAAATAATTGAGTCCAAAAATCATGCAATGACACTTTGTAAATATTTAATCCCTTCCTTTGAATTTAAAAAGTTTTATATTTTATGCCCTACAAATTAAGGTTCTACATTTTTTCCACAAAATAACAATAATTCTCGATGGATATAAATGGAAAATAAATAAAATATTTAAATTAAATTTTTGTAATTATAATATTTGTATATTGCTTGGCAAATATTTTTTAAGCTTCAATGACGTTCTAAATTTCTCAAGACCCACGAACTATTTTCTTGACCCCGTCTGTTTGAGTGTGTGAGCGAGTGAGTTTGTTTTGCTTTTATTTATTCTCTGTTGTTGCTTGTCCGTTGTCTTGTGTCCTCTTTGTTTCGCTTAAGTGTGTGTTAGGATTTCCCAGCTCCACTTACTCGCCCCGCCCCCTCCTCCGCCGCCCACTCTCTTTGGGTATTACTTTACATGTGTGAGTGTGTTTCGTGTGTCGTTGTGTAGTGTCTAAATAAGTTGAGAGTCAACTTACAAAGTAAACCAAAGATTCTTAATTGGAATTTTACAAATTCGTTCGTCCTCCCGTTCCTGGCTCGTCCTTTTTGCCCGAGTCCTGGCAGAACTCAAATAACTTATCTGTCGCAGGCATAGTTGCATAAATGGAAACTGAAGTTGGGAAAATGCGAAAAAATAATAATCATAAAACAACAAACAAAGTAAAGGAAAGTAAAACTTAAATATGTAACTTAGCTACCAGTCGATGTTGCTGTCCCTCTCGCTCTCCCCTTTCTAGCCGTACACTATAGTTCTCTCTGTCACTCGAAGGACTTGTCCCCCAGGGGGATAAGTGAAAAATTCTTCAAGGATTACAAATTCGCAGCATCTTTTGCAGTTTTTGTCTAATTTCCACAAAGGGTCCCGAGAACGGGGTGGAATTTTAAGTCTTCAAGGGTAGTTTTGTGTGCCATTCTATATCCCCTGGATTGACTTGGATTTACACCATTGAAATAAGGAAAAAACGAATGTATAGGGATCTGAGATGAAGATGGATATGTGTGACAGCTGAGGAACTCTATACAAGGATTCTGATTGATTGAAGGACTGCCAGGACTAAGCTTCTTTCTGGCTGCGAGTGTGCGTCTGTGTCGGTTAACAAATAGATTAGAGAAGGTTATTTGCATGAAATTTGATTAGGGTAGGTCAAAGAAACTAATCTGATTAGGATTGAACAACGAGCAACGAACAACGAGCAGCGCATTTGACGCATTTCAGAAGCTTTCCAATGGGATTGTAAGAATATGTCAGGCGTAGAGATGTTAAAAAGGGGAATTTGTCATGACGGGCTTATCGGCCACATCTGAAGGTGAAACTATTATTGGTTGCGAAACGATGGCGTGAATATAAATCGCCTGAAATAATAAAGTCGCACATGCGTAAGCTTCTTATTTTTGAAGGGACATATGCAAATGACACTCCAAAAATATATTTAAGAGGACATCCCAGGTAGAAAACACAATTCTTTAAATTTCAACAATTTAAATGCGCAATTCGAATATTCTAATAATAATTCGAATATCTAATTTTCTCCTCTGATATTGATTTCCCATTCAAATTTCCATCCAATATTTGCGCCCTCATTTCCAGCTATCTTTTCATGCCTTTTCCGCCTATCAAATGCCTTCATAAAGTTTCGATATATCATCCGAAGATCAATCACCGCTGATGTCAACCAATTACTTCCAAATCATTTAAGACAAACTCTTCTCGACCTAAATCTGCCATATTCCCCGCCTCGAACCCCCAATACTTAAGTCATTAGCAATCTGAGCCATCGCCCTCATAAATAGAGGATTCGAAAAAAAGGGAGAATAATCCAGCGACTGTCATATATTTTATGATTCATTTAGCCCCCATGCCCAAACAAAGCAGGAGCCGCCACAGCAATTTGATTTAATTAATTTTTAATTCATTTTTATTTAATTTTTGTTTTTTTTTTAAATTTCAGTTCTCCCAACTTGTATGCAAAGCAACCGCAGCCAAGGGGGAAAAAGCTGAGTCCGTAACCCATCAAAATCAAAGCGTTTTTCAACCCGGAGTTTTTTTGAAATGAAAAACCGAACTCTGGATCATCCATCATCATTGCGAACAGCCGACCCCCCGCTTCTGTCTGCTGCATATATTTTAAATAAGGCGCGGAAAAAAAGTATATATATATTTATTGTCAAATGTCACAAACACGGCGAAGAGTTCGAGGGTTGGGCGGCAATTCATTTTTTAAAAATTTATATCAATTTATAAAATTTTCCTCCCTATTGTAGGCTTGATTAGGCGAGGGACTCGCCATTCTTCCCCCTTCACGATTCTGGTTTTGAATTTCCCCTTCTGCAAAGAGTTGAAATTTGAGTTCTTGATTAATTGTTGTCTTGGGTTTACAACGTTGGGTCTACCATAAATTCGTGTGTGTGTGTGTGTACCCTTAACCCACTGCTGCCAGTGAGAGGCCAAAAGGATAATGATGCTGGGATATTGTGGCGGCAAGTCGAAGGACTCGCGTTAATTGCCGGGCTCTACTCTTCTTCTCATGGCCCAGTGAGCGCACGAGTTATGAAACTGGCATTAAAACTGAATGAATGTTGCCAGCTAGCTGTTGGCAGGATGCAGGACTCGAGACCCTCGGCGAACAACAGTGTCCTTGCCCAGAGAGAACTCACTGCTGGCATCGCTCTGATTACGTACTATGCGATTATGATTTTGTAGAAAGGATTAGGTGCATATTACGGTGGAGTAGCTGGGAGCAAACGAACCGCGAAACCTCGAGACAGAGTTGGGTGGCAAGTGGGCGTCGCTGGGTGGATGTGGGTGGATTTGGGGCAGGAAGCAAGAAGGCAAGAAGGCCATTCGACAAAGTTCCCCCAGTGGCAGCGCCAAAAAGGGGTTCTCAAAAGCTACTTCTACCAATAGTTGCGTACCTCTGATGAGTTCAAGAATGTTTAAATGATACCGAAGTAAATGTAATATTTATTATTCACATACCTTTTAATTTTAAAAAGAAGCAAGTAATAACAAGCAAGTAAAATTAATATAATATCGTAAATTTTTTCATTATAATATATTAAGCGTATATAATATTCAATTTAATTTATTATTATATCATTTATTTGTTGGCTTGTTCCATATTTCCTAATCTTGCTGGATTAAATACAGCCCTTTATAACCACCGACCATGCCTAAACAACAGAGAACAAGAGACATCTGTTATGTCGGAGATTTTCTGTACAACAATTTTCTAGTAATTATTGCCCGTGTATAATCTTTATTATTGCTGTTCCTTGTTGTGTTCCCCTTCTTAAGCTCGACACCCAACTTCCCCCAATGAAGGAATGCTCCATTAAGCTGTTAACAATAAAATTTTTTGCGGGGAGACTATAAAAGATTTTCGTCTAATTTTTGTCAACTTTTGCCCGGTTTCCTGACACTCTACTCAGCATTCAATCTGGCGGAAGAGCTCAGAGAAAATTTCAACGATAAGCGGACTAAACGCGGGGCTTAAAGTTATGGAAAGAGAAATGGCGACAGGAAGGTCTTTAATACATTAAGGCTGGAAAATCTTAAGTATGTTGGAATTTAATTTTATTATTTTTAAATATCTCGTAAAAAATCTGAAATAAGAAGGTTCACAAATATTTCTCGTTTTCGAAATATAATTTTTACACCAGGTCATATCTGATCACAGGTAATACATTACTTCCTGTGCCTTTTTGAGGTTCTGTAATACCACTTCCTTCCCTCTGTTTGACCACCTAGTCTGCTGTTTTAGTTACTACAAATTAACGATCATTTTGTGGCACAGAATGTAATATATTTCCCATCCTCTACCAGCTGTGCATAACTAAATACTCGATCATTCCCCTTCAAAATGCTCTGCACGCACTTTTGTTCCTATTTTTTAATAGTAGCGACCGCCCGCATTGCTCTATAAATTCAGTTAAACAAAAGACCCTGAGAAGGAATTTAAGAAATAGCTCACGCAACAAAGAATTCAATTAACCGATACTGCAATTTAAGATTTCACACAAGGAATGAATCGGTATAACACCTTTTTCGAACAATTCAAACCACAAGAGGGAAAGTGGCCAAATGAAAACAATAAATTATGCACGCAAGGATCTTTCAGCGAGCGGCTCACAAAGTTGTAAAGCGTAACAAATTAAATAACATCCATAGATAGATATTCCTTGGAGATATCACCGATGTTGCGGTTTCGTTTTCGTTTTCATTTCGATTTCACTTTGTACCTGCGAGCAGAAGAACCCTCCTCAAATGTCAGGGACGTCGGCGCTCGTCATCGCTTGGACATTGATGGTGGTCTGTCCCCGTCCTCGTCCCCTTCCCCGATTTCCACATCCCGCACACTTGCCGCCGAAGGGGCTCCCGGGCATAATTTGTAATGTCCGACACGTCAGGGCCAGCTGAATCTGACCGATGGGGTGGGCAGTTGGGACGTTGGGAAGGTGGTGGCCTGCAGGTGCATTCAACTAAGCCCGAACTCAAACCGGGCTCAAACGCAAACGCAAACCAAAACCGAACCCCAAGCCAAAGCCACACTGCGCATAAATTGTTTAGAAAAATCTCGTATACTCTAGAAAATTATTCAAAAATATTATATTTATTTTTAAATATATATTATATTTATTTTTATATTTATGAAATAAAAAAAACTATTTAATTCATATAAAAAAATATAAAAAATTTGAAAACATTCACCTTCAGTAACTGATAAGAAAGATAATACATTTTTTATAGCTTTATGAAAATGTTTAGAATTATTCTGAACATTTCCCTGAATAAATTGCAGTGCAGGGTTCAGAGTAAACCACGCACTTTCCACGCATTCGACACAGGAAGCAGCGCAGCGTTAGTTGAATATCAAATGAGCAGCTTTCCATGGGGCGGCAAGTGTGGCCAAGTCGCGTTCTCATTATGTAATAAAAAAGCGTAGCATTTTCAGTTTTCCAGCGGAGCATGTGTGTGAGCATTTACAAGCTTTTTATTAAATTAAAGTGTGTAATAAGGCGCCTATGAACTTGAAACACGCATACCCGAGCCCCCAAGACTCCACCTCAATTGGCCACCAACTCCCCGTTTGCCAACATCCAGGTCTTATCGGTTCTGTTCCAAGGAAAAAGTCATTATAGAGAAAAATGTCATAGTAATTATGACGTTGGGTTTATGGAAATTTCCATTTTCATTTTGTACTTTTTGTTCAGTTAAGGGAAGGCTCCATCAGATTACGAGGAAGGCAAAAGGCGATTTTGGGATAAGTAGGTTTTTAAGTTGATGCGGTGGGAAAGTGTTGGAAATATGAACAGATTGGAGAGGTATAAAGGTGAAACGAAAAGATATATATAAATAAACGCAAAGAAACCACATTTGTAAATTAAAACTTTTGCTAAGACTTTTATTTTTTACCATTAAACTTTAATAGGTCTCCTTTATAGAAAGCTAATTAAGAAAGCCCCCGCATGAACCTTAAAATCTCCCTTAGAACATTTTTTAACGATTGAAAATGATGTGTAATTATGCAAGTATGTGCGTGCCTTCCTTGCTCTATGTGTATAATCATAAAAGGTAATAAGAGTAACGCGCTCGACGTTATCATTATCTAAGCTAGAAATTACCTACACCTCCGCCCCTTTTCCATCGCATTATCATTAACTAGACGAGGCGGCATTAGAATAGAGCGAACGTAACCCAAATTATCTGCCACCAATGTCAGTCACCATATAAATTCTCCACGCCCATTGCATCAATGCCAACTGGCTGACTTGACTGACACATTACTTAACTTCCGCTTCCTGGCATACCCACACACACAATACAAATACAATACACCATCGCGGTCAAAATAATAGCACTAATGATACATTCCAAGGAATGCATATAACGATAGAATAACTTCAAAGAGTTATTGAAATCAACATACAAAATGGTTTTGAAATTGGAACTTTGCAGGTTCTTTAATTTATTAACAAAAATATAGATTACAATTTAAGATGCATACATTTAAATAGCTTATTATACCCTTGCAGAGGGTATTATGATCTAGCCATGTCCGTCTGTCCGTCTGTCCGTCTGTCCGTCTGTCTGTTTCTACGCAAACTAGTCTCTCAGTTTTTAAGCTATCAGGATGAAACTTTCCCAAAAGTCTTCTTTCTATTGCAGGTAGTATATATGTCGGAGCCGACCGGATCGGACAACTATATCTTATAGCTCCCATAGGAACAATCGGAAAAAAAAACTTTAAAAAATTCTAGCTTCGGTGTTTTTTGAAATATTACCTTCTACTTTTGGGGATGTTATTTTTTAAATATATCTGAATTTCGAATTAATTATTTAAAAAATCGGACTACTATATCATATAGCTGCCATAGGAACGATCGGAAAATTAATGGAAAAGTAATAGGAAATAAATTCTAGCTTCTTTGGATTTTATTGTATTATCTTCTACTCTAGGATATGACACTTTTTAAATATTTCCGAATTTCAATTTTAATTTAATCAAAATCGGACGACTATATCATATAGCTGCCATAGGAACGATCGGAAAATAATGGAAAAGTAATAGGAAATAAATTCTAGCTTCTTTGGTTTTTATTGTATTATCTTCTACTCTAGGATATGACTCTTTTTAAATATTTTCGAATTTCAATTTTAATTTGATCAAAATCGGACGACTATATCATATAGCTGCCATAGGAACGATCGGAAAATTAATGAGAAATATTAGAAAATTGAACATTTTTGCGATTTGTTAATTAATAGGAATGATCTGCAAGGGTATATAAGCTTCGGCTGGCCGAAGCTAGCTTCCTTTCTTGTTTTTACTTACCATAAATATCTGCATATAATATTTAAATTTCAAAGCGAACATTTTTTTCTAATTTTTTTTGTAATATGGCCCATAAAACTTCACGAATTTTATTATTTTAGCCTCGACTGTTTACACTTATATGTAGATAATTTCACAGTTCTTTGGCCAGGGCCGTAGAACACGCACTTCTCGCATCCATTTTGGGCTGGTGAAGCGAGTGCCAAGGCGCCAAATGTCAGAGAAATTAAATTTAAACGCAACGCAACAATCCATCATCTGGTAATTACTCCGTCAACACGACACGCACACACTCACAGAACCGCACACACAGATACCCATAGATGCACAGACACAGACAAATGGAAGAAGGGCGGAGAGGTCCTAACCCTAGGACCTCCACCCACTCATCTGGAGAACCAGGCGGGATGATAATGACTTGACTTGTCATAGCTTCCGCCAAATTAAGGGGATTTGTGCATTAGGATTTCACCAAGAGGATTAGTCCACGGCCGGCAGATTGTACACAAAATTTCGGATTAATAGGCAATACACATGTGAAATAATTGAAAAATTGCTTTAAATTGTAATATTCAATATTAAAGTTATTTGGTACAAAAAAATTAAAGAAGAACTACCCATAAAATAAAATATGTGATATGATATATTCTTAACATGATTTCCAACCTAAGTGATATTTTATTTCTTTAAAATATAAATTATACAATTCAATTTTTATTCAACTTAAACTTTAACGTAGGCCAGACCTTAAGAGAACTGTACTAAGTGCATTCTGCCGATTCTCAACCGCCCATTGATTCATAATTTATTTTTTCCCAACCAGAATTTCACGTTTGCTTTCTCTTCGAGCGACGTTATTTGCTCGGCAATTAAGTTCTTAGCCAACTCGAAGGCGGCAACTGTAATTGACAGTCTGCAATTTAGTTTTCAGCAACAAAGACTGCGAGAGAGAGTGGGGCGTGGCCCTTCTGTTGAAGCCTCCGTAATGGAATATCGTCGATGGGGTGGCCTCTTGCCGAAAATCATGTATAAACACTTTTGGTTTTCCACACTCTACCTCCCCTAATTTTGTTCAGGGGTGGTTCCGATCAACATATTGCCGGGGTTCCCTTGCCGCTCAGCGGGCGATCCACTCGCTCTTGGGCGGTCCAAAAATTTTGGTAGGCAGTTGTAGTAGGTAAAATCATCACAAGGGTGCCGGCGAACAACAGTTGCAAAATTACTTTCAACTACAAGCGACAGCTTCTAATTATGCTGATGAACGATGGATGTGGAGTGGAAGGGTATTTCGAACTCCTGGGTCCGCTGAAAAAATGGTAGAGCGAAAAATAGAGCTGATTAACGAACTAAGCCGAAGGGATTATTAAAAGAGTTGAGCCTTGCAGATGGAATTTCCATTGTAACTTGATATATCAATGGCAAGGATCAGAATATTTTTAAAAATATTATTCGTCGGCACTAGAGTTCAATAAAGAGGTTGAATGAGTATGTATACCGCAATTACCAGGGCTGCCCGTGTTTCAAATTTAACGATTAGTAGATCATGCGGGATACTAAAAATTTTATAAATTATTTTTTCCACTTTCAAAATTGAATCATTAATGCGGAAAAGTCTTAATATACTAAGAAACCTTTTTAACCAATATTTTGCAGTATTTTAAACCTAATTCCCCTGTTTTAATAACATTTAAACCGTTTTGCACTTTCTATATTAAGCCCTAACCTCATTTATTATTCCCGATCTTTCGTGTAGTCCAACTTTTCGCAGAAAAAAACTATCCCTAAGCCCCGCACAAATTTGTAGAGCATAAGCCCGACCAGTAAGACCCAAGGACCACCTTAACCCACAGTGCCCGCGCCAGTTTAACCCACACGCAGCACAGCAGGACATGTGGCGTCGTACAAAACTTCTGGTAAATTATGAAATTATAAACATGCCCAGCATATCCAACTATATGCGATGAATGCGAACACCCAAGCAACCACAGCGAATGTCTGGCCGAGAAAAGTAATTTAATTGTCGCAAAAATGTCGAAAACAGCTTTAGTGCTTTGCATTAACATGAGCCAAAAACAAAAAATAATTCAGAATGAGAAATAATAAGTGGAAATTATAATTACAAGTGCTCACATGTGGTAAAGCCCCAAATCAAGTCGAGTTGGATTGGAGTTTCGTCCTTCAGCTTTTGGACAATTAAATGATTAAAGTTTTGCACCCATCCCCGAAAAATAGAACGAGGAGAATAATTTCAAGTTGACTTGAATTATTAATACGCGTCCAAGGTTGTTTATGGCCGAGTGTCGGTTATATGATATTTAAATATTGCCATAAAATGTAGATGACTTTGTGAAACAAAGGTGTTCTGGAAAACACTTTCGCTTAAACAAATCTAATAAAATTCTAAAAATGTGGAATAACACAAAATAAATATTTGTTTAAGAATTAAAAAAATGCATTTAATTAGTTACTATAAAAAACATCAACAAATTACCCAGAACTGCCAATTTTATTTATTAGACCCTTAATAAACTCTTGCTATTTTCAACATCTTTGATGTCTTATAAAACTTGTTCATCAGTGCTTAAATACATTATGAAAACTAATTACATGCACCGGTTAGCTCTTCAGAAATTCTAAAAAAAATCTCTTTAACTTTCATCGCAATTTGAGCCTCAGCCAATTCTATGCCACTGGGAAATTTGCGTTTGTTTTGCCTGCCAAATACAAGAACAGGCCCCTCTTTGGGTATCTGGTTTGATATGAATTTTAATGGCCTTGTGCATGGTTGAAACGATTTATGATGCGCCACGCACGCGGTTAATTAGACACAGCAGCGGAGAAAAAAAACACAAAAACAAAATTGAGGCCACAGCTGAGATGGGGCGGAATCTGATGGGGGCCGTTATCCTTTTCAATGTCACCCACACAGACTTCCCACATATATAACGCATCATGTGTTTTATCTATGGCGCTCAGATTTCACTTGGTAGGGGGAGTTCTGGCTTGGTTAAGTTTCCTGCCTGTTTTCGGGGGACTTTGCTTGCTTCTCCGCTCCCTCGAGTTGTTTCAACGTCAACTTGCCGCTTATATCATTTAATCTTTAATATCCTTTCTTAGCGTCGACTTTGGTCTTTTGGCGTTCGCCGCTGTTTTTGTTGTGTCCTATGTGACGTTTTGTCTTACGCATATGTACATACAGATGGGGTTAAAGTTGTAGAAGTAGAGCTCGGAAAAGTCATAGGGAAAATAGAAAATCAGAAATATTTACATTAGGAAATATAACTCAGTAAAAGTAGAGCATGCATTTTTTGTATTTTGTTATCTTAAAGTTTTTATGTAAGTATAGTTATTATATTTTGATTTCTTTTCATGAATACTTTATGAATGCTATTATTTTGATCGAAACTGTACTTGAAAAAGCTCCCATGTTTTGGGTGGGCTTCAAGAAAGTCTTGCCTAGATTTATCACTTGCCAGAGTTATACATACATACAAGCATACATGGGTTTGTTGTCTTTTTTCTGCTGTTACTTCATGGCCACATGGCTTGGTATGCTCTGATTCTCATCTTCATCTCGCATTGTCGGGAATTTGTTTGTGTGTTCTGTGTTCGTGGCATTAACAGGGAGCAGCCAAAAATATCTTTATGCCTCATAAGTTTAATTTGGCGCAAATTGTTTTTATTTGCCCAGTCGCCAAAGCCAAACAGCAACAAAAACGACAACGACAACAGCGAAAAAGAGAAGGATTGGGCTCAACCGCTGAGTGGGAAAGAGATGGGAATGTAGTGCCTAGGGTTGCCACATGCATGTGTGAAGCAACAAAATGGCCGCCATGGTTTTTTGGTTTTTTTCGGCAACGTTCTGGCATTTCTACAAATTCTTTTTGAATGTCATTAGTATAATTGAAAAAGCCATTGGCAAAAGGCCAACAAACCTCAAAAAAGGGTAAAATCAACCAAGACAACAACCAAACTAAAAACTAACTGCACAACGTGGCCGATGCGACACGCGAAATCCAATAAAAATTTTTGTACAATTTTTTCCGCTTTGTGTTTGTTGCCGTTGTCCTGGAAAGTTTAGCGACTTTAGCTGCCTTGATAAAACGACAGCCGCAACAAAAACAAGCTGGAAAAAAGCATACCCAAAGGATACCCAAGAGTTCCACATACATACATGTGCATAAATTTAGCAGTTGACATCGAGCAAATGTACATGAGATATTGCTTAGAATAACTATCAGCATGAGTTATAGAGTGTACATCTATGTGGAGTTGTTTATGCCGAGATTGCAGCGACACGATATGCAAAATATCGAAAAGTAGAATGTCTAGCCGGTAGGAAATGCCTCAGTTCAGAAGGTTTGCGGAAAGGTATAAAGGCTTTAATGTGTTCTACATTTAGGTTGAGGGTTTTTATTTTTTCTTCTTGCTAAAACATATCACAAGCAAATTAATTAATAACTTATCAATTTAATTTATTGATCAATTTAAGTGATTATAATCATACATTCTAAACATAAACATTCCTAGACCTTGGTATTGTTTAAATCCCTTAATTTATCGTATTTATTACTTTCTCCATTTCCGAACATGTTACGCAATCACCCCTCGCTTTGAATTAGAACTCAAATTGGCAAGAACTTTTGAAAACACTTGTTCAACATTAAAGACACACATAAATTTAAATTGATTTGTGGACATAAATTAAACGTCTGCCAGTTTTGAGGGGCTAAGCAACATTACCTCGTTTTGGAAGGACAGTCTTATGTAAGCACACAATTTATAGCTGCTATTTGGATCGACATTGTTTCCCCACTTTGTGTGTGCAATAGTCTTCAATATTTTGCAACATCAAAAAGGATGAAAATAAATAGCATTTTCTGATAAGAAAATATGTGATGGACATTCGAGGCGGGGGGAGTAGGGCAAGAGGCTAGAAAAACTAATACATTTAACCCAAATATGCGAGACATGAAAAGCAAAGAGCTCCGAGTACTTCCGCTCTCCTGCATCCTCGATTTTCCCTATTCTTTGCAGCCCCTTCAGGTTTTTGCCATAATATTATTAGAGAGAAATTTTATGTAAATAGTTGGATACAAGTTTATTACGGTCTTTATCAATTGATTTGATCTTAAGCACTCTTGTGTATATTTATTACACAGACTAGGCAAGGAAGCTGCACGGAAATCACAGTACACAGCAGCACTTCCGGCTCCCCCGTAATTTCCTCCCACACATATAGCCCAAAAATGTTATGTAAGTTCAATAAAAAGAGTGCAGACTATCTCTATCTGTCCCTGTTTCCCCTTCTATGCAATGTATCGTCTTTCGCAAAGCTCTTAACTGATTGTTTGTCTTGCCAAATGCCTCTTTCTCCGCTTTCTCCACATCTTTCTCTTTGGCTACTTGGCAAAATATTTCTCAACTATTTTCTATATTAGAAAACACAATCCAAACTGGGCATACACAAAGGTGCAACTATGTATGGAGTCTCAGTGTTCCTTGTTGATATTTATTTGAATCTTGACTGTCTCCTACAATCCATGTACCAAACTCATACACAAAGATAAACATAAAGAAAAATGTTACTCTAAAATATAAAATGGCTTTCTTGAAATTTATCTAAAAAGTTAAAAGCGCAATATTTTTAATATATTTTATTTTAAACTTTTCCAAATTCCAACCGAATGTCCATTCACACATTTACATTATTTTAACTTTCCTAAAAAGTTTTAATAAAGTTAAAAACACAATGCTCTATAGTTAGGTTTTTTATAAATTTGTACAATCTGTAAAATAATTCGGGAATTAAGGTTGCCATCCAAAAATTGTTTGTTAATATTAAACCATTTCGTTAAAAAAACCCAACATATTACAAATAATTTAATCACTTTTTTTTCTGCGTGCACGTGTTTATCTTGTCTACATGTGTGTGAGTGTCCCTGACTCCCTTTTACCGAAAAGCGAATTTCATTTGAAATTGAACTTGTTTTTGCGCCAATAAATTGTATAGCCAAAGTATTTTGATTGCGTTCGAGTGGGGTTATCCCCACCCCCACCCCCACATCCCATCTAAGGACCTGTGCTCCTGTGTATTTCCGGTTCACAAATGGAACAACAAGAAGAACTAAAAACCTAAATGCCGAGGCAATAGGCTAAAGTAAATCAACAGTAAAAGCAACCGAGCAAGTAAAAGGGAATAAAAGGGAGGCTCGTATGAGGTTAGCAAGTTTAACTAAAAGTTGTTCTGTTTTATTTTTTGTTTGGCTCTTTCATTCGTTTTATTAGTGCCAGGGATATGGAGAGTAAAACTCGTTTGAGCAATTCAAATAAATGCCACCATTTATTTGTTGAGGGCGTCAAAGGAAAAGTTAATGTACACTCAAAAAAAAATTTTAGAAAATCGCCTATGGATTTGCTTTACTGGCGATTTTTTTCTATATTTCTGGAATATTTCTTGAATTTAATGAATTTTGATTAATTGGAAGAAAATTTTCTTTACCAGTAGAAAATTTTTTTATTTTAAAGAAAAAAATCGCCAGTGAAGCAAATCCATAGGCGATTTTCTAAAATTCAGGGCGATTCATTTTCTGAGTGTACTAATTTCTCAATTGCGAATAGTGAAAATAGTCGAACACGAGAACAAACTGGATAGAACCAGCAATAAAAAAAATGGTATTAACGAAGCTTCGTTACACTTTTTCAAAAATCAAATATGCTTTTTGAAAATGCATGAAAATCATTTTCTACAAGGGTATGATTTAGTTCCTGTCTAAGAACTTCTAAGCTTATATGCCCAAAATATGATTATTATTTAAGTTCTTCAACAATTATAAGTTTAGCCAATCAAAATGTGCTGATAAATTAAATTCCGTTTAATATCCATTCAATTCATCCAGCAAACTTTTCGATCTCCACAAAATAACCAATCGAACTCTTTATATTTCGGCAAATCCTAAATACCCATAAATACCCTTACCCTGCCCCTTTCCCTGCAAAAGTTCTGTGCATCAGGAAAAGTTTTCTGCTTGTGGCTTTAAAACTAAACAGCGCACTTATCTTATTGAGCAGCAGCATCCTCAAACCCATAGCCATCATCATCATCATCATTATCGTCATTCAGAGCCACATCGAAAACTACGCCAAAAACTATAAGGAAAGAGCAACATTGAAGAAAACTCGCCAAAACTTGGCCAAAAGCGACTTTGAATGGTAGAAGGAGTGGAGACGGGCCATAATAATACTCATTTACAGCATTACCGCATTTTGAAGGACCAAACCGAAGGCAGGACCTTCGTTTAGGGCTGACTCTTCGATTGGTATGCTTGGCTTTTACGCTTTGTTGGCCTGGTGCAAACAAACAAATCAACTTTGGATAATTATTGCACATCAATCGTTCCCCCTAACCTTCTACACTAAAAAAATCACTATAGATGAATGAAAACGAAATCCCTTGATTGACTATCAAAAATGTAATAAAACAATTACTTAAAAAGCTTTTTGGCTCCATGTTTAATAAGTGACAAAAAATAATTTATTTCCAAATGAAAAAAGGTCAGTAACAACTGCTTGTAAAAATTACCAATTGCTGATGAATAGGGCTAATATTTTCTGAGTGTACCAGGGCAAGTTTCGGCTGGAACAAAACAGGCAGGCTGGCAAAGGATGGTTAAAGGTTGCTGATGAGAATGGGGTCAGGGGCAGCACTTTCGAGTTTTGCCTTCCGTTGAGTTGAGTTGCACTGCAGCAGAGCAAATGCCCCGAGGATTCCCTACTTCCCTCTCTTTCACCGCCCCTCTATCCGTCTCTTTCGCCTTTGGTTCCATCACTTGTGCATTGGCGAAAAGTTTTCGGTGCGGTTTTTGCGTACATTTGTCTGATTTGGCAGTCATCATCGGGGGCAGAACACTCTCATCAGAACCCACTGCCCATCAGAGATGTCAGGATGTCAGAGACAAAAATGGATAAATCGATCAAAACTCTGGCAAAAGGGAGATTAAAACATGTAAGGTGCAAAAAATGAACACAGCAATACGTGAAACAATAAGAGGACGTTTTGAATATCAAAACAAAGAAATTTAAGATAACTATTCAGTGTATCGAAAAAATATAAATATAATATGAGAAAAAAATATACATAAAAATATAATTGTTAGGATATATGTTTTGAATTGTTGAAAGTTTTTAAAATTTTTTTATAAGGAAAAACTTTTTAAAATATTTTTTATTCAAAAATCTTTTATAAAATGAGGCTTCAGTGCTTGCCACCCGGTTTCGTCACCTTCCAATCCCCAAGGACATCATCGGCACCATCACCATCTCCATCGAAAGCGCCATCAGCAGGAGCATCCACGATGTCGACATGTCCATGTCATCTCTCCATTGAAATCGTTACGAGCTGTTTCCGTTTCGTTTACAAATTTTCGTGCGGCAATAACCGCAATAGTGCGGGCTCTTTCCCCCCACTTCCCCTATCTCTTTCTGGCGCTGATTGTTGCTATATGGACGGACCTTAACTAATGCAATGCTGCAGAAATGGCACATCATTTGAGACGGTTCGAATTGGGCCATAACTCGCACTGTTAACTTTTACAGCAATGGCATCTAATTGGTAAAACGAAGTCATCGAATGTTTGTCAATGGGAGTATTGCTTTTTGAATTGGTAATGAGGTTTCGAAATGGTAGTGAAAGAACATGACTTTTAGATACAAATATACATTCCATGTCGATGTTTACAGGAATTTTGGCTTTGCAATGAACATTTTTTAGTCTTTTTAGATAAATGTAATCCTCTATAGAAACAAAATATATTATCATATATGATAAAAATGTATGTTGCTTTTAAATAATTTAATTAATATATATTAAGTAAATAATTGCTATTTGCAAATTATCTGTATTTCCTCAAGCTAAAGTTTGCCCTTTTCGTAAAAAACGTAATTAATTTATGTGTTTAAAAAAATAGAAAGACCTTTTGAAGTTGTATTTTTTCTCCACCTAACTTTTTTTTGTGTGAGTATCCAACATCATATTACAGTTACCTCCCACAGCAACATTTTTTATTCCCTTTATGTCGAAACATGTTTAAATAAATTACACGCCCGCTGCAAACCAAGTTAAAACTTTCCCCTGTGACCCACAAACCAAATCAAAAATTAAACGAAAATACAAAAACAGAAACCGAAACAGTAAAAAGCCGAAAACAAAACTTTGATCTAGTTGCTAAACTATTTAAGTAAAGGCAGCTCTCAACCTCTGACCGAGGGCAGAATGAAAACCAGAGCTCAAACGCACGTCTCTAGTTTATTAAATTTGCGGCAACACTTGGCACCAGCAAGAGAGGGGTCGGGAGTCACGGGAGAATCTGAGGGGGCCGGGGGATGAGCCGGGGGAGGAACACTTTGGATGGTTAGCGGACTGCCCCTGACATTTCTGCGGCTCGGCTCAGAGTCATAAAATGATTGCATGCTCTACATAACAAAGCACACACAGGCCCATACCGGAATAAACGTATATATAATATATATATACTTGCAAAACACTTAGTGGCAGGTAGAGCCAAAGAGGCCAGACACTGCCGAAAAATGGGTTATTATCTATATGCAAATCTAGATTAATACTGCTTAAAATACAATAAATTAATTATAATGTGCCCTAAAGTATGCAATACTATTTTTAAAATTGTGCTTGCCCTTCCCAAAATGTTTGTAAATATTGTGTTTTTCATTTATTATAACATCTTAGCATCCTCAAACTATATAAGTACATCTTAAAAATTTAATTTAATTACCAAACATTTTATAATGCACCTCAGTTTATTTGTAAATTTATACAAATAAGATTAAATAACGTCTTAACCCCCAAGTATGTGTGAAAGGGATAGTTGAAAAGAATTTTATGCGAAAATTCCGTTTCGATTACATTTTCTTTCAGTGCATTGCAGAGGCTGTTTCAGGCCTTGCCCAAAAACTCCCAGGCGTCACCATAAACATTACCAAAGCCAACGTCATCAGCACCATCATCATGATCATAGTTCTACCGACCATTAATGATAACATGCCGTTCCTCCCCGATTTCCCCACATTCTTCCTGGTCTGTGTGTGTGGCAAATATGAAATTTATAGTTTTATGATGACTGCTGAGTGTGCCACTGCCAACGCCTTTTACGGCTTCTGGGTTCAACTTAACTTTACGAGCCAGCACAGCCAGCCAGCCGAGGAAGTGAACTAGGAGAAGAATCTGCCCTCGGTTCTTCCCATTTCCCCCCTGCCCCCAACACCTCACCCCCTTTTTTTACCACCCTCGCCACCTAGTGGCATAAATAAAATCATACAACTTGGTTCTTTCGCTCGCCTCCACGTTTATTTCCGCCTACTTGGGCGCCATTGCCATTGCCGTTGCCGATTGCTGCTGTTGCAGCATCTCCCTTCACACGCCCCTGTATCAAAAAATAAACCCCCTTTTTAGTCGTTCCACTGCATCAACATCCTTTACCTTATTTTTCTTCTCACTGCACTCAAAGAACAAATATCGGTCATCATTAAAAATTGGAAAATCATCAGACATTTTCATACACTCAGAAAAAAAATCGCCCTAAATTTTAGAAAATCGCCATACTTTGAAAATCGCCTTGAAATTCAGAAAATATTTCTATTTTTCAGAAATATTTTTCTAAATAATAAGAAAAACTTACCCTGATTATTTCAACTCCTCTTGTTCTCCACTTTTAGAAAAATTTTCTGTTATTCAGAAATTTTTCTTTCAAACTAAGAAAAAATCGCCTTACATTTTAGGAAATTGGCCCAATCGGTAGCCTAGGGGTCTAATGCGAGCGGATTATTTGTTTTCTACGCTTATATTCGGAAGCGTGTGTTCGATCCCACGTCGAGGCGGACATTTTTTGCTTCTTTTTTTTTTTTTTTGCGCATTAAAATGTATACTTTAATACAAATAAGGATTTAGGTAAGCTAACACACACATAATGGATAAATAAGAGTATAAACCTAGAACCCAAGAGAACAGAATGAGAATGTACTTTGTACAGCGCCTCTCGTGATGCTTCCCTGGCGCAGCTAGTAGAGTGTTTGACTGCAAACTGTGAGGTAAGGGGTTCGAATCCCGCGAGAGACCAAAATGTTTTTCTCAAGATAGTAAGTTATTTGATTTTTATGTTTATCATTAATAAATAATATAATAATTTCAGTTATTATTTCAGTTACAATTTAAGATTAAAAGTGTGTTTGTGCACAAGCATCGTGACGTCATCCATGTGTTTAAATAGAGGAGAGAAAAATAAGTTGAGAAACGAGAACCCCAACAACAACACCCCACACCGACAGAGGGGTGGAGTCGGCATAACTCCCGATTCCCCGATTTTTTTTTTCTTCTTCTTATTCAATTTTGAAAAAAACTAACCCTAAATTTTAGAAATTTTTTTTCTAATTTTTAGAAATATTTTTTCTAAAAGGCAAGGCGAGCTGCCTTTGGCTTAAAAAGTATGGCGATTTTCTAAAATTCAGGGCGATTTTTTTTCTGAGTGCATATATTCGAGCAGAGTGAGTGGGATAAAAGGAATTTATAAAGTCGCTAGGACGGCTTCACTTCGTTGGTTGTTTGTGCCTTTAAGCAGATTTCGAATTTAAATCTAATTCTCCACTCTCGACACTGTCATCTGGCATGAGTGACGCATCCTCACTGACTGACAGCTCCACACCAGGACACTAAAGGATATGGGGGCAGAAATGATGGGGGCGGCCATCCTGGTGCTGGGCAATAAAGTATGGAGTGAGTGGCTCTGATGGAGCTGCTATAATGTCAACGGCATGGCCATCGGGATTGGAACAGAGGAGAATGCGGATAATTGATTCGGTTAGGCAGAAGTCCAGATGAGCTACTTGTCCGAAAAGAGATTTTCAAATGGGATGACATGTTTTTGCGTGGTATTTTATTGGAATAAACTTTATGCTATGAACAAACTATTAAACGGGGATCAAAATTGGCCTTTAATATGGATTTTTATTATAACGTCAAAGCGAATAGACATGCAACTATAAAATAAAGAAAAATGAAGGTATATTATAAAAATAATGTATATTTTTAGCATTAAAAAGTTTTAGAATTTTTTTTGATTTTTAAGTAATCTTAATCTTAAATCATTTTAAATAATTGAAGGATTTTGGTATATTTCCAATAGAAAATTTTCAATTATATTTTATAAAACTAAAAATCGTAAAGCTGCTAAGAATATTATGATTTTGGCATTTTTCAGGCTCTACCCATAAACTTGCACCCTTCCCTAAACACTTCAATCGCCCCTCTCCTTTCAACCCATTTCACACACACAATATACAAACAAACCAAACCAGATGATAACAAAAACGAAGGCAAGAAAAAAATGCTAGCAAAATGACTGCAATCTGTCGTCTCAACGCTGATGACATTTTGAGTGAATGAACCAACGAACGAGCCTACTCCTCCCCTTGAAACCATCAAACCCCTGGAAACGGTGCCCCACCTTACCCCGGGCTGTCCTGTTTTTTAACAAATTGGTGTGATCCCAGAGTGACGCGTCATATTCGCAGACACTTTAGCAGGACCCCAGGATCAGGAGGAGAAAAGCAGGAGTACACTTGAAGAAATCATCGATTATTTTTTAACATTTATAGCTAAAACAAAAAATAATTCCAACTGATTTCTGAAAAATGGTTTACTCTTTGCTGATATTTATATTCGTTTTTTTTCCAAGAGTTTTGTCTTTGATGATGAATAATTATATTTCGCTTGGTAGTTTTATTTGAGTATAAATAAACCTCTAATTTTCTTCAGTGGCCTCACTGAAGGGACGCCGACTGATAGAGCGACAGCAGAGAAATTGCAAACGAGTTGAGTCGTTGAGCCAAAAAACCAAAACATACGCAGCATTTATAAGGCAGCCAACAATGAATGCCCCTCCGATCCCCCTTTTCGCCATCCCCCGAAAAGGGCGTTAGAGGTTTCCGAGGGGGTGTGGCATATTGTTAACGCCCACTCAACTCTATGCCATTTTGTATTGATGGCCTGTCTGCCGCACAGCTTTTATATAAAGCCTCCCAGAGATTCCGCTTTGATGTGGGAAGGAGGAGGGTCGCAGCCTTTGGCATCGAATTTCGGTTTCAATTTTTTGTTTTTTTTTCTGTTGTTCTGGTTGGGGTAAACAAATCACTAAACAAAAAGCTCACAATGCAGTTAAAGGCAACGCTGGAGATAAGGAAAGTGCGAAAATTCACCAACAAAATGTTGGCACCAAAAATGCGCTTTAAAGGTTTCATTTCAGTTAGGCTTAAAATGTAATAAATTTGGTAACGAGATGGGAAGCCTTATGAGAAAGTCCAAAACATATAATGTGGATCCTAAAGTAACCACTACTTTTTTAATAATGTCCTACTTCCAATATATTTGTTCGTAGTCCTTCGTTTCTCTTTTTTGACTTTATAAAAATACCCGACAAAAAGTGTATGTGAGGGACTGAAAGAACAAGGCGTCTATTTCCGTCATCAAAACACAGAAGTGAAATTGCTGTAAATTTAATCCGCTTGTGTGTGTGCTTTTTGCTTGTATTTGTGTGGGCCGTCTCGCTTTTGTTGCCCTGACTCTTTCTACGGCTCAATCCCCGGCTCTTTCACCCGCCCACTCCGCCTCTCTTTCACTCTTTGGCAGAACCCGTCAATTTGCACGCGTAAAGTGCGCCATCTAGCGTCGTTTATGCGCACATTTGGCTCACATCAATTTGCGGTGCAGACATTAGCCTTTGCATTTTTTATTAAACGACACCGCGCGACATACCCGGCGTATGCGTAATGCGGTTACTCGCTGTGTTGACGCTACTGATGACTCTGATGATTCCGATGTCGGGGGCAAAATGGCACAATATTAATTGTCGCAGATGCCTCTCATTCTCCGATGCTCTTTATACCCATTTACGGCCGCTATATATGCATGCTACAGTGGTAATTATCGCAAATTATAGATGGGAATATTTGTATAAATAAATGTTTATATAACTTTTATCTTAATAATAAATAAATACCTAGTAACACAATAAAAATCATTTAAAATATTTTACTTAAAATATACAAACTTTTATTTTAAAATTAAATAATACAATTACGTAATAATATATAACTAAGAAATCTAGTAAATTTCCAAAACCCAACTCTTTATCTAAGACTCGGTTTGATCTCTTCTCCCTTTAATCGATTCTTGGTAATCAACTATTTGCAATTTTAGCATGCTGCTCAGATGGTCTCGAATTTCCATTTAAGATTAATTACCGTATCTGAAACCTGCAGTCTGTGACAGACCACTGTGTCATCAGCATCTTTCTCGTCCGCATCTGTGATGCGTCTTTTTGTCTTTGATTAGCCGCAGACATCGGTGGGACTGAGAGTGGGGCCTCGACATGAAGTCAGCTCATTGGAGAAATTACATTTACATATTAAAATATGCCAAATGCAAAAGCCAGACACGACCAGAGGTCGACTTTGGGGCAGGAGGCTTAAGGGGAATCACCGGCCAGGGACTTCGGATGGCCCTTGGTCAATTGACCAGCCATGTGGTGGAGCCTTTGTTGCTGCACTTGCTGTTGTTTATGCATAGGCTATGTGCCACTATCTGCCCCTCTTATGTGAACCGATCGTCCTTTACGAGGCGCCGGCAAAATGTCTAGTCATGCATCTGGGCAAAAGGAAAGGTAAACAGGCAGTGCAGTGAAGTGCAGTTTCCACGTGGTGGGGTAGGAAAGTTTCCAAATAATATAATATATTATCCGATTATCCGAAAATATATTACCAAAAGGGTTTAAGGATTATTCAATATTTTTAAATAATCAAAATATTTTAAAAATATTAAGTATTTCTTCTAGAAATGTAATAGTTTATATTAACGGAACAATGTATTAGTATTAAACCATTTAAATACATGTAGTAAATTGTAAAATAAATTAAAACAGGTGTTGAATTGAAGAATAATAAAACACTTTAAAATGCAGTAATATAATAATCCTATCGAACTCACCGATTCACCCTCGCTTATTCTGCATTTACCCCGATGTTCATTTTGCCTATTTTGTTATTGCTCCCGACTATTGCGCATATTATGCAAAATTGTTTATGCAAATATTGCAAAAAAGAATTAATTTATTTGACTTCCATGCTAATTTACGAGCCAATAAATGCAGGCGATGCAGGGAGGTCTACGGGGCTATTGTTAATTTATTGGTATTTCCCCCTGATTGCTGGGGCCATTTTCAGCCCCCGTTTTTTGGACTACCCCCGATATGTGTGTAGACACATTTTAAATTTAAGCCAGGCCAACCATACAGAGGCACAACAAAAATATACTGTAGAAAATTATAACGCATTGGCCCCGAAAAATCAACAGCTGCCATCCCACAAAAACCAAACAAACCGCATGTCCATGGCCCCCGAAAATCCACCCCTCTTTGGAATTCTAACTGAGTTGGCTGACCGAAAGTCTAAACGGCATTGACCGCATAAGAGTTAGGAGGAATACCAGGGGCCGAAGGGGTTACCAATTTAAAAATTTCCACAGCCGCCAAAAAATCAAAGTTGAGAAGCAGCCAAGCGTTTGCACTGCGTTCCGTAGGCGGTCAACCGATGGGCGGGCTTTTTTGAGGCTATGGCAAAAATCAACATCCAACCAGGACCTTCCTCGCTGGCCATGAAATGCGGTTTTCGAACCGAACCACCATTTGAAATTAAAACGAGGTTTCCAACCGTAGTTTAGCACTATAGGGGACATTGTTGAAAACTCCACTTGAAACGGGTTAACAAATCGGTTTTGGAAGCTGTTGGGTTGGATTAATTTGAAATAAAAGCTTGAGACGTGCAGGTAGTTTTCAGTTTGAGACAATAGAATTTTAAATTGAACGATTTTGGAAACTTTTATTTCCACTAGTTTAGTTGTTTATTAGCTTCTATGAAGAGCCTCGGACTTTTAAAAATTATTAACATAGTTGTTTTTAGTTTAATTTAACAATTTATTGTGACTAATATTTCGATACGAAAGCCTTAAAAATTTTTTACTTTCTTACTTCTCAAAAAATTACAGCTTTCGACACTGCCTACAGCCAAAAATAATATTTGTAACATGGACTATTGGCCAATTTCCGGCATATCCGACGCGGAGCTGCGTTAGAAATGAACCAAAACTTAATTACTGAAAATTTATATATCCTAAACCCCTTCTGCGGTTTTTGGTGAACTGCTTCTTTTGCTGGCTGAAAATGTGCATGTGCCACGCCCCCCAGACACCCGCCCACTCTCGCGGTTCTCTATTCAGCAAATTGTTTACAATTGTCAAACAGGCTGGCCACGGTTTTTGCGGTCAGCGCCGCTTTTAATAAGGTGAAAAATGGCGAGCACAAATGTCGTCGGGGTTCACAGCCTGCCCTCTCTTTCACTCAACATCCTTCGCGGGGTTTTTGTTTAATGCTGCATAATTTTAGGCGTTAAAAAAACAGCTGCAAAAGCAACAGCAGAAGCGGTAGCAACAAAAACAAAATAAAATTGCCGGTGTTTGTGCTTTCGTAACGCCCTCATCAAATATTCAAACGGTAGCCGGGTTGTCCCTTACAAACACGCACACACAAATACCCACAACACTGAGAAAAAATACAGGCATAATTTATTTTAACTAATTATTATTTATTTTATTTCTTTTGTATTCTTAGGTGGTACTTAAGAGATTTTAAATTACTTTAAAAGACTGTAAAGATACACCCAAAAAAAAAACCGAAAGTTTACAGTTAATACGCGTTGTATTAAAAGTATACTACAGCTAGTATCAAACTGTCAGTATTAATTTAAAACTAAATAATGTAAGGAGCAGACTCAATAGTGTTAAGTTAAGACTAAATAGTGTTAAGTTTATGTCCTGAGTTTAATTTCTATACCGAAGTTTTCGGTTTTCGTTCCTGGTGTGAGGCCAGGATGCTCTGGTTTGGAACCTGGACATTTCGAACAGAAAAAGTGTTACCGCTTTTTAATGCTATTCGGACGCGTTAGAATTTTAAGGGTTTTACATTAGTGTATTTTGTAAACGACGCTGCGGTCTGTTTAAGGTTTGTTTGTGAAAATTACTTGTGAAAATTTTAATATTTGCTTATTTTGGGCTTATTTGAAATGTAAGTACATTTAAATTGTGTCTTAGTCCATAACTAATGAGTAAATTCTTTTATTTTTACTGACACCACCTTGAATTGCGCTCCAGATGCCGGGAAACTAAGGATCTTGCTATTGGCTTGCATTTTTTCTGACCGCGGCCAGCGCAATGTTTACTTCAATATCCGGTGTTCATCTGGACGGCGACCACTCTGGAGATGATCAGCGACATAAGCGGTAAAACTGCATTTGCCCAAATATGCATACACACGTACATATTTTGTACATGTATTGTATTTATGTTTATTTGTTAAATTAAAAATTACCTTCAGTAATTTATAAAAATGTAAAAAATATTTTTAATAATATATGAAAAGTACAGAACAACATTTTTTGAATTTTGTCTCTTTTATACGGGGTATAATATTTATACTGGCATTATACTAAATAGTATACAAAATAAACTAGCACCCTAAATTTCAGTACACTGAGTGAGTATAAACTGTACACTCGTTAGTTTAAACTTGACAACTTCGAAAGTTTCATTTTTATACTTTCGAAGTCCATTAGTTTAATACTCAGAGTATCGAGAAATTTTTGACACTCAATAGTTTACTTTTAATGTAGAAATAGTTTAGTTTCTATGATCATTTTTTTTTGGGTGTACTGTAATAGTTCTTAAAAACTCAAAAATTGATTTATTTTTGACATGTTTTGGATTTGAATTGTCTCATTATCTCTTAGGCACCAGCTTATATTCTTATCGATTTCTGTGGCAGTATATTTTAAATTTTTTTCTCTGTGTAACTAACACACACAACGAACGAATGGGCGGGTAAAAAAACGGCGTCAACAAAAGCCATCATAACAATTAATTTTGAAAACACGTGTAGATTGCTTTTTGCGGTTAGCAGCAGGACGTTCTCGGGCAAAAGGGGGAGTGGCCGAAAAGGGGAGAACAAGCGGTCTAAAAATGCCAACGCGCGACATCTCGACCTCTCGCATGGGTGGGCAATCATAAAACACTTTAAGCATGTTTTCCTGCTAGTTTATTAGTGTAAAACCCCTTTTTCTGTCCAGCCAGACCGCCTCTCAATCCTCTTAATTCAATGTCAACGGAAGTGTCCACTTTCTGATGCTCTCCTTGCAGGAAAATGATTTTCAGATTGTGGGTAAAGTCCTCAATGGAAATGAAATTCAGGGAAATGTTTTAAAACCTGGAAATCCCAAGGAATCCTTTCGGCAATCTATCCTTAAGCGATTAATGGTACGGTTGGCTGCTCTAACATTGGTTAATTAACAAAGAAGTCCTCAAGCTAAATTCTTAACATATGTTTTCTTGATTGGATAACTTGTCTACTAATGGTTTTGTGAGAACAATTTAGAAATTGTATTATAATGTCATGTTTGGCACGATAATATTTAATGTGTGGTTTTAAAATGTGTATTAAATATTGCAAAATTATTACTTACTTATTACATTTAGCAATAATTTCAATAATTGTTTAGAATAATTGATTTTCATAAAGCATTAGGTCCATTTTTTAGAAACATATTTATTTAAAATATAAGTAATATGTATTAAACAACTAACATGATTTAAATATATTTCATAATTTTGTTGCAAGCAACTTCAAAAAAATCTTTACCCATTTTGTAGAGTATTTAATATGGCTCGCCAGAAATCCACTGCTATATATAATATTTTTCCAACTTGTATCATTAAAATGCCCAGCTCAGACCGCCCGTGGCTGGTCGTCTGCAATTTCTGTCGGCTAGGAAAATGCCCCAATGGGTTTCCCTCTCTGCCTTTGACGTCTGGTCATGGCATCGATGACTCCTACTTTCAGATTTATTATAATTTCCTCTTTGCCCCCGCTGCTTTTTCTATGTTTGCTAAATAATTAATTCGTGTTGTTCTTTCTGCACATTCGCTCGACTTGGGCTAAATAATTTTTCGGCACATATTATGGCCTATTGAAATAATTTGCATAACATGGCCAAAGGCTATGGAATGGACAAACAGCATATGCTGGCAGACGGACGGGCCAGACGTCCCGAAAGGGGCCAGAAATGCCAGACAGACGCTGCGGTCCTCCGGTTCTCCGGTTCTCCAGCCAGCTGCTTGAGGCATTCCGGCGGAGGCCACAAAGTCAACGGCTACGTATAATTTATATGCAAATACACACGGTCCAAGTCCGAACACACAAGCCAGAGTACACACATAAACAAAACAAGGAGGAAGTGTACATATGGTCCTCGAACAAACTATATCCTGTAAACAAGCCTAAGCCCATTTTTTCCATTACATTTTTTTAACAGTTTAACTGATTATCGAATACGAAATGCCCGATGGAGAGCTTTTAAAATTTATTTATAGTTATAATAAATTTAATAATAATATAACTTAGTAAACAGTTTATCTAATTTCAATTTGACCACCCGATCTCAATTTTCTTTTTAATTTTAAGCCCCATGTAAAGATTTAAATTTAACAAATCGTCGTATAATTAATGTATATTAATATACTCCACTTTATACTATTTAATATGTTTTAACCATACTACCTTTCACATTGTTCAATTACAGGATATAAAAAGGCGCTGGGAAGGAGTTGAGGAATAAGAAGGAGTCGCCCAACTATGACTCCGAATGTCTATTAAAATTTATTCGAGCGTAAGTACTGGCAAGCGAGAACTGAAAGCTGAAATCATGTTTAGCTCACTCTCACAGAAATGGAAAATATATGCAAAACCAGGTGGGAAAGGGTTGAAAAAAGGGGGTTGGGGAATCAACTAAATGCTAAATAATCAAATGTACGCAGGTAAGGTACACGCAGTAAAAGAAGGTCGACAACAAGCCAAAGGAATATGAATGCTATCAAGCGGGAGGTGGTTGATAACTTATGGTTGTGATTCAAGAAAAGATGAAATTAATAACTGTTTAAGAAAGTAATGAGGAAATAATGTTTTGAAAACCAAGACGAGTTTCTATGTTTTCTAATTTTTTTGCGTAAACCTAAATCGAAATATTAAATAGTGATATTTGAAAGGAAATTGACTATAAAAGCTGAATCACTTCAATAGAATCTAGGAATATTATTAAAAAGTGTGAGATATTTAATTCTTAACCCCTTGAAACTGTTTGATTAACCCTTACAGCAAAAGGCAACCACAACAAAGTGTTGTTGCTCTCCGGCCAAGGAGAGTTAGGTGCTAAACAGGGCATGGCGAGGCTCAGTTGAGAGCAGTTCAGCTCAGCTTCTTCATGGCTTAGAAGCTACTGCCACAGCATGCTAACTAGTACACTGGGAAAAAATGTAATTAATATGGCACTTGGAACATATCTTTATTATATTTCAGAAATTATAAAAATAAAAAATAAAACAATATATTCTTAATTTATTTTGATGATTATAGCAATAAAGGAAACCAATTAATAGTACATTTTAATTTTCCTAGGAACGTTTTTTCACTGTGCTGGTAACTGTTGTACCAACTGCATATATATGCATGAACATCTCCACGTTTTTGTTCGCTTGTCAGGGGAGGAACAAAAGCTGGACAGCCGTGGATGGCTGGGGATACAACTTTGTAAGTAGTTTAATTAAATTAATAAAACTTAAAGCTCGGGGAGAGAGGGCATCGCGCTGTGCTGGCAAACCTCTGACAGGCCGAAGTCGGGCGTGGATAAGGCGAGTCCTTCAAAAGTCGCGCAGGACACTCGCATAAAAGTTGACTTTGGCTTTGCCTTCGGTTGGGGGAATGGGAATGTGGGGGAATCAGAGGCAGGGGACAGCTGAAGACGGCAAACAAATGCAAGCAATGACGGGTAAAGTGCTCGTTGCGTATTTTAATTTGGTTTAAAAACATTGTTTCGCACAAATCCCTCAAGTGTACGTCATTCCACCTCTGACGTCACGTCACATCGTCGAGTAACTTTTCATTCTGTCTCCCTTGCTCTTACTCAGAGTGTCTGATTTTATACCCTTGCAAAGGGAACTAATATATTTACTACAATTTGTGTTTTACTTAAAGAGGTATATTTTTTAAGGGCATGTACTTAAGACCTTGAATAATATTAAGCAACTTTCATTTCTGTGTTTAAAAAAAGGCAAGATAATAAAAAGCTGTAAAGATTTTATAAGCTCTTTAAAAGGTATCTAAAATCATTAATTTTTTTACCCTTTTTTTTAGAGTAGTAATTTCTGCAAGAAGAACAATTTATAACTCGCATTTAATTTCTCAATGCTACAAAATTTTTTTATTATTTTACTAACCTAGCAAAATTAAAAGGACCAAATGAAATTATTGTTTGCATTTGGAAATAACAGAACAAAATACAGATCAACATGTTGAATTTTATTAGATCGTAAAATGGGTTGTGGAATTTTAAATAACTTAAGCCTTATGAAACTGTTAATTAAATAATTTTTTTTTATAAGGCATTATAAACTTCGCCATAGGATTTTATTCCTTGCTCCTTGTTTCTTCTCTGTTTGTCTTTTTGTGTGTGTATTGTGACAGCAGCGTAAAAACCGCGTTGACAGCCCGGCAAGGGAAATGGGAATTGGGCGTGGGGAAAATCTAAGGGGGAGGGGGTCGGGAAATTCAGACAGGGGCTGAGTGCAGCACCAACTGCAAATGTAAGAAATGTAAATTGTGCAGCTTTTGGCGTGCACTTTATTCGTTCTTGTTGCATTCACGTGCAAAAATGTTCATGAGCTCGAGCAAACCCCCAACAAAAGATGACAGCCAGGGGGTTAAAACGGGGAGGCAGGATTTTAGCTGCTGCTTCATAATGAACTCAAAAACCAACTCATAATTAAACGGGGAGTTATGCGACATGGACCAGCGGTCGATGCTTGGGGTCATGGGTCATGGCGAGAGAGCATTTTTCTAGCTTTCGCCCAGTTGGACTGCAACCAAAAAGTCTCGTAAATACTAGAGATACGACAAAACAGGAAAATGGGGAAAGATGTGTTTGGTTTATTCAACCACAGAGAAGATTGACTGGAACAGTCCCCAAAGCAATATGTTTTGGGCTGGGAGTATCTGAAATGATGGCCCAGAGAGCTGCAACTAATTGTTGGTCGTAAAGACTTAATTTCAAGTGGTTCTCGGTGATCTCTGGTGAAAATTGTATTTATTAAAGACCAAACACTTAAGTTCTTCAACATTAAATTTTTCTTCCTTTTCATTAAGTTAAATATATATGATTCAAAGAAATCCTATCAAATTAATGATGTTTGCAGACTGCCAATTTCCATAATCTTAACTTTTAGTAAATATCTGGCGCTTGCGGAATTTATGCCAATTTAGTCCATTATATTCGGGCATCTTGCAAATCCTTAACCATCCCAGTTGGTTACTGGCACTTCACCAAAAAATCCAGCAAGCCGGCAAGCGCCTAACAAGCGAATCCACTTAAGTTACCAAGGCCAATCCCCCAGAATTCGAATTCGCGATGAGCGCTCTCTTCAAATAAGCATTTTGCACAGCACAACAGTACGGGTAAAGTAGAAAAAAAAGTGGCAATGGAAAACTCTGAGGGAGCACAAAAGCTTTTCTCACACTTTTTTCTTTATTTTTTATTATTTGTCCGACCTCATTTCACGGCAAAAGGCGCCAAGAAGAACTTTCACCATGCCACAAAACGCAACTCATTAAAAAGATCACCGCACCGGGCGGGCAACCAACGCAACCGACGGAAACGGCAAAGGACCTGCAGAGAAAGGACGATGACGCCGTCCCGAACAATCGAACAATATCAACGCCCCACTGCAATCCTTAGCTTGAAAACAGAGGGAATAACAGATGACTGCTGGGAAAACCGTAATACTCTCAGTAAATGGTAGGATTAAAAAGAATGCATTTTAAAATTAAGTAATGACTGACAGAAGGAATCTGTATAGTGGATATAGCTGATCTGAAAAAGATCCCTTGCGTTTAACGACCTACTTTTAGCTGTATAAACCAAGTTATAAGTACTGAATTATTTCTTTTTGTCGAATCTAACATTTTTTGTTTAACTTTCACTTCCATTAATTTAATCTTTTGGCTTAAGACATTTTTAATATGGAAATTATTTATCTGAAATTAACCCTATTAGCCAACTCTAAACTGTAAAGAGGTTTTAGGTTAACCTGTTGAATTTAAAAATTAATTAAAAATAAATAATTTTTTTCCATTAATTAATTTAAAATTCATCGAAATCCCGGAACACCAACTTTGCCACCTAATATCTAGGGTATTCCAAACTGGCACAAAGTTGCAGACAAAAGACCGCAAGCCAGAGGGGGCAGCTGCCAAACAGGACACACTGCCACCCACACAAAAAAAATTAGGGCACTTACGCGTGTTGGCGTAAAAAAGCAGCAAACTTTCCTTGAATCCCGAGTCCCCAGCCCCGCCCACCACTTTCGGCTCTTGAACATGGCAAGTCTTAAGCAAATGTCAGCCAGCCCGATGATGACCCTACTTTTTTGAAAATGTGTCAGAGCTACAAGTGAAGAGCAACTGTTGCAAAAGGCCCCACGCCGAAGTGGGCGGTGGGTGGTGGGTGGACTTTGGGGGGCGCCGGGATCGAGTGGGTGGCGCCATTCGTCTGGTTGCTGCTGTTGCATAAATATTCAAAGCTTTTACATGACTGCAGGCTGGCTAAAAATGTGCAACAGCGAAAAACGAGGTGGTGGGTGGTGGGGTGGGGGTGGTTTGGGCGGCTTGGAGGTCGGCGGTGATGAGTGGGTTTAGTGGCGAGGTTGGATGATGACGATGATGACTGCATAGCCAACTCTGGCCCCGCAAAAGGCTACTTGTTGAGTGGGTGGCTTTGAAAATATAGTATTTAAACTAATTGGAGATTATATTGATTTTCTTTTTAAAAGCAAGCAAGTAAAATATTCATTCTGTCCTTAAATCATTTTAAACACTTTAAATACTTTTGGAAAATCTTCTGATTTTTGTCTAAAAGTCTGGCTCATTTGCTGCTCACAATTATTTTGGGATTAGTAAAAACAATTTAAATAACACATCATTGGTTTAGACCATTTTTGTTAGCATAAATACTAAGTCCTAACCAATAAGTGAAATCATAATTATTACAATATTTGATGGAATGGTTTTAATTAGTCTGTTTTTTTCAGTTTAAATTTTTAAGTTTAAACATTATGTACTTTGTTTCAAATAATTAAGAAAAATATAGGAAAATATACCGCTATTAATGGCAGGGTCTATGTACATATTTTTCTGATTCCACCCTCGCTAAGCCCTGGCGTAAAATTGTGTTCCTGTGTACGCGTTCTAGCAATATAAAAACGCAACAGCAACAGCGTCAGCCACTACAACTACAACTACAGCTGCAAGTGCAACAACGGTGGCCAACTGACAGAGAGAGCACTAAAAACAGGCTGCGGCGGCAAAGGACGAACGACAGGGGGACAGGAGGACAGACAGGACTCGCAGGACTGACAGCCTTTGCCGTCTGTCCGCTCTGTCAGGAGCAACTGTCAACGAGCTGGCAACCACTTAAAGCCTTCAAAATGGCGCAAGTTTAAATTAAAATTTTTTGAAGTACACATCGCCGACACCCAGCAGCAACCAAGTGGCAGCAGCAACAGCAACAGCACAGCAGCGACATCATAGCGGCAGCAGCAACACATCACAGCAGAACCAACAAGGCTTCGGCAGCGGCTTTTTTGGATACAAGGCAAAACTTTCATGTAATTTCGCGTTGGTGAATGCACTTAGCATAAAATCGGCATTGAATTCTGGATAATTCTAAAGCAATAAAAAAATCCAAAACCCTTAAAACTTGTTGCAACCAAAAAGTTCTAAACAAATCTTAGCGAAATTTTACGTTTTTAACTATATAAATCCTTCAAAATGTATTTGCTTTAACTTGAGACATTTAGATGAAAAAAATATAAACATTGAACTTTTAAAATAACTGTAAAATAAATTTTAAATTATTTTGTTATTTACTTTTAATTATATTTTAAATTTACTTTAGGAAATATTTTTCTAGGCCGGTTTTTTGCTGAGTGGGGCTGACAAAATGTGGTAGTTGGGGGATTTGGCGCAGATCTGCCGCAAGTGCATTTGTGAAAAACTTTAACGATTTAGGCTCAACATGTTGGCAAAACAGCAGCAACAACCAGCGCAATTGTTTCAGCTTGCAGCACATTTTATGATGTTTTTTGTTGGTGTCCTTGGACGGCACTTTTAGTGCCACATTGCTGCGAACCGCATTGACAAAAAGTTTACATCTTTCGCCAGAATCGCGACCCGCACAAGAAGCGAATGTGATCTATGCTTTTTTGCCCCCTCGCTTCACGCCGCCCCCTTCAACATTTTTCCCAAGGACGGGGAGCTAAAAACAAACTGGAAAATTTCAAATTCAAGCCGCAGCCGCAGAAAACAGGCTGCACATGCGTTCCCCAAGCTCCGCATCTTGGATGGCAACTTTCCCATTGCAGCACGCAAAAGTTTGTCTTTTGTGCCAGGGATGATGGGAACACTCGAAAAAAATATTATTTTGGGTTCTAGGAATACGGATTTATTTTTAAAAGCATGCAAGAAATAAAAAAATGTTTGATAAAAGATCTTTACAAATTTATTTACTGGAAAACAGGTATCTAATACCCTGTTAAATATTAAGCATAATTTCTAAAGATGTTTATAATAACATATAAAATAAAATCTTACCCATTGTCAGTAATCATCAAATGACTAAAATATTCTTGATAATGAAAACAGAGAAAGAAGAGAAAACACAATAAGCACTTATTTTTCTTAGTGATTTATTGAGCCATAAGGGTATGGGCTGCATGTGCGAGGTGGAGGTCTCAGGTCTTTATGCCACCGCAAGTTTTTACTGCACTTTCTGAACTAACCCGAAAGACCCCGAAATGATGAAGGGAGCGAGCGGGCGAGGCGGGGCGGGGAAATTGGTTGCAGCAGCGGCTAAGGATAAGTAACAACAACAAGGCGGTCAATTCAAATTTTCCCTCGCTCTTTTCCCCATTCAGCCATCTTTCTCCGCCGCAGCTCGACCCCTTTTCCCACTTTCTTCGCCTTTCACCCGCTTTCCAGCTGACACACTCGGGGGCTTTTGTGGCAAAGATTTTCGTGCCGGCAAACTCGCAACTGTCGGAGGAATCACAGTTTATGAATTTACTGGCCACATGGCTAAGCACAAAGCACACAGCACAGCAAGCCGAAATGCAGCAGCTCCAGAGCCTAAATTGCAAAATGAGTTTTGAGGCCCCAAAACAGGCAGAGCAAATATGTTCGGAGGGCAAAAAAGCCAAAATTGTGTTAAGTAAAAGCGCAAAACCAGAGTAGGTTTTGCTTGGAGTATATGTCATAAAGTAAAGCCTAATTTTGTGGCATACTAAAAAAGTTTATCGTTGTAGTTTAATATTAATGCAAATGAGAGATTCAAGTAAAAATCCACTTTAATATTGTGATTTAAAATTTCGAAACTTTTGAGATCTGTTATAAAAAAAGGTACTTCAAAAAGGAAACTATTCATCATTTACCAATTTATTGAACAAACTTTTTTAGAACTATATCATATCATATTAAGGTGAGCCATACTTAGCTTGTTACAAAACTTTGATCTGATCAAAAGCTTATTGAGCAAAAATCGAGACCAAACAATAGCGCAAATTTACTTTACAAGGTTAAATATTTAGTATATGGACTAGGGCCCGAACAATCGGCCGGCTAGCCGCATGTATGGTCAACAACCTCGATGGACAATATCGAGATGTGTGTGTGGATGGCAAACTTCAATCGTCGAGTTCAAGGCAAACAATCGAAAGACACATATCAAACTAACATAATGCGTGGAGCGCCGAGTCTGCCATTGTTCCACCGCCACTGGGAGGACACTCCTCGTCATCATCATCATCAACGTCATCATCCTGATTATTCCCAGAATCTCGGAATCTCTGGAAATTCTCCCCGGCAGGCGGGTAAACAGAAGCCGGGCTGCTGGCACTGATAGGCACACATGCTGGCATACAAGGTACACAGAAAATTTGTTTTAGAGACACAACTCTCCAAAGCAGAAAGCCAAGGCATTAGCGTCCATCTCCACAGACCGCCACTCACCCCAATTTAAAGTCCTTCATCGCAAAACTTTACCAACTTTTCCAGTGGGCGGAAAGATAGAGAGTCCTAAAAAAGGTAACAAGCACAGCAGAAAACAGACCAGAGCCCCCAAGAGATCTCGTCTTTTTCTCCGTTTCTCCGGAAGCCGGGACGAAACTCTCGCCCGAAGAGCAGTTGAGAAATTTGCAACACCTGGCAAAAGTTTTTAATTATATTATGGTACAAACTATACATAGGAAGGGACATTTTTGGCATCACAGCTGTCAGCTTACACAGGCAAAAAATATTGATTGGGGGCTAAGGAAATCCCCAGAGTGAATCGAAAGCTAAATGTTGAGTCTAAATTTGTTTCATACGAATAATTAAGTCTGTAGCCCTGCTTTTATTTAAATGTAAACTTAAAAATAGTTTAATAAAGTGTATTAAAACTTTTGAATAAAAAATCATAAAGGGTTACTTTCTGGTATAGTTAAACCTAAAATTTAAGTTTCTTAGATGCCGTATATTCTATAAATAAGAATTTTCAATTACAAGTTTATAGCCTAATTTTATATATTCAACTACGGTAATTATTTTGTTTTAAAATTTTTTTTTATATTTAGGATGTTTAATGTTAAGTAATTAAGTAAGCTAAAACTGTAGTTTTAAGATATATAAAAACTTTAATAATATTTTAACTTTCACTGACAAATTACCATAAATATTTTAATTAGATATTTTTCTCTATGTAAGTTTGCCTCCAAAAAAAAAGGGATGCTGAGACGGGGCGTGGCTCTGTTGTCTCAGGCAAATTAATTGACACGAATTGATGGGTTTCAATGTCAGAAAGTCCAAAACAGCAGGGCGAGCGAGCGGAAGAGCAAACTTTTTTGATAACTTTTACCTACAATTTGACAAGACGAGCAGACAACGCTGCGTATACGCTATGTACAGGCTAGACCAATTTGAACACGACGCCTTTAATTGGCGTAATTTTGTCATCGATTTAATTAAATGCCCGTACAATGATCCACCGTCCATCGAACCACCCAGCCACCCACCGAAACCACCCATACCGGAAGCATCAACAAACGGAAGTCGAAAAGAAGAGGAAGCGAAAGGGAAGTGGATGTGCGACGGCTCGAGGCGAGAAGTTTGTTTGCAAAGAACTCTTGTGGTTTCCATTGCCTGTTGTTAAACAATTGATTTCTCAATAAATCGTGCATTGCACTGCAGTCTCCTGCGAGAAGTAGACCGAAAGGGCTCGATTGATTGAGAGGGCGATTGCTGGGCTGGGAAGTTGGGCGGCCCCATCAAGCAAAAACAATTAATTACAAATAGCATGTTGACTCGCAAACAAAAAAGGAGTAGATTATTTGCCAGAGAGCGGAAATGGGGACAAGAGTGGGTAATATCTGACGCAAGAACAGTGGGGCGAAGGAAATCTATTAAATGCTTCTCGGAGAATAAGGGCTTTTTTAATATTTAAATCTCTTTTTATTGGAGAAAACTTAGATAATACAAAGGTTATTCAACTTGCTAATTAGTTTATTTATTATAATTTAAAAATGATTTACTATGCTTGACAGGTATTTACAAAGTTGAAACAAAAAAATTCTAATACATTTTTTTTATTTCTTTGTTACAGATTTTTTATGTTATAAGCTTTTTGTCTTTGTCCCAAAAATAGTATTACCGCAAATGAAAACAAATGTTTTCTTTTCTGCCTTAAGCAGTTCTGTAAGCACACACTCACCTTGAAAGTTCATTCATTTCAATTGAGTTCGCTGAAGTTCACGTCCCACATCGATCAATTAATCGGACACATTATCCATGACCTTTGGGCCACTGTCCCCCGTTGGGAAGGTAACAAAAGTCTGTTTCTGAAACTGGCGACAATGTCGAAGGCAGTTGGAACAAAAGTCTAAACAAACGGCACTCGGAGGCACGTAGCCAGGACAGTCAGTCTTCGATGGGATGACTGACTAAGTGACTAAAATGACTGGCAGACAGGACAAAGTCAAGCTGGCCGAAGGAAGAGAAGGGGCTGCCGACTCCTGGCTAGACAATAAACAATTTCGAATCCTTTTAATGCCAATAATGATAAACAAATTCAGCAGAGGCTGAAGTGGAAGCGCTTATTCGTTCCTTCGACGTGAAAGGCAAACAAAAACAGAAGCTGAATCAGGCGCTGGGACACACAGGAAAAAATATCAATTAGGAAACTCATATGCATTCTTATAAAAACTGATTAGGAGTCAAATGTGTTCTTCAAAATTTTGTTGATACTAAAAATATATATTGTTTTAAAGCATGTTTTTAGTTTTTGGGTAATACAAACCTTTGAGTTCTAACCGATTTTGTATCCTACATTTTGGTTTTTTCTTGTTAAATATTTAAAATATTTCTATGGTTGAAAATTTCATTTAAGTCAGTTGGATATGTGATTTTTGTTCCGTGCAGCACCAAAAGCAGCCGAAATGCAAACGGACTAAATGAACGAATCGAGTGAAGTAGTCGAGTGTTTGAGTAACTGCTGCGGGGAGAGCGAAAGGAACACAATGCATCAATATAACACAAAAGTCCTTCAAACAGATTGCTTGGCGCTGGGTGGAGTCCGTCTCATCAACTTAATTTAATCAGACACTCGGTATACGAAAAATGCAGCAAAGAGGAGCAACTCCCTCCACATCCAGGAGTATCCAGGAGTACCACCACCAATCCACCCCTGCAGCCTTCCTATATGCCTACGCATGGACCCACAAAGCTCAGCAGACTGAAGCGGAGGGGATGACGAGTGCACAGAAAAAGCCTACACTGGGAGAAATATTAAGACAATTTTAGCAGGCAATTTAAATAAATTCCTTAAACCCTCGCTTGTTAAATATTTATATTACAACGTTAAATAACTTTTCGCTTCAATTTCTAAAATTAAAAGATTTAGCCATGTTGATCCGTACTCGTATTCTCAGTGTACAGCTGCAGAATGGATGATATAGGGGTAAACTAGTGGCACGAGAGCTGGACCATTCTTGTCTCCTTCGCTATTTCCTTTATGGTACCCTGTAGAAGGGGGTATATTAGGTTATAATGATAACTTTTAACGACAATTTATAAATGCTATCACAATTACACTTCAGAGTCAACTGTACCTATTAATAATTTATAGTATTTATTAATTGGTTCTTAAACTCTAAGCAAACTATGCATATTCTTAAATTAAATATTATTTGACAGTTTTCATTATAGGGCATTCTCTAATCGTTACTCACAAATGGTTAATCTGGCTTTCTTGGTACCGACTCGTTCCTCTCGTCAAGTATTCCAGCAATTTTCCAATTGAAATCATTAAACAATTTGCATTCCACTTGAAAGTTGCGTTAAAATAACAACAGTTTACAGCAGGACACGCCGGATAGAGGAGTGCCACCAACTCAGTGTCCTGTTTTGCCATCGCCATCGCAGTCCGAACAGCCAGACAGTCGGCCAGAAAATGGCCAGGACAATACAATGCGTAGCACATTTCAATTGCTGGCAAAAAAATGTTTGGACTGCGCCTTTGTTGGCCGCAAATTGAGCGACCAGTCCAGACTTTGAAGCAACAAAGTTTAATTACGTGGGGCCAGCAGAACGGCTGGAACAATAAGGGAAAAATTTGTTTACTTTTGAATGCAGCAAATGCGAAATGTTGTGCAAATAATGTGTAGACTAGTGGCATGGGGAATTCGCTTATTAAAAATGTAAAAATCTCATGATTGTTGTTTCAATTACAAAAGATCACAGCTGAGGGAGGAAGACTTCAAAAGAGGCAGCACAAGAACTGGTCCTTTGTTGTGGAATGGCAAAATATTAATAAGCATTGATGGCATTGAAAATGAACAAGGGAAATCCATTTCAAAGTTGTACAAAGTTGTACTTTACAAATTTAACTTAATTTTATGTTTCATTATTAAAAGTTAGTTTTGTTAATAAAGACATTATAGGCGAACAAAATTAAATTGGTTCGACGAATCTGTTAAGCAGGGCATCCCCTGATGGGCATCCTGTGATTAATTTTTACTTTGTTCCACTAATTGATTATCCCCCATTCCGTTTTGCACTCAATTAGAATACCCTTTATAATGCATAAGCCGGCCAGAAGATCCTCCTGTGAAAAAGCTCAGAGCTAAGTCTATCATCGAAATTAATCAACATCGACGGAGCCCCAAATCCTTGTCCCCGAACACAATTGCATTTGGGCAAGACCACTTACTGGATAAGATATTATTAGTGTACCTGAAGCAACAGAGGCATCTGTGGCATCAGCAGCTCAAACTCTTTGACTGCCATACTATGCATAACTAAGCTGAACTTTAGGGTGGTGCACGGCGAATCGGGGTCACCCACTCGGCCAACCACCCAGCAAACAAGGCCAGCCAGCCACCCACACAATCAGGCGGCACTTCGGTTCTCTGTGCATTTCCAATCGAACTGCTCTGCAATTCATCAACTGTCAAATCCCATTTAATTTTAGATTATTGCAAATAATTATAGGGACTGTATTACACGGCAAATATTTAAATATTTCGACATTTTTTAGAATTACACCTACTATTTTATTTATAGTATCAACGATTTCCAGCCATATTTGATTGGTTAATAAATGCTATTAGAATTTCACAATTAAATGTACTCATAATTTTGGTTGTTAAAAAAAAAGTACCCACTTAGGGATTGCAAGACTGTCCATTAGGGTCATTTTTTATTCAAATTTTTTTGTTTTATTCAGTCTCTAAAACTTAAATTTGTTGTAAACTAAAAAACATTTAATTCCTAATAGTGCACTATAAAACTACATTATTAGTGGAAGACAAAGATACAAAATTATGGTTTTCCATTTTCAGTTAAGTCTTATTGAACTTAAAATTAAATTAATTACCTAAATAAAAAAAAATAAAAAATATATGTTAATATATTTGTATATATGGACTTTATCTTTGTCAGTGCAGCCACACACAGGCTCTCGAAGTGGACACGGCCAGGTGAGGTGGTCCATGCCCTATCGGGCACTTATCTCCCATGGCAATAATAACAACAACGGGCGAAACCAGCAGCCGAAGCACTCAAAAGCCACTTGGCTTGACCAATAGAGAAGGGGAGGTCGTAATAGTACCCCGATTCACCAGCCCCACCCACACCCCAACCATCCATCCATCATCCATTATCCATCCCCGAATGGCAGTCAAGGTTGCAATTGTTGTCTGCCTGGACGTCTTTCAAAGAAAGCCCACTGAACCACCTGAACAATGGGATATTAAACAATTGAATGCATCAGATTTTGTGGATGAACTGAAACCTTTGAGACTTAGCAATCGTAGGTGCTATTGCAACTTTGTTATAATACTTATTTAATAAAGTCAAAAACATCGAATTTTATTTGTCAATTAAAGTTATTTTGACCAAAAGCCATAATGTTACATTTAATTTAATACATTTTTAAAAAGTAAGATTATTTTTATTTTAAAATACCGCGTTTAACTCTACCATAAATACAAATATTTTCTTTTTGAAAAATGGCCTTAAATAGCGCATTTAAAGTAAAGTCTGGATGGGACTAATGCCACATCCTTGTCAGGACTTTTCACCTGCTGCTCCACTGTTCCAGAGCCTCGGGAGACAACAATGTACCAATTTGTTGGGTGCACTGAGGCTCGAAAGGAGTGCGTTGGCATGGGCAAAGTGAATACACCTCCAGCTTTCGGTGCTGAATTGTGCTGAGTGCAGCGAATATGCCAAAAGCAGAAAGCTGCATCATCGGACCGGCTCGACCGACCAACCAGCAAACAAACAAACAAACAAACTTTTGTCCAGGCGATTGAAAATTGCTGTGGCATGCTAACAAAACACTTGGCCAGGCCCCTGTTTTGCCAGCTTTTGGCCAGCATTTCGCATTTCGCCCCACCTGCCCCGCTCATTCCTGGCCCAAAAGCCCAGTGTCCGTCTAGATTTATTTACATTTGAATTTTTGAACAAGTTGATGAAACTCCCCGCACATAGCCAGAAAAACTATGGGCCGTCTGCATCTGGTTCAGATCCTGGGTGGCCCGAAAAATCAACAACCAACCATCAATAAAGGTGGCGAATTGCTTTTGTGGCGGCCTTTTGTGTGCATATAATTAAAAATGCTGCAAAAACTACCTCGAAAGGTAAACACAATGAGAGAGAGATGGCAAAAGATAGAGATGGCATCTGTGGAAAGGGTAGGGCAGATGTGGATCTACATGGCAGTTGGGGAGGTTGTACAAACAGACAAAGCGAGCAAATGCAGACGGGTTTGCAGTTTTTGCCAAGTGCTTGCTCAAAAAATTTGTTTGGCCATTAGAAATATTCATGGCTGAAAATTATTCAATTAAAGTTCTCGCAGACACAGACGATGCAAGTTAAACACAGACAGTCAAATACATAATGAGCAGTCAGGCGGTTAGCACACACACACACATTAACACACACGGAAATCGCACACAGAGATATTACACCTAAAAAAAATACATACAAATATATAAATTTTTATATGTGCCATAATAACATTGCTTTGCTAGAAATGATTTAAATAAATTTACATGGGATTTGTAAAAAATATAATAATACTAATTTCTGTGGTTTATCTCTCATTTGTAAGAAAAACCAAAGCAATCAATGGCCATTTTATATACTTTTTTTCAGTGCACACATGCGTGGGAAACCGGATATCCGGGCATGTGCGCGTCGAAAGCCTTGCGAACGCAAACGGCCTGGCAAAATTAACAGCAAATGCGCTTTAAATAGCAACAGCCAAACAATGGCAGCTGCCTCCATCGCCCGTCTCTTTCTCATCCGCCGCCTCGCTCTATTGACCCAGTCAGCCTTTCTGTAGTTAGATAGCGAACGGTCCACAGTGGGTTAGAACCCCTTCAATTTAGTGTATTCTGAAAAAATTAAGTGAATAACTCAAAAAAAGAAACTATTAGATAAGATATAAAGTTGAATTTATAAATATAATAAACTGAATATAATTTCTATAGAGGGGGTAATTGGTTTTTTTAAATATAAAAGAAAACCTAAAAAGTTTTTGAATATTTCCTCTAGATGATAACAAGTTCGAAAATAATGATTTTTAAAATATTATAATCGTAAACTTATTACTGTTATTTCAATAATGGAATGTTTTTCTTTTTGTTTTTGTTTTCTTCTTGTTCTTAGTGAACTTGTATATTACATAGACCATTTATATCATACGTATGATATTAGGTATACCCTTAGAGGCCTACTGTGCGGCCTGCGGGGCGTCAAACGGAACTTCGGTTAGAACGGACATGGAAATGCGAACGAAGGGCTGGAACGAGGAATGTGGGGGCTTGGGCTACAGGACGAGGCTCAAACCAGCAAAAGGAAACTGTAACAGATTAAACTTGGCACTTGGAAAACTGGCATCCACTGATGATGGGTGGGCTTTGGTATATAGTGGGATATACAAGGGGGAGGGAACAATAGATAAGGCTGGGGTTCCAAGGCTAGGGTCAGTGGCAGTATAAAGACGGGCAGATTCGAAATACACGCCAAGCTGATGCCTGCCAACAAATTTGTTGCCACTTCAACAAGGCATACTTAATGTTTCCTGTACTAAAAAAAGGATTAAATAAACTGTCTATATATTAAAATAAAATATAAAAGTTATTATGCAAAGTCAAAAAATTAAAAGAACTTATCAATATGATTTGTATAGTAATTAAAACGTTTAAATGTAGTATAAATGTGTTGTGTCCAGCTCTTGACGTTGTATAAATATTAAAAGCGAACGAATATTTTTTATGAACTAGTGCATTTTTAGAATGTATCTATTTCATAACTTTTGCAGGTTTATCACAAAAGCTGCACAGGTGAGAAAAAAAGGAATGTGGTTGTCAAAATATTTCTATTGACATATTTGCCAGAATTAAATTGCAAAATGAATTTTAGCTGGCCATTAATTAAGTGTAAATGTAAAATGCATGCAATGCAATACCTGCAATTAATTAAGTCTAAATTATGTAATGTCAAATATTGGTAGGTTTTTGTTTTGCGATCTCTTTGGTTAAGTGTGATGCTTTAAAGTTCTCGGCTCAAACAAAATGGAAATTTAATATACACATAGTAAGTAATTAATTAACTGGTAGAACTCTTCACTCACTTTAGATTTTCAGTGGGCTCTTTATTGAGTATTTATAAGCTCGGGTCATGACTTTTCCGTTTTATTAAGTCATTCAACTTATTTGGCCCTCGGCAACACAGTGACTGCTCTTGAATATTACTTATAAGCCGTATGACAATAGAGGCAAACAAAAAATAGTTAATATAAACGTGAACAATGAGCTGTTCCCGGCCGGGTTTCGTAATCTTTTCCTTGTTCAGAGTATCTGTCAGATACCGAGAGATATGAAATGGCTTGGCAGTGGCATTGGTAATGTTATTTGTGCCGCGCGATTGCAAATACTATAATACATATATGTGCCAGCTCGGATATGAGCAGTTTTTAGATTTACACGTATATAAAAGACACATAAAATATATGTACGCAAACAATGAGATGCGGAGGTCGGGCATGATTTTCTGCAAGTCTGCTACTGTATATGCATATATTAGTTATTAATGCGTACGTGTAACGCATATTGAAAATGCCGCAAATGCTGGATCGCTCTCTCCCCCCATATATGTACGTAAATATTATCCCGCAAATTTCTAGGGGTTGTTCGTGGCAGATTTATGTGGTTTTTGCAGCGAAGAATGCATAAATGCTTGCCCCCTTCGCTCAGTTTATATACGAGATTTGTGGCGCGACGACGTTCGGTCCTTGGACCCTATTAAAGATTCATTCATTTTCTGCCAACCCTTTCCAAGTCGGAATTTCCAGCTCCTTCGTGGCGCTTGCGGTTGCACTTACTGCTCTGGAAATCGGAGGAGATGCGATTAGATGAGAAAAGTTCTTTATACAGGATGCGGTTACATAAGTTGGAGATTCTCAGTTCGGTTGGGGATTGCAGTCAATGGTCGCCTTTGATGGACTCCAGTGGCCATGTACTTTGGATTCAAAACTTTTACTTTAAGAACTGCTTAGTGCTTAAAGGACGGAACACCGTGGAACTTTGATTGATTATTTCAATTTGAGAGAAACTTTTGTTCACTTTCTTCGGGAGCCTCACTATGATAGATGGGCTTCAAGTGGGATTACTTTCACTCTTCTAGGAAGCGCAAGTTGTAAATTTAAAGAGATTGGAAGAAAGATATATTTACGGACTGCAGACCAAATTAAATTCAATCTCACTAAAATTTTTTCTTAAAGTTTCTTGTTTGGTTTAATGTAACCGTTACCAAATTTTTTAGTTATTTTTCCAACTTTCTACTTGTTTAGCATTTTCTTTCTTGTCTTAACAACTCCCTTCTCATTACAGCATCCTAGCCTTTGGCAATTCGCTCTTCATTTATTGAATTTTCCAACTTTTTGTGAATTGAAAACGCCAAAAACGAATCCTCATCACTTATTAGTTTTCATATAATTTACAGAAAGCTAGCCAAGACCGAAAAAACTTTTGCCAATTATGAAAACTACAATAAAAATGCAAATTTCGAGCAACTCAAGCAAAATTTCATGACCGCCAGACAAAAAAAAGCTCAAGCGAAACTTTCAAGAGCAGGGAAACGCAAAGTTGTCGGACGAGGGGACGAGGTGGTCCAGAACCAGAACCAGATAAGCCTAACAAATTTTTTAAAATAAATTACAGAGTAGAGCAAACAAATTTGCATATACAAGCGAGGGGCAAAAACCGAAAGAAAGAAGGCGAAAAAAGGTTTCACGCCACAAAGCAAATCAAGGCATTTTTGAAAGGCTCCCCCAACTGAGCCGCACAAAAATGAGTTATTGCACATGTTGGAAAGAGTCGAAAAAGAAGACGAAGTTGAAGTACAAGCCTACACAGAGGAAAATATTGTTGCACCTTTTAATTGTGGGACTTATTAACCATTTGTAAACATTAGATATTAGAGTCAAGGATTTATAAATTTCATATAATAGTTGAATTCTAATAACAAAAGATTAATACTTTCCTTATCCTTATTTTTAAGCTCGTAACACAAAAATAAATATACCTATATTTTAACCTTGCCTTAAAGTTTTGCAAGTTGAATTAAAAAACGTTATTACACACAATTATTTAAAAAATGTTATAGTCTTATTATTTTTATGTTTAAAAAACATCTTAACAGCTTAAATGAAATGTCACTTACTATACTAGTCTTAAAACCAAAAAAAATAATTTGGTATACAAAATTCCGATCCTTTGACCTTCCATATGTTTTGTAGAAAGGCCTTTTGATAAAAAAATCAGAAGATAAGATATTAGGGGGAAATAAACCTAAGTAATAAAATATTTTTAAAATAATATACGTTTGTCGTTATTACATAATTTCTCACAGTGCTCTAGAGGCCGCAACATTTTTGATTATATCAGGGGCAAAAAGGATTTCGGCTATATCCGAAAATGGGAAGCACCGACCCCCGAAAAGAGCGCAAAAATTTCCAGCTATGCGCTTAATAAAGTGACCAAGTGGGTGTCGGTCAAGGGTCAGGGGAAGTGCTCGGGGTCTCGGATTTCGGATTGCGGATCTCGGGGACCTGCGGCTGGAGGGGGAGGGAACCGGGAATAAAGAGGGTCAGGGAAATGTGCTCGAGCACAAACTTTATTAAAACTCTTGAATTAAATGAATTAGTCAACCATATAGCTAAGCTGGGAGCCCAAAAGGAAAAGTCGCTTAACCCGCTCCCCAGTTTCCTTCATCTTTCCATCCCTATACCCCCCTCCTTATCTTTCTCTATCTTTTCGTGGTGCGGCTTGAAAAACAATTTTCGTAAGCAAAAGTGTAATGAGCGTAGAAATGAACTTTAGAGTCGGGTCTCTGGCCCCAAAAGTGGGCGGAAGTCTTAGGCAAGGGTGGGCGTGGCTGGTGGGGGGCAGCAAATTAAATGAAATCCTTGTGGAAGCAACGTCTTTTGGCGGCCAAAAACAGAAAACGAGCAGCGCAAAAAAGGGAAACATTAAAAAATATCAGTGCAGGAAGTAGGAAAAGGTCCTAAATGGTTCACACGAAAAAAAACCAAAATCTAAGACGGGCTGAAAGTTTTTCGTCTTTTTTTCTGTGCAACTGATTTGTACAGTTTTTTCCTTATGATTTCTCTTTTATTTTTTTTAATTTAATCCAAAAGACGTTTGCTAAATTGCTGGTAAAAATGTGGGGAAAACTTGGAATGGGCTTTGTGAAAGCAGATAGAGCAAGGCAACATAAAGGAGAAGAAGGAGATGCATCTTAAAAGGATGACACTAAGCTACTTGCACATTTAAGTGTTTCACAACATGATATACAACAAACTTCAAACCATTTAACTTTCGTCTCATGGGTATTTAAGAAATTTTAATTTGTTTCTATTGAATGAAATATTCTATTTTAATAAAATATTTCTTTTAATTTATTTCTTTAAAAAAAATAGTCTACGATATTTCATTTTTTATTGAATTAAACTAAAGTAATAGCTTACATTTTCCAAGAACTCAACATTTTAATTGCGTTTTGTGTTGTTTGTTATTTTTTAAAAATATTTTGTCTTACCATTTAAATAGTTTGATTCTAAGGTTAAATGCATATTTTGTTAACTAGTGTAATTACGCCTCAGTCTTTTGCCGCCCAAGAATAAAGTCCAGCCAGCCGCCACCGTTGACAACTGTTGGTCAGCCTTCAGCCCACAGCCCCAACTCTTCTTTTGGTCCTTTGCATAGTTTCTGTAAAAATTTCCAAGCAACAACTGGAAATTGAAACTTGATTATGTGCAGAAAGGCAGAAAAAAGTTGAACGAGGGTAGGGAAGTCGCCATTTCCCCTTTTTCTTGGGGCAGGAACGCGTATTTCAGGAGCGATTCATTGCGTGTTGTCCAAGCGTAGAAATTTATGCTCTTTGCCGAAAACTTTGGCCAACGTCTTTTCGTCTACTTCGTCTGTCTGGGCTACTTGGTAAACTATTTACTGGAATTAAGAGCAAGTTCCTTGCATATTTCGGGCCTGAGTGTGTGTTGCACGCTCATAAAAGTTGATAGTTTATGCTTTTGGTGAAATAAACTACACAACACTGCAAAATAATAACTGCGGCAGAGTGGAGCTCTGTGTGCATATTATTTATTCATGGCCAATGCATGCGCAATTAAAATGTTCTGAATTAGTCACAAAATCGATTGGGCCAAATTGGCAGCAGCAGCCAAGCTAAATTCGCAAAACTTCGATGCGGACAAAAAGTTTGCAATAGTAGTTTCATATGCGACAATATACTTATATTTTTCAGCAGATAAATTCTTCCATGTTTATTTATTTCATGTTTATTTTTGGGTATGGAGCTGCGCCAAATTTAATCCGGAGATGGTTTTTATTGCCATTGTGATTTTAGTCGATTGGGTTGAAAAACACAAAAGATATCCGACAATTGATTTTCGTTAGCTGCATTTGATCAAATGAAGCATATTCTAATGGTAAATGTGTGGATGCGATTAAAGGATAAAGAACTTGTCTGACCGTTTTCTTCATTCTTGAAAGAACAATGTCTGGCTAAAAGGATTTATTTTAAATCCCAATTTTATTTTTATATTCATAGATGTGACAGAAACCGTTTGAGAATTAATATATATATGTTCGATGGTAAAATGACGGCTTCATTTGAGGTTAAAAAGCTCAAAAATATTTTTAAAACTTTAAAGCCAAATTTTAATAAGTTCTAGATAAAACTTAAATCCTTTTTGAATACAGTATTCAACTTTTGATAGTTTTTGCAAAATTAAGTAATTTAAAAGATGTGGTCCTAGCATCAATTATCTTATGATGCCAACTATCATTAAATTAAAGTAACATTTAATATTCTTTCGGACAGTAATAAAAAAACTAAATAGCATTATCATGTTTATGGGTTTTATAATATTTAAGTATTTTAGTTTCTAGTAACTAAAATTTGTTTATGCATTTTATTCAATTGCTTGGGCTCTAAAAATCCTTTCTTGCAGACTCATTCTCAATTTCACCTACAGTTTTATTGTTATAGGGGCAAAGTTAAACTTCCCAGAATACCCGTAACCAAAGTTTCGCCTTTTTGAATGCCCAGGCACAGAGCACAGAAATATAATTAAAATTGATCCTGTGCAACCATTAAAAAGCTCTCACGCACTTTTGGCCGAAACTTTGGCTTCCCTTTATGGGCAGCTAACCCATCATCGTTCCCATTCCCAACATCTCGCCCCGACTTTCTCATTCCAGTCGATTTATTGCTCTGACAGCTTCAAAAAATAAAAAATAAAAACGTGGACCGAAAGGAGAAAATTATAAAGGGAACTTTTGTTGGGGAAAACTTTTGCATAATAGACACGCTCTCACTCTCGCCGGCTTACAGATGTGGATACCCCAGGAATGGGGAGTTTAAAGTTCAAAGCTTTTGTAGGTTATGCAAATTAGAAATTAATAATACGCCTGACACCCGCACACACAGGCACACTCACACTTACACGCACACCCAACTAATGCCAATATACACATAAATTAGGCCCGGTTCAACGTTTTTATCAACGATTTAGATGCCCGATACCAGAAAAGGGGGGCCAAGGGGTCCTGGGGCTTCGGGCCACACTCTATGCCACAAAATTATGATAAATGATTTGGAAATGCGCACAAGCAGGCAGCAGAACAGACCACCAGCTACATAACCACAACGCAGAACCGAACACATCCTCTTCCTGTTTTGTCCTTGTTGGCTGATGCCGTTACTCTCAAGCCGAAAAACTTTTCGAGTTGAAGGAAATGTAATTTTTTGCAGCTCCCGCTCCTCGCGCGGAAAAGGATCGAAAGAGGACCAAGGAAGTCGCTGCCTAAAATCACTGAACTAAAACCTCAAGAGGTCGGGGGCAAACACCGAGCCCAGCCAAGAAATATATATGTACATGGCGAAACTATTGCTACAAGTGCATGCTGTGCAAAATAAAATGGCTACAGTTTTTCGGAAATCTGTAGAGATGGCTGATATCCTGTATTATAATTGTCCCTCAAATAGTTCTTTCAAATGTTTGGTTAATCTTATCAAATCTTATCTTATCAGAAGTAGTTTTGAAAAAACAATTAAACATTTTTTTAAACTTCCCACTGAAAACTATTATAATTTAATTATTTTTAGTTTTAAATTAAATGTCTAAACGAATTTTTTTAAATTTGAAATGTACAAATAGGTAATACATGAATTCTAGCAAAACTAAAACCAAATAACATTTTTATAAACATTTCACAATTTTCTTAATAGGTGATATTCCATCATACCTTTGATCTTAATCTTTTTCCAGGGTATCGAGGAGCACCGCATGACTGGGAAATCCTGGTCGTCTAGCAACAGGAAGCGTAGATCATAAAATATTGATATTTTGCTGCTTTGATTTTTCAGCGCACTGTTTAAGTAATGGCAGCATTGCGACACAGAAAGAGACGGCAACCACGGCAGACAGGCAGACAGAAAGAGACCGATGCTGGGGCCGAGAAAGAGACAGCAATGTCGGGGGACCGGGACGACAATTCTCATTCATGCCATCCGCTCTACGGTTTTTGTTCAGCGCGATAAGGGGACTCCCCTCGGAAAAAAACCTCTGAAACCGAGGATGTCAGTAGAAGGCTAACCCCGGACAAAACGCCGAAGAGCGCAACAATCCACGAATTTAGTTTCCTTTTGGGGCCCACACAAAAACTAGACGTGGCATCCAACATGAGGCGATGTTGGAGGCGCAATCTGTGTTCTCCCCGCACGGGGGCACAAATTCCGATTTTTCCGGGCACTAACCTTAGATCAACGCATCCAAAAATTCCGCAATAAATTGTACTTAATTTAAAAAGTTTTTATAGAGCTATTACAAGTATTATTGAAAACGCTAATATTATTTTTACTTCCCCTCATGCGGAGTTACTTGCTATAAAACCAAAAAAAATCTCAAGATAAGACTATTTTCTTTTTTCTTTCTTAAAGCATGTTATATTTATAAAAGTAGTTTTCGTACGATTTTGTTAGATTCATAAGAATTAAATAAGATATGGCGGTAATATTAGTTTGATCTGTTTCTGATCTGCCTAAAAGTAACAAAAGCCCACTGTGCAGTTGCAGGCATTTAGGAGGGTTTCAAAAGGGGGTCCACCAACCACAACTGCAGAGCATTCAAGTTGTATTGGTTTTGGTTGCTCGCTGGGGATCAAAAATTCAATGAAGAAAATCTGAATTTATCTTCTTTGAGTAATAAAAGAGAATTTTACAGATTCGGATTGGTTCGATTTAATTATTTCTTACTCCTTTCATTCTAAAATAGTAAAAAACCACTAAGATTTATAAATCCGAATAAATATATGTTTATTATTATATTTTTGCTTATTTTTTTGTCAATAACTTCACATATTTTTAATTTTAATCGGTAGTTGTTAACATTCGTTCATCTACCAACAAACGTAACAATTAACAATAACAACTTTCAGTATTTCCTTATCGAAGAATGATTGAGAACTGGACATTTCGAAATCGTAAAATCCAGGTATGGAATTATACAGAGATCTTCCCATTTCAAATTTATACCGAACATTGCCGGGAGTGCACATTTCGAACACACTGGTATATCCTATGCAGATTGCCTTCACCAAACGAACTCCCACAGCAGATGAATCGTAATCTCATTATAGTATTGCAGTCGAGCTAATTGAACAATTAAATATGTTTATCGTTACAGTTGAGTATAACTCATCAGTGTGCACTTTACCTGTCCATACATATTGAATTACGTAACCCAAAACTTTCATCCTCATTAAATGTATAATTGTATTTATTTGCCAGAAGAGATTCGCTCGGATCCAGTGAGAGAAGCGGAGAAAGTTTATCAGGGCAATTCAAAATCGATTGACAGACAAATAAGATACAAATTGGTGTATCGAAAAAAAAAACTCACCTGTTACCTAATTTATTTTTATTGGGAAAATACGTTAAAAGTCTACAAGCTTTTGATTCGAAGAAATAAAATAATATGTTAAGTTTATTATGAACCGAATATTTAAAACATTCTTAATAGTGCTCTGTTTTATTTGGAAAATATGTTAAAAATCTAGAAGCTTTTGATTTGAACAAATACAAGTTTTTTTATTAAGTTTATTATAATCTAAATTTTAAAAACAAACTATAGTTTAAGAACTTAAAAGAACGTCAACTTTTCTAGTGTATTTAATCTATCAATAACATTTAATCAAACCCCAAATGAAAGCAACTACCACAAGCTTATATGTGATATGTGTGCCCGGGGTAAATCAGCTCATTTCGGCAACATTTCCGGCAACGGAGCCATGCTAAGAATGAAAAATGAACTCGTGTGTGGACGAATGGAGGCGGATGGGCAGGATCCTGGGAGATGGGTGCTCGAAAAATCTATAATATGACATAAAAATGAAAACCGAAATGACAAGGGTACGGCCTTAAGATTCTGTGGCCCCGGGCAATGCGGTTTGGAGATATGCCAACTATTACAAATTGATTCGCTCGCTTCGGATTCCGTTTTTCGCTCGAGGTTCCTTTCGCTGGGCGAAACCTATTTAAAATGCGTGACTGCAGTGGCTTTAAAAAGTCCCTCGAAAAGCAGCCCGTTGAACGCCCCGTCCACGATCTCGTTTTAATGTTCCGTATTTTTTATTGACGTCAAAGGTTTCTGCTCTTCAGTTTTATTGTTCAGCAGGGGGGTGGCCATAAACCCAACAATAGCAACAGCAACCGGTCTCAATTAAAGACGTCTCGGGGGCCTAGTAACCAAAAATTGACTGAATGGCAATGACAGCAGCGGCTTTTTCAAGGGGGAACGGGGGAAAATCCAACAATACAACAGGCAGCCAGGACTCGACAACAGGTGACAAGCTGTAAAAATTACAACGCCTGCAATAACCGAAACCATGTAGCCGAGTGTGGCAGTCAAAGTAGTGATGGTAGATGGTAGAGGGTAGTGTAGGTGTTGGATTTTTGGCTGCCGTAGGGCCAACGACGATTTGCAGTCTTGAACGTGACTCACTTTGCTAAATGGTGCGCAACCAGCGGGGGATGCTAGCCGAAGGGGCGGAGAACGCTTTGGAGGCGTGGCAGATCGGAGACAGTAACGGGAAAAACAATGAAAACTTTTATTTGCCAACTACCATGTTGCTTCTTGCCCTATATGACTGGGTCCTAAAAGCACGGAAATAGAGTTTGCTTACTCAGGAAAAAAAAGTTACCTCAACTCTTAATTATTTGAGAATTTTATTACTTTACAAACAATAATAATGTGAAGTAGTAATACTTAAAATTTTATTTGGAATGCAGGTATTTAAAGAAATAAATGATTAAATATATTGACTCTCTAAAAAATACTTGTAGGATTGTATACAATATTATAAAATTCAGATAGGCAGTTTCACTTATGTGGTACTATTGCAATATTCTTTAAGGAAAATTTGTGCTATATTTAAAAGCTTTATAGGAATCCCTCTCGTTGTGCTTCCCTTATTTCATTCTGGGAATTTCGCCGCTGAAAATAAAATCCAATTTGGAAAGTATTCAAGATTCGACTACGTCAATCCAGTGACCTCCTTCGGCCTTATTGTCAAATCTCCCTGAAGCATAAAATATTCAGTTAAAGCCAGCTCCATTCGCCCGCTGTTCAGACAGCAATTGTACAATTTGTTCCTCATCTCCATGGGATGTGCTCCCACTTTGTTGTGCTCCAAGTCTAATTAACCACATCAAAAAAAATCTATGGCAAATTTGCGTGGGTTGCCATTGGTGTCCCCTCGAATCCCCACGGCTCGCCCTTTCATTGTCAATATAAATGTTGCAAGTACGTGTTTTATATATAAGACAGTTGGCAAAGGAGCAGGGAAAAGCAGAAAAGTGTCTGCTAAACACGTGTCGAGCACAGCCGCGAGCCCAAAATGCCCAAATTTTGCAGAGGGAGGAGATAAGATTCCGGCGAAAATCGTTGACTGGAAAACGAAATCAATATGTATGCCGGGGCGATTGAAATTGAACTTCTTGAACTTTGAAGTGCTCAGCAAAATCGAAATGATACTAATTACTCGCCGAGTGGAGCCCGAGCCCCAGAGGTCTACAATAAAATATTGAAATACTCATAAATTGCTGCTCCGTAAAATGTTATTTTTCGAGAGATCCCTTTCAGCAAACGGGCTTGAGGGCACATTGACCTTTGGTTCGAATTTAGAACTGGAGTTTTTCACTGCCAGCTTTTCGGGTCATGCACACTTTAATTATGCATGGAAACGTGTGCCATAATTCGGGTATTTCCCCTATGGGAGCTCACATTTTAAGTGAATTTTAGTTAAAATATTTTTGGGCTTTTGGGTCAACGACAAAAAATGTTGGCATACGCTTTCTATCAGCATTTGGTAACGACTTCTTTTTCCAGCCCAACAAAATGGTGAAGGGAAATCGATGCCGGCAAATAATCATATTAAAAATTTCCAAATCATGCTGCACAAATTTAAATATACTTAGAAAATCTATTTATTATTAGGAAACTAAAAAAAAAATGTTGCATGCTCAAAAAACAAAAAAAAAATATTAATATATTTAAGTCGGGAAACAAAATACACCATAGTAGGTACATTTGTATTTTGTGTGGGACACTTCCAGTATTATACTCTTAATTTAGTATCTTGTTTTTTCTCTGTAAACAGGCAATATCATCAATGAAAATGAAGCTGTATCGTCCCTCAATTGGTGGGCGTTCGTGTGGCAAAGGAGTGGCGGCAAAAAAGGGACATTTGTTCTAAGCAATTTTCATTCTTTGTATATTTTTTGCAACATTTATTTACGCCCCCGAACATTGCGCCACGTTGTTCAATTACCGCCAAGAATAATGGTTGCAGTCAACAGAGGAAACAAACCCAATCGAAGAAAACCAATGCGAAGGCCAGGAGAATGAAATAAATGAAATGATCTTCGATGGTTTCAATTGCTGCTCGTTGTGCTCGAAACAAAAACCAAAGAAACGGGGATACTTCACCGGGGGAAGGAGTCTGGCTCAGTTGTTCTAAAGGTAGAGAAAAGAGCAACCTTTTTGTTTTTTGGCTGACCTTTACCGCCGATTTTCCCCCATGCTTTGCATAATTCTTGGCATGCAAATTTTTCAATTGAGCCCAAAAGAAATCAAGCAAAAACAAAAATGTCCAAAGAAAAATAAAAGAGACGGTCCTCGTTGCCCAGGAAATCGTTGAAAAAGTGTCGAAGCTGTTGCCATGGCCCCAATTCAGCACTATCCATTCGCAGTGGCACTCAACATCGCATTGTAAACTTTTGTTCAATATATTTTAGCAAGTCTTTACCGGCTGTCGGAATTTTCCTAGTTATTTGATACCCTTTGAAAAATTATCAATTGAAGTTGTTGGCAAAAAAGGTTGCATTAGTAAAAATCATTTTAAAAGATAAGTTAAGTTATTTAAGCAACGCGTAAATTATATTTTTAAATTTAAAGAAATTTAGAAAACTGTTGTGTTAATTATGACCTTTTAACATAAAATAATAAACAGAATTATGTTTCGTTCCGTATTTTTTTAAGCTGATTAGACATTTTTAAAAGGATTTGATGATTATTTTTTTTAGTAATTTCAAATTTGATATATTTGATCACATGACCAAATATGATAGCTCAGCCTTGTAACTAAAAACTAAACTTAAAAAGCGAACTCATCCTTTTTCCAATATTTTTGTAATATTTATCCCATCGGTAAAAGAAGTTCTGCAAAAAGGGTATTCAAACTTCCATTCTAATTTCGCACATCCGCTTCAATTTCTTCAATAATACTTTTTTACATTCCGCACTCCACCTCCAAGTGCAAAATGGCAAAGAATGCAAAGGAATAAAAACAAAAAAAATATTTTTTCGGCGGTATCGAGAGCGAAAGGAGGGTGGGCTAAAGGTGGGAAGCTGGGGAAAATGGGGACTGGCGGTCTCCTCGACGACGTTTGGGTTCGTGCGGCGTAATATTATTATTTGATAAAGATGCTAAAAGTAACGAAAACACATTTTCTCAGTTAAAAGGGGTCGTTAGGGAATGAAATATGCGCACGTACGCACCGAACGGGGCTGAAAGGGGCGTCGGGGGAAAATCGGGAAGTAGGACTGCATATATGGACGGGTGCCCGAGTGGGTGGGGATTTTTCCTGCACAGCATGCGAGTTTATAGTCGATTTTTATCACAGTATTTGAATTATTATTTCAGGAAGCTCGCTATTTGCGCAACGCGCTTTTTGCGGATACGCTTTATTCTTTTTTCTTTACTTATTTTCTCTCCAGCCTGCGCCTTTTATGTATTTGCATATGAATGCGGCCCAACGACGATGGCAATTTTTTTTGTTATTTGGAGTTGCCTACTATGCGGCTACGTGTTGAAAAATCAGTTGTAATGCTAAAATATTATACGTGGACTCGCCGGAACCGAAGCTTTTGGCAAAGACCTCTCACATTTTTTCAGGGATGACGACAGATTGATTTTGAGTGTCTCTAAATCAGAAAGGGGACCTTTTTTGGGGACACAACTGTCTTTTGTGGAAGTAAAGGAATTTCTATAAATTCCTGTGAAAAAAAAACTCACTAGAGTTTTTTAAATCAATAATGGGAAGTCATATAAAATCGGGAAATTTGTAAAACGCTGTTAAATGATATGTATCTTGTATTCTTCAAAATTTTTAGTTTAAATACAAAAATAAATTTAATTGTAAAATAATATTGGCTCAATTTTGTTTTCCTTTTTTAAATAAAATAAATAATTGCAAATAACTATGGGATTTACTTTCGAATGTTGAACGTGAGTAATTGGGCTCAAAAGTAATATTTATGGATTGCGACCGAAACATTTGTTTGCCATTCACTTAAATTGAATTAGATTATTAAGCATACTGCGCCTGAAGTGATCAATTTCGCATCCCTGATTGTTTTCCGTTTGTTCGATTCGCCTTTTCTTTTTTTTGACAAATTAATAAAATGGAATGGGGGTTGGGGAATGCAAAGTAAACCAAACTCGGCAATAACAATTGAGTGGATGTGGATGCCCTTTGTGAGGGTCCAGGACTGGAGTTGGTTCCTAAGTAGAGTACGGGGTTCTGTGCGAGGCATAACTGTTATTGTAAGAGATTTCGTGTAAATATTGCATGTAAACGTCGTAAATAAGGCGCTTTTAGTGCCCGATTTCTGGCGAGGGGATCGGGGAAGATACTGTAGTCGTAACTGGAGAATCGGGTGGTTTATTGTTTGCCCCGCCAAACAGCCCGCCGCCCCGGCGAAAAGGTAAATAAAAATATTTTGTGCGTGAGTGCGGTTTTTAAGCTGCGTGAAATTTTTCGCCCCCTTTTTTGTGTTTTTTTTTTTTGGATATGGAAATTCGATGATGCCCGTGTGTTTGTGGAAATTTCGGCACCTTTTTTATATGCATTGTCTGTTGGCCGTCGCGCTTCATGTTTTGTTAGCAATGCCTGCGGCAAATTGACTTTTAAGGCATACCCCGTCCCCCTATTTTATCTGTGATTTTCCCCTCTTTGTTTTCCCATTTTTGCTTGCCTCTGCTTCGTTTTATTTCCACCATCTTTTTTGCGAGTCTATCATTTGCATTGCTTTGGGCCACGTCGGGTGGCTATGTCTGAGAACATTGATTGAAGTTTATTTAAAATATGTTTATAAATGTCAAAACTGCAATTATTCAGCCAACGTTTGGGGTCAAAACGCAAAAAAAACACACATGCAAAAACATTTGAGGGTTAGCTGGGGTTAAGTGCCCTACTATTAAGTTAAATTCGTCTAGACTTTTATATCGTGTTTTTTTCGGTTCTTTTGCGGTAAATGGTTTGAACCTGGCTTCAAGTTGTTCCCGTTTGTCAAATATTTTATGCACGGATATAAGTTTTAAAATTTAAAATGCCCAAATCAATCACTTAACCCGATTTATTTATTCATACATTTTTAAGTCGATTAGGTGGAATGTAAGCAAGGATAAAAATGCTTAACAAATTGATAAATAACAGTCATGTTGCGGCTTCTGTAATAGCAAAAGCCACAAACAAATCTTACAAATATTTAACAAATTGCTAGAAAATATTCACTTGTGGTTTGAGAACATTGTGAAAAGTCAAACGTTAGTGCTCAGCTTTCAAATGATTTATTGATTTCATTACGAATTCAGCGGTAAAGACAAAGTAGATTTATAAATTTAACAGGATTTTCTATTGAATGAAAATTACTCTTAGATTTCTTTTAAATATATTTATATTTGTAATATATTTTGAATATACATAAACTGGTGCAACTAAAACGTTAAAACCCAAATACCTCTATGAAATAATATGTGTGTATTGACTGGAATTATTTAATAAATTGATAAATAACATTCATTGGCGGCTATCGAAATTATGGGAAAAAGCCGCACGCAAGTTATAAGGCTGGAAACCGTTAACTACTATTGCTTGCTAACCTCGTGGAAATCCAATCATGCCGCTTGACCGCACTCTCAATTTTATTGGCTTCATGGCAATATTTCCACATTAAACTTTGCTAATTGCATTCGGCTGGGCCCGGAAAACAGCAAACGAAACCAGAGATGTACAAAGAAAACCCAACCAAGCGCAGCAGGATATCGGGGCCAATAAAGAAATTTTAATTTAATCATGGCATAGAAAATCATAAACAAATGGTAGCATGCCCAAATGGACAATAATTGGGGGGCACCCCAGTTTGACTCCTCTCCTTGGAGCTCATAAAAGCGTGAATGCATATTTAAAATTTCTCCGCCATCTAGCCCTCTTTGAAATACAAATTCATGAGTTGCGAATGAAATATTAAAAGTAGCTCGAATGCTTTTTAGCACTCAGTCAGTCATTCAGTCAATTTTCGTAAAGCAAACACATTTCCCCGTCTGATACTTCATTTGTTTCCGTTTCCGATGTTTCGATGTCAGGGACCAACTACAACAACAAGTCAAACAAACAAACGGCCCAAATAATTATGAATGACAAAAGTTATACAAATAAATAAAAGCAAAAGCAACAAGGGAAATGATTGCAAATTAACAGAAGTAAACAAGCAAATACTCTTGAATATAGTTGGTTTAATACTCATTTAATGTATAAAAGATTAGTCAATAAAAGACAAGAAGTAGTTTCAACTTAAAAGTAAGAGTTAGGTGAATTTAAGGAATTGAAAACATACCTATATATTATCAAAAAATATTTATCAGAAATATTTTAGTTTAATCAGAACATCATAAATGAGGACAATCTGAACGAAATTATGCTATAATTATATTTAATTAACAAAAATAAAATAAATCAAGTTTTAAGTTTATTCTTTGAAAATTATTTAAATTTAAACCCTTTTAAATTTTTGTTCGCTATTTACATTCTTTAATATTATTAAGCAATGGCAATCCGAAAAGTTTTGAGGAAATTTGTCAATATATTCGTCCTAAACAAACAGCAGGACACCGCCTTGATACCCTTCACTCATCTCAAATTTCTGTCAAAATGAATGAAAAAAAATGATGAGTGCTTTTCAAGGCAATCTCCCCCCCGGCCCTTTCCCTATTTTCCACTGGTTTTTCCGACCGAGTTTCAGTGTCGTCGCGGCTCGTTTCGCATTTTACAGTCGCTGGCTCATTTATAAATTTATGAGCTCAACTGCCAGGGGAGTTATCGCGTTAAAATGCTTCGCCGTTCCCACTGTATTTTTCCCGGTTTTCCCCCGCTACCTTTTCCCATCTTCTCTGTAACACTGAGACAAATTCTAAGTATAGATCCTTAAAAGTGCATTTAATGCGTTGATCGGATCACAAACGATCGTACATTATTTTTAACCACCATTTTAGAATTTATTTTATTAACAATAATTCAGAAATAAATTATTAGGTATATTAATAATATTAATTTAGACAGGTTTACAATTTTTAAAATCGATGAAGAATTTCTGTAATATTTAACTTATCTTGAAAACTTATAAATCATTCTTTTTATGAGACTTGATCTTGAAGTAATTCCAAGAAATTTTTTTATTTAAATTTATTGATTTATTTAATTTATTTATTAGTTAAATACCTAAGTATTTATTCTTAATTTTAATAAAAAATAGAGAATTTGTTAACAATATTGTTTTACAAAGTTTTTATTCCGGTATACATTTTCCCCCACTGCCATTTTCCCCCTCTTACATTGCAGCGCAAAGATACAAAAAAAGGGAATAAAATAAAAATTAGCAATAAAAAGTAGAAAAGCGTGTTTGTTTGTTAACAAGTGCAGGACCAGAGCGAAAGAGATGGCCGATAGCCGAAAGGAAAGAGAGGGGCAGAGGAAGCTGGGAAGAAAGATGACGGCGACATCAAATGGATTTCATGTCACGTTACACAAATGTGCCAAGGAATTAAAAATGTGAGGATGGCAAGTTGAAATAGCAACAGTTGCTGTCTTGTAGTTGTTGGCGGGAATGCTTCTTGTTATTTATTTTGCGTTGTTGTTGCTGTCCCATTAGCGTTCTACTGCAGCAAGCTTAAATGCGAAAAGTGTGTTCATTACTCCCAGCCTTTTCCTCGCTCCAAGTCGCAATGAAAATTATTTTCATTTTCGCTTTGGTGCGCTCACTTGCCCAAAAGCTAAAAACACACACAACTCTCTCTCTCAATGTCTCAGTCGCTTTCTCCATTTCTCCCTGCACTCTCCACAACCCCCGTCCCTTTCCCACCGGGTTAACCTTTGGCTCTGGGCGGAAATTTCAATTATTTATTACGCATACGCAGCGTTGTTAGCTTAATGACTAGCTCCGACTGCAAAACCCGAAAACTCCAGGCCAAACCAAGCAAATGTGATTTAGCCAAGACCAGAATACACCAAACATTTGCCACAAAATTGCATATAAATCATAGAGGTTGATCTTCCGAGGGCCTGCAGTGGAAACATTAAGTAGTACGAACATTAAGAGTTAGTTATCCGAGTAATTGAGCTTTGCTGTTTAGCTCCTGGGGACGCATTTTATGAATGTAAATTAGTATAACCGAAATTAAAAGGTCGCACTGCGAACACAATTTAATACAACTTATATTAGAATTTTACAAATTTTATATATTTATTTTGTAACTGGGCTTACGCGTCTGAAGAATATTTAAAAGTCAGTATAAATATATTTCGTACGTCTATTTATTTCATACATATATTTCCTAGACGCCAGGGGCTACCACCTCTTTGAAGTAAACGAATAATAAATATAGTTATATGTACAGCTTGGCATTTTCCGGCTTGCTTTTCCCTTTTTTCATCTCACTGGTTAGGAGTTCAAACTCTGTGGCATAAAAATCGGTCTCATTTTGATTGGCATCATTGATTGAAACAACACGAATCGTTTTGCTCGCCAAATGACTCGAAAAAAAAGGTGGAAGTGAGCTTGCTGCCACCTTTCGTCCTTGCCTTTTTTGAATCCTTGCTAAATTATTGAGTGAGTGAGCGAGTGAGTGATTGTGTCACGGACTAAGCCAACTAATTGGATTTGTGCCAGCAGAAGGAGGATCCAGGAAGTGTTTTGACAATTGTCACAATTAAGTTCCGGGGACGAGAAAAGGGACAGGGACAGGGAGCGAGGACATGCCAATGTCCTGGACAAGGCCACTTTGCGAGTTCATTGCACCCCGAAGGCTAAACAACGGCGGCATTGATGGGCTGTGTAGGGTTAACGAGGGGCCAGGGGTCGCCAACTGACGAGGACAATGTTATGCGGCATAATTCACATAAATTATGCAATTTATACGCCACGTATGCTAAGCCTCAAAATGGACACGACAATGCAAATGATATGGCAAATGTGGCGGGGAGGCGTATGAATTATCCTAACACTGCGAAAATGCAAGCAAGGTTTAACCTTAGTTAATCTCTAATTTTGTGCTTTGATTTAAGTTGACTAAATTTTTTCATTTATAAAAAATATGAAATAAATTTTTTTATAATATTTATTCGTGATTTCTATTTTACTAAAATGTTATAACAAATGTATTATATATTTATTTTTTATCAATAACTTTTTTCAAAAAATCTTAGAAAAATGTCTCACTTTCTTGTACATTTTTTGAGCACTGTAGGAGGGGCTACTCGAGTATATCTACTACAGAAAGAAATATGTAACAAGTTGCAGATTTTTATGCACAAAAGTGGAGGAGGGGGGTTGAAGGACTTCACTTCTGCACTTCCACAATTGCATGATGACAATTGAGAAAGGGGCTAAGGGGAGTACGGGCCAAGAGCTTAGAGCTTAGACATATGCACCATACAAACACATATATTGTTGCAGTCTAAAAACGTCAACGTGGCCCATTAGAAAGTGAATAGACAAGGTTCAAGGGTTGCGGCCAAAGGGACTTTGAGGGGTGTAAAGTCCTTGCTCCCCTCAAAAGCCCTTTTCATCCCCAACCCCTCGTAATCTGACAGCTGTAAAGTAGTTGGTGGACAGACAATGACTGCAGCGGAAAATCCCTGGGAATGATAAAGATAAATATATGTATGGTAATGGGACATAATGACATGATGCAAGTGAATAGAATATGTTTATTCCATGACTTATGGATTTATTGATACAGTAAAGAAGTCAAGTAATATCATATTCACAAATAAGCTTACATGGAGATATGTAGAGCTTGTGTTTTGGTAATAATTTATAGGTTCATAACGTGTGGTTCTGTGTGAAGAGTACTTGATTGTCAGCTTGGTTTATTAAGTTATACATAAAGATCAAACTTTTTACAAGAAATGCTAGTTGTACATTTTTTTAAATAAAATCAATGAAGACAAGCATATTTAAATCTTAAACTTTTAAAATCTAATAAAATTTACTGATTAAAAATTTAAATTAAGTTAATTTGGCACATGATTAATGTAGAAAGTAAAATAGTCCTGTGTTCTAGTCAACATATTTTATTTGCTTCACCCAACTTAATTAGATATTTGTATTTCATTTCCTTCAACCAGTTTTTTTATCCTCATCCCGGTTTTCCGCTTCTAAACTGGCTGACTGATTGAATCTCTTTGTTCGCTTTAAGTGTTTAACAGTTCCCTGGGGTGTCCTCACTTTGAACCAGTTCCATTTTAACAAAACGTATTCTCATTTCCTTCTAATTCAGCCCCATGCACACACATCCTGGCACTCCCCCGCCGCTGTGGAGTTTTATAGATTTATAAATTCAAATATCATGGCCACTGCATCCGAGCCAGACAGTCAGACAGTGGAATAGTTGGACATTGAGGCGGAGGGACAATGAAGTCAAAGGAGGCGAGTTGTTCCTGCTGTTTCCACTGCTGCACTGCAGCCTGTTGACAAAAACAACGAGAACAATGCGAGCAGCCACACATGGAGCCAAGGATATAGTTCGCATGGGTCGGGGGCACCAGAGGGTTAAGGGGCAACGTATCTCCACCGTTGTGACAGCGAAACACTGCAATAAAAGTGGTGGCACGTTGGCACCGAGGGGTGGAATTTACATTTAGTTTATGAGTAGACAAGCGACGACAATAGTGGGGAAGAAGCATCCCTTTCAGACTTCTGCTCCACATTCAGCTCCTTCTGCATCTTCTTTAGCTGCTCCAGCTGAGTTACTGCTGGCACACTAAAAAAAATCGAAATGATTAAAAAATTTGAGGCAGATGTCAAATAATTTATTATTGGTTTTTCATTACTTATTGAGTTCCTTAACTAAATATGAAAATGTAAGAAAGTTCTATAAAATTGGATCAATAATTTCAAATTTAAATTCAAACTTTTTTTTGAGAACTAGTGTATTGTTTACTGCAGTATTTTTCCTAAAGCAATATAAATAAAAACAAATAATACATACAAACTAATTTAACGCTTATGTAAATAAGTGATGTGTCTAGACAGATTCCAAAAAAAAACAATATAAAAAAATGTATAAAATAAATTGAAATTTTTCTGTAGTTATGTACTTTTTTATAAATTTGATCATATATCATATACAGGGGTGGTCAAAAGTATTTTCACTAATGTTAATGTTAACTGTACTTATATTTTGAACTTATAATATAAACTTTTGGCACCTATAGAAAGAGCACTTCAATTCCGTTTAAATGACACAAAAATTTTCCTAACCCATTAAGACCCCTTTGAAAAGTGAGCAAATTTTGCGAAATTCAAATTTTCAACTTTTTTTCTGGGGCTTAAAATAAAAATGTTTTGATGCAAAGTTGTTCCCCAATCAAAATTAATAATAACTGCAAAAAAAAAAATTTCAAAATATTTTTCCTTGTATTTTTTATGATTTTTTTAATGGAGACCTCTCAGTAAAATTTTGTATGAAAAGGAAGAAAAAGCGGCAAAAATAGCTATTTTCAAAAAATCATAAAAAATACAAGGAAAAATATTTTGAAATTTTTTTGACTAGGGTTGTATTTTATTTGAGACATTTTAGTTAAATACTTTCTTTTTTCAACAATTGGTAATGACTAAAGATCTAGAAAAGGAATTTTCTTTGTGTACCGTTTCCGCAGCGGTTGCTGCTGTTGTACGCCCAAAAGGTCATACACAATGAAATGCACAAATGTCAACATTTAACGGTCAAAATGGTCGCAGCAACAGCCAAGGAGAGCCCCACACAAAAGTGGGGGCAATGGGCACAGACTGGGCATTGTGTGGCTGCCAGGAAGTGGAATCACCACAGTCGACCTTAGCCAGCATTTCCAAGTTTAAAGTTTATGGCCCAAAAGAAAAGTCGTTGAGGACAAAGGACAACACAGAAGCAACAGGAGCAGCAGCCACCCACTCTCCTCATTTGGCAAGCAAACTAATCAGGTTGACAGAGAATACTGGCCATTGGATTTAGAGCCGAGAAAACCGGCAGGAGGGAAAATAGGCGGCGTGGCCGGTGGAAGATGCAACTTTATGATATTTGGCCGGAGCTTGAACCGTGCAACAAAGGTAGAAAGGATACTATAAATATTGATAGGCTTTTACACTTGAAATAGTCTTATAAATATATTATTTATAATAATTATTATATTATATTATATTTATAATAATTATTATATTATATTATATTTATAATAATTATTATTAATAATATATTTTTCAAAATTAAAGAAATCCTCTTCTGCTCCGATTCACTTCCATTTTTAATTTTACTTTCTCAGTAATTTGTTTATTATGTTTTAAATAAATACTTAATTATTGGAATTTACGAATAAATGAACTTCAAATAAGTCTCAATGGTATCAACAAGAATGTTCATTATTTATTAAATGCACTAAATGAAATGAATCTAAATGTTGGTTTGTAACATTCGAATTGCAGGACTATCAGGCAGCCCAATTAGAATGGCTTTTAAAAAATCTAAATAAAAGTGTGCTAAAATGGAAAGTTTTCGCATTGAAAAGTCGCATTGTCATTCTCCGTCTCATTCCTTGCCTCCTGTTTCGTCCCTTTCTGTTTGAGCTACCTTTCTTTCTCACATGTTTGGGGAATAAGGGACCTTTTGTGGCAGTTCAATCGTAATGAACTATGCACAAAAATGACCTCCAGTCACAGAATGTTGTTGGTGGACAACACAGACCAACAAGTTTTCGCTCTTTGTCGCATTTTCCGTTTTTCTCTGGACAAATTACATTTGGGTTGTGCTGGACAATGTTTTCCAGGCTTGCCACCAGCTGCCAGTGGACTTTCTTCCGCTCTTTTTAGCAGAAGGTGTGGGCTGGCATCCCACACAAGTGCAAAGAGCCCTAAAATTATGTCTAGCCAGGAAGCAAACTTTTTGTCCTTTGTCCAACACTTTATTAACGCAACAGCTACGGCAAAAAAAATGTATTTAAAAGGACTTTAGAAAAGGGTTTTACACTCAGCTGAGATTTTTGGGGTTGTTATTACTTTGAGTTTTTATGAACCTTAAGTTGCGGAGGGTTGATAAATATTTTAATGATAACCAGTCGCACTTCTTTTAAAAATAAACTATTTAAAAAGTTAACAAATTGTACGAAATTGTGTTAAATCTGTTTAAAAGATTATGTTGGTCAAATCTTTGTTCTGCATTTTACTTGTGAGAACTACTAAAAATTTTAAGAGGGAACAAAGCCTGCGCTTTTTTTTATTGATATAAAATATTGACGAAATGTCACACATGAGTTTCTTTTAGAGCCAGTACCATCAATTTAATATTAATTTATTTAAAATTTAAACTTTATATTTATACGTTTTCTTTAATATTTAAATTTTGGTTGGGGTGACCAATTTACATGAATTGTCTTCGACAATTGTTAATGTACTTTGGACTCGGTTTGTCGGGACTGGCAGATGTTACCTATTTGGTTGCATTTGCAGGGACTGCATTTTCATTTCATTTTCATTTTCGAAGTGAATTCAGAGTCATGCATGTTTGTGCACTGGGCAAAATATACAAACACAAACAAGTATTTATATATTTCTTAACAATATTATTGTGTTCTTTTAAAATACATGTACATTTTAAATTTAAGAAAAGCTAAGTATCTTATTTATTACTTACAGTTACTATTAAATAATATATTTTACCATTTTATTAATATTTCTTTCTATCCAAAATTTACCTTATTCAAGTAACTTAATTATATTATTGTGAATAAGTTGATCATTTTCGAATAGTTCCGAATTTTTTAGATGTACTTTCAAAAGGGTTTCGAGTTTAATCACTTCATTAAGTTTTTTACCTACTTATATATTTTTGTAATTGTTGGCAAATCCCCCGATAGTATTGATTTTTTTCCTGTTTGGAGTTAGGGTTGGTCAGCCCAGACTTCATAATTATGGCAACTGGCAGACTGCATTGCATTGCAATGTGGGCCTAAAATTGTGCAGTAGCAGCATTTTAGACGGGGCAATGGTGTTTTAATGGGGCAACAGGGGGAGGAAACTTCTACACCAGCTGCGGCTGTCGTCGTCTTTTTGGAATTTAATTAAAGTTTACACAAGTAAACAAATGACAGTCTGCAGCCGCCAACATTGCAAGATATTTGTCTGCATTTGTGTATGTCTGTGTTGCTGCATCAGTGTTGGTTTCTGCTTCAGTGTGTAAGCGTGTCACATGGCCCCAGAGTAAGTGCAGAGCTGAAAAGACTGGCTAAAATTTTATTAAAGAAAACTCACACAACGCCAAGTGGAGGTAAAGTTTTCAGCGACAAAAATGTGTCGCATTCGGTAGGCATTGAAATAAATAAAAGTTTCAACGGGGGTTGATCGAAAAGATTATATAGAATACAAGATTTTTTAGATTTATGGAAATCGCTTTTGCTTAGTAAAAAATACTACACGATACTGTTATAATTTATTTATATATAAATAGTAATAACTTATAAATAGCAGTTATCGTTTCTCATAAATAGTATTTTTTATATTACCAATATTTACAAATTTAATACCTTTGACTAACTTAAAATTTAAGAGTTCGTTACATCGAATTTATTTCTAGACTGCAACAAATTGGTTTCGCTTGAACAATTTGTGAGTTAAATATTATATAGAGCGCCACCATTATTCAAATAGTTTATTTTTCATCCTAGCCTTAAAAGCCGAATATGTGGGGCTTGGAAATATGCATCCTGCTGGGATTTTTGATCCTCATCACACTCATCGACTGCAAGCATCATCGGCCAAGCCAAAGGACGTGGGGTTACATTGGATATTGGAAAATTTTGAAAGAAAAGCAACGAAATAAAGGAAATAAATAATAACATAAAATATTAAATTAAAAAATTTGTACAATTGTTACAATTTAAAATGGAAAATTTTATTCCAAAAGTTATTTGAATAATACAAAAAAAAGTCTTAAGAATATACAGTTGCGGTCAAAACAACAGTAGTTTAAAAATATAAAATGCTTTAAAAACATGTTCTTGCGGCATAACAAGACTTTTCTTTTAACTTCACATTATGTTAACCAAATTAGTTCAAATAATAAATCTTTATTTTTAAAAAAAAGTAATCTTAATTTTACTAAAAAATCTGTTGGTGTAACGCAAAGCAACGAATTTTCCAAATATGGTTGTTAAACTCATCCCCGTAATAAAATTTAAATTGGATTGGTGTTTAAACTTCAAAATAAAATTTTTCATGATTTTAACATGTGTGTCAATTTCCAACTCCTGGTTCATGGCCTAAAATTGAAATTTGTTACGATCCGTAATTGATTTTTTTTTATTAGTTATAAATTATTAGTTACGGGTCTGCAACAGAAAAGGGAAGCTTGTAAAATTTTGGATTAGGATGCTAACATCGCGGAAATGAATAAATAGACATACACATTAGGAAACGTTATTAGTTTACTATACAATCTAAATAGACGAGTATGAGGAGCTTGGAAAATTGCATTCTGCTGGGTCTTCTGATCCTCGCTACTCCTATTGATTGCCAGAAGCTGAAACAAGTTGACTGCACGGCCAATGGAACTCAAACAGAGTGTCCTACAGCATGTCCTGAAACCTGCGAGTACTACGGTCCAGGACAATGTTTTAGAATATGTGGAGCTCCTTGTGTGTGTAAGCCAGGATATGTGATCAATGCCAAGATTCCAGCCTGTGTGCTGCTCTCAGATTGCCCGAAAGGTGTAATTAGAACACCACATATGAAACCAAACCAAGTCATCGATAACTTCAAATGCTTTAGTATGAATAAGGACTGTTCGAAACCACAGTGAATGGTGATATAAACACTTTGATTAAAGTATTTTCAGTATCGATTAATGGTTATTTGGTCTTAGTTATTTAAGAGGGGAACGGGAAACAATTTAAAGCAATTAATGTTTGTGAATAAATTATACAAAAATAATAGTTTTTGAAGTTTGGGATACTTTTGGTGTGAATTTGATTGACTTTTAAAAGTGTCCCAACTAACACACTTCTTTTCAGATCGGCGTTTTTTGACACTTTTCAAACCATATTTGTATTTATTTTTCTTAAAAGTTTTTCAAACAAATAATATAAAACAAAAAAAAGTTTATTGTTCCAACTTACAGACCTTTCACCTATTCTATTAGTTACACATTTTTAGTTTGTTAGCTCCACTTATTAGTTTTGCTTCTGGAACAGAAAAAAGAAGTTAGCAAATATTTGGATTAGGATGGTAGCATCGCGGAAATAAATAAATAGGCCATACACATTTGGAAAAGTTACTATTTTACTATCCAGTTTAAAGTCACAAGTATGTGGAGCTCGATAAACTGGATTCTGCCGGGTCTCCTGATTCTCTTTGCTCCTATTGACTGCTGGAAATTGCCACCGAACGCATGCACCGCCAATGGAACTCGAGCAGAATGTCCTACATCATGTCCTGACTCCTGCGAGTTCTACAGCTTAGGACCGTGCTTTCCACTGTGTGGAGCTCCATGTGTATGTAAGCCAGGATATGTGATTAATACAAAGATTCCAGCCTGTGTTCTGCTCTCCGATTGCCCGAAAGATGTAGTTAAAAAGACAACTAGGGTTCAACATATCGATCACTTCAAATGTTTTGGTCACAATTTTGACTGTTTGCTACCGCCGTAAATGGTACACTTTGGATTAAAATTTTTTCGGTACCGATTAGAAGTAGAGCTGTAAATGAAAAAGCCATTCTATACTTATTTGGTCTAACTAACTAATTATTTCAAATAAATCGTTTTTAAAAGATCGGGGTACTTTTGCAGTGACTTTGATTGACTTTTAAAAGTGTCCCACTAACACACCTCTTTTCAGATCGGCGTTTTTTGACACTTTTCAAACCAAATTAGTATTTAGTTTTCTTAAAAGTTTTTCAAACTTTTACTGTTCCAACTTACAGACCTTTCACCTATTCTATTAGTTACACATTTTTAGTTTGTTAGCTCCACATATTAGTTTCACTTCTGGAACAGAAAAAAGAAGCTAGCATCGCGGAAATATATAAATAGGCCATACACATTTGGAAAGGTTACTATTTTACTATCCAATTTTAAGTGACAAGAATGTGGAGCTCGGAAAACTGGATTCTGCTGGGTCTCCTGCACCTCTTTGCTCCTATTGACTGCTGGAAATTGCCACCGAACGCATGCACCGCCAATGGAACTCGAGAAGCATGTCCTACATCATGTCCTGACTCCTGCGAGTTCTACGGCATAGGACCGTGCATTCGAATGTGTGGAGCTCCATGTGTATGTAAGCCAGGATATGTGATTAATCCAATGATTCCAGCCTGTGTCCTGCTCTCCGATTGCCCGAAAGATGTAGTTAGAAAGCCAACTGGGGGTCAACTTATCGATCACTTCAAATGTTTTAGTCACAATTTTGACTGTTTGCTACCGCCGTAAATGGTACACTTTGGTTTAAAATATTTTCGATACCGATTAGAAGTAGAGCTGTAAATAAAAAAGCCGTTCTATACTTAATTGGTCTAAGTTATATAAGAAAGGACGGGATACAATCTAAAACTAACTAATTATTTCAAATTAATCGTTTTTAAAAGATAGGGGTACTTTTGCATTGACTTTGATTTACTTTTAAAAGTGTCTCAACTTGCAAGCCACCTTCGCAGATCGGCGGTTTTAGACACTTTTCGAACAAAATTATTTTTTAGCTATCCCTTGGAAACCCTTTTTCCAAAAGTTTCGTCACTAAAAAACTTAATGTACAAAATTTTGGAGTCTGAGAAACTCGATTGTCATAACTAGACATCGAATTTAAGGTAAAAACATTTTTTAAACGAGCAGTCCAACAATTTTTTGAAGTGCACACAAAATTGTTTCATGTAATGTAGATTATTTTTAACGCGGCATATCATTGCAAATTTGCCCTTGTTCAGTTTTTTTAGCCTACAAACGAAAAAAAAACCTCAAATCCGATGTCTAGTCATAACTTATACCCCTCTCACCTATTCCATTAGTTATACATTTTTAGTTTGTTAACTCCACGTATTAGTTTCGGTTCTGGAACAAAAAAGGGAAGCTAGCAAAATTTGGATTAGGATGGTAACATCGCAGAAATAAATAAATAGGGCATACAAATTAGGAAACTTTATTATTTTACATCCAATTTAAATAGACGACTATGTGGAGCTTGGAAAACTGGATTCTGCTGGGTCTCCTAATCCTCTTTGCTCCTATTGACTGCTGGAAATTGCCACCGAACGCATGCACCGCCAATGGAACTCGAGCAGAATGTCCTACATCATGTCCTGACTCCTGCGAGTTCTACGGCTTAGGATTTTGCAATAAAATGTGTGGAGCTCCATGTGTATGTAAGCCAGGATATGTGATTAATCCAAAAATTCCAGCCTGTGTCCTGCTCTCCGATTGCCCAAAAGATGTAATTAGAAAGCCAACTGGGGGTAGAGTAATTCGCCACTTCAAATGTTTTAGTATGAATAAGGAGTGTTTAATACCACAGTAAATGGTGATATATACACATTGATTCAAATATTTTTGGTACGGATTTACCCTTACGAACTGCTATATTTTTTTCCTTCCGACTAGAAATTGACAAATCTATGATTGATTTTCTATGGAGCTGGAGATATTACGCTCAACACAATTCTCAGTTATATTCAGGCAGTGGAACTAAATTAGTTTAAGACCATTAATTATATTCGTTTCTTCACATTACATCTTGGTTACTTTTTTAAAGAAAGAAATTGATAAAACACTTTAGGATATATTTTAATTAAAAGGCAACGTGAGCCAAAATTATTATGTGGAAGTTGGAAATATTTGCCGTCGTGGGATTGATCATTTGCTCGGTTATTAATTGCTATGTTGAGAAGATCGACTGCACCATAAATGGAACCCAGGCCGATTGTCCCACAGCTTGTCCAGAAACTTGTAGGTACATGGGCAAGGACAACTGCCTTTTGATATGCGGAGGTCCTTGTGTCTGCAACCCAGGATATGTTATCAACCGGGATATTCCCGCATGCGTCCTTCGCTCCGATTGCCCACACGATATAATACAGGAAAGAGGAGGACGTAGAATGTCGAATTTCGATTGCTTTAGTGGAGTAAATACTTGTAGTGCTCTAAAAAATTAATTCTTATTAAAATAGTTTATAGGCCTATTGACATTACGAGACGATACACATAAAAATACACAATAATAAAATTGTATTATATTTTTTAAAACAAAACTTTAATATCTGCCCTTCTCAACATTTTCTCAACTGACTGTTAATGGTACACGTGTGCGGTACATTTGTTGCTTTCAACGATGATGATGCACCAGCAACCACAAACCGTTTGGTATTTTTGCTGCTCTGCAGCAGCGTAAAACTAAAATCCCCGAATTATACAACAAAAAATTAATTAAACACAATTTAGTTTTGTCCCATAGAGATGAACGTGAGCCGCAAAAAACCGCGTTGCGCGAAAATCGCTGCGGTTACTATCCACATATACTATATAGCTGAAAAAGTACAGTGAAAACTTCATAACTAATACAAAAATAAAAATAAATTGTTTCTATGGTACTACCAATTCTTGTATTAATTTTATTCTTACAGCTTAATATGTTTTTAATATATCTTACTTTTTGAACAATACGTGAGCTTTAGAAGTAAATCAAAAGTATTATAAGTTTTATTATATAAAATACAAACATTTAATAAATGTTAAAAGTTCCTTATAGTTCTTTTATTTTACAATAGTACCAGTCGTTTTCATTTAGTGTAAAAACTACTAATAAGTTGTTGTTATTTTTAAAAAAGGTGTTCAAGCAAGATATTGGAAATTATTTAAACTTTTTAATAATGTTTAACATTATAGCGTACGTAGCGTTGCAACAGTGGAAGCTTTACTGTAATCTAGAGCGAAAGAGACAGCGACAGCAAAATTATTGTTATGCAAAGCCATGGAAAAAAGGGCAACGAAAAAGTGACCACAAACAGAAAAAAAGATCCCGGGGACAGGGGCCTCGTTTGAAAGGGGCGGATAGGGTTAGCCAGGGGGTAACGAGGGCTCTTTGCGGCTACTTGACTTAATACCTGCAATAATTATTATAACGATGCAGAGAGTGGGACAGGGAGGGAAACCGAAAGAGAGCAATTCTTTTTATGCAATAAAAATACATATAGCAGCCGGCAAACAAAGTTTGAAACGAGCCCATAAAAATGGCCAGGATAAGCACTTGGACTTTGCATCGAGCGATTTATTTTTTATTTATTTTTATTCATTTACTTTTTTCCGTTGTTCGCTTACACAATAGGATTTATTGCGGAAAGATGTGACTTTGCGAGGACTTTCCCGTTTGCAATTTCTTTAAAAATATATTTTTGTAAACTGAGCATATACAATTTGAATATTCCAATTCCATTTTTAATTGCTATGTATAATCTTGGACTCCAATAAATAAGTAAAAGTTAAATGCAGTCATTTTTTTCATTAATTTTTTAAAATGAAAAGTTTTTTACTTTAAATTCCTTTTTTTTCTGTTGTAGGTCCTGACTTTATTTCTAGCATATTTTTTCGTTCATTTTATATAAGTTTATGTCAATATTTCAATAGCCCAAAAATCGTAAAAGTAAATTTACTTGCCCTATTTATGGGCGTTTTTTTATGGAAAACGATTAGGGGAATCCCTTTGACCAGCGCGACCGTATTTATTCGAAAATGCCATTTGAATATGGAGCGCCCGTGGGCTTTTCCTCCGTTCTCTTTGCTCACGCCTTTCATTAAATTCAATTTAAAAAAGAAAATTTTTAGTGCCCTGCCATAAAAATAACAACCAACAACCAAAAAGGAGCCCGGGGCAAGAGCCAAAAAAGGATCTACGGATGACGACAACGTATCGCGAAGGTCATCAATTACAGGAGGTTCGCCAACCCCTACCCCTAAGCCCCTGTTCCCTTTTCCCTTAACACCCCCTTACCACTCTTGCCGACAACAACAACAACAAGCAGTTGCAAATAACTTGGCTGAAGCCTCACATTATCCGGCCATAAGCACAAGTAGGAAGCTGGTCCTTCAGTCTGGATCCCTTTTATTATTTCTTTTTATACCCTTTCAAGAGGTATGCTTAACTCATCGTTTTAAAACCTGGAACAAAAGATACCAGGAATTATATCTTAAAAATATAACTGATTAAAACGATTTAAATTGTTATTTTTATTACTATACCTATTATATAATTGTATTACATAAAGTATGCTATAAATGTAGCATTAAATAAAAGTTTAAGCAAATTGGATAGAAGCTTTAAACTTTGTAATCCCTCTATCTAAAAATAACTATTTTCAATACAATTTTTCTAGAAGATCGTATATATTGTGATAGATTGTTACTAGGCCCATAAGGGTATGTACTTTTCGTTTGTCCAAGGCTATATTTTTCCAATTTTTGTTCGGCTCATCGTGGGGTAAAAACAAAAATGAAATGCTCTGCAGATATTTCAAAAGCCATTGACACCCTTTCGGCGAGGCGTGGCCTCTGCGGGGTTACAGGCAATGCCTCGGCTTGGAGGCCTGCCTTTGAAAAGCTGAATGACCAAATAAATCATATCAAAGTGTCATATAAAAATCGTAATCAGATTTTGAAGCGCACACACACACAGACGGAGAAGGAAGGACGCAGACAAGAAATATGCTGCCAGGCCTCGCATACCCACACTCGTACGTTTTCCGTAAGCCAACTCCATTAAAAGTGCTTATAAATAAGGTGCTTGAAAGGCAAGTGCACACACACACATGCACACTCCGCCGAGAGGGACACGCACACAGGCACAGACAATGGACATACATACATAGGACCATAACCAACAAACGCTGCACCCAATCCTGATATATCCCCAAAAATGGTCACCCAAAGCGGGAGATGACAGCGTGTCTGATTTCCAGACAAACTCGGATCACGAAGATGTGGTAAGTTTTTGTATCTTAGCTTTATGGTAAAATTTAATTATTATAGTAGTTTAAGTTTAAAACATATTTGCTAACATGGAACAATCTTTACTTGAAATATATAAATAGATTTTACACTCGATCATTAATAACAAAAAATCTAAAGAAATTAATTCTTGTTTTAATATAAAAACTTAGCAGTACATCAGAAAAGTTTAATAATGATTTTTTATAATAATACTATTATTAAATTATATTATTACCATTAAAATATCTATGAAGCGTTTGTTATGTTCTCTTAATTATACCCGTTACTCGTAGAGTAAAAGGGTATACTAGATTCGTGCAAAAGTATGTAACAGCTAGAAGGAAGCGTTTCCGACCCCATAAAGTATATATATTCTTGATCAGGGTCACTAGCCGAGTCGATCTAGCCATGTCCGTCTGTCCGTCTGTCTATCTGTCTGTCTGTCTGTCTGTCCGTCTGTCCGTCTGTCCGTCTGTATGAACGCTGAGATCTCAGAAACTACAAAAGCTAGAAGGTTGAGATTTCCCACACATATTCTTTGGCTTCCTACGCAGCGCAAGTTTATTTTAGCCGAGCGCCACGCCCCCTCTAACGCCCACAATCGCCCACTAACGATTTTAAAATGGGTCCTGCGCCCACATCTTTAAAGCTTTCTGAGAAGTATAAATGCAATTTTGTTGTGTATATTTATACCTATCGAAATGTAGAAGACATTTTTCAAATCGGACCATTCATTAAAAAGTTATACGCTTTATAAATTGTCAACATATATCTATCTCCCTCGCACTCCCTTTAGCTGAGTTACGATTATTAGTCGGGACACCAACCCGACTATAGCGTTCTCTCTTGTTTTTTATTGACTTCATATTCTAGTATACGATCCTTCTATTCAGAGTTCTTATGTCCCTGACATCTCCAATGGTAACCCCAAATGGGTATCTTGCAGCGTAACATAACCCATGGCCCGTCTCTGCCGCACAAAAGTTTTTGAGTGTGTAAATTGCAAAAGACTATTTGACAAACGTCGGTCAAAAGCACAGGACATGACAGAGTGCCAGGACATCGGGGGCAGGGGATCAAAGGCGATGACCGTAAGGACAACCTGCTCGGGATTTCGGTTTAGCACTCTGCAGGACCTTCTCCTCGCTCAGAGGGTTACCCTGCAGTTAATAAAAAATAATGTGCTTCAATGCGGTTTATTCAATTTTATGGTTCGGACTTTTCAAAAAGCCATGCACACACATAAACACTCACTCGCCCGCTCACTCACACACACAGACCATGACTCTCGTCATCTTCTATACACAGAAGAAAATACAATTCTTAATCTTATAATGGGAAAAATTTGTAAATTAAAATGTACAAACGTACAAATTAATTTGTGGTGTAAATCGATATAAACAGTTATAACATAAAAATGGCGTAGTTTTTATCATTACCTTTTAGAGAAGTTATATATAAAAACAAGAGAGAACGCTATAGTCGGGTTGTTGTCCCGACTATCTAATACCCGTCACTCAGCTAAAGGGAGTGCGAACGCTGTGTCGGGTTGGTGTCCCGACTAATAATCGTAACTCAGCTAAAGGGAGTGCGAGGGAGATAGATATATAATTTTTGATTGCGTATAACTTTTTAATGAATGGTCCGATTTGAAAAATGTCTTCTACATTTCGATAGGTATAAATATAAACAACAAAATTGCATTTATACTTTTTTGAAATCTTTAAAGATGTGGGCGCAGGACCCATTTTAAAATCATTAGTGGGCGATTGTGGGCGTTAGAGGGGGCGTGGCGCTCGGCTAAAATAAACTTGCGCTGCGTAGGAAGCCAAAGAATATGTGTGGGAAATCTCAACCTTCTAGCTTTTGTAGTTTCTGAGATCTCAGCGTTCATACAGACGGACAGACGGACAGACAGACAGACAGACAGACAGACAGACAGACAGACAGACAGACGGACAGACGGACATGGCTAGATCGACTCGGCTAGTGACCCTGATCAAGAATATATATACTTTATGGGGTCGGAAACGCTTCCTTCTAGCTGTTACATACTTTTGCACGAATCTAATATACCCTTTTACTCTACGAGTAACGGGTATAACCATTAGTTATATTAAATTTTTTAATTAAAGTAAAAACTTATTGTCTTTTTTTAATGTGTTGGTTGAATTAAAATCGCGCAGATGGTTTTTAATCAGATAAATTAAATAAGTTTCTGTGTAAGGCCTCCTCCTCTCCTTTTCGGAATCTTTGGTTATATTAAAAAGAAAATCGCATTTTTGGCTGGGCGTGGCTGCTTTCTCCCACCCAATGTCCGTGCTTGTAGTGGGCGAATCATATAAAACACACACAGATACTCACACGCACACACACCACACAACAATAATGCGACGATGGACGTTGCCGCCTTTTTCTTTTTTGAATATTTATGAGTTTGCTTTTCAAATTATAGATGCAGAGAGGGTGAAAGTTGGGAGGTGAGAGCTTTATAGTAAGGGATACGGCCATTTGCCCCGTGTGAGTGTATGTGTTTAAGTTCGTGTCTGCATTAGTAGAAGCGTGTCCTGGGCCGGAGGGAATATCACTTTTCCAGATATTTATCAAAATTATTTCCGCGTCTACTTTATTTCCGGTTTTATTGAAAGTTAAGCGGGAAAAGCCTGTAAAAATGTTTATCAAGTTTAAATGCTGGGCTTATGTATGTTTCAACTATAAAATTATTAGTATTTTAGTAATAGTATCTGAATTTCGAAAGGTAATTGTTGAAGCTAAATGTAGCCCTTTTTCCTTAGCTTTTGTATAACATTTATGATTTTAATTATACATAGTGCCAATATGGAATTAAATTTAAATCGAAGTTTTCTACAATTTTCTATAAAAACCCAACACTGTAAGAAATAAACGTTAAATCCATGTTTGATTACATTATCTCTTTATTATTTTTCGAAATATAAAAATAAAATTAGTAAAAAGACAAATTATTTTTAAATATTGTCCTTCTGTAATATACTCATTTGCCGTTATTAATTTATCAATTTAGTCACCGGACACCAAATGCTGTGACACTTTAGTATTCACATCCCTCGTCACTCAACGCAACTTTAATTCGAATCGAACATCTATAATTGCCTTCAATTACATTTATTTATTCGCACAGGGCACAGCCGCTCAAAGGACACTGCCATCCATCCCGATCCTTAATTTTATGTAGCAGACCAAACCAAACTCATTCTCATCCTATGTTGGCTTTGGTCATTGGCCATTTCAATTGGGTATCGCTTTGATTCGCATTTCATTTATGCATGATGACTGGACTCAGGACCAGACCACCGGCCATCGTCTACTATTTTATTTTTCTCGCAATTTATTTATTTTATATGTACATACGCGTGTTTTTTATTTGTCCCGGGCCCTCCCGTTCCGTTCTGGTTTATTATGATTATCATGTTTTATTCAACAATTGATGCGCAAATTGGCAGTTGTCTGGATCATTTACAACTCTACACATACGTAAAAGGACGGGATGGTAGCAGTCACAGGCCTCTGTCAAGGGTCAAGTGAGATGGAGGGTTTGAAGAGAGTTGCCAGGGAACTGTGTTCCACAAATGCATATTCTCATAGGAATTTCAACTGTTAATCAATAATTAAAATAGCACTAGATGCGTTTTAATTGGCTTTAAAAGATTAAATGTAGTTTTCTGCTCTTTTATTAACAAAGTATATTTAAATAGAAGGCCTTTAACTATTATTACACATATTTTAGAAAAATTAAATTTTCCATAAATTTGTATTATTAAATCCAATTTTTGAAATGCTTTTACATGTACTCAGATCCTAAATAAAGAAAGATTAAGATGAACACATTATTTTTAAAAAAATTGTATTTTATTTTTATCGAAAATATCTTTAACAAAGTGGTGGTGTTATTTATAGCGGTAGTAATAAAAATTAAAAATTTTCCATTTCTAAAGCATTTTAAAAACTAAAGCAAAATAAATAAATTTTTATTTTTGAAAATACCCTGCAAATTTCACCAAATACGAAAATCAATTTCGGAACCGATCAGATTTATTTCTGCAGCATTTAACGCTGGTGCCGTGCTCGTCAGCTGCGTGGACCAGGGCGTATGATTAATTTGAAATACAAACAAACCGAAATGGCGAGAAAAGAGAATTGTAAACCGCATTCGAGGGGCGGATGGAGGTGGTTGCGCAACCGGTCATGGGCGTGGCAGAGCGTAAATTTGTAGAAAATGCTTGATTTCCGCGCACGTAATTAAGTCCATTTGTTACCACCCCCCAGCATCCCAGCCCCATTAAATCTTCCTGTGCTGCCCGCAATTGCATTTGTCGGGTGGGGGAAATGTAAGGGTTAAGGGGTAGGGGGTTGCAGTCGAGAGGCGACAATAAACTTATATGAAATTAATTGCGCATGCAGCAGCGGCAGTAGGGTCTAGCGATGGCCCAACATTTCGATATAAATATCGAATCTATGTTAAAAACAATAATTAAAATGTGTAATATATATTTGAATATAGTTTTTAATATATCTGTTACTTGCTTGTTTATTGTCTTAACTTGGATTTTTTATTTAAAAAAGAGATGATTACACTAGTTTACAAAATAATATTCTTGGTGTGCATCCCAGCAATTGATGGCAAATTCTGTTAGTGTTGGACCTCTAGACTACGAAAATAGCATTAATTTTTTTTTCGATGGCACAGTTTTTTTTTAAAGATTTTTTAAAGTTCGAAATGTTAAATTTCGGACTTTTTTCGAATTTCTTCTTATATCTCGGCAGATATCCACCCGATTGGGCCAGTTTTAGTTTTATTTTAAAGTCAATAGATCAGAGTTTAACTTTGCCATACAAATCAATTTGATTGGATAAGTAATGGCAGCGCAGAAACTTGACAAAGATGAAAAATGTGTTTTTTGGTCGACTGTAAGTCGGCTGTATATATCGTAAAAACTCGAAATAAATCCGTTGAAAAATCATAATGGTTACAAACTTAAAGCTTACATCCTATCGAATAAAACAAGCCGGATATGGCCCAAATCCATGGAAAACTGGATTTATGGTGGATTTTTAAAGATAGGATTTTTCCACTTTTTTCGGTTGACAGAGTCCAAATTTAAGATTTATCATAGGCGGCGACATGTAAACAAAAATGAGTGGTGACGACAGCCGGGTCAAAAAAAAGCTAAATTTAAAAGCTAGAAAATTATAAAATAAATTTAAGTTCTGAAAATTCCTTTAAAACATAAAATTGCTTGCGTTATGACTGTGAATATTTTTAATTAAGTACTATCCATTTGGATAATTCATTCTTATGAAAAAAGTAACCTTAATTTCAAAAATTAAATTCACTTTAATAATTTTCTAGCTTTTAAATATCTGATTTAGCTATTTAGTGACCCGGCTGCCAACACCAATTATTTTTGTTTACATGTCGCCGCCTATGATAAATCTTAAATTTGGACTCTGTCAACCGAAAAAAGTGGAAAAATCCGAACTTTAAAAATCCACCATAAATCCGGTTTTCCATGGATTTGGTCCATATCCGGCTTGTTTTATTCGGTAGGATCTAAACTTTAAGTTTGTACCCATTATAATTTTCCAACGGATTTATTTCGAGTTTTTACGATATGGGCACTTCCAAAATGTCGCTCGGGACATTTGCACACCTTTAAAGTTGAAAAAAAATTGTAAAACAATGGATTTTAATTTTAATTATGGGCTTTTCTTTTCACTCTTCCCAAGCTCTATTTTTGGTAAAAATCTTGATTTTGTACCACTTTTAGTTTTTAAGATATCGGTAAAAAACTGCCGTATTCGCTCGGGACAAAAATAGAAGTGGATTTCGGGGAAGTTCATACAACACCAGAAATTAGCGAATTCTGATGGAATATTTGAATGCGATTTTTTTTAGAATGTTGTTCAAACATGTCGCTGTGAAATGCTTTTGGTTTCACTCAAAAATTCTTTGCCGTTTTTTTTTTATGCAGTTTCAACCACATTCGCTCGGGACATGTCGCTCGGGACATTTTTTCCGACTGTTTTGTAAAGCGGATTTCTTTACCTCTATCTCTCAATTGCTGGATGTTTTGCTTTTAACTTAATAGTTTAGTATGTGAATGAAGCATTCAGTTCAGAAAAATGTCACATATTAGCATTCCTATAGGATAAATTAACAATAGAAGACAGGTCCAAAAAATAACAAAAAAATAGCCAAAAACTGATTTTTGCGTATATTGGTGGGGTTTGTCATAAAAATAACCAAACTATACTCCAAATTTGTAGTTAAGCTCAGTATCCAACTAATTAGAAACTAATATCGGGGCAAAATCATGTGGAAATATGTTTTATTCAAGTTTCAAGGTTTTTGGCTTGGTGGACTTTTTTTTGGAAGTGCCCATATATACAGCCGACTTACAGTCGACCAAAAAACACATTTTTCATCTTTGTCAAGTTTCTGCGCTGCCATTACTTATCCAATCATATTGATTTGTATGGCAAAGTTAAACTCTGATCTATTGACTTTAAAATAAAACTTAAACTGGCCCAATCGAGTGGATATCTGCCGAGATATAAGAAGAAATTCGAAAAAAGGCAGAAATTTAACATTTCGAACTTTAAAAAATCTTTAAAAAAAAACTGTGCCATCGAAAAAAAAATTAATGCTATTTTCGTGGTCTAGAGGTCCAACACTAACTGAATTTGCCATCAATTGCTGGGGAGCATTTCGGCTGTAAACTAGTGTTATTATTCTTCTTATTTTTATTACCTTTACTTGGATTTTTCATTTATTCTTATAATTTTTCGGATATGTATTTATGCGCCATTTCATGCTCAAGTTTTCTAAGAATTTGCCGCTTCAGTATCTTTTAACGACTATTAATATTTCTTGTGTATATTTCGACGTACAATATCGACAGTTTCTTCTCGATATTCATCCCTAGCCGAAACTGACGGATAGACAGCTGGACAACTGGGATCGACTGTCGTCTGGCATCGTGGAGCGAAGCTCATGCATTAATTAACAGTCAAGTGTCGATGGAGACTGCCACCACCCCGAAAACATCGCATCAGCAGAGGTGGAGATGGGGAGTATCACACTTTCAACTAATTAAATAGCTTTTGATTTTTGCACACCAGATAAAATTTCAATATTAAAGCCGCTGGGCTCGGACACAGCAGGCAGTCACCGAATCCGGCATATGTTCAATATTTGCATAAATATTTTAATAAAAATTAAAAATGAATGGCCAAGCAGCAGCAAACGGCAGAGGCCGCGGCGAACCCTGGATCCCAGACGAAAAGCGACCAAGGGAAACATTTTTTATTAAAAAACAAGAAAAGGAAACAGTCGGGAAATGGTTTACAAAACGAAAACTTGAACACCCTGAAAGCCAATTCACAAAAAGCACTATAAAATAATTATAAATACGCATTCTCGTCGTGTTTTCATCATGAAATTATTTGGCACGAAATTTTCTAAGAAGTTTTTAAAACTACCAAAGAAGAATTTAATTTACGGGACTCAAAATAGAACAAGTTCCAAGAAATTTAAGTGCATATTTTCTTTATCCAGTTCCTAGAAACTTGTTATGTTTCAAAGTGATTAAATTTATAAGAATTTCTTTTAATTATCGTTGCAGTACATTTTGTTTAGGGCTAATTTGAAAATCAGAGTAACAGCGAAATCTTCCCATTCTTATGGACACAGACTAATTTTATTTAATTTTTACTTTTAAGTTCCATTTTTATTTACTCAAAGTTTTAAAAATTAATTTCTAGAATTTAACTGTGTTTGACGAGTATAAATATAGAATAATAATCCAAATTATTCGACTTTAATAAGAAGTTTTAAATGTTTAATAGATTAATTTTTTTCTTTTACAAAAAATATATTTTTTTAGTTTTTTGTACTAAGTTGTTGCTTTTGTTATTAATTTGTAAATCCTTATATATTAGCTAAGGTACCCTGCTGGAAAAAATATATTCCAGTTGACAAACCGAGGCAGCGACTGCTAACCGCAGCGCGTTGTAAAAATTTGCGCATCGATTTGCGGCCAGACGTCGACGAGGCTCCTGGATCCAGACTCCTGTGCGGAGAAAGGTCCTTGGACCAGGACCAAAACAGGACCAGCAGCGGACAATGCAAGGCCTGGCACAATGGCACGGGGCGAAATGGAATCGTCGGAATCGCCGGGCGCCATTATCATCCTCATCATCGCCATCGCAGTACGGTGGGCCGAAAAATGCAAATGACTTTTCAAGGCTTTGCGCAAGGTGCCAGGCATTTAAAATTACTTCGGGGGAATTCCACTGTACGCAGTTACGGTGTTCCACGGTGCGGATGCGGATGTCGATGCGAATTGCACATTGGCCATGTCTGCAGTTTGTCAAGAGGTCTGCAGGAAAACCCCAAAAAAAGAAAAACAAAGCCCGAAAGAAGATGAAAATGAAAATGCAAAATGAAAAAGAAAAGTCCACAAAATGGAATGGGAGTACAAAATGGAAATGGTAATGTGCGCCTATGTATAGACAAAAGGCCAGCGAAGCGGAGAGGTAGGTTTCAAATTTTACAGAAATGAAAGAAAAGCTAAGTAATTAAATAAATTTAATATTTTGTACAATTTAATGTACAATAAGATTTATATTATTCTTTAAACCAATATTTCCAAATGTGTTTCATTCCTCCTAAAATAATAACTAAATCAATATTAAATGTATAAGAAAGAAATAATTATGTTTAATGCGTTTAAAATTTTATAAGTTATTTTATTTTACTTTATTTAATGACTTAACTGCAACACTACTTAAAAATAAATTGTGAATTCATACGTTATTTCTTTTGACTTTTATACATACCTAATAACGCTGAATACAAAGTCTTAGTGATTTTATTTTAATTAATTGAATTTCAAGTTGTCTCCAAACTGATTATGCAACCTTCGCTGCTGAACAGAGTTTTCCATAAGTTGGCATCATATTTTGTGTGTGTTTGTGGGCAGTTGTGTGTTTTTGTGTGTGTGTGCGGTCTCGTTGATGCCCGGAAAATCCCGACGCGACGCGCCAGTTATTGTTTTGCCACTTCAGTTTCTATTGTTATTGTCAGTTGGGGGAAAACGGGAGAAATTTCAGGGGAAGGGAAAGCCGGACGGATGGGGAAATCATGGTGCAGCGGTTGCAGCTGCAGCATTTTGATGGCAACGACTTTACATCCGTGCATTTTTGTTGCCTTTGTTGCTGCAGCTGCAGCGGCGCTTAAACAATTTAATTTTGATTTAAGTGCGAAATTAAATGTCAGGCAATTCTGACATTTTTTCCCCCCACTTCTGCTTTGCAATGGGCAAACCTGTATGCGTGCTGCAACAATGGCAGCAAAACTAATTCTATTGACTTTGCTAATGACGTAATTAAGCGCATTTGGCAAACGTTGCGTATACGCAACGTGCTCCACTTGCCAGCTGCATTGTGCTTTTAATTAAGTCCATTTTAATGATGGCCATGGCCACAAAAACATTTCAAGCGACGATTAAAAAGGCGGAATAGAGCCCGAAGAGTTCTAAATTCCGAGGTGATTTTCCCACTAAGCAGGGGCGTTGGGCGAGTGAAATATTTTGACAGATTGCGAGGCAAGTGTAAATTTATGCAAATTACATCAATAAAAACATTTCGGTTTTTCTGCGGCTCTCGGCCAGGCCTTTATTATTTGGCCAAGATGGCGAAGCGAGTGGCTGGCTGGCCGCGTGTAGCTCATTTTCTATTAACAACTGCGTCCATAAAAACGACAATGACAGGAATGAAGGCTCTTGGCTGAATTCCGAAGGCCAGAACATTTTCCGAGGGAAAATGGCTAAGCAGCGAAGCCAGCGAAGCGTCCAGGCGGAAAACCAACTACGGGACAGCCTCATTTGCATGTTGCTCAGTACTTCCCCCCAGTGCCGCCGCCCCCTTTTCCACCCATATATCCTGATGAGACCAGCCGTCAGTGTCCCTGCGTCAGGACGTCACAGTCGTCACCATGTGGTTGCGTCTGTGACAGTGGAAATAATTCCGGCGAACGGCGCCACAGTGGTTGAAAATGGGAAAACAAATCCCCAAGGAACCGCCAATTTTCGTTCATATTTCCTTGTTAATGCTGAGGAAATTTAATTCCGAAAATACAACCCTCTTTCTGTTAAACATTAAATATCATGCCTGAAGTGCAGCATTAAATGTACTGAACTTTATGAATATTTTATCTTCTGGCGTTAAAGTTTTTTTTGGTTTTTGGTTATATTTTACATAACAAGTAAAGCTCTTTAAAGTCTGCATGTATTTAAATATTTTTCAACATAATAGTTATAAATGTTTAAATAAAGAAATATTAAATATTATTAATCTTTATTAAATAATCCCAAAATCCAAATTTTGTATTTTGCATGCGTTTTAGTCAATCCACAGAATAAATTTGTTTTTTTATTTACTTTAAAATAATTTAATGAATAAATACCTGTTAAAAAATTGGTTACCGTTCCATATCTTTGTTATATTCCTATTCATTTTGTTTAAGTCTAATATAAATGTCTACAAATATTTAAAAAATTAGGTAACAATGCACTTTTCTTTTTGAAATTTAAATTTTTAATCAGTTCCTTAGAAAATATTTTAAGTACAAATGTAATACCTATTATTCCACTGTTCCAGCTGCGCCTTTGGCTTCAAGTTTCGCTTTTGGGGCACGTTTTTGTCTTTGCCCCTAATTCAGGCTTCAGCGCAGAGGCTAATCAACGCCAGCCAAGTTGGACGGGAATCGTTAGACAGACCATAAACAGAGGGCCAGCGATTTTCTGGAGTTTCTGGGGGTCGGAGGTCGGCAGTCGGGGCTCTTTGGTCGGGTGGACGACGACGGGTGCGTCGTGGCTTTTGGGGCGGCCAAAGAAGACCGCTAAATTTTATTTAATTTTTGTTTAGCCGCGAAAAGTGGCGTATAAAATTTCCTTTGGCTTCAAGGATGAGCGATAAAGAAAAGGAGATGAGGAGGACATAAAATAATGGAAATTGCCAAATGTGACAGCCACAAAGCTGAGAGGGGGGTGCGGACTGGCACACAACGAGTGCAGATCGTATAATGCTCGTATAAATTTTCAAAAAAAATAAGCGAACATTTTCCACGTTAATGCAGCCGCAAAATAGAATTAGCTTTTCTTTTTTGCAATTCTGGGCGCCATGGCTTCGGCTGCTGGTAATCGCCGCCCCCATTTAAGCGGGCAATTTCAAGAGGGCGCACTAAAACCGAACTCCCATATATGAAAACGAAACCGCAACAGTTGCTCCGCCTTTTCGGCCATTTGGGCTCTTTCAAAATTGGCGTTGCTATGGCCAAAATGGCCAACAATAAAAAAGCCGTTTGCTGCATTCTCATGCACGACCAGCCAACCAGCCAAGAAAACCAGCAACAACTTGGCGGGTGGCGGTGTGGGTGGAGTTCCCTGGGTGATTTTCGGTGGGCGGCTGGCCACTTACACAAAACTTTGCACCACCGCAAGGAATAAAGCAAGGAAGCAGCACAAGAAGTCCTTGCAGCGAAACGCATGGAAACAAACGAGCATTGAAATTGAATTTAACAGCAAACAGTTTTAAGGAGCGAAGCATTCGCTACATATGCACTTGAAAAAAAGGAATAAAAAATGTGGCATTAGGAGTATTAACAGAAGTTCAAAAAACAAAATTATATATAATAAGCGGTTTAAAAATTCGTTCAATGAAAAAAAAAATAATTCAGATAAATTGTATGAAATTGGAAAAATCTTAAAATAAAAATTTTTAAAACAAATTACAAAACAAAAACCGTCGACAAAATACATACAAACTAAAACTCTTCAAATAAAATGAATCCACAAGACTAAACTAAAAGTAAATAACAAATTCATCATGAAATTTGAAAAAGTCTGATTTTTAAATACTTTAGCCCTTAAACACTTATTAAACTACCTATTTATTTTTCTGAGTTATATATGGCAAATAGAAGATGAAGAAGGGTGAGACATCGCCGCTAGTGGCGAACTTTGTATGCGCTAATGGAGATGGATGTGCGAAAGCCACACTGCGTATGCGTAATATTCTGTTTTGTATGTATTTGCAGTTAAAACGGAACCAAGAAGGCGGCAATGGTAATTTTTCAATATTACAGCAGACGACAATGGCAAATTGAGTTGATCAATTCGCGACCAAAGATATATTACGAAAACTTGCTGGCAAAACAACTCAAGTGTGGGTGGAAAAGCTTTAAAAAACTAATCAAGAAAACAAATATTTTTCATTTTAATTTAATTTATTTATTTCAGTACCCTACATCTTATTCTTTAACTACAGAAACTCCAATAAATGACTTAGACTGTTTGATTTCGAAGCTATCAATCAACTAATACACATTCTAGTCATTCTAAGCTGGCTTTCCCACAGTGATCAGCTAATCACAGGACCCCCAGTGGCTGCAAATATACCCCGTCCATGCCAACACTTTCTAAATCCACAAAGCAAGCTAATACCCTTCCCCTGGGCGAAACTCTCCTTCGAACCAATGGACCTCCATTCGAGCATAGCAATTTGTGCAGTGTGCAATGTTGCCTGGCTTTCTATGGGATATCAGGAATAGCGTCATTTGCCACGTCTGCGACTTATCGCCCAAAGAAATGTTCAGCGAAATAGATTTCTACAGAGGAAAGCTGCACGGACGATAGCAACTTATGTTGCGGATAATACAACGGATTTCATTATTTCGGCACTTACGAGCGAATAACCACTAAGCAATTCCAACGACCCAAGTCCTTTCGCCTGAATGCAAAAACAAACTAAGGACAGTTATACACTTTAAACCTGAACATAACTGGCAAGAATGGAAGAAATGAGCTCGATAAAAGGGAAAAACGTGGCAGATTCAAGTTCGAACAACGAGTAAATGAGCTGTCAAAGTTTTTAATGCAGCAGCCGCAACTGCAGCAGCAACAACTGCAGCAGCAACATCAGTAGCAGCAGCATCAGCAACAGCAGCAACAACAGAAACAGCAACATCAGCCACAAAAGCAGCCAAGAGCACGAGCTAGACAAGTAAATCTTATTGTGCAGAAAATGGCAAATTTCCCCAGACGGCCAAAACCAGCCAAAGCAGCCAGTCAGCGGAGGTTTGGGGGTGGTGCACTGCAGAAGATACACTTGAAATACAAGTAATTTTTTGCAAATATAACAAAAACTGTAAATAGGCGAAAATTCTAAATATAACATCTTATTAACCATATTTTCTTAAATTATTTTAAATGTTTTCAAAATTGTTCAAAGTTGGTTTTATAGAGTCACTTAACATTACTCGAATTCTTAGATTATAAAAATAGAAAATTTTACTATAAATTAGTTCATTAGTTATACGTTTACTAAAAAATATAATGGAAATGTAGAACAAAGTTAATAATATTACACACATTTTGCTATTTATTCTTTATTGACTTGTAAAACTGATAGTTCTAAGTACTAAAGTTGACTATAAATAATTTAGTACCCATTATTATTTTACTTTGAGAAAAATCTAGATAGTTGTAGAAAATATTTTTCAGTACACTAGTTTGTTTTCGTTGGGAAGGGGATACTTAGAAGTATTTTCGCAGCATTGAGCGAGCGTTTGATTGAGAATGTATTGTATAATTTCCCGAGCGTATTTAGTGCCAAGACGCAAAAAAGGCAACGGAAAAATGCGCAATATGAACGGCGGCAACAACAATTGGGGGTCTCAAAAGTCTGCAAACAACAAAGGCGGCAAAAAGCAAGAACGCTGCGGGGTAGACAGCGGAAGTTACCATGACAAGTGTCAAATGTTAAATACTTTATTAAGACTTTTTTTCTCCACCGCTGAACGGAAACTATGAAGGAAATGCTTCAACAAAGTGAAGAAAAGATGGGATCCCTTTAGATGAAAACCGTAAAAAGAAAAGGATATCAGAAATTGAAAATTAACAAGAAAGGAAGCTAGCTTCGGCAAGCCGAAGCTTATATACCCTTGCAGATTATTCCTATTAATTTACAAATCGCAAAAATGTTAAATTTCCTATTATTTTATATTAATTTTTCGATCGTTTCTACGGCAGCTATATGATATAGTAGTTCGATCTTTTTAAAATTAAAATCGAATTTCGGAAATATTTAAAAATAGTCATATCCCAGAGAAGAAGGGAATGTAATAAAAACCAACAAAGATATAATTTTTTTCCCATTAATTTCCATTTAATTTTTCGACCGTTCCTATGGCAGCTATATGATATTGTGATCCGATTTAAAAAACAAAAAAACCGAAATAATATAAAGTGCTTTTAGTTTCCGTTGAAAAATTTTTGAAAAAGTGTTTTATGAAAGTTAAATGTTACTTTATAATTTAAAAAAACATAGTTTTTGCTTTGTACTTTTGTAACAAACATGCATTAAATTCGAATTTAATGTGTATAATAATAAAGAGTCTTAAATAAATATTTTTTAACCCTTGAAAATGTAGATGAACGATTTTATTGTCCATATTGGCGCGGCTGCACTCCACCACATTCGAGGTCCACGACTGATTATGTAGCAGGAGCACCTGTCGGGACACTCAATTTTGCAGTCGCAGGCCTGAAAGTCTCAGGAGTGAAACAGGGCGATTTGGCCTCGATCAGACCAGACGACAGTGAATCTGGTCGAGATCCATGAAATGCGGCTGGGTGCGCGACTCGCGGTTCACCTTCTGCAGCCAGTCCAGCCTGCAGTCGCACTCGTACACCCAGAAAAAAATATGGACTTAAAACCCAAAAAATGGACTTAAACTAAGGTAATATGGACTAATTTTGGACCTAAGGAATCTTAGACTTGTTTTAAGTCCTAACACACTGACTTGTTTTAAGGCCATGATGGTCTTAAAAAAAGCCCATATTACCCAAAAATTTAAGCATTTAGATATTCATCTAAACTTACAAAAGCAGTTAGCCACTCGAAAATTTAATAAGGGCGTAGCCCAGAGGAAACTATGCCAGTTCCCGGTTATTTTGAACCGTGTTCGAGTCCAGTACAAGACATGTTTTATTTTTTTTTTTTACATTTATTTTTTAATTTTATTGTTGTTCTTATTTTTTATTGTTATTAGTAAATGAATTTTACAACTGAAAAAAACTTTCAACTCATTTGCACCAGTGGGATTCGAACCGGGGTCCTCTCGCTTCAGGGGCAGACACCTTACCAGTCACACCATCAGACACTGTTAAGTACATGTGTCTAAGCGACACATAAAGTCATTTTTAAAATTTTTTATTAGATAAAAATTATTAAAATATTATGTGTACGCCGCACTCTCTTACTAAGCTAACATCTCATATGGATAAGATAAACATTGTTAATTTAACAGCATAGCTAACATATTTAGGACTATTTTTTATATACAGTTGTGATAGATGAAAATATACTGATATATACTGTTGAGAATACTCTTACAAAAATTCAGAACGATCGGAGCATTAGAACCGAAGTTGTAGCTATTTATAGCGCACTACCACTACCTGCACATCGGCCGTTACAAACTTGAAACTTTAAACGCGATTATCTCAGAATCTTGTTTTTTCGAAATTACCTTTGCGGTGGACACGATTACTATAAAACTATTAATCCGATCGACACAAAATTGACCACTTATTTATTATAACAATAGCTAGTCCTTGAACGAAGGATTTAGAGCGTCTTTAATTGCATATTATTTTCCTTTTAGGGATACTTTTCCTAAAAATACATTGAAGCCAAATCATCAAACTTGTGGCTGTCCATACATTAAGTAATTAGCAAATGATTACTGTATGGCAAAAAAAAACTAAATGTATAGTTTTATACGTTTTCGCTATATAAAAAATCAACACAATAAAATTAATTAAACATTTTCTTGAAAATATAAAAACAAATACATATATTATTGTTTATAGACTATTTTTTTTAAATATACTCATATATGGGTAAAATTTTGATAAGTACCAAGATCGTAATTTCCTTCCGAATAATAAAAAATTATTTGTTTTTATTTTTCGTTAAGGGGTTATATACCTTTTTTTTTTCAAAAAAACGAAAATTTTTTTTTTGCTGATTCCTAAAGTATATCCCCTAGAGAACATCTTCCCAAATTTTCATACAGATCCGAATAATAGTTCGATAGGAAAACAGCGTTTTGCCGCGCTCGACTTCAATAGTTGCAACGTCAACGTAAAACTTTGAATGCGATTATCTCAAAGTCGTGTTTTTCCAAAAGTGCCTTCGCTGTGACCACGATTGCGCAAGAACTATTTGATCGATCTTCTTCAATTGAACGATTCAGTTTTTATGCGTCAATTTTGATTTCGCAGAAAAAAATTTATTAATTAAATTTTTAGTACTCGAAAAATCAATTTTTTGGAAAAATTGTTACTGTATGCAAAAAAAAGCAAATATTCTTAAAAAAAAACGTTCACGAACTCGGCACAATCATTACGAATAATTTAAAAAAAAAATTAAGAAGATCGATTAAATAGTTCTTGTGCAATCGTGGTCACCGCAAGCCGCTATAAAAAAAAAGGGTTCCGAGAGAATTGCCATAACTTTGTAAATTATTCATATATTTTCAAGATCAAACGCTTGTTGTTTCGATAAAAACATGTACTATCAAAAAATAATAACTTCAGTTTCATAAAATAATTGCTACACACCTGAAAAAAATCCAAAGTTCCCTCAATTTTTTTCGCTCAAAAAGGTATATAACCCCTTAAAAAAAAAGTTTTTTTGTGTTGTTTATGGGCATGTGCTATTTTTCAGGTAGTGGACTATATTTCACGATTTTAATTCCTTAAAATCTATGGCCTAAAATTGAACATTTATGGCCATTTTTACTATTTTTAAGTCCACAATGGCCTTAAATCACCATTTTAGGCAATGTAGTCCATGTTTCCTTAAATCTAGGAATTTTTTTTTTCTGAGTGTAGGCATTGTGGCCAATGTAGAACTCGGGAATCTCCCGATCCTCGGCAATCGGCGACAGCCGGAGGGCGTTGGGCTCCAGGGTGGTCAGGCGATTCCTTACCAGATCCACCCTGGTCAGATTGGGCTTCTTGAAGAACGTGTACGGCTGGATCTTGGCGATCTGGTTGTCGTTCAGGAAGACCACCTCCACGCTGTTCGGTATCGAACTGGCCGTGATCTCCGTCAGCATATTGTAGCTGGCATCGAAGGTGCTCAGACTGAGTTCGCTCTCGATCTCGAAGTAGTTGCCCAGCTGGGTGATCCTGTTGGCCCGCACATCCAGCCACTGCAGGCCGATGGGAATGTGCGAGTAGTCGAATTTCTCGAGACGATTGCCCGAGATATTCAGCCACACCAGATTGGGCAGCTCGGTAAAGAGACCAGCAATGGACTTTAGCTGATTCCCGTCCAGGCGGATGGCCTGCAGTTGGCTGTTCCTCTGCAGGAAACCCGCCTCGATCGTTTTTAGTTTGTTCTGGGACAGATTGAGGATCTCCAGGGAGCTCATCCGATCGAAGACCCCGCGCCGGATGTGGGTGAGCGAGTTCTTCGCCATCCGGAGGCCTAACAGATTCTCCAGCTGCGTGACGCTTGTGTTCTCGATCTGGCCGATCATATTCTCGCCCACATCCAAGATCTTGAGCAGGGGGACATGGATCAGAGCCTCCGGCACGGCCTGCAATTTATTGTCATTCAGATGGAGATCCTGCAGCTGGCTGCAGTTGATCAGGGATCTCTGGTCCAGTCGGTTGATCCTGTTAAAGTCCAGCGAGAGCACCAGCAGATTGTTCAGACCCTGCAGAGTACGCTGCTCGATGACGGAGATGCGATTGTGCGAGAGGATGAGGGTGTGCAGGTTGGTGAGATCCGCAAAGATTCCCCCAGGCAGCTGATCGATGTAGTTCTCCTCCAGCTTCAGGATCTGCAAACTGGCGAGGGGCCTAAAGATGTGCGCCTCTAAACGACTGATTTTATTGGCCGAAAGATCAAGCATCATTAGACGCTTGAGACCCACAAAGGTGGCTGCGTTGATCCACTGCGAATTCAGTTCGTTGCTGGCCAAGTCGAGAACCAAGAGTTCGGCCAGCTCACCACAGATTCCGGGGGCCAGGACATTGATGGAGTTGTTGCGCAGATAGATCTCCTGCAGCTGCTTGGTCTCGGCAAAGAGTTCCGGGGGCAGGGAGGTCAGTCGGTTGGCCGACAAATCCACCACCCTCAGCGAGAGGAGACCCTCGAAGGCGCGATCCGCCAGGAAGCTCATGCTGTTCTTGGCCATATTCAGGTGGGTAAGACGCCCCAAAGCCGACAGCATGGCCGTGGGCAGGCTGACCATCTTGTTGGCACTCAAATCGAGGCTCTGCAACGTGGAGCCGCAAACGCGGGCCTTCCGCGAACTCAACGAGGCGCTGAAGTAGAAGTTGCTGATGTCCTGGATCTTGTTGTACGAGGCATTCAGGTGCTGCAGCGACTTCAGAGGGCACACCATGCCGTCTGGTATAAGCCAGATGTTGTTGAGACTCAGATCCAAACGCTCCAGCTGGCGGAACTCCACGAAGCTATTGGAGGCCATCTCCAGCGACATCGTCGACCAATCGCCGTTGTGCGTGCGAATGGTCAAGTTCCTCAGCTCCTGGAGACCTCGGAACGAGCCATCCGTGAGGTTGCCCAGCTTGCAGTACTCAATGGTCAAATCCCTGAGCTCCACCAGTGACCTGAAGCTATCGGCACTCAAGCTGTTCTGGAGGAACAAAGCGTCTTTGCACTCCAGGCGCAGACGCACCGTGTTCTGCGGCTGGATCACACTGAAGTCGGTGCTCTCCAGCTTCGAGTTGATTGTCCTCAGGTGGCAGACCAGTGTGATGTCGTGCTCTCTGCTGCCGGACCAGTGGCACTCGTGGGGCGCCTGGTACAACAACGTCACCGCAAAAATGGGTATCACCCAGGTGGCAATCAGCACGTACAGCATGTGGCTGGTGGTCAGCATTTTCGGGCGGTTCCCAAACTTCGAAAGGGGCTTCCAAGTGGGGGGTGCGATAGCGCGTTTGATAAATTGTGTTCTAAATTTTCTCGAGGTGATATTTCTTTTTTTTGTTTTATCCGCTAACATAAAAACGCGCATCCACTCGGCGCGAAGTCAACTCAAAAACTGATCGCTCTCTTCGGCTTTCGGCCAGCAGCAATAGCATTGGGCTTAATAGCATTGAATTGCACTCGGCGGGCAGGTAGAATTTGCATTGGGTTATGACACAAATGACAGATGGGTTGTGAGATCGCTGCAGATGGGCAGGTGGAAGTGGCCAGAAAACAAGATGGACTAAAAAGAGGTCTAATTACCTAACATTTTAGGAAACATGGCCAGAAAAAGGCGCTAGGGCCATGCATTACCTAAAATGCTGGTCATGTAGACTATATTTTGTAAGCGAATTATATTTTTAAAAATTAAAAATTAAATTTTTAGGAAATACTTTACCTAAAAAATAGTTTTCTATGTTGAAGGTGCGATCGTCACTTATTATACCCGTTACTCGTAGAGTAAAAGGGTATACTAGATTCGTGCAAAAGTATGTAACAGGTAAAAGGAAGCGTTTCCGACCCTATAAACTATATATATTCTTGATCAGGATCACTAGCCGAGTCGATCTAGCCATGTCCGTCTGTCCGTCTGTCCGTCTGTCCGTCTGTCTGTCCGTCTGTCCGTCTGTCCGTCTGTCTGTCTGTATGAACGCTGAGATCTCGGAAACTATAAAAGCTAGAAGATTGACATTTTGCATGCAGATTCTGGCAGGTCCTACGCAGCGCATGTTTGTTTCAAAAGGGTGCCACGCCCACTCTAACGCCCACAATCGCTTATATACTACTTTAAAAATTTCAATATTTCGGAAAAGTAAAAATGCAGTTTTGTGGTATTTATCAATACCTATCGAAATGTAGAAGAAATTTTTTAAATCGGACCATTCGTTAAAAAGTTACGGCGGATCAAATTTTTTATCTCCATCTACTTCGCACTTCCTTTAGCTGAGTAACGGGTATCTGATAGTCGGGGCACCCGACTATAGCGTTCTCTCTTGTTATACCCGTTACTATTAGAGTAAAAGGGTATATTAGATTCGTGCAAAAGTATGTAACAGGTAAAAGGAAGCGTTTCCGACCCTATAAACTATATATATTCTTGATCAGGATCACTAGCCGAGTCGATCTAGCCATGTCCGTCTGTCCGTCTGTCTGTCTGTATGAACGCTGAGATCTCGGAAACTACAAAAGCTAGAAGGTTGAGATTTTCCACGCATATTCTTGGGCTTCCTACGCAGCGCAAGTTTATTTTAGCCGAGTGCCACGCCCCCTCTAACGCCCACAATCGCCCACTAACGATTTTAAAATGTGTCTGGCGCCCACATCTTTAAAGATTTCCGAAAAGTATAAATGCAATTTTGTTGTGCATATTTATACCTATCGAAATGTAGAAGACATTTTTCAAATCGGACCATTCATTAAAAAGTTATACGCAATCAAAATTTCTATATCTATCTCCCTCGCACTCCCTTTAGCTGAGTTACGATTATTAGTCGGGACACCAACCCGAGTACAGAGTGACGGGTATTAGATAGTCGGGACACGAACCCGACTATAGCGTTCTCTCTTGTTTTATATTGGACAAGAGTCAAAACCTATGGGTTCTCTTATTTTCTTTCTCTTCGAAATTCACAATTATAAGAAACCAGCACTGCGTTTTATAGCCACTTCTTAATCTTTCCTGAAAGCCGAAATCTTTGCCGCCCATCAGCTTAAATTACGCTTTACTTTGCGAGTCAAAAACAGATCCATCATTTGCCGGGAAACTCTGCTGCGCTTTTACGACCCAATCCAATCGCAATCCCCTTGGTGACGGCAGCCCTCCTTGGGCTCCTTGGGCCATCGTTTTGGCCGTGTCACTTAATCAATTTCGCGTTAATCAGACGAATGTCGCCAGTGGCATCCTGAAAGGCAAACAAAACGTTCGCCGAACAAACTCGTTTACTGGCGTACAAATTTCTTATCTTTCCAGTGAAAATCTTTTACAGCTCTGAGCTGGGAGCTGCTGCTCCGCTTATTGCTATAATTTTTATGTCAAAATATAAATTAAATTTTTTTGGCTTCACACGCGATTGTCGTTTTGATGTCGCACACACTCACACACGCATGTGATGGGCATGAATGGGGAGGGAAAGGGGCGTGGCAAGGTAGACAGGGGTCGCTGGTTGGAGGAGGTCATATAGTCACGTCTTGTGAATGCCAGTCGAGCTGACACAGTTTGTTACTTTTCAACAGGAGCGTTGCCTCCCGCACCTACAGACTTTACACTTAGAGAAAGTTCTTTGTGGCGTACAAGAATATTTGTGGCAAGAAGGATAAAGAGGACTTGCAAAATCAAATTCGATTTATCTAACATATTTAAGATTGTCTATAATTACAATTATTTTCTGTATGATAGACTAAAACGAGTTTATAAATCCTTCAAATCGGATGAATAACTAGAGTTTCAAACGTAATTAAACCTATTTACTTAAATATGCGGTTATATACATAATATATATAGTAATATATATAACTAAAATATTACATGTTTACTAAGTGTAAATTTTAATATCAAAATGTTTTTATTCATATTAAATAAGATGAATTACTATTATCTTTTAAAAGAGATTGGTGCCTTACCAAAATATTTTTTGGAGCATTTTGTAGCCAATTAAAAAGCTCTCTCAATATTATCAAAACTTGTTAGCCATCCTTTTTTGCGAGTGCATAAACGGAAGGCGACGTCGCCTGCAGTCGACACCCAAAAAGGTTGCCACGAGGAATTCCGCAATTCACCCCGTCGAAGGGCTTTTCCTCCTTGGGGGCAGGAACTGGGGGCTAGCCGCTCACCTTGCGGTGTGGTCTGGCATTTTCCAGCGAGAAGTTCATTACTCATAAATGCTGCACATGGCAAGGACCCCGAGATGGAGATGTCGGGAGTCTGGGAGTCTGGGAGCCCGTAACCGGGGGATATTCCCCAGCCCCAACCGAAGCAGTGCCACATTAAAAGAACAACATGGGGAAAGCTTAGGGCGAGGGGCATTTCACCTCGTTATAAGTGTGGAGAAATCTGCAGTGCGCTTTAAGTGTTATCGGCAACACGCACATATCCAAAAGCCACACCCACCCGAATCACACCCTCTTCCCGCCCCCGCCACCGAAAAAATGTGACGACGTGGAGGACATTTTCATTTTATGACAACGAGAAAGTGGGAAAAAATTGTTGCCGTAACCACCGAATGCTTCTACGTGTTTGCGGCTGAGTTCAAAGATTTATCAGCATCGAGAATTCGACAAGGCGCTGTTGTCGGATTCGGGCGCTATATATATATCCATATATATATATATATACGTACCTGCTCCCATCAGCACCCCGCTCCTGAAATGTGTGCGGTTATTTGAACAGATTTAATACCCACACAAACGTGTGGGAACTTTAAGTGCTGCCCCTCGTCACAAGGAGTCATCTAATCCGAAAAGCAGGGCGGCAAAAAAGGTAAAGCGACAAAAATTTGCCAAGTTCAAAGGAATTTGACTTTCTTTATGCATACGTAGTGGGTTAGGTGCACATGTGCACGGGGGAAAAAATGTATTTTAAGCTAGGAGCGATAAGTTTTAAAATGTGTCAATGAATTAATTACAGTTTTAAAATCCCTTATAAAGGTGTCAAAAAGTATGCAGCAAGACATTCGATAATATGTTTTACAATATACTTTGGCATTCTTAATTATATTAAAAAATCGGAAAAATAGCAAAAAATCGATACTTCGACAATAGAGTTTTATAGACATATTTCGATTAAAGATTTGAAAGCAGTAAACGAGAAATATAAAAGACCATTTTTAAGGGCGCAACGATTTTCTTCTATGTGTACTCATCAAAAAAGCATCAAAAGTGGCAGAAAGTGGAATTGCCAATTTGCGTTCTTCTCGGTGCAGGAAAATCGGTTGGAGCATGCAACGGATATATGAAGTATGAAGTTGTTGGACCCCAAGCTCAACTTAAAAACTGCTGGCAAACTACCGCAAAAAAAATGCGAGTAGAAAGAAAGTTAACTAGGAAGTCCTTATGACATGCCAACCAGTTACATGTGACTCAATAAGTCAAAAGAAAGTTCACATGGGCATGAGAAAAGTGGCAGTTTGATTATGGGTTTGTGAAATACGAGTATGTCCCCTAAGACTGATAGGCATAAAAAATAATTGCACAGCGTAGAAAAACTAGGAACTAGAGAAATGTGCATTTTCCTTCAGAACACGTCTTAGTCATGAATTTCAAATGGAGAACATGTTTTCCTTCAGGTCATATCTTAGTCACGAAATTGTAATATTTTCTTATGGAGATTTAATTATTCGTTTCAAAATAAAATAGCTCACAAAATCAGCTATTATAGACTTTAGAATTACTTATTTTATCGTATTATTAAGAGTTAATTGGAAAAATTGTTATAAATAAACAAGTTTAGTAATATATGTTATGTGTATTAGTTACCTAAAAATTACGGACATTCATTTTATTAGGCGTAAATTGTTTTAAATACATAGAAAGTTAAAAATCTTTTTAGTAACAGATAAATACTTAAAAATAAATATCGATTTAGTTGAATTGAAAATTAAAATACCTAAATTGGAGACTCAATGCCATTACATTTAGCGCTTTCCACCTCATCCATCCGCTCCTCTGGAAAGTACTTTCCATAGGCCTCATTTAATCTGTTCTCCTTCCGCAAAACCGAAATCAGTTCAAAACACATTCATATCGCATCTGGGCAGACCTGCCAGCGATTTTGCCCCCTCATTTGGCGGCTGGCTTGTAGGCTGCAATTACTTTTATATCGGATTCCTGTTTGCTCTCGGTTTTCTCAAATAGCAATAGCATCCATCGATAGCCTCTCAATGTTTGCCCAACTGGCGCGCTTCCATTCGATTCGATACGATTCGAGCTGAATGCTCGTTCGGTGGCTGCTGATGCTTCTGCGGCCATTGTGCCAATTGCTTTTGGTCGAGTTCTGTTCTGGAATCGCAGTTGAAGTTGGAGTCTGAGTCTGGAGTCATCATCTAGTTCTCCAGCAAAAGCTGCTCTAGTGCTGCCACTTTGGCCTTTTTAAATCTAGCCACCTAAATATAAAAAAAATGTACAAAGCTGGGTTTGAAGTAGTCTTATTATAATTATGAAAAAGTTTCTTAATTTAAATTTATTAAAATCAATTACACTATCTTTTAAAAACACAACTTTTAAGATAACCTCTGAAAACATAATACTTTTCGGAAGTTCCAATTCTTATTATACCCGTTACTCGTAGAGTAAAAGGGTATACTAGATTCGTGCAAAAGTATGTAACAGCTAGAAGGAAGCGTTTCCGACCCCATAAAGTATATATATTCTTGATCAGGGTCACTAGCCGAGTCGATCTAGCCATGTCCGTCTGTCCGTCTGTCCGTCTGTCCGTCTGTCCGTCTGTCCGTCTGTCCGTCTGTATGAACGCTGAGATCTCAGAAACTACAAAAGCTAGAAGGTTGAGATTTCCCACACATATTCTTTGGCTTCCTACGCAGCGCAAGTTTATTTTAGCCGAGCGCCACGCCCCCTCTAACGCCCACAATCGCCCACTAACGATTTTAAAATGGGTCCTGCGCCCACATCTTTAAAGATTTCCGAGAAGTATAAATGCAATTTTGTTGTGTATATTTATACCTATCGAAATGTAGAAGACATTTTTCAAATCGGACCATTCATTAAAAAGTTATACGCTTTATAAATTGTCAACATATATCTATCTCCCTCGCACTCCCTTTATCTGAGTTACGATTATTAGTCGGGACACCAACCCGACACAGCGTTCGCACTCCCTTTAGCTGAGTGACGGGTATTAGATAGTCGGGACACCAACCCGACTATAGCGTTCTCTCTTGTTATACCCTTGCAGAGGGTATTATGATTTCAGTCAGAAGTTTGCAACGCAGTGAAGGAGACATTTCCGACCCCATAAAGTATATATATTCTTGATCAGCATCACAAGACGATTCGATCTAGCCATGTCCGTCTGTCCGTCTGTCCGTCCGTCTGTCCGTCCGTCTGTCCGTCCGTTTCTACGCAAACTAGTCTCTCAGTTTTTGAGCTATCGGGATGAAACTTTCCCAAAAGTCTTCTTTCTATTGCAGGTAGTATATATGTCGGAACCAACCGGATCGGACAACTATATCTTATAGCTCCCATAGGAAGGATAAAAAAAAAAAAACGTGAAAAAATTCTAGCTCCGGTGTTTTTTGAAATTTTACCTTCTACTCTTGGGAATATTTTTTTTTATATATTTCTGAATTTCGGTTTTTTTGTTTTTTAAATCGGATCACTATATCATATAGCTGCCATAGAAACGGTCGAAAAATTAAATGGAAATTAATGGGAAAAAAATTATATCTTTGTTGGTTTTTATTACATTCCCTTCTACTCTGGGATATGACTATTTTGAAATATTTCCGAATTTCAATTATAATTTTTAAAAGATCGAACTACTATATCATATAGCTGTGATAGAAACGATCGAAAAATTAATGTGAAATAATAAGAAATTTAAAATTTTTGCGATTTGTAAATTAATAGAATGATCTGCAAGGGTATATAAGCTTCGGCTTGCCGAAGCTACCTTCCTTTCTTGTTTTTGGATTATAAACAAGTTCTTTAAAAATACAAATTTTAGAATTATAACGATAATTTTTAGAGTCATTTAAAAATAGTTGTATCCTTTGTTTCAATGTTATTTTATTTAATCAGATTTTCAGATAAAAGGTTTGACAGCACTGGTGAACAGGAAAATCGGGAGTATACACTTATATCGATGCCCCCCGCTCACAGCCGCAATGGCAATCGCAATCATTTCATTTCCCTTTTTAATATACGCTGCACAAGCACATTAGAAAGGGGGTTCTAGGGGCTAAGGCAAAATTTTAACCAAACCACGTGCCAGACCAACCAGACAACTTTCACCCCCTAACAGGCTCCTCTTTTCTAGTCCCCAGTGCAGTTTTGGGTTTGTATAAGTAGTCATCGGAGGCGTTTCGCCTACCTACAATTACCCCCCTCTCAACAGCCGCCTCGCTCTTTTCAGTCGTCATGTATGCGAGTTTTGCTTCCGTTTCCGTTTACAGTGTTTGCAATTTTGCCTTTAGTATTAATGGCCTTAAATTGTATTGACGCCCATTCGAAAGGCCGTCTATCAGCTAGAGATGGTATTCAACAAATAAAATGGAGAAACTTAACCTAGATCAGCTCAAAGTATAACAGTTTAGTCGAGTAAGCTATTAGAGCTTTTTAATACTATGATAAACTCCCAAAAACACCTGATATATGTTATTATAAGTTAACTTTATTATAAAATTGTATTTTTTATACTAAAACTTAAACTTTTTTTAGCCCCAACATCTTTTATATTCAATTTATGACTTCTGAAAGATTTGTCACCTTGGCCCAATTAATTTATTAGTTTTCCATTCAACAATACCTCACTTAAAGCTTGAAGGCAATGTTTAACTGAAATATGTAGCTGTAACTAAATGAAGTGTCGCGCTAAACAACCAAACAATCAATCATTAAAAGCACTATTAACTGTGTAAGCTCGAATTCAATTAAAACGGACATGAATCAAATTTGAAGGAATTCTAGACCTTAAGCACCAAATTATTAATTAAAGAGAAAAATTTACAATTTGGAAAAGAGTTTTAAATGGAATGTTTGTCTGCGTCAGAAATATTGTTTAAAGCCTTGTTTAAATATACAGTATTCGGAGAGAAAATTCATTTTTCTTGATAAAAAGTTAAACCAGACCTTGAAGCTTTTTCCAGAATTTTCTTGGACAATCTTTGTCCATCTCTAAGCCGTTTTTCCTGGAAAACCCCCCTTCTTTTACCCACCACTCCCTTATGTTATTCGACACTGTTCGAGGTCGGCCAAAAAATTTTCACGCCGCACACGCGCCTAGGCTAATTTTGCATGCAACTCAGGACAGCTGAACGTCCGTTAGTCCTGCCACCGCCCCTCGAGTGCCCGCCCCCACTTCTATAGCTTTTTATTGAGACCGACCAACAACCATATCGGGGCGAAAAAGAAATAGGATGGGGGCAGTGGACACACCCCGCGGGTGGTAAACGATTTTGCACTCACATTGATTGCCTCGCGTAGTTTTATTTATGCTTTTTTCAGCTAGTGTCGGGGCTGTGCTTTCGTTTTATACGGATATACCGATATTTATATTTATTTGTAGGCCACAAAGTGCATATTAAAAGCAGGCACAAAAACTGTTAAGGGTCAGCAATGGGTTAATTATTGGTTTGGGTCGGGGTATTCGAGTAAATTATTAAAATGAAAATATACCTCTATCTAATAAAACACTTTCTTTGATTGGATGTTATCCAGCTAACAGCTGAAAAACACTAAAGTCCCTTTTAAAAAAAGAAAATACCAATTTAAATATAAAAATAATTGAGTGGAAACATTTGCAATATCATCTAAACACAATAAATAAAAAAAATACTGCGTTTTGTTAATTAAAGTTAAAGCTTTGGCCATTTTCTCAACTGCTGAAAGTTGATTTTCTTGTTATATTCTTTATATCACTTTCATTAAATCGAAATGTAGCCAATTAAAAGCGAATTGGAGCACCATAAAAACTTGTACCAATTTTCTGCTCAATTCTGGTCCCCTTCAGTTAAAGATACTCCCATTACCGCTCCTACTGTTTGCTGCACTTTGCTGATAAACAACAACACAAATTGTTAACAACACAGCAACTACCAGGGCAACATTGAAGTATAACCTATAAATAACAACTCCCAGATGATAAGGGCCAGGGAAAATAAATAAATGAAGTCAGCATCTTGGGTAGTACATAATATTTTTTTTCGATGCTCTTCACCCTCGCTTTGCGGTGGTTCCCTTTTCCCCTTCCATGACAAACAGCGTGGAAATGTAATTTTCCTTGACATTTTCCGGTTGGCAATCATATCGCGCCAATGCACAGTGGTCGGGCTTGTATGGAGCCGCGGCCATAAATACTTCTAGATGTGCTATCGCCATGAAACTTTTACCAAAAATCTAGATAAATATTATAAATTTATGTTACAAAAATTGGCCAGATCGTACCACTATATCCTATATCTTCCATAGGAACGATTTTCTCATTTATATGAGAGGGAAATCAAAAATTAAATTTTTGTAATAATAACAAGTTGGTTTGTTTACCGTACGATATTTACAAACTTAGAACTGCAATATAAAAATGTGGGAGTGATTACTGAACTCCACCAGCACCAAAAAAAATTATAAAAAAACAAAACAAACAATAATAAGATTTAATATCATTTTAAAATTTTTTGATCGAGTAGCGAAATAGTTGACTCTAAATGAGTTGACTTTTGGTTATAACTAAGTTTTTTTGTCCATTAATAAAAGGATCAGAACTTAAAAGCAATATGTTAAATAAATCTATATTTGCAGTTGAATTATTAAATATCCTTAATTTTTGATTCAGCGGCTCCTTTAAAAAGCTTTCCAATCAAAAACCAACCAAAAAGCTACAAAAGAAACAGGAAAAACAAGCTACAACAACAGCACACACATAACAAAAAAGATCTTCCTCCTAAAAAAAGGTTCTAAAATAAATGAGGTTAGGTTGCATTTTTTAATGCCACAAGTGCAGCGGCACCTTTCTGCAGCTGGACAAAACATTTTTATAATCTTTAAATATTAATAAAAAACAGGATATAAACATCATTGTAGGAAAACTGGGGAAAACCACTTAAAACTTTACCTAAAACATTGGAACGCATAACATTTACGAACTAAATAGGACGCACACTTTACCACGTATTTACGCAAAACACAGCACAAGTTATTAATTCATGTATCTGTATAAACAAAGTATATACTGTTATGAACAATGTCCATTATATTTGAATGGGGTTAAACCGTGCTTTATAATTTTTTAGAATTTTTTAAAATCACTTCGTGGCACTGCACTGTTGACAAATTGAAAATAAGTAAGCACGTTCTCGCACTTTGCATCCCAGTGTTGGAAAGTCCCGTTAGAAATTCAAAAAAAAAACTTTTGTATTATAAAGCTTGTACAATTAGCTGATCGTAGAACCGGTTTTCGCTGGAATATCTCAAAATCAATTTTTTGATTTTTGGCCTATGGCAGCGACCACTGTGCAATGCCAGGAAAACTGACCAGACAACTCCGCCAGACTCTTGGGGACATTCGGATCGCTTCGGTTTCGAGGAGAAAAATTAAGCACTGTGGAAAAATATCACGTATGTTTATATTTAATTTAATATAAATATCACATGTTAAAAAACTCACGATTGTATCGAAAATAATTAAAAATAAAAATATAAAAAAACACGGGTTTTTAATGAATATAGGTATACCAAATATTATTATGTAAAACTTCATATTTCAATCAATATTTTGTAACTAAATTAAAATAACTTCAAACTCCCCAATCGCAATAAAAACAGGACACGAGGGATCTGACAAAATATTATTTTTTCCTGGGGAATTATATTGATGTATCGGCTTACATAAAGCCGGGGTAATACTTACAGAATTTTTTTGCGGTGTAAACTTGAATCTCAAGTGTGAAATGAGCTGGCGACGAATGCGGTGGTGGCGGTATCGTTTGATTTAAAGCATCAGCAACATGGACATGGTCGTGGAGGGGAGAAAAACACACCAGTTCGGGCTGCCCTTCCACTTGCCGATGGTACTGCTCTACCCTGTTATGAAATCAGCTTAACGAGATTGGAAATCAGAACAGAGGCCAAAAGATTGAAGGTGTAGCCGGCTGGGGGGAAATGGCTTCTGATGCCGGACAATGCTTATAAGATGGTCCAGTTCAGATAGCCGGGTTCCAAGTACCCTCCATTAGGGCTGTTGCTCTTTGGGGGTTGGGTCCTCAGAGTTCGCCGGGGTCCAGGTCCATCAGCAAGCTAGTCAAACCAATTTGGGGGGATCAAATTAAAGCCACATCAAATGTTACAGGGGCTGATTGCTTTATATAGGGGTGCCGTGGTGCAAAACCCCCCGACAAAAACTTTATGCCATGTTGCATTTTTCAACATAAATCGAAAGCGTCAGCAGCAGAAGTAAAACTTTGCAATCATAGTCCCATTTTAGTTCATATAGGGGAAGTTTTTTACACGAGAAGTGGGGAATTCCAAGTAATATACTAACCAATTGTGCGTAAAATGAAATCGTACTAGTAATAAATATAGAGAATCAATAAATCAAAAGACATTAGAAGGATGTTTAATCTGGTAACGTCAGGGAACATTTTGGGATATTTTTTTCTGAAAGTTATAGATTAATGCCACTTTTATTACTTGAAAACTGTGTTCAGCCCAACCCCTTTTCAATGTTAATAATGCGATTGGTAGTTTAAGTTTATAGAAGTGTATCACACTACATTCTCGTCCGTATTTATTATTTTTATTTACATTTATTTTTCACGATTTAAATAAAGTCCTGCACTTAAAACAAAGAAGAAGTTATTTTCCTCTATTTATTTAAATGTTGGAGTTAATTAGCATTTTGGCTCTATAGAAAATTTCTTTGGGCGTTTAAGTTTTATTCCAAACGTACTCCATTTGAATAAATGTATTCTTAAATCTCATATTTAATCTCCTTAAGCAACGAACTGGCTGCACAACAGCTGATGTTTCAGTTATGCAGGTACTGAGTCTTGTTATTTTAAAAACCCCCCGTCTTAACCCATGCACTTTACACACGTTCCGGCCCCCATGTATAAAGGTTTTTATGTAACAATATACGTGTGTGCGTATATATAGGAAAGTACGCCCGACTGTGGGCATCGATATATTTCGAATGCGATACATGACGTTTCCATTGTTTCCATCAACGCTGATGCTGCTGATGCACGCCAATAATTGATGATGAACAAATAAGATGGCTTCTTTTGGTTTGAAGCGTTTCGCTATGGAATGTGGGAATTTTTCTCGCTCTCACTTTTGCATTGATACGCTGTCTCATTCGCACCTCTTAAAATCTTTACACAGAAAAAAACAATAAATTTGAGTACCAAAAATATTTTCAATATTTAAAAATTCATTTTTCGTTACAAATGTTGATATCAGATCTTTTGAAGGTGAAGGTGCGATGGTCACTAGTTTTTCACCTTGTTAAGAGGTGTTTTTATTTGATTAAACTATATCCCCTTATTTATAGAATTTATTTATTATAACTTAGAATAATAATATATCCAGAAAAATTAAAAAAATATAAAAGAAAATTTGATATTTATTTTCTCTGCAGCACTTTCAATCCCATGGGCTCGACGTTCGATAATGCAATTCCATTCAGGCATACGAGACAGCCAATCTATCCAATTCACAACCACACACATGCACACGCACCTTCATCAGTATGCAGCAGGGAAAAGCTTTCTCCAACTCCCAGCTCCCTCTCTCTTTTTCATCCCCATCTCGTTTCTTTCCTGGTCAGGAGAAATCAAACAAAAGTTATAACTTTTTACAATAACGTCGGTTGGGCTTTGGATATTTTTGGCAGGGAGTGCATTTGACTAGGCTATTATAGAATGGGAATTTTGGTTTTCAAGCCCGCACATGAAAGATCCTTTAGAACAGAAATAGAACATGAGATGTGTAAAAAACAGGGACCGCAACAGTTATGAGTTTATTTTAAAATCCTTAAAAACTAAAAAAAAACTGATAAATATTTTTTTTAAATAACAGTTTAAAGATAGCAGTCCTATATAATTTCTTTTTCGGTTAAAAAATAAATAATTTTTTAGTATCTACATTTGACTGCCTTCTACAAAAATTTTGTGTTTTTCACTTAGTAAAAATCGAATACCACGCTTATGTATACCAAAAATTTTCTTTAATTTTATTTTACCCACAGAATCGCCAAAAAATAAGATTGAGTTTTATTTTTGATCTCAATTAAAAAACTAAACAAAAAAAATTATTTTAAATAAGTAATAAATATTATTTCTCAAGCTATATTATATAACTCAACAAAAAAAGGTAATTTTTTGAGTCAAGGATTCAAAATTCCCTTTTATCATATCATACACAATCTAGAGTATCTCGCGGGCTGTACTATGAAGTCATATTTTCCCCAATTCCTTGCCATTATTTTCAATTATTATATCAAAGTGCATGCCGTCGTTCCATCTTTTTCGTTCATTGTCTGCCGGTTAATTGCCGTTTGCTGATTTTTCGCGAAGTGCGATGCACCATTACCACCGCCGATTCCATACCATCACCATAGCCCCATCATCGTGGGCATCCTCGGGCGATCCTGCCTCATCGCATCATTAGCGCCATCATTTTAAAATATTATTAATACTTAATGGTCTCCGCATGTTCGAGTGTGTGCCTCGTGCATTGAACAATTTATGGCGCGGGCCAAATGAATTTCCTGCTCAGACGCTTGGACGACGACGTCACGTGAAAGAAAAGCGGCAGCGGAAAACGGAAAATTTGCCTCACGCTGCGCTAACAAAACAAAAAAATAATAATGCAAAATGCACGGAAAGCGGAGTTAAGTGTAAAGTGTATTTCCAGACGACGTTCGTCAACGTCAAACGGCGATCGATAAAATATGCTTGCATGTGAATTATTTTAATGAGTTCCGTTTCGTTGGAAGGGAAAAATATGAACGATAAACTAAATACATCTGGATAGGGACCAGCGCAAAAAAATCAAAGAGTATATGCAGAAGCCAAAGCGGAGAACCCCGCTTTTGCACAATGGCAAAAAACGCAGAAGAGAAAGTAAAACAAAACAAAAGCGGTTCCATTCGCAGTGGAGTTGGAGTTTTCCGAGTTGAGTCCAGGATTGGAGCGAGAACACGAAGTCAGGGACCCAGGACCTACATGCACAAAGAAAATTATAACACAATAAAATTTTAATTAAAAAGTTCTTAACTTTAATTTAAGGGTTGCAGATCACAGCACAGCAAAAGCAAATTATTTTAAAATTAATTAAAATTCCGTTAAAATTTAATAAGGCTAAAAACATTTATTTTTAGGATTTTATGACATTTTTTGCAGTGCAAAACTCATTGAAGAAGAGAGGTCTGCCAGCCAGTTGGCAAATAATTATGTGAAGTCAAGCAAAAATCGCACGGGGAAGTGGCAAAGGTGCAGACGATAAGAAGAGGGCAGATTAGCCAAAGATGGAATGAAATTGAAGGTAAGAAGCTTTCAGTTTAAACATTTTTTACGGCTACTTGGCTAATTAAGAGACTAGAAATGGAATGAGGCAAGTGATTATTTTAAAGTGCATCTGCTTAAATTGTGAACAATATGTTAGTGTGATTTCAATAAAATAAAACTTAAAATATGTGCTCTTAAATTGGGATTTATTACATTAAAGGACTCTGGTATAAAAACATGTTGTATATGATAAATAAATATTAAAATTTTTAAGCACGATAAATAAACTAAGGTATTAAGTAAAAACGTTAAAAAATTATATTTAAAAAAAAACACTTACGTGGTTTCCGTTTGAAAACGAATCTTTCTTTGTTTTTAAACTTCTAAAAATCTTTAAAATTTTTTAATAGAACTTACTCTTTTTCCAAAAGCAGAAGACAAATTTACTTGTTTCCTTTGTCCCGCAGAAAAGTAAAGAAGCCATAGATAGCCGCTGACTTTATATCTCTACGCTAGACAATCTCAATTTCTTGCTGGCTGCTAATGGGCTTTATGCCTCTGGATTACCCCCTCATAGATTCACCTCGGGCATAATGGGTTAACTGAAGGGCAGGAAAATTAAGAGGAAGTTTTGCGAAGAACTTAAACCACAGGATATCGGTTAGTTGAGACCCCAGCGAAAGTTATCCCTCGCCTGCTCCCCCATTTTAAGGTTTTTCGGTTTTTATTATACCCGTTACTCGTAGAGTAAAAGGGTATACTAGATTCGTGCAAAAGTATGTAACAGGTAGAAGGAAGCGTTTCCGACCCCATAAAGTATATATATTCTTGATCAGGATCACTAGCCGAGTCGATCTAGCCATGTCCGTCTGTCCGTCTGTCCGTCTGTCTGTCTGTCCGTCTGTCCGTATGAACGCTGAGATCTCGGAAACTATAGAAGCTAGAAGATTGGCATTTTGCATGCAGATTCTAGGAATTCCTACGCAGCGCAAGTTTGTTTCAAAATGGTGCCACGCCCCCTCTAACGCCCACCATCGCTTATATACGATTTTAAAAATTTTAATATTTTGGAAAAGTAAAAATGCAGTTTTATTGTGTTTATCAATACCTATCGAAATGTAGAAGAAATTTTTCAAATCGGACCATTCGTTAAAAAGTTATGCGTGATCAACGTTTTCTATCTCTATCTCCATCTCCCTCGCACTCCCTTTACCTGAGTAACGGGTATCTGATAGTCGGGGCACCCGACTATAACGTTCCCTCTTGTTTTTTCATTCTGTTTTCCCACTTTCGGTGTCTCAATCAGATACCAAAAGGATGGCTTCGGAAAAAATAGAGAGCAGAGTTGGGGGTTAGACAACAAAAGTTGTCAATTGACGCCAGAAGTTGATGCCAAAAGCATCGCCGACAAACTGTGCAATACCGAAAATGTGAAAAATGAAAGGGGAGATGGCTAGAAAAGCGTGAAAAAGCGGAAGCAAAACAGAGGAAGGTGAGAAATGCAATAACTGTTAAGTCATTGCCCTGCAAAAGCCGTCCAAAAAAAGGTACAATGTGAGAAATGTGGAAACAAATTTAGAATGCTGCATTTTAAAAGTTGCCAATTATTTAAAATAAATTAAATGTTTAATTTATCATATTTCATAGTGTACCTACATTTTTGTAAATAAAAAGAAAATATGAAGAAAACAAATTAATCAAAATAAAATCTTTTTTAATATATACCTAATTTATTTTCATTTATTTTAAAGTTGTATTATATTTTTTTTAATATTTTTTGTTTTATAGATTAAAATAAATTAAATTATGCCCTCCTCTACTGGGTTATCTCTTTGTTTAAATTAAACGGTAAATTTAATTTGTTCTCAATGTTTCCCAAAAAAGCAGGAGCACAAACTCAAAAGAAGGTTTTGTAGACGGTTATAAATAACGTTTAATTGCAGCAGAATGCCAATTTGGGAGCTGCTTCCGAAGTGCCTGCTTCGCGAGTTAGGGAGCAAAAGAGGAGCACGCCTTCGTTATTCTGGGGGCATTATGAGTAGTTAATTTACAACAAAGTTGTTAACTGTCGGCGGCCCAGCTGGTGTGCCTCTGTTCTCCTGGGTCGCTCCAGTCATCTTCTAGTTCGCCTGGCCCAAATTGCCCAATTTTAAATTAACAAATTCCATTTCAACATTTTAATTAGGTTTTAAAATTTTCATGCGCTGCCTTATTTTCGCGGCAGTGGCAATGTTGCTGCAGTGCCTGAAATGGAAATGGCAGCAGCAGCGAAACGCTGGCGATTTCCTCTGCCGAGCAGCTTGCGTATTAATATGCGCCATTTCCGTTTCCGATTAGCATAGCAGCTGGTGTACAGAGTCCTCCGCAACAAACAGGAAATGGCGCAAAACTGTGTCTCCAGCTTGGGTCTTGGCGTTTCCCCTTGCCTTTCGGTATCCGAATCCGTATCCGCGGCTGTGTGTATTTCATTTTACTTTAATTTTCATCATCATTGCCCCAAAACTAGCACAGTGGCGAAAGCACCAACAATAGCCAGCGAAAATGTCTCACATTCAAAAATACAAAACGATAAAAATAACAGAAAGTTTCGCTAATGCAAGATAATGCGAATATGGTCTACTCTATAACTAAATATAAATTGAAAAAATAAGTAAAAAGTAAGAACACAAAATAGAATACAAAAGATGTCTTATAATAAACATAAACATATTATAATTTTGTTCAAAATGTGTGTATTATTGATACTAATTGAAATACCAATTTGTATGGTATAAATTGAAATACAAATTTTTTACTAAGTAAAAACTTATTCCTTTCATATTCCAACTTTATTTCATTTTTCAACAGTCACAAAAAGTTAGTCAAAATTTAAGGGCCCTGGGCCTTTTTTAACCAGCTGGCACATACAATACACATATCTACCTTGCAAAAACCTCTTCCGCAGGGTTATAGAGTATTTATAAAGCCTCTCGCGTTTTCTGTTTGTTGCAAAAGCTGCAGTTAATTTGGTGCTTCAAATTTTAATGCCGAGAAGGGGGGCTTACGGAAAAAGTAGAGTTTGGGGCCAAGCAAAAACAAGGCAGTAACAGTAATAGTAACAGTAAGAGGCAAACAAGGACCATGTTCAGAAATGGTGGCCCAGGCCAGGACTCTCGCCGAATCGCTGGGCGCCGTTTTATAGTCCGGCCAAGGCACCCAAGCGACGCCGATGAGTTGTCACACTGAGAATAGTTAAAAAAGTGAATGTCTAGATCCTAAAAATTATTTTCTAAATTTACTACAGAAGGTCAAAATAACTATAGAGAAAAAGATTATGTTATTTTTATTTATCAATATTTAATTTAAAATGTATTTCAATTTATTGTTAAAGAACCAAATGTTATTTACCATAATATTAAAAGTATTTTCAAGCTATTTTTAAATTAAATAGCTTTTAAATTAACTACCTACTAATAAAAGCTAACTGTTTTACCCATTTTTTCTCTCTGCACTTCCCCTCCTCCTTTTGGGGCCCAAAAACTCTCGTCTTTGCGAAAAGCGCTTTTGCATAAAATTCTCACATTACGCATACGCAGCGCTGTATTTACAGTTATACTGAGCATTTTATTTCCGGCAGCCGGGCGGCCCATTTTTGCTTTGGATTTGCATTTCGACATCGCCATCGCCTTGGCCGTTTGCTTGTTTTTCGTTCGGTTTATTGTTATAGATTTTATGGCACTCGCTTTGGTGCTGTTATTATTTAAAGCAACAAATATATTTTCAGCTTAATTAAACTTAAAAATCACCAAACACCCGGAGGCAGATTCCGGGCATCTGCTTTGCTTTGCCTCTTTAACTGCATCACCATAAATTTCTGTGCATAAAACTCAGGTTTAATGCCGCAAAGTATGCAGCGTTTTTATGGTGCGAGTACCTCCTCGTCCTGCTCGGGGATTTTCCATCTCCTTTGCCCGGTGGTCGCCCCATTTATTACTGGCGAATACATCACACAAAAGGCCGTGCCCTCAATTTATGTGCCGTAGGCAACAAAAATTTATTGTCAACTGATAAGCAGGCCAAAGCAAAGTAGCCCGAAGGCGAAAAACACTTGAAAAAGGGGGCAAGTGAAAAGGTTCTGTGTGGATCGGGGTTGCGGGGTGAATGCTCCATCGAGGGGCAAGTTACGATACCCTTTTAGAGATTTTTGGCAGCTGATTGGTCACGGCTAAGATTTCGGGTGGGCCATCAATCAGCGATTGTTGGGATCCAAGGATTTAGCATGCAAAGGCGGTTTATGGGTTGTGATTATAAAGAGCTGTATGTAAATATTTTAATGTGATATAGTATCATTAGAAAAGCATTTTATTTTTAAATTAATTTTTTATTTTAATTTTATAAAGAGTAACATTTGGGTTCAGTATCTTTAACAAGCTTCAGATTTTAATTTCACGTTTTAATGATACAAATTGAATAAAAAACATACTAATTTGATAGGAGAAAATTTAAAGAATATATTTGATAAGATGGGTTGGAAATTATTCTACTTTAAATGATATTTTCTTTGTCACCTCATATCAGAAACCAATTTTCGTTTTCACTTCAAATAGCACACACCTTAAACTTAAAATACCGTTTTCAGTAACGGCCGTCCATTTTAAAACCGTAACCGTTTCATCAGTTTATTGATTTTACGTTTGGCACATAAATTCCAACGACGGAAAAACACCGAATAAAAAAAGTTTCGTCGAGGGAGGTGATTGCGAAGGTTGCCCAACCATTCTTTTTTCGGGCTGCGCATTTTTTTATGCAAATGCATAAAAAGTGTCATGATTGCCGTGTTTGTTTGTCTGGGCGAGGCCTTCGTCCTTAAGCAGGACCTGGACCCTTTTCTGCTTTTTTGCCGCCTGCAGATGTCTGGACGTCGTTTATTTCATTTGTTTAGGCTAGGCAGGGCGTGTGTGTGTGCCGAAAAATGAAAGGACAAACAGTGCTCCATATTTGAGCATATGTTTGCCTGCATGGCGAGTTGTGTTGTGTATTTTTGTCTTGGGTTTTTGCTCCGTGGCCTGATAATTGAAATGTCTCCCCACGGGCAAGTTTGGAAAAGAAAAGCCGAACTGAAAATGTCGCCTACAAGTTATATTTATAACATTTTGTAATGCACAATTATGGAACTTTGTCGGCTGGGTGGAGGATGTATTTAAATTGGTTTATAGTCTTTTTTGGAAATACATTTCCGGCGTTCTAGGACGTGTATTTAAAATTTCCAAAGGCTGTTAATGGTTGACTCTTTTTTGTAAAAATATATTTAGAATTATCGGATTCATAAAAATTATCGAAAATCATCACTTCAAAACAGCTTTATAAATGCAAAAATATTAATGGCAAACAAACAAACGAAGGTATAGGTTTTCCCTAAAATTTCTATTCTAATCTCATATTGATAATACTTTTGGGCATATTAACATTTTTATCCCCCATCAGAAAATTATCAGCGCAAAATCATTTTTCATCTTTGTCCCTGTTTTCTTATTTTCAGTTTAGCGTGCCATAAAATATTCTCACACGCTTCCGAAACTACTCCCAAATGGCTGGAAAAGAGGGTCCGCGAGGGGAAATCAGCTCTGTGATGCCGTGCCTTGTCAACTGGTTTGAAAAATAGATTTTTACGGGCTTAGTTGCGCATCGTCAGCCACGTTGACTACAGCAACAGCAGCAGCAGCCACTATAGGATCTATGGCATCTATAGGAACACCAGCAGCATATTCTTCATGGCATCGCATGGCCACCGGCATCCGCAATTCTCCCCACTCCACTTGCCAAATCCCGCGGGGCGTTCCCTTTTGTGTCTCACTCGCGTCATTTAAAAGACATTTGCCTGTCATTTTATGCCGTGTTTGGCACAGTTTTCTCCCCCATCCCTTACAATGCACTGTGGGATAATAGTATACAGTATTAAGGTGTTAACGATTTAAAGAATACGTTTTTTAAGCTACATAAGTTTAAACATATGTCATATACCATATGCTTAATAATAAGTAAATATATTTATCAAAAATAATAATAAACTTTGCAATAATAATTTCAAAAACAAAGTGTAAAAAACACTTTAAGAATAAAATCTCTAATTTTCGGCTTTAATTTAAGTGAATTAATATAAATCCGGATCTTTTTTCAGTGTATTTTTCGCCTCTCTCATCCATCGCCAAAGTTTTTCGTTTGCCAAACAATGGAGGCGGTGGGTGGGGCAAACCATTAGTTTGACATTGGCAACACATTGCCAATACATTTGTAGCAGATGCAGTTTTGGAAAAAAGCCCTGGGAAAAAGGAAACCCCTGCTAATGATCAATTCGAAATGTAGGAGAAGAAGCCCGAGGCTCGGGTTGGTTCGGTTCTTTTGAATTAGTTTAGTTTTAATTTCAATTGCAGAATGGCGGGGCGAAAATGTATGCAAATTAGAAAGGCAGCCGCCGCTGATGCTGATGCTGCGTTAATTTACCAAATCGAATTGCATTGCATTAAGGTTTAATTAGACTGCTAACAAATCCCATAACCCCGTGGCTCCGCCATTCCACAAACGCATATGCAAATGCAGCTGCCCCTTTTGTTGTTAAACAAACGAATGAAACGCAGTGTGGTGAGGGGTGTAAAAAATAGAAAGTTAAATTTATTAAAACCCATTTGTACAATGCGGCTCTTCCAGGCATAACTTGGGCTTTGCTTTGGTCCCGGTTTTCAGAGCGAGGGGGGGTTACGTATACGTAAGCAGGGGGCTTTTGGGGCTTTTGTTGGCTGCAATGAACGCGAAATGCACGCAGCTAAAACTTCAAAAAGCGCAAACCCTTTTCCCCCTGGAATGGTAGATGGTATATGGTATATGGGTTTGGAATCCATGGCGTAACAGTAAAACTTTTCGCACAAGTTGCATTAACTTGAGTGGCCAAGCACACGGTGGCGTATACGCAATTTTTTATTATATATGTAATGGAAATTTTTCGAAAAATGGGTTTGAGTGGTTGATGCTTATGAAAGGAATGCGAAAAATGTGGCATACGGAAAAAGAAAATGTGGATTTGCTTGTACACTTGTACTTTACTTTAATTGGATTCAATAAGTTACAGTTGTGGTCGTAAAGTTTATGTCAACCAAGGAATGCTAGAGATTTATTAAAAATAATAATAACAAAATAAGCTCATTAGTATATAGGTAATCTAAAACCCCTTCTCATTCGAAAGGAATATTATAATCTCATTTCATTTAGATCCTCTGAACTCTTAACTTCCTTAACCAACTTTAGCCATGGAGGGTGGGGGCTGGAAAGTAAACTTTTCCTGGGAAATTCTTTCCGAGAAGACTCTAGGAAAAATCTCGACTTAGTTACAAAGCTGCCACATATACTTATGACCCTGCTTTGCATGCGATCTGCGAATGTGTGGCAAGTTTTCACTTACGCAACTCTGCAGCGGCCATTAAAATAAGAAAAAGGAATGTACAATGCAATTTTCATGGCATACTATGCTGCTACTGCTGCTGCCACCCCATGATTTTTTATGCATAAATATTTGTGCAAGTTTTTTTTTATTTTTTAAGTGCAAAATGTTTTTTTTTTACTGTTATGACCGTTTAAGCAAAACTTTGCAGAAGAGAACGCAAAAAACGCGGGGGAATAACGTTCGTTGGGTAAGCATAAAATTATTATCAACCCGCGTGAGGAGAATCCCTGGGAAATGGAGACCCCGACGACGAACGAAAATTGCCACGCAATGTTATAGCAAAAAAATATAAAGTTTTCCGCTCCTGTTGTTGTTTTTGTGTATATTTTTTGGTGCTGCTCTTTCGCAGACATTTTTTTTAGTTCGGACACATTTTGCATGGCGACGGCGTTTGCTAAATGAACCGAAGCGGGCAACAAAAAGAAATTATACAAAAAACAACGAAAAAACAAATATAAAAAAGGAAAGTAAAAGCTGACACGCCGGCCTCGAAAAATACTCTATTATTTGCCCCAAAGAAATATGCACATATTCAAATTTACATAATCGTTTTTAATATTTTAGAAAAGGGCAATATATAAATAAATCTGATACACTTTACAGGTTTTAAAATTTTTTCTAATTTCTTCAAGTTTAAATATTGACTTGAAAATGTAGCGTGAGCAAGTGCTGCGAGGCAGCTGTTGCAGCATTTAAATTTACCTTAATACTTTTTAACTTAATAAATAAATATTGAATTATTTAACTGCAAAATTTTAAATGTATATGTGCCAAATAAATAGTGCTTACAGCATTAAAGAAAGCTATGATAAGGATATACTGAAATGAAAATTAAAATATACTTATTCCGGCAGAAATATTAACCAAGGCACTATGGGCAAAAAATTCGAAAGTGAGGCATTTTTACATTTTTTTGTTCTTCAGTATTACATAAATGACCTTCTGTGGTTATTTACAATACTTAAAGGAACCTAAAATCCATTTTCAAAGAATTTTATTTGGCGTTTTTCGCTATTTTTTCCCTTAAGAAATTCGAAAGTTTGAAATAGGGTCACTCGTTTACAAAAAGGGACGAAAAACTTTGTAGTTTTCACACCTCGATTTCTTTGGTTATTGTAAGCCAACCAAAAAAGTTTAAATATGGATACAAAGAGTGAAGGATTGTTAAATAAATTATAAACACTGAATGTTTATTATATGTGCTTTTTGTCCATTTGTTTGATGAGTTGTCGCTTAGTTTTTAGATGACAAATAAGAAATGTATTTTTGCTTTCTGTGGAGTGTAAGATGTGAGTATAGGAGAGTATAGGCAAGGTAAAAATAGGAAGTTATAAACAAAACAATTGCTAATCGAACCCTATCAATACTTTTTGCACGTTTTTGCACGTTATACGTAAAACCTCCATGTTGTAGTTGCATTCGAGTTCTGTCACTACACATTGCTTAATGTTTGTATCGGCAACAACCGGCAACAAACCGCTGTGATGGAATTTGTTTTGCAAACTATGAACGGAATCGAATTAAGCGATAGTCAGCACACAATAGTCAAAAAAAAATTAAGCAGATTGTTGCCTTTTTTAGTCGTAATTTGCCAAAATGTCATAGAATAATAGACCGATTCAAGGAAGAACATTTCCTGCGGCTTTCGTCGAACATGAAAATTTCATTTTTGGAAAAGGGCTTGCCAAGCGACAAACCTGGTCGCAAATGCCTAACTTCTAATGAGGCAGGACCACGATTAAAGCGTAAGGTGGCATCTCAATTGGCGAAAGAAAAAGAAAATTCGATGCCATTAATTTGGCATGGTGCTTCTTTTTGGCAAAAAATATCAAACAAGAAGATACTTCAGTTTTGTTGCGAAAGGCGTTAAATATGAAATATTTATTAACAAATTCATTTTTTTTATATCCTTGCCTTTAAAAGTAAATATGCGGCGTTGGCGGTTGATGGAGACTTGGTCCAATTCAAAATTTAACAAAAACAGAAATTGTATTACAGTTACCAACACAAACAACATTTTCTTTAAATCCTTGCCTTCAAATGTATATCTGCGGCGTGGGCGTAGGATGAAGATGTGGTCCGATTCAAAAAGCAACAAAAACCGAAATTACATCTTAGCCTTAAAAGTATATAACAAAAATTTTAGATTTGTATCTTTAAAACTGGAGTTTATGCCTCAAGGACTGAATATTTGCCCATAGTGCAAGGCTTGGGAGGTCTTAAATATTTTTTCCTTATACGAAGAAAGATACAAATAATAATAATCTCATTTTAGTGGTAATTGTCTTTAAAATTCTGTGGTCTCTTTTTCTCCATAGAGTATTTTCCATTTAAAGCGCAAAGTTTGTAAAGTTTTGTGCGTTAAAAAAATATTTGAGCTCTAGCCGCACATGGTGTCACAACATCAGTGGCGAAAACAACAAAAACACGTGACCCAAGTGAAGGCACAACACTCCAGACCACAAAAATAAAAACCGTTAGCTGGTGTCCTTTTTTTCTCTTTGTATTTTTAAGTGTCGTAGTCCGTGGCGAACATTATCCTTCCCTTTTCAGCATTATTGTTGGGCAGTAATTTTCATAAATTGCGTCTCTGTCGTCGTCCTCGGCTATTAGCGTTAACATCTAAATGTCGCCGTTAAAAGCATTCAACTTCAAATTGTTGGTCAGCAGAAAGACGGCAAAAACAAAGGAACTCCTGAGTCAGTTCGGCGAAACAAAGAGTGTAAAATTCGTCCATGGTCCCCAGTAAAAAACAAATTTATTTATCATGCAAATGTTGCAGGAGTGAGTGGGTAGCGCTTTGGGTGACAGACAATCTGACAGTCAGTCAGTGATTGAAACCGCTTGGCTGTATATGAAAATATTTCGGTTGTTAACTCTCGAATCCTGCTGCAAGTGATGTGCACAGGGCAAAAAATAAACACAGATATGTATTACATTTTTAAATATTTCTAGCCTATTGATACCTGTTCAAAATTTAAAAGGTAATAAATGTTTCCGAGTCTCAATTGCATAAGTTTCATATATTCATTAAAGGCAAAAATAGTTTCAAAAATGCCTTGATTAAATGGCGTGACTAACAATTAAAAATTTTAGTACACATTTCTGAGGTGTTACCTTAAAAATAAAAACGTTAATTTAAAATTCAAAGTACCACGTTATTAAGCATCGGATGTGAATAATAATATTTAGCGACATAATTTATTTTTCCCGTGTGGATATTTCAGGCAACAGGAGACCGAGGACGATTTGTCCCGAGGCCAGCAAACACACAATTGCTGAAAAGTGGAGCAGTTCGTCGCTCCACCTCAAAACCCACTTCTCACTCCCGCTGAAAGTAAAAGCTGCATAAAAATTGCATTGCCCCCAACTAAAATGGTGGGATAGAAAATAAAACATGGGGAAAATGAGGCACACACCATCCACCTCTGAAGTTTCCCCATGGAATTGAAGTTTTTCCAGAAGTCGGGAGATTGGATGGCAGCAGTCGCTTGCCGTTTAAATTGAAACTCGGAATTCAGGAGCAAAAAATGAAATACAAAACTGGAATATTTAATGCGTTATGCAAAAATTGCGTCCGTTGTCTCGTTTTTGTTGGTAAAAAAGATAGTGAAAGAGAGAGGTTAAAGGAGAAAGGGCATGGAGAAAGCTGCCTGGGAAAGGGAGTTTTGCCGTATAAGCGGCAACGGCAGCAATACGTTTAAAATAACAGCAGTTCAGTGTAATTCTGGAGCGGAAAACAAAAAAACAGGTAAGGACTGACGTGCGATTTCAGAGAAAGGAGCGAGTGACACAGTCAAACAAACCAAGAGAGTTGTTTTACTATTTTTAACAAAAATTTAGATGTATAACTTAGATATTTTATGGCAAATATTTTAAAGTTACGCAATCCAGTTATTTTTAAACAATATTGTTGATTATAGAAATTTGCTCAACATTTTATCATTTTCGTGACGTTTTCTAGTCCGCAAGTTTTACTAAAAGCTGCCTGTGAACCTAGTTTTCTACGTGGTTTTAGTAAGGACTTTTTAAAGGTATTTATTTAACTTGAAAATGTGTACCAAATTTAATAAATATTGCAACCTTTAGTGTATATTGTTTTTCATAAACTATTATTTTTTTTAACAAAAAAAATCTATTAAGGGTCTTTATTACGAAAGGAAAAATATAAAAACAATATTTATATTATTTTTTGTACATTTTTTCTTTAAATATCCTTGTGGCCGCCCTCGCTTGTTGTGGCATAAGCTGCCATAGTTTCAGCAGTCCTATCACTCACTCCTGCGCCTTCCGTTGGCTTATCCGCTCTTTCATCCCGTCCCCCGAGAGTTTTCCGCCCCCTCCACTAACCACCCCCATCCCTTATCTGCACTGCCCCTTCTTTCCCAAAAGCTGAGTGGGAAAAATAAGAAAACAAAGATGTGTTGCTGCAGCTTCGTTGCATTTTTATCAGCTACATGCAACTGGCTCTTGCTTTCTCTTTCCCCAAACCATTGCTCTCTCTTTCTCAGCGTTGCATGCATAAATATTGCACATGCAAAATTGGAAATAACTGATGGATGCCGTCAAAAAATGCTGCTGCCACAACCGCTGACTTCCATCTCTACACGCACCCAGTCAACTTTTCACGCCCACTTTCCGCGGCGACATTGCCAAAGAGGCGGAAAAAAATATATTATATAGGCGTGGCAAGAAGTATGTTTGTAAATTCCTCTGACATTAATAAATCGATGAATGAAAAATCCCCCACCTATACACGAGCAGTTGTGGCCAAAACTAAAGTTTTTCACAATATCAGCGGAAGATATAAGAACTTATTATGATTAGCCAAAAAAAAAATATATATTAAAACCACTTTTATAGCTGTAAATTTGTATATATTTTATAGTTTATCAATTCCTATAATTATACCCGTTACTCGTAGAGTAAAAGGGTATATTGTATTCGTGCAAAAGTATGTAACAGGTAGAAGGAAGCGTTTCCGACCCCATAAAGTATATATATTCTTGATCAGGATCACTAGCCGAGTCGATCTAGCCATGTCCGTCTGTCCGTCTGTCCGTCTGTCTGTCTGTCCGTCTGTCCGTATGAACGCTGAGATCTCGGAAACTATAGAAGCTAGAAGATTGGCATTTTGCATGCAGATTCTAGGAATTCCTACGCAGCGCAAGTTTGTTTCAAAATGGTGCCACGCCCCCTCTAACGCCCACCATCGCTTATATACGATTTTAAAAATTTTAATATTTTGGAAAAGTAAAAATGCAGTTTTATTGTGTTTATCAATACCTATCGAAATGTAGAAGAAATTTTTCAAATCGGACCATTCGTTAAAAAGTTATGCGTGATCAACGTTTTCTATCTCTATCTCCATCTCCCTCGCACTCCCTTTACCTGAGTAACGGGTATCTGATAGTCGGGGCATCCGACTATAACGTTCCCTCTTGTTTTATTATTACGACTGCCACTATTGTTTTGACATCAGCTGTATACCATTCCCTGCGGCGAAAGCTGCTACCCTTTTTGCTTTGCAACAGCCTGTGGGGCACTTTAGGCCGCCCATTTGACAAAAGCACCACCCAACCACCCCTCCCCCCTGTCACACATACACACTTGCATTTTTAATTAATTTCATGCAATTTGTTCAACCAGCAACAACAAGAACAGCAGGCTGCAAAAAAACAGGTGTGTAAAAGGGGGCTGAATGGAAACAGGGGTACAAAAAAAGGAGGGGATGCACAGGTGGAAAATGGCACAAAGGGGTGATGAGGTGGGAAGGGGTGTCGCTTTGCCGCTATGCAATTTGCCGGCGTTAAGCCGATAAGTGCATTTTTAATGTGAACCCAATGAATTTTCTATTACATTTTAATTTAAAATAACAAAAACAGGATAAAAGGCAAAGCCAAGGGGGTGGCGAGCACAGACGGAAGCTCAGTGTAATTCGGTTTAACATTTAGATTAATTATATTCATCGATGGAAATTTTAATAGGGGGATAAATCTTTTCCATTTGTAAATCAATCATGACTAGAAAATAATTCTCGCACGTTGCCTTTTTTTTGTACACCCACCACTAGAGAACTATCAATTAGGTTAATGGGAAGCTTATGTCGGGGAAAAGCGGAGAATTGAAGGCCGAAGGCCGCTAATGAATGGAGATTATGGGAGAATAAATTGCATTTTGATAACCCGGACACATTTATGGTAAGGCCACTGCGGGCTTATGATGTTATTTGGCGTCATTAAAGAAGGAATGAGGATTTTTGGTTATATTTATTTAAAATTATTTAGCAATTGCAATTAAAATATATGTAAAATATTATTAGGGTGTTCAATTGCGTTGCAAACTTTGTAAAGTGTAAAAGTGTAAGGTAGTTCCAACAACAATTTCTATACAAAAAAATTTTCAAAAGTAGGCCTTTAAAACTATTTTGTATAGAAATTGTTGTTGGAATTGATATACACTTTTCCGCTTTACAAAGTTTGCAACGCAATTGAACTCCCTATATATATATAAAATATGAAATACATGATTTAATTTAAATTGGAATTTTTCAAATCTTTGACCATTAAATTAACAAATTGGTTAAACTGCCAAGTGATAAATAAAACACACAATTTTCCAAAATAACCGCTCAAAAGTGCCCACTAAAAGCCCTGAATTGGAATGACATTGATGAATCAGCGAGAAAAAAACTTTCAATTTAAATTATAAATAAATACCATGCCCCTTAGATAAGACAGTTATAGTCAATCCATAAAAAGCAAGCCCAGCTGCCGAAAAAAGAGAGATTCATCAAAAGATACGTATGCATGCCAAACTTCATTTACGGTTAAAAACAATTTTTATAACCAATTTTTATGGGGGCGAAACGAACCAAGGGCCATCGCGCATAAAAAATGATGTAAATTTTTTAAAAGTCCCAACTTGTTTACAAATAAATAGCAGCGATGTTAGCGAAGGAATGGGATAGCAAAAACTGGGGCAAAAACAAAAACAAATTTTAATCCCAGCCAAACACTTGACTCTGTAATATTCCACTCTGTCGGGCCCCCGGTAATTCCCCCTTTCCCCGGATTCGTTTTTTCGGGGGAGTACCCCCACAGATTTATCTCGCTTAATTTACCGTTATTTGGGCATCAGCTTTGCAACAATGCAAAAAGAGCGAGACAGGGAAAGATGAAAACAAAATAAAAATAAACCTTCGCATGGCCCATAAAATTTCATTAGCGTCATATTTTCAAATAATTTTCTTCTTATTTTTCCCTGCCCTCCTTTTCGTGCTGTTGCTTTTTTTTCCTTTTTTAGGGGTCCTAGAAGTCCTTTTCTCCTGTCCCCCTCTCAATCGTTGCGCCTGACTGGTCTCTGGAGAAGTTTTCCCACCTAACGAAGGTATAATCATAATTTGAAATTGCTCATTCGAATCTTAGATTGGATTAAGTGCGAATTAGAACATCAATAAGCGGAGGGGGCGTTAAATGTAACGCAACATTGACGACAAATTCCCCCTCCCCAAAGGATCCCCAAACAAAGGGATCAAAGCAGGATTTGCCAAAGGATATGGGCGGGAGTCCCAAGGAGGAGGTGAGACAGTAGGTGCAAATGTGCCAAAAGTGGTTGTCGAGGTGCTCAAGCAGGCAACTTAATGAGCATTGACAGTCGTCGACAAAACTATGGCCGCATTAAATCGTTATAGAGCCACAAAAGCTTCTGGGGTATTATGGGTTAATCAGGGAGTTTGTAATGCACGCGACTACAAGCCTAGCATAGGTAAGCCCAAAATAAATTTTGACCGACAAATAAAAAGAAAAATTTGAATCCATTTAATTTAATTTAAGAAAAGAAGTCTAACTAAAAACCATAAACTATATTCACAATTAAGTGTAGGTACACATAAACGAAAAATATGTGATTATTTTTTGCAAGAATTTGGTTAAAAAATAAGTAACTAATATAATTAAATTTTATACCATATTAAAATATTTTATAATTTCTTATACATTTTTCCATTTTTTTTTTTTAAATTTTACATATTTATTTATAGAAAATTGTATATCACCACGATTTAATAAGGCAAAGCAGGTGAAATTTTTAAATTACTTCCCTATTATTTACAAATTTGAATGCCTTTATTTCGATTATCCAACTTAATTTCTTCCGAGAGCATTCCAACTTCGTTAACCCATTGTTAACCATTCATATAATATCTATGCACAAATTGCCTGAAATCGTTCAACAATGTTACAAGCTTTCGAAGGCAAATCCTGTGTAACTTTTTTAGCTCATCAAGCTGGAAACGTTTGGACAGAAGCCGCTGGCGGTTGGGCCAGAGAAGGGCTTCTATAGGGACCATATACACTAGCCTACAAAACTTTTACTTATTCTGACTTTTAACGGTTTAAATAAAAATTGTATTGATAAATTCTATAATGGAATGATTATGATTAATTAAATTATTAAACAGACGCAAAATAACAATAAAAAAATGTAAATTAAACCTTGAAAATATACAGAAATATGTAGCATATATTTACTGTTCTTCTTTAGTCTATATAATTAATTAGCTCAAATAAAGGATTATCAATTTCTTTTCATTTCAACATTTTCTGCTCAGCTACCCGCCAAATCCCTGTGACTAGTGTTATATCAATGCACCGACTGAGCAAGACAGAGGGAAATGTCGGGCGAAAGGACACGCACATTGGCAGGACCAAGAGGACGAACTCTGGAGGAGATGAGCAAGCCTTCGGGGCTGCAACTAACAAATTATCCCCAGCCAAGTGTGAGAACTGTGCGTGTGCATCACTCAAAATGTGTCGCTACTGCTGGGGAAATGGAAATGGAAGTGGATGTGGATGTGGATGCCATCTCAAGCATGTGGTCATCACCAAGCACAAACAACAAAGCCGAGGTTCTGTTGTCTGGTAAATTAAGAACAATCCCCAGCAATTTCCGGTACGAGAAACTCGAAAAATTTTCAAACTTTCCGTTGGGTTGGGTTCACTGTTAAATAGAGGATAAAAGAGACTTAATTTCGAGTGTAGAATGAGCGGATAAAACTTTGGACTTTCTGCAATCCCCTGCAGGTATATGACATGGAACGGAAGTCGTGTCGTCAGAAAGAAAGTTGCAATATGAAGTGAAGGATAGAGGGACAGCCGGATAGATGGAAAGACACACAGAGCTCTTGGTGAAGGCCTGCCAAAAACCGACTCCAAAGCCAAGAGGAAGTCGAACAGCCCTCAAGGCGTTGTATGGGCACTTTTGTGCATTGTTTCCCAGCAGCATGAAATTCGCAAAAGTTCAATATTTCGAGTATGCCAACGGCTGACTCAAGGCAAAGTTGAGCAATGCTTTAATTGGTTTTAGATGCAAATGGTGGTTTGGGATTTTTTTATTAAAAACAGCGTCGAACGCCTAGAAAATAGAGATATTGGTTTATTATATAGTTTCAAATAATATTTTAATGTGTTTAAAAACATACAGAATTTAATTGTGATTCTGAAATATTATTAAATCGTAATATAAATTTATCAAAATTGCAGATTTAATATTCTTTTTTCTTAGCTCATTCTTAATGTCCTCATGGCCTAACTTTAAATTTCTCCTCAACCTCAATCGCTTCGATGTTTGCATATCTCCCGAAGCTTCTTGCTGATTTATTTTTCATTCAAAGTTAATTTATTAGAAAATAGCCGGACAAGTTATTATCTAACCGAACCAAAGTGTGTGAAGAGGGGGAGACGGGCGGTAGAATGCGACCCAATCTGGATTAGGGCCTAAACTGTATCTAAGGCCGAGTGGCATTTGGGGTGTATATGCTGATGTTCGACTTTAAATGAAGTAGAAATTTTCGGTATCCCCCGGAACACGTCTACGTAAAGTCCGGCCCTGTATCTTTGCCATAAAATTACGCGCATCGTTAGTTGACGATTTGCACCGGACAGAGGACAAAACAGTGTCAAAGATGGGCGGTTAAAGGCATTTCGGGGCGGGGCGTGTGGCCAATGCAAATGAATGGACATTCGGAAAATACGGTTTGGGAAATGGCCTCGATGCTGAGCAAGAAAATTAAGTAAATTTCTCTTCGCAAGTCATTTAATTTATTTAGTGGAAGAGAAGCACACTGAAAAAAATGGTCCAATCTTGTAATTTGTTATTAAATTATTTATTTTGTTTTATATAAGATATATACCCATTATTTTTAAATTATATATACATTAATTGTACATAAACCATTTATAAATAGATTCACTTTATTTGCAATATTTTTTCTCATGTCCTTGATGGGAGGCAACCTCAAGGGCGTGTCCACGAAAGAAGAAACTGGAGCAGAGTCTTAAATTACCAAAACCGCACACACAAACCCCGCTCACTCCTGTTTTCACCCAAAAAGTAATGAATTCAATGATTTTATTGACTTTTGTTTGTAATTTATTAGTGATGAAGATAGAGCAGAAGAGTGTGGGAGCAGACACGCCCCCAAAGGTTGTCGGGGACCGTTTTTCCTCCTCAGTCGTTTTCTTTCCCATTTCGGCAACATTTTTTTTCACCACTGACCTTCCCGCCCATTCCATGACCTTGTCGGCATGTTTGCAAAGGCAAAGAACATGTGTCGGGGTCGAAAGTTTTCACTTTTCTCCGCCACCCCCCGATTGCATCAATCAAAGGCTTCGCTTAGTGCTGAGCCAAAGAAAACTCAATTAAAACAAATAGAAATTAATTGAAAGTCTGCGGCAGGAATGCACATAAACACGCCGATTTAACTGTGGGTGAATCGAGTAAACAACACACTCAAACTGAAAAACGTAATTGGCTCAAGGGTTGAGGAAAACGCATTGTAAAAGGATTTTCCAAGGAAACCTAATCCCCGCGTTATGTAAACAAAACAAATGGCGATTAAATAGCTAGACAGTTGAAGGAGGTGCTCCATTAATTGATATTTATAAATAACGAAGCAGCAGGAATATTAAGAAGAAAGGGTTCAGGATTGAGTGAGCTGTCTGTGGGGAGAAGAGTAACGAAACTAATTGAAAGAACTTTATTTTATGGCGGCTTTTATCTCTAGGTTGCGCAAAGGGTTAAGGGTTGCTTATTTTTGTTCAAATAAAATAATATAATATACCTCCACCTTTTACTGAATGTAATTATTACCACACTGAGATTAAAAAAAGTTATCTGTTGAAAATAATTTTAAAAAGGCTCGTATACATTTATTTTTGAAATAATTGTTAACAAATTGTAAATAAGTGGTTGGTTAAGTATAAGATAATGAACCAATCTCTGTTAACACTTTGGTTTACAATTTGTTAAAAATATTTCAAGAGTTAACCCCGCTTTTAAAATTAAAAAAAATACACACACAAACTTTTTCCAAGAACTTCATATGAAAATAGTACCAAATAAAACCCCTAGCACTTCCTAACCACTTTTACAGTCATTTCCATCCCCAGGCAATCATTTTAAAGTCCATCCATCAATCCCTCCATCAACCTGTGAGTAGGAAACAAAGACCTCAAGCCCTATACCGCGATTTATTTAGCTACTCGAAACCCACTCAGCTTAACCGCAAAAAGTCGCCTCGCATTTTTATCCTCGAACTGCACTCATGTAAATGGATATTGATATGGGGGCCACGCCCTCGCCAAAAAGTGTATCTGGAAACCGAACAGCATTTGACGCTTTGGCACCTTGACAATTTGTATGGCAAACCCAAGGAAACATCGCTGGATAACTAAAGAAAATAGAAATAAAAAACTGAAACGCAAGTTGTAAACAACGGGAAAGAAAGATCAGCAAGTGTAAAAGGTAAATCGCTGACATGCAATGCACATTTTTCAAACAGTCCCAAGCTCGTGGCATTAATATTGGCGAATTGAGATATAGATACTCCCCATAAACCCGTAATTTGAGTGAGACGGCAACAGTCGCAGCAGAGCGAGACGAAGCAAAGCGAACGGTGTACACAAATTGCCATTTGGCGTTAACTGAGAAATGCACTTTTAAGCTATCGCAGTTCCTCCGATTCCAACCCACATCCCTTGACACCGAGTTGAGCTGCTAGTCATTGAATGCAATCTGTCAGGATATTTTGGGTGTGTTTGGAGCGATGGGAGGACACACATTATGCAAGAAGTAGCGGAATATATACACTTATAGGAAGAGAATTTTATAATAAAATACCTTATTAATTAGTTTTTTTTCAGAAGATATAAAAGATACCTTATTACATTTATTATATTAAAAAGTTTATTCACGTTAGAAATATTTATTTCACTCATTCTCTGATAAACATCACAAAATAATAGAATACAATATAAATATAAAATTAAAAAAACGTATTGCTTTGTATGCCTAAAAAAATGTTTACGGTTGTAATGTTAAATATTTTGTTTTATATCCGCACATTTTCCAAGTTAAAGCCATTTAAAAATAAAGTTAAATACTTTTACCCACGATATATACGGAAATTGTTTGAAACCATATACATAAACTAAGCGGAAACTGAAATGCCTTCAGATTAGCATATGTGGCTTGTCAAAGAATCAGAAAAGTTAAGGCACTTTTGCCCTATAGTAGGGCATTAAACACAACCCCAAGGCGAGCCCCTAGTGGCATGCAACATTTTTTTGTTGCTACGAAAGTTGGCAACTTTTGACTGAATTGCATATAGCAGGGGGATCTTTGTGTGTGTTTGACTTATTTCGTTTTTTTTTTCGTTTTTTCTTAGTTGCCTGCTCAACGTTGTGCTCCTCTATAAACAACAGTTACTTAGCATTAGCGTGTAGCGCAACTAAAAGCAAACGCCAGGGCACGTAGTAGAGGTGGAAAATCCCAAAGCACTGGCGAAATTCCATGGCTCAAAGGGGGAAAAGGCGGAAAATGTGAGGGGTAAATCCAGCCTGATGTATGTGTGCTGCCTGCATGTCTAAGTACTAAACCAATTGCAAGAGCAACAACTGGCTGGCATTTCCACCTGTTCGCTGGTTCGCTGGCTCACTGGCTCACTGCTCCATCACCTGGAGCATTCAGTTGACCTCAGCATCGACAGCTGGAGCAACAAGCAGCACTTAACAAATGGTAAAAGCATCAACAAGCTTCCGCATCTTCCGCATCCGCAACGGAACGCCATGTCGAGATCCGAGAAGCGAGATGTAAGGATGCGAGATGCCAAGCGCCGGCGAAGGCAGATAGAATGTCTTAGCTCTTGACGCTCTTGCCAGCTACCAGCTAATACACTAAGGAAAAAAATCTGTTAAGAAATTGAGTTGATATATTTCAATATAATCTCAATAAAATTTAATAAATAAATGTATCGATTATAGTCATAGAAAAGATGTATTATTATCTAAATTAAGTTTCGAATTACACGATTTACCAACTTAATTAGCCATTATAATTTGCAATACCTTTGTAAAATGATATTTTTAAAGTATTAAGTATTTTTGTTGACGGGAAGTATTTAGCTAACAACAATATTAAGATAAAGAACTAAAATCGAAAAAGAATCACTTGTTTGTTTAACAAATTAATAAAAAATAATAATTAACTTCACCTTTTTTTTTAATACTTTTAGCTTTTCTTTCCTTACAAAAAGTTGTAGTAATCGAGCTTTGAATATATACCTATTTGTCAATATCTTATGAAATTCTAATTTAATATTAAGGGTAGAAAAAATAAAATATTTTTAAAATTCGTACAAAATTCTCATTTTTAAAAGTGCTAGAAAAGTGATGTACAGCTGAAATTACTTTTTGTGCACACATTTTTCGTTGTGCAGCTTCCGGCTGTTGTTGTTACAATTGTTGTTGTGGCTGTAGCTGTTGAGCGATTATGCCAAGGAGCCCGGCGATGTCGGTGGCGTTACCTTTACCGTTTTACCTTTCCCGTTCCTTAACTTTAGCCTTTCCTCTACTTCTACCTTTAGCTTTGCCGTTGCCTTTGCCTTTGCAGGCACTTGAATGGCATGGAGCACGTGTAAAGCGTCTGAAGTGTGTCGGCATGGCATTGAATCAAGGGGAATGAGGCTTTCTTTCCCTGGAAGAGTATGTACGATAGTCAGGCGACACAAAGCTAAGTGAAAAGTGTAAAAAGTAAACATTTTTCAAAGTTAAACTTCAGTTGGCAAAGGAATTAGAGAAGAGAGATAGGTGGAAAATTTGAAATTGACATCAATAAATGTTTGGTTTTCGAATTAAGACTGGAAATGGAAAAAGCATCTGATTGCGGCTTAAATAAAAATAATAAAAAACTTGTCCTACCAGACATTTAACTTTCCTACCCCATTTCATTAACGGTGATACCATATAAAGTTCATGGATTTAAGTATTCTTTTTAATAAAAATATATTTCGAATTTGGTTTTTATTGAACTTTAATTTTGCTAGTAATTTTCAAAAGAATTTATAACACATTTCCTAATTGCTTTTAGGAAGACCATTTAGTTTTGTAAATTTCCCTTAACTAAAGACCCGCCTTTCCTGTTATGTTATATCAAACCCCTAAGACGCCTTGGAAATTGCTCTTTCCCCGAATGCAATTTTCCCGCTTTCCAACCCCTTTCAGCCATTCACAATCCTTCAGAAATTGTGCTATTGCGAAATGAACTTTTCATTTAGCATAACAAAAGGGAAAAGCGGCGCCCTGCTGCCACGCCCCCGCTTTTCGCGAAACTCTCTAAAAACTCGTCTAAGTCTTGTGCCAATTTCCCTCCTCAGAGCTTTTGTTTTGTTATGTAATGCATGTTTATGGTTTTTCATCATTAATTTGTCGATGAAACTTATGGCAATATTCCCAGGCAATGTTTGCACAAGCATTACAGCTGAGAGTGTGTGGGTGGAAAGCGGAAAAGTGGGCGGGAAATTGGGCGAACAGTTTGTGTGCGTGTGTGTGTGTGGGTAACTTTTCAGTGGAATTTGACGATTTTCTGGGTTGCGTTCTGTGTTATTGTTTGCCAAGTTTTTGCATATTATCAACGGCAGCAGCAGCAGCCGAAATGCGTTCATAAAATAATGTAATCTGTTTAAAAACAAACATGTCTTGAGCAATTTCGCGCGACTAGGGACATATTAAAATGAGAGGCGGTCCCTTTTGCCCCACCTCCGTTTTGGTCGCCCCCTTCTTACCACAAAATTCTTGCCCCACCTAAAACAACAAGCCAGAAACAAAAACAACAGTCGAAGAGGCTAAAAGTAGCGGTAGCAGCCAAGAGCCGTTTACAAGAATAAGTTGGCAAGAAAATGGTAGGCGTACGGCGAGGGAATTCCACCAACAAACAATCTACAGTAATCACATAGAAGTTTACAGCCTAAATATTTAAATTTTTTAATATTGATTTTTCTTAATATTTATCTTATATGTCATTCAAAAACAATTTGAAAATTTATTTTTATGTAAAGTTTTTTGAATACCTCTAAAAGATACTTTTACTTATAAGTGTTTCTTTTAAGTATCTTCAATTTTTAAAATATAAGATTTACATTAAAATAACGTTTTTTCTGGATCGTCGGTAATAAATGGAAAGTTTCTCCGCTTTTCTATCTTTTTATTGAATTTATATTTTATTTTAGTGTCGGTCGTGTTGTACTATTTTAGCTTTCAGTTTCTCCAGGGACCACTGTAAAACCCCAGCTCCTTTCCTCGTGCTTCTTACTTTAACTCCTCGTTGTGGAAACAAATTTTATGCCAAGATAAGTGAGACGGCGAATGCGTCGGCGACAGCGATAACAACTTTCCCGTTACCAACGTGGCTGCAATTTTAGCGAGTGAAGTTTTTGAAAATTCATGATGAAAACTAAAAGAAGACGCGAGACGACGACGTTCCAGGCAGCCATGGGTTAAGCCATAGAATAGGGGGGAAAGTTTTCCGGCATTTGGAAGCGAGAACCCCAGCGACCAACATTTTATGTATATTGACAAGTTATTAAAGTGATAACTGAGCAGCTTGAAGCTCAATGGCAGTGCCATTAAATCAAAGCAAGCGCCAACAGCGGATAAATCATCATTTCCAGGTGAGCAAACTAAGAGACAAAGATAAATTCATAAATAGCATGCTTTTGACTTTCCCTGGAGAAGTGTTCGTTTACCCGCTAGGATATTTACAAAGTATTATTTGGGCAACACCATGAATTAGAATAAATACCTTGATCATGTTTAAATAGAATTTAATTCACTTAAATAAATCCTCTGTGTATAATCTATATTAATATAATTGTAAACCTATATTTATATACAAAAATCTACTCCATTTTAGATCAACAGATAGGTAACCAAAGAATAACATTTTAGGAATATTATTTATTTTGTCACATACCGTAAACAGCGGAAGTAAGTTTCTTACTATTTTTAACCCACTACTAAAGCACTGATTCAACATTTCCCTGACTTAATTGTCAGACAAAACTATCTAATTTAAATGAAACAATAAAAATGTGTCGTAAATGTAAGTGTAAATTTGGCGTTCGTGAGATATCGATTACAGTTAATGCTCTTGCTACCGTTTACCCTTTTTGTTTTTTGAGTCATAAGAAAGGTATTTCAAATTATTGGTGGTGACACAGAAATCACTTTGCAAATTCGTGAGGAATTTTTATTGATGGACACTATAAGTTCAGCCATACTGATCGCAAAGTAATCTCTTTGTAACCCCCTAATAGGTCCATTTTGGATATAAGTCCCAATAAAATTTTTCTTTTAGGAAAAGGTCGTGAAACATATCATTATATTACCACGTTTGGACTTTTTCTTTTGTGGGAGATTCCTTTGGCTATTATAATAATCTTGACTTGTCTCAAAAAAGTATTAATTACTTATTTCTATATCAAAGTTTTATATATTGTTTTATTTATTTGCAGCGAGTAGTAAAATGCTTAATGCCCTTCGCTTATACTTGCTTTGTCATAAGCACGCTAACCAGCGCCTATATTTTCCTAAACGCTAAAGGCGTAGAAGTTTTAAACTGGGTAGACTTTCCTGATGTAGGCGGACAAAGTGACATGACGTGGGCTTTGTGTCTGTGGGGTGGGTTTTGAAAAATTCTGATAAATATTTCATATGAACTAATCGATTGCTATTTAGTTTCTGCATTAATAGCCCTCTTGGGTCAAGTTTTTTATGGTCTCTATATGAAGGAAAAAATGCAACGACATAGACCTGAATAAATTATTAAAAATGTGAAATAGAAGTAATAGGTACGTAATTCAGTACTAGGTGAAATTAAAAATAAATTGTAAAAAATATATTTAATATTTAATATCGAGTCATTTTAAAATTGATCACCAATATAAAACTTTGGAAATATGTCAATGTATGTAAATTATATATAAGCTTTCCAAGCTAAGCGAAAACCGAAATCCATTCTACGCCACCTAATTGGATTTACTTGAAAATCTGTGGATCCCTATTTTCCCCTTAAAAACTGGAAACAAAAATGCGAAACGTCAAAATTCCCACCAAAACCAACAACAAACACAAGAGAAAAGTGACGCAACGTCTGCAGAATTGTCCCGTTTGTCAAAAAGTTTTAGTTGCTAAAAAAAAATGCTGCTTGCAGTGGAATAAAAGTTGTTTAACAATAACTAAAAACCCTGCCCTCACCCCACGAATTGCGCTTTTGTGTTAAAACATTTTACAAGCGCTGGAACTGGTTGGAAAATTGTTAAAATTGTTAAAATTGCTCTACGATGCCGGCAGCGTTAGATTTTCACAAGTGACCATCCAAAACAAACTAATTGGTCCTTGTTGTTTACTGAAATATGCGCATTATGACAATATTAATAGGTTTGCACTTTTGTACACGTTTTACAGCAACATTTTCCCTAATTATGGCAATTAAATACTAGTTTTTTTTTTTAATTTTTATTACGCGGTGAAAGAAAATTAAAAACTGATTATGCTAAAAAGCAATCGATTACTGATTTTATCGGAGCTATGTTGGCTGCGCTTGCCAATCGAACTTAAATCGAAATTAAATCGAAATTTAAATTTAAATTGAAATGTGCATTAAAGCGAGCTGAACGATATGGAGTAATTTAAATTTTGCAGCCACTTTGCTAATGCAATTACACTTTAACTTGAGAGCAGCATTCCGTTCTCACTCACACACACTCGCACGCACAGCTCTTTGTTGTAAAGCGTACAGTTGCGGTCAGAGAAATAGCACTTAAAGTGGCACACTTCATTCTGATTGTGTGTAGATTAAAAAGTTGATCGAAAAATATTTTCTTAAGTGGACCATTCTTTCCTGAAGGTAATTAAAGTAGCTTAAAAATAAAAGTACAAAATCCTAAAATACCTTTAAGTGTGTTTTTGCACTTAAATAATGTGAAAGTGGTATTAGTAGTGTAACAAAAATATCATGGTTATTATAGAGTTTGATGTTCTACCATGTAAAAATATTAAGATATTTAATAACTCATTCATTTAAAAGATATATAGATTGTTTCAAGGCGTTCCTATCATTTTAAACGTATTTGTAGATCACATATATTTCGGTGTGTTTGTCACCCCTCCCCAGACTGAACTCCTTTTTGCTGTTAAGGGATCTTTGTTGAAGCGGAACAGTAAGCAAGTTTCTCCACAGCCACTACTTAAAATATGAGCACCCATTTCCTCTGGTCAAGCAATTGAAAATGATTTTCGAGTGACAACAGCAGCAAAAGCAGCAGAAAAGCAGCAGTTGCCGAGTCAAAACAGACGAAATTTGTCGAAAATCCTGTGAACAAGCGGAGGACAAAGTGCTAGGACACTGCCGGCCAAAAAGGATTACGTCGAGCATATGTATTCTATGGCTGAGTGAACTTCATCTCCGTCTTTTTCGTCTCCGGCCAAACTTATGCGTTTGACTCGGGCGCACAGATTTCAATTTGCCGATACGAATTCGCTTGTATGCCCGCTTCCTTTTCCTTCTTTTTGCCAATTGTCCTTTTGGCTAAGGGGATTGGCCCGAAATCCGTAAACCATCCCACCCAGCCTAATATGACATTTGAAGTGATTTTTATGGGAAAGTTGCTGATGCTTCCTGAAATCCGGCGTCGATATTTTTTACGACCGCTCCGAATGTCCTGTCTATATCCTGTTTGCGAAACTCATGCCATTTTGGCCAGTGAGACAAAGGACGAGCACACCAAACACACACACACTCACCGCTGGGTAGAAAAAACACCCTTGAAAATTTCTAATCTCTTAATGGATGACAATCTGCGTTTTAAATGGTTTGCACGAGTCCCCGGAAAAGTGGGGAGAACCGGGGGGCAAAGCACACAGCTCCAAATAAAAAAAATAAAACTAATTCCATCAAGCGTCGCGTCCTGCTTTTGTTTGCCTAATGAAAGAACGCTGTTTGGGCAAGTTTTTAAAGGATTTTTTATTCGGTTCTCTTTGGTTTCCGTGCTTGATTCCTTTGTTTGATTTCTGGCTAGCTGGAGAAAATGATTTGGAAAATTGACATACCATGTCAGGGCTAATCACACGGCCCACTGATTGAATGGCTGACTGACTGACAAGACGCCGTAACAAAGGCAGCAATCATAAATCATGTGTCTATAATCAGTAAATAAATCTTTTTTCTGCTGTCGCTTCAAATTTGGCAGCGACTAATCAAATTATGTAAGTTAGGTCCATCAGCTGACGTAAATAAAACACTGATAGATGTGTTCTAACTGTAACTTTTAAGCACATTGTGTTATTTATTATATTTTACTTTATTATATTTATATTTTTTGCATCTAAGAAACTATTGTATTTAAAAATACATTGCATTAAAAATATCTAGTTTACAAAACTAAATATTTTTAAAATGTATTTTAAATTAATTGTTTTGAACTTCTTTATTTAATACCGACTCAAACCTTAAACAGCTAGTTTTAATAAAAGGAACTAAAAATTTTCAAATTATATTTCTTTAAAAAAAAGGATTAGATATGATATTTTCTTTAAAACTTCTGGCTTACAATATTTGAGGTAATACTTCAAGAACCTGACTCTATACCAACTTTTTCTCTGTGAAAGTTTGTGAATCCTTCGCCATGTGGGTGCGTGGAGTAGCCAAGCGTTCTCTAGACGGAAGAGCTTAGCCATTATAGTTGCTCTTGATTTTCGATGGGTGGATGTGGATCTCCATGGGGAAGTGGATGTTCGAGTGGGGATGGTGGGCCAATCTCAGACATGCTGGCGACGCAAACATGTCATCGATGTGTATATGTCGGGGGAGTTCCACGGATTTCGTGGCAGCGAGCAACAGAGCAGCACATCGCGCGGCACTTCAATACCCGCAGGATAATCTTGAATAATAAAGGACCACCCACTATAGCACACACGTAAGCAGTGCGGCCACGAAGGGACTTTCTTATAATACACACTTATATGTGTAAAAGGAGTCTAGGTCGAACTACCTAAAATATATTAAAAACCTAAGTAAATCAAATAAAATAGCGCCGTGCCTGATTAAAAAAATCTAATCATGAACTAATCTGAATAATTGACTGAGCAGGGCCACCCTTACAGAAATCCACTTGTTGGATCGTTGATAAACAAATCGGAACAATTTGTATGCTTTACATGCTTTTGAGGCCCAAACAAGTTGCTTTAAAATGCACAGACACTAAAAGAGATAGCTCACATTCAAACTGGAACGACAAGCACACAAACACACTGCAAACAAATTTAGTAGAGTTTCAAATTAATTTAATATGTATAAAAAAAATCTACTTGATATTTCGAACTTTAATTTTTTATTCAATTTTTTCCAACGTATTTTAGAATTTAATTCAAAATTTTGGAGATCATAAGGATTAGATTACAACTTTTTTCTGTGCAGAAATGAGCCGTGTCGCTTTTACACGATTGTAATGCCATTTTGTGTGTCGACGCATCGCGGGCGCCATTTGAATATTTCACAAAGCAAAGTCCGGGGGATTCCCGTTCAGACCAGGAGTAAATCAAATCCCCGGATTGTCTAGCTTTGGATGCCATCCCCCGCCTTCCCCTCGTCCTAGTTCTATACGTGTTTTTGGTTGCTTTTTAATTATAGCTTTTAAATGCCGAACCATCTAACGTGTATTTTATTTATTTCACAGCTACGGGCTGTGCCCTCATCAGACAATCAGACAATGTGCCGGAAAAACGTGGCATGTTGTGGTGTAGGATATAGAGGGGAAGTCCCCCGGCAAACTTCCGTTCCCCACCCATTTCCCTAGGAGATCCCCACCCATTTTCATCTAGCCATCTGAGAGTCTGTGTGGAAAGCGCTAAAATTACTCGGGCGCTTTTAATTTGATATGCAAATACAGCAAAAAACGAAAGCAAAGGCGGCGCAAAAGGTTGTGATGATGGAAATGTGAAAAGTGAAAAGCAGCTGGGACCGCCAGCCCCCTTTTGGGTGGATCTGCTGTGAAACACGTTTGTCTATTTGCAGTTCAAAGTCTCAAATGAAGTGCGGTGCGAGGATATCAAACGGGAATAGTAGGGGTTAGTGTTGGGTTAAAGGCGGTATAGTTGGGGGCATGGGGATAAAATGGGGTCGGGGGTTAAAGTGGTGGTTCGGAAGGCGTGGGGCTGGCTGGGACATGGCTTTTGGTTACCAAATACACAACGGGAAATCAGTTATGATTTTGTCTATGAAAGATATCTATTTTTCAAAATGTTTAGATATTAATTTTTTAAAAACTACAAATTTTTAAGGAAATGTTAAAAATAGTATTAAATAATTTCTTTTAAATGATAAAAACAAATTAAATGGATTCTCTTACCCCGTACATTTTTATAAAACTGAAAGTTTTTTATATTGTTTTGAAAAATTCAGTCCGCTTTATAGAGACTTTCGCTCCGTATATTCTTGTTTTATGGAGTTTTTATTACAGTGTGGGCATCATAACGGAACTCCTGGTTACGACAGGGCCTGCCAGCACTTTTTATGATGTGGCTAAGTTTTGAGGATAGTTTGGATGGCCCGGATCAAAGTGGGATGCAGGGTGGTAAGCGTGGCAAAAAACCAGGAGCATCGGGAGGACCAAAAGAGCGAACAGGATAACGAGAGATTGGTATGGGATGTCATTGCCATGGCAATTAAAAGTGGCGGGCTTTAACTATCGCATAATCTGTTGATGGTCGCTTAAGACACTAGAAATTGTCACAGGGACATGAAAAATTGCTGGGGAGGTAGGAGGAAACACAGCAAGAAATCCCATAAAAGTGGAAAGCCAAAGCGAGCAAGAAAAATCCGTTTTGGGAGTCTTTTATAAATACAGAATGAATGGCAAATGAGCGTAGACGGTGGGAGCTGATAAGGATGAAAAACTATGTGCAAAAGAAGAGAGAAATCTCTCTTAGAAACATAGTTAACAGTATAATTATGCTAGCAGCATTGTTTTATATGTAAACCTATTTCTGAATTTTATTCTTAAAAAATATACACGAATAAATATAATAAATAACTTACTTATTCTTAATCAAAGCCCAATTTGGAAACCCATGAATTTTCCCGGACATTCAAAGAACCCCCGACAACTGTGCAATCTCTATTTCCCATTCATACTTGAATAAATATCTCACCCTGTCGCATTTTATTGCTTAGCACTGCATCCGTTTGATGTGATTCCTTTGAACTACCCGCAGCCAAAAAAAAAACACCTCCCAAACTGACCAAAACACCCCCAGAATGAGCATTGAATAACCATTCACGCCCGAAAAAAATGTAATTTGATACTTTTTTTATGCTGACGCAGAAGTGAGTGCCTGGCATATCTAAAACCATGCAGCAAATTAATCGGCACACGTTCGAAGACTAATCGCTTTATGAATGCCACTGATGAGGGGCCACCGAAACGCCACATCCCCTGAATTTACCAGCCTCCAAAACAGTGTTGTCATAAACTTGGAGCTTTAGAAAAAATCCGAAAGCTGAATTTCAAAATAATGAATTATAAAGAAGATTAATTATATATAAAGAGTTTATTCGTATACAGACAGAACTGCTCAAAATTAGAAATTAAATATAATATTTATATATTTTTTATTATTTAAAACGGAATTCTTCTTAGCATCTATAAGTTAAGCCATTTTAATATAATATTGGTAAGAACAACAAATTTGAAATTAAATAATAAAATTAACTGTATCATGCTTTTCAACGTACTGTAAAGTCGGAAAAATCTGGCTAGAAAATAGCTGATTCTACAACTCTGCCCCAAACAATTTTCACGTCATCATGCGACGTCATTGCATCCATCCATCGTCGCTCTCAATCGCTGTGCACTCAATCACATGCCGGAAATCAAACGAAGCGGATGTCCGTTGGGTTGCCGATTGCTCGATGGAATACAGGGGGTTATTTGGGCCCCAGAGGATATGGCGAATGTGTGCTGGGCCCATTGCAGTTAACCGCAATCTGAAATCGAAAGTCCGCTGATTAAAACTCCACTCCCCAAATTGTTCGCTAGCTGACAAGTTTCAGGAAATTTATGCAAATCAATCAGTAAACTGATTAAAATCACTAACATTTAACAATAAATAATATTTTTAAAGGTAGTATTACCCAAGCTTATCGATTTAAATAATTTTAGTAAGCTGCTAATAATAATTATTTTTTAAAATATTTATTATTTTTAAATATTTAAAACACCAAGGGCTGTTCAGGCTTGATGGCTGAGAAATAAAAGTTCTTCAATTGCTTACAAATGGCCTGACATTCGGTTTTTTCTACATTTTATTGCCATTTCGCCAGACAAAATTGCTACTAAATCCGGCGCCAGTTTTCACATAATCGCAAAGCTCAAAAAAGGATGAAGTTGAAGAACCAAAGAACCTTTATACTTAGGTTTGGTGATGCTGTGAAAGAGGAAACTTTGTACATTTTTCCATTTACTACGGAATTGATTGTTTTATGACAGTCTGAACGCATTTGGATCAAGGTTCATTATACACATTATAACGAAATATTCGAAACGAAATATTTATTAGGTAGGTATAAAGAAAAACTAAAAAGTTTCCATTAATAAAATTCAATTTTTATAATCAAGATGCTTTTAACAAACCAATAATATACAATATTTATTAAATACATTCTTCAGATGCAAACAACTTAAAAAAAGATAACCGCATTTGTCTAATAAATTATTTAATCTTACATTGTTATCTTTTTTATTCTAACCGTTTTTAGAAATCTTTTTCTATTTCTATTTAGATTTCTTTCCCCTTTTACCAGTTATCACTTCAAGATACAAGTCGAAAATAAAGGCGATAGAAATATTTTGGTGACATCAACTAGGTTTGTATTAGTTTTTTTGAGAAGGGTATGAGGATGGTTAAGGACTTCCATTGAAGGGTTGACACTCGGAGCTCTTCCGAGAGTCAGTCTGGTGTATAGTTTCCTTCTTTTCCAGTTTTTTTTATTGTTTATACGATTTCGATAACGCAGACGGAAATTGCCAAGACCCTCGGCCCTTCCACACCTTTCCCCCCTTGTTCTCTCCTATTGTATTTCCTGCCAAGGGCGAGCAACAAAGAACGAATTAAAAAACTGAAAGGCAGACACTCGGGGACTGGGAAATCGAGACAAACAAAATGCGTGAAATGCTTGTACAGACAGAGGAATACCCGCATGGCAGAGGGATCTGCACATGGGATATAGTTTACGGCTTGTGTTGGTCATTTTTAATTTGAATGCGAAAGAAGAAACATTGAATTAGTTTTTTTTATGGTCTGCGAGGGGAAGGGTTTAGCATTTGATTGAAATCGAGAGGCAAGAAAAACAATTTTGTTTCCAACTTAAAGCAATAAAATGATACAGCAGTTAAACATTGATGTCGGCTGGCATATTCGTAAAAAATATTGGCATAATGGAACACAGTCCTAAAAAAAGGCAAAAATATAAGTGTAAAATACATTTATTATTTATTAAAGAACCAAATAAGGAGAGCTTCGAGTACTACTCAAAAAGGATTAATTCGTAATAATTAGTCTCCTAATACACAATGGAATATAATTAAATCATATCCTTAATTAAATCTTACTCCGTACTTAATAATTCTTCCATGGCCAAAACCCCTTTCGTGCACTTCAATCCACCTTAATGCGCCATAGTTCGCATGCTTAGCAACACCACATTTTCTGCTAACGCCCATTAGACACGCCCCCGTATTTGTGGGAGGACCAAAAGGAAAACAGGAAAATGCCCTGCCATAACGCTAATTACGCATTTTGTAACCATTTCTAAACACGGCACACGGAGATACTGGGAGGAGATAGAGATGGATGGCAGACACATGACTCACCGCAGGAAAATCCCGCCTACCAAACCCACCCAGCTCGCAAAAAGGCTTGCGCCAAAAATGGCCAACCTACAAAAAAAGTTTTGCACAGAAAAAATATAGTGCCAGATATTACATAAACATAAATTAATATTTGGAATCAAAATTATTTATTCATACCTAAACTTGGAAATGTTATTATTTTCTATGCAAATATTGGTAGTCTATATTATAGATTCTTCAATTAATTACAAAATGTTAAGTCACTACATTACATGAAAAAATTATAATGTGGATTTTAGATTTAATGAGTTTCTAAAATAGTTATCATAGGATTGCTTTAAAATTGTAACTGTCTAAAATATTGTGAGTTCTGTAGACCTCGTAATTTATATCCAGTTCCATCCATTTTATTTAATTTTTTTCCGTGCACCTGGAGCAGAGTAAAACTCTTTACACAAAACAGACGACAGGCGACAGACAACGATGACGATGAGCATGGGAATGGGACTGGGAATGGCGATAGCGACTTTGTAACATGAAAATCGCCACGGCAACGGCGACAAACGCAACATCACGTGCCCCAAAATTGGGAGATGGCCACCCAACAACAGCACCGAACAGCACCCGAAACTGAACTCCACTGCCGCCTCTCCCCGGGCACCTGTCGCCCCTGGCTTACCTGACTTTATAGCCTGCGCAACAAATTTCCAGACTGAGAGTCTGGGAATCGGGTTCACTGGCAGGTCGCAGTTTCCACCAGGGCTGAAAAGGCTACTTGCATGGTACCTCACCTTCGATCATAGTTCTACAGATATTCTCAGCCATATCTAATTTATTTATGTATATTTAAATAATTAAATTGTTCTTAGAATCTTTTAAAAATGCTTTAACTCATTTTTTTTATTGTTTAAAATAAACATCTAAATAGTCTTCTCCCAAAAAAAAGTATTTAAGCCCTGTGTTTAAAATAAGAATTAGAAGTAGCTATCAAAATTGTTTTGTACCATATTAATAACAAATAATTAATTGGAAATCATATTGTTATTAATCTTTGTTATTAACTTCCAAATTTTCACCAATATTTTTTGCATTTCGAAAAAGAATCTAAGTCAATTTTATACCAAACTATTTTGTAAGAAATTTTTAAATATAAAATCAACCATATAATTTAACTTTTTGTTTCGATATCTTACTTCCTTCCCTGGTTCAAGTCTTCTGGATAACGTTCTAGTCCGTCTGAGCTGGTGCCACCTTTTGCCATTTTCCAAACGAATGCGAAACCAAATTCCAGTCGAGGCGGCGTGGTACAAAAAACACGCAACGCATCCTGACACGTTCACCCACCACCTCTGTGACTCCTTTCCCCCGCCATCCACCAATCGAAAGTATTTTTAAGATTTAAAAATGTCTCCCAGCTTGCACAGACATTGAGAACTAAAGGAGGACGCGAACGGGGAGGCCACTTTGTGGCACATTGGTGTTACTTTACCAGTCGGTTTTTTACACCATCCTCTAGGACACTTCCTACACCAACAAAAAATATATATTCGGTGAGGTTAACTGAAGTAAGTATTAATTAATTGAGCTTTAAATAGTATCATTGTTACAATCAAAACTAACAGATCAAGCTAATGAATCTAAGTCAATTTTATGCCAAACTATTCTTTTTATAAATCATTTAAGATTACATTTCTCTTACCTGAAATGATGAGTCCAAAAATAATGTTACAAATATTTTGTGAATACATTTTTAAATTTTTAGTGAGTTTTGTTGCTGTAATGGCTTGGGGTTTCTTTAACCACAAAACGCCAACGAATTTGTTCTCTGTAGTCACGCTCCAGAGCGGCGGCCGCACAGTTGAATGTAGTGTAATTGAAAAATTCTACCAAAGTCAAGTCCAAAGTGAGAGTGACAGGCCGAAGGGGGGAGCCTTCTCCAAAAGTTACGCTGCAGAAAATTCGCAAATATATAAAGGAATCGTAGGGAGTGCGTAGGGAGTGCGGTGTGGGAATGAAACCCAAGTTGCAGCTTTGGAGGCAAACAATTTCTATTTCATGGCACATTATTTTGTGGCTTTTGTTTCGTCTCCGAATGGAAGAAGTTGCCAAAAGCGGAAACGAATACGCATATGAGTGGTTTCTTGGATAGCTAAGTTAAGTTTGAGTCTGTATGCACTCAAAAAACATTAACTCTAATTTGTTATCTTAAGCAAGCAAACCAAAAAACAATAAAATTATATAAATTTATTAAAAATGCTCTTACTTTGTTATAGTTTATATTGCTTTTGCCTAATAACATGATATATATCAACAAACAATTCTAATCGACCTTATAGGGAGACAAATAAATTTCTTTTTTATATGAACATATCCACTTTGGAATTCTTTTGTAATTTAAATAGGTGAATAGTTTAAATAACTCAAGGTGTCTTTAAATTTTATGTAGTGTGCTTAATGTGACGCGATCTTAACACAATCTTGTATAAATACCCTCAGAAAGTTTTACAGAAGCTTGACTGCTACCGAAACCTTGAGAATCTTTGCTCTACGGTTTCGCCATTGTCTCCATTGATTGATTGTGGGTCATGTGTGCATGGTGGCCCAGGACTTTTTCGTGGTTTGCTGCATCTTTCAGGACCTTTAAATTTTGCACAGCACTACGAAGAACCATCTCGCAACTCTTCGAGCTCCTCTTGCCCCATCACCCCAAGCAATTCATTTCATTAAAGCAACACAATGGCCGCCTTTTGTAAAATGTTGCCGCAAACCACAAACTGCAAATGAGAGGGGGGAAATCCCAAAGCCAGCAAAGGAGGTAGCTGCACAGAGAAAAAAAAAATCACAGACTTACACAATATTCTTTTATTTAATTTTTCCTGATTTTAAATGTTTATAATTAGATAGCAACAACAAATAATGCAAATATTAAAAGCTAAAATGTATTTTAAGTTATCGTGTTAAATTTGTGATAAATAGAATACCATGGGTAAATAAGTTTAATATTTTTGATAAAGCAGAATAAATAATACTATTACCTAGAATTAAAACTATATAATATATTATTATTTATTTAATAAATATAAATATAAAGATCCTTAAAAACTTTCGTGTAATAGAACTTAGTTATTTTGCAATTAATGTCTTTAAGCCATCACCACATCTCATGAATTTCCTTTTATGATGTATATAAAAAACGTTATATTGACTAATTTACATTCCCATTCGCTCTGTGCATAATCTCCACCTTCAAGCCTATGAGCTCATCCTGGGTCCTTCTTTCTTTCATCGCAGAGAGGAGCTGGAGGCCTTGAAGTGCGCCAATGCTGACGGCGTGATGTGCGTGCGCTCTCTTTATTATGTTTCAAGGGGCTTCCCCGTCAGCTTTTCCCTCGCTTTCCCCCCGCCCTGCGAGCCCAGAGTTTCCCACTCATCATGTGCACTTTTCTGTGAGCTAATATACCCAAGGACCGAGTGAAGCCTGCGATGACTGCAATGCGGCCCAACTTTGTCTACGTAAATCCCTTTTGTCGCATTAACTGCTAACTTTTTCTCCCGTTTTCCAGTTTCCCTTCTCTTTTTTCTCATTTTCCCTGTTAGCGACAAACTTTGTTAACAACTCGAAAAAAGTGCAGAACTCAGGTAGGGCTTTCCAGCCATGATCTCTCTCTCCTTCCTCCACTCGGAGATGAGCTGCGTTGAGATTTCCGCGTGCTCTCAAACATGCATTTTGTCAAATCAAAAATTTTATGGTTTTATCACAATGTTGCCAAGGACGCAAAGGCCAAGAAAGAAATCCGACTGTCTCGAGTGCAGTTTTTATGGTATTAACCGAGTGGCCAGGAAGGGTGTATGAAGTCTTGGTTACAGGATTATAGGTAGACAATAGGAATGCTTAAAAGTACGAATTAATAAAGGAAATGTTAAATAAAACAACTCTGTAATAGATTGTTGGAACTCAAAGAACGTTCTACAAATTCTAATTAAAAAAAAAAACTAGTAATGTAAATTGCCAAAATAATAATTTTATTTGACCTTCATGGGTTAATATAATAAAATCTTTATCCCATCTAATTTTGTATTATATCTTATTTTGTTCGTTCCTTTTTTTCAAATAGTCTTTAATATCTTATAAATTCTTGTTTAATAAACTTTTCTCAATACTATTATTTTGCAACTGAGCGTTAAAAAATTACAGACAGGGTAGCTCAGAAGTCTGCTTAAATCAAATGTGAAAACCCCTATTTTACTCCTTCGGTTTATGGTTGCCGCCATGACAACGTTGGCTCGATGCTTTCTTAAATGGCAACTAATTTGCCAGCGCAATTTGCTTTTTATAACTAAATTCGCATTTGGGCTTTAGCATCCTTGGGATGCTTATGCTTCCTCGAAACGTCTTCGAACCAACTCGACAATGACAGAGCAATTATGCGAGAAACCCGTAAAGCTACCAGAATCCAGCTACCAAAAGTTACGACAGACTTCAAGTGCGATGGGAGTTTGGGTTTCTTCTCATTTAGCCAGCTTTTCACTGCTTATCTGGGAGCATTTATCAAAAATCGTCGTTAGTCGCTCGTCGTTCCTTGTTGTTAATTGCATGGGACAATAGTGCGGCAAATGAATTTGTACAAGGGATAATTGTTGGCTCGCAGAGTTGGCAATGCGTTTAATTTTGTGCAAATAGAGAGAAAAACACTCGCCACCCGTTTTCCTTATTTTACACCCCCTACACCCCGCCCCCTCAGCTGTCTAAACAAATGTCGTGAACTCGTCGTCGTGGAGCTCATATTTCAGAAAAAGGGGCGCATAAATTTATGCGAAATCTATTAGCAAAGAGCAACCCTTTTCAGCGCTCGCCACGGATCCGGCATTTTGGCCACGGCTCCGGGTAAAGAGTCCGGGCAAAAGTCCGGGGATCCCAGACAGCGGATGATGTTTTGCCGGCCTTTTTTGCTGTTTTCGGGCAACCGGCGTGAGAGCACAGATGGATTTCATTTCATTCTGTTTCATTTCCATTTGTAAGTGAAACTTAAATTAACTTTTCATATTTCGCATTCTGTATGAATTTAAATGAAAGACAGCGACTCCCTCTAAAATAAAGGATTCGGGCTCTGGAATCTTGATGGGTGTGTGAGATGGGGTTGAAGTTTTATTAGCTTAGGCACAGTTCTGTAAAGATATTAACAGACGAAAGAAGTTTAAAGGTTCAAAGATTGAGGGAATAGAAAATAGAAAAAACTTGATTGTGTTGAACTTAACTACATGAACTACTCGTGTATTTATAAACAAAATTTTAAAATGCCAAAAAAATCCTAAAAATTAATCCCTTAGGAATAATCAAATAATCTATTTAATTTATTTTCCTTGTAATTTTTTTTAAGCATTGATTTTCAATGCTATACGACACATTAAATTTTTAAAGTTTTCTAAAAATGTTATTACATTTTAATTGTTTAATTTTATAGCAAATAAATATGTATAATGAACGAACTAAAAATCCTTGTAATCCACAGCATATATAAATGTTGACCCATTTTTTTGGAAATTACAAATTTATGACAATTGCCGAGATAACTTGGCTCGCTAACAAAAATATTCGCAAATCATATTAGAGAATATGGCAACATAAATTTTGCGATATGTATCACCTACTCCAAAGTACTTCGTCTCTTTCTGGCTTACGATGCCCCCTGAAAAGCCATCTAATTTCGTGCAAAGGTCATGACAGCACACAGGACCCATATATTATGTCTGGTAATTGAAAAAAATCGGCCTGTGTTTTATTTTGTTTTGGTGCCAAGGTCCCCTCCACTCGTCTTAGCAATTGCCCGAAAGTTGGCAGTGATTTTCCAGTCTGGCCTCCCTTTTGGCCTTCTCGTCGCCAAAGTCCGAGGACGAGGTTGGAAAGCCCCCATCAACCCATCTAAAATACACATATCTACAGTCAGGATTAAATGAAGAGTTCAAGAAAAATTTGTTTGATTTATTTGAATTTTATTACCCCTTTATTTCAATATAAATATATTAATCTAATCCGTATTTTGAACGACCTATAGCTTACATTCTATTTAGATTTAGAACTGCAAAAAGGGATGTATCGCTATTTTCTTGACCACAGCTGTTTACTCTCATCTCATCTGATCGTTACCGCCAACGCGACGCCAAATAACATTTCAATTGTTGTATAATGATGTACACAGTACGGCCATCCAGCATGCGATAATAAAAATTGTTGTTCTTTTCAGACTCTCATTGTTGTTATGGTTGTGGGTGGGCAAACGGGTGGGGATTGGGTGGCAGAAGGCTGAGGGTCAGAGGGTTAGGGAATAGAAAGGTGGGTGGGGCTACACACAATGGCAACGGGACACTCGTAAATAAATCGTGTCAGTGGGTAACAAAAATTCATTCATTTCATATTTGGCTTTATTTTACAACATATCCCGTTGGCCGTTTCGCCTCCTTCCTACTTCACGGTGCGTTCTTATTTCTTACCAGCGAAAATGTTAGTGAGCCACATTTACTGTTATTTTTGTGAGCGTACAAAATATTTTTGGCTCGACAGGAAGCCCAAAAAGAACAACATGTTATACCAGGGAAGAGTTAACTGCCAAATAAAACGTTATTAAAACAGGAAATGCTCTGTAGCATTTTAAATTTCTAGAAATACGTTTTTAAATCTTGGTACAAGGGATAAAATAAATTTTTTATTAAAATACAAACTTGTTTAATATAAAAAAATTTTAGACCTGTAATTGTGAATGATTTTGTGGATAATAAAATGAAGCTTTTATATCCTTTTTTTTATTAAAATCTAAAATAATATATTATATATTATATTTTTTTATCTCTTAGAAAATAAGAAAAGCACCCACCAAAAAAGGGTATTTCCCAAATAGACGCGTGTGCGTGACTGTGTACTTTTTTATATGTGTAAGCGGCGAAAACATAAAAGTCAAAACTAAAGGGCACCGACAGCCAACAGCCGCTCTGCCAGAGTTGCCACAGTGGTCGTGCCAACAGTAAAGCGAGGTCCCAATTAGCATGACAACCCTGGCGCACAGAGTTGCACGCAAAAACAGACTAACCAAAGCAACGAAACTGTACCAGATACAGTCAACATTATATGAAATAAGTTACCGGCCTAAAGGACTCATTTGTTGGGATGACTCCTTCGCCTTCGCTTTGCCCACTGTGCACCATATATTTTTCGGTCGTGTCGGGGCTGGCTATATTTTTTGGATATAAATGTATATACGTGTGTGTGCCTGTTGGTTTCGTTGCTTTTTTGATAAATGGTGCGCTCTTTTATCATGTTGCTCCTGAGCTTTGGTTCGCTTTTCGCGCTCGCCTCTCGCCAGTGGAAAGATAAAATACGTTTTTCATTTCGCTGCAGCTCCTAACTTTCCACCACATTTTCCCTTCTTTCCAATTTTTGTTGGCTTGATTTTGGCGCTGGTTGTGTTGATTTTTTAGCCCGGCTGTGTTTCGCTCCCGCCTGATCTTTTTCTCATTTTCTCCAGCCAAGCGCAACTAAAACAAAAGCAGCACAATAGACTGCTGTAATCCAAAGTCCCGCCAATAAAATACCCGGTATTTAATGATACGGCATGAGTTATGAATTTAGGAATTTCGGTTTTGATACTAAACATTAAAGGGTACCTAGTAAATTTCCAGACCCTGTTTTAAAACCCATATGCATATTAAAATTACGTGGATTTATAATCTCATTTTGTTCATTTAGTCTACCATGATGTTCATCAGAAATTCAAATATTATATTGAAGTAGTTACATAATATGCACGAATACTATATACCATTAGGCCCTCAATGTACTCGGTACTAGAAGTAGAGAAAATATTATTTTCGGTATTTTGTGATTGCCTCCGACCGTTGTTCCTGTTGCTCCTGCCACCCATTCCCCTTCCATTTCGCCCCATTTTATCCTGGCAGACACAAATCCTATGTAGACATTGGACATGACAATCTTTTGCCTCAGTTGCTCCGACCCTGCGCCTCTGGCTTATGGTTTTGTTTTACTACTTAGTTAATCAGCTAATTTAAAGTTTCTTCCCATGTGTGTGTTTTTATTTGCTTTTCTTGTACTTTCCATTTTGTTTTGTGGCTTGTCAGGACTCCAACGGAATAAAGTTAAAAATTGAATAATTTTTGTTCGTCTCTTTTTTGGTTTTCTGCATTACCCACAGATTTTTTTTTTGCACAAATTGAACGGATTTCTTTTGCATTTTGGCTGGCTTTTGATTGGCATTACATACATAATTATGGATCAGATTTCCCTAACATACTCTTTCAACCCCAAATTACATATATTCGAAGTTGCTTTTCGTTGCAAAAAGTTTGCGAATATGTTTGGAGTTGGGTGGTTTACTTTTTCGTTTTCCAAGGTGATTTTATTTACTCAATTTTTGTGAGGTGGAATAAGAATAGCAATTATATTAAAAATATTAATTAGTTAATCACAAATATAAATAATTGTATTTTGGAATGTAAAATCAACATTATGATTTATTTAAGGCCTATTGTTTTGTAATTTCCTAAAGATATTCAAACATTTTTCTTAACTTAGGCTAAACATTTTATTATCTTAAATAAAAAAACGATATGAGGCCAAAAAATTATATAATTAGTTTTTAATTTGTTCACCAATTAGTAACCCCTAGACTCCCTTTACCACAAGATCTCAATCAAAAATACATTACTAAAGTAAAGTCTATCCTCAGCAGTCGGCAAAACAAAAACAGAAGCGATCCTTTTAACCCCCAACCACCTGGAGATAATTTTGAATTATGTTTATTATGTTTGCCTCAAAAGTTGCCTTTTTTCGCCAAGAAAACGACCGAGAAGAGGTGGCGAAAGAGCATTCAACATTCCCACAGTCTAGACAACTTGTTTATGGTTAAGTTGCGTGCAGATCCCGCCCACTATAGAGCCCTATATATCTCTTGAAAGCCCCCACCTCCGGTTCCATCTCATTCAAGGAACAATGCGCTTTGGCTGCGCCCTTGCAACAAATTTATAACTATACCCCTGAATTTTTTTGTATACACATTTTTATTAAAAACGTGGCTGAGGGGAAAAAAATAGAAACAGTCAACCGAATGGCTAAAAGCTAAAAGGCAAAGTAAGCCACAAAGTAGAAAAGTAAAATGCCAACTTCCTCGACTCCTTCTCTGGCAAAAAGAAGTCGTGCAGCGGAGTTTAAGTGGCGAACTGAGCCAGCAACTTACGGCCAAGAACCGAAGAAGCTATATATTTTGCATACGTATTTGCGTTGCGAAATATTTTCATTTTATATTGCTCGCTGGCTTTTCGTTGTGCAATTTATTTAGCATGAATTGTTTTCTTTCCCTGCACGGCTTGGCTCTCAGACTCCAACTCTGGCGATGACTTCTGCGTTTTGTGACAAATTAAGTTGGCAGCAAATAAGATATTTTTATAGGTGCTTGAGGATATTTCTCCAGCTTGGGTATGAAACTTTTGTTAGTGAGTTGGTAACGAACGAAGTTTCTTTAGGGATTTTACTAAGTTTTTGCTTTTTAAACAATATACTACGGTCCGAAAAGTTAATTTAAGAAATTAATTTATTTCTCTTTTCGCTACTTTGATTACATGCAGTAATAAAATAAACAAAATAAATAAATTATTAATTTAATTTAATTTTTAAACATTTCCTAAAAATTACACATTAAAGTATTTTACATTTTGCCTTGCTTATGCTAGATCTTAGAGAGTATTTAAACGACCAGCCAAAGAAAAAATCTTAAGCCCCTCACCCTTTTTCATTTTTTTTCCGTGCCAAAGTTTGCACAAATTAGAAGTAAAATTTTTTCTTTTGAGAAAAATAAAACAAGAACCTGGCGAACATTTTAATCAAATTTGGCAAAAAGTGTTTCTAAATTGGCAGACATATGCGAACAGACATAGAGTCCCCAAGGCCTCCTTCTCAAATTTTCAGCCAGCACCATCTCATATTTTTTTCGCTGCTCACATGTCGTAATTTGCACCAAGCCAATTTGCGTTTGCCTTTGAACTTGGTTCCAAAATTTGTAACCCCTCCGTAGCAGAAGATTCCCCTTCCTGCCGAGACGAGCGAATTTTGTGCTGTCTGCGAGAAAAATGATAAGATGACAGCACCATGAAGAAGGCAAGTGCGAAACGTAAAAAAATATGGCAGCTCATTTTTTAAATATATTTTTTTTGGTATACTTTTTGGGACAGACAGTTGGCAAACACAAGCTGGATAAATAGGGCGATGGAGAGCGGCACCTGTAAAATTTTTTTGCAGCCACCCAAGAGGACTAAATAAAAATTTAGACGTGCCGGCAATTGAGGGACAGTGCGGGGTCTCCGAGTTATATGTGTCTGCGACACGTAGCCTTTGACATTGGCCCCGCTAATGAGCCAGCACTTTGACAAACTGCCACCCGGCATTTGGCACTTGGCACTGAACTTGGGCCAATCGAAGGACTAGCGAAGGGGGAAAATTCCTGCGGAAGAATAATGCAATTATGAAAAGTATGGCTGTATAATCTACCCGATTGCAAACATTTTTAAAACCTTAATTTAACTTTTTTATTTTCTTTAAAATAAAGTTTTTTTACTATAATTATTAATTAAATTATAAATACTAAATAATGATGATGTGAAAAAATTAATTCTTATTTGTATAAACAACAGAAATGTTTGAATGTTTTCGTCACTACATATTTTATAAAATTTTCATTTAACTTTCCACTATGCATTGTCATTAACAACTAAATAATTATAACAAGATATATGCTTCCTATATGTCCGAAAATGGTAGCAAATTTCATCTTAATATTACTCTAGTAATTATAGTATTAATTGTACACCCTGGGATCATCACTTAATATCAGCAAACAAAAAATGGAAGTTGTCATAAGCACTTGAATTTTTTTTTTAAATGGGCGACTTTAAATTTATAAAAACAGTTGGATTTCTAGGTGAATTAAAAAAATTAAACATTGTTCTTGCACACTCAGTTTAAGTCCATGAAAAATGTATAATCACACCTTTTACAAATTTACGAACATGTGCAAAAATCCACCTTTTTGCAGTGGTCCAACCCAACCAATTATTCCTCTCATCAATTGAGCTGAATAGCTAATAAAGCCAAATTTTTTCCTATCAACCCAGAGACGCAATTAAAAAGCACGGCCCAGGCTGTCACGAAATTCCCAAATCGAAACAAAAGCAACCTATCCCAACCACATTTAACTCACTTCGCCGTCGAAATGCATAAATAATTACCGGACAGCTGTCCGCCGAATAAGAGAAATCAAACCGAAAATCGATGCGAAACTTTAGACCAATAAAGTATATAATTGAAGGATTAACGGCAGCCGGAGAGAAAAAAGCCCGAGCTTAACCCATTAGAGAGGTTTGCGGGATTTGTCGATGATGGGCAAAGTAATTCGGAGAGGACATCAAAAATTAATGCAAAAATAAATAATAAAATAATACACCGTTAAATAATCCGAAAACCAACACCATTAATAAACTGAGCGACGGGACAGCGCAGGACGAAGGACGAAGGACTCGAACGCACAGTGAAATATTGGCAAATAAAACGATTTTGACGCTGAATTTTAAAACAAGTGGCACGTAGCACAGAGTCCTGCTTTCAGGACCAGGACCACCAACCAACCACCCCACAAAAACAACGGACGCCAGGACTCAAATTCAAAATCGCATTTATTATACTTACATTCCAAGTTTTCCGCCCTGCGTACGTTTGTCAAATATTTATTCTCTGGATTGGATCGCTGGATTTACTTATTAGCATGCGCATGCCGCAGCCCCAAAAAGGTCCTTTGGTGGTCCTGTGCCGGGTCCTCCCTTCGCTAACGAATGACAACAACAACCAGGCCAGTGGCCAGAAAGGACTCGAGTTCGGATTCGGATTCGGTGCAGGAAACGGGAAATAGGCTAAAGAGCACGTGAAAAGCAGCCAGGACATACCTGAAGTGTCGCGCTGAAGTGTCCTCCAGGCGACTTGTCAATCGTCCTTTGCCGACTCGCACACCAAACCGAAATCAATTGCGGACGGACGGGCTGAAGGAGCTATAGCCGGAATATCTGAACGATGGAAAGTATTTGAGTATCTGAGGGCTGGGGCGGCCGAAGTATCTGATGGGCGGGGCAGCAGAAAGGGAGGAGAAAAATTACCAATTAGGTAAAATGGCAAAATGAGTGAGTGTCAGAGGGAAAGGGAAGGAAATTCGAGACCAGCTGAAGGTCGGGGAAAGTCCTGAAGCGGTAGGAAGACCTCGAGGAAAAGGAACAGGAACAGCCAGGGCAAAATTCCACTTAAATAAAAATCGGACATTGAAATTGTAAGAAAATTACCAAAACTAAAATAGTATAGATTAAACATTTCTTCAAAAATTATTCTTTTTTTTTAATTTTTTAAATAAAAAGATGAAAAATATTTTAAAGTTTTTTTAATTACTCTGTAATATTTCAATAGAAATCTACCCCTATTTAAATGGAAGTGTAATAATCGATTTTTTTATTTCTTTACGCATAAATTTACTAAATTCTTTTTAAACCAATAACGTCACAATAGAATTATTTTAAAAATATTTTAAATCATTTTCAGTGTTTTTTTGGATAGTAGCATGAACATTAGACCCGCAGCTGGATGACTTCAAAAATGGTGTCGGTATTGCCGCCATTTCATCTACCCCGAGGCTACCCCCCCTTCATCGAGCTACAGCCAGTCGATGCTTATTTAATTATGGAACCATCTGTGCGCGTTTGCAGGGCGCTTTGATTTTACGCTTTTTTGAACATTTTTTCTTTGTGCGACGCCTGCTTTTGCCTCCCTACCTCACGCCAATCCCTCTTAACAATCCGCTGCACGCCTTATCCTCCTATTCGACTGGCTATATCTTTGCATTTCTTTAGGGACAAAGCGAGAGAGTTTCTCATCGCGATTTTCTCATTCGTGTTTGGTTCGTTAATTTCATTGTTTTTTGCATAATGTGCGTTGGGGAAATAAAACTGCAAAAAGATAGAGGGGCAAGTTGAAAGGAAAAAATACAAGTTAGCGATAAACTCATATATTTTTATATTTTTTTATCTATTAATAATATTACTATTATTATTAAAATATATTTTTTAACCAATATCAAATATTTTGCATTTGAAAATAGTTAAAGTAGGGGAGAGTGGGGGAATTTCGTCAGCATTTTTTCAAAGCTATTTTTGTCCATTTTGTCCATAAGACCAATATACTGGGGCAATCTCGCCACACAGGGAGTAAAATCACCACACCACCGGGGCAATTTCGTCACCTGAAAAATGTAGGGAGTTTAACGCCTGTAAATATGCTACACTGATCAAGAGTACCATTTTTGTTGACGTCCTATATTTGTTGCTGCTGCTGGTAGTCTGTTCGTTAGCCAGCTCGTCAAATATAAAAATATGTATTTAAAATAGGTGCGAATTTACCCTTAGCGTAGGGTGGCGAAATTTAACCAGACAGTACTTTTTTAGAAATAATTATTTTTCTTCCGAAACTAGGCGCGAAGTTAAAAATCACTGACGCAGAAATGCACATTATAGCACTGTGTATTATATAAAAAATCGTGTATCTTATTCCTTTTGAATTGTGGCATACAGAAAAATTCGTCGAGAACTAAATGTAGCTTTTGAACTGTTAAAACACATTTAATATTATAGCTTAATTATCTTGGCCTTCTGTGCAAAACAAATGCATTGGTTGCGTCTGGCCGTCTTGAAGGATATTGCAAGTAACGAAATTGCCCCTGTGACGAAATTCCCCCACTCTCCCCTACAAGAAACGAATTTAATTTAATTCAAAAATGTAAACGAAATTACAACTCAATAAATTTTTGTGTTTTTATTTAAGGGAATTCGAAATTTTCCCGACATTTCATAAACTTTTTACCATTAACAAAATTACAAGTAAGAATTTGTAGTTTCTCAGAAATGTCGATCCTCGTGAATTTACCTAAAATTCAATATCGACAAATCTAGATCCGACTTTAATTAAAGCTGTAAGCCCGAGCTAAACTCACTTTCAGAGCCGTTCAATTACGCTTTGGCAAACACTCGGCAGACGCCATCTTCTCTTTTATTTATACGGGTATACGGGAGTGTATATAAATAGTACAAAATAACGTTAACGTAGCAACTTTTCAATTTATTTTCCAATCTGAACCCGCACCCCTCCGCGCCATCAGCCACTGTCCATGTCCCATTCATCAATGTCCCCGAAAGAAAACACAGTGAAAAAAATACAAAAACTTCGGCGATTAACGTTTTAAAATTCGCCAAACGGCGAGAAGATGAAGGGAATGAAAATTCGCCAAACGAGAGGCGACAGGCAAATTAAATTTCCCCACTGACACCTCAATTGAATTTTTTCGGGGCTGGTCTTAGGCATATTTTGATATGTGCCAAGACAAATTCGATTTCCCACAACACACCTTGATTGACACAATGGCTAAGGTAATTCTCAATCAAACGTCAATCAACGGCGCTTAAGTCGTTCGTGATTGCCCAAAGAATTCTGACATATCTGCTCTTTCGATTCCCAAAAAAAAAGAAAAAAGGAACCCAAAATTTAACTAACCAAAATTCCTGCTGTGGTAATTTGTTAAAGCGGTTTTCCAGCGGATATCACGTGCGCATCCACATCGTTTCAAGACGATTTGACACGTTGATTGATCCGCTCATTGAGGCAAAAAATGGAAAGCCAAAGCAAAGTCCCTTTGTCCCCCAAAAGCGCCCACCGGCTTTGCCACCCACTTGGCTTTTTGCATGTGAGTACCCAGGAATTCCTTAGACATTAAACAAAGTAACAACTTCATGGGGCGAAGCTGTCATTAGTAGGAAGGAAACGCCCTCCTCGAGGAGCGCCCAAATGTCTGGGGAGGAGTTTCTCGTAACACAAAAAAAATGGAAAAAAATGATTATGAAAATTTCTTCGTAAAAAAGTCGCGTCATGTGCAAAATTATTGGGTAATTAACGTGACACAGACACAACGGCAACGACAACGACACAAGGCAGACGATGACTATAAAAACATTTTCAAGTCGCGGAAGATAAGCCCCGATAAGTTGGTAACGAGGTAGGGGGTATGAGATGCATGTCCGGATAATTTATAGATAAAGAAAATGGAAACTTTGCATGGCAAGTGGCAGTCTCAGCTTGAAAACCATAAATTCTTATGGAGCAACAAAAAATGTTTCATACTTTATGGGGCTTTTGATTTAAGATTATCATATATAATGGTAATTTTACGCATTTTTTTTAAGGAATTCTATATTTTAAACCCGGTAATAAAATAATAATATTGTGGCTCTTAAAAAAGAAAGTCTTTCCCTTTAAATTACATTTTTTTTACTACTCAATAAGGCACATTAAATTAATTTCAGTCCAATTTACAACAGATAATACAGATGAAAAATTAAATCAAGCAATCAAGATGCTCATTTTAAATTCTTTGTCCGCAGCTTTCGAGACTCACACGATTAACACCTTCCTACAATAATATTCGGCGACCGTTCTGATAAATATTTGTACATCTGGCGAAACAAAAAACTATGTTTGCATACTTCGCCGAGTGGCTTTGGCGGCTCATTCAATCATTCAATTTTCGGGATACGTTTTAGGTGGCCACAGGAGAACTTGGCCCCTGCTCATTTGATATGCATGATAAAACTGGCTAAAAACACAACAATAAACGCCTGAATAAATTAATCCACCCAAAACCAGTACACAGCTGCAAAAAGTGAGCAACCTTTTGGAAATGATTTTGACTTTTTGGCGCAATTAAAACGGGCAAAGCACGGAAATTATATTGTATCGGTGTATCGGGAGGAATGGCTCACGTTGTTTGGCACATTAAAACATCGCTTTACATCGTTTGATCCGCGTGCGGTCTGCAGTTTACATTTCAATTAAAGTTACATAACCCCAACATCAAACAATGGCAACCTCTGTGGGTTTGGAATGCGGATGCGGATGCAGATTCGTTAAGGTGGATGGAGGCTCCACTTTGCTGTGATTTTGGCCTGGCACAAAAGTCAACTTCATGCATATTTCATCAAGCTGTTGGGGTCGGGGAAAGGTGTGGGATATGCGTGACACAATGTCTACCCCTCGGCACCACCCCCTCCACTAGATCAACCAAGTCTCTGTGACGGGCTCTTTTCAATATTTCATGAGTATTGGCCGCCATAATCAAGCCAAACCAGCCTCATTCGCATTTTAAACTAGGCAACAGAGTGTAAAATGAATAGAAAAAATTTAGATACTAAGAGACTCAAATTTTATAAATATATATTTAGAATAGGAAAAAAAGTTTATACCATTTGAAAATATGACGACTTAGAAGCTCTTTATAAGCATTTAATATACAATTTATGCTCAAGCAAAAACCATAAAAAATTTTTAAATTAAAGAACTATTATTTATCATATTTTGGAATATTTTAGTTAGAAACCAATTATTTTAATTTCTATATATTTTTTGGTCATTGGAAAAACATTAAATTGTCTAATTAATTTAAATGTAATGTATTAAAACATAATAAGTATAATATGTTAACCTTAAAAATTGGAAACAAAATTTGCAGCTTAGTGTACTCGATGAGCCCGACACACACACATGCAAATACACAACCACCGACGCAAAAGCAATGGCACACAGACACACGTCGAGTTGAAGTTATTTTTGCATATATGTATACATGATTCGGTTTATTAGATTCGTACAAAGGCATACAATATGTCTGTCTGTCGGTGGGTGTATGTGTGTGGAATGCGGGTTGTACTCTGCCCTTGGCCAACAAAGGTCCTCCAATCCCTTCCAATTCCGTAAACCTCCCCGGATCCCTGGATTCCACTTGCTGTGGGTAAATTCAATTATTTGCCGCTGATATCGTCGTTTGTTTTTTGTTCGCCGCTTTTGCATTCATATTTATTGTACAGCATTTTAAATTGCTATATTTACATTGCTAATTTACACACACGAGTCCACAGACAATGCAATTGTACACACAGAATTTACAAAGCACTGAAATTCGGAAAATCAAAGTGTACAAATTAAATAGCTTGTGGAGCTTTATGCCTTAAATTTTAAATTAAAGCTTTTTAATGTTCAATAATAAATTGAATCCAATTTAAAATTGCCAAACCTCTACTCAAATCAAGCTAAAGTTATCACAACTATTTTTTAAGTTTTCTCAAATAAAATATTTTCTATTAAAAATTTGCTATCAAAGTCAAAACTCTTTTATTACTATTTTCTAAAGATATTTTCCCTGAGTGTATTCGTGTTCTGGATTTTGTAAGGCAACATTTTCCAGTCGACATTCGAAAAATTGCAGAGCAATTAATTGACAAAGTTCATTTTAGGCTCCTTTTTTGGTCGAAAGAGATGCAGTTATGTACATATGGAGAGCAGAAGGGGTAGATAAATCATTTCTGGCTGCTAAACGCGGAAATTCAATACTTAAACATTGTTCCTGGCCTGTCCGACGGTTTTGTTTGGTTTTCCACTGTGGTCAGTTGAAGTTTGTCTCACCAAAATAGTTTGGATAATGCGTTCGCATGCGAGTGTGTTATGGCTTGTATGTGGCATGTGACTGTCAATTGTTATGGTTTCTGCCAATTTAAATTGCCAAAGGCCGCTGTCCAATCCCGAAAAATTTAACGCATTTGAAATCAATTTTTGGAATTGTTTTGGCTGCAGCTGTGTGCCTGCAATGTAGTTGTCTGCAATGTGTCAAATATTTCATTTGAATGGCAGCTACAATTTAATGGACATACAAATTAAAGAACATTTTTCAACAAAATTAGTTTAAATGTATTTACAGTAAATTATCAATATATTCGTAGTTAAAATGTATAATAAAAGGTAAATCCAATAGTTAAAAATGGAAAAATAAAATCATAATAATATGTATGTAATACCCAATTTTTATACCCGTTACTCGTAGAGTAAAAGGGTATATTAGATTCGTGCAAAAGTATGTAACAAGTAGAAGGAAGCGTTTCCGACCCTATAAACTATATATATTCTTGATCAGGATCACTAGCCGAGTCGATCTAGCCATGTCCGTCTGTCCGTCTGTCCGTCTGTCCGTCTGTCTGTCCGTCTGTCTGTCTGTATGAACGCTGAGATCTCGGAAACTATAAAAGCTAGAAGATTGACATTTTGCATGCAGATTCTATGAGTTCCTACGCAGCGCAAGTTTGTTTCAAAAGGGTGCCACGCCCCCTCTAACGCCCACAATCGCTTATATACGATTTTAAAAATTTCAATATTTTGGAAAAGTAAAAATGCAGTTTTATTGTATTTATCAATACCTATCGAAATGTAGAAGAAATTTTTTAAATCGGACCATTCGTTAAAAAGTTACGGCGGATCAAAGTTTTTCTCCATCTCCTTCGCACTCCCTTTTGCTGAGTAACGGGTATCTGATAGTCGGGGCATCCGACTATAGCGTTCTCTCTTGTTGTTACTTAATTTCTGGTTTAAATAAAAAAAAAGGAAACATGTATTCAGGACTTTTTGATTTTATTTAAGCTTGAAAAATAATTTATATCACTAAGATTAACCTATTAATCAAACTATTAATATTATATTATAGCTTACAATAACTTTTAAAAGTTTACGACTTTAAAAATTGCCTAAAAATTGGTAGAGCCAAAATATAAAGGAAAAAAAAAAGCAGAACACATTGTATTCATGCCCTACCTAAAAACAAATAAAAATGTATTTTCAGCACACACATTTTGGGGCAAACAAACAAATTCCATTCGTTTAACAAAGAGTATAGAAATTTTGAAATTGGTTGAAAATGGCAAACAATAACAGAAACACAGACCATTAGTAACTTTTCCAGTTAGGCCAAAGCACATAACGCATACGCAGCGTTGTCAAAAAAAGAAAAGGAGAAAGGGCTGCAACTGCAAACTGTACACGTTAAATTTACATAAGGCGAAAGAGTGAAAAGTTTTCAAGCCCATGGACAATGAGATGTTGCCTTCCGCTCGCTGTCGTTGTTGTCCCTTTGTTGTTGTCGTCGCCGCTAGATAATAAATGACCGGCCATTAAATTGCAATTAAAAGCTCATATGTGCGCATAAACTTTACGCCCGACCATGCCTCCGCTGTCTGCCAAAAAATTTGCCTATGGCCAAACGCCCATTAATGTAGCAGACAGGGCCGAAAGCAAAAGCAAAGGCAAGAGCAGCAGCAGCAGCATCAGAAGCCGTTGCATCCAAAGGAGTAAGTGCCATGGCCAGGATAATAGCCCGTATAATAGTAAATTTAACAGTTGGTTGGACATTTTGCGAAGCGTCGAGCTCCAATAGTGGTCGCCTGGTAAACAAATTACGCGACCCACTCTCTACTCTGAAAACACTGTAAGAAAATGTCTGATCCAACTAATTAGACACTAATTGCCTACTTAAAATAATAAAAATTTTTAAATCTTTATTAATACCAACAGTCTTAAAAAAAATATTTTTATCCACGGTAATCTAAGATCATCCCATAGGCTTATTAAAATTTCCTTATTAAATATTTTAAAGATAATAATTATGGAAAAAATGTTTGGAATATATTTTAAATTAAAAAAAGTTATATTTTAAAATATTTTAAATTAAATTGTTAATTTATGAAAAATATTGAATAAAATGATTATTTTCCAGTACTTATTATACACAAGCTTACATTGTTCTCAGTGCTGGCGCAGAAAATTTGCGCACGGCATCGCTCGAAGCGGTAACTTTTCTTACATAATTGACATAACGTATACGTAATATGCAGCTGCCTAGGTAAAACCCAGGCCCACATGCAAAGTGCGCATTGCTCGCTATCTGTCTGCATGGCGGTGTGTGTGTGCAGTCAATTAGAAAATGTGCATTGTACATAATTAAGATTTATATACACTCACACTGAGAAAGAGGAGCGCACTCACAGAACAACAGTCAATATCGAATGGATTTCGCACAGGGAAAGCGGAATAGTGAAGCACTCGAAACCAGTCGTGATTAAATGTTTGGTTCGATCGATCAGGAAATACGCTGCAATAAACCATTTTAAGCATTTGAAGATAAAGAAAAAATAATTCATAACTTAAAAATAAGCAATTTTAATAGATAAAAAAAATTCTGAATATGGTAATTTTAAAAAATAAAATTAAAGAATAATAAGAAAAAACGATAATAAATACATTGAAGACTATCATTGACCTACATTATTTTATTAACATTACAAAGACTTTCTTATTTTTCAAAATTGAAACATGGAAAATTAACCGAGAGGACTTTTAATGAGCAGTTGAAAGTATAATATTTTGGTCCAGCAATCGATAATGATGCAGCTCATTTCTCGACCGCTGCAACTTTAGCCAAAGTTTCATTAGAAGCAGGGGGTTTATTGGGTTGGGTGTGGAAAAAAACGCTTAGCGCGTTTTGTGGAAGCCGCCAACTGGATGCAAATTTCCATTAGCCATGCAAACGCAAAACTAGCCGCCATTTATCTGTCTAACAGAAGCGAGGGGCAGGGGAGAGCGGAGAATGGTAAGGGGATTCCCGGCCTGGCAGTAGTTAAAATTTACTGCCCAGTTACCAAACGCAACAGTAGCAGTTGCAAGTCGGCAATATGCATACGCATTTTATGCGATGCAGCAAATGACGTGGAGCGGGGGGAAAATTGGATGGGAACTAGGGGAACTAGGGGAAAGTCGGGGAAAATGGGGCACACAAGAAGCCGGAAGGGGCGGCGGGTCAATTTAATGGAAATTTTTATTGAAAGCCAACAAAGCGCTCAATGGGCCAGCTAATGGCGTTAGTTGGCCCAAATGGGCCAAGTCGCTGGGGGACTGTGAAGTAGCTTAAAAAAGTTAAATGAAAACCAGCTGCCACACTATCTATCTCGCTCCGGCTCCCTCCATGGCTCTCTGTATTTATTAATAACGCCTTTTGACTTTTCCTGCCTCCCAGCTAAAATGGAGAGCGACCCCTGCGAAAATTCTTATAAATTTATGGTAAGTGCTTTAGTTTCAAACTAGCTTATGAATAATAAATGTACCATTCGATATGCAATCAGTTAAAAGTTTTATATTCAATAGTTGCTTAAGCCCTGCAAATTGGAGGAAAGCTTGCAGAGTCGTACTTAAAACACTATCAGAAAATAACCATGAGTCAAAAACATAGGAAATTAATCACAAAAAGCAAGAGAGCAAAAGCTTGCAAATAAATTATAAACGATAAATGTAAGCACGTAGATTAGTACTTGAAATACTTAAAATAGAAATTACATTCTTAAAAATGTTCTAAGAAATAAGTCGATGTAAAATTTAAAATTTAAAATTTTAAATTTTAAATTCAAACACCTTCTATCCTAAAAAGATTTAATTTCATGTCAAAAAAGCTTTTGAAATTAATTTCTCATTATTTTGTTCGCGTATTTTTATTTATTGTTTTTCGGTTTTATAATTTCTGTTTTAATTTCTCATTATTTTAATGCACATTCTCGGCGCTCTTTTTGCCATTATTCGGCCAGCATGGCGTATACTTAATAAGCTTGCTATCGCCATCTTACTCCGAAGTCTCCACAACCCTATCCTTCTTTTTTTTATCCGCTCCAGTCTGTTTCAAATGCCGCTCATTGTTGCTGCAGTTTATTAAATATGCTTTTAGTTTCGCAACAGCCACGCCCACTTGGCTAAGTGCGGAGGCGGCGGGGACTGGGCGACCGTATGGCAAATACTGCCAAAGGCAGTTTAGTTATTAATTTTTAATGCGTCCGCATTTCGCATAATTACGCCATGGAATGGGTAGGGAAAAAGCTAAAATATTCTTGTGCCCGTTTTTGGCTGTAGCAAGTTATTTATTTGGCCTTTGGCGGCCAAAATTGTGCAAAAATTAAGCGCCAAGTTATTGGCTGCATTCCTTTTTCTGAGCGTTTTCCGAGTCCGCATCTTTTTTACCCCTCCATTATTTTTGCATAGCCAGCGGCGTGGATGCGAAAAAGGACTAAAAGCAAATTTTGTTGTTACAAAGTCAAAGGTTTTTAATAATAAAACGAGGGACAAATGGCGAGGGTATAAAAGAGGGTTAAATGCAAAATATTGCAGAGTACTAAGGGAGTAAGTATGGCCAATGTTTTGGCGGAAATTCTGAATTCACAAATCGAAGCAACTAGAAGATAAGATATACAATTAAAAAATGTCAATCTCGTATTTTCTCTTTAAATTTTACTTAAATTTTTAATGAAATGTTTTTTATAAAAAGAACAACAACATCAAACCCAAAATCTTTTTTAAAAAAACACATTAAAAATGAAACACCAAAATATTTCTAAGCCTAAGACATAAAATAGCAATAGCAAAACATGAAACAAAAATGAAACCCATTTTGCAGGCTTTCCTTATGCAGAAGATAGGCTTTACTGAAATGGCACCGAAAAAATCGTATTGCGCCCAAAAAAATTTAGAGCACAATTTCCATAAATCGAGCAGCAGCTATAACCACCCACTTTTCCCAATTTTCCCGCCAGCCCTCCTCCATTTTTCACCCACCCAAAGGCGGTAAATGCAGCTGAAGAAGAAGAGAACAGCGGAGGAGCAAAGCCAAAAGCCTCACCAATAACAAAAGGCAGGCAAACTGCTGTTAAACTGTTGTTTAAACGCATTGGCAGTGGGTGTGGGCGAAAGAAATGCGGTGGGTGGTGGGTGGCTGGGTAGTTCCATTGTGCGAACCGCAAGCTGAACCACACGTACACACAGACATACAGGGTAGCGATCTGCTGCCGCATGAATGTATTGGTATTGAAAATCCCTTTGATTTTTTGCCGCACCGTTGCAAACAGCAATTTGGCAAATCCTTTCACAATCAAAATCAACCACAGATGAAATTTTGCCCAGAAAATTCCACAGAAACAGCATTCGCTATCCATGGTCCAAAAAAAAAAACTTTTTAACTTATAGCAGAAAATTTCCCGACCGTGTGTGCATGTGTGTGGGCATGTAACTTTCGTATGCTCAAAAATCATTCGACGGTAAAACGCCAAATTAGCGTTAAGTGTACACTTGAAAAAAATACTTGCAGTTCTTTTTAACATTTTTTCTACTTGATTTAAAAATTAAAAAAAAAATAATTGTATTATTTCCTTTTAAATGACGTGTACCAAAGCGTTACTATACATATTTTGCAGAAAAGGACTTAAAAATTTTTTTGTAAGTATCTGAAGCATATTTTGAAAACAATTGTTTCTTTTTTTTTGAAAATTAGAAAAGAGTTTATTCGATATAAAGGCATACATTTTTATAAAATCCTGATTTTTTCCAGTGAGGTCCTTGCTGAAGTCCTTGTGCTGTCCCCTTTTCAGCTGCTGTTGCTGTAATTGTTGTTGCTGTTGCTGTGTGCAGGTGCTTAAGCATTTTACGAGCAACTGTATTCAATTTGACTGCCAGCCTCTCGCTTTCTCGCTCTGCCGGCACATTACGCATACGCCGTGTGTTAAATGCGCTTAAAAGTCAGGCCAATAAGTTGTTGTTGTTGTTGTTGCTGCTGCTGCTCTTGTTGCCGGTAAATTGTAGTTGCTGCCACTGCTGCTGTTTGTGTAATGAAAACTTTTACAACGCCATATGCAGGCTATTAAAAAACAGCTCGCACACACAGACGCACAAGGGAAAGTACGCGAGCGCCTTGGAATATGCAATCAAGCTCATTTATACTCATTAAGCGCTTATGTGCAGCGGTATACGTGGAGCGAGGGAGATAGAAGCGGAGCAAGTGAGACGGGTGCTGTGGGCTCAGGGGCTTAATAAGGAACCCGGCTGATGGGACGGTTTATTTTGGGCCGCCCAAATTGGCAAGGATTCCTTAGCTTGCTGCAGAATAATGCAGAGACTTAAATTAAAAACCAATCATTGATAAGTTCAAATGTGCAAAAAAAAATACTTTCAGGTTTTTAATTTAAATTATGTAGTATTAACTTGAGAATACTTTTAAAACTTTTTTAAAGTCTACACTCATAAAAATTTCATTCTAAAATATAGAGATCTTTGACATTTTTTTTTTTAGTAAACTTACTTAAAACTTACTTAAACTTAAATAAAGAAAATTTATAAAAGCAAAATTAAAAAAAAAAAATATTGTAAAATGGCCGATAAATACAAAACATTTACAGAAGAAAATGTTTTGTCGTTACCAAGGCTAGCGATTTAATGGTCAGATTTCTTAATTTTAGAAAGACATTTTTATGAGTTTAATATTTTATAATCTTTAAAATAGGATATTTAAAAAAAAAAGTTCACAAAGTTCTTCAATTTTCCCATTTTTGAAAATGACGAAAAACATCACCAATTGGGACCTCTGCATTTTTATTAGGAGAAAAACGGAGACAAAAAACGGATAAATTTTGAAACAATACAAAATAAACAGGAATTTAAAAATTATCGTCATCATTGGGTGGTAATGGACATGCGCTGGCCTCCAGTAGGTTCCTTTCCGCTTCCAAGCGCATTTCCTCGGTAAAACTCACTTCCGGAGGTTTCAAGGCGGGGGACACAGTCAATTCCAATTGGGGATCACCGACTAGCTGACGTAGCAAGTAGACAAATGGCCTCTCATAATTGTAGTTGGACTTGGCCGACATTTCAATGTAATGAAGATTATTCTTCCGGTGGAATGTAACTTGTTTAGCCTTAATCTTTCTATATCTGATGTCAGCCTTGTTACCACACAACACAATCGGAATATTTCCGCAAACTCTTAACAAGTCGCGGTACCAATTACCCACGTTCTTGTAGGTGATCTTCGAAGCCAGATCAAACATAATAATGGCACACTGGCCCTGGACGTAATATCCATCGCGAAGACCACCTAGCTTCTCCTGACCAGCGGTATCCCAAACATCGAAGCGAAACATTCCTCGGCTTGTGCTGAACAAAAGTGGGTGCACTTCCACGCCCATCGTCGCCAGATATCTCTTCTGATACTCTCCGGTCAGGTGACGCTTGACAAAGGTCGTCTTTCCAGTTCCCCCATCTCCTAGAAGTACCAGTTTGAAAGCGGCCACCACTTCGTTTTGTGAATTCATCATCGAAAAAAAATAAATGTTGAAATTTCTGTGTCTTAATTTTAGCTTCTCTAGAGTAGTAAGTGTTTAGCACTGAAAATACTAGCTATTTGAAGTGAACTTTTAATCTATGCCTACTTTGTACATGTAAAACGAAACCAAATAACGTGGTACCTTTGATCAATTTCTTTTTTAATTTTGTTTGTACATACACAAAATTAAGGTCGTTTTAGTTTTTAAATATTAAATATTCACAATAATTTAATATTATATATTTTTTTGAATTCCCTTACTATTAAAGTCTTATTATAATGATAAAATAAATAATTTAATTTTAATGAACAACAAAATTATTAATTAAAATTGAATTTATAGTTATAGTTTTATTACAATATTGTTTTTATTTTCTTCTTACTTGGAACCGCTCCTGTCTTATGGTATATATGCGTATGCCTACGATTAGTTTTTACTTTGGTCTTAGGATTCTTCTTAAGTTCAGTGCCTGCTAATATGTTTCTGATTTCTTCGGTGTGCCCTGATCCCAAAAGGGGAAATTATTCATTTTTTGGCGAGGGAAGCGAGACTAGTCGGGACCTAAATTGGAGTACCAAGGTTCAGGAGCCGACGACCCCGGTTGTATATATAGATATCTGTATGCTGCTATTCAGTGCATGAATTTATTACCCCATCCTCATTCTCCAACAAGGCAGCTAAGTAATTAACAAATTAAAATATGTGAGTGGGTTTGGGCGGTAGGAAAACGGATGGATATAACGATTCGGTGGAGTAAAAGCATTGCAAGATGCTGCAGGGGCTAGAGGTCAAACTGTAAAACAAATTTGGGGGCATTTCGAAAGACCAATAAATTATCTAAAGATATAATATTGTTTAAAGTGCTATATGCAGAACTATAAATTATTAGAAATATAAAAAATATTACAAAAACATTTAAAATATTTCAAATATCAATAAATTTTTAAATTAATTGCCTAGCCTTGATTTACCTAATATACATAAATTGTGCCATAATTCGCCTAAAATAAATTCCATTGATATCCATATGATATCTGCAAACTGATCAACTTTAAGGACTTCATTTATACTCCAAAGCAACACCCTTTGAGGACATCCGCTTGGCCTACTCTACGCACCCATATTCAACACACAGGTCGTGTTGGCCAAAAGCTGTCGCATCAAATGAGCATCATAAATAATTTCATTTTCATTTCGGTTTCAATCCAACCCCAAAAACCCCCTCGACCAATGATTTTGGGTTTTAAAAGTGACACCCACCCCTCCGCCCCGAAAAACGTAAACCTATAATTTACGAGAGGCAACTGTTACACGCACAATTTTATATATACATATGTACTTACATATATAAATATGTACAATCGCAAACAAAAGGAAATTGCATTCAACAATAGTTACAATTGCTGTGAGAGCCGAGAATGCCATAAATCATACGCCCAGTTGTACACGAAAGCATTTGCTGGGGCGTTAATTGTAAATAAATAACATATTAAAATTTCCAGTCAATAGGTTTAAGCCGTAATTAAAAGTAATAATGCGAAGGCAAGTGTTTGTCCTTCGCCGTAGCCGTAGCCGTTGCCGTTGCCATTGCCATTGCCATTTCCATCGTCTTTGCCCATTTCGTCCTGAAACGCCAACAGCAGACGGTGCAAAACTTTTGGCCCCCGAAAAGGTCAATTAAACTGCATTAAGTTTAATAACTTTCAGTGCCCGAAACAGTTGTGAAGCCCAGTCGATGGGAGTGGGTGAACGGGGGTCTCCTTGCCAGGACCAAACAGGATCAGCCTTGGCGAGCGGATTATGTAGAAAACAGACATACGAACAGAACAGATTGTGCGGCAGGCCACATGCAGCGTCAACAACAAACAACACCTGTTTATGGTTTTTCGTTAGCAGAAATTTTACAACTGCCAGGACGAAAAGGACGAAGGATGTGATAGAGCACACACACTCTCGCCTCACGGGGAAGTCACGTTTGTGTATGTGCGACGGCGAGGCCAAAAGTTTTCGTAGCCAACTAATTTTTCCTGTCAAATGCACAGACGACAACAAGGAACCCCGAATAAAAGAAGGACATAAGCGAAGTCCTATCTGCGATGGCCGACATTTTAAATATCCTTGCTGGCCCTGTGGCCCCCATAAATATTAAATAAATGCTGCTTTTTATGTATAATTTACTTGCTTATAAATGTAAATCCCATATATTGTAGGCCAAATAAATAGTTGAATTACTTTTAAGAAAATAAATGTCTCAATAAATCCTACAATGTACATATATTTATATTCTCATTAACATTTGTTCTAGAGAAAAAATGAATTTTTTTATACGTAATATTATCTTTATGTAATTGGTTTGAAGTTCATGCTATAATAAATGTTAAATTATATTATTTTTATTTTTTATTTAGTTATATTATTTCTAAAGAGTAAATATATATGTTTAAAAATACATTTCGTGGAAAAAAAGGTTTGATCCGAATTTATTCTTTTTAATTTACTTTTTTGGTTATGAAAGGCAATAAAAACTCAACGGTGATTTTAAATCTCTAGGATTTTTTTTTAGATATTAAAAATATATTTGAAACAATAAATATAAATGTAAACCTTATTGGAATTAATTCAAATGCAGATATGCGCATCTTTTCCTTAAAAATGATTCAAACAAATATTTTTTTCAGATACAAATTGATAAAAATAATTGTTTTTAAGTTTCCGGAAAATCGAATAAAACCCTGTTTCAGGGTGTGTGCCACCCAAAAGGAAAGGAACATTATAAAGCGGCGGAAGAGCAGGAAAAGGCTGGCTGGTTCGGATAGCTGGTTGGCTGGCAGGCGACGCGACGTCTTGGCGGTTCGGATTCGGTGGCTGAAGGTGAAATTAAATGTAAGCAGGATAAGGATGCGGGATAACGGGAATGGGATGCGTATTCCCCGTACGTACTATACAGTATACACATACATATATCTGCGTGCCGGGACTGAATTTTTACCAAGGATGGGATGTCTGTTCTTCACGCTTGATTATGCGTTTGCATGCACATAAAGGCAGAAGTCAAACACGGGACAAACCTCGACCTTTTTTATTATTATTTTTTTAAACACGGATATTTACATGGTTGACTTTGACGGCAGGTGTCGGCTGGCAGTTGAGGCATTTGATGGCATTTCGGGCTGCAGATCGACGAGAATAAAACTGCGTGCGTGCCATAAAAGTTATGGCTTTTCTGGGGTCAAACTAAGGGGGCGTCTGGGAGGTTGGCATTAAAAACCACAATGTGTGCGTTATTTTTGTAACATTTATGCACAGCCCGTTTTCGCTTTTAATTGCTTAGCTGACCTTGCTCGCCGAGTGGGTTAATGGGTTAGCCTTTTGTCGGGGCTATCGGTTTTAATTTATCGAATGGCCGATGTAGATAATGCATAATTGCAATTTCAATTTGCCCGTTTTAATATTCAGCTAAAGATGCGGGCGCTTTAACGGTATAATTGAATGTTGGAACCTTTTTGGTAATTAGTGCATTCAAATAAATGTAATCGGGCCTTTTAATGCTACAATTAAACGAAAATTGTGGTGAATAAATAAAAAAGTGGCTATTTTAGTTACAAGAATATGTTAATACAATTAATGTATATTAAAATCTATTTATGTTTTCAAATTGTTAAAATAATTAGAAATAATTAGAATTAATAGATAATTAGAAAATAAAATAATAATAAACAATAATAATAATTTCTTTCTTTTTTATTTCAGTTAAACTTGATCCACAGATATTTAAATTATGGATTTATAAAAATTTGCTTTTGTTTTTTTATCTTGAATAATTTTAAACCACTTTCCCAACTATAAACTATACTTTTTCTATCTTTCCCCTATGTTTCACCCGTCTTTCTCTTGGGCCCTTGAACCCCGAGACTTAAAGGTGAGCCATATCAACAGGCTCTCTATGGGTGCAATCTCTTGCCAACGGTTGCCAAGCTCTTATTTGGCTATTATTCCTTTGTTTTCGCCTCGTCTTTCTTTAATTATAAAGCTACATGAACCCGGCTCACACTCCGTTCCATACATATAAATATATATAGGTTTTTACGGCACTACAGCCAAAAAACGAGAAAAAAAACTGCAAAATAGCAAGGGAGATGTAGAGGGAAAACTCATATTCCCATTGGCATCAAATTGTCTGCACGACAAGGTAACCGAGTATTAAAAATTTCAGCACCAGCAACAGAATTTTCTGACCAGCGTTCGTCCGAGATATTTTCCCGCCCCGTTTCCCTTGCTTTCCCAGAATTTCCCTAGCAACGCAAGCCGCTTAACGCAGCCAACTGCCAAATGTAAATATACTCCAACCCCAAACCGACAAAAAAATATAAAACTTTCTTAATAATACAACGAGCAGAAAAAAAAAGGCCCAGAAGGAGGAGAAAACTCGGTCCAAGGCGACGGCAGACCCGCGAGGAAAATTCGCATTGTTTTCAGCTTTTCAGCGCCCAAACAACAACCGAAAGCGGAAAGCCGGGGCTGGGAAATAAGTGGGCGTGGCGTTGGGACTGGGGTTTTCCAGAACCGGGGGACAGGCAATGGGAACTTAAAAACTTTGGCCATATCCCGCAGCTATGAACAACAGCAATCAATTTTCACATGCCGGCGAACAAATGTGCCGCACCAGGATGTCCCCCAGCTAAAAAGGGGGCAGGGCAGGGGGAAAGGCCGGAAAAGCGGCGGGAAAAGGGGTAGCGGACTGCCCAAAAGAAGTAGTTTAAAATTATAATGCCGCTTCGCGTGGGACCATCATCAATCCGTGCAAACACAGAAGAGCTCATGGCAGCGATGGCTCCGGAAATCACGGCATTCCAAATGGAAGTCTAATACTAATTAACCCTTTCAAGTGTAAATGAAGTCTTCTTTGAAACGATTTTTATGATATAAAAGTAAACAAAAGTTTAACTTAATCAATAATATGAAAAGCTGCATCAAAATATTTGAATTCCACCCGAAAATATTATAACTTTTAAATACTTTGTATCTTTTTGGCATCATAGCTAAAGCAAAATAAATAGCAAAATTTAATTTAAAAAAATATTTATTTATTTCATTAGACCATTTATTATCATCATAATATTTGTGAGGAGACAAACAAATAATAATGGTAACTAATTTTAAAAAAGCTTGTCTGAGACTTTTGCTATTATTGTTAAAATAGTCTTTGTTTAATTAAACGAAAAAAATTAATTTGCTAGATAAAAATTAATATGGAATCTGTTGGCGAAACTGAAATAAATAAGTAAAAAAATCCTAACATTTTTACATCTTGCTTACCTTTTAATATGAACTGGAAAAGTTAAATGGTTACATAGTTTTCGCAATACTTTTATTCTAATATTAATATTTCATTTAACCATATATTTATTATTATATAATTAAATTATTCTGAGTTTATTGCCATGTGAGTCACGCTCTCATCTCCATTTCAAAGAGTAGTTACTCGACATTTTGTCCCTTTGCAATAGTTTAGCGATGATGCGCGCTGTCATATTTGCCAAGCGCTTCACATCGAATCGCAATCAGACTGGATGGATGGATGGAACACGAATATATATACCTATATCGAGTGGCGAAGGGCAGGGCGCCAAACGTTGATTAATTTCTCGTTTTTACGCCATTTTCTATTTGTCTTGTGCGGTAATTACGACAAGTCCTTGGTGGAGGATGGATACCAGATACCCAGATAGCCAGCCAACTTCCTGCCGCGTGTCCAAGACAAACACGAAAATTCCCGAGGAGCGGCGGAGTCCGGCGGTTCCCTTAAATTCCGTTCCGCTCCGCTCCGCCGGACGGACGGACGGACTGCTTCCGGTAATTGAATCAAATGAAGCAGCATTAGTATTAGCTTCTTATGGTCGGTATCGTTCGAGAGATGCTTCCTCTGGCATAACTCTGTTTATTTTTGTAAATTAATTTTTAATTTAATGTACGTGTGGTGGGCGACGCGCTAGTTTCACGCCACGATGACTGGAGCGACAGGAAGTGGGCGGGGCCGAGGACCCAACGCCCACTACCCACCACCCAGTCAAGGCAAACAGCGAAAGCAAAACAAAACAAGAGTGGAAAGCCAAACACGAATGGCCATTGGAAGTGGAAGTTTGTATTCCCTAACGAGGAAATTGTTATACGGATCGGCGATTATACTTCTATACTTTTATATGTATTTGTAGGCGATTCCTAATTCCTAAAAGGCTTAGCCAATTCTTTTATTTTAATGTGAAATTAAGAACATAAAACAAAAAAGACATTTTAGGACAAAAATAATATTACGTTAAAAATAAAATATAAATACATGAGATATTAAAATGTGGGTGTCTTTTTTTAATGAATTTATAGCTATCCAAGGTTATTAAAATTTTTAAAATCAGTGAATTCTTTGTTATATTATATATTATATTTTTTTACTTAAAAATTTACGATTTGAATTTATTTCCCAAACAAATTCTTCTTCCACTTGCATCATCATCCGCAGATACCCTTAATTTCAAACAGGACCCACAAAGCACCCAAAAAAATCTGCTCTGGACCAGTAGATGAAGTAAATAGTCCCTGGCCCCAGCTCCACACTCAAATATAAAGTAGGAAAAGCAGTTTTCAGCTGGTCAGCAGGCTGTCGAAAAATAAAAGTAAAACAAAGTGGGACCGCGTTGAAGGGGCGTGGTGGACTACGGTATAAAGCGAAAAGACGACGAAATACTTTTTCAAGATAAACGGAAACAAGCCAAGATGGAATTAATTTTCCGCTTTGAACAAACAAGCGGATGTAAATAAAAAAAAAATGAACCAGGAACCAGCAGCAACCTAGAGAATCCAGCGAAGACGTCGACGTCAAAGTCAAAGGAGTGGGGAAACGGACCTTCCGAGGGGGCCCAAAGGAAGCGGACGCAAGGGGAGTTTCGGGGTTAGACGAGGGCTCAGAGGGGCGGTTAAACAGGAGCTACGATGTCTGCCAAGTTTAGCAAGTTCAGTCTGGACACGGCTGGCCCAACGTTATGTGCTGTTAATGACTGTACAAGAAGTTTAATTGTGCTACTGCCTACACGGAAAACAAATTGAAGGCTTTCAAAGCTTAATAATATACCAGGAAAAATATTTTTCTGCACTTTAAGTTTGTAATCCTAATTATTTATACATTATAATCTGAAGAATATGTAAGATTTTTAAATGTATTTTAATTTTTCTTCGATTTATTGAAGTTTTAATGGTAAATAAAGATATAAATGTTTAATAAAAATTCCTTGATTATTTATTTAATATCATAGCATTTTATTATACAACTAATCCTACATCTTAACTCAAATTTATCCCAGTGTAAATATAAAACTGTGGGGAAAAACAAGGATGCGGAGTGGGGTGGATGGATGAGGCTCCCAGATGGGCGTGTGGTAATACTACACACACGCATATTGACAAATTGCAATTTAAATAGACAGCAATAAGTTAAACAGACGCACACACTCAACGCATTAACATTGGGCGGATATTGGGTAGTGAGGTGGTGGGCGGCAGCCAAAAACACGCCACGTCTAATTAGTTTAGCATGGTGCTCGGGGAGGTCAGGGGGCATCAATCGGCCGAGATGCTAGAGATGAGCAATAATTAGACAAAAAGTTAATGCGATGAGGGAATTACAATGCATTTAGCCATGGCTTGTCAGCAAAAACATGCGACACAAATTAGGGAGCCATGTCCAGGATAAATTATGAATTATAATAAAGAAAGAGTAATATTTGAAGAATAAATATTGGTACTAGATTAAAGTAACATCACTATGGACGGCAGTCCATGTAGTGACGAAGCGCACCAGGAGAGTGTGCGAAGGCGACTACTATATATCAAATAAAAACACCTCTTAACGAGGTAAAAAAACTAGTGACGATCGCGCCTTCAACATACAAAAGTTCTGATATCAACATTTGTGACGAAAAATTATTACACTCGTCATTAAATAGACTTTCTAATATTTTCTCATTCGGCCCGCCCTAGCAAACTATTCCAGCCTTTTTCCCTTTACAGGCATTTTCTATTGCAGCGTGCCGAATGAGAAAATATTAGAAAGTCTATTTAATGACGAGTGTAATAATTTTTCGTCACAAATGTTGATATCAGAACTTTTGTATGTTGAAGGCGCGATCGTCACTAGTTTTTTTACCTCGTTAAGAGGTGTTTTTATTTGATATCAGAAGTTTTTGTTTGTTTACATTTGCTCTCATAGGAGCTAATATATACATTTAAATTTAAATTGGTAAGCCATTGTATTTAACGAATTAAGTTAAAAAGGCGATGAAGTATATCAAAATACCTTTTAAACGAGTTATAGCACATGTCTGTACCTGTAGTAGTTTAGAACTTACAAACTAACGAAATTTAGCTATTTTTAGCTTTTTTCCCGCTAAAGTAGCGGCTTTTTCCAAAAGTCGTAGAACAAAAGATTCCTATATGGAACTCTTAAGTGCAAATTTACAGATTCCATGACCCTAAAATACAGTTCGGATACCCTCCCACAAAATTCAATACTCAGGGAGCGTTAATTGTTCGAGCTGGCAAAAGTGGCTATTTTCGTATAAAAATAACTTTTAAACGTGACTTTTTACAGTAATGTGTTATATACCAAAATTTAAGGAATCTCAAGGGCTATACAGTTTAAGGTTTTAAAGAAAATCGTTAGAGCCGTTTTTGAGAAAAATAAAAAAAAGCTAAAAAAAAAGTTTAAAAAAATTGTCCTTTGTTCATATCTTTTTAATTATTACATTTACACAAATTGCATATAGAAGGCGTTTATAGCATTTAAAAATACCTTTCAAACAAGATGCAGCACAAGTCTGTAGCTTTAGTAGTATAGAAGTTACGGTTTTCCGAATTTTAGCTATTTATAGCTGTTTTCCCGCTAAACTAGCGAGTTTTTCCAAAAGTGGTAGAACAAAAGTTTTTTATATCGATGGGATGAACGTCATATTAAATTTTCAAAACTTAAGAAACATGTTTTGGACATTATTTTTATATTTTTAAATGCTATAAACGCCTTCTATATGCAATTTGTGTAAATGTAATACTTAAAAAAATATGAACAAAAGACAATTTTTTAAAACTTTTTTTTTAGCTTTTTTTTATTTTTCTCAAAAACGGCTCTAACGATTTTCTTTAAAACCTTAAACTGTATAGCCCTTGAGATTCCTTAAATTTTGGTATATAACACATTACTGTAAAAAGTCACGTTTAAAAGTTATTTTTATTCGAAAATAGCCACTTTTGCCAGCTCGAACAATTAACGCTCCCTGAGTATTGAATTTTGTGGGAGGGTATCCGAACTGTACTTTAGGGTCATGGAATCAGTAAATTTGCACTTAAGAGTTCCATATAGGAATCTTTTGTTCTACGACTTTTGGAAAAAGCCGCTACTTTAGCGGGAAAAAGCTAAAAATAGCTAAATTTCGTTAGTTTGCAAGTTCTACACTACTAAAGGTACAGACATGTACTATACCTCGTTTAAAAGGTATTTTCAAATACTTCAACGCCTTTTTAACTTAATTTGTTAAAATACAATAGTTTAAAAATTATGATTGACCAATTTAAATTTAAATGTATATATTAGCTCCTATGAGAGCAAATGTATACAAACAAAAACTTCTGATATCAAATAAAAACACCTCTTAACGAGGTAAAAAACTAGTGACGACCGCACCTTCAACATACAAAAGTTCTGATATCAACATTTGTGACGAAAAATTATTACACTCGTCATTAAATAGACTTTCTAATCTTTTCTAATTCGTCACGCTGCAATAGAAAATGCCTGTAAAGGGAAAAAGGCTGGAATAGTTTGCTAGGGCGGGCCGAATGAGAAAAGATTAGAAAGTCTATTTAATGACGAGTGTAATAATTTTTCGTCACAAATGTTGATATCAGAACTTTTGTATGTTGAAGGTGCGGTCGTCACTAGTTTTTTACCTCGTTAAGAGGTGTTTTTATTTGATCAGCTATTATTGCAAAGTATTTATTATATTTTGCGTCAAAACAATCCATAAAAAAATAACAAAAAGCAGTGTAACCTTTTAATTAAAGATTTATGTATTTTAAATAAATTGAAATTTAATAATATTAGAACATTTTTTTAAAACCGGTATTAACAAAAATGTTTTAAAAATAATATGAAGTTTAATTGATTAAGAGCATACTTTTAGGTTTAACTTGAGAAAACTTTGGCATCCCTTAATAACTCCCATCTTTGGATCATATCTCATCCCCTCCATCATCCATTAAACCCCGCCCAAAAGCCGACAGTACCTCCACCGACTAAATACATTTTTACGGCTAGCCCACCATTTCCCTTCGTTTTTGGCACAATAGTTGCCATTTTGTCGAACTAGGATATCTGAAATATTGTGTAGCAAATATTGATGGAAACATTTACGCACACACGCACACAATTAAACACGTTTACACACGCTGATAAACACCAGGCACACACATACACTCAAATAGAGATGAATAGAGGGTAAGTAGTAATTGATGAGTTTCCGTTTATGGGAACATCAATCATACGCACTGTATGCCAACGCTTTGCAACCAGGTTAAGCAAATACATAACTCTATAGCAACCATCTAGTCGGACTTTTCACGACTGCCTTTATTTTCCAAAGCATTGTCAAAATCTATCTAAGACTATATACATGGTAATCCTCTCATGTTTCGGAATTCCTTATGGAAGATACAGTTTTTGTAGTTTCGATTGCATTTACTTTCGCGTCCACTGATAGACTTTGTCTCTTGGTCCAGCAGAGAATGTTCACCCAAATCAGACCGCAAACACCCATATAGATAACTCGGAATCGGGGCGCCACCAGGGAAAAGTTCAAGGCCTGGGCGGGCAACCAGAAAATGCAGGAGCGCACAAAAGTCGGCACAAACTTCTCGCGCAATTCCAGGAAAGTATCCTCACTGCCCTCCATCATAGACATCCCTGGAAAGATAACAATTAACTTTACTTTTACTGATTGGACTTTTTGCTATGGACTCTAAAAATATAAATATTTAATGGTTCATAAGAAAAATGTAATACTTATGCATTTGTAACAAGTTTTGTTTTAACGATATTTATTTTGAAAATGTATTTTAATTTTGAAAAGCGTAGCAAATTGTAACGATTTTAAAATACTTTTAAGTATTTATATAAATCGCTCTTTAAGATATATAAAATCAAAATCATTTATAACTCAAAAAAATGATACCCAAACTTACCTGCATAAAAAACAGTCAGTAGATAAGGCGTTAATACAAACTGATCCAGTACCAATTTTTTAACTATGACGACTTTTGTAGTGCCGGGAAAAGTACGATCTAGCCATTTATACCTTGGAAATTTATTAAATAAATTATTGTATATTATATGTTTATAAATATTTGTGTTTATACAAAAAATGCAGAAGCAGGCAGGTTGGGCAGGAATGTTTAGAGTAAATAGGGTGCTTTGGGACTTAAATATGGTGTTTTCAAATGTTCTCGTGTGTTTGTGTTAAATTTATTGTGTATATTTTTGTGCTTTAATGTTAAATATATATGTTTTCCTGGTGATTTGCTGTACATAGGTATATTCATGTGTGTTTTCGGTGTAATTGTGTTATATTTCCATGTGTTCTTCCTGTTTTCTTTTGTTTGTGCTTGAAATCGTGATCCTTTTTAGTTGACTTCCATCATTCTTCAGCATTCTAAACTTACATTGCATATTATTTGTTATGGTCGTGCAATTTCTCAGTGCTTTTCTCGATAGCTTTCCCTCACAGAGGAAAAGCTTTGTGCTCTGGTGGCGTAGGTGCTTCTAAAGAGAAAGTGTTAAGAGAAAGTGAGTGGCGAAGAGATGCTCTTGAAGTTGCGACACGTGCTCATGGAGCTTTTACGGAATCGTAAACAAATTGATAAAAGTCAAAAACAACAACAGAAGCGTACGGCGAAGCAAATTGAGGAAATAAATAGAATGGTTAAATGGTGAGCATGTAAGTGTGAGTAAATTGACTGGTCCACTGATATGTGAGTGTGCATACACAGCTGTGGTCAAGAAATTAGCTCCAATAGTGTTTCCCCTAGATCTTAAATCAATTGCCTTAACGTAACAATAGTCTTATTAACAAAGTCAAATTTTTGTACAATTTTCTTAAACGATTGTTTATTTAATTATTTGTTGTAATAAAATACGTATTACAAATAATACAAAAATATAAATAAATAATAACAAACCTAGTTTGCAAAAAAAATTACCAACATTTACTATTTCTAAAAATGCCTTAATAAACTATGAAATTATTTTAAAGTATTTTTTTCTATTTTGATAAATTTTTTTTTGCAATGGATCACTAGATCAGATTAATGGAAACAAATTCAGAGCTTTCATATTGACCACGACTGTTTTTAAATACAAATAAAAGAAAATATGTAGTTATGTACAGATTTATTATCTGGTGGGCACGAACCAAAAGTAAAGTGTTGGGGCATATACCGCGGTGCCCATCACAGCATATCTTCCTATTGTTGCATAATCGATATCCTCTCGCTCGGCCTCCGGCTACAGGGCACATAAATCTGATTAGAAATCGCCGATATATACCCCTCGGATATTTGTATGAATCCCTTCCAATGTTCCATACTATATTTAATAATAAAACTTACGGCCAGCCAGCGTTTGGATACGAATTGCTGGGAATATTCGGCGCCCACATACAGACTCCCGTAGATGGCGCTATTGGTCACGAACGGATATCGACGGAATAAAGTTCGTACTCCCGAAACTAAACGAGCCATTATCTTCCTTAAATTTGATTATATTTTTTTGTAAAAAATTTCTATAAATATTTTTTTGGAAGCGGCCAGCCGCCAACGTTGACGGAGCTTTACTGAGGAAAAATTCCAAACTAAGGCTCAGCTGTTACAAAAGACAATCAGTGAGCAACAGAGAGCCGGGCAGAGATAAAAGAGAAAAAGGTTTTTCTAAGAGAAATATAAAAGTTTACCTTTCTGGATTGCAGGCAGAATCTTTTTGTTTAAAAAAAGCTTTAAATGCAACTATCTTTTAAGCGATATCTCTAGTGGGTTTATCAACCTATTCAGATAAGACTCGCTGTAGCAATGATTACTAAGAAAAGTAAAATAGCCAATTAAATCTATTAAAAGATAAGACTAGTTTACAGTCAAAATACACTAAGAATGATGATGATAGTTCGTGGTAGAGTTACCCCCTAGATCACCAAAAATATATAAAAATATTTTTTTTAAGGATACATTTTAATTATTTTAAAAAATTTATCCGTGTTTCATGTATATCTGGAGTTGCGCTATATCAATTTAGGTGATATTTGTTTTAAATTAAAGCTATAATGTCACCCTTTAACTTTGCTGAAAAAAATTAATAGGATATACTATATAGTGAGCTAAAGGTCGGCAAGTACACAATATACACAATGTATCGTATCATACTGCATTACTTATATTTCTTTGTTGTCTGTAGCTAAGTAAATATTTCCAGGAAACTCTTCTTATTAGTTTGTTAAGAGTATCATTAATAAACAAAGGTTTTATAAAAAAGCAGTGCAGTTCCAAAGAGTATAAAACACCACAATTTACGGTGCTTTCCATCAGTAATAGTAAAATGTGGTTTTATTACACTGGACTCGGAGTGATATTGGCCATCAGTTCACTAGCTGGAGCTTATCAAGTGATACCAACTATTGGAGATGGTAATCTAATTTAAATAGATAGCTTAATAATATTTCAAATTAACTAATTTTTTTAATAGGAATACCGGATCAGCTGAACATTACTACAGGTCCATTTGTTAAAATCGGCCACGGTTATTATTACATTGAAACTCAGAAGCAAAAGAGCTGGTTTGATGCCTTCGAATCTTGTCGTCGAATAGCCTCTAACCTAATAGCTTTTGAGACTATTGAAGAATGGGATTTGATTAACCAGTATCTGTATACGAATGGGATAGATGATTTGTACTGGACATCGGGTGCGGACTTTGCGCAGAAGGTAAAGCATGATTGGTTTTCAACAGGTGAACCCATATCATTAGATATTTGGGCTCCGGGGGAACCAAATAATGGCGGTGGAGTGGAGCATTGCGACGAGTTGGGGTACAAAGCCACACCAACAAATTACAATGGTTTGAATGACAGAATTTGCGAAGTTAAAAGACGTTACATATGTGAAAGATTATATCCAAAAACAGCCTCATTTGTTATCTGGGAATAAATAATACAAAAAATTATGAACAAAAATAACAGCAGTGTATTCTTATACTCCTAAGGTATTATTAATAAGGGGCATACTTTATGTTTTTTTTATGTTTTTTTTTTTGTTATTTTATGTTGAGTACCCAATAAACCCAATAAACTCGCGATGAAAATTATTTATTTTTAAAAACTTATCGGCTTACCTATTAAAAAACATTGATATCCCTTTAACATTTACTCAAGGCATAAAATAAAACCAAGTCCAGAAACTCTTCGCTACCAGTTACAAAATTAACCTAACCAAATTTAAAATCAAGCTCCTCAGTCCGCAAGCTTCATCAAGGATACATGCAATCCTCTATGTCAGAATAAAAATAAGAAAAACTGAGGAAAAAACAACAAAACTTTAGGCCATAAAAATGCAATAAGTGTATCAAGTCTTGGAAACCCTTTTTGGCTAATGGCAATTTACGCACGACTAACAAACACCAGAGGAAACCTGGGAAAAGGGCTGGGGAAAGTCGGGAAAGCCTGCCAACCATATGCGAAGTAACGAAATCGGAGGCGGAGAAACGACAACTTTGATTGAGTGCCGGGGAAACTGAAGGCAAAGGTGTTAAAACTGAAACCAATTTAAAAAGTTGTACGAAACCATATGGAAAGTGAGCCTGGGAAGAGGCAACTTTTAGATAGCTGTGTGTGTACTCGAAAAAATCACAGAACATTTTTTGTGTTATAAAAGAAAAATTTAATGGATTTTAAATATATGAAAAGTTTTAAAAATTCAAAGTTAAAATTCTAAAAAATATATATGGTTATTATAGATGATAAATTAAAATGATTGAATTAATAATACAATTATTTTAGAAATATCTACATTTTATTTGAACACCACAGTTTTTATTTAACCTTTTCTTTTAGTGTAGACACAAGTAGGCAGTCAATTACTGACAAACAACCAACCCAAGCACACAGCGCTGCACACACCTGAATATTTTCAGTGCCAGGTGACAAGACATCGACGAAGACAGCGACACGAACTGGGAAAGGACCAAGGATGAACCTGAGTTCCATCCTGAGGAGTGTGAGCAAAGGTCTAGGCCTCGGGGTAGCCGCAAAGAAAAAGGACTCGGATCGTCCACTATCCACTTCCCATCAGGATTCCAACTCGGTCGCCACATCCTCTTCGAGTTGCCTTTCCAAGAACTCTGACTTAGATCCTGTTTCCAGTCTTCTGATTCCCTCGGAGGACGAAGAGGACCCCACTCCCGGCGAAAATCGTTTGGCTTCGGCTGCGGCAAACCTGAGTAAAAATCAGAATCCCTACCAACAGACCATTCAACAGATCCTGCAACTGGTGAACGAGCTGGAGCACACAATTTACGAGGATCGGCAGCAGGAGTTCAAGCTACGAATGGCCCTGGATCGGCAAACGGAACGGGTTCAGGAATTGGTATTCTCCCTCGATAAGGAGAAGAAGCGAAACGGGCGACTGGCCCAGCTGCTCCGGGGAATCGATACTTCCAGTGACGCGGAAAGCGATCCGGAGGAGAAGGTCATCAGCGGATCCCACAGGAATGTAAAATCTATCGGGGACTTGTACGATTCCATCAGTCCCCTGCTCATGCAACAGCGGTAAGTTTTGGGCGTAGTAGAACTTATTAATAATTGAAATATAAATAAAATATTTTGTAATGAATAATTTGGGTGAATGCAATAACGCCCGGTGAAATAACGCCCATGTTACTTTTACATTTGTTAAATAACCCAATATTTAAATTAGAGTTATGGATAAGATTTTACTTATCCTCTCTAAAAAAACGTCTGTTTGCAATCCAATCTGTTTTGCCGAAATATTTTGATATTTAAACAATAATGTAATAATGATGATGAAATTATTTTCATAAATCTTTTAATATTGTAATATTTTCGATTTTTAATACAAGTATTTTTTACTTTATTCCAACTATATCCTGCAGCTACGATGAGCTCTCGATATCCCATCGTCAGAGTCGCCGGCAGTTGGCAAAGAAGGAAAAAGCTCTTAAGGTCCTGAAATGCGAAACGGAACAGTTGCACTCCAAATACGATGAGCTATTCGATGAATATCGAGGTGAACAGCGTCGTTTTGAGGTACTGTGTGCTCGATATATCCAGATGCAGTTGAAGAGGAAGCAGCAAATCTTCAATCTGAAGAATACACTCGGTCAAGCCAGTGAGTGTATTTACCACGCCCAGGTGGCCATCGATGAGTGTTGTCAACGGGAGAAGTCGCCCATTTCGCCAGAGAATCTGCTCAACTTCCACAAAAATCTAGAGTGCTTCATGGATGCCCTTAGAAACTGCTGCTGCCTGCGAAAAGTCCACGAGCTTCAGCAACAACAGCTCGAGAAAGAAAATGGGGAAAAGAACCAAACCGATGATGTAGTGACCCCAAAGGCCAAGGAACCCTCCATCGCCAGTAGCGAAACCTACGTTCGGAATTCCCGTTCCTCCAGTCGAAACGCCACATCCGTCGTTACAGACATTCAATTCGTTAAACCTTTACTTGTAGTTACTCCTTAGCATTTGGTTAATTGTGAAATTATTTTTCCCATTGAAAATTGCTTCATTTAGCAAATGAAAAGTGTAAAAAAAGCCAAAAATATGTTATCACAAAAATAAAATCTAAATAAAACCCTTTGATTTTTTATTCAACCTGCGGGAAAACTAATTGTAATGTGTATAATTATTATGCAAATGCATTAATCTGTTGATTGATCTGTTAATGGAAAAAACATATTGAAAAATGTATTTCTTAAGGAATGTTATATTAAAAATTATTATTTAAAACTGTTGCCAATGGATCTTATGAGAGTTATTACAAAAATTCTCAGATTCTGCGGTCAAAGTAATAGTAGTTCCACCTCCCTTCACCTTTGTTGTTGCAATTTATCTTATCCAATTCGTCCAACCGTAAAAGTAAAATCAACTATTACAAACGACTTGAAATATTATTCATGTTTTTCAGACACCAGTTGCCCAGAACATTTCTGTCCAATCTGATGTTTGGATTTAGCTTTGTCTCAGTAACGTATTCCTTGGACTGGATCGATACTCTGATATTTATGTATCTTTAAAATGTCGACACAAAGGAATAGAAGCTTGTCAGCGGGTAAAGACGCGCCTCGAGTATCCGCGATCAGCGGAGATAGCCGATCCGAAGGAGCCGATAGTGAGTCCGAAGATGAACTCGAGCCTGGTAACGAAGTAAAGCCGGCGGCAGATGTTACCATCTATAACTCGTATAATATGGGACCGGCTTTTGGCAAGAAGTTCCCATTGCCGTACATTCGCTTTATGATGTCCCAAGTGGTCCGCGAGAAGCTGGGCAACAAGAACTACAATCAATCGGAAGCCTTGAAGTGGACCCGCGATGTCGCCGACGAAATAAACCTAAGGATGAAGGGCCGTGGATCCTGTCCGAGATTCAAGCACGTGGTGAACGTAATGCTATATCAGCAGACCGGAGCAGGGTGTTTCTACGGGGCCCGTGCCATTTGGGATGAGCTATCCGATGATTATGTGAGCTATACCTACGATGGTGGCAGTTTTATTTGCATTTCCGCCGTTTTCGGTTGCTATCAGTATTGAGTTAAATAACTGATCAATAAAGAAATTTTACAGTCTATTTTTATTCGCTACCATTAACAAGGGAACTAACTAAAGAGAACTGTCGTCGTATAGAAATTTAATATCGTTATAGTTACGATTTTGGCTTACTCTTTAGTCGGAAGTCAACCCAAGAGAGTTTATTCTTTTTGATACATATATGTTTAAGTACCATACAGATACTAGTTTAATTGTAGGTACTATAAAAGGGAAATAAATAAAGAGAACTATAATTCTTCCTGAATTTATTACTTTAAGAATAATAGGTAATCATTAGATAAGTGTATGCAAATATGGACTTGATTGTTTTTATCTTTACAGCGTAAAATAAACCCTTTCTTAGATAACTTTTTAAATCGTATGGGGTATAAAACGCAGCAAGTCAGTGGTGCTAAAATCAGTAATCGCAAAATGTTCGTTCATTGCACTTTACTATGGGCAATACTGGCGCTCATTTCGCTCGCAGGAGCGACACCAATTGAAGATGGTAATACTGTTTATATTAATAAAAAATAATAATGATAATAATATAAAATTCCTGCATTTATTTATTTTTTAGAAATAATAGAACCCGTGCAACTTTCATCAGTTCCATTTGTTAAAATTGGCCAAGGTTATTACTACATTGAAACCAACACGAAAAAGAATTGGTATGATGCATCCGAATCGTGTCGTCGAATAGACTCCCATCTTATATCTTTTGAGACCCTTGAGGAATGGGATTTGGTAAATCAATATCTTTATAAGAAGGGAATAGATGACGTATACTGGACCTCTGGTTCCGATTTGGGTCATCAGAGAAGGCATCATTGGTTTTCTACCGGTGAGCCCTTAGCGTTGAATATTTGGTATCCAGGAGAGCCAAATAATTATAATGGAATTGAGCATTGTGACTTGTTGGGCGATCGCAGGACTCGCACGAACTACAATGTTTTGAATGATCAGGACTGCGAGTATCAAGTCCTTTACATTTGCGAAAAACCTATTCCCCAGATTATCTGTTAAACATTAAAAACAATAATCATACAAAATATATTGATATCTATAAAAGAATATTTTAACCTCTTGTTCAATAAAAACAATTTTATTTAAACCGTTGTCTTTATTTATAGTAACTTTTAGGACTTACTTGCAGTCCCTGCTACAGTTTAAAATTTTTATAAACGCTTAAAAATAATACAATTAGTGAAGTAGTATATTTATAATCCACAAAAAATTACAAGGAGAAAATAAGTTACAACAGTAAACTTTTAATAACGAGCGGTATGATGTATGTAATGTTTTGTTGCTCTATTTATATCTTAATATTATTTTAAAATGCTTTGACAGCAAAAGTAACAAAGAATCCGTTTGCCCGTAATACCCTCCAAAAAAGTGAATATCACTGCATTTTTCCAGTTATGAGGTCCTTTTTCAACTGTTTCAGTTGGGTATTTGAAGCGAATACAATTTTATTGCTTCCTTCGAGGTAATTAAGAAATGAATTAATTTTGTACCACAGTGCTATATAAAACTCATTCCCATTTCAATGGCCATTTCTAACGGTTCTCTTTTTGCCGCATAAATTTTGAATTTCAGTGCTGCCAGAAAGTTATAAGAACAGTGTAACCACACGCAAAACGTGTAGCAATCAGCTGACGGCCGTTGGTATGGCAACGCTGCAAGTGCACATGTTGTTTATGTTCTTATTCCACGCATAATTTTTATTTTACGCCGCAAGAAAGTTCAATAAATGCTGCCAGGATGAAGGTGAAAATGATCAGTCGCAATCCGGATAACTATGTGCGGGAGACCAAGCTGCAGCAGCACAAAAGTGAGTAAACAAAAGTTCGAAGATGGCGATTTAAATGGAACTCTCTTTTCAGTGCCCCGTAACTACGATCCTTCGCTGCATCCTTTGGAGGGTCCTCGGGAATATGTGCGTGCCCTGAATGCCACCAAATTGGACCGTGTGTTTGCCAAGCCCTTTGTCTGCAATTTAAGCGGTCACCGCGACGGAGTCTCGTGCTTCGGGAAGCATCCCAAGCAGCTTTCCAGTTTGGCCACCGGCGCCTACGACGGCGAGGTGCGCATTTGGGACCTGGCCAATCGCACCAGTTCCCGGAACTTTGTGGCCCACGATGGCTATGTGAGGGGCATCGCGTACACCCAGGACGGCAGTCGCCTCTTCACCGTGGGCGATGACAAGACCATCAAGGTGTGGCGCGCCGAGGCCCCGGAAGTGGGCGAGGATGAGGAGCCCATTAACACCATTCTAAGCAAATTTGGCCTCCACGGCATCTCGCACAATCGCAAGGATAACAAGTTCGCCACCTGCGGCGAGGTGTGCGCCATTTGGGACGAGAAGCACAACGATCCGCTAAAGACTCTCAAGTGGGGCGTCGATACCCTGCACACCATTTCCTACAATCCCGTGGAGACGAGCATCCTGGCCTGCTGTGCCAGCGATCGCAGCATTATCCTCTATGACCAGAGGGAGGCGCAGCCGCTCAGGAAGGTCGTCCTCACCATGAAGAGCAACAAGTTGGCCTGGAATCCCATGGAGGCGTTCAATTTCACAGTGGCCAACGAGGATTGCAAGTGAGTAAAGGGGAGCTTTAAAGGATTTAGGGTGCATTTTAAGATATACACCTGACTGGGATTTGTATTCAGGGTTTTGCCAGTGTTGCTTTAAGCTGAAAATGAAAAGAAATAGTTTTTATTTTATAATTTATAGAGCCCTGCGTTAATCATTCAATTTCATATTTCTGAATTGTTTAATTCAATTTTATGTGAAATAAATTGAATGTTTTTCTAATTCATTTCAAATTGAATAAATCAGTGAATAATTTTTATGAATTGTTTAAATTTGCGCTTTCTTTTGAGATCAAAAAGTGGAACATTTTTACAAATCAATGTTAACTGCTTAGTAAATAAAATTCAGGCATATTTAATTGCAAAATTATGGCCCTTTCTTCTTTAAAATAAATTGTCGTTCGAATTATTCCGGAATTCATGCCATTCATTCATTCAATTCTATTAAACTCAAAATTCAAATTCATTAAATTCTATTAAACTCAAAGTTCTAATTAATCCATTCATGTAAAACAAAAAATTCAAAATAATTCATTGAATCTATAATTTTAGGGTTTTCGGTTATTTAAAGCCCCAATAAGATTATTAAATCTTTTAAAAAACAAATAAAATTAATCATAGCACTGACATCTGTATAGTATTTTATATCAATTTTTCATTGTTAATCTTATTTTACTTTGCCTTAATCCTCATTATCAATTCCAGCCTCTACACCTTCGACACCCGCAAGCTGGATACGCCCCTGAAGGTTCACTTTGACCACGTTTCCGCCGTCACCGATGTGGACTACTCGCCCACGGGCAAGGAATTCGTCTCGGCCAGCTACGACAAGACTGTCCGCATTTACAACGCCCACCATAGCCACTCGCGGGACATTTACCACACCAAGCGAATGCAGCACGTGGTCTGTGTGGCCTGGTCGCTGGATAATCGATACGTCTTCTCCGGCTCCGATGAGATGAACGTGCGCATGTGGAAGGCAAAGGCCTCCGAAAAGCTGGGCGTCATTCGTCCCCGTGAGCGGGTCAACTTCAATTACCAGGAGGCACTGAAGCAAAAGTATGCCGCTCATCCGCAGATCAAGCGAATTGCACGCCATCGCCAGGTGCCGCGTCACGTGATGAATGCACAGAAAAAGATGCGCACGGTCAAGGAGAAGGAGCAGGTCAAGGAGGCCAATGTGCGCAAGCACTCCAAGAAGGGCAAGGTGCCGTTTGTCAGCGAGAAAAAGAAGCATGTGCTGAAGGAGGAGGTCTAGAGGCGATTGTTTGCGACACTAGTTGGATAAGTTTGAATAAAATTGATTTTTGTAAGGCCATAAGATGTAAATGCATTGTTTTTCAAGGAGCAATCTGTTGAGGTGTAAAAGATGTAGAAAATGTTTGGAGGTATTCGATGAATTTTAAGAACGACTTTTCTAATATTAATATTAATATTATTGAAAATATTTTGCATTAATCTTTATTTGAGATTTTTATTTTAAAAGACCTACTGAGATTTGTACAAGTTTTAAATAACAATTTAACTAGTTTTTATGCACTTTATAGATATCAGAAAATACCAGTTCACTTGCTTTCCAGATTTGTTAAAATGGACAAGAGTAAAAAGAACGTTATTTTTGACATTTAAAACAAAATATCACAGAAGTCTTTTTAAAATAAAAATCTCAAATAACGATTATAATATTTTAAAAATAAAACATAAATCTTATTTAACAGGGCTTCTATTCTTTAAAAATATTATAATGCCTGTTAAATTAGAAATGGTTTGCATTTTAGCATTAAAATTAAAGTTTCTCCAAACATTGGTCTCACTTAACAGTGCTTCTAATTTTTAAAATTATTATTTATTAGTTATAATTTACACTGCTGATAATTTTAGAAGAGAGCAAAGGCCCTAGGCAAATTCTTTAAACATGCTTTATATGCTGACAAGCAAAGTGACCCAGCAAATAGATAGAAACCGCACTTGTTTGCCCTGCTGTAAAGTTTCACAGAAGTTCGAAATATGATTCGGATCCGATAAGCCCCCGCCAAGCGATAACGATGGGGAAAATCGGTGCGACGTGTACATTTCTAGGCGATTTTCGATTATAAAAGGTTGCCAGCCCCACAGTTGGGGCTCAGTATTTGTTCGTGTTGTTTGGCAGCCGCCAGTCGGTCGTTAGTTTTTGTTTTCGTTGTTCATTTGTTTATACTCTCGCGGCACTCGGCCCCTCCCGTCCCCACAGAACCCGTTTGAAAAGGCAAATTCGACCTATAGAAATTATGGAGGCACTGGGAGATATATTGGCGCCTTACAGCGAACTAATCGCCAAGGTAGCCGGCACAATTACTACCCTGCAATTTCTGTCCGGAGTGGCGCTGATGAACGACATCCGGAAGAAGGGTAGCAGCGATGTCTATCCCGTGGGTCCATTTCTCGGCGGAGTGGTGCTGTAAGTTCTCATTTCTCAGTGGAGATTCCGATTCCGTGATGCTCCACTGCATATGGGTGGCGGAATAAAAAAGTGAAAAAGTGAACGCATCTGTGTGGGAATTGATTAAATTTTTGAACTGTCGCCATGACACTACAGAATCGGCTCTTTTCAAGGCCGCCACTAAATCGGTTTTGCACTCGATTCAATAAGATAGCAAATAACAATGGAATCGGTTACATCACTCGATGGTGAAAAAGAAACCCACTTCGATCATCTTCGGCCGTTACAATTCGAAATATGTAGTTGGGATTTCGTTAACCTTGTCGTCACGTCAATCTTTTGGCTTTCTTATCGATGCGAGGCCTCGACAAACACGTAGTTCTTATCTGGAGTGTATTTTTTAGAGCCTCGTATTACAAATGCTGATCCGGTATGGTATTGTATAGTATATCTGTCCAAATGTGGGGGAGCCGCTAATCGTTTATGAGACAAACGAAAGATAGGCGCCTTGCCTTCTCCACGTGCTCGGAATAATGGGGGTGTCCCATTCCTCGGACGCTTCCCAGTGATGGGAAATCTAGGTAGCTGTACCTAAGTATAAACTATAATCTTCTATAATTATCATTTTACAATGTCTGAATTTTACTTAGTGTAATAACAGGCTTTGAATAATATAATTTACAAAGAAAATTTTAACTTTAACCAATTATATAGGATGTTTAATATATATATACAAAAAAATAGAAATATATATCATTAGTCAGGAACATAAATACATATCTTAGCAATAATATTAATGAGAATTTACTACTTGCCTTTGATAATATTTATTAATGATAATTTTCCACTAGTCATGAGTAATATTTATTTTTGTTTGTTCATATTTTACTTTTTCTGATCAAAATGTTAAAACATTTCACTCATGATTTACCACTGATGATTTTATTTTTAAAGTCTCAACTCATTTAGCTATTTGCAACTGCATACATATGTTTTAAAAGGAAAAATTTCCATTGCTTACTTAAAAAGCTAAGAATTACATACGTTTTAAAGGGAAAAATTTCCATTGTTTACTTAAAAAGCTAAAAATTACATACGTTTTAAGGGGTAAAATTTCCATTGTTTACTCAAAAAGCTAAAAATATAAAAATAATATTGGAAATAATAAATTTCCTTTTGTGTCCTGGCAGGCTAAATCAAATAGTACCTGTGCCATCACTGATGGGCATTTAGGGGGTGGTTTCCGGAAGGTGTTAACTTGGACTGTGTCAAGTGTAAGGACCCGCAGTCATGCAAGAGAAGCAACAGTTGTATGCTAAATGAATTCCATTCCAAACAAGGTGTAGGTCAAGGTCAATTTCGCGGGCAGTTTGCGTTTAATTTCACACAACACGAATGTATTTCACCATTGTAGTGGGCTTGTGATAAGTTGATCGATGGTATCGCTGATTATTTGTTTTCCTGCGTGCTTAACTCCTTATCAATAAGTACGTGTACCTCGATTTGCAAATCACTATTATGTTTATATATCTATATCTAGGGAGCATTACACATTGATAACGTAGTAATAAGTATAAACTGGTTTTTCCAATGACCCGGTAGAAGAAAATGTTAATTTTAATGGGGTCTGTTGCGCACTCAAAATGAAAACTTGTTCCATTTCTTTTTACAGAAACTTTCTGAAATTATTTCTTAGATGAAAAACTGGTTTCCTCCTTCAGGAATGTGAATAAATTACCCATTTTTATGGAAAAGTTCTAGTTTACAAATGCATTGGAATTTAACAGAGTAAAGTCAGTTTTGAATCAGTTTGTCAGTTTGTTAAATCTAAAGTACGCTTTAAACTCAGTGTTTAAGCCTGTTTAAAATTTAACATAATGTTGAAAACGGGCCTATATAGAAAAAAATTATTAACAAAATTTACAACTTTTAGGAAATGCACTTAAAACTAGAAAATACATTTTCAGTTCTGTGAAAATTTGCACTTGCCTGAAAGAAAGTATTTTTTACAAATTGATGACTAGACATCGGATTATATGTTTTTCTTCATTTTTGCTTCAAATACCGCCAAATTTTGGATTTAGGCACTATATTAAATTGGTATTCGAATGACGACGACATATCGCAAATATGCATTTTTTTATGCAATGGAATATGCAAAATATGTCGAGAATATGCAAAATATGTCGAGAATATGTAAAATATGTCGAGAATATGCAAAATATGTCGAATATGTTTCTGTCTCTTACAGGCACATATATTTCGAGCTTAATGGTAAAAATGTTTAAAATGTATTTCTGTAGCTGACAGAAGGGGTATACATAAAAATAGCTACAATTGCACCACCGTATCTTAAGAAAATCGGTTTCAAAAATAGTGTTAGTTTGTGAACATTTTCATCAAACTACTGCTTATTTCTATAATTTAAAAAGTTGGACCAATCAATATAATTTTTGAAAACTGTACCCGCCACATTAGCCGATCCACAGGGAAATTAAAAGTGCAAAGCCCCAATTCGGCTGGAATTGGCTTTAAACAAAAAAAAAATTGTTGAAACCACACGCAACAAATTTATATATTCGCCATTACACCAAAAAAATCAGAAAAAATACGTATTTAATATGAGTGTATTTAGTGCTTTGGGGATCACGCTAGTCAATAGTTAGGATGTCAAAGTACATTTTAGTTGTAATTTTGTTTACAATATGTGACCAAAATTTTTTCTATATTTTCAACAGTTAATTTTGTTCTTTTGTCTGTGAGTAAAAGCTTGAATGCGGAAAAGCTTCTTTCAACATCGCACGACGTCAATGGAGCATATTTATATTTATAGACTTTTTCCATGTTTAAATCGTCAATCGAATTCATTCCATCTATGCTGTTAATTGAGTCATTCAGTTTTTCAATCGTTTTAATGTCCGGGCTTTTCAATAGTACATCCTTTAATTTTTTCTTTAATATATCTCCCAAGCTTTCTGGAACGTCATTTATCATTTCTTGAGCTTTGCTCAGCAGAACCATATTTTGCTTCAGAGAATTGGACCCTTTTTCTAAATTTTCAATTATTGACGGCATGGTGCAAAAGTAATTCTGAATAGTTAGGAGTTCCCTTTTTACAGTTAAGTCCTTTAGTTGCTCCTAAACATTTTGAATAGCTTGAGCATCGTCGCTTCCTAGAGAATTTACAACCTATAAATATATTTAGTAAATAGTTACTGTCAATAAATAAGAATAACCTACACGATTGATTCCATTAAAATTTGTAGCATGAAAGCATGCAGCCTCAATCCAAGTTCCCCATCTCGTTATTATTGGCTCCGGCGGTAATTCAATATCTAGCATCAATTTGTATTGGGCGCAACGGTGGGGAGATTTCAGAAATATTTTTTTAACGTCCGATATGTATTTGTTGACTTTTGGGAAATGTCCTCGAATAGTTTCTGCGACCCGATGCAATCCGTGGGCCAAGCAAGTCACATGTATCATGTTGGGATAAAATACCTTCAAGTTTTGACCAGCCTTTATCATATAAGCAGCTGCGTCTGTAACCATGAGCAGTACATTTTCTTCATTTAGGTCTGGCCATAGAGATCTCAATCCATTGTTTACAAATCTAGAAATTGTACTGTTGTTGACTTTTTCTATTTGACGACAAGAAATCAAATATGGACGCGTTGACTTCTTCTCATCCAGTGATCCAGTTATTAAATTTGCTATATAACGTCCATTCCTGTCGGTTGTCTCGTCTACTGATATCCAAATTGAAATGATTTTTTGAATACTTAAACATTCTGACAAAAGCCTGCTTTGATAATATGTCGTAAAATATGTTGGATATGTTCTTGATATGCAAGATATGTCGAATATGCAAAAACAACATGGCCTTAATCTTATTATTTTAACGTGAAACGAATTTCAGTCCAATCGAAATTTGATTTCGACAAGCCGTTAAAAATATGATTTTGCATATAATCCGATGTCTATTGATGACAGTGAATTATTTTTAATTTAAATTTATATTTAAATAATACCTAAAATTAAATAATTTTCCTATTCCAGGACCGTGCTCAGCTTAAAGCTGGCCAACATTATGAACGATGCTGCCATGATCAACACCAATTTAATTGGCCTGGTCATCAACTTCGCCTTCCTGTTCGGATTTTACTACTACGCCTCGAGCGGCAGCAGGAGCAAGATCTGGAAGCAGGTCGGCTACTCCTCGGTCTTCCTGTTGGTCGTCACGGCGTATGCCAACTTTGAGGATCCCACCAAGATCGAGTTCCGCCTGGGAATGCTGATCACCGGCATCCTGGTTTACTTGGTGGGTTCTCCACTCCTGCATCTGCCGAAAATCATTGAGAAGAAGAGCACCGAGGGTATGCCGTTCCCAATTATCTTCGCTGGTAATCTGGTGGCCGCTTCCTGGATGTTGTACGCAATCTCCATCAAAAATACTGTGATGGTGGTAAGTTGAGAACTAATCAATTATTTAAATTCCTTATTTTCACTATTGTAATCTTGAATTTCAGCTCCAGAATCTTTTGCTGCTGGTCTTGGGTGGCATTCAGCTCTCCATGTTCGCCATTTATCCCAACAAGCCAGCTGCTAAGAAGCCGAAGGACAGCAAGAAGGACAAATAATTGAAATCGATCGCTTTACCTAGAAAAATGGACAAATAATGGGTTGTTGCAACAACATTACCAATTAACATGTAGTTAGGCTCGAGGAATAATCAAATTATTGCTTGAATTTACACTAAATCGCCACAAACAAACTAAATTTGAGCTAGACAAATTATTTTTCTATATAAGAAATATTTTCTTAGAACAAATCCAGCTAACTAAGTTGCTAGCTAACCTAGAGTTGTTATTATATTGACTATTATTGTATATAACTATTACATACTTGCAATTTTTGACAATAATTCAAATCTTCCAAAATGCATACGTATTTATAAAGTCAACATAAAGTGTAATAACAAAAAAATGTTACAAAATCGAGCGAGTTTCGGTTGTCATTGGGTTTAGATTCCCTTTTTAGGCTACTGGCACTGTGGAGTTGTAGTGGGCGCCCAGTTGGTAAATGTGTCGGTGGTAGCAGATGACCAGCGGCGATCCACCGAATTCCTCCTGTCCCAAAAGCGTAGGCGCTCCCTCCGCTTGGACAACTTCAATGGGCACCCGGAGGAGCGATGATATGGCCTTTAGTTCAATGTGGCCGCCCCAGGCGTGAGTTTTGGCTATATCCTGGCAGTACTTTTCGAACTGCTGGTCGTTGAGGAGATCCCCTGTTTCCGGGTGAACCATGTAGCAGATGAGCGAGTCCTTGTGGGCGCGCACATAGTTGGCCGTCTCCTCACGCAATTCCTGAACACTGTGGCCTGAAAGATGATAGTTAAGATTAGATATTAGAGATATTAGATAGGTGAATAATGTTTAACCTGGCAGCGAATTTACAAGGAGTTGGTGCCTGATGGACTGATACAAACAGTCGCCATCGGAGGCTATATTGTGTAGGGATAGCTGGCGTTGGGATAGCTTCGCTGTGATCTGCTGGAGTTCGATTAATTTGGGAGACGGCTGATTGGCCGCATTTTGGAGCTCCGTTTTGATCTCAGCCTCGCGGGCACGGGCCTCCTTGGCTTTCTTGTCCCGTCGTTTCTGCGCCTTGGACACGCGCTGATTGGAGGACACCTGGTCCTCCTCCTCCTCATCCTTTTCCTCGCCTTCCTCCTCTTTTGGCACTGCGTTTTCTGGCTTTTCCGCTGGCTTCTTGACTTCCGTTTCCTCTGGAGCGTCCTTGGCCTCCGCCGCCTGCAATTCCGCCTTGTGACGCTGCTCCAGTTCCCCTTCTAAGCGGGCCATCTCCTCCAGAAACTCTTTCCTCTTGTTCTTGTTGTTTTTCGGGGCGTTCTTCTTCAATGACTGCAGTTTCGCCTGCAGCTCCTTGCGCTCACGGCGATGCCGGGCGCCTATGTCCTCTAGAGTTGCGTCCTCCAGACGGGATTCCAGCTCCCCAATTCCCTCATCTTCGCTTGCCATTTCAATTTATTTAATAATTTACAAAAAAACAATGCTCAGACAAAAAATTAGCCCTATTTTCTTCTCTTTTAGTATTTAGTATTTTTAGTATATAAACATCGAAGAACGATAGGTTTGATAAATACCGATTCTTGAAATCGATTAAATTTTAAAAATACCAATGACAGTGTGGCCGCATCACGACCGTTATATATACCATCCACTTTTTAAATTTATTTTACAATTCATTAAACAAATAAAAACATTAAATCAGTCGAATTTTTCCAGCTATTTACAGAGCAAAAGCTTCGTTTTTAGTTACCCAAGCTGGTTCTTATTTTTTATTTGTAGATAATTACAAAACAGATATTGTCAATGCTTATTACTACCCATACAAACGCTTTTTTATGAATATTATTTTACAACTTAAATAGTCCATGAGTAAGATCGAAATCAAAAGCCATGACAAAATCATCTGATAATAATAAAACTATTTACAGCTAGTGCTCCCAATTAAACATAAATGATCTGCAACATGCTAAATTTTTTATTTATGCTAAACATAAAACGATCTAGAATGAGAAACTAAATACATGCAATGCCATTGGTGAGAAATCGGATCAACCAATTCCTACGTCGGATATTCCTAAGTCTTAACTAGAGTTCACAAAATAAAATCCAATTTTTTGTTTCATTATATATACAGGCAATTATTTTGAATTAATTAGCAATTACGAAAACAAAGTGAAACCAAAATAGATTGCTAAATTTCATGTCAATTTGCACCTCATCGTTTTATACAATTCACAAGAGTGTTGATTTTAAAAACTGGCAAGCAGGCCAGATAATATTTTTCTTACAACTCTATAACACATGCTTAAGTGCAAATCAGAAATCGTAGTATTTACATTGGCCAACGTCGGCGACTCTCAATTTACTTCATTTACACACTTGCGAAACAAGAAGAAACTAAGCCAAGACTTCCTAACCACTAACATCCAAAGTGATATTTACTTAGGCACTAACCGAAAACTACACAAGAGTCTCGTCGTCTCCTCTACAGATATTTGCATCTATCTAGTGTGATTCTGCCCATGTCCAGTCGAACGTACAAGTACAAAAGGAAGCACTGGCTAGCTAGGAATTTCCAAAGGACATTTTTTTCCGACCCTTCTTAGAGGCTCTTGGTGATGTTCTGGAAAAGGCGACGGCCCCACCACGACTCCAGGTCGAAGGGCTTGAAGTCCTGCAGCGCCGGACTCGCCGGCTCCACCCAAACGGTGGCTGTCGAGGATGCGGGCACCGGTGTGTTGGCCATGATGCTCTCCACGGGACTGGCGGCGCTGTTGTTATTCGCATCTGCCTGCGGTTTCTCGGCGGGCTTGGCGGATGAGCTTGAATCGTAGGGATTCTGCGCCACTAGCATGTTCCAGGCTGTTTAAATAAGAATATATAACTAAGTTAGAAACAAATAAACCAAGAATTTTTTAAATCATATTCTTCATAACTCGATAGAAAGTAAGTTTATTTAAAAATATAATTTCTTTAGTATAAAATTTCAACAAAGTGTTAATTGTGAGAAATATTTATTAATAATATATAACTCGATAGGAAGTAAATTTATTTATTTTTATATTTATTTATTTAGTCTCTTTAAGTAGTATAAAATGTCAACAAAGTGTTGATTGTAAGAAATGTTTATAATTACTCGGAAACTACAATTTTTTAGCAAACATATTAGTGTAATATTTTATTTTATATTCTTATCTTTCGAGTTAGAGATTTAAAATGATAATGCTCAGACTTACAGTCATTTATGTAACGTATAATTTCCTCATGCTGCGGCGTTATCACCTCATCCTCGATCAGTTTGGTCGGCGTTATCCGTTTGGATGCGAAGCTCTGTTGAAACACCGGTCGCGGTATGCTGTTTTCAAAATATATAAAAGGGATATCAGATTTTAGAAACAATGCCCCTGAATTTTAACGACAGCGCACTTATGCAAACCACACAGCTCTCCTCAAACATGTGGACTTTGAAAATAAATCACTTGAGGAAAGTGAGGCGGAGGTGGGGGAATCTGGGTTCGACAACTTGTTACTCAGTTCGAGGAACGTTAAATGCATTTAAATTCGAAAAAGGTGGCAGTGCATTACATTCCGTGAAAGAATTACGGAAATATATGATTTCGTCAAGGAAATAGCTAGTCAATGTAATGCAAGATAAATGTTTTTATTTGTTATACTAGTCGTAATATTTTTAATAAAAAAAAATTTTATATTTATAAAAGCTATAGATTGTAATATATTTTTAGAAATAAATGAACAACACTGTTATTGAAAGTGGAATGGCTTTGAGTACTGATAAGCTATCTAAGGGGAGATAATTAATAGTACCCATCTATTGGTTGACAACAATTTTGATGTAAAATTTTGGAAAAGTATTCGCTCATAGGGTATTTATACCCTAGCATGGCCCTAAAGATCTGCTCATCTTCAATAAAAGATGTGATGTAATTCTTGAGGAAAAATTAAGATTAAGCATATTATAAAAAGCAAAAACTACAACACTGTTTAGTAGAACAGATGACTTAAGAGCCATAAAAGTTACATTTAATATTTTTTATAAACTGCTTTTAATTAAAACAATAATGCCGGGGTAAAAAATGTATCTATAAATCTGAATACAAATAGACAACGTTTTAGTGATTGTTTTTACATAGCCCCTTTAGTTGAGAATACCCGAGAAGTTTCGTTGAAGTCGTGACGTAACGGACGTGGAAAAGTCAATGCCTCCGGGGCATTTAAATTAAAATGGAGCCGATAACCGACGCCTGACCCACGTGTTCCCCCGGTCTCCTAGGGAGAATAGGAATATTTGCTTGGGAGCAATTAGCATTACAGTGCTAGGTCGCCACGGATTCTTTTCTTGCGATAAAATGTCAGCGATAAGACGAGGGTTTCGAACCCCCATCCACTCACTTTTCCCGCTTTCCACATTTTCACCATGTGCTGTCTGTTTGCATAAGCACCCAAGATTCAAGATTCTCACTTTTTGTGCTCCTCGGGACTGTTCAGATCGAAACTGGCGTTCTTCCGGCCGCTTTCCTTGATGCTTTCGAATTTTTCAAAATTTTGTGCCAGGCCTGTGATGAAAAGAAGATGATGAAACGCTATAAAAAATGTATTTACAGTGGAAAACGCCGGCAAAACAAAAAGTTAACAGCGAAAGAGAGGGCGACGGAGAGTGGGGGCGGCGGAAGAGAGAGTGAATAAGAGTATGTTGTGACATAACAGCTGGGCGAAAAGTGCTCTCTCTTCGAAGGGTTTTGTGCCATTATTAACCATTATTATTATTATTTTGCACTCACCGCGACGCGTTTTGGCCACGATTTTGCTGGGTCCCTTGTTGATTGTGTACATGGTGGTGGAGATGGAGAATACCAGGGCAAAATATACCTTGTCCTTCCGATTTTCGTAATGTTGTTTTCGTTTCTGGCAACGAAATGTCTGGCGATGTGTGCTATGTTTTTATATTTTTTTTCCCCTCTGTGCAATCATATGATCATTGGCACACCTCCCTTCCCCGCATCACCTCCTTGCGGTCTATTGTCATCGTCTTGAAAGGTTACACAATACACTTTAGTTGGGGCAATGATTCCGAATTCCGATTCCGCGCTCTTTGATTCCCGGCAGCCGCAGCCCGTCGTATCAATTAATTTCGATTTAAATCACCGACAATTGCTCCTGGAAAGGCGAGTGTTTTATAACGTTCTGTGCGGCGGACGAAGCTCCAATGCAAGAGCTCCATTCAAATCGCATAACGAAATGTTAAGAGAAACACCCGCTAAGCGCCATATGTTAACGCGTTCATGCGGGCAAGTTCGCGAAGTTCAAAAGGTGGAGAATTAACAATGCTTAATATTGTATGCAGAACTTTTTTTTGAAAGGTATTCGTTTCTGTTACACTTTTCACATAAACATAAATATAATTCTTAACGAAATTACCAAAGATTATGCCTTTACTGATACTCAGCCATCAAACATCACGAAATCGATTTACGTATAAACTGTCCAACAGATACACGTGTATAGTCACCATCTGATTGCGACAGTGTGTACACACGCTGCAAAAGGAAAAACTATTTCCACCTGGGCGCGGAATTTCAAAGCTCTTAAAAATGATTGGAGACTACATTTAAACGATGAAGGGTTAATATGATGGATCTTTAACTTTTTTGTTTATTTGAACTGAATAATGCGATTTTTGCGTTAGACAAAATGCTGTACAAAAGTCCCTATATTACCTTCTGATGAAGTTAAAAAAAATATTAATAGGTTTTCGTTTGATTTTATTTAAAGTTATGAGTTTTAAAGGTATCTGTCTGCTTATATTGCAACCTAATATATAGAAACTTCAAAGACGTCAGAATTTTCCTGACAAATATGGAAATCATACTTCCATTTGGGGAGTTTTCACGAATCGAATCCGTGTCTATCTTACGGTCAATGTTTTAGGAGGCACTTTATGGTGGTAGACTCAGACTAAAACCCATTATCCGAAAAGTAAAAGTTTTTGCTACCTGCGCGCGTAATTTCGAACGCATTAAAAAGGGATTAGCGAGACTTTTCAGTGGAAAATTAAATTACGCGCAGGTAGAGCCATAAAAGTGACAGATGCGGAAAACGGATAAGGAGTATTTTCCGCACAGATATTTATGACAGTTCTGAAATTGCACACACATCGACTGGATATAAAGAGGGTCGGGGGGCAAAAGGAAATCAGTAGCAAGCCAGCCACGTCAAGCTTCACATTAACTTCCTGATCAACTCAGCCAGCAATCATGTCGATGATCAACGAAACCAACCAAATGTTGCAGCGCCTGAACAGCCTGAAAATTGTGGAAACCCCCAAGGAGCAACGCGAATTGGGCAGTCGGGAGTGTTACTCTCTGGACAGCAAGAAGTATGCCCTGGTACCAGCCACCCCGAGCACCGGAGGACCCGGAAAGTTCCAAACCGAACTGAAGAAACGTCGCAAAAACAAACTCAATCGAATGTACACCTACGAGGCGGACAAACACTTTATCAAGGCTCGCAAGTCTTTGAATTTCTAATCACAACACGAACCGATGTAATCACTTTAGTCATAAGCAGCATTGATTTCAAATCGTACAAGTCACATTTTTTTTCACGCTCTAATACAATAAAGATTTATAAAAAAATTTTGAATACAAAACCGTTGCGCGCCTTTTACTGGTCTACCGATATGTGGGCAACCAATTTGATTGTGGTCACACTGCTGCTGCTGCAGCTGGCAACCCTGGCGATCAGCTGTTCTTGCGGAGAGAATTTGGAGTGCGGATGCACAAAACGGCACTAAAACCCAAATAAATAGAGAATATTACACAAATTAATGTAAATACCTTTAAAATGACTGACATTACGGCAACCAGCGAGGGAAATTCGAACAGCAGCGAAGCTTTAGTGGAGCCTCAGCAGCCAACTCCAGAGTTTTTACAGCGTAAAATATATTTTTTAGTGGACCAATTGCGTACTTACCATTCCGAACTTCCTGAGTAAGTCCTCTAGCTTCTCTACTATTTAGGATTTACTGATCTTTCCTCCTTATAGAAACCTGCAGACACGTATATCCTACGATTTACTCACCGAACTCGCCAATTGCGTCCTGAATGATGGGATTTTCGTTATAGTTAAGGCACTTATGGAATTGCAACACGAAACCGAAAGGCATTTGATTAAAATGCGAATGCAGGTGGAAAATGAGTATGAAATCGAGGTGGCCGAGTGGAGGAGCAAAATCAAGGATCCCGAGGAGCTGCACCACATTTTGGGCCTGATGAAAATCAAACATACCAAAAAACTACTGGAATCGGACAAGAAGATTATTGAGATACTAGATCAGAAGGTAAAAACTCGATCTCGATATTTGTTTTACGATTGCATTCAATGGCTGAATGTTATGGTCCAATATAGATAGTAATAGATCGTAATAATATTTTATATCACGATCAAATAGCATGTTTATTGGGCTGTTCCCAAACAATAAAGTAATCCCTTTTAAATTGTATATTTCTGATAATCCGCATGTGGCAAAGCAATAATCCAAAGATAGGCTCAATTATAGTACCCATGTGTACTTTTCATATAATGTAGTGTTTATGGAACGGTGACTTTCAGTTGGCTTAGAATGGTAGGGAAATCATATACAATTTATAAGGTCATTGTGCCATAATTAGAAAGAAAATATTTACCAAAAATCCACACAATAACTTATCAACATTTCACGATATTTATACACTTATTTTTAACAAACTTCAAAAACCTGATGCCACTCAATCTTTATTACAAGTTTACTGTATATTTAAACTCTTAAATAATATCGTTTTTTGTTTACCCAGGTTAACGATCAACAATCCACACTGCAAAAGGCCGGCGTTCCCGGTTTTTATGTCACCGAGAATCCCAAGGAGATCAAAATACAAATGTTCCTGCTGGACTTCATTTTGCGTCTGAGCCGGCTGAAATACGAGCCCAACAAATAACAACTAATTATTAATCCGGAGCCCACAAAAGACTGCACTTGACTTGTTTAAATTAGAATATTTAAGGCAATTAAATTATTAACCCTGATCAAATGTCCCAGCTGTACGATCCATTGTGGGTCCAAGAAACCTGTAGCGCTGCGCAGTTTTAATCAGCGAAGAATCGTGAGAGGGAGAAAGAGACGGGGCCCCCAGAAGACGGAAGAGCGGGAGAATTGATAAAGATAGCGCTGCTCTCTCTTTTCGCGTAGAAAGCGGGAGAGGCGGCGGTATAAATTGGACCGACCTTTCTGCAGATGCATCAGTTCAGCTTTATAAATTAAAAGCGACACATTTAATAAAAAAAACTAGTGAAAACATGTCTCTGACTATTACTCCAACTGCTTCGCATCCTGAGCTCAAGGATCTGGTGAGTACATCATCTGAGGATCTGTGATCGGTGCCTCATCCTGTGACTAGTGAATTTTTTTTAATATCCTGCTGAAAAGAATTTTTTTTAGTGTTTAATAAATTATTAAATATTTCCTTCTTTAAATTTTTGAAAAAGTGTCTGCCCAAGCACATTAAAATATGTTCAACGTGCTTCCATTACTTTACTATTAAATTTTAAAAATTTTAATTCGAACTGAATTACTTGGATTCACCAAATTATTAACGCAAAACGCTTAAAGTTTCTTGAACCCTCACAAGGTCGAGTGGCCAATTTCGATGTGCTTAGTCATAAAAGCGAGTTTCCGTCATCTAATGTTCAGAATAATTAAAGCTTATGTGAGCACCTTTTTGTTGGCTAGAGGAATTTGGTTTGTTTTGGCCAGGTTCAGTTGTTCAGTTGCTTCCCAACAGTTGAGCAGTTTACACATAATGTTTTCGCGACTGTTTCGTAATTTCAAGGCAAGTTTTAACAGCATACAAAGATGTATCTGAATAATTTAAACAGTGATTTAATCCGTGGCTTTTGTCAGTTATTTGTTAGACAAATATAACCCCCCTCAGGCAACGACTTTTACTTTCCTTTAAACAGTTTTTCCCATTGACCTTGATTTTGAAATTGATTTTGCAATTGCAAAGTGTGTGGGAGAAAGAGAGTCTGTTAAGTCAGCTGTTCAACAGCTGCAATTGCAATTCGAAGAGAGCCAACCCACTGAGAGATACAGAGAGAGAGTTATAAAAAGAGCGCAATGTGCATTCATTTGCTGACGACATCAGACGCGAACAAAGCCCCAAAAAATAATTCTTTAAAAAACCAAAATTCCGTCGAATAGTAAAGTTTTTAAATATATTTTTTTAAAATAAAATGCGCTGCTTGCCGGGCTACGGTTATGGCCTCACATTCTTGTTTTTGGTGTGAATGGAAGAACATAAACCCCAAAGATATTAAAAACCAGTGAACTGTTGCTCATACTCCCCTTCTGCTTCTTCTTCTTCCAGAGCACCGTTCGCAATGAACAAAAGGAACTGAGCATTTCGCCGGTTCACGATGTTAATATTACCAAAGCCACGGCCACTTTTGGTATGGGCTGCTTCTGGGGCGCTGAATCGCTATATGGAGCCACCCGAGGGGTCCTGAGAACCACCGTGGGATATGCCGGCGGCAGCTCGGATTTGCCAACGTACCGTAAAATGTAAGATTGCCGATGAAGAGCATTAATCATTCGAATCCTTTCCTTCATGTTCCATCCCCTATTATCCTTTCGGATCCCGGTACTAACCCACGACTCTCAACAGGGGCGATCATACGGAGGTCCTGGAAATCGACTATGATCCCACGGTCGTTAGCTTCAAGGAGCTGCTGGATCTGTTCTGGAACAACCATGAGTATGGTCTGACCACGCCCATCAAGAGGCAGTATGCCTCCTTGATTTTGTTCCACGACGAGGAGCAGAGGCAGGTGGCGGAGGCCTCCAAGTTGGAGGAGCAGGAGCGCCGGGCACCGGAGATCATAACCACTGAGATCGCCTCCAAGGAGAACTTTTACCCAGCCGAGGCGTACCATCAGAAGTACCGATTGCAGGGCCACAAGGACCTCGCCTCCTCGCTGAATCTCAGCCCCAAACTGCTGCAGACCAGCTACGTGGCCACCAAACTGAATGGCTATCTGGCCGGAGTCGGCGGCATCGAGCAGTTCAAGGCCGAGGTGGAGTCCATGGGTCTGACGCCCACCCAGCGGCAGTACTGCAACTACCACGTGGAGCAAAACGAGGGCCAGGGTCTCTACTGCTGACATGGTCGAATGTGCATAGACGTTAAGCGTAGATCGTACACCTAGGGGGGTAATTTAATCAATAGTTTGCTTGTTCAAAACAGATTGTGTATTATGTAGACTTAGGAAGGTATAAAATATATTTGAAAAGCGTATATATTTTATTATAATAATAAAAAATATCTCAAAGTAATGCTTATGGACTTGTTACTGTTTGTACTGGGTATTGTCGGCAAAAAGGCAATGAACTTAATTTTGGAGGAATTTTAATTCGCATAAAGATTCTGCAAATACAGAAGTGCGTCTACCTGCTAATACCTACGAGTATTACTCAACTTGATCCTCGTCATGTGCGAAAACAACAGCTGTGATAACTGGCTAAATAATCTGGGGTGATAAACAGCTTGCAAGTCATATTAAGTTCCTGTCCAGGATCCTGCCTTATCTGCCGTAAACACCCCGATAACGAATTCGCTGGCTCATCTGTTTATTCAACTTTAATGAGTTTGCATTGCTGTCAAGATCTGATCGAAGTTCTGGTGAAATTTGGATTCGTGTCTATTATAGAGTTCCAATGAATTTTTATATAATTAAAAAAGGGTCTGTTTATAATTAAAAATGTAGAAATATTAAGAAACCTTCGGGTTATTAACAGATTAAGAGAGCGAAAAATGTTTCCTCTTTTAATAAATGGCAAAACACTAAATATCTTTTATTCAAGGACATTAATGTGACTGACCTCAAGACATTCGCAATACAAATAAAGCATACGAATTTAGAATTTCATAAGTATCTGAATGAACCGTTCGAGTCCATAAATTGTTAGAACTATCAGTAGCTTAGTCTTATCTTAAACGGTGGGTAGTTTACACTTAATTTGAGGGTCTATAAATTAATGGCGGAGTGACTAGCACTAATCGATTGAAAATAGAAAGAAATGCACCTAGTCATAGGCGAAGATCTGATTAGGGGAAATGCCTCAAGAGGTTTATATATTTAGTTCATTTTATTAGATCAGCAAAGGGTAGTGCAATTTATATGCCATATAAGAACTATTTTAATTTTGAAGTTTTGAAAAATAAATTATTATGGTGAATAAATTTGATTGACTCATAGTAAGGCAAGAAACTTATTGATATTGAAAAAAAAATGATGAAAAATATAAGAACATTGAAAACACTATTTAGCTTTAAATGAATAGTTAAATAAAAAGAATGCGGGTATTTCCTTTCTTTTTTAAGCAAAGTAACTAAACTCAAAATTGGGAAGTGTTTGATATTATACCATCAGACCTTCAACCCGAATTTCGGTTTAAACGCTTTATATCACTTCTTATTAGACGAGCGCACGCATCCACTATAGATATAATAGTTCAAAGATAGAATAGAAGATACATATGGGCGGTTCTTTTACAAACCGAACACCTTTTATTGGCTCACATTTTTGATTTGCCTGAAACTTTTTTTACACGTACTATTCGGAAAATAAGTAAACACGTGTATCAGGATTTGACCGAAAAAAAATTATTTTCCTAGTTAGAATTTTTTTAAGTGTGCCAAAAATTGTCAAATTTGAAAAAGTACCCTCTCATTGAAAATCTGTATCTCCGGTTATATGAATCCAATTGACTTCATGTCTTTTGCATTAATTCCTCTGAAACCTCTCCTTTCAAAATAAAATTACTTAAAAAAAATTTTTTTTTAATTTCTTAAAAATAAAAACAAAATAAGATTTAAAAAAATTTTTTAACTATTGCCCCCACAAAAAAAAAAAATTTTTTTTATTTTAATACTTGCGTCATATTGTTAGTTACAATCGGTTTTTGTAAAAAGTTGGAGCCACTTTTAGTTTTTAAAATATCGAATTTGTTTTAGCAAGGCCTCGGCTTTTTTCTATGAAAAAACGTCGCAGCAAGTAGATCTACTCTCTCACTCTTATCGGATCCTAATGGAATTTATGTTTTCTCATTGTTTACTAGTCCTTTAACAATTGTTAATGATTAAAAGTTAAGTTTTAAGTTTTTTGACAATTTCTGAATGACAAAAAGTAAAAAGTCATTTTTTAATCAATTAAAAACTTACAACTATTTATTTAACCGTCTATTTAATAAACAATAATTTTAAATTTATTTTATTTATTATTTTTTTATATTATGTAATTTATTAAACATTTTTAAATATTTATTTTTAAATTTAAAAAAAAAATTAATTAAATTTTATAATTTTTTATTTTTATTAAATAAATTTTTTTAAAAACTTAAAAAAAAATATTTAAAAATGTTTAATAAATTACATAATATAAAAAAATAATAAATAAAATAAATTTAAAATTATTGTTTATTAAATAGACGGTTAAATAAATAGTTGTAAGTTTTTAATTGATTAAAAAATTACTTTTTACTTTTTGTCATTCAGAAATTGTCAAAAAACTTAAAACTTAACTTTTAATCATTAACAATTGTTAAAGGACTAGTAAACAATGAGAAAACATAAATTCCATTAGGATCCGATAAGAGTGAGAGAGTAGAACTACTTGCTGCGACGTTTTTTCATAGAAAAAAGCCGAGGCCTTGCTAAAACAAATTCGATATTTTAAAAACTAAAAGTGGCTCCAACTTTTTACAAAAACCGATTGTAACTAACAATATGACGCAAGTATTAAAATAAAAAAAATTTTTTTTTTTTGTGGGGGCAATAGTTAAAAAATTTTTTTAAATCTTATTTTGTTTTTATTTTTAAGAAATTAAAAAAAAATTTTTTTTAAGTAATTTTATTTTGAAAGGAGAGGTTTCAGAGGAATTAATGCAAAAGACATGAAGTCAATTGGATTCATATAACCGGAGATACAGATTTTCAATGAGAGGGTACTTTTTCAAATTTGACAATTTTTGGCACACTTAAAAAAATTCTAACTAGGAAAATAATTTTTTTTCGGTCAAATCCTGATACACGTGTTTACTTATTTTCCGAATAGTACGTGTAAAAAAAGTTTCAGGCAAATCAAAAATGTGAAATTTTTTTTTTAGCCAAATCTGTTCGGTTTGTAAAAGAACGGCCCATATATCTTTAACAGATAGCACAACTCTCACCATTATAAAACAAGAAAGGAAGCTAGCTTCGGCCAGCCGAAGCTTAAATACCCTTGCAGATCATTCCTATTAATTAACAAATCGCAAAAATGTTCAATTAATTTCATTAATCTCAGTAATTTTCCGATCGTTCCTATGGCAGCTATATGATATAGTCGTCCGATTTTGATCAAATTAAAATTGAAATTCGGAAATATTTAAAAAGAGTCATATCCTAGAGTAGAAGATAATACAATAAAAACCAAGGAAGCTAAAATTTATTTCCTATTACTTTTCCATTAATTTTCCGATCGTTCCTATGGCAGCTACATGACATATTAGTCCGATTTTTTAAATATTTAATTCGAAATTCAGAAATATTTAAAAAATAACATCCCCAAAAGTAGAAGGTAATATTTCAAAAAACACAAAAGCTAGAATTTTTTTAACGTTTTCTTTTCCGATCCTTCCTATGGGAGCTATAAGATATAGTTGTCCGATCCGGTCGGTTCCGACATATATACTACCTGCAATAGAAAGAAGACTTTTGGGAAAGTTTTATCCCGATAGCTCAAAAACTGAGAGACTAGTTTGCGTAGAAACAGACAGACGGACAGACGGACATGGCTAAATCGACTCGTCTAGTGATGCTGATCAAGAATATATATACTTTATGGGGTCGGAAATGTCTCCTTCACTGCGTTGCAAACTTCTGACTGAAATCATAATACCCTCTGCAAGGGTATAAATATCTGGAAGTTTTCACCCTTCTTGGATACACTATTTTGGTGATATCCCCATAGGAAAAGTGTAAGATATATCCAGGCCTTCAACCCAAATTTCGACAGATTTGACCGCTCTTTGTTGTTTTCGATTAGAGGAGAGAGCACATGTTGTCCCCAATCTCTCTTTCCCTCTCTTCCCCCACTTCCTCTTTCCCTAAAAGCAAAAACAACTATCACACAAATGGAGCTCTCTTGCCATAATCTCTCTCGCTCTCGTTGGCCCCCCTTGAGCCCCACTCGCCCCTTCTCTTACCCTCCAATGCAAGCCGGTTCACCGCGTGTTTGGCGATAAGTCAAATTAAACGGGCAAATATAGCGAAGCACTTTTTGTTTACAGCGAATGAAAGATTTAAATTGTTTTTTGTTAAATCTTTTCTATATGAAAGAGTGTATCAAATGGGGCTAAATTAGGACAGTCGGTAGCCCTCGAACTGAAGTATCTGATTCTTCAAAAATCATAAAAATCGAAGCATTTCCTGGGGAGTGACAAAAATGGTCGGTTTAAGGGTCTCCTAAAAGGGGAATTAGGATAATTTTCGGTATGCATGTAGCTTAGACCCATCCCCATCAACTGTAAAAATTTGAAGTGAAATTCTTCAATACTTTGGCTATGGCCAATTTTACAAGATTTAACGTTATACGCTCGCCTCGTGAAGAAGAAGAGCTGCCTTCAGTAGACGCGCTATAGACGTAACAACAACAAATACACAACTACAAATCATCCAAAGTTGTTGACGGCGACGATCTAGCTTTCTTTGTATTGGTCGCACGAGTTGATAATAGTTTATTTTATTGGATGGGTGAAAAGGGAAACGGGAGGTGTACCAATCGATCAATGAGTCGAAAAAAAATAGTTGCACAAGATTTTGCGATCCCACGGGAAACGGGAAAGGTCATTGGGGCTTCCTTTGAATGTAATCGTTGTGATTTGCAAAATTCAGAGCGTATAAAAGGAAACCAGCATATTTGCAAATCATTTTGTTTAGAATACTAAATTCGTTCTTTATAAATTAATTTAAAACTGTGATTAGGAAGATTTCACAAATTGAAAGTCATGGTTTCAGATAACGTTCAATTTTTAAGGTATATTTCAAAAAAGACTCTTTATGAAGGAAGAAATATTCAAAGGTCAGTTACAAGATAGTACTATGCTAAGGCCATTGGAAGTAATTTCATTAGACCAACGGAAATTTTTCATTTTGTTGCTTTAAATTTGAGTGCATAGTAACTCCCATCGATCGATGAATTAGTGGTGAAAATCCTTGCTGGCTTCCAATGGTGAAAAAGGCATGCACCCTGTGTGTGTTCGCATAACTGAAGTGCTTATAAGTTGTCCTTACATAATAATGAATACTCATTTTAAGGGCATGAGGTAATCCTTTTCCGGATTATACGCAAAACTCAAGTGGCTTGCGGTTAATTATTAATTTTAATCGTTGCCAACCGACTTAAGCCTGCCAAGGGTAAAACAGTATAGATAGGGTTGAAGGCTAAACTCACTTAATCTTTAAGTTGAAAAAAGTCGTTAAAGAAAGCCATAGATTTGTAATTTTTTAAGATCATTAACCTGCTTAAAATGAAAAAAAAAGTTTAAAGAAGTTTGTTTTTTTAAGGTAATTTAACTTTTTGACCCCAACTTTTTCCCACCGTTGTGAATTTCTTTAATAGTTTCTTCATTTGGTATTAGTTTAATAAGATTTGTACGAAAAAAATTATGCGAAGATGCTTTTAAGCAACGTAAACTTGTATTTAAACATAAAAATACATTTTCTACTTCTTTAAATTCAATTCTAATTTTACAATTTAATTTTGAAATTTCATACATGCTTTTTTTTAAATTTGTTTTTATTAGTTATTTTACACAAACTTTACACGAAATTAAAATATTTTACGTGAGTTTACAAACACATTTTCTACAAGTCAGTTTGTGCATTAGCTAAAGAGTAAGATAATTAATTTTTTTACTTTTGACATTTTCTACAGCATTTGTAATGTACGATCGTTTACAGCTAAACATGTGTTTTTATTTTACTTAGAAATAATTTACAAATTTTTATTCGAATTGGAATTCCGTTGGATCTATTACCCACATCAATACAATTTACACCAGATAGTCAACCCGATTTCCAGTGCACCGGCAGGCCATAGACACTATTATTATTTTGTCATTCTTTTGTCAATATTTCCGTTAAAAAAAAACTTTAAATTATTTGGCACCAAATAATCGACTAACTTTGCGATTTGCAATTTCGATTCAAGACTTGGTCATACATTTGCCACTCTGTGGATCAACAGTTTTGAATATTGAGGAGGAATTTCACATTTTAGATAAATTTCTCATGAGATTAATTGAGCAGTATTGCACCAATTTGCAAAGCATCAGTATTGGGATAAACGAAGCAACTGCTACAGAGTCGATAACTTTTTAGCCAACCTAAAATCCTTGAGGTCAGTAAGATTATGGATAGAGTGTGCTGCTAAAATTTTCAAGGTGTTAAAGAAAATAAAATATTTGAAAGGGTTGGAATTTCCTCGCTACGTTGGACGTGAAGGTAAGTTTAAAAAAGTCGCGATTACAAAAAAGTTGATATGTTTTACAATGTTCCAGAAAGGCAAATTTCCAACTTCGCTCACCTAGAAAGCTTATCCATTGCTATCAATCCAATTAAGACAAAAGTCGATGTTTTGGTTTGGTGCCCTGCACTAAAAAAACTACGATGTTTGAAACTTGTTGGCTTCAACGTTTGGCAATCGATTTATGGACCCGACGAAAATATCGAATTGGAGGAGCTTGTAATAAATGATTGTTGTGTCACTTCACAATGGCCAATTTTTCATCAGAAGGCTTCCTTATCGGATTGGATACGTTCACACCATCAATTTGTTTTAAAGCATGCAAAGACCCTGAAGAACCAACGTTGAGCTTCGTATTATCCGGAAATGAGTTCTTTGAAATATTAATTTGCTGCAAGAATCTGCGCTACCTCGAAATAAAAATTCTCAAAAAGCAAATTGATAAAGAAAATCTAGTCACAATGCTAAACATTTTGAAAAAGAATGGTATTACCCGGCAAAAACCTTTTGAAATAGAACTTGACCCAATTACGAATTATCTTAAAAATTTGGTGAGTTCTTTTAGCATAATCAAATTTAAGTCGCATGGATTTTCATGTAATGTTCTTTATCTTACAGCTTGTGGATATTCCCGGTTCAGAAATTATTCGTTTTAATAGTAATAAAGGACAAAGATACTAAATAGGGTTTTTGAAAATATTGATAAGCTTATTTTTCTTATGGGAATTTTACGTTAAATGAGAACGAAACGTAAATACTCTTGGAAATAGTAAAAATATTTAAAACCAGAAAAAATTTCTTTAAAATGTTTAAATTAACGCAAATTTTTATAAGAAAATAATATTTGGAAAATTGTTGTTCTCTTAGATCACCTAAAATTGTCCGAACGTACAACATTGGTTTTATAAATAATATATAATAGTATAATACTAATCCTAAAATAATTGCATAAAATTAAATCTTTAAAGATATTCCAGTCACATTATAAGATATTACAATTTCCCTAGATAGCTTAGTCCTTATATTACCGAGAATTTTGATTATGTTATGTATGTAGGGAATGAATAAGATGAAAGATTAAAGTAGAACAGATTCATTATATGAACAAAATAATAACATGATTCATTGCTTAGAATTCGACTAATATATTATTTAATTTTTATTATTGAGAGTATAGTAAACAGTTCTGAAGTACTCTCCGTACCAAACAGTTCGAACTGGGGAATTTTAAAAACTTTTGAATATATAAAAAAAAGATTTTAATATATTCGAATAAAAGTCATCTAATCTTTGGTATGTATAATACTAAAAATGTAATTTTTTTTTATTTTCCATTTTACATACCACATTTTTTTCAAAATTTTTCCCTTTCAATATACGTTGCAGCATTGCTTTTCAAAATGGAACCACACAGAAAACTAGTGGATTTACCAATGAATATTTTAATACAAATATTGGACAGTCTTGAAGAATTGGATCGGTGTCGACTAGCCCAAGCTCATTTCGTTCTTAAAAAGGCATTTATTTGTCATTCTGAAAATAAGTACGAAAAAATGTATCTCTCTAATTCTTTCTTACCCTACTTGTCAGAGATTTTACCAGTTTGTGGAGGATTAGTACAATGTATTGATAATTTAGATAACAATTTGGATGATATGATAATGTCATTAGTTGAACAACATTGCACAAACTTAAAAAGCATTTGTCTCCGAGTAAACGAAAACAATTGCGATAAGGCTAACATTTTCATCGAAAACCTAAAATCACTTAATTCAGTGGAAATCTTGATAACTTGTGTCGCCATTGAAAAAATCCTTAGTATGCTAAAAAATATAGAAAATCTTAAAAGTTTGGATTTTCTTCACTATGTTGGGCACGAAGGCAAGTATGCAAAAACATGTTTTTAAAATTATAAAGATACATTTTTTGTTTGTTCTAGGACGAGAAATTTGCAAATTGGTTCATCTGGAAAATCTGACGCTTATTGCACAAACCAAGACCACAAGAGTTGATGTTTTTGAATTGTGTTCTCCTTTGAAAAAACTTCGATCTTTGTCACTGGTTGGTTTTCGAGATTGTCAACCGAATGAAGGACCCCAAAACATCTCTTTGGAGGAGCTTAATATAGGTAGTGGTTGTTCTGTTGATGCAAAATGGACGCGTTTTCCTCGTGTGAAAAAGATAATAGCAAGGTTTTCTGGCTATACGCTGACTCCCGGTCGCGAGGAATGGATTTTAAAGCATTCAGAATCTTTAGAAAAACTGGTCCTAAGTTCCGGGATAACTAGAAAACAGTTTGCTAAAATATTAAGTTCCTGCAAAAATCTAAGCTATTTTGAAATAGAATTGTTTGGAATGATAATAGACATAACCTTTGTGATTGAAGTTCTTAACATTTTAAAAGAAAACGGATTCTCACAAACCAAACCTTTTAAAATGTACCTATACGACCAAACGAATCAGTTTAAAGATTTGGTGAGTTTCCTTAACACATGTCAATATAAAAAAAAAAAAAATTGTGAAATTTTTATTACAGTTGGTGGATATTCCAGACTCCAAAATTATCAGCTTTCCAAGTTCTAAAGAAATATGTTTCTTTTCGTCTTAAAAATTTGGAAAAAAATCTTGTGAATTTTGTAAAGCAATTTTTATTAATGGCACACAGAAAATGAAACTGTAAATTACAAAACCGTATTTGTCAACGGTCTGCAAGTATAGCATACTTTCAATAACTTAAAAATAAATCTTAAACTAAAGCATACAACAGGGAAGCACTTCGATTGGACAACAAAGTAAAAGGGTCGATCGGTTAAGTTAAATCCTCAAGGTGAGACGTCTCTGAGGCTTCAGGCGCTCTTTTTCCGCTCGATCCTTGCGCATCCGCAGGACCTCCTCACCACGAAGCTCCCGTAGCCTACCGGGCGATATATTCACTTTCAGATTGAGTTTAGATTCAATCCTCGGGGATCGGCGACTTATTACAAAACTACTGGTGTCATTCGCGAACAACTTTTGCTGTCGTAATCGCACACAGCGCTTCGGAGTTTCAGATGCCCCTTCGTTCTCAGGAACCTCGTCCTCGCCGTCTATTGTTAACACTTCCTTGAACATATCCTCGACGGCGGTGAAGTATAGCGTGGAATCGGAGGAGGTCATTGTGAACCTGATGCTGGCGAGCAACTGAGCCTAAAATTGATTGAAGCCAGTCAGGGGACGAGTTTGAAATGCATTTGCACGGACCACCAGACTTTGGGCACTTTTCAACCCTCGACGAGGTTCCTGGCTACCTGATCCTAAACAATGGTATACACAAAACTAGGAAAACAGCTGGAGAGTCGACAAATTTTAGACTGAAGTAATGAGGGGTTTCCCTGCTGGTAAACCCTCATCTTACAACCATCCAGGGTTCTTTGAACTGCCCTAACTCAAAGGTTCATTAGGGAATTTTTTAAACTTTAATGAATAGATTTTCCAGTTTCTACAATAAATTTGCAAAATAATTTTTAAGTCCAAAGTTTGGACTCCAAACAAAGCGTGTTTAAGTTGTTTTAAAAATGTAAAATACTTTTCAAGGGGAATATATATATTTATTGTTTAATTTAAAAAGAAATTGTTAAACAATACTCAAGGCTTAAACTTTACAATAAAAAATGTTTTGCATTTTTATGGTTCGAGTTTAATGAACAGTACAATGAGTTCTTTGTCACACCGGAAAAAGTAAGCTAAAAGCGTACAGTGAATCACATTTTACGCCACAATAATATTATCAACCGGCAAATACCCAACCTTTTTAAAAACTCGCAAATTGCTCATTGAGTTGAGACCCAAACTATCTATAGATAAGAAAAAAAATCCCATTACGAGCATCCGACTCGATTAGATTAAATAACGATTGGACACTTTTGGTTTTTGGTTCGTTTCGATTTAACGGAGTTATTATTAACATAGCCTAAAGTATAAATTCATGTGCTCAGATCAGTATTCCTTGTTAAAGTAGTCGCGTATGCTGCGCTTTACAATTGGCGCCATTTTAGCGACCTGATTCCGCACCTCGTCAGTGGCCTTATCCTTGTGATAGTAGACGGTGAAGTAGACAATCAATCCGATGACCACGACCATAAGAAGCGCAGAAAACACGATGCTCAAAAGCATCTTGCAGGCGCAGGAGCAGCAGCTGTAAGGATATGGAATTTGGATTAGAAAAGTTTTAACTTGGTGTAATCGAAAATATCCTAATCCTAGGAGGCCTAATTAAATTAGATTGTTTAGAAGCCAATTTCATATCAAAAAGACATTATGCATGATATTATCACAGGTGTTCTTCCGGTCAATGAATCCCATAAAAGGTTTATATCCACAATTCTGGCAATCAATGAGTCAGGAACCAACGGAAACTCACCAGCAAACCACTTTGCCGGGGCATTTGAGGCATTCACAGAGAGCGTTGCACATGGTGATGACAGTCGTGGGTTATTATATGATAAGTCGTTAGAGGTATTTTCCAGGTTCTCGATGCGTTGTTGACCAACACAAATTATCAACTGAAGGGGTATAACAGCCATCGACCGCATTTTGGGTCGTCGTCAGGTATTGAAAGCTTTAATCATATCGGGCGAGAAAAAACAATAAACTGATAACGAGTCGGCTATAATTAACACGACGCCAGTGGCAAAAGTGTGAGAGAGATATTGGAAAATAGAGCTTACACTCTGTCGCCGCCAACTAGAAGTCATTATCCATCACTGGGATCTGGTTATTTTCCCATCCTGACGTCTCAGGACGAAATTAAGAATAACGATCAACTTCACAACCAATATCAAAACACAAAAAAGTATAGCTTTACGAAAACCAAGGCACATCTTTCCGAGCAATTTGGAAATCGATTATATTACACGTCTCCGGTGAAAGTATGATTTACGGAAATACGTAGAATATATATGAAATACTATAAAACTTATTATATCTATAACTATAATTATCCATCGAAGCACATAATTTTCTACATTTTATTTTATTTTATTTACGACTATTTTCTCAAAAACAAAGAATTTGATTAAGGTGGCTAAGGTACATGAATCATAATAAACTGAAAAAATGGGACAGACAGTCTGTGACAAAGACAAATGATTTTGGCCGGGAACTGATACGGGGCATACGTTCCAGATTGATTAAAGACAAAAATCAACATTGTAGCTATAAGGGGTAGGGGTTTTTCCCACCCTTTAACTTTCTATTTTTAAATTATTACTGAGCAGGAAGTAATATAACTGTTATCATTGAAACACCATGGCAGAAACTCTTTTGGATTGCTCCTCAACTCGAAAACTAAAGATATGCTTTGAGGATTTAGTAATCTCTACCGAAAAGACCTATTAGCTGATAATAGAAAGCTGTCAACTAAGCTCCAAATTCCTAGAAGAGCGATTAAAATACTTGGAAACTAGGGCTATTGGGGAATTTTTTTTTCAATCTCATCTATATCATGGAACCCTAACATTTGACAAAATAATAACGATAAAAAAAAATTTATAAAGTTACATTAGAAGATTCTATTCTGTTTTTACTTATACTTTACAAAGAAAGAAATCGATCTCTGTTTTACTATTTCAGGCCTCGTTCTACTAAATCCTTCAGATAATTATTTATCCGGTAAATCCTTCAGCTATGGAATGGACAACTTACCAGCAAATTACTTTGCCAGGACATTTCAGGCATTCACAAAGAGCGTTGCACATGATGATCGCAGTCGTGGGTTAAACTTCTTCCGGATTTCGACGTATTCTAGCCCAACTCAGATGGATAACTGGCACATTCAGTGCCATTTTCCACATTCTGGGGCGAAAAGCTTTCATCATATTGATGGAAAAAGAGAGAAACTGATATAGATTCGGTCACAATTAACACAATCAGAAGATAAGTATTGGAAAATAAAGCTTATATTTTTTTATCAGGGGTGTTAGAGGATCGATGTTTATGGGGACGGTTGTTTTGGAAAGATAGATTTCCCTTAGAGTTTTGGAGAAAAATTGGACATTTTTCTCTAGACCAAATTATAGATTATTTTCATTTCTTATTAAAATGACTCTAAAAAATTATCTTTATAGATTTTTAAAGATTTTTTTATAATGATCTTCCGATCTTATCCCAACAATAAAATAAAACCCCCTTGTAAATTTTAATTTTTGCAAAAGATTAAAACGGTAACCGTCATAATAGATTAAACCAATTGCACCTAAAATCAAAAGCTAATCAATGATTGAACTGAAATTCATCGGGGGTTTACACTTCCATATTGGCTATTAGCAATCGTCATACGTACCAGCCAGAAAGCTGCAAAGCTCCGATACAATTTTATTGTTTTTTCAGGTAAGGAAAAACTTGGCATTTTAAATAAACACTTAAGGTAGGTTCAGTTCGCAAGAACCTTATCGATATTATTAAAGTATAGCATACGTCTAAAAATTTAATATGATTTAAAGAAAACTTAAACAGACAAAATATTTGTAAAATTTAAAATAATATTGTATTGACTTATTTTAAGCTCTAGATAAACCAAAGTTTTTATTAAACTAAACTAAACTAAAATGAGTCATGGAACATTTTCTGTTTGAATTTGGCATCAATGGCAAGCTTTTTTCGCTGGGGCCGTAGGTAAATAGAGGAAAACTCACAGCGTTGGTCCCCATTAATGCAGGTCGCCGATATTCGGGTTTTTTAACGACACCCGATGCCAACTGCTGATGTAGACAATTTGATGGACTTCTTGGAGCAGCTACAACGTAAGCAGACCTCTGGCTCTAAGCTCAGTGACAGTTCTCGTTTAAAGATGGTCATACAAGTCGGGTTGGGTTTTCTCCTGGTTGGTTTGGCTTTGCCCACAGAAGCCTGGCTGTTGTCCCAATCCGGCCTAAACGAATCCAGTTACCACGTCCGTCACTTGTCGATGCACTTCTCGCGAGTTTTTCTTAGCGTTAATGTGGAAAATAGTGATTCCCCCACTCTGATCGAAGCCCAATGGCCAGTTTCGTATTTTCCAATGCCCACTGTGGTCTTTCCTCACATCGATGTTCATGCAAAGGGAAACCACGACGATTGCTCCTTGCTGCAGCAGGCCCACTGGTCCCAGGTGGATGCACTGAGTCGACTGTGGGTCATGGACATTGGACTCCCGGGCGGCGGCAGGTGCTCGCCCCGATTGTTTGTCTTCGATCTGCTGCGTAACAATGCGGAGCTACTGAGAATCGATTGCGGACATCATATAAAGGCCAACGACACCGAATCTCTGGTGGTGCAAATGGGACCCAAGGGTCCGGGTTGCGAGCACGAACGGCACATCTACTTCATCCTGGGCAAAGTAGCGGAAATCATAGCCTACGACATCCTGGAGCAGACGTGGTCCATTCGATCCCTCGAGAGTCACAAGTACGAGAACATGAACCAGTCGTTTCCCATCAAGCCAGTGGACTTTACTTTCGGCATCCAAGGCGAACTCATCCTCGCCGATCAGGATGGAGATCTATACAGCTCGGTGGATAGACTGGAAAAGAACGAATTAGCCACCAATTCAATTAGCAACTCCATTAAACTCACCCATTTGGGCAGCCTCCTGGGCAGCAGTCGCAGCATGATCATCGATAATTTCGGCACCTTGTACTATGTAATCCCCAAATTTGGAGCTGTAGTGCGTTGTGCTAAGCTGGCCAACATTACAGCAGAGGGCAATGAAATCATCTATCTCACATCGAAGAACATCCAGCAGATATTTTTCACCTCCAACGATGCTTTATGGGTGCTAAGTGATCGGGTCTTGAATGCCAAGGACATGTGCTTCCCTAGCTTATGATATAATTTATTAAATTAACTTAAACATAATTCTTGTGTATATGTTTCGTTTATTATTCGTTTCGTCTGGCGTGGTGATGTAGTTCGTTTGGTTTGATAATAATGCTATGAATAGTTAATGGACCAAAAACAATTAGATTAATGGCTAACAGTTTGCTTATTCAGATAACCCATTAAGGCCTGCAGCCGCTTCTTGATGTTCTTCTGATCATCCAGAGTGCAGCCGAGCAGAACGCTCTCGAACTTCTTGTCGATGGGGCCCACGTCGGCCTCGGGCAGTGTGTCCATGTGTCCGGACGGATCCATCGAGCTGCTGCAGCAGGCATTTAAGTACAGCTGGCAACGTTGACGCGCTATCACGGGATCACCCATCTTGATCATGGTGTCGATCAGCGCGTTTATCTGGCTGAGCGAATCCTCCTGCGAGTTGTCGCGCACAGTGCGCACATTTAGCTCCACGGTGCCCAAGCGGGAGCTCACTCGCTGTATGTACAACATGATCTCTTCTCGTTCGGCTGTAAAAGAAAATTGATATACGGTTAGATTAGGGAACATGAAATAGGTTACTGGGTAAATTACAGTATCACATTTAATATATAATATGTTTAATATCAATTTATCTTAAAATACATTTAATTATCTTTGTAAAATGTATGTTGCCTTTTCTTTAATTCATATAATATTAATTTATCTAAAAATACTTTGCATCATCTTTATTATTGTTTATTTCAGTAATATTTTAAACGATTATCGACTGATATAAATGAAAAATGTATTTTTCCTTTTCTTTAATTCGTAAAATATGGCAATCCAAAAATCTTAAAGAATCTCGTTTGATTTTACGTGCACTTCATTAATTTTTTAGGTTTAGAATAGGACAATAACGTATTTTAAAAAGATGATGAAAAGAATCCAACATTTATTGAACAAGTATTCTAATTTGTCCAGCTATAAGACGAACTTTCCCCTACACTCAAATTTGCTTCACTAGCGATGTTTTTTCTTTAAAATACAAAACTTTTCTACTGGTAAAGAAAACTTTCTTCAAATTAATCAAAATTTATAAAATATAAGAAACTTTCTTGAAATATAGAAAAAAATCGCCAGTGAAGCAAATTTACTAAAATTCAAGGGGGAATACTTTTTTGAATGTATTATCGCCTGTATTTTATATCATTTTGAGCTATAAAGGGCTACTAACAATATGCCATTCTCACCCTCGCTCATGTTCTGCATCATTTCGTTGCTCTTGATCAGATCCATGGACATCAGTAGGTAGTCTTTCTTCTCCTGCAGGTTGAGTGCATCCTTGCGCAGCTTCTCCACACGGGCATCCAGCTGGTCCAGTATGTTGACGAATCTGCAAGTCAGCAGAGGATTAGTCTTTGGCTCATTCAAGAGATCAACTAAAGATTTACCTCTCGCTGGTGTTATATGGTCTGTCACATGTTTTATAAGTGTGGTTTGCGGTTCGGTGGTTAGGTCATGAAAAGAGACAAGCAACGTTAGACGGTTAGATCGACCGACCACTTATGGAGCTATGAAATTGTAACCAGAATAGGTCTACAAAAGAGGCGCTCGCACACACATAGCTCTTTTTGGAGTTGTGTGGGCGGCGTTCGCGGCAGATACTTTAAGCTATCACCATTATTGTTTTAGAACAAAAGAATCGAATGAAGCTGCTAGCTGGTAGTGCGAAGAAATGATAGATAAGAAACTCATAAGTTTTGTTTCGCTACGAGGTTGTGTTTTTGTTTTGGTTTCGTGTCTGATTTGGTTTTAGTTAGGATGGAATAACAACCTGTCCAGGGCTCTACTGTCGTCGACGAGTCCGTAGGAGCTGTTCCCGCCACTGCCACCACCTCCTGCGGATCCTGCCGTGGATGAGGAGGCCCTCAAATCTTGCAAGTAATCGAAATTCATGGATGACTCCGAGTGGGGATACAGATGATGATGCTGGTAGTGAATTTGGTTCTGGAGATGATTGTCGCTGGTTTGCTGCGCTGCTGGCGCATCAACTTCCATATCCTGCGGCTGATCCAGATTTGATTTGAACCTGCCGCCCTTCCGAAAATCCGGTCAAGTGTTTATAACCCAAAATGGCCAAGCTGCCTACTGTTTTTCTTTTGTTTCTTTTTTTGGAATGTCTTAAGCTTTTTGCGAGTGGGTGTCGAAGTGTTTGATGCTGTTGCTTATTTAGCTTAATTTTATTCGTTTTCTGAGGCTGCAAACAGAGAGAAAGAGGAAGCGTGAATGCGAAGAATTCAATTACCTATCTGATTGAGGACTGTGAAAAGAAGCCTCCGACCAGGAGACCTCATAGCCATCACTGTACTCGGGGGAGTCGACGTCTATATCCTCCGGATATCGGGGTATTATCTCCGGCAACTTGCTGACCGGGGGCGTGGCTGCCGGCGGGGGCGTGTCTGTCTCGCAGCGACGTCGTTTCCGAAAAATACCGCGCAAGTTCTCCAACATCTTCACACGAATTCTCTAGAAGATTCCCCTCGATTCTCGGCTGCTTTCTAGAAGAATCTCTGGTTTCTGTTTTGGATTTGCATAGATTACCTGCCGCCCGGGCTTCAAGTTCCGACTTTAGTGCGCCTCTTGCCCGATACAAATATATATATTTGATTTTCTGAGTATGGGAGTTCGAGTTCGATGACGGCAAAATTCGTGTTTTGTGAGGTTTTTCCCAGGCTCCGTTTGTTCATATCCTCAGTTTCATTTTAGAGCACCTTCGTTGTTTACTTCTAGGGCCAATCAAACATTTCGCTTTGCTTATATTTAGATAAGTATAAAAATGATTAATTTAACAATATATAGTGGGATTTGTAAGACCGTTAGAGGGTAGCCGAAAAATAACAGACGCAAAATCGATACGCGATATCGATAGCGCTGTCGATAGCGATACTCCAAGGCCAGTGTGTACACACGGGATGTGATTTCATTTTGTTATCGGCGGGTAATTTGAAAAAAGGCAGCGCAAAATACAAATCGTATATATTAATTTATTTTCTAGTATTAATAGTCTTAAATTCGGTCGAAAAAATATATTTATGAAATCATATCGCCAAAAACCAGTGTGCAAAAATAAGCAAAACAATTTTTTTTGTGTTTTTAAAGTTTTTTAAAATTTAAATCAATTGACGTTTAGTGAAACGGTTCAATTTATCAAGTAAAACCAATCATTCCAAAATACCTTAGCTACAAAGAAGTATGTACAACTTTTCAAAACAAAGTTTTCACTTTATTTGTGGCGCCAGATTCAAATCGCGCACACAGAGAGCCGTTCGTGACCACTGGCAACTTTTGGTGGAAATATCAAAGAAATAATAGAAAGGACACTGCTGAAGGCTGGCGTGTCCTTTGACACAATAGATGAAGAATTCGCAGCGCTCCATGTGGGGATACAAATGCTGTCCGTAGGCCGGACAGTGAATGAGATCACTGGAAATGGATCCACCCGGCTGAAAATTGGAATTGCCATTCGCTGGCGCCTCCGCCTGGCCACCCAGGGTGCACTGAGCTCTCTCCGGAATATCGCACTTGCCCGTCATGGCATTCCAATGCAATTGGGAACTGCACTCCTGCAATATCGCCTGTCCATAGTAGCAAATGTAAAAATGACTGCAGCTGCTGGAACTTCCGACATAGACAATTCTTTCGCTGGACTGCTGTGTCACTATGGTGGCACAATATGTGGCGGCATCCGTCACCATGTTGTTGGGATCATCATTATCATCACCGTCGAAAGGCGGAATTTCCATGGCATCTGTGCCATTTCTGCATTTCACATTTCCCGCCGCATCGCAAAGTCGGCTCTCCGAATTGAAGAGCATGGTTGGTGGACAGGAGGCCAGGACAGCGTCGCCATTCTCCACGCAGAGGTAGAACATGTGGCAATCCTCTGCATGCTCCACAAACTCACCAACCAAGTGATTGCTACAAAAGCTTCCGCCACTCTGTCGAATGGTCACCGAATTCGTAGGCTTCGATGGCCTCCAAGTTATCTGCGCCGAAGCAAGCAAACAGCTCATCATCACATAGATCCCTAAAACCATAGAATTTATTAATATTTATTTATTTTTACCAATCAATCTTACTAACCCGTATTAAGCATCATCTCTTATTCCTTCGTCAGACTCCAGTAAAGCGCAGTTTTATTCTAATTTCGTAATGCCCGGAGAACTTGACATATATGCCATGGAAACGGCGCCTCAGCCTCAGTATCAGAAAATTAACATTTTCAATTGCTTGTAGAAGGAGTTGATAACGCGGCTGGAGCAACCAAACTTTAGTATTTTGTTTTGCCAAAATATGTGATATGATATCGCCGTTTGGCACCGAGATACATCTTTAATGCTAGCTGGATTTTTTAATTTCAAAACCCGGTGAAAAGGGAGCCCAGATTAGCTCAGTTAGATTGCAGGTGACAGTTCCAAGGAAATTGCTTAGTTGATATCGCAACACATGTTGTCCTTGTAAAGAAAATTGTATCATATCGGTCAATGAGAAACATTTCCCATCGAACTGGAAGGTTGGCCTATTTCTGTCAACAATTTGAGCAAAAGTTCTGACTCAAGGTTTACATTTCGCAAAGATATGAAATTGTAGTCACGAATCACTGGAAAGTAGATAAATTTTGGGAACTATTCAAGGTCGACTACTTTTATGACAGATGGTATAGAAGTTTTAAATTAATTAAAAATAAATATAGTTCACATAAACTTAAAAATAAATAATAAAAATTAAGAAATTTGTATTCAATATATTTTTAATCCAACCCCATGTTTTTTTTAATCACTCATAAGTAAATTTAAAAAAACCTAGTTAGGTTCTATCAGCTTTTATCATATTTTCATTTGCATTTGAATTTTGTTATAGCATATATTTTTAATCCAACCCCATGTTTTTTTTGCAATATCCCATTAGAAAATTTTCGGATTTAAATTTCTTCCTCAGCAAATTTAATTATTTTCTTCAATCATCAAGGTCGAAATAAAATTATGGTAAGAAATATTATATTTCTTTTAAGTTGGGAATTAAAATTAATACATTTTTGGGACTTCTGGGATCAGATTTTTTATATTTTTAATCCAATCCTATATTTGTTTGTAATCTCCCAGAAGTAAATTTCTAAAACGTAGTTAAGTTCTATCGGTTTTTATTATATTTTCATTTGCATTTGAATTTTGTTATAGCATTTTGCCTGACTTAGAGCCACGCAGGATCGCTTCTCGTAATCCCATCCGTAGAAGAACGGGCACTGTTGCACCATCAAGTAACCAGAACGACATTGGTAAAAGTAGTTGCAATTGTCGGAATGCGGATAAACATCGATTACATGTCGTTTGCACTGCTCTCGAGGATTGTACGTCATTGCCTGTAGGGAATATTTCAATTATGAGGGGTTTTAACAGCAACTATGATTAACCCACCAAACATCTGACATTTTCCGGATGATCACATTTTCCTGTCCGCGAATTGAAATGCAAACTGGCGGCACAGCTGAGGGGCAGAGCTTCGCCACGATAGCAAATGTAATAATCCGAGCAGGAGTTTTGATTTGGCAGCAAGGCGATGCGGCTTTGATTATCCATTTGTGGGCACACGTTGGTCACAATAACCTCTATGCCGGGAGATATGGGAGTAGGATTGGTACTCCCGTTTTGATTGACTGACGGGCGGAGGGTAACAATCACCGATGGACGCGCTGTGGTATTCACTGCAATCGTTGTGGGCTCCTCAACCTCAGATGGTTCCGAACTACTAATCTCCGTTGAGCTATCCGTCTGAACCGCCAATCCCGTGCGGCAATCAATATCGCCCATGGGCTCACACATTTCCATATCGGGACTGAAGTATTCGCCCTCCTCGCATTCACCATCGTATGACTCATCGCCGTTGCAGAAAATATAGTGTGCGCAACTCTTGGGTGAGTTAACAAACGACAAGCTATTGCCGTCATTACACTCAGCGAAAACATCCGCCAGGCAGGGTCCCAGCAAAAGTAGCGATACCAAGATGGTTGCAAAGACTCGATACATCTTCTCTGCTTGATTTCGAAAAGTAAACTGATCAAACTCTCGCATTTTCCCCAGCCACCTCAACTCTAAGATCCTCTATCAGAAACTAATTTGCCTAAGAACACGGTTTTGATAATAGCTTTATTACACAGACTCACAGATGAATCTTACGAATGTAAAACCGATGAACGATTGGGTTTTGTGTAGATACACTGTCCTTGCGCAGCGTCGAAATGAAAATTCTGTGGGCATTGCTGGAGGAGAAGATAACCGGAGATACACTGATAGTAGTAATTGCTATTCGCCGGATAGGGATAGACTCCATTTCTTCCACTCGTCTTGCAGATCACGCGGATATCGTTGCTTGGAATCGGAGTGGTACTAGAAGTTGGTGCAATCGATGGGGTTTTAGTTGTAGAGGTTGAGTTTTCCGGTGGAGGGGGTTCTTCTTCGGTAGTTGTAAATGCGGGTCTAGGGGTGGTAATTGGTGGTGCAGGTGCCTTGGTGGTCACTTCTTGGTTATAACACTCGACGGCCTCGCGACAATCGCCATTGCAGTAATACGAATCATCACCATCGCAGTGGACAAACTCGCTGCACTCCTGATTTTCGTTAGTCACCTTGTTGATAATCACACCTTTGCATTCCTCAAGGAAAACCGACTGGTGGCCAGGCAAAAGGCAGGCCAAGACTATCAAAAATTGCCACATATCTGGAAATAATAGGCCTTCAACTAACTCATCGCGCAGATCAGAGCCTTCTTTATAGGTGGGAAATACGGTTCGTTTAGCTTGTTCAGAGATAAGACGGTAAATTCATTTTATTTTCTAGCTATAATGATTTTATTTTTGACACGACAAGAGGCTTAATTAATTTTACTTCAGCGTACAATCGTTGGAGTTTCTTATGCGACCACCGCAAGCTCCAGTTTGAGAATCGAAGGCATAGCCGATAGGACATTGCTCCACCAGCAGAAAGCCATCGACGCAGTAGTAGAAATAGTTGCAGTTCTGTGGGTAACTAAATCTTTTGGTTACCCCCTGACGACACTGACGTCGAATGTCGGAGGGTGAGACGGTTGACGAGGGTGCTGTTGTTGTAACAACTGGAGTTGTTCTGATGGGCGAGGCAGTGGAATTATTCACTGGTAAATCCATATCGGCACAGGTGAAGTTGGCACTACAGGTCCTGTTGTCCGTGCAAAACATCGAATCCTGGGCGGAGCAATTGATGAAGGAGTAGCTGCAATTGACTCGCGTGTTGTTAATGAAGCCATTCTGACCACTGCACTCGGGAATGTTTAGACCGTTAATTCCCCAGACAACGAGAATAATGCCGTAGGCGATCAATAGAAGTTCTTGGCGCAAAGATTGCTGCATTCTCGATCTCTTTGTGGAGTTCGCAGCGATGTGCTAAGCTTTTTATAGCCGCTCAGCCCGAGGCAATCGAAATCAAGGTCTTTCTTTCCTAATAAGTTATATTTAATTAAACGTCTCATGTTGCCACAATCTTGTAACTTGTCAATAAATAGAGCTCTTATCGGCTAAGGGTAGGTAGACAACTCCACCCAGATATAATGAGTGATTTTCGGGAGGTGGGAGTTTCCTACACTCGTCGGGAGTTTCCGTAGCATTTCGCCACACTTATCTGCACACAACTCCGGCGCTCGATGTCCCAGCCGTAATAGAAGGGGCACTGCTGGAGCGTGAGGAAGCCCTTGATGCAGTAGTAGAAGTAGTTGCAGTTTTCCGGATGTGGAAAGAACTCGGTCATGTGAGGCAGGCATTTGTGCGATCGCGGATCTTCCAGCTGAAAAAGTATTTAGAGTTTAGAGCTTTGAAATCTTCGATTCGATTGAAACCAGGGTTCGGAAAATAACACACACTGTAAAAAACATGTGTTATTAACATGTTAAATGTCACAGTTTTAAGTTCAAAAAAGTTATTGACTTGTGTGTTAAAAATTGTAGCCTACATATGTTAGAAACATAAATAACACACACAGTTCATTTGTGTTATTTACACGACTTGTTTTTTACACAACGTGTTTTTCACACAGTGAGTTTTTGACACAATGAGTTTTTGACACAATGAGTTTTTCAATTACCCTTCGACTCGTTAATGTTATTAAAATGTAATTTTCATTTGTGCTCAAAACACAGTGGGTAAAAAACACTTCGTGTTAATAACACATTGTGTAAAAAACACATGTTAAAAATTTTGCTTACACTGTAAAATACAATTTTTCATGTTCCTAACATGTGTGTCAATAACCGAACCCTGGTTAAAAACCTACCGAACACTGGACCTTATCCGGGTAATCGCACTGTCCGGTGAGCGAATTGAAGTACAGCTCATTGGTGCAGTGCATTTCCATGGCATGTCCATGATAGCACAGATAGTAATTCGTGCACGATTCATTGCTGGCCATTAAGATAACCTGACTGGGATCATCGCTAATCGGGCATTTGGGCAGCACCACGGGAGCAATATTTAGGATATCCACTTCGGTTGGCGGAGGATCGGTTGGCCTCGGTGTGGCTGGTATTACCTCCTCCTCTTCCTCGACTTCCGGTTCCGGTTCCGCAGGTTCGGCAGGTTCATCGACTTCGTCCAGAAAGCATTGTACATTGGCCGCCACATCGCATGCTCCCGTCTCGGAATCGAAGTATTCACCCTCATCGCACTCGCCCTTCAGGGAATCCTCACCCTGGCAATACACATAGGATCGACAGCTCTCCCAACTTTGGACAAACGACTCGTCATCGGCCCCCTCGCATTCGTCGAAGTGATCGGCGTTTATTTGGCAACTCCAGAACAGCAGCAGCCCCAGGCACAGGTATACCGAAAATCTGGACATTCTATTGGCTTCGTCTTTGGTTCTTCTGAATCTACTGAAAGAAGTCGACGGCTTCCCCATTATATTTATGGACCTGTTGCGATGAGTTTCCCCCCCCCCCCCCCCCCCCCAGAAATACCTGCCGACACGCATTTCTTTTTAGTCTAATTGAATATCATTTTATCGAGAAGGCCTTCGAGATAACTCTAGACGAGGTTCATTGTATTACAAAATATTCTGGTCTCCGTGAATCACCGCAGCATACAGCTTCCAACTACCTTTCATTATGTCATCACCTGCTTGCAGAATCGACATTACAGCGGTCGATGGTTCCACTTATTTCGCTGAATATGTTTACACAAGCCGAAAAACTTAAAAATTAATATTCAATATGCTCGCACATACCTTTGTACATACCTACCGACATACCGACGAAAAAAGCGTCAAAAGCGTGAAAGAGACAACGCAACAGAAATCATTGACCTCAACAAACGCCGCATTGGCCGTATTTTGTTTATGGATAGCTAAAAACCAAGACGTCAAGCTGAAAAATACTTTGGATAAACGAACGCGACTGGAAGTTACCCTGTCGCCAAAAACGTTTCATTAGCGTTCATTTGAAATTCAGAACATTCTGGCTTTATCGGCCAAAATGCAGATACGAAATTATCTCTAAGCATGCTCCAGTTCGCTTTAAGTACCCCGACTTTATACAGAACAGGGTTCCTGGTAAACTATCTTAAAATTGCAGTTTTCTCGCATAAATATATCGTATGTTCCTTTAGGCATAAAAGACACGTACTTTATTTTCCACTTTATTTTAAAAACTGTAAAAAATAAATTGAACTTCCATAAATCGAAAAACTAACTGTTATTAATATAAATACATTAATTAGAATTGTGGAGCCTTAACTGTACTTAAACTGTATTTATCCTCCCTATTGCCTTTAAAATTTGTTAAAACTAAACAATAAATATTATTAAAAATATAATGATAACAGTTTTTAGTTTTAACTGCATCTGAGCTTTACTCTATAGATTAAACCGTCATTAAAATATTTTAATTTTTCCGTTAGCCTTAATAGTATTAAAATTTACATCTATAGGCCTTCCTCGATAGTACAATGATTTGTATTTAGTGGCTGAAGAGTACCCAATCTTCGAACTCGCATTTCTCTCCGCCCCTCCACCCTTTGTTATGATATAAATCACACGAACCTGCGATTTGCCTCAGGTATATTTCTTCTTCGGTATTCCTTTCCATTATTTGCACCATCATGGCGGACGGACACCATCGAGTGGATCGATCGGACGGTAGAATTTGCACAAAATCTAATTTATTGTCAAGCATTTCCAATGACGATAAGACAGAAATAAGCGCTGCCGGTCGTCTATGCTGGCCAACTTTATCGTGCACCTGTAAGAGGGGAAAAATTAAAAATATAAATATAAATAAAATCAACAGGGGCAGGTAGTGAGCTGAAGTTCTTTATGAAATTGTTTAAACAAGTGCAGACGCAACCAATCTTTTGTTGTTGTACTCGTACTTTATTATAGCCCATTTCTTATGGGCGATATTTGCTTTAAATGCAATTGACAGATGGACAGAACGGATGACGGGAAACATCGATCGAGCTGGAACAAAAGAGCGCTCAATGCGCTGACGATATGTGGATTCAGTTGTAAAGACAACGACGGCAAAATGTCTGCTGCGTTGCCTATGTTTACACGACAAAATATACATTATACACCCCCCGATCGTCTCCGATCGCCGAGTTGTGTATTTAATTTACAATCCACATGTACATTTATTTACAATCGTGTGTTAATATCATTCGCCACCGTTTAAAGATACTTTTTCATGGGGCCAGAACAAGTGGCTGGAAATATGACGACGACGATGACACGATCGTTCCCAAAATGTCCTGAGGGAATGATCAACAATGAGATCATTTATTATTTTTAGACAAAATGAAATGCGTATCGCATCTCTAAAAGGCAGGTACGATATAGGCAACTGCGTGCGATCTCAACTCTGTTTTTTTGACAAAGTGATAATGATGAAACTAGGTCAGAATGTATTGTTCGGCTTATTTTGCTGTCGCTTTCAGCCAGAATATTTCCTCAATAGCACAAAGCAAACTGGAAGCTGACTAAGTGAGGAATGTCTAAGGCAATTAACAACTCCTGAAAGAGATCAATGTCCTGCTAAACACTTTGCTTTGTACCCACCGTTTATTGAGATACCCAAACACGAGCACATATTTTTAGATGGCATGGCATATGTTTTTATGCATTTTCTTAGTACTTTTCCGAGGAACACACAAAAGCCACAGGCACAGCTGCTTTTTCATGTATGTCGCTAATAATAGCATATCATTAAACAAGAGAATTTTGTTTAATGTGCAGAATAAACGAAACTTATCAACTTGAACGCGAAATAAAATTCAAAGTTTATGTTTTTCTGATTGTGTCGGGGATTTGGCATGGCTGCATAAATATCTTTTTCAGCATTGGTTCCAAGAATCCAAACCAGAATTTATGCTGAAAATAATTAGCGATAAGAAAACATTGTGACCCGCTGGGAATGGAAAGAGACCCTAATAGCTGATAGGGAGTGACTCATATTACCAACGTGATAAGCAGTCCTTTGTGTCCTGCAAGGGAAATCCTTATCTGCAGAGTATCCACAGAAAAACTTATCTCTAAAAAGAAACTAGAATTCTAGGTTGAGAAACATAGTGCGTTCAACTTTAAGCATAAATCATTTAAAACTTTGTAATTTCAAAAACTCGGTAGAAAATATTTATTGTGTTTGTGTTCGTTGTGGGCGAATCTAAAATGATAACAGGTATCCGCAATAACAAAAATTCATTCATACGGGGAAGTTATTAAATTATCAAGCCCAAAGGCATGACAGCGGAGGAATCTAATCAGAAGCTTCTGGCATAACGCTAAATTATATTCTAAAAGAAATCTCAAGTGCAGATTAAAATATTACTGCAGATAAACAGGAAGGGGTAAAGCTGACTAACAGACACCTACATCGTACATACAACGTCCGTCTTTCATCTCCCAACAGCAACTGAATTTGTATCTTTATTTTTCCAGTGAACACTCCGCCTAACTCACACCCATATATCCACAACCTTCTTTTTTTTTTATGTGATGTGATTGTGATTCACAAATCAAATAAAATACATATAATATTAAAAGAGAAAAAGGAAAATATACGAATAAGCGTCGTCGGTGGCGAAAAATATTTGTGCCAGCCATAAGATACAATATATCTCTTTCTCTATATATACTATATAACTGTAAAAACCACTTGAAGCGTCGCCAGCAGAGTGCGATCGGATTTGTCAAGAGAAGCCAGAAGAGAGGCGTAGCCCCGTAGATCTCGGGCTAAGAGAATCCGGCGGGTATTGTATTTTCTGCCTCGCAAATTAGGGGCGGTGTTGGGGTACGAAAAATATTGGGAATGGCCCGGCTCGGCTCGGCTTTGCCCGCCAGAGAAGCAGACTGCGGCAGCGAGCTATGCGGGTTCAAATGCGGCCAGCATGACGAATTATTACACACAGTCTCGCGACTGGCAAATGAAATTTAATGTGCACCGCAAGAAAAAGAGTCTGCATGTGTGAAAGTTGCGAATAATTAGTGGAACAATAAAAACGGAAGTAACAGCCACTATTAGTTTGATAACTAGATTTTTAATATTACTTTGACATTTTAAATCGAGTTCAATTCTAAATTTATTTGCATACAAGGCTAGAGCGAGGTAAGTGTGATAGAAAACGACCGGTTTCAAATTGATTTAACTGATTAAAATATTTAACAAATTTTTTTAATCATCCTATTTATGTTCTGGTAATAAATAAAAGCATAAATTTATTTATAAATATATAAAAAATAAAAAATACAATTTTAAACACATTTATTACAAGATTATTTAAAGATTAGCAACAAGTAGCACACTACCTACAAAAGTCCGAGTTCAAATACCTCCCGTAAAAAAATAATTTTTTAATTGTTAATGCCAATTTTAAATGCCTTTCTTTATTAGAAAATGTTTTTTTTCAATGTAAAATACAAAGCACTCACACATTTAGTCGATTCATGTGGCTGTTTATACACTCACAATGCACATTGATGATGTTGTTGATGGGATTGTGATTCAAGTGTGCACGAGTATATACATAAAATATTGAAACAAGAAGGGAAAGGCTACCCTTGCAAATTTACCATAAAGCGCTTAAATTGACACCGACAGTCAATTGATGTGGAGCCATGAAATCGATCAAGCTGTAGGTACAAGATCATCTTAACCTTTTCCCAATTAGAAAGTGTAACGAAATTTTTGGGAATGCGAACAAGCCGATCTTCGAACAAATTTCTATTTTCCATAATTCGGAGAAATTCTCAATGACCAAAATGTTTGGAAAAATCAATGTACCCCAAAGCCTAAAAATAAAGGGCACCCAATAATCCGATCCCTCTCAGTGGCGTCTCAGCTATCGGAGCTCATTGATCTGGGAGTCTCAGTGGCGGGAGCTTGTCTATGGGGATTTTCAATGCGATAATCAAGCGAACGGGGCGAACTATGTAAGCCATTGGGGATATTGGGGATTTTCAAATTTTTAAATACAATACAATAAAATCACGGCAACAAATAAGAAATTAGTGGCCGAGAGCCGAGTGCCGTGTGTGTATATTTTCTGTGGGATACATGACATGCACGGAGCTATGCCTCTCCATATGTATTACACAAGCGTTTTTGTGAAAACATCGCCGTTGTCATCGTCGTCTGCGCTGTATCTGTATCTGTTGCCCGGGCAGCTTTAAACCGGATCTTTGGTTTGAAAGTACATTCACTTTGCGCCGTCGACGCTGACGCAGCGTTGCAGCAGCAGCAGCCCCAGCAACCCCAGCAGCCAAAGTGGCAGAAGTCCAGGCCGGGCCCCAAAGATCCATATCCATATCCATGCCCCAAGACCATAGACCATAGACTCCAAGCCAAACTCCTAACTACGGCAAACAGCCTTCAAATGACTGAGCAAAACGACTTGGCTTGGCTCTCCTCTCGGTTTGGTCTGCACATGTGCATAGTTCAAATAACTTGGTCAAGTTGACAAGATCAACGGAGCGAGTGTTACCAAGCGGCAGCGGCAGCTAAGTCGGGTCTGGTTGCAGAGCGGGGAACCCCTCTGCAGTCGCAGTTCCCCCCTCCTTTTTTCCAAATCAAATACTCGTACCAACAAAAAATCTATAATAAAAAACAGGTTAACAAATGTTGCCGCAACGCTGACGTCGACGCAGCTCGGAGCGTCGGAAGAAACTTGTTTTCCTTTCCTATGCGGCTCCGGGTCTCGAATCTCAAATCTCAGGCCTCTCGGGTCCCCGGTCTCCGGACTCAAAGACGTCGTCAAAGCCGGCTTACGACAATCAACTTACATTCACTTCTCAAAGCCCCGAAGAGCGTGAAAGTTTCACTAAGAGCACGGTTTTCGGGAGAGAGTCGGACCCCATGGAAGTCGAAGCCGGCTACCCGCATGTTACACAGTATCAGGGGTAGATCTGTGGTAGCAAGAACTGTGGGAATACTTAAAAAGTAAGGAGTAGATACAACAACCCCAAAACATGTTTAGTAATATCGGGAACGAATGACTTCAATTAATAAACTATGTGATTAGATGGCCTTGGGTGTGTGGTAATGAGACCCTAATAACTTCAAATAAGAGATGGGCTATAACATTAGGTATATGATTAAATGACCGAGTTCAACAACTTAAAATATTTTAACTACACATGCTTCACTGCACTACACATGCTAACGGACTAAAAATATAATAATCCTACGGAATTCATTATTGCTGATTAAACCAAGTAATAATAATTCCAAAGCTTATTCTACAAAAAATGTTTTTTATGAAGGTGCAATTGTAAAACCTTTTGCTAGTATCTAGTGGATTCTATCTATTTAACCCTATTTGAAAAAAAAAAAAAAAAAAAAAAAAAAAAATAAAAAAAAAAAAATAAAATAAAAAATAATAAATAAAAAAATAAATAAAAAATACATTTTGTTATAAAAATGTTTCCATTTAGTCATCTTCAAGATACATTTCCAATCCAGAGGAAGTATCACCTGTTCGAGCTTTACCATCTGGAATTCTGAGTTGCCGGCAATTTAAACGCGAGAGGAGAGAGTAACAGAGATAGGCAGAAAGGGAGGGCTATAGGCGAACGAAAGAGATGGAGAGTCGCAGAGAGAAAGAGAGAGACGGCGGGCAGCGACGTCGGCAGAGGGCTGACGTTTCGATTCGTTCGTTCGCATTCACAAGAATTTCACCGACATTTAGTTTAGTACCGTTTTTGGCTGCAGTCGCACTACGGACAGTTTATTCTAATTGTGTGCTACCATCCCATATACATCCAAACATACAAATATTATTGCTAAAGTTAACGATATTAACTACACATATTAAATGCTATTATACACGGGCCGAGCAAAGCCATTTTAAAAGCGGTTTACTGCCCCATCCACACACAAAACACATCAAAATTTCAATTATATCAATTGAAATCGTAATCAAGTCCAAAACACACAGCGAAAAAAATCAAATAAACTAAATTATATGGTTATCATCGTTGAAATCTAAATATATAATAACTATTTTCTATGAAAATCGAGTGTTTCGTTTCCGAATCGGGAAAAAGTTAATAATTCAATTAATGTTAACGCCAAATATAATCCGACAAGAAAAAGCGCATGCAACAAGTTAAATCCAGCCGACAGTTGTAAACCAAGTTAGATCCGTACACAGATACGCCCCAAATACCACTACCAACACGAATGAATGCCCGGTAAACGCATACAATCGCAAAAATCACACACACACACGCAGACTATAACAATGTCAAGTGAAAACATTCTCTGGAAGCAACAGGTTTCCCCCTAATAAGTGTTATAAAGAAGCAACCAACAGTCATCACCCAGAACTGTTCGTTTTGAAAAATAAAAAAAAAAGAGAAAGAGAGGTAGAAAGAGAGCACGAGGAATAAAGAAGATAGAGTATAAAGAAAGAGAAAGAGCGGAGAAAGAGCCACCTTTTCAGTCAGTAAAATTGTATGAAAATAATAGAATAAACTAAAAGAAGACAGTTTTTAAGTGGGTTAAAATAGAAAAAAAATCAACAACAAATTAGTGTGACTGCAACCAAGTGGAACCGAATCTAACCAAAACCAAATCAAAACCATCCCCGAACCGCAAGATCAACTAAAAGAGTTCTTAGAGCGCATCTGAAAGCGCTAACCTCAAAGAACCATGGAATTCTACGATGGCGACCTCAAAGATATATGGGACTCCGACTTAGATCCGGTAAGTGTTCAAATTACCGCTCGAAAGCAAAAAGGCGAATAGCAACTTGTACTTTATATCAGGCAGAACCATTGATACTTGAGAGCTTTTATTACAGCAGGTATGCTTGATATGGGCTATATGTGAAAGTTAAAGCCGACAACTTGAACGAAACGATAAGAAAATGTTCGAGATATAGGTAGCTCTTATAGGTTATAAGTTATAACACACCGAAAATATATGTAGCTATTTCCCAACTAAGGCTAGGCCATTCGACTAAACTTGGTGAACTCCTCGAACTCCTTGAACTCCGATCTCTGGCCAGAGACATCTTCAACACACGATTATTAAGTCATTTCGGTATACATTTTACACATGTAAGAGTCGTACTTCCACGAAACGAAATTGCATTTAAAAATCCAAAGAAAAACATTTTAATGACCCACATTAAGCTTATCAGTTGGTTGGAAAAACGTGAACTTATTCATGAGCTGAATTCTAAGTATGATGATCGATTTGAAGGGGAAAAAAGAAACAAATTAAGGGTAAAGGGTCCCACGGAATTTAGCTAGTTTTCTTTTCTTTCTCTGCATATTAAGTGGTTCGCATTTATATGTATGCGATCACCTGAGAGAACGCCGATCACCACCAAAACTGGCCTACGATCAAACCTGTCCCAAGCAACCTCATAAAAATGTCCGCTCACCAAATCACCAAAAACTCCAAAAAAGAAAAAAAAAACCGTATAGTGAAAAAGAAACCAAAATCTAATCGAATTGCCCGGACATCAGACACCCGTAATATACAACACACCCAGAATCACAGTTTTGCTTTCATGTTTGTGGAGGACGTTCTCGGAGTGCCGAGCCCAAAGGCATTACCCAACCGAAAAAAACTTTGCCAAATAGATATGATACGGCTGAAACGAACAAACCCTATCCTATGGTGCCGAAAAGAAAAGGCAGTTCGGTTCTCAAGGCCTTTATCTTGGCAGCTACGTTCCCGCTGTGAGAGAAAATACAATTTTTAGTGACTTTTTGTGTTCGAATATATCAATTTACATGGTTTTTGATAAGAGACAGCGACTATATCACGCTGCCAGGAAACATTTCTGTTCATAACTTAGAAGTTTCGCTGTCCTACAAAGTTATTTTGTGTTTAGCGATAATGATAATTGGAGTTTTCCAAGAAATTAAAAGAAATTTATCATTAGCGAACGATTTCTGTTTTGTTTTGGTTGTTTTTTGTACTCCAAGTTATTTTTCTCTATCACACCCCACCAACTCGAGCAATCGTGAAATGTTTCAATATAATGAAATGAGTGTGTGCCGGGCTGAGCTTCATTTGCGGAGTACTCATAGATGTAGATGCCGTCGTCTACTGCTTATCGCTGCGGAAACAGTAATGAATACATGTCGTCCGCCCGTCCATCCAGCTCCAGTCCGTCCGTTTCACTTGTTCTTGCTGCTTTACACAGAGAAAAAGCAGATCTAAATAGAATCAAAAAGGTATCTTAGTTATTAAGTTTGTAGGAAGGGTCCGAGTTCGATCCCCTTTTGATATGTGAATAATTTATAATCCAGATGCATTCAAGATTTGATAAGGAATGCTATTTTGATGGCCTAGAGTATGCGTCTCCGAAAACAAAGGTCCGGGTTCAAGTCCTATGAATTTTGATGTTTTTTTCTTGCCGTGTAGAGGAAGCTCTGCTGGGCGAGCACAAAAGAAAAGAATCTATTACGGAGGAGGACACATGTGGAGTTGATAAGAGGCCCGCTATCAGCTGGTCTAAATGCAAAGTAATGACTTTTTTTTTCGCCTGCCGCTGCTTCTGCTGTTGCTGCACTTTGCAGCTAGTCAAATAGAGTATGGCTCGTCAGTGTCATTACTATTAGGAGATAATAATGCGCGCCGGCGACTACTCGACTTGTAGACAATGTAGACGGAGGGACAGAGGGACAGCCCAATGCCCGGGAAAATGCGCGTGCAGTTTTTATAGGTTTTGTTGTGTTGCGTTTTTTCCCGCCGTAAGCGGTACAATGTACCCGTACCCGGGGCGTGCGCTCAATTACCTCATAAGTATCTCAAATGCCCATGTGTGCCCATAACAAGAAATTATCGGTTTCTGCGGCAAGTCGCCCTGCTAATACCCTCCGACGATCAAGATCAGGTCAAGATATCATCCAGGGCTAGATAACGAAATTCCCTTGAAAGATCTTAGCCTTTTGTTTTGTTAGCTCAACCCTATCAGTTTCCTATTTTGGCATTATTTTAATAATATAAACTATCATTCTAAAGTCTCTTCGGGCATATCAACAATCTTATCTCAAAGTATTTTGTAACCAAAAAATAAAGCAAAAAAAAAACTTGCGCCCAGATAAGGCCTGAAATGCCCAATTTTGATTAGCTTAGCGCACCATTTTCCACTTAAATGGGTGACAAAAATAAAAAATAAATAATAATTATGATGCCATGGGATTTTTTTGTTTGAACCAAAACAAAAAACTAAAAATAATGACTTGACTTGGCGTGCCGATAATCAATTTTTATTAAATTGGGAAGGCGCTTTCATAAGGGTATGAAGTTGGAAAGTCCCAATAGGGGTTAGCAGGTCTTCAGAGAGCTGCGATAATGTCACGTGCTCCGCATTGCCGAGATTCCGATCATCGCTATCAAGAAATCCCCTGCCTTTTCATTCAGAGATCTCGGAGTGGTTCCCCGCTCTATCAGTTGAGAGCAACGAAGAGTTGACACAGCAAAATCTTTAATAAATAAATATAAAGTAAACTTACGTGTACATTGGCGATCGGGGGAATTCTGTGAAAATCCATAGCCGGGGAAAAACAAACAAACAACAATATTGATCAGTAATCATCGGGTCATATATTTTACCAAGAATACACTTTGTGAAGAAAACAATTTCCAGTGCAAATATAAATATGAAAGTTTAAACTTAACGACTTTCGATTCTGGTCCAGCCTTGATAAGAAAATACATAATAAAATTGTTTCTGTTGAAAGCTAAAATTACTGCTGAAATTTTCACATTTCGTTGATAAGGAGCACATGGAAACAGAATGCCTAATTAAGCGGATTTAGAACTGAGCTTATCTTCTGAATAGCTAAGTAGATTTCGAATGCTTATATAGTGAAATATATAAAAGGGTTGGGTGTGGAAAGAAAGCGAAATCCGGGGCTACGACCAAACTTCAAAACAAAGCTAGGCTTTCAGCCAAATGTCACCAAGATCGTCGTTTCGATCTTACCTCGGAGAAGAAACTCTTTAGTCGAAATATACCAGTGAACTGCCGGAAGAGATTACCTTGGGCCAAGGAAAAAACCAAAAAAAAACAAACTGCATTTGCCTTCACAGAAGAATGCTGACCAAAGTCAAAACCCCGGCGACTTTCCTAAATTATTTTATTGGCCAGAACGGCGAGAGGTTGAGAGTTAAAGACCAAAGAAGGGGAAAACTGCAGCATTAACAAGAAGTCAAAAAGTCAGCAACTTTTCTTCGCTTCCATTGAGATACAAGCAAAGAAAAGAAAAAATTTGTATATTTCTGACATTTATAGAGCTCTTTGTTCTTTTGTGGGTTAACTTTCGCTTATATAAGCAGAATATGGAGACGGGCCAAACGGAGGGGGGCGTGCATAATGGTATTAGCAATTTCTTTTCGGCCAATTCGATACCCTCTATGGTCCATACAGCCCGTTTGCCTCGATGAATGCAAATGTGCATTTCGTTGAGGTTAGGCCGAGATTTTCTAACGGCCAAATGCAAGGCCCGCTACTTGAAATGCACACGAGAATACAACTTACTATCCCAACAAGAAGCGGAAAACAGAAAAACGTGCTTGACAACAGACTTCGATTCGACTTGCGAGACTTGGAGCTAAAAGTCTTGACTCGAAACTCTCGAGAGTCTCGAGAGCATATTTGAATAACTAGTTCGAGCTGTGCACGATACTTTCAATATGGTCTATCAACGTCTATATATCTATTATACCCGTACGATTTCGGTATTGGTGTATCGTGTGTATTGCTTAACTTTGACATTTCCAATGAGCCAAGTCAAAGCGTTGCAATCTGCAAAACAGGTTAAAGCACAAAGCGAATGCAAAGAAACCCAGCGACTATTGCAAATTTAGCTCGCTCCAGCGACACAATTTCTATGCCAAAAGTCCAAACATATGGCGAGGTAGCAGCAAAAGCAAAGAAAAAGGCAAAAAAGCGCGCATAATTAAATTTGTGCCCCCACATAGTATTGGTTTACATGTGCGCCAGTCTCGCTGGCTCCTCTCTCTCTATATATATATTTTCCCATTCATGTCGGCCATTCATGCGGATTTACACGCGCTGCGCGTTGCAGGATGCGCAGCTATATAGTGTCCACGCGGAAAACCCTCTCTCTTTTGGCTTACTCTTTTTTGGCCCGATTGCTAGTAGCTCTCTTAGCCAAAAGAGTGGGCGGCCTTTGGGCCATTTGGCCAGCTGTTCGCGTTTTGTTTTTGACGTCAATGTCAGGACGTCGGAGGAGTTGTTGTGGCCAGAGCCCCGAAGAGTGTGAATTATTCATGGAACCGCTCGGAATCTACAATATGTTACAGCCTCCTTTTCATCCACAAGGGGGGAGGTTTTGGGCGTGGGCGTAGCAACATATTGCCAGTGCTAATGAAGTGTTATACGATAAGTGTAACAGCAGGCAACAAGCAAAAGTAGGAAGCAACAGTTGGAGGCTTTTCCGGAGGCGGAGAAACAACGCGAAAGGAAGTGGCCTTTTAGTCAAAGGGATGGGGTTTCGAAAGGACCACCCACTGATAAAACACGTTATTGGTCATATACGATCTGATAAACCCTTTCAGACCTCAAGGATTAAAAGCAATGGGAAGGGGTTTGATTTGATGACTTTCGACTTTCGACCCTAAGTCTTTAATATTTAATATCTCCGAATTTATTTCTATATCATTTATAGATTTAAAGAACATTGTGTTACTTCCTCTTCTTATAATCTGCATTCCTTTTTGAGGATGTTAATAGAGAGTTTTTGAAAAAACCACCCCTTACTATGTAATACCATAATTTTGAAGGCCATATGGAGCTTCGAGTAACTTTGTAAAAGTTAAGGGAGTGTTAGGACCTCCTTTTTTCAAGAAGATATATATTATAAGCAATGAGAAATAGTTAATCATTTTTAGAATTTATTATTATTTTATTCTCTTGTAGTTTTTTTTATAATTTTTCAAAAGTAAAATAAAATAAAGATAACCCCGAAAATATCCTCTAATCAGATTCCTCGGAAGCCCAAATCTTCGATCAATACATCAAAATCCATTAGAGAGTCATAAGTTAAGGCCTAGAATTCCGTAATTACCCGCTGACAGCGAATTTTTCAAGCATTATCTTTCCGAGAAACCTTGAAAGTGAATTCATTATGGGTTCTCCAATAAGGTCGCCCAGCTCTCTGACTCATCCGCGCATTGCCAAATTGGTTATGTCTGCTTTGCATATATGCAGATGTGCGTTTTTCGCTTTTCGGCCGCTCTTCAGCGATTTTGTGAAAGGCATTAGACGGTCTGCGTCAAAACTTGAGACCTCACGGATCTCAGTTGAGCACCCACTGCTACTATCTCAACACCCAGGCCGAACCGCAAAAAGATACGATCTCTGGCGGATTAGGATAACTGAAGACTGAAGATTGTGGGGGCTTTACGATGGGGGAGTCTTTCTCTCCCTGGGCACCACCTTTTCGCATTTTTCCTTGATTATTTTCATTTTTATTTTCTGGTTACTTTCACAATGATTTCCGTTTGGCAAATCGCTGGTGAGTGTACGTCAGACGTGCTGCTTACGTACTTTCCTCGCACAAAAAGGCGCACAAACATATGTTGGCGATAAGCTAAGCCCGCATTTGACTTCCACCCACCCGTTCTCGTCTTTCTCCAGCTATTTTTATACATATTAGGTTATATTTATACCGAACGTACTACGGCCAATACGTCATGGAATTCTCAGAGAATTTGCATTGGCGGCTGCAACATGTCGTATGCGTAATATTTCAGCTAATTTCACGTTCTGATTGAGATTTTGCTGGAATCTCTGGCCAATTCGCACTTTCTTTTCAAGGCAAAAGGCATTTGACGATGGCCATTTACATCGTAGCCCCATTACCATTTACCACGCTCACGAAAAACGAAACCGTAGCAATTTTTCAAGTTAAAAGGCAGTTCAGTTTCTGTGTTTTTTTTTTGTGTTTTATTTTTTGTATTTTTGGTTTCTGCTCTTTTTGAATTGTGGGAGCACCTTTCACTTTACCAACACACCAGCGGCGAATGATGCAGCCTGGGCATAAAAATTGGAAAGAAATAAAGACTCGGCTAAAAAATGCTGTGCACAACACAAAGAAAACGATACATACATAATGATCCGCACGCACACGGCTGCAGTTTTATAAATGTGAAAGGTTTTCGCTTGCTGCAACATTATTTAATCAATCCAAATTGTGGAGCAAGCGAAAAAAAAGCAAAATCGAAAAAATGTATAGACAAAACAGCCAAAAAAAAAGAGCCCAAAGGAGATACAGAGGTATAAAAGAAAGAAGAAAGAGGAGAAACCAAACCGAACGAAAAAAAACTATAACCAGTTTAATTATTTTTTATGAAATTGTATGTTTGTGGCTCTTTTTTACCCTTTCTTGTTTCGTTTTGTTTTTTATATTTCGGGAAGAGAGACCTGAAGACTGGAAATTTGAATAAAATTGTATAATGGGTAAACCGGGGGACCCGGCAACACCAACACCCATATGTGTATGTTAATTTAATGCCGTAAGATAAAGAAAACCCCTCTGGCGGCTATTTTGATTTTTGTTTTTTTTTTATTTTCAATTCCACCTTTATCGGCTCCAAAGTAGCTGCTTGATTGGGTTCCCAAGTGACGAGTGCGAGGCACCGGGAAGAAAAGGCAGAACAATTCTCTGCACGTGACATTCAAACGGAGCAACAGGTTTTTGTGAATCGGCAACGTGAAATGAGGTCAAACGATTGCATTTCACAGGCTCCGTCTCCGATGGTTAGGCAATCGATCGCCAAGCCAAGTCAAGTCGGGCTTAGCCGCGTTCAAGCGGTTTTTGTGGCCCAAGAGGCACTCCATCTCCATCTCAATCTCCTTCTCCAGTTCCAAGTCGAGCACCGCACCGCACTGCTTTCCACTTGAGAAGGCGCCCTTAGCCATTTCACCGGTGCCGCGCTTTCATTGGAACACACAAATCGGAGAAGTGGCAGCGGAGAGGCAAGTTGAGGCAAAACCCACCTGAAACGTGCAACAAACGGTGCTACAGGTGCACCCGGAAAAATATTTACAATATCACAAATGGTCATCTATTCGATGGGATTGCATAATAATAATTCATAATATCACGTGAAGAATCGAATCCAAGTCCGGTTGTTACGTTTAAAATTCCAAAAAAGCTGCATGAATATTTCATTAGATTTAAAATAGTTAATGCCCTAGTACGTCATTTAGAGTTTGACGTCTAGAATAATTTGCAACTATGCTAAACTTTATTTTTACATTTTCTATGGAAATTTTAAGTATAAAGTTAGAAATCTATAAAATTCACTATTTGATCTTTGCGTTTAATATAAAAATGTAATATAACTTAATGGATTGTCCCTAAGTTTTTAGCACTGTAATCCAAACAATGGGCTATTAACATATTCGATTATTATTATAGATTATCATCCAATTACTTATTTTAACATACTTTAATGGAGTTAGCAAACTAATACAACTAATGTCAATATTTATGTTATGACTTACACTATTTTTCAACAAGGTCGCTTTCGTACTTAATATGATTTTCGAGTACGTTCTCTGTCAAGAATTTCAGTTTGAAATTGATAAGATTTGCGATCCAATAAATATAAATAGAATTGAAAATAAACAATAGTTATCTTAGCACTACGATATTGGGGTTTGTTTGTTATTATAAGATATGATTTGGGATTAAATAAGTACAGCGAAATCTGAGATAAGATATGAGGACTGAGAATTGCAATTGGGAAGTGGTGTGCGGATTTTCGCTCTGTGTATTGCCCCACCTCCCGAACACGATGCCCCCACCTGATCCGCAGCAGCTAACAAAAGAGGTAGCAAATGCCTGCGAGCATTTTTGCCGTCTTTTTTTGTTGTATTTTTTCTCCTGGCTTTCTTCTTTCTTTCATCATCGGCAGGCAGCATACATATTTGTATACAGACCCCGATGGGTATATATTTGTACGACTGCCTGGGTATCTGTATCTGTGTCTGTGTATCCGTATCCGAGTGTGTGTATCTGTGTTGCCCGTTTTGGTAGCATTTTTCAAGAATTGCTAATTCTCAACAATTCCCGAGGTTCGTTGAACTCATCATAAACACACACCACACACTGGGCACGCACACTCACATTTTATTTACGCTTCTCGGTGCTTATAAGTAGTATGCCGTATACTGTATACTGTGTAGTATACTGCTTGCTGATTCTTGGCCCGATGTATGGCGACGGCTAAAATGCGGAGAAAGCACTTGTGTATTTGTGTTTTAATGCACTGTCCATCGAAACGAAAAAATGCGAGGGCCGGCCCACGAGTATTAGCATAATGGGCGGATCATTAATTCTCGGTTATTCCATACTTTCGTTGGCTTTCAGAATTTATGAATTACTGTAAACATCGAATGGCAGTAGTCGGTTTGGTCAGGAGAAACTGCCAATGCCGCCTATTATCGCACTTTCTTTGGCCATTTGCCATTTTTTTTTAATTACAGTAAAAGTCATTAACACTTCACCATATATTTTTGAAGAAACTCCATCCTAGGCTATAAAAAAAATAAATAAGTAAATGGTATTACAAGCTTTAACTAATTAATGGTTTTAAAGTAATTAAGTTTAAATACTTCCACTAATCAGTTATTATCTGTTTTACATTTATTTTTAAAGGCTACCACAATTACTCCCGATTTTATTCATGATCATATTTAGATTTAGCCTAGTCACCCATAATAATAAAACACAAGCTATTGTTATTGTTTATTAGTTAATAGGTATACTAAAATTCTATGTGAGCGCAGAAAAACAGTTAAAACGAATTTAGTACGAGTTTTATGTAACGTTTTGACTTACTAAAATGGAAACTTTGCAAAGTAAAAACTCGTTTTAGTTTTAAAAAATATAAAGCTTTCAAGTTTATTTGTGGTTACACCTTGGTTCATCTTTTCTTTTATTTATACGATTTAATATGGCAACTCAACAATTTGTAAATTTAATATGATTAGAGAGTTTTTGATTTGTGGAAATTAATAAATTTAAAAAGTAGGCCGACTATATTAGAAATCGAAGTAGTGTAATATTTAATATCAGGAGTTAGGTGATCTCGACATTCTTCAGAGATTAAACCTTTTAAGCCACCTTCGTTTGGGACTGCCAGTACCGCATAAACATATAACACGCGTGCAAACGGTAATCAATGTTTAGGCTTACGGGTATGGTAAGTACCTTGCTGGACGGATTGCGTGGAGGAACCCGAAGAATCCGAGGAACCACAGACCCACAAAGAATCGGGAAGAATCGTACCTGCTTACATATCTACATACCGTCGTCGTCGACGTTCCCTTTTTTTTATGGCCAAAACTGGATTCCATTTGGTTTGGCTTAGAATGTGAACTTTGAAGAGGTGGGGCTCGGCTGGGTTTTTACATACAAATGTGTTTTTAAAGCGTAATTACATGCACTTCTTTATCGCAGACAGACAGACAGAAAGACAGACAGTCACTCACTCGAATATATAGTTATATCCAAGTGCATATTTGCCACAGAATGCCGCCTTTAAATGGGTCAGCAATTTATTGCCGTAGATTGCCAGGGGACAATTAAGCGAATCCAGTCCAAAAATCTGGCACATTTGGGATTACATCATCGGCGGGGCTTTAGCGTTAAAATAAATATATTCTGGAGCTGTTTGTTTTCACCATTCCATTCGGCTCTTCGGTTTTTAGGCGGCAAATAATAGAATAGAACACGTTTGAGTTATTTGTGCTGCACTCCGATTGTGATTGTGAGTGATTTCCAAGGTTGGTTTTTGCGCTCATCTCGAAAGCATCGAAACACTTAACACTGGGCCAGTTCATTATAATTAATTACACTCTTGCACACTCCGCTCCATACGACTTTTAATTTGCCAACAACTTGCGTTAAAACTCGGTAAACAACTTTAATGGAACCAGAGGCAATGACCGATAAATGATTTTAATAGATCCTTCAGGATATTCCTAAAGAATCATTAAACTTTATTATTTAAGATAAAATTTTATTTTTAAAACTTCATATTTTCCATCCATTTTTGCAATCTAAACTTCTGAAACTAAATTACCATCACCTTTAATAATCGAAAAATACCTTTTGCCCCAACCCAATAAAATTCGAGTACCAATTACCCAACCTACATGGAAGCATTTCCTGGCCCACCTAGGCTAGAAAAATTCCCACCACTGATTTGCTGGTCCCCAAAAATAATGACTTAACGAACGATTGATAACTTCAAAATGGTTCTCTCTGCTGATTGCCCGGCTAAAATAACAACAATTTTTTCAAGGGTACGTCCGAATCGCCGAGCGTGGTCGATGGTAAAAAAATGTCTTCTGATAAGATTGACAACAGAAATATATTGCATAGCCACCATATGCATGGGGCAGTCGGGATCTGCGCCATATATGTACTGTACTTCTAAAATCAAATCAAATCAGTTTTCTATATATACCTTATAATTTTATTTTATTTTTTTTGAGCTATCTGCATGGCCCGTGTTGCGTTTTGGGTGTGCGATTCTCGTGTGATTTTGCCATAGGTCGTATATATGTATATAGAGGTACGGGCAATTGTACTTTTGTTTTTCGCATTCAGTTTTTGTGTTTAATTATATAACCGTGCTATCGCTGTGCAACACGACTATGAATGACTTTTGTACATTTACTAATTGCAAACCATTTGTTTGTTTCCATTTCTGTGCCCTGTTACAGGAATCCTTGAAAATCAGCCCCGATCACGATATGCACGACTGGCTGTTCGATCGCGACGTCAAAGATCCCACCGTCATACTCAACGACAAGCTCATCTCGGATGCCCTGCTCAATGGCACACAGCCGATCAAGACGGAGCACTCCTACAGCCTCAGCAGCGACGTTGACTCCCTGCCCGATTCACCAAAAAGCCTGCAGGCCAAGATCGAGGGTAAGTGTGGAAATTACAAAAAAATCCATACCTATATCATATTTATCAAAATTTTATTATCGATACTATGAAGTTTTTCGTCCTATTTCTTCAAACAAATTCATTGAAATCCAGTGGAAAAACTATTAATTTAAAATTATATTAATTAATTAATAATATGATATTATTTTTAATATGAATCATGAATCAAAACATGAATTTGTTGAGATATGTAAATATCTGGATTTCGAGTTCTTTAAATTATTCGTTTAATATTCTAAATTCAAGCCTAATAATATAGTAAAAGTAGTAAAATATTATCTATATAAGAAGGGGTAAACCACGTAATTGCATTCAGACGTAGACCCACTTTTTTGGGGGGCTGTCTGTAAACCCCAAAAAGCAATCCAAACACAGTTGGCAGTTGGTTAATTTAGGCCATGTACATAGTGAAAACAACGCCGACAAGAATAACAGTTGAAAAACAGTTTCAGATCCGCTCTGTTCTTTTTCTAGTGTCGCGGTAGCATTTAGCAATTTAACGCAGTACTCGTGCATGAAGTTTTGTACTTTGACGCGATATCAGTTGTTCGTATGTACGGCAGCAAACTGTGTATAATTACCCTGGCCGAGCTCTGGGCTTCTCTTTTTTTCATTTTTTCATTTTTTCGAGCTGTTATTATTTGTAATTTTATGGAAACTGTACGACAACTGTGTAAATAAAATTAAAACGAAATATTTCGTAGTTGTGGGGGTGGCGACGTGGGGGCAAAGTTTTGCCAGAAAAATATAAAAACTGAAACAACAGAATATCAAATGCAAACACAAGTGCAACTCGGGGAATTGACGCGTGCTCTGGCAAAGGAAAGTGATCCGGTGTTTGCTCAGTTACAGACTAGAACTCCAATTCTTGCATAATAAATGTGGGTTAGTCGCAATAATATTTGGCCAGCATATTTGCGCACATATTGCTCTATTTGATTCTGGTGCTTGTCTACCAAAAAAAAATGAAATAAAGGGGCGAGAGCAAATACGACTGTGAGCTAATTATTTTTGGGGAAAAATAACAATTAACTAAGACCAACTGGAACCGATTTTAACTGACGCAAACCAAAGCAAGCAATTAAAGGCAATCATAAAGGAAGTGATCTGATTAAATCGGGTGTAGGCTTTAGTTTATAAATTTATAAAAACGTATTATTAAATTAAATCAAATAGTCCTCGTAAAATCTCTGAATTTATTTAAAAGTTCAAAAAACTTTTAATAAATTAATAAAAAGTGTTTAAGGGTTCATAGCTTACAAATAAAAATTATATTTACAATCTGTTGGCAGTTTATTCGGATGACGTGTCGCTTTTAAGCTTTCAAGTCTTTTAAAAGTAGGTACAGTACTTATAGCTGATATTTAAAAATTAAAACATTAATATGGTAAATACAAATTGACGTTCGACTAAGATATCTAATTGTTATCTCACTTTCTCCTCCCAGACATGGATGACGAGTGCTTTCCCGCCATTTCACCGAAGACGGCGACCAGTGGGCGTGTGACCATCGACCCGAAGTGCCTGACCTTCCACACCCCGCCCACGCATGCCACGCCCATCAGCCGGCTGAGCAGCAATCCCGCCCTAAACACCTCCGTCGCGGATCTGACACGATCCTCCGGCCTGCAGGGTCTGCAGGCGCACCAGCCACACCACGGATCCGGGTCCAACCACGTGGTCAATGTGGTCAACCTGGAGCACTTTCAACTACCTCAGCACCTGTACGACAACGACTGCAGCTCCTCGGTGTCGTCGTTGCGCAGCATGTCGCCGGACATATGCTCCGACATCGAGATCGACGAGTCGGCCATCAAGGATGAGCCCATGTCGCCGGACTCCAGCTGCCCCGCCAGTCCCACATCGCAAGCGAGCAGCTCGCAGCACCAGCTCAGCCTAAGTCTGGCCCACCTGCAGTCGGAGTTGCTATTCGAGCCGAAGGTAAGGGCACTCCGCATTCCACATTCGAACTAGCTTCTGAAGAATTCGCTAAAAATACTAAAAATAACGAAGATACTAAACATTTATTATTCATTATTTTGAAATTATTTGAGTTTCTAATTGTAAATTATTTATTTTCCCAATATATAATATAAAACTATAAATAACTCCGCATTTCGTATTCGAACTAGCTCCTGAAGAATTCGCTAAAAAGACTAAATATACCAAAAATACTAAACCTTTAGTATTTATATTATTCATTATTGTGAAATTATTTGAGTTTCTTATTGAAAATTATTTAATTCCCAATAAATAATATATAACTATAAATAACTGCGCATTCCACATTCGAACTAGCCCCTGAAGAATTCGCTAAAAATACTAAATATACCGAAAAGACTAAACATTTAGTATTTATATTATTTATTATTGTGAAATTATTTGTTATTATATGAAATAACTCTTACTTTTCAAATTATTCATAATGCTATTATTAGTTATTCAGATTTATCCCAACTTTACTGACTGTTTTTTATTTTCTTCTTTCTTCCTCAGCACGGTGGCCTCCTGCTAGCCACCAGCAGCAACAGCAACAACAGCCTCATCAAGTCCCAGCAGCGCCAACAGCAAATCCTTGGCCAGGACAATCTGCTGATGGCCAAAATGGAGATCAAGAGCGAGAAACAGAACGCCGGCAATAGTGGGGGCAAAACGCACGCCCATGGCTATGGAATCCCGCTAACGCCACCATCCTCCCTGCCCAGCGACGATTCCGAAGGTAACTTAACACCGGAACACTTGTTTTCGCCCCTGTCGCCCAACGCTTCCGTTTCTATCTCCGTGGCCAATCCAGCCGGCGGCGAGTCAACCGTACGGGTCAGCCGCACCGCTTCCGGTATCACGCGCTCGTCCTCCGGATCCACTTCCGGTTCCAGTTCCAGCACAACGGCCACCACGACACGGCAGCCGATCCACACGCCGCTAATTAGCTCGCAGCCGGTAAGTTTAAACTAAAATAAAATTATTTAAAAATTAAAAAATAAAATGAGTTGTTGGCTTTTCTATGAAATTTATTTTAAAAAATCCCTAAGATTAATTACCATATTTTAATAGAATATTTTCCCATAAACTTTTATTTAATAGATTTGTTTATGAACGGTATAAAAATAAAAAATGTATTATGTTTTTTTAATCGTAACTAAACTTCTGATTACTCATAGGAAGTGAAAAATGTATGTTTAAGTTTTGGGAATTCTAAATGAATCATTTAGGCAATTTCGCAAGACATTCGTCACTCTGTTGTTAACAAATCTTTGCTCATTGCGTAATTTCTATAATTTTGCAGAAGGGCTCCACTGGGACTCTGTTGCTGACGGAGGAGGAGAAACGCACTTTGCTGGCCGAAGGCTATCCGATACCGCAGAAGCTTCCCCTAACCAAAGCCGAGGAGAAATCGCTCAAGAAGATTCGACGCAAAATCAAGAATAAAGTAAGTTATAGGAAAACGTTGGTTAAAAAAAAGCAAGAGTCTAATTTTCATTTGATTACTTTACAGATCTCTGCTCAGGAAAGCCGCCGCAAGAAGAAGGAGTACATGGACCAGCTGGAGAGGCGCGTCGAGATCCTGGTCACCGAGAACCACGACTACAAGAAGCGCCTCGAGGGGCTGGAGGAGACCAATGCCAATCTACTTAGTCAGCTGCACAAACTGCAGGCCCTAGTTAGCAAGCACAATGTGAAAAAGTCCTAAAGCCCCGGTTTGAAGAGCTCTGAAATCCAGGGATTTCTAAAACCGAAACCGTTTCTTGTTTGCCCGCCTTCCCGAGTTATATTGTAGATCTTTATATGTGTAATGTCTTCAGCTAATTTGTTTCGATTTAATCAGTCTGGGAGTTTTTCAAGAATTTATGCGACGAGGAAATTTTGATGAATTTTTTGTTCGGCTTTTGGTTAGCACAAAGCGGTAAACATTCCCCTCCCTCCTGCTCCACCGCACCCACAATATATATTCCACAAGGCCCAGATGCCTAGATGCCCATAACTAATACCGTATAATTAATGTGTATGTAATCCTAGCTACTTGTAGGACCTATATTATATAGCTATGTATATTAGTCATGCATTCCTGTTATATAAACTTGATCTAGAGCTTAGGCAAATGACCAGCTGCAACAACAACCACAATTACAATTACAATTACAATAACAATCGAGAAGCTCAAAAGCAGAAGCCAATCCAGAAAGCGTCTAAAGAGAAGCTAAATAATAATATTGTAATTAAACGAAATCAACAGACCAAAAACAAAAACATAAAAAAACAGCAAAGTAATGAAAAGGTTTAAAAACAACAAAAAAACGAAGAAGAAGAAACGAATATAGCTGATCGCAAAATGAGCTCTAAATAAATAAGAGCAGCGACATGTACATTATGTTTTAATAATGATTGAATGAATGAACGAAAGACTCCCGGAGCCCAATCTCTGTGCTGTCTTTGGCATGACTCTTGTTCCTTTAAACGATATTTCTCAAAAAAACAAAAAACGAAAGCTGAGACGAGCTGAGACGAAATAAATACCTAAACAATTCCATAATGTAGCTAAGTAGAAGGATTATATAACGAACTATGTCTATATGCAGCATTTAAGTTTCTCTTCATCATCTGTTTGCCAGCAGCCGTCAAGTTGGAGTTACAATAGATGGAATATATACGAATTTATAATGGGTACCCCCGTGTATCCATATCCATATCCGTATCCGTATCCCCGATTCGGTTCCGTTCTCCACCTGCCGCGTTGCCTGGTCGATTTAAACAATTTCCGAGCCAATTATGAAAATGAATTATTGTTTGTTAAGTTTTATATTATAAGACGGCGGCTGCACTGACCGAAGGGATAGAGAGCAAAACCCAATTCAATCAAATTTCGCAGCAATTATTTTGTTTTTTATGTTTACAATTTGAGTTTTACGTTTTTAGTGCAATTTTTTGGCATAAATATTTATACCGATATTTTTGTATTCTTTCCGCAGCGTTCTGAATGAGTCATTCTAGTTTAAATTAGTTGAATTTATATAAACAAAATTACTTAAAGAAAATTTTAAGCGTAACCCGATGATTTCTTATCAAATCGATAATATCTATACAAAATAATTTAGCTATTTTAATGTATGTCTGTGCATGTGTGTATAAATCAAGCGGACGAAGTTGTGCAATTGTTAGTAAAATTTTTAAAGAAGAATTTTTAGTAAAAATACAAAAATTGAAAATCGAAGTTGAAAAACAAAACGATCGTGCAATGACAAAAATTTTTATTAAAACGCGTTAAACAAGCAAATTGAAACAACATGAAAAATACATTATGATATATTTATATATATACAACTATGAAAAAAAATAATGTACGACTATATACTATTTTTCGGCTATAGCATTTTAAACGCATATATTGTATGTTTAACGTTGAAAAGGAAAAAACAAAACAGAAAATACATCCAAAAAAATTGTAAAACTTTTATGATTGGTTGCTGTAATTTGGCAAAAGTAAAAGTGCAATTCCAAATAAAATTCATACAACCATAACAACAGCAGCAATGTTCGAGTTTTATTTACACCTTTTATTCACAACAATTTGTTATCCTTTTTCAGGAGCTGAAATATATTTTTGGTCCCATACTTTTTCCCTGTGCTGGAATCAGTTCGTTTATATTTTTATTTATTTAAAGTTTTAAATGAATCTGAAAAAAATAACTTTTTTAGTGGTCTAAGAGAAGACCTAGGACCAAATATTTGGTTCTGTTTAAAATAACTAAAAAATAAATATACATGAATTTTAGAACGGGACACTTAGCACACTTAGGTTCGTTTAAAAGCAGTAAAGAAAGCCTTCCATCACTATGAATTTGAGTTTTAAATTTAAAACACTCAGTAACCATTGGAAATATATTCAATCAGAATCCCAAAATTTTAATATTTAAAATTGGTTCATGACGACTGAACTCCAGAAGGGCTAAAATATTATTTAAAGGCAACGTTAAATAAGTAAAGTGGTTTTACTATTGGTATACGCCTTCAAAAGGCTTTCCCCAGTGACTCCTGATATTACATCAAAATCAAGTTTTTGATGAAGTGAAAATATAAACTGAAGCTTAAGAATTAATCGACGTATGTAATTAGATAGTAAAACTTATAGTAAATAAATATTTCGCGCCTATTCGATAGCTAAAATTCGATAAGCGACTAGAAAAAGATAACATTTCCATAACAGCTGTCCGGCTCGATAAGTAATCGCTCAGCCTCCGGAGTCCGGGTCTCCCATCACTAAGTGAGACCTTAAACAAAGTGCAACACGCAAAAAGATTCGGAGATTTTCTGAAGGAAAATTAATCAAATTTCTTAAAAGTTCAAGATGGGGAAGAAGAATAGTGAGTTTCCCGACATGTACCCTTTGTATATATTAAATTTAAATGACTAATTACCACCCCAGAGTACAAGCAAGAAGAGGAAAAGGCGCCTGCAGCTCCTGCACCAGCGCAACAACAACAGCAGCAACCACAAAGTAAGTTTATTTACTGCAATTTGTCAGCGTTGGCAAAAAATGTTCTCGATTTCTATATATGTATATAGATGTACATTTACTGTGCAGTCGGGGGAAAAAATAATCTAGTTTTAGGGGTGATCAGATATAATGCTCCAGAAGTTTTCTATTTTACGGGGAATCACCACATTCAATGCACCCATGATGAAATAAGGTGAGCGTGCCTGTATTGGTGGAAATCGGTTTCCTGATTATAGCATTTACAGTGCCCTCTCGATAGTTAGAACTAACAGTCAGCAAAAGATTGCTATTTAATTTTTTTTCTATATTTTAAAAAATTTATATTTTATATTTTAATTATTAAGAATTGTTGAATAGTTAAATTCTTAACTTTTTATCAGCTGTTAAACAAGTTAAAATTTAATTTGAAGAAATTTAAGCAATTCAGCTGTCAAAAAGGAATTGAAAAAAAAAATAAATTTGAATTTCTGGCAAAGAATTTACTGTTTTTCGACTTAACCTTTAACATTTAATTCTTAGAATAAGTCAAAATGAAAATATTTTAAAATTCTAACTTCAAGCAGTAGCTTTTAAAATGCTCAATATTTGACAAACAATTTGAAAAATAATTGGTTAATTACTTTTTGAATGTCCACGTACTTTCATTAAAAACGTGAAAAGCCCAGAAGAACATAATTTTCAAACTGGTTTCTCGTTATGTATAGACAACTCTACATTTAAATTTTTTTCATGGAATCCTTTGGAAAAGCAAACCTTTGCGGCCGTTTCGCAAGGCCAAAAACTCAAACCAAACAAATATAGTGTTAAAATTATTTTTTTTGCAAACCAACATGTGAATAAGATTTGATTTTTTGGACCCCCAAATGTACGTAATGCAGGCTTTCTATTGGTTGTATGTAATAATGACCAATAGAATAACTATAGACTATAGCAAACATGTAAATACCAAAGTTCTAGAATTTTTAAAATTGTTGTTTAAAATATCATCAAAGACACATACTTAAAATATTTGATTTAAAATATTTGTATTACAGCTGCGGTACGTCAGGCGGCCCCCCAGGCATCCACCAGTTCCGGAGCATCTGGCTCTGGTGGGCAGCAGAGCGGCGGAGGATGGCAGAAGCAGGGCGGCGGCGGACAGGCAGGCCAAGGATGGGGCGGACAGCAAAAACAATCGCAGGGACAGCAGGGCCGTGCGCCTTTTCAGCAACCCAGAGCTTCACAGCAGGATCAGGGACATCAAGGTGGCTACCAGCAGCGCCAGCAGGGGCAGGGGGGATACCAAGCCCAGGGCCAGCAGGCGAGAGCTCCGCAGCAGGATCAGGGACCACAAGGTGGCTACCAGCAGCGCCAGCCAGGACAACAGGCTCAGGGCAGATACCCGCAGCACCAGCAGGGCCAGGGGGGATACCAGGGCCAGCAAGGGAGAGCTCCACAGCAGGATCAACAAGGTGGCTACCAGCAGCGCCAGCAGGGACAACAGGCTCAGGGCAGATACCCGCAGCACCAGCAGGGCCAGGGGGGATACCAGGCCCAGGGCCAGCAACCCAGAGCTCCACAGCAGGATCAGGGCCAACAAGGTGGCTACCAGCAGCGCCAGCAGGGACAACAATACCAATCCCGTGGACCGCCACAGAGAGGAGCGCAAGCAGCCCCAATGCTACCGCAGCCGGCGGGCAGCATCAAGCGAGGAACGATCGGCAAACCCGGCCAGGTGGCCGTTAACTATCTGGACATTGACATGTCGAAAATGCCACCCATGGCCTATCACTACGATGTGAAGATCATGCCTGAGCGCCCGAAGAAGTTCTACAGGCAGGCCTTCGAACAGTTTCGCATCAATCAATTGGGCGGTGCTGTCGCCGCCTATGATGGCAGAGCCTCCTGCTACTCGGTCGATAAGCTGCCGGTGAAGACCCAAAACTCGGAAGTCACTGTAAGTTGTGCTTGTCTTTTGTATGCAAATGTGTAATAATAACCGGGTTCGGAAATTGACACACATGTTAAAAACATGCAAAATCGTATTTTACAGTGTGAACAAAAATGTTGACATGTGTGTCAAATACAAAGGTGTTAAAATGTGAAAATAATTGTTAACACACACACAGCTTACTTGTGTTTTTTACACAATGTGTTTTTAACACGACGTGTTTTTTAACACAAATAAAAATTACTGACATTAACAAGTCGAAGGGAAAATCATGATATCTTATAAGTTACTTTAAACCATTTCAAAGCATATATGAATTCTTATACTATAGAAAGCCGTGTATTTTTCAGTTCAACATACAATTCTGACACTTTAATGTCAAAAACTCATTGTGTCAATAACACGTCGTGTAAATTACACAAATGCCATGTGTGTGTTATTTATGTTTCTAACATATGTAGTATACAATTTTTTACACACAAGTCAATAACTTTTTTGAACTTAACACTTTGAAATTTAACATGTTAATAACACAAGTTTTGTATAGTGTTTGTTATTTTCCGAACCCTGAATAATAACTTTACTTTCTCTCTGCAATGGCCAGGTGACAGATAGTAATGGTCGCACTCTACGCTACACGGTGGAAATAAAGGAGACCGGTGATTCGGAGATCGATTTGAAGTCGCTAAACAAGTAAAAAGCATAGAGTTTTGAAGATATAACATTTTTAACACGCCTGCTTGCAGCTACATGACTGAGAGGATCTTCGACAAGCCAATGCGAGCCATGCAGTGCATGGAGGTGGTGATGGCTGCACCCTGCCACAACAAGGCAATTCGAGCCGGTCGCTCCTTCTTCAAGATGTCCGATCCCGGTAAACGTTGGGAACTGGACGATGGATACGAGGCCCTGGTCGGTCTATATCAAGCCGTCATACTGGGCGATAAGCCATTCCTAAACGTAGACATTTCGCATAAATCCTTTCCCATTGCCATGCCGGTTATCGAATATCTGGAGCGATACGGTCTAAAGACGAGAATTAACAACACTACTGATCTGGGTTATTCGCGACGCCACATCGAGCCGTTCCTAAGAGGCATCAATGTGGTGTACACACCACCTAAGTCGTTTGCCACCGCTCCAAGGGTCTACAAAGTAAATGGGTTATCTCAAAGCCCGGCAAGCAGTCAGACCTTCGAGCAGGATGGCAAGAAAATCACAATTGCGGACTACTTCAAGAGTCGCAACTACAAACTGCAGTATCCCCATCTTCATTGCTTGCACGTTGGGCCGGCGGTGAAAAATATTTTACTGCCCATCGAACTCTGCACCATCGAGGCAGGTCAGGCGTTAAATGTGAGTATACCAATTGGAGTTTTTATACCCTTGCGGAGAATATTATGATTTCAGTCAGAATTTTGCAACGCAGTAAAGGAGACGTTCCCGACCACATAAAGTATATATATTCTTGATCAGCATCACTAGAATCGATTTAGCCATGTCCGTCCGTCTGTCCGTCCGTCCGTCCGTTTCTACGCAAACTAGTCTCTCAATTTTTAAGCTATCGGGATGAAATTTTCCCAGAAGTCTTATTTCTATTGCAGGTAGTATATAAGCCGTAACCGGCTAAATCGGACAAATATATCTTATAGCTCCCATAGGAAGAATCGGAAAAAAACGTAAAAAAAAATCTAGCTTCTGTGGTTTTTAAAATATTACCTTCTACTTTTGGGAACATTATTATTTAAATATTTTTAAATTTCAAATTATAATTAATTTTTTAAAATATAGGATCATTATATCGTTTAGCTGCCTTGGGAACGGTCAGAAAATTAAATGGAAATTAATGGAACAAAATTATATTTTTGTTTTCCTTAACATTTTCAAATTTCAAATTAAATTTAACAAAATTTGGACGGCTGTATTATATAGCTGCCATCGGAAGGATCAAAAATTTAATGCCAAAATTATACGAAAGCAGCTAAAATTTAGATTGTTGTAACATATACGCAAGTATATCTATATTTTATGTTTTTTTTAAGTTAATAGTAAAATAATAATGTTCTGCAATGGTAAATTCCTTTCTTGTTATAAATATTTTATATCAATTCCGTTGGTTAACCCTTTTGAAATATTCCTAAATATGTATTTATTTTGCAGCGCAAGGATGGAGCCACTCAGGTGGCCAACATGATAAAGTTTGCTGCCACATCGACGAACGTGCGAAAGGGCAAGATTATGGATTTGCTGAAATTCTTCCAGCACAACGCTGATCCGACCATCAGTCGCTTCGGGATTCGCATTGCCAATGATTTTATTGTGGTCAGCACCCGGACCCTCAACCCACCGCAGGTTGAGTATCAAGGAAACAAGTGGTGTCCAGTGAGGAACGGATCGTGGCGCATGGACAGCATGCGGTTCCTGGAGCCCAAGCCCAAGGCCCACAAGTGGGCCATAGTTTACTTCGATCCGCCGCAAGGTCGTAAGATGCACTTCAACCAGGTGGGCGACTTCGAGCGCCAAGTGCTTAACCAAAGCAAGTCGGTAAGCATGAGCCTGGCCGCAAAGGCGGAGTTTAGGACGTTCAAGGACGAGCGCAGCCTGGACGAGGTCTTCGGGGATCTTAAGCGCAACCAGTTCGATCTGGCCTTCGTAATTATTCCCCAGTTCGGGGCATCGTATGACACCATCAAGCAAAAGGCCGAGCTGCAGCATGGCATTTTGACGCAGTGCATCAAGCAGTTTACGGTCGAGCGAAAACTTAATCCCCAGACCATCGGAAATATCCTACTCAAGGTGAACTCCAAGTTAAATGGCATAAACCACAAGCTCAAGGATGATCCCCGAATGCCGATGCTTAAGAACGCCATGTTCCTGGGCGCCGATGTGACCCATCCCTCGCCCGATCAGCGCGAGATTCCCAGCGTGGTGGGCGTGGCAGCCTCGCACGATCCCTACGGAGCCGCCTACAATATGCAATATCGTCTACAGCGTTCGGCTCTGGAGGAGATCGAGGACATGCAGTCGATCACGTTGGAGCACTTGCGCGTATATCAGCAGTACCGCAAATCCTATCCGGAGCATATTCTATACTATCGAGATGGTGTGAGCGACGGCCAGTTCCCTAAGATCAAGAACGAGGAGCTTAGGGGCATTAATGCAGCCTGTGCCAAGGTGAGTCTAGTTTTATACAGGGTTCGGAAAATAACACACACTGTAAATAACTTGTGTTATTAACAGGTTAAATGTCACAGTGTTAGGTTCAAAAAAAAGTTATTGACATGTGTGTTAATTAATGTAGCCTACATATGTTAAAAACATAAATAACACACACATGTCATTTGTGTTATTTACACAACGTGTTTTTTACACAGCGTGTTTTTTACACAGCGCAATGAGTTTTTGACATTTAAGTGACAGCTCACAATATATGTAAATAAATTGATTCTGCCTACCGTTACTAATATAATGTGTCTATTTTATAAAAAATTTATATGTTTTTGGTTATGGAAAATTTTTTCCAAATATTTATCGAATTAAAAAATTGTTTTTCACATTTTAAACTTTTGTATTTGACACACATGACAACAACTTTGCTCACATTGTAAAATAAAATTTTTCATGTTTTTAACATGTGTGTCAAATTCCGATCCCTGGTTTTATAAACTATCTAAGATTGTTATTTGTATTTGTATTTTATTATTACGTGTCATCCTAACGCTACAAGTTTGGAACTTATAAATTAATAATAATAATAATAATTAATAATTAATATAAATTAATTACTTGCCAACATCCAGGTGGGAATCAAGCCCAAGATTTGCTGCGTGATCGTGGTGAAGCGTCATCACACTCGCTTTTTCCCCAACGGGGAACCATCGCAGTACAACAAGTTTAACAACGTGGACCCCGGAACCGTGGTCGATCGCACCATCGTGCATCCCAACGAGATGCAGTTCTTCATGGTCAGCCACCAGTCCATCCAGGGAACGGCCAAGCCTACGCGCTACAATGTGATTGAGAACACGGGCAATTTGGACATCGACCTGTTGCAGCAGTTGACCTACAATCTGTGCCACATGTTTCCCCGCTGCAATCGCTCGGTTTCGTACCCGGCTCCGGCCTACTTGGCCCATTTGGTGGCGGCACGCGGTCGTGTTTACCTCACTGGGTAAGTCAATGTTTTCTCCTTCAGCTTTCCTTCAATCACCTCTAATCGCAATTTTATTTTACAGAGCCACTAGGTTCCTGGATTTGAAGAAGGAATACGAGAAGCGCAAGATTGTGCCCGAATTTATGAAGACTAACCCCATGTACTTCGTTTAAGAAACGAGTATTACGTGTTAATTGTAATCTTTTTATATTTATCACATTTCTTAAACCATATACATATATATCAGATGAAAGGGACTCACTCTGTTGATTGCATTATGAGCTTGTTTTTGAAGTGATGTCTTGATTGATTTACATTTTTATTCTTACAATTTGCGGCAATCCAAGGCGTCAATGAGATGGAAAAGCTCATAATGAAATCCACAGGTGCGGTCCTTAATTTGGGCATATTGATAAACGTTAAATAATCATACAATAATAAACTCAACTGACTTTTGGTTGAAACAAAACGGGTTACTTAGTTTACATCGCATCGAAATGGAATCTGTGGGACTCCTGCAGGCGCTCCTGTTTGTCCTCGCGCTTCTCTTTGATGTACAGCACCAGGATGATAAAGACGATAACCAGGCAGGTGCCGCCCAGCGCAACGACGCTCATCAGGATGAGTTTGCTGGGCGTGACGAATAGCTGGGCCTTCCAGTGGGACGGATCGTTCAGCGGTTTGGGCACCACAATAATTTGTGAATTGGGTATGAGCTGCGTCCAATTGCGCAGCTTGCTGCCCAGTCCCACGGTCAGTTGATCCACGAAATTCGGCGTTCGGCCCAGGCCAAAGCAAGTGTACGGGAGTTGTAGAGCGAAGTACGAGGCCTGCGGCAGTTGAACGCTGCTGCCGAATTGCTGATCCCCATCCTGGGTGGTGGTGGTGTAGGTGATGCGGGGTCCTGGCAAATTGGTGCCATACGTGCGCTTTTTCCTGCCCAAGGGAGTGCGACGCTCCGGATTCTGCTTGTTATCCAAACCGGTGAGCACAATCACCTTAACAAAATTCGCATCGTAGTCGAGGGTGTTGCGGAAGGCGAGGGGCTGGTATTTACCCTTTGCGTCCTTTCTGATCAAGATCACATCGAGCACGCCGTCCTGGTAGAAGTCGTAGAACGCCCCGGCCACCGTATTGTTGCCCATCGGGGAGAGGGCATTCCAGCGAACCTCGAAAGTGCGCTTCAACGGCTTATTGCACGTCGTGCAGGCCACATTCTCCAGCAGGAAAGTCTGCATCACCGAATTGCCCACATTCAGGGGCTGCAGCGTGACCAGAAGATCCGGATAGCCATCCAAATTGAAGTCACCGCTTCGCGCCGTAATGGTCCGCAGGTAAACATCATCCGACTCGGGCGGCACAAAGGCCCACGTGATGCCCTGCGGATCGCGGAAGTTGACATGGAGATTCCGGAAGTCCGAGCCATCGTACACCATGATCGAGGAGTTGCGGCAGTTCGCATGGATGCAGAAGGGCACCACAATATTCTGCACGCCCTTCAGCTCGAAATCCATGAACACCGCCTGCCCGATGTGGTAGTCATGGCCTCCGATCGGCTGGAACTTGATCTCGTACTGGTAGCTGAAGTCCTCCTTCTTGTCCCGCTCGTCGATGCCGTGCCACACCTCGTAGGAGTTCTCCGTCTGCAGGAACAGATCAGCCAGAAAGTCCCCGTCAATATCGACATAGGCATTTGCATTCGGTATGCTCAGCAAGTTGCCCTTGACCTCTGTGGGCTCTGCCTGATGGAAATGCTCCGGAGGCAGCCGACTGCTGTTGAATATCCAGAAGGTGCGCACTCCCATGGCATCCAGTCCGTACAAATCGATAATCATGTCGCGATTAAAGTCCAAAGCCATCACCTCTCCCTTGCTGGTGAAGAGCGCCTCCTTGGAGCACTTCAGTTCGGTGGTGTTGCCCCAGTTCACATGCACTTCGTAGATGTCCTTGTCCCCCGTCTTCAGGTTAACCATGACGTCCATCAGAGCGTCGCCATCGAAATCCCCGGGAATGACGCTCACAATGGTCTTATCTCCGTACTGGCAGTAGGGCCCCAGTTTCAGCAGGGGCTCCGTGTAGTGGCCTGTGTGCAAATGGAGGGGAAATTAATAAGGGGCACTTTTCTGGATACCATTACATACCATAGAGAATCTGCAATGTCTTCTGGTCGTCGCGGATCACAAAGACATCCGTGAGTTCGTCTGAATCAAAGTCCCCGAAGGCAGCAACAATGCCCTCTTTAATGTCCGCAAACACCTTGTCCGTGATATCGCTGGCATGGATCAGGCTTCCCAGGGCCAGGAGGAGCCCCAGTACCAAGGTTTTTCGGATCATTTCCGTTTTTGAATTTCCACAGATTGCGTTATTTTGTCTTTTGTTATTTTACTCCAGAAAATCAATAGTGAATCAGATGTGGGCCGAGTGATGAGCGTTTCCACTGTCGCGTCACACATTTATCGATAACTCTGAAGTGTGTTTCCACTGCGTCCGAAAACATCAAACCCATTTAGCAGATTTTATGAAAATAATTTCCAGAAATGTAGATATTTTTAAACACAACATATTAAGTATTTGAAAAAACAAAAGTAATAGAGTTACCGATAGAGTTGCAAAACTTATAACAAAAAATATTAAAATAAAAATAAAAAAATATATTTGAAATTAAGGAATATTTCAAAAATTATTAATTTCCAAACATCTTTTTTAATTATCCTCAACTACTTTGTAATTTTTTTATACCGTTGCAGAGGAAATCATTTTCCGAGTTCCGTGCCGTGGCCAAGGTCGTTGGTTGCACACATTTCTACTCGTAATAATATAACTTAATAACTTGATTTGTAAAAAAGTTTTAGCAATTTGTAGCAATTTTTTTATTAAATCTAGCCACTTTTTTATTCAAGTCTACCCACTTTTTGCTTCGGAAATTCTGCCAGCAGTGCACCGTTGGTCCACTACTAGAATTCCCATTCATTAACAATTTGCTAATAACAATAAACAAATCATGGATCGAGCATCGATGGTTTCTGGGGGGGTCGAGTTGCACAACATATGCTGGGTATTGTTGAATTTCAGTCAGCTGTTCCATACAAAGTTAACCTTCAGAAATTTCAGCAATTCAACAGCCTGTGTTTGCAATGCCAAAGTAAGTATATTGTGAAAAATATATATAAATATTTGAAAAAATGTAATTACTTATTATAACAATAATAATTAATATTGCTTTAAAAGCATAACTAAAAGACAGCTTAGGAAGCTTATTTTGTTATATAATTTTTTTTTTATACCCGTTACTCGTAGAGTAAAAGGGTATATTGTATTCGTGCAAAAGTATGTAACAGCTAGAAGGAAGCGTTTCCGACCCCATAAAGTATATATATTCTTGATCAGGGTCACTAGCCACGTCGATATAGCCATGTCCGTCTGTCTGTCCGTCCGTATGAACGCTGAGATCTCGGAAACTATAAAAGCTAGAGGATTGACATTTTGCATGCAGATTCTAGGAGTTCCTACGCAGCGCAAGTTTGTTTCAAAACACGACCCCTCTAACGCCCACAATCGCTTATATACGATTTTAAAAATTTCAATATTTCGGAAAAGTAAAAATGCAGTTTTATTGTGTTTATCAATACCTATCGAAATGTAGAAAAAAATTTTTAAATCGGACCATTCGTTAAAAAGTTACGGCAGATCAAAGTTTTTATCTCGGGTATCTGATAGTCGGGGCACCCGACTATAGCGTTCTCTCTTGTTATTGTTTTTGATTCTGGAGCATTTTGCGATTGGCATTTTGTTAAGCAACTAAAATGAGCATGTAACGGAATGAGCAAGTAAAATGAAGATGTAACAAAATAAGCAAGTAAAATGATCATGTAACAAAATGAGCAAGTAAAATGAGCGAATAATGAGCATGTAACAAAATGCATTTTTCAATTGGAGCATTTTGCGACTGGAGCATTCCGTGACTGGAGCATTTTGCGATTGGAGCAATTAGTGACTGGAGCATTCTGCGACTGGAGTATTCTGCGACTGGAGCATTCTGTGACTGGAGCATTCTGTGACTGGAGCATTCCGTGACTGGAGCATTCTGTGACTGGAGCATTCTGCGACTGGAGCCTTTTGCGACTGGAGCATTCTGCAACAATTATACTCATGCATAATACACTTGCATTATTATTAATAGTATTATAAGAAAAAAATCGCGGTAAATTTTTTTAATTTCCGGTTCTTATTATTAAAATAAAATTGGCTAAGCTCTTTGAGACTAGAGGATCCTCCTCTTAAGAACTCGTGGTTGATTTATTTCTAATCATTGAGTTGAGTTACTTCATATGTCTAGAAGTACTCCAATTCTTAGTCAAAGATATGAATTCACGGATTTTTTTTTTTTTTTTAATAACCAAATTCTTATATAACATAATTGACCAAACTTTTGTTCCATACCATTTTTTGCCACCAAAGAAGAACAAATTCCTCCTCTTCTGAAGAATTTGATTTTTTTTTCGATCCTTCGCCCAAATTGCTCAAACGTTTGTTGTTGGTACTAAAAGAACGAAAGTTCCTCCTTGTCCCAAGAAATTTCGTTTCTTTTATTTTCCATTTTATGCCACAACCTATGTTAATTTTCCTATACTCTAATTGATACCATTTCATCAAGAAGAAAAAATTCCTCCTCTTCTGAAGAATTCGCGATCGTTTTTTTTATCCTTGAGTCCAAATCGCTTAAACGATCTTTGAAAAGCGACAAATTCTTATCCAAGGCTATGAATTCGCGGTTTCTTGAGGTTATTTCCCTTTCCCCAAGAATTCGCGGTTCTTTTATTTTCCATTTTATGTCATAACCTATGGTTTTTTTCCGCCTTCTTTTAAGTATTTCATACCATTCGTGGTACCAAAGATGAATAATACACCATGAACTCGCGGTTCTTTTATGGTACTTTGTCCCTACTTTAAGTGATTTTGTGTTTATTTTGGTCCTCAAAATTAAAGAGGCAATTCTGTTTGTTTCTCTCTAGTAAAACATCAGAAAAACATAGATGTATCAGAAAAACATCGATGTTTGAAAAATATCTATAATATCGATACTGTGTGGGTGTTTTGGGGTGGCCGCTGACGTTAATTCGACGTAAATGCGATTCTCTATGTGAACACGATTCCGCTGAAAATTGCAACAGCGACGCTGACCCTGCCCAGCACTGGTGCGTTTCGCGAATTTCATACATACATATATATACATACATAACTTATTTTTAACATTTTTTCGACCGTGATGTGCATTTTCTCTCATAGTTTTGTGCTTAACCATGTAAAATATAATTAGCCCGTAGTGTATAAACAATAAGAACTAGTGCAAGTAAAGGTAATGGAGCAAGGAGAGAGTGTGGAAGTCAGCGAAAAACCGAAATGGACGATAAATTGTCCAGCAAAGTTGCAGCTGGACCGCTGATTTCCGAATGTAGCGCTGGAAAAGTGCAACGCTGTCGGCTGCTGAGCACGCAAAACGATTAACGAACCGCAGAAATAACTGACTAATCAGATAAAAGTGCAATGCGGTCATTTGCATGTATTGTGCTCATATAAGTTGCCGTTTTCATATGGCAAAATCATCGTGCAGTTTTGGACCAGTGTTGTAAGTGGGCGTTCGGTACTGGAAAAGGCCCGCAGCCGATACTCGTGTTTTGTTTTGTGGCACTTCGTTGGCAATGTATAAGTAAATAAAATATCTAAATAACAATATTATAATCCTGTAAAAACTGTGATGAATATTTTGACAAAAAACGCAGAAATAAAATTCGAGCCCTCATTAATTGCCACATGCGATACTCGGCAGAAAGTGGCTAGGGATGTCAAAAATTTTTAAAATATCGTATCGCTAATATATTTTTCTTGAGAAAAAATCGGTATATTAGATACTTTTGATATTTTTTTTTCAGTTGAATTTCCAAATTTAAGCCGCGTAAATAAGCTAATGTAAAAGCACTAGAAGAGTATAAACAATATAATACGTTTTATTAAATTTCTTATATTATTAGTTCCACACATAAAATTGTTTGTTTTTCAAGTGGGATAACATATTTGATGTATTCCCACTTGTTTTAATAGTTTTCAAACAAAGTTGCACTTTGTTTTTATTAATTTCACCGAAATAAATTTTAACACGCTTCATTTTTTTGTGCACAGATGAGAGAAAGATATGCAAATATCAAATAATATGGAAAAATAAAATATCGATGTTGTGATATTTGGCTAAATAAATATCACGATATAAATATATTTTTTTGCAAAAAATATCGATATATTGATATTTTGATATATTTTTGACATCCCTAGTCTGCTGTTTTCAGCACGTAAAAAGAAAAATGGTAAAATAAATCCTCCTCAGTTCTCGGAAAATGTAAAAATTAACCAATAAATACGCGCAACCAATGGCCAACAGTATAAACCATGGAATAACCAAGGAAAAACCAAGAAATGTGTTTTTATTGAGCCTGCAAACAGCTGAAAAGGCAACGCCAGGCCAAGAAAATCCGACCATGTATATAAAAAAGCGAAGAAAAGACAACATTAACTAATAGTACGGTTTAATTCAACGCATTTGCAGTTGCTAACAATCTGCATTCGCCATTTATTGTAAATAATACCCATTTATTGCCGCATATAAATAAAAACCGCACAACAAAACACACACATACACGCAACAAAAAAAAGTAGCAGGCAAAAAAGAGAGCAAGCACCTCCAAATAAAAAAAAATGGAAATAAGAAAAAGAAGCAACTCGAAAATTACTTTTTATTATGCTTGCAAATTCGCGTTCTCTGCAAGTGTTTTCCCCATTTCCCCCCTGGTTTTCCCGCCCCCTCTGAATTTTCCGCCCCCCTTTGTGCCGGTGCGAGTGTGAAAATTGCTCTTATGAAATTTTGCGTAACCGAATTAGAATGAAAATTGTGTAAATCGAAAAATAAAGACGGCCAAAGGAGCACTTTGGATTTGGATTGTTTATCACACTCGTAGTCGCAGGCGGGCTCTATAAATCCGTCTGTATATACTATACACCCAATTGTTTGGGATGCGATAAGAGCCGAGCAGAAGCTATTGCCCAGATATAAACAATTTCTGTTTTGGTCCAAACAACTCGGCTTCGTCACACAATTGGAATTGCATTTGACCGAAAATATGGGTTTACTATTTATTGCTTGACTATTTTTAATAAAAAAAAATATATTAAATGTAAAAGGATATCAAAATGTTTATTTCATAAAATATACAATTTTGTCTAAAATGTGAGGAAAGAAATTCCTTAGTTCGAATAGCATATTACTAATTTTTTTTTATTAAAAATAGCATTTATAAAAATATTTGCGTAAAATTAAACAGACAAAACCAATATTAAAAACAAAACTTTTGTTCATAACTCGTTAAATTAAACAATATTAAAATATAGATAAACGAATTAAATTCGTTAACAAATAATAATAATTTACTGTCATAAAAAATAAATAAAAAACTTAAACACGATATAAAATTATACATCAAAATATAGAAAACAAACACGCCGTATAAAAATAAAATAAACATTGGATTAAAAAAAATCCAAATCTCTGGTATACAAATACAAAATAGGTATTTCAATATAATTTTCACATCTAAAATCACAAATTTCTTTATTTGCAGTAAACATAATGCCCGCAAAGTATCTAAACCATTAATGTAAAAACGATAATCGATTTCTTAATATTAACCACCCAAAACTGTTAAATTATGTGAGTATTACTTCCCAAACAGTAAACCCTAATTGATTATTAAATTCCATTCTAAACAGAATCACCATAGAAATTAGACGAGCGATCAAGACACGGACCTGTAGAAGCCACACATGCATGAGTGACCACAAACCGTAGGAGACCCCCAAAAAAACCAACCAGCAAACGATGGCCGCCGAGAAGGAGATGCAGGCCCACGACATGGTTCGCCGTCGCAGTTGGGCCCGTGCCGTGGCTCTGTACGACCAGCTGATTGCCCCCAATCCCGGCCAGGGTGGTGGAGGATCGAGGGCCCAGAAGGACCAGCAGATCGCCTGCCTCCTGGGCCGCTGCGAGTGCCTCCTAGAGCTGGGAAAGTTCGAGGGCTGCCTGGCGGATGCCTACAAGGTGCTCACGCTGCTCTCCGAGCAAACCGAGTGCCTGGCCAGCGTTTCCAGGGCACGCCGATGGCTCGTCCACGCCCTCTTCAAGATGCACAAGTACGGGGTGAGTAAAAACGGGGATTTAACCCTTTATGTAATGAATTTACAATAGAGCCCTGCGTGAATCATTCAATTTTTGTTTTATCATAGTATGCCGTGAAATGTCTAATTTGTTTAATTTAATTCTATGTGAAATAAATTGAATGTTTTTTTAAATTTATTTCGAATTGAATGAATGAATGAATAAATAATTTTTATGAATTTACCAGATTTTATTTGTGCTTTCTTTTGAGAACAAAAAGTGGAAACTTTTTAACAAATCATTAAGTTAACTGCTTAGTAAATAAAATTCTGGCAGAATTAATCACAAAATTATGGCCCTTTCTTCTTCAAAAGAAATTGTCGTTAGAATTATTTCGGAATTCATGCCATTCATTAATTCAATTCTATTAAATTCAAAATTCTAATTAATTCATTCATATAAAACAAAAAACATTCAAAATAATTCATTGAATCCATTCAGCAGGGCTCTAATTTTCAAGCTACATTTTAATAAACCTAATCCTCAATTTTCTAATAATTTCTATAACTAATTTAGGATGCTGAGATCTTTCTGAGCAAGTGGATCAACGAGCTGAGCGGCCAGCAGATATACTCGGACATATCCAAGACCCTCGAGCGTTACAAGTCCATCATCCAGATGATAATGAATGGGCAACACAAGGCGCAGGCTTTGAAGATCCCGCATGCCCGACTCGAGGACGAGATGGCCATACTGGACACCAAGTTGGATCATTGGGCCACAAACAACCTGCCGCTGGACAAGTACAGCAAGCTGCTCAGCAACAAGGGCTTGAAGAAGCGCGAGCAGCAACAGCAACAGCAGCAGCAGCAACAACAGCAACAGCAGCAGCAGCAACAGAATGGCAATGGAATCGGCAGCTATGCAAGCAGCAGCAGTAGCTCCTCCACCGGCAGCAGCAGCACGATGTCCAGCTCAAGCACAAGTCTCCACAAGACCAACGATCTGCTGGCGGCCATGAAGCTCACAGCCGGCAAGCACCAGACGGGATCAGCGGACGGTTCAGGCTCGGATCAAGGCGATCAGACGGCCCCGTCGACAACCTGTAGCTACTGCACCATCACCTTCCAGACGCGGAACGAGCTGCGACAGCACTGCCAGACGGAGGCCCACCAGAAGGTGATCATGAGCGATGAGGGTGAGTTTCGTGGAAAGGAGATAATGCGGGAATATCGAGTGGTCACTTGGAATTTTGGATTGCTAAATTTACCGTAAATGAAACAATAGAGTACAGACTTTTCTGAATGTTTGTTGTATGATCTTTAAGCAATTTCTATGTTTATAGACTGTTTTTCATTAACCTGCGTCTGAAAGTTTATTTCAGTTTCTAAATACCATAGCTCGCAAATAACTGTTGACCGATTCGTGCGGTCCCCAAATAACTGTTTTTCTCTGAGACTTTGAGCAAACAATCAGAGAGCAACCGATTGAATTGTTCGTACAGAAATTTTGCTCGCACTCAGCCGACGAGCAGTTTTTTCGGCTTTCTTTTGCTCGGCTCGCTTACAGACTGATTGCTCCTGAACGACGTTTCAAAAAGTCTTTTGCGCATGTGTTAACGTTAACGTGCTTGGGCGATATTGCTCTCCCTTTCACTCGCAAGTACTTTCAAAGGGAATACATTGTATAGTTGTATTAGTGAAAAGACTTTTTGCGATGACTTTTTCAGTCAATCGGTCTTTTAATAAGTCTCCCTGTGCGAGCGACATTCGTAACTCTCATTGAACGAGGTTCGTAACAGAGCGTCTCACGAACAGCTCAACGTAAAAGGCTCAACCGAAAACCAAAACGAAAGGAAACGAAGTGTGCTGCGCAGAGAGAGAACGAGGGGCATGCTATTTTTCGGTTGTTCTCGGGAGTAGAGCGTAAGGAAAAAAACTGTTAACAGTTATTTGCATGCTTTGCTAAATACTATATTTAAAAATCGGATCTTTCTAGTTATTGTCAGAATTATGATGCATTGGGTGTTCTATAATTAGATGGCCTATTGTAAAGGTTTATTTTTTGTTTTATAAAAATTTTTGAAAAGTCTGAAGTCTTGTTTATAGGACAATCTTCATTTAAAGTGCACTTTTAATTGAGAATATATTGGAAAGCCGTTGGATAAATTAGATAAAACTAAATAATCATATTTCGAAAATAAGATATTGTTTTTCCTTTTAGAATTTATGTAGTACATTTGTCATAATCTCCTCATGGGGTATCTACGCATAAATACACAGGGGATAAATCATTTTCTTAAGATTTGCAAATTAACATAAAGAAAACAATAGAATACAGACTCTTCTGAACGTTTGTTATAGAATCTTGAAGCAAATTCTGTTAATAGACTATTTTTAATTAACTTTCAGTCGTTAAGTTTATTCCAGTTTCTTAATACTATATGTTAAAATCAGATCTTTCTAGTTATTGTCAGAATTATGATGCATTGGGTGTTCTATAATTAGATGGCCTATTGTAAATGTTTATTTTTTGTTTTATGAAATTTTTTGAACAGATTGAAGTCATGTTTATAGGCCAATCTTGCACAAATCTTCATATAAAGTGCACTTTTAATTGTAAACGTATTGGAATATAATCATTATTGTATTCAACATTATAAATTGTTCTTTCTGTTAGAAAATATGTAATATATTTGTCATCATCAGGAGATTAATTATAAAGAGTAAATAACAAATGAAAAATAGCTTTCTTAACAACATAAATAAAATGATTCCACACGATAGACTTTTCAAAAAGCACTCAAAAACATGAACTTCCAGTCATTCGAGATAAATAATGTTTTTACTTTCCGTTTAGGCCGCGACTGGAAGTGGCGTCCGCCGCCCAGGGGCTACACGCTGGACACCTACTCCCTGTGCGAGACGTTCAGCGAGGCGCACACCTGCCACTACGGCGCCCAGTGCGTGGAGGCCCATGGCCAGGATGAGCTGAACGAGTGGAAGGAGCGCTTCGAGTACCGGCGGATGCGGATGCAGAAGGCCTGCGAGAAGGAGCTCTACGGCAAGTCGTACACGGAGCAAGTGCTGGAGCGATGGATCCAGGCCACGGCACCCGAGCGAATCATGTGCGAACGGGTGCCGGAGATGGAGGCGCGTTGCGAGCAGCAGTTGGTCACCAGCATCGCCTCGAAGACCTCCAAGCGGGAGTGGCTCTTTCAGCTGGAGACGAAAAGGCCCTTGAAAGCAGTGGCCCTTCTTCAGGATGCCCATCGCAATCACTTTGCACTCAAGTCTATAAAGATGTGCAAGCCAACGGAGTCCGGGATGGAGCTCAAATCGGATCAGGAGTGGGTAGCAGCTCAAACGGAGAGCACCGGCGAGGAAGCGGCCACCTGGAACCACGAAATCACAGTAGAGTTTCACACCGAAATCTATGGAACCTTTCGCCAAGCCATCTGCTTCGATGTGGGCCAGGAACCTTTGCTCGTGCGGCATCTCTGCGTAGATGTGTTGCCCGTGAACGATGCGGAGAAGATCGAGGAGATCAAAAGGGACATAATCAACAGTTCTGCCACCCGATGGGATGTGGCCAATACGCAGCTGACACGTTTTGAAACCACAATAGGCACCCATCTGAAGACGGAGGCGTATCTCAGCGATCTGGAGCACGAGCGGGAGCTGCTGGAGAGGTATCCATGCCCCAGGGCGGCCACCTTTACGCTGACCCAGTCGACGATTGTGGAGAAGCGGCTGACGCAGAACAACTACCGATCGCGCATCCATGAGCTGCTGTCCGTGGAGGAGATTGCCCGCTACGAGCAGATAGCCAGGTATAATGTGAGAACTCGGCTCACAGTGGCATCGAATTATATTCTCACCCCAGCGGGAATGGCCACCAGTACGGCGAAATATTCCCTGGCCGGTGAACTGTTTGCTCTAATGCGTTTGGGCAAGGATATCTCGGAGGACACATCCCCAGGACGTTTGATACTCTCCAACTGCAGCAGTGTGTATATCTCGAAGCCAGAGGAACCGGATGCCAAAGCGGATCCATCGAATCGCGCCGTTTACGAGGCGCTGATCGAGGACAAGGGCAAAAATGTGATTTACTTGAAGCTATCAGCGAAATGCGTGGAGGCAATGGCTCTGCAGGCGGACACCGAACTGGAGGTGGATATACAATTCCAGCTGAATCGAATGCCCTACTGCGAGTGGCACAATGCAGTGGATAAGATCACCGATTTCCGGCTCATCTTTCCGGCCACCGAACTGGAACCGAGTATTCCCTGGACACCCAAGAAGCAGTGGGCCGATGCCTGTGAGCCCAAGTTGAATGCCAAGCAAAGGGAGGCGGTGAATGCCATCACCACGGCGCTAAGCATTAAGTTGCCGCCCATTCTGCTGATTGGACCCTTTGGCACGGGAAAGACCTACACACTGGCGCAGGCCATCAAGCAACTGTTGGCGCAACCGGAGGCCAAGATCCTGATCTGCACGCACTCGAATTCGGCCGCCGATCTGTACATCAAGGAGTACCTGCATCCGTGGATCGAGGAGGGCCTGGAGGAGGCCACACCGCTGCGTGTTTACTACCACAAAAGGTGGTCGGCCACCGTGAATAGTGTGGTGCAAAAGTACTGCATCACCGATGGCGTGGGCAACTTCAAGCGGCCCACGGTGGAGGACATCATGCGGCATAGAATAGTCGTCGTTACCCTGAGCATCAGCATGGAATTGGCCACTTTGGGCCTGCCCAAGGGTTTATTTACCCACATCTTCCTGGACGAGGCGGCTCAGGCCATGGAATGCGAGGCCATTATGCCGCTCGCGCTGGCAAATGATTCTACAAGGATCGTTTTGGCCGGAGATCACATGCAGATGAGTCCGGAGCTCTTCTCCGCCTTTGCCAAGGAACGCAAGCTGCATATTTCGCTTCTGGAACGGCTGTACGATCACTATCCCTCCAACTTTCCCTGCAAGATTCTGCTGTGCGAGAATTATCGAGCACACGAGGCCATCATCCGTTTCACCTCGGAGCTTTTCTACGAACAAAAGCTGGTGGCTTCTGGGAAACAACCAAGGCACGAGCGGTTTTATCCTCTGACCTTCTTTACCACGCGAGGAGAGGATGTTCAGGATAAAAACTCAACTGCTTTTTACAATAATGCCGAGGTTTACGAGGTGGTGGAAAGGGTTTCCGAGCTGCGGAAGCGCTGGCCAAGTGCCTGGGGTAAACTGAACGATACGAGCATCGGGATAATGACTCCCTACGCGGATCAGGTGTTTCGCATACGTTCGGAGCTGAGGAAACGCCGCATGGGCGGAATATCGGTGGAGCGAGTGCTCAATGTGCAGGGCAAACAGTTTCGAGCGGTGTTCCTTTCGACGGTGCGAACTAGGCGCACCTGCATGCCCCAAGGAAGCGCGCCGGGAGCAGCCTCCTCGGCCAGCATTGGCGATGCCGATACGGACTATGGGTTCCTGAGCAACTCGAAGCTCCTCAACACTGCAATTACGAGAGCTCAATCGCTGGTCGCTGTGGTGGGTGATCCCGTGGCCCTGTGCTCCATTGGCCGCTGCCGAAAGGTGTGGGAGCGCTTCATCGAGATCTGCGACGAGCACAAGTCTCTGTTTGGCCTGACCTGGTCCAATCTGCGCTCGCAATTGGATGGCGTGGAGCTGAAGCGTGGCTATGTGCTGAATCCCCTGGCGCCGGAATTTGTGCCACGTTCCCTGCAACCGGAGGCGTATCTGCGGGAGCAGGCTGCTTTGTATCTAAATGGACCACAGCATGGTGGCCATGGTGGTCATGGGCCACCTGGTCCTCCTCCCCATTTCGCCACTGCAGCTGGGATGCTGGGTCCCGGACCGGCGGCGGCCACTGCCCACCAGATGAATCAAATGGCCGCCGCCATGGCCAATCAGCAGATCATCAATAGCTCCATCAACATGTACTCCACCCAATGGGCGGCGATGATGGCCGCTGCAGCAGCCGTGGGTGGCAAGTCTGGAAATGGTCCTGGACCAGGAAGTGGAGGAGGAGGAGGACCCGGTCCTGGGCCAGGACCACCTCCACACTTTGGAGGCGGCGGCGGTAATGGACACATGGGAATGCGAGGACCACCGGCGCCGCATTTGCGGGGAATGCCACCCGGTGGACCGCCGCCACCCGCACAGCCGCCAGGCGGAGGAGGAGGAGGAGGAGGTGGTCCACCACCACCCTATGGACAATATCCAGCCATGCAGCACTGGCGGCCGCCGCAGCAGGGACAAAATCAACAGCAGCAACAGAATCCGAATGCCAGTCTGTGGGGCCCGCCGCCGCAAACGAATCCCTGGAGTGTGCTGCCGCCCAGCAAGCAGCCACAGCCGCCGCAGCCGCCGCCGGTGAGTGCACCTGGACGCGGACCAGGTCCCTTGCCACCGCCGCCACTCAATGCCAATCCTTCGCTGCCCCTGAGAGGTGGCAGTGTGCCGCCACCGCCGCCAAACGGTGGAGCCGCCGCGCAGCTACTGAGGAATCCCAGCGAACTGGGCTATCTGGCCAAGAAGACTTTGTACAACCATGGCCAGGCGCCGCCGCATCATCAGCTCTATGGGCCAGGACCACCGCCGCCGCCATCGCAGCAGCAGCAGCAGCAACCACAACCACCGATGGGAATGCAGCGGGGCAGCAGTGTGCCGAATGGACCCATGTCGCCCATGGAGAACGGACCACCGCCGCCTCCTTATCTGCGGCACAATGGAAGTGGCTACAATCCTGGAGCACCGCCACCGCCGCCGCAGCAGCAGCAGCAACAGCAGCAGCCACCGCCACCCAATCCTTTTATGTATGCCGGCAAGCAACCCTCGCCGAGTTCCATGCGTTTTGGTCCACTGACCCACGAGCTGCTGCCGCCCAATGTGAGCATCTATGAAATGGCTTTCAATCCCAAGGAAGAGCAGTACAAGTGGTACCTTAAGCTACTCGAAACTGTGGGTCAGGAGGGAGCCAACAAGTTTGCGGACATGCTGCGCCAGGTGATGGCCACGCTGCAGCAACAGCAGCAGCACAAGCCGCCGCAGCAGCAGATGGTCAACAATCCGATGCTCAACAATCCGCATGTGCAACGACCGCAGTATCCCATGATGTATCCACAGAATCAACAGCAGCAGCAGCAGCAGCCGCCGCAGCAATCAGTGGACGCCTCACCGCCGCTAGAAAACTTCAATCAGCAGATCGACTTGGTCTTCAACTCGATTATGAACGGAGCCAATGACATAGCACAGCCCATACTGCGAGATGTTCTGGGAATGGTGGCTGGCACGGGAAATCCTGCTGGTCCACCACTTAGCAATGGTTTGAACGGAGCGGATCTACAGCAGCAACAGCAACAGCAGAGCCGTCTGTTTGCCATGATGCAGCAGCAGCAACAGCAGCAGCAGCAACAACAGCAGCAACAACAGCAGGCGAAGCCTCCTCCAGGTCCCGGGCCACTGTATCCCAATCATTTGGGACCTGGTCTGCATCAGGCGCCGCCCAATGGCGGTGGGAATAACCTAGGCGGCATTGGAAACACCAACTTTATGGGAAATGGTAAGAGGAGATTTGCAATACCTTTTGAGAGAATTTAATGATAAGATTCCTTCAACCAACATTTTATTTATTATACCCGTTACTCGCAAAGTAAAAGGGTATATTGTATTCGTGTCCGTCTGTCTGTCTGTCCGTCCGTCCGTCCGTCCGTATGAACGCTGAGATATCGAAAACTACAAAAGCTAGAAGGTTGAGATTTTCTACACATATTCTTGGGCTTCATACGCAGTGCAAGTTTATTTCAGCCGAGCGCCCGAGCGCCCACTCACGATTTTAAAATGTGTCTGGCGCCCACATCTTTAAAGATTTTCGAAAAGTATAAATGCAATTTTGTTGTGTATATTTATACATATCGAAATGTAGAAAACATTTTTCAAATCGGACCATTCATTAAAAAGTTATGCGCAATAAAAAAATGTTATATATCCATCTCCCTCGCACTCCCTTTACCCGAGTGACGGGTATTAGATAGTCGGGACACCAACCCGACTATAGCGTTTTCTCTTGTTTCCTATTCTAATTAAATTATTTTCATACAGCTGGCAATGCTCTGCTGAATGACAAGCCCTACAACAACCTGAACATGCACAACAACGTGGGCGTGAACAACGCAGGCATCGGCGGTCACAACAACAATAACAACAACAACAATGGAATGCTGAGCAATGGCAACAACTCGGTGCCGCTGTATAGAAGACAAGCGCTCGCAGGGAATGGAATTGGAGGCGGAAACGGCGGCTACAACAACATGCATGGAATGGACGCTGGGGCCAATTTGATAGAGGCACTCTTTCAGGCCAACAACTCGGTGGTGGATCACTCGGTCAAGTCATCGGATCACATGCACGGCCTGCTGTACAACAATTTTAATACGCTGAAGGGCGGCGGCCACGACGTGGATCTGTTTCAGGCCATGGCGCCCAGTGTGCCGCACTCGGAGGCGGCCAATCATCACCAGCAGTCCTCCGGCTCGTCGGCGGCAACCACATATGCGGCTGTGCTGAGCCAGGGACCCCAGGCGGTGGTTGGCGGAGGAGGCGGACCTCCCTCGGGACAGTCGCAGGCGCAGGTGGGCGTGGCAGGAGCGGGGGCGGGCGGAGGAGGAAAAGGCGCGCAAGCCGGAAGCGATCTCCTCGAGAAGGATCCGTTTGCGGCCATCCGGGAATTGGGACAGGCCACGACCGGATTCTACAACTACTTTCAGTGAGATGCACATCTCCTGCTGTGGCATCAAAGGGTCTTAATCTAAAAACGAAAAGCAAAAAAACAAAAAAAACAACAAACAAAAAAAAAAACAGAAAATTAACAACAAAAAAAAAATTGCAAAATTCTTAGCTGAACAAAAAAAAACGTAAAAAATGCCCCAGACAATGGGAAAAACGGAAGAGAAAAACGAAAAAGAACTGCTTCTTAATTATAGTTGCCCCTATCCTTATTTTTGCTTTCATTTAAATTGCAAATTATTTAATTACGGTAGCCTTAAGTTGAACGTGTGAATTATTATAATTAATTAATAATATACATACATACCTATTTAGTTAATGTTTAGTGGTTACTAAAGCTCGCCCAAATGCCGCAGCAGGAACTGGTTGAAGTTCACCCCCCTGACCTCCCGCCCCGCCCCTTTGTTACGCCCCTCAAAAGCCCAAGGACGTCTCAGGCGCCTCCATCGGTTCGCAGCATCCAACGGGTTGCTCTGAGCAGCCCCGAAAAAATAAATATAAACGCCTACACAAGAAAACCTTATCGATAGACTCTTGAAACATACAAAAAAAAAAAGTAAGAAAAAAGTTAAAAAAAAAACAAACAAACACATTTAAAACCCACAAAAAAATGAAATTATTATGTAATAACTATAAACTGCAAAATGCATAGTTAGCTTTAGATGTAAGATTATTCAAAAAAAAAAACAAAAAATTGTATTGTACATTTTTTCTATTTTTAGTGCGTAGCCTATATGCTACGTAAACCCTCGGTTCGTTTCTACCTTTAATTTCTCAGTTATAAATTTCGATTTTGTACAGGAGTTGACTATTTAAAACAAAACAAAAAAAAAACAACAAATATTAACAAAACCCATTAAAACTGAAAATTTGTCACGCACTCAAATACATAAATTATTATCCTTATTAACTGTAACTTCAGATTATATACCTATTATATATATTTAATGGCTATAAGGGATATGAACATTTTTGTGTGCGAATTAAACATACTTACCTACATACGAACATATATATAATATGCATATAAATATTTAAATTTGTGCACGAGTTATTTGTTCCTTTGCCCATCAAAAATTGTCGATGCGTGTGTAAATTATATTACTATTGTTGGCCGCCCCCGAATTTGCAGCAATCGCCCCGAAATCCCCGAATCCCCAAAAAATCCCCACCCCCCACTCATCGTTTAGTCCGTTCTGACGACTGGTAAATGTAAAACATACAAAAGAGAAATGCAAACAAAAAATATAAGAATTTTTCGATAAGAGTATTTAACCGATCTTTGAGTTTTATCGTAGTATTTTGGCTAGCGACTTGGATAGCATAAACATATTAACTTTATATAACTGTAATTATTTAACCAATGTATCGCGTAACAAACTAAAAAGCGGAAAGAAAAAAGAACGAAAATTACATTTAATAAACAAGAAATTGTACTTTTAATAACCCCCCTCCACTCATGTCATTTGTTAAACGATCTTCTAGGAAATACATTGCATACCTACACGAACACATTTAGTGTTAAATTATATGTAAATTTAGACACCACACATACAGCAACTAACTAACAACAATAATAGCAGACACCACACATCGAGCACCAGAAGAACAGAAACCAGAAGCCTAACGAAATTCCTCCATTTCAACTGTATTGTATATGTAAAACAATTTATATGAAACCAGCTATGCTGAAAATACTTATAAAAAAAATTACAAAAAAAAAAGAGAAAACAAAAAAGATCCCCAAGGGACGGCAAAAAAAACTTGCAATTTTGGTTTCCTTTACCGGCAGCAAACTGAGTTTTTTCATCTTAACTGGGTTCGAAATTAATGAAAATCTAAATTATTAATTTTCGTATTAACAAAGCTAATTTTTCAGTTTAAAGTATGTTTTCAATAACCTTATTAACATTTTTTAGCTTGCTAAATAGAATTGCTAGAAAATTATTTTTTTCAATTCAAAATAATTAGAGAAACTTATTTTGAAAATATATTTTTATAGCTGGTCATAGCGCGAAAAAAAGGGTTTAATTTATATAATTAAGTTTTTAAACTTTGCTTCTCCAGACCTTACAGTTTTTTTTGAATTAAATGCATTGAAATTGAAAACAATTTTTGCGAGCCTTTCTTCCAGTAGAATATTTTGGAATGAATATACAATTTAAGAAGTAGGTTATAATTATTATGAGTTAAGAAACATTTTTCGGTAAGAGTTTCTGTATTAAATTTCTTTTGTTGAACCTTATTGCCAGTATATGTAACTTACCTTAAGCTACATTTCCTTGAAATGAAACTTCAAAAATGAATTTAGGAATTTAGTACTTTTTAAACTAGATCTTTCCGGACTTCTACACAGTACCATCATAAAAAATAGTAAATCCAATACATTCTTGGTGCCAAAAAATCGGCATTTCCTGGCGTTTATTAGGATTTTTTTTAACTTAACTAGGTACTTAATTAGCAGGCGAAACTAATCCTACAGGTAATTCAATCCTAGACAGGAATATTCAGTCCGGAGAGCTCCTCCTTGACCTCATCGTACAGATCCTTGTACTCCTCGTTCTGGCGGATCAAGAGGGCGACTGTACCGCGCTTCACGCCCATGGCAGCTCCCAGATCCGCCCGACTCGGGGTGTAGGTGTACGGGATGCCCTTCTCCTCGCAAACGGCGGGCAAGTGGCACATGATGTCCACAGGAGTCACATCGCCAGCAAAGATGCAAATTCTGGGGGATATGTTGTATTAGTTTCCGGTTTCGTGGGGGGTGAACTAACCATTACTCACCCAGTTTCTCCTTTACGCAGTCGAGTCTGCACATCCTTTAATCCATTTCGCAGGAAGGTCTTGTGCTTCATTGCCTTCTTCACCAGTTTGTAGCACTTTTTGGCCAGTTTTTTACCTGCCATCGGCTTGGCAATGGCGTTCACGAAGATCATCTTGTCGTCGTAGGACTCCTCCTCCTTGATGGTAACATCGCCGCTGGCCACCACGGAGGCATCGGCATCCTCGGAGCGTTCTACTTTCACTTTAACCATTGTTTTTCTCTTAAAAACGTGGATATTTTCGGTATAAACTGCGGTTCTTCTGTTTCAAACACGTGTTCAGTGTGACTGCGGCTGGGATTTTGAAATATACCAGGTGGCTCTAAAAAATATACTAAACTAAATACCGTATAGAGACAAGCCTTTGCTAATTAGTAAAGTTATTCACCATGGTTGGTGACTATAATATTGCTCTTATTAGAATCTATACACTGAACAAAATTTTGGGTTAAAAATTTTAATAAACATAATAAATTTTGTACAGAAATCATTTGGTTTATTTTTTCTCTAAATTTAAGTTAGAAGTTATTATATTTAAGATATTTTTTTCTTAATTTTTCAGAGATTTCTTAAATATATTTCTCACTCTCCATTTAAATTCCTTTTCCTAAGACCACATTAAACATTTATTAAAATCTCACATACATATTAAAAAATTTCACATGACATAAAACATTAAAAAATTATAGTAACTTCAGGGGAGATACACAAATCAAAATAATTGCTTGGCCATTTGGATGATGTTCATGGCCAATCTTATCTCCCGAGCGCCACGGACGCCCAGCGCCACCAAATCCTCCAGGGTCATTTGGATCAGCACCTCGATGTCAATCTCCTGGCGGGTGAAAAGCTCAGTAAGATGATCATTCCCAGTGCCATTGAGTAGGGACTTAACACGGGGACTCAATGTGGGGTGCTCCACCGGGGAGCTGGGTCTATAGCGTGGGTGAATGATACTCGGTGTGGGACTCCTGGAGTCTTCCATTTTAATCTTGGAGCTCTCCCTTTTCAACTTGGATGCCTCCAGCTTCAGCCGCGTTTCCTGCTGCAGTCGGATATCCGGTTTCGGCCTAGTCGCGCTCGATAGAGTGGTTCCTCCATTTAGCAGGGTACTTTGACTAGTTGGCGAAAACACAGATCGTGTGCGCATGAATTTTTGGGAATAACGCCGAGGCGGCAAACTAGCCTCTGATGAGCGTTGCGAGGCTGAGGATGGTCGACATGATGGGACCGTAAGATTATTGGCCTTCGGGATCCCGAACAGTCCACATTTGGCCTGACCCTTCCTACCGCCGCCGCAGTTGGTGGGCGTGACGTGGTCAAATGTAAAAGCTTCGGTGGTAAGGGGAGTTAAAGGCGCCAGTGGGGATGCGGGATCTGTTTAAAAATTACGATGATTTTATAGGTCTTTCTTGTTTTTAATAAGTTTGGGTCATTACCTCTATAGACGCGATTGTAGCGTTCCATTATGTTATTTAAAAAACAATTTTTCACGAGCACAAAGAGACGACAAAGAACGTGCAGAAAGTATGGCGAAAAACAAGTAACTGTAAGTTACAGCTTTGATAATGCGACCGCATGAAGAGCGCCAAGAATTACCAAATATGTGACGATCAGGCAATTCCTAATTAATAGCTAGAAAAAATATATCGGATAGATAAGAAGTGATTTAAAATATTTATTTTATTTTAATAAATATGTTACTATAGTTTCATACTCAACCAAATATGATTCACTCTTTTTACAAAAAAATAAATATAAATAAAAATAAACATCAACAACCTTTCATTTTTAATTAATTAATTTCTTTTTAACTGACACATTAGAATATTCATAAGCAAAACCTAATCTATTATTGAATCTCTGATGTTATCCACGTGATTTGGTTGAAATAAATAAATTAGAACGAAAGTTCAAAGAACTTGCTACGCATTAATATTTACCATCTGACATGTCTAAGTACCAAATTTCGTTTTTATACCGTCTACATAATATTATTTTGCTTCTAATTAAATCGAGTTTGGCCAGTTTTTGTTGTCGTTACTTTTGGGATGCGATTCAATTTGAATTGATTCGATTTTTGCGACGAAGTTTTTGCGACGAACTTTTTTGGGAATTAGCAATCAACAGATGAACCGATAAAAGGTAAACAATTGTTGCACAAAACGACACACAGCGTGCAAGTAAAGCGAATCAAAATAATCAATTAAATTAATTTAATGACGCCAGAAAATTCACAATTTTTGTGTGCAATAATGGGTAATATTCATAAAGCTGGATAAAACACATGGAGAAAAAAATTGTTACTTTAGATGAAATATGTGTGCAAAAATGTTAGCGACACAAAAAAGAATAACAAAAGGAAATTATTTTAAACTTATGTTATTAAACTATAGAACTGCTGTTTACCCATTACTTTATATGCCCAAATTTTGTAATATTTTCAATATCATTAAAATTTACCACAGTTTTAAGTTAGGTAAATAATATTCTTACTATTTCCAATTTTTGAAATTTTGAAATCCAATGCCTCCTTATTAGATTAAAATATTTATATTTATATTTAATATTTGTAGATAAACATTTTTTTCAACGGGACAAAAATTAAATATCAACCGAGAAAATCAAAAAAAGGTTTAAGTTATCCGATGCAATATTTTATACTAAAATTTAGAAAAATTGAAAATTGTTTTGCCTGCTGCAAAATCATGACATTGCCACCTGTTAAAGCCCCATAGGTATTATTGATGTTGCTGCTGTTTGTGTTTCGAGCGCTTACCTTGCTTTATTTGGTTTTTCGTGGGCAAGAACAACATGGAATTGTTGTCTTTGCGCAGTCGGCATTGCCGAAGCTTTAACCCTCCCTCTCTCCGGATGAAATGCCCCCCTTTAGCTCGGCCACATGTGGGGCTTGTTGTTGCCGGCTTTTGGCCAAAAAACAGCTGAGCTCAGACCAGCTGCTTTGTGTTTATATTTTTTCCAAGAGCTGCGTAGCGCCTGCGCACAAGCTACTTGGCCCCCCTGGTCCCCAATTAAGTCGACCGAAAAGCCGAAGCGGAAAGCCGAGCTTTTTACGACTCGAGAACAGACGTATAAAATTGCGATGCCTGGCCAGCAAGAGATTCAGTCGTCTAACGGAGTTCAAACCAAGCTGAGCTGGAAAGGTTCTGGTGCTAAGATCGTGGAAAATCCATCGAAGAGTCTGTCGTAAAAATTTAGAAAAAAAAGGAAAAATCCCAAGTCATATTGTTTGTGCGTTCGAATAAAAAAAAGAGATAATTTACGAGTGCCGTGCTGTGAGCGCATAATTGTATGCAAGTGCATAAAATAGCCAACAGAATATATCGCAATCAATTGGGGTGAGCCGAATAAATACACCCATCGATTGTTTAACCACTTGGGCAGTGTTCTTGAGACATGCAAAAGTAGCCAGTGGAGTGTTAAATAAAACAAAAAGTACGAAAAAAAAGTCACTACAACAACTACAACTAAAAACGACAACTTGCGAAACGTATTTTTTCGAGTGTTTTTCTGTTTGTTTGCCGCCGACGACGACGAAGCCGCCTCAACAAAAGAACTTTGGTAGGTTTTTCGGTTTTCCACTGGAGCTTTGCCTTTGTTTGCCTTGCTGTGGATTTCATGCAAATTAAATTAAGCAATTAAACGAAACACACAAAAATTGTATTTGCCAAGCTCAGTTCTTTAGATTTTTTGTTTTGTTTTGGCGATTGGATTACCTCATATAAGAGCTCCCTAGGTGATTGCAAAAGTTTCGTTATTAATCTTTTTTTTCTTGCTTTTCTGGGTATTGGCAATAATTACAAAATTTACCCAATCGGTCAGTTATTATCGCTTTGTCGGGTTGTGCTTGTTTTTTCGCTGCACTAGTTTTCGCTAGGAGTATGAATACAATTTTCATCTGTTTTATTTTATTTTTCACTTTTACCCGGTGCTCCTCTCATGGAAATTCAAATAAAAACTCAAAAAACTTTTTTAATAACAACAAACGGAGAGAGAGGGGCTAGGGGGTTTGGGGATGCACTGGAATATATTTAATTGAACAACAAAAAGAAAGCCAAACAATCGTAGGCAGCGCAGAAAAGTGGATTGTTGTTGCTCTTTTGCCGCTCAAACGATACACAATGGACAACGTACAGCTGCCACCTAGAACAAGTGGCATAATAAATATTTAAAAAAGAAATAATGACAGAAAAACCTAGAATGAAATTAAATATTTAAAAGTCTTCTTAATATATTGGGGCTAAAGCGTGTCGCTCAAAAAATAAATTCAAATGGGAAAACATTTGGTCATGCAAAGTTGGCAAAATAACAAAGGATTAAAGTGTATAAACACACAGGAAAAACTATTAAAAAAAATTCAAAAATTTATTTGAGCAAAATAAAATATTCAAATAAATAAGAGCAGAATCCTAGAACGAAAAAACATATTGAAAAGCTTTATTTAAATCTTTGCGTTAGGAATGATCATAATTGAAAACAGTTAACTAGGTAAATATAGGAACATTTTTAATAATTTTATTTGCTGAAACACAGGAAAAAATGGAACCTTGATCTTTCATCTAAAACAAATAAAATCTGGGTACAAATTTATTATAAAGCCTAGAGCTTATGAACCCCATTTAAAATATATATGTATTAAGCACCCTCATTCTATCAAAAAAAAGTACAAAGGCATAAAAGCAAATTTGGAAATGTGCAAACAAAAAATTCGCTTTGGCAAACAGATTTGAAAATAGACCAAAACAAACCGAAAGCAATAAAAGAGCACGGGAAAGTACGAGGCAAATTGTTGAAAAATGTAACAAGTCAAAGGAATTTTTTCTACGTCAAATTCGGTTTCCCCCATTTCCCCATTCATTCTCTATAGCGTGCCCACATTTTTGCGATAATTTAAATAGAACAAGAGAGAACGCTATAGTCGGGTGCCCCGACTATCAGATACCCGTTACTCAGCTAAAGGGAGTGCGAAGGATTATACATGGAGATAAAAACTTTGATCCACCGTAACTTTTTAACGAATGGTCCGATTTAAAAAATTTCTTCTACATTTCGATAGGTATTGATAAACACAATAAAACTGCATTTTTACTTTTCCAAAATATTGAAATTTTCAATATCGTATATATGCGATTGTGGGCGTTAGAGGGGCCGTGGCACCCTTTTGAAACAAACTTGCGCTGCGTAGAAACTCCTAGAATCTACATGCAAAATGTCAGTCTTCTAGCTTTTATAGTTTCCGAGATCTCAGCGTTCATACGGACAGACAGACAGACAGACAGACAGACGGACAGACAGACGGACAGACGGACATGGCTAGATCGACTCGGCTAGTGACCCTGATCAATAATATATATACTTTATGGGGTCGGAAACGCTTCCTTCTATCTGTTACATACTTTTGCACGAATACAATATACCCTTTTACTCTACGAGTAACGGGTATAAAAAGTTAAAAAATGAAAATCAAATGTTGTTTGCTCTGGCTGAAAACGTAAATAGAACGTGAATATTTGGAAAAAGAGTTTGGCTGCGATATAGTGGAGTGCATTTTGTGAATCTCTCTAAATTCAAATTTAATGGAATTTTTAAGAAGCATCTAGGAGAGAGAAATATTTTAAGGAGCTTAAAACATACTTTGACTTGATCGATAATAAGAATTTTAAAATAAAGTCAAATCATATATTCCGTTTAAGTTCAACCAAAAACCCCACTCCAGAGCCACTTTCTTCTCAAAGTTCACAGACTCGAAAAGATTAAAACAAATGCCAAGGAACTTTCTGGCTTTTTGATTTGGCTGATTTTCAACTTTTCTTTTAATGCCCCCCCCCGCTCACTTTACCCAGTCAAATATGCAAATGGAATGCGTTCAAGTATTTGTTGAAAATTAAACGGAAATAATTGAATTATGCTTAAATCGAATGAGAAGCATTCAATTCAATTCCAACGAAAGGCAACAATCGCGTTGAATAAATAAATATTTGTCCGCAGCGGAAACTAACCTATGGCGAGGAAAATAATGTAAATATTTGCGTAATCCAACATCATTTGCATAAAGCACCAAGGAAAAACCATTTGAAATGAAAAACTCAACTCTCTCTCTTGGAATCCTACATTTTTTTTGTTGTACTTTGGTTTTATCTGCAAGGATGTTTGACAGGCTGCCGGAAGTCTGCCAATTAGAGCAGGATTTCCAGGCCAGGACTTAGTCACACACACACCCAAACACATAACTGAAAATCTTTTAAATAAATTAAAAACTATTCTGTGTGCAACTCGAGTTGAGCAAATAAAGGCCTAAGCATTTTAAAAGTTTTCGAAAAATAAAATCCATAATTAATGGCCAGCATAAAAACAACTAAATCGAAAGAAAAGCTGCAGAAATGTGTGAAATTTTAAATTAAAGGATAAACTCACTTTCATGTGTTAGACGACTTTATTCTCGTCTAATGCCCAAAGGATCTGTTTCCACCCTAAGAACCAGAATGAATATGAATGTGCATCGTATGTTTCGGTAGCTTGAGTCGCCTGCATTGGGGATTTACCAGACCTACAAAAAAATGAAACAAAATTGTCCAACCAAAATTTATTCTGTTGTCGCTTTAGAATAGAGCAGCCACCAAGGACCAGCCGAATAAAAAAACTGAGAATAAAACACATAAAAGTACAGATACAATTTGCCAGTAAAAAATGTTTGTTCAAGAACTGCAGTCACTGTGGGCAGAGTGCTAGAAATGGTCCTTAAAATGGTGATATATTAAATGGTATAGGCAATACAAGATATAAATAGTACTGAAAAAAAATTTTTTATATGAATTAGAGTAATTTCTACCGTAGCCGATCAATGTCATATTTATAATTCAAACATATCAACTTGATATTTTATCATTTAATAAAAGTTATAAAAATACTGTTTTAAAATACATAATTCAGCATTTTTTTGAACAAAAATTTAAAAATAAGATAAACATAATCTTTATTCATATCAAAATGATATGAATAACTTGTCCTTTAAAAAATTTTAAATTAGCCTGCACAAATCAATCTGATCTTTTTTGATTTTCGTTGTATAAAATAAAATTATTAGATATAATTCGTTAGAAAATTAGTGGAAAATATAAAAATATTCCCACAACTTAGCTCATTCAATGAGCCCAATAAATTGGGCTTGCCCCTTTGAAAACCTATTAAATGATATGAAAAAGACCTTCGTTTTGACAGTTTCCAGCTCGTTGTGTGCCCATTGTATTGGGCGAGTGGAGACGAGCGTCGAGTGACGGAGCCAAAGTCACATGAGTGCAATTTTAAAACAGTGAAAGATATATAAAGCGAAAGCAAACAACTGATCAAATCTCGGCGCTATTGCAATGGGCGTCGTTTTCCAAAATGACGGCTTAGATGTACGCCCATAAAAAAAATATAGACGATAGAACCTGAAAGTTGAGAAAGAGCTGGTGGGGCCAGGCACCGAGATGGCAAACAACTGAGGTTGCAATAAATCCCCGGCAAGACAAGCAAAAGGAGCTGCAATTGAACCGCCTGCTCCTTGGTCCTTCGTCCTCCATCCACTACTACCATCTACTGGTCGTCCTGGGTTCGAATAGCGCAACAGAATGTCAATTACTTGAATGTGAGGTTAGGTCAAAGCCATCTAGCCGAGCTTGATTTTCATTTGAAAATTCCCTGCCCGGCAAAATGGGAAAAACTATTGGGAGCCCTGCTGATTGCCTCTCAGTTACTTTGACTAATTTCGGTAAATCGCCTTGCGGAAAGCAATAAATTTTTGTTCAAAATCAGGAAATTTAATGGATTAGGGGATGCGAGAAATTTACCCTTGATTTGAGGTTTGAATTTTCATATTCCGGTTGCATTTATTACCTTTCGACCGCATTGCATTTGTGCACTAGCACTCAGCGAAAAAATGCAAGCTAACAGTTAATATTAGATAAAAATATTATTTTTAATTTAGGTTTAAAACTAAAAAAATTCCCATTGTTTTTATTTTGGTCCTGTGATTTTGAAAAATGATTTTAAATGAAAATTGCCCAATTTTCTTCAAGTGCTGCATCGAAAAGTGAGCAGAGTCAGAGTCTTGGCCCAAGTCGAAGCGTTTTTTGTGGGTTTCATTTATCGATGGCCAGCTTGCATGTTTGTCTGTCAATTGGATTTCGTCCTGGAAGTGAGCTTTGAGTTCTGGGTTTCCGTTTGCAATCCAGATCCAGAATCACAGGCACTTGGCCGCCTTTGAGCTGTGAGCATGCAAGGGGCTGGCTGGTCAAATGTTCAAATGCCTGGGCTCGTTTGCAGGTTTCCTTTGTGCCTCTGGGCTTGGAATTCCTGCTCAGAGTTGAAGTTCGAAGATTGTCCGCATGCCTTCAATCGCTTACTCCGTTGAATAGCTGAAATATAATCATTGGGAAAAAACCCTAAAACAATTGAATGCAAGCTGGCAAATAAGTCGTATTTAATCTGTAATTTAAATCAGCAAAGGGCCACGATTAGTATGAGCATGTTAATAAGTTAACAAAGGGTGAATGTGACAGGCTCGTTAATTGCTGTTAATGGCTGGTGATCGGTTATCACCATTTTCTGTAGAAATTTTCCTACACTCGTTCATAAATATTTATGCTTGATCGATTTGAATGAGATATAGGGATCAGATTTATAAACAGCTTCACAGCTTATTAAATTAATTATTTTAACGGAAGGAAAATATTAAAATTCTCATCAAATATTTGAAGCTACACTTCCTTACTTTGTAATTTACCGTCCGAAAACAGTTAAAAAAGTTTCTGCTTTGGTAAATCTGTGCTCAAGTTGATAAACAACATCAAAGAGACATAAACACAAAAAGAGCAAAACTGAGACCCAGACTATGACTATTGCGGGATATACTCCGCGAAAGTCCTCTATAGTTACACTTAAGTAAATATTTATTTGAATATTTAAGTGAATATAAATAATTTTAAATAACTAATAATTGAGATATATTGATTTCATTTTATTGCTTGGTCGAAATATAAAAACAAAAATATTTTATATCTATCTATATCTATTATAAAAGTCTAAGCTTTTAATAGTTCTTTACCATTACTTGAGTCACGTTATTAAAAAACCGTTTTATGAATATTAAAACATTTATTTTAATTTATATAAAATAATCTGATTTAATGACTTAGCAATTTAATCGTTCGTCGAGAATGAGGGCGTTACGTTACTTTCTCAAGTTAACGCTCCTTTTAAAACATTTTCAAATATCATTTTTCAAAAACTTTTTCTAAGTGCCAAGTGTACGCGAGATAAAGCGAGTGACGAATACGTTGACGTCTCCTGGCTGTGATGGAAGTAGTCGCAGGGCCGTCGCATCAAAATAAATGGATATAGTTTAAGTGTAGGAAAAACATGGCCGAAACGGAAGAACTAATGGATGGATGTATGGCTGGCTGGTTGGCTAAAAGATGGGCTGTGACAGGAGGCCGAGATGTAACCAGAACTGTCAGATCTGATGCCGTTGTTGCTGTTTTATTCTATGAACTCAGAACGCGTCGCGTCATTCGCAATTTTTCTATTGTTTGCGCAGTTTTTTTTTCTCCCCGCTTTTTCTACTATGTTTTGTTGCCGTCTTTTTTTGCACGTTACGTCTGTTTGTCTGACAGCTGAGCACTGTTTATATGCCAGACATATAGCTACCCCCGGATATATACGTATACGTATCTGAATCTGTATCTGTATCTGTGTGTGCCCAGACGACTGCCTGTCGACGGAGTTCGCTCGTATTACCCTGTCAATCTTTACTTTCATGTGCTCGTTTGTAACGTTTTCGCACTGCAAGTGAGAGGGAAATTGCGGAGGTGTTTTCGGCCATTCCGATATGGAGTGGCGTTCTGGGGAATGGCTATAGCATGGAGCATTGATTTGGGCTCGTATCGGGAAATACGCATTGATCTATTTTTGGTCTTTTGGAGGCGGAAGTTCTCCTTTGTCGTCCTTATTTTGGTAAATATTTATTAAAGAATTGTTATGTCTGGAAAATTTCTTCGTTTTATATATTACTGCTACTTAACTTAATTTAATATTGATTTGCGTCTCAATAACTAATTTTTTCTTTGTTAAAAAATATATTGAAAAATCTTAAGGGCACGACAAATTTCCTAAGAAGTTCTTAATTTTTCTTTAAAATATATAAAAAACCCAACAAAAATGGAAATGTTATTCAATTCTTAAAAATTAATACATTGCAAAATTATAAACTGTACAAGAGATAAATACGTATATCTTTAACGTGTTCTGTAGTTCTCAAAAATATACTTATTTTTTTAGGACAAAATCCCTCAGTACCAAAATATCCTTTTTCATCAAATAGAGTTTGCCAAAGAAGTCTGCAGGATCTGTAACATAGTAACGCAGTGCAAAACTGAATGCAACCCCTTAATAGTTTTCATCCATATGAACGTATTAAAATCTTAAAAAAAAACAGCCCGCCAAAAAAGAGAGTAAACTGCGGTGGCAGGGGAGAAAATGCGATGAAGGCTTTGTCCGTGTTCGCTGCTAGAGAAATGAGCAAAAATTCCACCAAAATGGCAAAAGCAGCGGGAGAAAGGGGGTGTGGAGCCGAAACACAGAGTGCCTTGTGTGACACAAGTGACACTATTTTCTGGCGCTGCCAGTGCCACAAGTAGAAATTCGCTAATGCCCGCTGTTGCAGGCGGCGGCAACAGCAAGAGCAACAACAGGCGCACTGGGGATGCAGCGCCATGTTGCAATTATTAATTCCGGCTGGAAGCGAAAAATAAAGTTGGATATGCAATGAGCAGGAAGCAGCACACGCCAAAAGCACAGGCGTGGCGTGCAAAAAAATGAGGCCTCACTCCAGCCAAATAACACTCATCCGCCGCGTTGCCCAACCTCAGATCCTATTCGAGATGCGAGCGTGAAATTATAAGAAATTAAAAGAAGACGGACATTTTAACCCAAATTGCAGATATAATATCAGCTTCATGACAAGACATTTTAAAATAAGATAAAATTAAATTTTCTTTCGTCATAAAATTCATCTAAAATTATACCTTTGATGCCTGTTATAAAAATAATAAAAATTATTTATGAGTTTAATAACTAAATATATTTATTATTTGTCAACAATGTCTTATTTTTTTATAAAGTTATATAACCACTTATATTAAATTATTAATAATTCGGTATTTATTTCGATGTCTTAGTGTACGAGCCCAATATATTAATCATTTTTTTATGCACGAACCTTGGGTTTTTTGTTTGCCCTAGATATATCTTTATCGCGAGCCTTCACTGTCTTTTATTCTCAGCCCGCTAAATTCCAGCCCATCATCAGGGGCAGCGAAAAAAATAACCGTGGATAGCAGAGCCTGCGACGCCGTTTCCTCTTTTGTTTGTGTGCAGCGCATAATTTGCGAGACAAACATGCAAAAATGCCCCAGAAGTGAAAAAAATATCCCAACCTACATCCAGATCCATGCATATACATGCAAACATATATGCAACGGTACATACGGAGCCGAAAAGGGAGAACAATTCCCCAGCAAGTTGAAGTGCAAAATGGCGGGAGCAAAGGACCCCAAAAGAGGGGGCCTAAAAGGGGGCTTACGAAGGGGTTGTAAAAAGGGGCTCTAAAAGGGGGGGCTTAGGGCAGGGACCGTGCGGTTGCGGGTTGAAGATTTTGAAGTTTTTGCGGTGGCCGCTGTTCGTTTCGTTTCGCTTCAAGACGCAAAGTTTATCTTGCGCTTAGGCGCAACGGCCGCGAGTTGCAACCAACGGCTTCATCTCAAAGGCTCTCTACTTCTTTATGTTTGTAAGTGTAGTGCACTTGAAAAATAGTCTATTTAATATTTTAAACAATTGCTAGTCGACAGTTAATACCTTATAAATGAATGGGAAGATTTAACTTGCTCTAGGTATTTAATTACCTTTCTTAGCAAAAGTTTTATAATAATTGTTTTAAAAAATAAATAAATTGAAAAAATAAATTAAATATTTTTTTTTTGCATTTTAAGCTAAAGTAAATTTTTATTAAAATTTATTTATTTATATTAAAGTTAACGAATACCTGCTTCCAGCTTTTCTCAGTGTTTTTGGTGTGGCAGCTTTTGTGGGCCTTTTTGACTTGTTTATGGCCATAAGTTGATTTCCGAAATGGAATTCTCAAAAAGGGATTTGGCTGCCGGCTCGGCCCGAAACCTCATTATTGGACTTCAAAGCGAATGGCAAATCCCGCGGCCAAAAACCCGGTCAAAAATGGCCTCCGTTTATTTAAAGGAAATGTACCGACAGATGCAGGACCACTATCCGAACCACCCACCATTATCTCCACACACACAAACACACTTCCAAATATACAACCAAAAAAATGAATCAATTTTTTTATGTACGCCCCACTTCATTGTCTCGAATCCAAAATGGAGGAAGGATATTATTGACTAATGGCTGCAGCCGAGGGAAATTTATGGTGCTCGAAGGATGTGGCTCTGTATGTGTGTGCATGAGTTAATGAACATTTTTGATGGTAATTGAATGCGACGCTGGGGTTTGCCACTGTAGTTATGTCTGATGTATTGCCCGTCCCCGGGGGAAAAATATATAATTTATACACACGATTGATAAGCGAAATGAATTTGTCATGTCTCAGACTTTGATTCTCAGCTGCTGATTGCCAGTTGAGCCAAGCAAATAAATACTAGTAGGAAAATAAATAATTATTAATAATTTTTTCTCGGCGAGCGTTTGGTGCCAGTCACTGAAAAATTGTAAAACTTTGCATTTGCCTGGCCGACAAATAAATGCGAGTCCGCACTGAGGTTCTGGAAAAGCACAAACGAAATGGAATCGTAAAAATGGAAACAAGTTGCAAATAAACAAAAAGCCAAATCCCTTGTAGCCATAACAAAAAAAAGGGAGTGTAAGGGGAGGGAAAAGGGTAAAAGCAACTGAAGGAAAACAAAAGGAAAACATTTGTTTAGCACTTGAAAAATGTGCTCCACTGCACAGGGCAACAGCGAAAATTCTGCGGCCCCTGATCATGTGGTTCTCCGCTTTTCCGAAAACCCCCTCCCCTGCCTCTTTATACTTGTCAACCTTTATATGAAAATGTTTGAGCTCGTTTTTTTCTCCTAGTTAGACTTTGTGAACCCGAAAGGGCCTGCGTGTGCCTGCACTTGTCGCTTTTCTATATGGTTCGAACAGTGGGCTGGAATAAATTTAGTTTATACTATAGTATATGAAAATAGCTTAACAAATAATTTAAATCCTGTTACTGATATTAATAATAATTTTACCTAATGGTTTAAATCAATATAATCCTAGTCTATAACAAAACAAAATAGATTTTTTTTATAAGAGGAAGATGAAAAGGTAAAATGGAAATTAAAGTTTTAAATTGCCGCACGCATTATTACGATTTAAGAAAATCTTCTGTGTTAATAAAGTTAAGTAAAGATTCTTAAAAAAAATATTAAGCTTTGAAACTAGCCAAAAACTCTGCTCTTAATTTATATTTTCCAGAATTGCTTATGTAGATTTTAAATTGATATGATAACTCTGAATAACCACTGTATCTGTAATTTTTTTTCGTTTTGTTTTTGTCACTGTGGTCACGCCGCTGTCATCAAGCCAGATGCTCCTCCGTCTCAAAATTTCTCCCCCTCTTCATTCATCGGGCAAACACTGTGGCAAAATAAGGGGGCAACAGAGTGGGAAACTGGGAAAAACTTTGGGGAAAACCGAGGAATACAACATAATTGCAATTTGCGTAATTGTGCCCCTAAAGCTGAATGAGAAATGAGCGGCAACGAGTCGTGCTCTGAGTAACTGAGAAGAGAGTTGGGCTTATGCTTAGCGGGCGCGGATGACAACGCGGACGGACGGACAGACTGGCGGACAATACGGACAACGGATTGTGGACGGACTGGAGCACGGCTAAAATATGAATATCCGAATGTACTTAATAAACAAAAACACAAAAGAAAAGCAGCCAGAGTAAACAGCATGTAGTATGCATGGAGAAAGCGCACAATGCCAGCCCTTCCTCCCTTAAAAATCCACACACCCCCTCCCCTCCCCTTGTTATTCGCCAAGGGGTTTTCCGGCAGTTTTGGGAAGTTTGGGGCTTCCGTGTGACACCCATGGAAAACTGCACTGAAGTTTATTTTGTTTTATTTTTTTGTTAGGGGTTTGTCGGTTGGGAATATTTTTAATTTTAATATGCATGCTGGACGTTGCCGGCGGGCGGTTTCTGTGGCAGGGGGCGTGGTTTTTGGTTTGGGGTACATCAGCTGGAATTTTCATGGCTTTTGTATCTGCTGATAGAATGTGTTTTATTTTCAGTTTGCATTGTTGTACATAAAAATACGAATTTTGCGAAAGGATTGTATTTGGATTGAACTTTCAATTGAAAAATATTCTATCAGGTTGCCATAGATAAAGTGAATTAGAAAATCATGTTAAATGGAATTTGTTCAATTTTCCTTATGCCACGTAGCGGGGATTATAAATGTAAATTTCGGAATTATTTCAACGGGAGGAAGGATTATTGGGTTTTAAAATACAAAATATTAAACCATTATAGAATTATTATTGGACTTTACAGCGACAGCTTTATAATATTTCCCCTAACGTTTATTTATTATCTTCAAATATTTTAACTTAATAAAACATGAAATTATTTTTTGACATACATATAAATCGGATGACGCATTTTTCAATACAATAATTATACGCGACATAAGTCAAGCAAAAACATAGCTCAAAAGTTAATTACTAAACATGAGCTTTTCCACATTTTTCACATTTAATGTGACAGTTCATAACTTGGCCGCTAACAATGTTTGGACCGATTACACCTGCCGCATGAATCAGCCTTGATTTGGGGCCCTCTTAGCCGCCAATTTGCCCTCGTCTTTTTTTTTGTTGCAGCCATGTGTTTATTTGTCGGCCAGCACTTTGTGAGCCACTTCGCGGCAAATAGCAACTTGAGACTAGCGGGAAAAAAAGTTGGCAACAAAAAAAATATAAAATTACTCAACGCCCCCGCAACAGCTGGCCAAAAACTCGTTGGCAAGCTTATTGTCAACTATTTAAATGCTGCAATTTCGGTCTTTTGTGCAGCCGGAATGTGTGAGGCCCGAGCAGCCATTACACTTGTGGCCATTGTTTGCCTTTATAGCCTTTTGTTGCATAAATCGTTTACTACAATAAAAAAGGAGAAAAAGTTACTGCCGCTATCGCCACTCGTACTTCTTCTTGTTCTTGTTCTGCTGGTTGCCGTGTGTAATTTGTCATTCACACCACGTGCTCGGCTGAGAATTCAGCGGGCGAAGGCAGGAAGAGCCACTGCAGTCTGCAGTTCTTCACCCTCACTCTCTGTCCCCCATTTCCCAGCACTTTTCCAAGACCCCTTTTTTTCGCAACCCACTTTTCCGCAATCCAGCCCCCAACATCCAGCATTTTTAATGGCAGCGAATACACGCGTAAGACGCGACCATTTCCATAATGCAGCACAAGAGCCACCAGCATCTTCAGCTCGGATTGGTTGCACGTTGCGGCGCACAGTGGTTTGGGTATGCACATATCTTTGAAGTACTCAGAAAAACATTCATCCGACAAACATTCTGCAAATATTAATTTGGACAAGGATTGCTAAAAATTGGATAATCCTAAAAAATTAATATAAAATCGAGTTTTTAAGAAACGAAAAACTTGCGTATTTTTTTCTATTATATATTTTATATTTGTAACTTTTTATTTTATAATTTTAATTTATTTTGAAGTCATAACATTTATTATTATCCATTGGAATGCTTTAATTATTTTTAATTTTTAAATATTTTCTTTTTCCGAACACATTCCAAATAAACTTAACCCACTGTGCTCCGTACCAAAGCGCAAAACTGTATGCACTCGAGCTGTATTTAAATGGTGTGTGAGCATTCGGAACCCTTCTCCTCTTGTCGCAGCATCTTAGTGCTCTTTCTCTCAACTTGGCGCACTTTTGTTCTTAAAATTCTGCGTACGTGATCGAAATGTTTGGCAATGTAATACATTCAGTACTTTCAGTGCTTATATCCCCTGCATCGCTTGAATATAAATTTAGCTTAATTTTTTGTTTTATTTTTTTTTTGTTGGAATATGTTTGGCGATTTATGTGAATTCATGTAAATTATTCAGTGCATTTGGTAAATTTGATGGGGTGGAAATGGTAGCTCGGGGATACTTTGCGAGTATTGGATTAAATTTCAATATTTTCCATTTATTCAATTTTACTGTGGAAAGTGTTTTTAGGGGTAAAAATGTCAATAAATATTCAAAGTCATCGGTTGGCAAAATATTCAAAATAAATTTTATTATTTTCAATCAATTATAAAAACATCACTCACTTTTCTGCCTTGTTTGGAGCTCTAAGCAAAAACTCGTACCAAATATCACGTATACGACACGGTGGTGTACCTAATGCTGTTTATTTAAATGTTCATGTTTAGCCCGTGTTAAAGATGATTAATATGCTTAATGGGTATTATTTGGGCATGGGGGTCTGAATGGGCACCAGGTGGATGGCCCTCCATCCCCATCGAAAGACGGTGGGCTCTCGGCGACCTTTTGTCTTAATTACACACACATAGACCCGAAGCCCAGACGACCCATTTCAAGGCAAAATGCCACCGAAAGCGTCTCCCATGCAAAGAAATATTAATGAGCTGCTGCCGACTTGGAGTGTTGTCTAAACAAAACAACAACGGCTAGGGCAAACAACATTTTGTCTGCTCATAGATTTTTGATTCAAATTTAATTACTTAAAGGAAATTATACTTAAATTGGCTTTCAGCTTTGGCGCACGCAACTGGAAAATATTTTCATCTTCATCAAGATATTTTTGTGTATGCTTGAGTGGGGATAAAGTGGAGTGAAGTTGCTTTTTTGGATGGAGGGACGATTGTTTGGGGGTGCCCTTTTTGTGTGTTTAATGCTATTAGAAAGGCTTTCAACGGAATATTTTTGGGTTATTTTAGAATCAATTAATCTATTAAATTGTATATATTTAATTGCACAAAATGGTTGTGGCTCTCTAGCTGGCCGTTTTGGGTTTCTTTAAAGCAATTTTGGGGTTTTCTCGAGGCAAATTGAAATGGATTCTATAATGATGAATGAAATTGGTTGCTTCAATGCACCGAAATAAAATATTATAAGCAGGCTCGTTTAATTTTGAATAGAACAGATGGACAGTAAATTAATTTTTGCTAAGCTCTTTGGTAATAATGTAAACTGTAAACATATTAAATTATGCTAGACAGCAATATAAAAATTCTCATTAAAATTTAAATTATTAAAAACCAAACTTTTTATGTATTTGTAATAAGCGCATATCAGCTGCAAGTAATATTTTCCCGATTGTATCGCAACCATTTATTGAAATATTGACATGGATATTGTGGTAAACCGAGGCAATCGAAAAGCCAATTTAGCAAACCGAAATCAAACAGAAGATTTCAATCAGAAGAAAAGTGTCAACCGAACAGAAAATTTGCCAAATTATAATTGTGCCAAGAAATAGCAAACACAAAGAAGCCAACACGATATATATTCCATATGTTTGTGTGCAAAGTAAATCATAGTTCAAGGCTGGATTTAATGCATTTGCAGCCGGAGATGGCTTAGTACAAGGGCGAAAACCACTTGCGCCTGCCAGAACTGGAATAAAAATGCAATGTTTTATATACCCACATATACATAAGTGCATCCACAAACAAATGTATATAAAATGCGCATATATAACACACAGAGGACCGCAGCCAGCATTTAATACAAAAATAAATAAAACGGAACTGGGTTGCCCCCAGCTTAGTGAAAAAAGGCGGCGAGGGGGCTGCAAAGTGTTACATCAGTGGAAAAGAGCTTTGCCTGACCTTGACTTATAAACACTTTTATAACAATTATATTTTGCATTTTTCTCGCCGCTGCTTATTATTATTTCCACTCGCAAACATAGAACAGAAATCATTAAAAATAAGAAAAAACTTTATAATAAAGAAGCAAAACCCACTCGACTTGATGCAAATAAGCAAAGCAGCAGCAGAGTGATGCCTACGAAGCTAAGCCAACTGAGTGGGTCAGTCGAGCCAGGAACATGCAATCACAGTGAGCACTGTCTAAACGGAACTTAATATTCATAAAATCAAAAAAAATGTGTGAATATTTGGTAATGAAAGACTTAACTGAGTTGTAAACATTTAATATGTTTAATATGTTCTTAACTTACTTATTTTTAAAATTTTTCTTGTATTTACTTCTTTCTCTTTGAGGTATATTTCAAAATTATTTTGTATTCCAAACTTTTTGGAGAATTCGGTTACTTTAAATGACATCTTTATAATTATAATGATAGCTAGTCCGGGAGAAAATATTTTCTTTATTTTTCATCCTCTAAAAAACTTATGTACATTTATTCAATAAAACATTTTTCCATAACAATGAGTACCTTCTGTTGTAGACCCCTTATAATTGCACACAATCAGGTGACTCTCAGCTAGTTAAAGATTTGCCCATGTGGGTAGGGCCCCCCACCCCAAACACCCCATTCCCTTCCCCCTGACCTACAGCACCACCCATCTAGTTGAATTCCACAATAACAATAACTATGCATGAGCTGTACGAAAGTCAAATAATAATGATTGGAACGAACCACAAAAACCGACTGCGCCACAAAATCAATAATTAAAATCGCTGCAAGGTGCTTCTCTTGATTACACGAAAAGATACGAAAATCATTTTTAACTTGAATCGAGAAAAAGTAAATGTTAACTCAAAAGGCAGCAACAGAAATCAGCAATTTAAGAGACAAAAAACGAAACTGAAGACAGATAGGCAAAAACAACAGCAGCAAAGCGATGAGCAGTAAGCGATAGACAGAAAATAAGAGAATAGCGATATAGCACCATAGTTAGAACGAAAAAAAAACAAAGCTTAAACCGCAAAAAATAGCATCGTTAGATGCCCCTCAAGGTCAGGCGAGCATTTTTATCGTATTGAATTCACGGCGTTGAAAATGAGATAAAGAAAAATATAAAAACTAATCAAAATAATAACTCAGAGCAATTAAAGTCGCTTAGAAACAAAGTAGATGGGACTTGGCACTTTTGAATACCCTATTAATCAAGGAATGAATAGCTCGACAAATTATTCTATAGGGTAATAAATAAAATGTGATATTTTTCCAGTAACGCAACAAATCTGTTAAAATAATGAATAATTTATTTTTTATTTTTAATAATTAATCAATTACAATTCAACAGTTAAAGAGTAAGTTAAAACTAGAAATAATAAATTCAATAGTAAATGTTGAGCCTTTGGGGATGTTTTCAAGTCTGAAAGAAATAAAATCTTATTGCTTTAACTCGTGCTAATTGCTTTAATTTAAACTAATATGCAGCTTTCGGCATTGCATGTTTTAATGTCTTTAAAGTGCATGTGACCTAGTAATAAAATGAAATGGTAATTATAAAGCTGTCATTTAAAGTAAAAATATCTCTGCTACAAATAGAGATGTTTAGTTGTATTCACAAAAATTTAGAATAAGTTTTTAAAAACTAATTTATATATCAAAAATCTACTGATTGTAATTATAAGGACATACATATTCAAAATATCTTATATAGTTCGAGCTTTGGACTCAAAAGATTGATAATTGCTTTGTTTTTATAGGTTCGACATGTGTAAGCCAAAGGGCTTACAAGCTCGTCGGTTGATTTCGACTCAAGCTTTGTGTTCTCACATCTTGCCCAAGAAGTTATAACCCCTTAATCTGTTGTTGTTTTGCTCTGCTCTCGGTGGGTTTATCTGCCAACTTTGACAAACATCAGAAATGGATGCCATGCGAGGGGTGACAAAAAGTGTGACAGCATTCTCAAAACTATTTTGCTGGGCCGAACCCCAGAGGCGTTCTCGAATCTGTCAGAGTGCCAAGTGAAGAAGATATTGCAACATTTTTCGCACTCCAAGCGAACGGAGCACAAACGTTATTGACACAAGCTGGATAAGCTGACAAAGGTGCTAAAAAATGTGAGAAGATTGAACGCTTCACTGACTCACCTGCCCAACTGACTGGCTGAATGACTGACTTACTGGTTGACTGACAGACAGTTTATCAAATGATGGACGGGCGTGTATGTATCTCTCGACTCCCAGTCACTTGTGTAGCTAAGCTGCTAAGTAACTGAATCTGGAATTAACTGAAGCCATATTTAGTGACAATTAGTGAGACAACAACAGCAGCAGCAGCCGTCGAGCTAAACAATTTTGAATCTGAAAATGTGTAATGCGACACAGTTTGTGAAATGCGAAACTCAGCGAAAAAGTTGACAACTTTGGCTGGGGGAACGTGTCGTGACACTTGGCACTCAGTAATGCAAATTTCTATGTTGACTCCCTCGAACTGATGGGCTAAAACATCAAGCTAAATCCAACTGTTTGAACCATGTAAATATGATTTAGGAGCATACCTCCCATTGAAATATTAAATAACAATTTTTAAAATAACTGAAGGGTGGCTAAAAGCCATTAAATTAGCTTGGTTGGTTTTTGGTTTAGCTTAACCCATAAAAACGAACCCATAAAATTAGAGTAACATAAAATACGCTTGTGATTTAATGCTTACGTTCACTCGATTGACTGATTGAATACATCTGTTGAGTTCAATCAAGTTTACAAAATTTAAAATCAATATTTAGGGCACATATCGAATGTAGGACTTACAAAATATAGTAGATCTATGATTTAAAAATGAAAAAATAAACCTCACTATTTTTACAAAAAACAGTGATCGTAGCTACAGTAGAATTATGATCGATAAGATAATATTTTTTGTTTTTATACAAAATATATTTTTTTCTTATTTAACATTAAACATTTATTTTAGGTCTCCTAAACACTGGTTGAGTTCTTATCCGAAGAAGTTGATCCGCTAGCCGTAATTCGTACAGCATTTGTATTAATACTGATGACACTCCTCGCTTGATTCAGGGTCATTCTAAGAAAAAATTCATTATAAAATATATTCCCGAGAAATTCATAGTATGACAATTAAATTACGCTAGTAAACACTTCGATTAATAAGAGGTTCCTTTATAGGGATATTTAAGTAACATTTCGAACACCCCCTTATGGTAATCCGAAAAAACTATAGACCTACTTACTGATTCCTGATAAGTTTGAACGTGCTCGGCTTCAGAATAAACAGCACAAATAAATTGATACCCTGGGACCAATTTAGGTAATCAGCCATTAGAAAAAAGTCAGACCAGAATTCTGTGAATTGCACCAAGTAGAAAATTATCTCGAAGCTCCAGGATATTCCCATGATAATTACGAGCCTCAGAAAGAAAATGTAACTGTAACGTAATTAAAGGTTGAAGTAAAAATACATTAACCTACATATTTAAATTATAATTGACTTACGTTTGATTATCCGAGTTGCTCCTTTGCGTTATGTTCCTTAACTCCCTCTTCACCATCATTACTCGGTAAGCAGTAAGGATGAACATGGTTATTTATGTTGAAGGCAATAAGAATTATCATCGGCCCATAGAAGTAGAAAACGGCAGACCATAAGCTGTGGGTGAAATAAGAAGGTACATGAGGTTAGAAAAATTGGAATAAATTCGTATTTTATAACTCAATCGCTCGCTCGATAAGTCCCACAAGTCGAGTACTAGGAAAGGTAGGCTATGAAAAGGCATACTATGTAGCAGATGAAGCACTTGCCGTGCAAGTTCCTCAGTTTCTTAACCATGAGGTACACGCTGATCGTAAGAATCATGCATATCAGTGATATTAACATTACTACGAGAAAATACCATTTTATGTTAGGAAGCACGTAAAATTTTAGTTAATATTAGCTTACCAACAGTCTGCCATATTTTTGATGGTTTAGTAGAATTTGGATCCTCAGAGATCTAAAAATGCTGCTCGCACTATTCCAGTTTATTAATTGAAAAGTTAACCAAGAGCAAGACAAGTATTTAAGAAAATCGTTAAACAGCCATAACTGAACTTTTCCAGTTAAACCGCCCAGCTGGCCTAATGATTTATTAGCCAAGCACTTAGTATTCTGGTGTTGACAGGGCCGCAGACCAGAAAAAATCTGTACCACGTCCATCTCTAATGACAACTGACAACTTATAAGCGAGTGGCATTGAAACATTTAACGCGTTTATATTTAAAATGTATGACTACGCATATGGTGTCTGGCTAAGTACATAAATGTATGGCTATGGCTAAATGTGTATGCATATGTTGTTGGTCTTGAAATCGTGGCTGCTTCTGCTTTTGGCCAACATAGCGCACACACTCGCAGTGCATACATAATTAATTTATAAATTGTTAAGACAACGAACGATACAACACTTGGCCGTACATTTCTTTTGATGCTTTATCAACTGACTGGAATTTTCGGGGTGGGGCGTTTGGGGGTTGGGTCTGGGGCTGTACGGTGGGTGGTTTTTTTGGGGTGGGGCTGGGTGGCAGGCTGTCAGCCAACGAAACGCTTCGTTTGGTTTTGCCTTGACAGCTGCCTACTGGTGCGGGCCTTTGGGGTGGGGATCCGTTCGGGTTGGGCCGTACAGTCAGCCTGTCTCAATTAAGCGCAAATTGAATTAAATACTTTCACATGCGAAAACAAAGCTGGCCAAACACGCACTCCAGGGGCAGGAGACTGAAGACGTGTTTTTCCTATTAAAAAGAAAAATGTGAACACAGAGAGGACTTGAAAGGCAGGCTCCAAAGGGAAACGGCCATGAATCTGTGGGAGATGAAACAATAGCATGGAAAAGCCCGGGATTCAATGATAACAAATTGAACGTATGCTGGGAGAATATATAGAGCTTATGATCCATCACTCCGAAAGGTCTGCCATATCATAGCCTTTCGTTGGTCAAACTTAAATTGAATTTTTTTAATCCTGATTTTTCATTACTGATAAATTACAGGATGGCAACGAGAAGACAATTTAAAAATACTTTTTACCAACGAAAGTCGCTCTTATTTTATAAATATAAAATTTTTTTTGGGATTATTTAAATAGTTTTGTAAAATAATTTATTTTAATTTGTATTTTTCTTTGTAGGAGCAATTTAGCTGTTTTCAGTTTTAATTAAAGCTTATTACCCCTGAAGTAATTAAATACAAAACTTGCGTTTTCCATTTCCAAACATCTAAAAGTATTATAAGGTGGTCTTAAAATATTTGTAAATTAAAAAAAGTTTTCAAGGAACCCTGTTTAAAGTGTCAGGTTTGCCCACTGTTACTCAAATTGCTTTATTTAAACCTAATTGATATTTCATAAGAACAATCTGCAAAGTTAAGGTTCTTTAAATTTTAAAACATTCCCAGGGCGTTCAAGTTAGAAAGAGGCTTTAAGAGGCTTATAATATCAACTGCGACTGGGTCGTTAGGAGCTGGGACATACCTTTATTCCCCACTCGAACCCAAATTGGTTTAATTATATGGATGCCTAAGACCTCTGTGCTCGCTCTGGGCCCACTGTGCTAAGCCCTCTGACTGCTGCCGTAAATCCGCAGAGCCGCCGAGACTATTACGTGGTTAAACGCACCATGTCCACATAGGTCTCAGATGGCCGATCTGCCCGGCCAGTTATTCGCTCAGGCACACACAATCAGTTGACCCAGTCGTGGGAATGGGCAATGGCTGGTGGCCAGATACATGGACATAGATACAAATTCAATCTTTTACTGCCTGTGTTTTTTTTCAATGGCATCGCTTCACTTTTGTTCCTACAATTTTGCACTTGCTTTTCCAGCACCATGATGTCCTTTTCCTAAGTTTTTTTTCACTTGTTTGCTTGGCTTTGCTTTGCTTTCGGTTTTGTTTTCGGTGTGGCACACGTTTTGCTTCAATCTTCTGGCTCTCAGTTCTACTTGTGAATTTTCCACGTAGAAAAAATATTTAATACTCTTAATATTTCAAGCTCTGATCTGAAATATCATAATAAAATTAAAAATAATTTAGTTAAATTCTCCTTTTAAACTTAAATAAATTTGTATTATTAAAACTTTAATGGTTATAAAATCGAGAAAAGTGTGTGATACTTTTATGTTTTAGATATTTTTTCCAGTGCACAACACCTACATATCGTTCGCCGAGCAGATTTTTCTGCGTTGATTTGTCTTGGATTTCTCCGTCCGTGTGTGTTGGTTCAGCCTTTAATTCATTAGACCACAATCGTATTAAGTCTGTAGTTGGGGATGTGTGCCTGCAATTTCATTTCATTTCGGCTCGGCTCAGTCCGGTTCAGATTTTTTTTCTCTCCTTTCGCTCGTGACACTTTTTTCCCAGGGCATCGCTTACAATATCCCCATACACACACTCAAACACACGGATTGCTGCGGGACATGACAGCTTTTGGCTGTCATGTTTAGTCCGCGCGTTGTGTTGTGATTTCCGTTTCCGCTGGCAATCCGGCAAATGCATGCGGTTGTCTCTTTCACGCTTTTTACGCACCGCACGCTACGTGTCGCCGCCAATAAAAAGTACAAACAAAAAACAGACAGCTGGAAAAAAATAAACGGAATTACAAGTTATCCCCCACTTCGAACACACAACTTCATCCTACATATATGCACGCACTGGAGCTATAGCGAAGCTATAAAAGTCAATAACGTCGTTAGCAAAAAATAAAAAAAGTCAAATTGAAAATATAGTAAGACAGCGGAAAAGAATGCGAAAATAAAATAAAAACTTCAGGCATCGCCTCGCTAATAAATTCGTCAGCTGAATAATTTGGGGGGAAAACAATGAAGAAGAACGAAAAGACTTTCGACATCGGAATACTTACTTATTTCAGTGTCCTCTTTTTGTTTGTAAAGTAGGTTAGTTTTAATGTGCTTAAATAAGGCAAATTCTTTATACTTGTGTTATATAACTTTTTTTATAAGTTTAGTTGTTAGTTGAAAGATCCGGGCAGAAGTCTTACTTAACGGGGTCGTGCTTAAGCTCATACTATAAGTTTAATTAAATACTTGAAAGTTATTGGGTGTGCCCCTTTTAAAATTATACATTTCTTGGCTACGAATATAAAACTACCTATATTTCTAAAAATATAATACAAACAATAAATCAATATAACATTGTGAAATATCCATATTAATTTTTATATTTTTTTATCAAACTTTAGTTTATTTTACATCCAATGCTAGCAACTTATCGGAACTAATAACTATCTGTTTTTATTGGCTCGTCTCTATTAATTGTTATCTCAGTGGTGTGCAATTCATTTACAAGATCTTCAAGTGCTCCCTTGAGTATCATCGCAGGCTCTCCAAGTTCTCGATTTTCCTTGTAACATTCCCCTCGTAAAAGCTGTGCATACCCCTTCGGATAACGTATTGGTTATTGGGTATTAAAAATGTAGAGACTCTAAGCGGATTTCAACATGCTTCATCCGCCCACGCTCATTGCGATTGATATTGGTATTTCTATTGCGCCTTGCATGTTGGCCGTAGTGTGTGTGAATGTGTCGTGTGTGTGTGTGCGTGTGAGTATCTGTGTGAGAGAGGCGACGACTTTGTCGACGCCATTGCTGCCTGTTACAGGAAATCAAAGCTTATCAGCGACTACAAGGACGACTGTCGTTGCGCTGATTTCGTTTGCGCCGAGTCCTCAGCCAACAGAACCCCCCTTAAACCGTCACCCCCCGAAAATCCCCATCCTTAGGCCTCGTAGAGCTATTTCAATGCCACTCGAACTGCCACCCAGAATTGGTGGATTCCCTCCCATTAAATTACATGACGATGGCATTTCGAGCATTTGGCTTTTTTTATTTTCTTTTTTTTTTTGGAGGAGATGCACACACACTCACTTGTGCGGTAATCGCAGAGTGTGTGGAAATTGATGTCAACAGGTTAATAAGATCTATATTTATGGCGCATTTATATATGTGTTTTCCAAGTGCTTCCCCGTCTCTTTCCGCCCGCCTGTCGCCGTCTCTTTCGCGTGTGTACCGAGCAGATAAAAGATTATAGAGCTCCGCTCGAAGGGAGTTGAATGTATAATATAATGCCCCGCATGAGGTATGTGGGTGGTTAATTAAGGAATGTTTTTAAATACGTGAGCTGGAATTCTTTTGAAATATAAATTTGGTACCTACATTTCATTTTGTGTGATGATCTGTTGGGGGTGTCGCCTTTCCTTGAATCGGTGGGTGGGACATATTTTGTGGCTTATGGCGTGTGTTAAATGGCTTAAAGAGAATTACATAAATTATTTCAAAAATGCAGATGGTTTCCAATTACGGTGTTTTATTTCTGCCTGTTGTCTTTATTTCACTTAAACGTTTAATTAATTAATTTATTTAATCATTCATGTTTAATATTTTTTTAATATATTATATTTCTTTCACTCGTTTAACTTAATTAATGACAATTAAATTTAATATTTTCTTCAAACATTTCCTTACTTGCCCTACCCTTTAAGGTGTTTTAATATTATTAAAATAAATAAATAGAAAAATCGTTAATCGTTCAAATACTTTGTGATAAAGGCTACAAAAGTGAAAAGCTCAATTAAAAATAATTTGATTTTCCGCACACTGCGTATTCGTATCATTTTGCATTTTACCAGAATATGATTTCAGACAGCATTTCTGCCTGAATTTACAATAATCCCCTCTTTTAAATGCACTCAACAAATGCATGATTTAATCATGTTTATATCATTCAACAAAAATAAAATCAACCATTTAAAGTTGTCGACTGGATTACAGTGTTTTACATAGTAAGCCTTAAAGAAGATTTTGATGCGCATTACAGCAAGCCACATCATAAAAAACATTTTTAATTACATCCCCAATCGACTTTTCCCGCTTCCTTTGGCAGCCTTTATTACTAGCGCTCATCGGGAAACTTTAATATTAATACTTTGTTGAAAAGGAGCTGGCAGAAAATAAGGGAGAGACCGGATAATATTGAGCAAGAATTTTTCACAGTCCATTTAATTTAATTAATTTTCATTCGTAATAAATTTTGTTTTTCTGCTGTGGCGGGCATTCTTTCAGAAAAAAAACCAGTGGCAAAGACGTCGACAAAGAAGACTGTTAAATTTAAATGTATATATATAGAGCAGAGACTACTTCGATATGACTGCATACACACGCAGCTATGATTGACTTTTCCACTTAGCAGGAGGCGGTGGTGAAAATCTGGTTGCCGGGCATAGAAACCCGGCTATCTATAATCAATTTACACAATTTCCTCGTCATTTCCGCGATGCCGGCTCAGAGAGCCTGGGCCAAAGCGGGCTTTTAGAGAAGTAACTTGAATTAGTCTCTACTGATTGCTTTCAGCTTTTAGTCCCTCTCCCTTCCCCGATCTATCTCTGTCATTTGGTCCCTTTGAGCCAGCTAAACAATGTTCCCTGTCAGCAGAACTCGTAGTAGTGACGCTACTACCATATAGCAGACCCAACGACAGGCAGCAGTTTTTGTTAGCAGCCGCTCGAAATAGATTAACATCTTCACGCAGCGGCAATTAAACATGTAGCAGACACATAGATTTTCCTCAGCACAAATGCTCAGTTCCACTCGGCTAAAAAATTTCCTTCAAAGCGGGCCAAGCCGAACAAATGTTACACTTGCTTTTAAATTTTTAGAATAAAATGGTTATTAAACAAATATTCTGAACCAAACTTTTTTTATTTAGCCCATTTTATTGTTTGATTTTTTCCAACATTTATTGTTGACCTTTAAGAAAATGTAGATGTTAGCTATATTTTATTTTTCAGGTTTCGTGGTTATTATGATAAATGGACTATTTTTCCAAAAAGGACCCGGCTTGATCTCCTTTCAAAAGGAGTTCGTCATCAGCAGGACTTCCTTCGGACTGAAACCATTTCCGGTATTGCAGCTACCCCCAGTGAGGGTATACCAAAATACTGACCCCGCATATTGATACACAGACGACGACGACGTAAAGTCGACTTAAAGGACAAGAACTCCGCCCCGTGCGGAAGTTACAGGAAGCGGAGGAAGAAAAAGGCATAAGATGGCAACTTTTCCCCAGTTCTTGTAGTGGTTGGTCTTCCTTTATTTCCGCTTTTTTCATGCTGTACGTTCGGTTTAGTTGTGTTTTGTGGGCGGCGCACATGACTGGAAATTATTTAAGCAGCTGTCAGCTTTGCACCGTCGCGCTTTGGCAGGACCAAAATGAGGAATCGGAGGATATATATGGACATATATATGGATGCTGCGGCTGGGAGCCGAGGGTTAGGTTAGCAAAAGACAGTCACAAATTGGCAGGCTGCCTTGGTAGTTTGCTCCGTTGACTTTTTAAGCGCCAAGTGCGCACCCTGAACGCATGAAGATAAAAAGTACGGAAATAATCTCTCCCCTCCAGAGTGCGAGTATCTGAGGGCGACTTAACTACCCGTATGTCTGCATAAAAGTGAAGTTTAAGAATACGAAACGGGAGGCCAAGACGACTTTTTGCCAAGTTCAAGTTGCGCAACTAACGGAAGAGCCAAAAAAGTATGGGTTCGGAATTCAATCAGCCAAGAGTTCGAAGGGTTAATTGAAACTTGGTTGCTTCGCCAGTGCTTACATACTTTAATTGAAATTCGGAGTACTTAAGAAGCTCACGAAACTTTAGTTCTCTGCGTTTTAACTGGTCTTATCATCTCTTCAAAAATTGTTTTTTATTGGAAAATGTTTTTAAACCATAAATTCGAATTAAGACGCATGCACAATTTCTTAATAAAGATGGTTTGCCTCTTGTTTTATAAATAATTACTATAAATTGAAATGGTTTATTTTAAAGTACATATTTTAATTAAATCCATTTTTCATAACCTTTATCGTCAGTATCTATTGCTGGCGACGGCAGTATATTAAATTACGAATTCATCTATTAAAAACTGAATTTATTTTATATTTTTAAATATTACTGGATGAGCTTATATCGCATTGAATTTTTTTCCATTTTTCGGGTTCAATTTGCCGAATAGAAAACTCCATTTCCATAAAAAAGACACATGGTTTATTGATATCCCTTCATCACCTGTTCAATTCCATTACCCCACATTGGTAATTGAAACCTTGTATCTCACCAAGATAAACGCCGAAAAACTATTTTGCCCGGTTTTAAGGTAAAGAACATTTAATCAAATAAAAGCTTCCCCCGGAAAAACTTCGTCTTAGGGACTTACCATATGCATATTGCTAACACGCCACATTGTGGATGGGCGAAAAAGGGCGGAAAAAAATGTCAACCCAAAGGAGCCGGGAAAAAAATAGATGGGATAACTTGGTGCAGTGTGGTTAAAGTCAAAGTTGGTATCCAGTTTCCACTGTTGCTGCCACCGGTTTTGCCACTGTTTGTTTTGGGGTGTTTGCGAATTTATTTATTGGCGCAGACTGGCGTCGTTTTTACCTTTTACCTTCCTGCCGAGAGCTTCGGTTGGCTTTGGCTGCAGCCATTGGGCAACATTTTAGTGCCGGCTTTATTTACCTGCAAGCAGCCGGAGTAATGGGTTAAATAAAAAGCTAACTGCTACCTGCTAACTGCTGTGCAGGTGGCACGAGACACTCACCGAGACATTGTTTTTAGCCCTGGCCTTAAATGCTTAATTGTAAAATAGTTTGGCCGCCGAGCGAGAAGTCTGGGCCCCACGACTAGCCCTCGGTTGTTTATTTCGGTCCCTGGGTCGCTTTTCTATAGCCGGGCTAATAGGGTTTTAATGTAATTTGTGGACTTTGCAGGACGAACGATGACTCAGGGATATTGCTTTTTATCGATTCACTCTTCGATTCCTGCGCGATCTCTTTGTTCACATAAATTAATGTGCAGGCACGGATTTCTAAGAACAAATTAGCATCAGTTTGGATTTATTTATTTATTTTTAAATATTTTATGCACCTTGACTGTAATAATGAGTTATTTTGGAGCATTTTCCAATTAAGTTTATAAAAATTTATATTTTTTATTGAGTTTTTAATTATTATTTCTGCTAAGAAAACGAGTTTCAAAATAAAAATGCTAGTGTCTCATAACTAAATTTAAGCATAATTTAAATTAAACAACATTAGCTATTGACCAGAATATTGATCATAATTGCACATTATATTATTAAAGTATTAAAGCCTACGCACAGACGGTTTTCCGGGAAATTCTGGAACCACAAAGGTAGCAACCTCTGTCTATTTTTCCGCCGTCCTATATTGTGGGTATTTTTTGTCGCTCCCACCAGCAACAGACTGAGAGCTTGGTAATTAAAGCGAAATAAAGTGTGGATGGGTGGCGGCATTCTGCTGGCAATCCTTTAAATGTTTGTCTAGCTGTTTGGAAGTCATCCTTATCCTTGGTATCCCGCTTTGCCCCCACTTTCCCGAAAAACCCCGCCCCCTCGGCTGAGGCCCATTCTCATGTAGATGTTGGAGTTATGGGCGTGCCCTGCATAGTTCTTGTTGTTGTTTGCTATTCATCGTCCTCGCTGGGAGGTTCTGCTGTGCACTGAGAAAATTGTATTTAAATTAATGGGAGATTTCTCAAAAATTTTATTATATAATTATTAATATCATATAAATAATGGTGCATATGAAAACATTTGAATTAATTTATTTTCTTCCATTAAAACCAAATATTAAAAAATATTTTAGACAAATTTTTTTAAAATATTCGAGTATCTTAAACACTTACTTATTAAGTTGGTAATTTTTTTCTCTCAGTGTTGTCACAAACGCAGTTACTTTCGTTGTTCCTGTTACTGTTGCCATAGTTGTTGTTGTTCGTACAACGTAAAATTAATTTGCACAGCCGTTTTTCATTTCGTTTGTCGCTTCAATGTTTAATGTCTGAGTGTGTGTGAGTGGGTGTGTCTGTGTGTGAGCGTTCCTTGCATATTTTAGCAAGATTGCATTCATTCCAAATTCATCGCTCTTAAACCCATCCATCCACCTTCCCACCCACTTTTCGCCGCCCAGCCGACACACCTTTCGCTTCGCCACCTCCATTTAGCTCGAAAAGGAGCTACAATCACTTACTACTTTACCTGGCCCGAAGGAACAGGACGAGTTGAAGCCGTTTCGATGGGGTCTAAGGGTAGATTTATATGTGCTTAGTTGCCTTTGGAACGTTTACCAGCGAATTTATACCATTTTTAATGCAAATTGGGACATGAAAAGAGTTAATTTCCTTTATGAACAAAGGCAGTCAACATTTCGAGCTGGAGGACTCTTCAGCCATGGTGGATAGGTATATCCTTGGCTTTCTTTAGTCGAATTTAATAGCATTTAGTAGGTAATGGGAATTGGCCTATTAAATAATTTTCTTTGCATTTTCAATTTGTAGCCTAATAAGCAATACCTATGATAATAATAAATTATAAATTTATCAGTATTTAAATATTCTATCAGGGAATTTTAAAAGTTTTTAAATATATGATATATATTACTGATGTTTCAATTAAAAGCTAATAATTATTTCGAATCTATTATATTTTGCAGATTTCCCACGATTGTAACGAATGATTTGTATGAATTTGAAGGCAACCTTGGAGCTGAAAGGATTAAGCAGTCGCATACTTTACGAGCCCAGTAAGTGCTGCAAACTCATTAACATCGAATCCCCATCGAGATATAGAACAGTCGATATATCATTTTACGGGGCCGCCATCAAAATAAACAACTTGACCAAAATTATACCCTTAAGCGGGCTGCAATAGCTGGCAATTTACCTCCTTTTTTTGGGGGGCGAGGACCGTAAATTCCGGACAGACTGGGTGGAAGCGCAAAAAATTTATAGACAAACTTGTGCTATTGCAGTGGGTCGGGTTTTTGGATGGCAGAACTTTTGCTTGAATATAATATTCATAAATTTAATCCGAGCAAACACTTTTCGCGTATTTCGTGCGCTTTATTTTTGGTTTTTCTCTTTGGGCCCGTTTTTGTTTTTTATTTGGCCGCCCACGTTTATCACTGAGACGACGTCAAGTATTCCACTTTTGCAACATTTTCCGGGTTCGGTTTGCTTTTGCACCACACCCCCCCTTTGCCTAACTCTCTGTATCTGTGTTTTCGTGGCAAAGAAGAAATAAACAAAATAAATAATTCATAATGCAAATAGGCCAAAACACACAGAGACAAGCCGAATGCCAAGGCAACGGGAAAATAAGAGCCCGAGGCAGAATTGCAGCCCGGCCAGGACTCAGATCCTGACTCCGACTAGGACTCCTCCACTTTGGGCCTCTCATCTCCGATCCTTGGACGACTCTCAGGCAATCTGGCCTGTGTACATAAGCACTTTTTGGGCGAAAGGATTATCAAACGAATCAGGTATTCTGGCCATTGTTGGCATTGCCCAAATGAGGGATCTGCCGGGCACATAAAACAGTGAAACAATCACCGAAAAATGTCAATTGTTGTTGGGTCACTGGGCACTGCAGTACATTTTGAGGAGCTATTAGTCATCCTTTTGTTAACAACGTGATCATTTTAAAGAAAGAGTTTAAGCAAATTTGTTTTAAAACATATTTTATTTCTAAATTAATTGGCTTATGTTCCGGAATTGTATTGAAATCACAGTTAAAAGTAAAATAAATTTAAAAAATATTTTCTATATCTCAAAATATTTTTTAAACTTTCAAAATTTTAAGAAATTCTGTAATTAATTGAACTAATTAAAATTACTGGTTATATTTTAAATTTTAGAAAGCTTGATTCAGGCTTAAAGGCACTTCCCTCTGAACCCACCCTTTGTTATCTGAAGCTCTTTGCTCTGCACCTCTACTTACCTATTCACCCCCTACCGAAAACAATGTCAAGTTCGATGAACCGTTTCTCTCTGTGCACTCTCATTCCGGGTGAACTTATGGCCCGTGTAGCTAAGCCACGGTTAAGGGTTTTACGGCTTTAAATAGTCAACCAAGGCTAAGCAGGGGCCGCAACATCAACAACAACGGGGAGGTGAGTCCGGAGGGGAAAAGGGCAACACACCGCATATATTAAATAAAAAATGCAAAATCGTTAGGGCCGTCTCTGGGTGATGAGGGTGACTCTCGGCCAAAGTGTGTGCAACTGAAATAATCAAAAAATCCAAAAAAAAAAGCAGACGAAAAAGGGGAAAAGTAGGTGGAAAAGCCAGAAGAAGAAGCAGAAGAAGCGGTACCAGTAGCACAGAATAAGGAGAAGCGGCAAGCGTAATCGCCAGCAACACACATACACACTCAACATGGTAAAAAATGCAACAAAATCGGATTAAAAAGTGCTCACGGGTTGAGCAGCCGAGCAAAAGACCAAAGCCAAAGCCAAAAGCGGCTGCCAGAGCCCCAGAAACAGAAGTAAAAACAAAAACTACAAGAAACAGCAATAAAGTCAAGTCTTACAACTAGGAGATACTTGGTTATTAAAGTCCTGTTGTGTATTAAAAAAATAATTATTTTAATTTTCAAATTTCTGTAAGGACCAACAACTTTTTAAAACTGCGGTACATAAGATGGAACAAAATTGTGGTTGAATATGTTTTGAATGCTAACCAATAAGCTTGTTAAAAATGTTATACAAAGTTTATTTTAATTGGGAGATCCTAAGAATTCGTCTAAATATTATTATATTTCTGTAGGTCTTGCGGGTGAAACTTTTAAGCACACTGAGATCAAATCGTCCTTAAAAAGCCTTCAATCTCTCGAACATAAATTTCTGCATCTGCAATATGCCCGTTTAATCTACTAGTAGCGGGTATTATAAACCCCCACCAAAACCGTTTTTGCCACCCAACCGGCAAAAGAGATACAAATTGCAGTAAGACGGTTTTTTATAGTTCAACGATGGATTTACGATGTTGGACGACTTTGAACTACATTTGTGGGGGCCTGGGGCTGCATCGCCACCAAATCCCCGCGGACTGCTTAAGTTTGTTTGGTGGGGAGGAGTGGGTTGCGTGGTGGGTTCATCCAGGACGGGTGCTGAATAAAACTATCTTTCCATCTATCCGGCTAGTTTGTTAACAGCTAACCAGTCGGGTGTGTTGTTCCACCGGGTGTAACTGTACTTGCCGGCCCGTTCGACCGTTACGGCTCGTAAAAGTTGCAACTTTTTCTCCAGCAAAGATCCCCAACCCCACTATTTTTTATCCCCATCCAAACACTCGATGAACTACAAGTAGATGCAAAAAGGCTGAGGCCATGCAGCAAGGAGCACATAATATGGCCGTAAACTGGGAAATGCTACGTCCGTTGCAAGTTGCAACAAAATTGCAGCCATGTTCTAAGCCGGTTTACGGTCGCACCCACTGGGTAAATATTGTGAAAAGGGGAGAGGGTTTCGCGGCATGAGGGTTCAGGGGTTCCGGAGGTTCTGGGGGTTGGTGCACGCCTCCCAAGGAAATTACGGATTCAAATTAGCGGCACTCAATCTCAATCTGGGGAGAGTTCAGCCCGCCCACTCAACCGCCAGCTAATGCGTTTTATGATCCCCACTTTATAGAGCCAGCTCAACCAGTGCCGGCACTTAAGAAAATCATTTTACAAGTGCTGAAATTTTTTCAGTAATGAAATTATCTGTGAATTGATTTTATAATATAATATGTTTTCAATTATTACATCATTAAATTATTCCAACAAGTAATCGAAATTTTTTAAGTGTTCCTTAAATTTACAGGTAGGATTCCAAATCCGTTGAATTGGTTTTTTCAACAGTGTAGCTTCTCCATATCCCACCCAGGCTTCGATCCATTTGGCCCACTTTTATGCAATTTAATCAACTTATCGCGTAAAATGCACAAAACGTTTTTCTTTTAGTTCGCCAAGTGCAGCGCCCAACTCCCACCAAAAAAAAAAAAGAAAACCCCCGCACCAAAGTAATCAATGATTTTTCAGTTTGTGCATTAAAATGCAAAGCCCTGAAACCCCAAAGCCACCCAGTAGGAACCCAACCCATTTCAGCCACATTTTACTCATTGGCTCTGTTGCTTTTTTAGGGCTAATTAAGTTTCATTTAATGGCTGCCATTGGGAGTCGCCCGATGGAGAGGTCCCGAGGTCAGAGGGTGGCAGCCGGTACTTTACAGTTTAGCAGTTAGTTGTTGTTGTTGATGGCTGGCTATACATACAAAAAAAAAAAAAAACTGAAAACAAAAAGAAAATAGAAAATTTCCGCGTGCCGCTTTTTAACTTTTCCCAGAGTTGGCAATTGAAAGTTTCTTGCGGCTGTGGAAAGGGTATTTTGGATTGTGAAAAGGGGGGCTGGGCATTGGAATCTATCCCCCTTATGCAATTTAGGGATTTAAACCGAACTATGGATAACTTTTGTTTGAATGATCCTACTTTTATTTAGACAAAGTTTTGTTTTCATCTCTGGCTGAGTTTTTTATCGTTCGAGCTGGTTATCGTTTTGAGCTTTGATATGGTGATTAGTAATATTTTTAATTAAAGTTTACTTAAGGGATTTTCCACTTTAGAAATAGTTTGTAAAATCTGACATTTTAATTACGTTTTCAATGTAAAGTAAAATTATATTCTTATGGGCCATAAAATAAATAATCATATTTAATTATTCCTGAACAGCCGTGTAAATCTAATAAATCCAACCGCAGTGAATACAAATCAAAGCAAATAAAAGAACAAAGTAAAACATTTGCTAATTAAATAAATTAGCTAGCCACAAGCCAACCTTGTTGTTTCCTCTTTGGAAGTCATTAGTTTGCGGCTGTGATTCCATAGAACGAGATTAACAGAAATAGCTGGCAATTTTCGATGGGCCTTTAATGCCTGTCTTCAGTACATGCCTAATGATGACCTTGTAGGGTCAGATCGGACCAGTCTGTTTCAGCAATTATGGGTTTCTAATAATGGATATAAACCTGAGAGAATCTATAAAGTGCTATGGAGATGATTCTGGGTCCCAGGTCTCGAGCGTTTTCCCTTCGTGATTTGAATCATTCATAGTTGCATACAAATACAATCAGCGATGATCTGCCGTATAACTGGGCGAGTTTAATGATTTATAATTGACAGAAAACACTTTGTTCTGTTCGTCTCTGATTGAACTGAGACCGAATCGAGCCACTTGTAACGCCAACAAGCTGCCTCAATCCAGCCAGCCAGCCAGTCGGGTGGTCATTATTCATAGCCAGTCGGCTAATATATAGATTTGTGTATGAGGCAGGTAAACCGGTTCGTGTAAGGCATTTCTTTCAAGTGCACATACTGTAGGTTCTCACTCACCCTTTACTGCGTGAAACCAAATCAAATCCACACTCGTACGAAACAAGTTTTCAAACAAACTGGCTCGGCCGGCCATTTGAATATTTATGAATTCTAGTGCAAAAAGTAATACAACAAGTGAAAAGAAATCATTAATTTGATAAAAACGAAGTTTTTAATACTCTTAAACGTAAATATAAATGTGAACATGGTCTTGAAACAATAATTTCTAAAAATATTTAGGATGGTCCTAAATGGCCTGAAATATATATTAATATCCTTGATAAGACTTAGCTTTTTTCTTTTATTCCAATATTAATTAAATACGTATTTTCTATAATAAAAAATCGACTAACAATACTTTTATTACAAAGAAGGTTCTCATTCCTTTAGTGGCATAGATTTCTAAACTGATAGACTAGTTTTGCACATATATCGACTGTTTTGATGAGCGGATCAATAAACATATAGACTTTATAGGTTTTCCGAATATTTAAATACCCAATGCAAGTGTATAAAAAAACCCATGTTTGTGGCAGACCAAACCCAAGTCAACAGATGTAAGTCGTGTACATCTTTATTGGTTTTTTAGTGGCTTTTGTTTGACTTCTTCATTCACACCTTCGATGGGGAACGAAACCATAAGTAATGGAGGTACTTAAAAATGTTCACCATAAATGCCTGGCAAATACCGCGAGACAATTAACCGAGACAAAGTACTTCTAAAACAGTTACAAGGTCAAGGCGACCCCGAAGCCAGTCACCCACCAAACCACTCGGCGAATTCAACAACAATTCAAATCCAACAATTCGAATGCTAAATGCTGAAACAGCTGTTTCATCCATTTGACGCGGGACGCCTGCGCACAAAATATGCAAATTTCGTGAATAAAAACTGTGCGAAATTGCAGAAACGTGAACAAAAGACAAACTGCCACAGCTGACTACTAAGAATTTATGTTTGAGGCAAACTTCTATAATTTTTATGCAAATTTCTGCGATAATGGCAGAAATTATTTGAAGGGCTGCAGATAAAGTTTTTAAGATTTTGTTGGATGAAATTATAGTCATTTTAAGTTTCTAATGATCTTTCATTGATTAAATTGCGTACTGTAGTTGCAATAGCCTTATTTTGCATGCAATATTGTACAAAAATCTAATTTGCTAATATCTCAGCAGCAATCTTCTGTCGAAAATAAATCGCAATAGCTGGTTTCAGAAATTTTCCATCACATTCTTGATGCAAACTAATTATAAAATCCCTCAACAAAATGATAGAAATTCTCGATAAATATAATTCAATTAGCAAATGTCTACAATCTGTGCTAAATCAAACACCGACTGACATATCAAAATGTATTCAATGACAAACTAATTGAATCTTTGTGTCCCAGACAAAGTGAAACATTTTGGCAACATTGTGGGCAAGGTGAAAACCTTGTTATTTTACACTTGAATTACAAATGCTCGTAGTAACATGTGTATCTGTCCAAGTGCAGGCAAAGACAACAGTGCGTATTAGTAATTTATATGCTTTACTTCACCCAAAGTCTGTGCTTGCTCACATATATATAGATATATATACAAGCAAGGGTCCATTGGACCTACTGAAATATTGGAACTCATGCGGGAATTATTTAAATTGTTCATCTTTAATGCTGTTAATAGTCTGCAATCAAGCGGTTATTTGTTGTTCTTCTTGCTGATGTACTGAAATGATTTACCTGCAAAGCCCAAACCCTGCCTGCATATTAATGCAATTTATGAGGGGGGACTGACAAAAGCGTTGCTTCATTTCCCTAAGCCAAGGATTCCTGGGATACCGACGTCTTCGTTGTCCTGGGAGCTGATGTTCTTTGGTCTCGTTCTGGGTGTACCTTGATAACTCTGCATTTATAATGCTGTCAAATGCATTCAGTGTTGTTTTTGGCTTTCGCATAATTTAGTTAGCAGACAGAGAAAGCGGTCAGGTGAATGGCCGATAAGTGACAGGATTTGTGGGCCAACGACAGCTGTGTGAATTTGTTTTGAACGTTGTCTTTGCAATTGAAAAGTGATTAAGGGATAAAGTTTACTAAATTTAAGATGTTTCAAATATATTATTTTAAATATTACAAATATCTTTGTGCTTAGTATATGCTTTTAAAACAGAAAGGAATAAAACATTTATTTTTCATTACTAAATAGTTAGATTTGTGTCTCCCAATAAAAACACTTATATGAAACGGTAAGTTGCCTACCACAAGTTAGTGCTAAAATTACTAAACAATTTGCTATTTTCCTATCGAATTTCTGCATAGCTATTTAGGCTGTAATTTCGTGCAGAATCATTTGTTAGACACTCGGACAAATTTAATTGCATTTTCGTTACTTTAGATCTGTAATTTCCTTGCTTTGTATTCAGGCGACTGTTGGCTTGTATTGGACAGAATAAATAAGATAAACGAAACCGGTTTTAAATACGTTTTCGACCAAACAATATACACTTGTCAAGCTGTCTATTTGGACGGGCTTACACATATATAGCAAATGTTATCCGTACTTATTTATTTGTCTGCTAATTAGAAAAAAAAAAATTAGTCTCGCCTTATAGATGTGAGACTTATAAAAGCTTATTTTTATTACTCATCAATTATGGTGGCTATGGCCAATTCGATTTGATTCGTTGTTATTGAATCTAACGTCTTACTGCAAACCCTTTTGGCAATACCATAAATTCCTGGAGATATCTGCAGTAACCATGTCCCGGGCTCAAAAGGGGTTAACAAAATGTCTGTGTGTAATAAACATTTATGGCTGCTAATATTGAGTACGTTGAACCGGCGGAATGAGATAGTGGCTCCTAAAGGGGCAAGTTCAAGACACATAAATTACGTTTGATTATCAAAAACAGTTACCAAAACTACTTACAGCCATTCTCATACTTTCTGGCATAACTTTGAGCCCAGCCCACAACAAAGGGAAAAAAAAGTTGAATAGATGAGAATACAAAAGACGCCCACAAAACTATGTCAGTCAGTATCTTGGCTTTTCCCGCCCGCCTGGCCCGCCTCTAATTTTCCACCCCCCTCGCCAGTTCGATGTCAAGTTGCCTTGTCAACGGCAAAGTTTTCCCCACATGTCGGGGTGGCTGGCGATTTTCTTGGGGTTTTCAGTCGGGTTAGTGAAGTGTGGCGTCTGCATAATACGTATTTAGGTTTCAGGCGGACGGGTATAAATTTCACTTTGTATTTTGCTGGGCCCATATTTATTTCGCCACCCCGTACCCCTCCTCTCGTGATTTTGCGGATTTGTGTGTGCGAGTATTTTCAATTATATACACACATTTGTACACATATCCACGCATGCATATACAAAGTAACAACAAAGTCGACAGGTTGAAACAGAGCGCAAAAAGCCAAATCGGAGGGAGAAAGGCTGCCTGGCAGACAAAAGTTAACAAAACACAAAACCAATTTAACTTCTTGATTTTTGGTTCATTTTCATAAATAAGTGAAAAAGCGGCAACAGCAGACGGAGCACGAGTCCCCGGCATACGGATATATCCCTCGAACAGGACCCATCCCAGCTAACCTTAATGCTTTTGCATGCTCTTACGCCTTGACACAGGAAAATCCCCGATACCTCCCATCCCCCAAAATCCCTATCCGAAATCCTCAGTCCACCGTCCTTGGTCTGCACAAAGAAAAAAAATGATTAAATTGTTGATCCATAAAAAATTTGTATGCCGGTTAAAGACATACACAAAATACGGCACAATAATATCTAAAATAATTATTAGGAATCATTGGTATTATTTTAAATAATATTTTTACTATTTCACAGGAGTTTACTAAAATTGTATTTAAATAAAACTATATATTTTGTATTTAATATTTGTGATTTCATATTTCCAAACTAGTGTCCATCAATATTGTATTTAAGCTATGTAAGAATAGATCTCCGACCTAAAAAATTTAGGTACTTTTAAGTTTTGAATATTTCTTTAATTTGTAGGTAGTAAGCAATATAATGTGAAAATTAATACGGTACATTTTTGTTCTCAGTGTGTCTTTTCCAAGCATCATCAGCTGCTTTTTGTGTGCTCATTACGGCAACTTGACATTAATAGGCAGCAAACAGCAACACAAACAGCCAGCCATACAGATAGAAGTATATATATATTACATGTGTGTTTTTGCACACACCCACAAATACAGTGAACAAATAAGCCCTGCTGGGCTTTCCTTTCCATTGAAAATAATTAAATTTTCAATTATAATCAGGGGTAAATGCGGGAATTTCTTTATTTTTTGTGGCCTTTTTATACCCGTTACTCGTAGAGTAAAAGGGTATACTAGATTCGTGCAAAAGTATGTAACAGCCAGAAGGAAGCGTTTCCGACCCCATAAAGTATATATATTCTTGATCAGGGTCACTAGCCGAGTCGATCTAGCCATGTCCGTCTGTCTGTCTGTCCGTCTGTCCGTCTGTCCGTCTGTCTGTCTGTCCGTCTGTCCGTCTGTATGAACGCTGAGATCTCAGAAACTACAAAAGCTAGAAGGTTGAGATTTCCCACACATATTCTTTGGCTTCCTACGCAGCGCAAGTTTATTTTAGCCGAGCGCCACGCCCCCTCTAACGCCCACAATCGCCCACTAACGATTTTAAAATGGGTCCTGCGGCCACATCTTTAACGATTTCCGAGAAGTATAAATGCAATTTTGTTGTGTATATTTATACCTATCGAAATGTAGAAGACATTTTTCAAATCGGACCATTCATTAAAAAGTTATACGCAATCAAAAATTATATATCTATCTCCCTCGCACTCCCTTTAGCTGAGTGACGGGTATTAGATAGTCGGGACAACAACCCGACTATAGCGTTCTCTCTTGTTCTGTGTGTGTTCGTGCTGGGATTGGAATGAATGGTGTTACATCTACATATATGATACGTTCGTGTGGTATATTAACGATGTTGATGTGCTGGAACAACATTAAGTTTAATTATCCTTTTAATAATATGAACCATTAAGTTTTAGTAAAAGGGAGTTTAAAGAGTGATATTCAAGCAGAAAATATTTTTTTCCCATATTTAAATCAAATACCATACATAATGATAATAAAAGGTTTTTAAAAGAAAAATATTTATTTTTGAATATAACAAATTTCCGATTATCTTGACTTTGGTTAGGGTAATACTTGCAAAAATGTAACTTAGCATTAATATTATTTTTTAAATTTGCAGAATAATTGTCTACTCTTTTATTTCGTTTCTGATTGTACAATGTTTATGACATTCAATTTAAAACGAAAACTTTTATTTAAACTGAATAAACTGTAAGTTTAGCTAAAAAAATTACCATAATTTCGGAACATATTTGTTCTGTAGGTATATTTGGACTATCATTTCTGTTTGCTAATTTTTTGTATCCACATGTGAAACACACAAATAGGGAAAGCGAAGAAAAAATATAATTTCCATTTGTGTTTCGATTCAGCTGGCATAATGTTGAAACTTTTTGCTAAACCGATTTCCATTTGTAAACAAAAACCTTCGCTCCTGTCTATGCCCTGAAATATTATTTGCATTTTGTGCAGACGAAAGTTTCTGCCGATTCAGCATATTGCCCCCATAGAGAGGAAAATTTAATTTTCTATTAATTATTATTCGCACTTTTATGTGTGTGTGGGCAGCCTGGATTGTGTCCTTTGCTCCGGTCGGCTAAAGTGGTCAAAGTTTTATTGGCTTCTCTTCGGTTTTTGTTTAATTGCAAAATACCAGGATGCTGTGGACCAACTTTAACTGCAGACCAGTGACCAACGTCATCTGCTTGGTTTGGCTTGGCTTGGCTGCTGGTTCAAGACAAGGAAAGTTGTTTATGGCGCAGGTTGAGTGAGGCAAAAGTTTTCTTATTTACCTGTTGGAGCAGACAATACTTTATGGCCTGATGATGATTATAAACCAGCTCCCCGACCTCGGATTTATGAGTTCTCTTTGAGACCCGGTGAGAGGGAGTTGATCCAGATTGGAAGCGTGGCTAGTTGATTGCGGCAGGTGCTCCTGCTAAATATCCTTCTTTATGGCGGTGGAGGAAATTGGCTTAGTTCTTATTTCTCTGTTAGTTTGATGCGGTCTGAAGAATATGTTTGCGGTGAGGGTGGATATTCTATATACCGACTTTAATAGACAGGTGAAGAAAGCACGATATCTTTGGATTTAAATAAGGAGTAATTAAAATTTCTTTATAGATCTTAGGAATGAAAATATATTTCCATCGTTGAAATAGAGAATAAACTAAACTAAACATATTTCCTACTATATCTATTTAAAATTAAATCAATAATTTTCATTTATTTAATTTGGTTTTTTTCTAATATCATTGATTTGAAATGCTTGTTGTTGAAGTATTTTTCCCCACATAAACTTCCGCTGATCGGACTCTCTAAATTATTATTTTCCCTCGACGAGCCATTAATCGTGGAGCGAAAAGCTTAATGCGCCCCAAGTAAATACTGTCTATCTGCACAAGAATGATTTCCCATCGATTATGCCTAAGCCCCAAGATGTCCGAATGGCTTATCAGTAAATATTCCGCACAAACAGCAGAACGGGAAGATGAACAAGGGCACAAAACAATCGAAAACCATTTCGTCAACGTTCATTTGCGATAAGTACTTGTTCTAAGGATAAGTTTTGGGCCATGTCCGAAACTATCAATATCGCAATATCATTTAGCGCTAATCCCCGATACAATTTGGCCATGTTAATGCCCCGACAGCTGACCCGAAAGACTATTTCAACACTTTCAATCAAGCGGGGCCAAAAAGGTTTCCCATTCATTTTCATTTTAAGATGCCAGACATCAGCTGCTGCTCCCTTCGGAACTTTTACTCTGGCTTCATCTCTTGCCAAATTGTTCGTTGTTCGTTGGTTTTGTTGGCTTAAAGCTGCTTTTCAAGTGGCTTTCTGGTGGCCAGGGGGTGACTTTCACCCCCACTTTTGGCCTTCGGTTTCGGTTTTGGCTGGCCGTTTTGAAGATATTCGCTTATAAGTTGGAAAATTACAAAAATTTTTGCGTATTTGCCTCGGTTGTTGCTGTCGGTTGCTGGTTGCTGGCTTCTGGCTGCTTTGACTCGGTGTCTGCGGTACACATGCTCTTGTCTCTGGATCTGTGTTGGTGCAACAAAAGCCAGCGGGAAAATCAAATAAGCAACAGCCAAAACATCTTTTCAGCAGACTGCGAAAGAATAAAACTTGGTGCAGAAGAAGGCTAAAGAAGCATGCAGCCCAGCCATCAAAAGCCGGAAACTAAAATTTTGTGGCAGAAGTTAAGCCAACGCGCACAACTTGTCGATTGTGCGTTGTGTTGGTTGCTCACCGCTTTTTCAGCATAGCGAATAAATTTTAAGACTATTTAGATACTTAATGGTTCAAACATTTTTTTAATTTACTATATTTTTAAAACATTTATAACAAAATAATAAAGAGATTAATACAAAGCTTATTTTATTTTGAGTAAGTTCTTAACATTAAATATCAATTGATTTTAAATAATTACAATTACGAATAATATTAATAAATTATTATTTTTTAAATCTATAATATTTTGAGAAAATTTATTTTATGGTCAAACTTCTGTTTTGGTATTAATATTTTTCGTCTAGTGCTTTTTCCTACCACTCGGCTTTCTTGGTGGCGGCATCACCGAAACTTTGTTTTTGCCTTTTTATAGAGTTTTTCTTTTGGCTTTTTTCGATTTATTTTTGCTTGCGAAAATCGTGCCAACAACTGATTTGACTGAGGACTTTTACCGCACCCGCTGAGGCGGTGAGTGGAAATTGGGGATCCGAAAGTGGGTGGGTGTCTGTTCTGATTTGGTGGGTGTTGTGGACGGCAATATGGAAGTGGGTGGTGTGGGGAGTTAGGTTGGCTGGTTCTTATTTAGTTCTTTGCAGCTATTTTGGCACTGAGCGAAAGAGCTGTATCGGAATTTGAGTGAAGCAATTGTGATGGATCCGTGCCAATTCTGCAGTTCGGTGCTTAAACTTTTGACAGTTGTTTTGGAGTTTTAATGGAGTTGCACATTTTACTGAGCGTGACGTGAGCTATAACTAAAAGTCGATTCAAATAAACCAACTTTTTTTATATTCAACAGCAAGTTAACTATCGTAATATTTCTAAAACTCTTTTCGTCAAAATCTGAATATAATTGATATATTTATAATTTATTAGGAAATATTTTAAAACAACTAAGGCTAATATTTAAATATTTAAATGTTTACAAATTCTTTATATTGATTAATTAGAAATTATTTTAAAAATATAAAGATAATAAGAAAGGAATTCAATATTGCCCAAAATCATTGTCTGCATTTCTTATATTTTTTTGCAGTAAATACATTGAAATGCTGAAACTAACATTTCTCACAGTGATCTCTCTACTCCATTTTCTGTGCATATTGGAGTCATCTATCCAGACACCAACTCCATGGCGTCGAGAATGGATGAGGGGAATGCTTGGCACTCGACTCAACTACTTTATTTGTGCTTTTGTATCTGGTCGCGTTATTATTTAACTTGTGAATGCTCCCCAATGATGTGTTTTTCTCTGCGTATTTTATGCTGATTTTGCCTCAATTCTCGGGGCCATCTATTGTGTGTTTGGATTTGCACATTTTCACAAGGCGAACACACAGGAACACCAGGCACCAAACACCACAATATCGAGGGTAGCACGCGCCAAAAGACGGCATCTGGTCGAATGGCTTGGCGTACTTTTAACTTTCGTTGGCCATTTGGCGAGCATGTTTTTCTTTTCCATTTGTTGACGGTCCGAACAGAACTTTGTGCCGCAAAAGTTTGTTTATAAATCAACTTTTTGTTGCCCCGCAACGGCGGCGGGGGAACTTTTCTTTGACTCCGGCTCCTTGGCTGCTTGGGTCCCTGCCTTCCCATCCATTCATCCATCCATCTCCCAGTTGGATAGTTTGCATACAACGCTGCGTATGCGCAACGTCAGCAACGTCCGGCAGAATGCACTCGGCGTTTGGGGAATTTCTGTGCAAAATGTACATTCATTTTGGCGCAAATTATTGAGTAAACAGATTGCACCTCAGCACCTAAGTGGGTGAGAACTCGTTTTGGAAATTTTCGCGCATTTACTGCGACTAAGCAGCAACATCCTTCGTCCTTCCCCATTTCCGCCTTGCTCTCCGTAAGCAACAGTTTTATGTAGTTGTAGTCTGTAGACTGTAGTCTGCCGCATTGTTTTCCGTTTTTAGTTTTCAGTTTCCCGTTTTCAGTTTTGTGCAAAAGTTCTTGTTCAAGGCGATTATGATCTTTGCTTAATGTAGTGGAGTCTCCAAAGTGGTTTATCCTCTTAAAATGTCCTTGCGCCATGAATGAATGAATGGCCCGACCGCATTCAGCATTTGGCAAAATTTTCTTTCGGAATTAAAATCTAATTTAATCCCTCAATCCTGTCTGTATAAATAAACCATTAGTTTGCCACTTTGACTGATGGCCTGTCCCTCCGGTTTCGTGATTAAACCCCACAGCAACAACAAGAAAAAAAGAAAAAATGAAACAAAATAAAACCCTTTTCTCATTAAAAATCGACGAGCAACGAAATGTTTTGGCAAACAGAAACAGTAAAACGTGTTAAAACCAAATGCTATTGGCTTTGCCCGTCCGACGAGTCTGACAACGCTGACAACTGACTGAAGATTGCCCGGAGCGGAATGGGTTCCCAGTTCGGTTCAGAAACGGAATAGTATATCTACTTCCTGCATTTCCAACTGACGTATCATGATTAATTATTTGCAGAGTTGAAGTGTTTTTGAATCAACAATTTCGATAGGCTGACATTTGAATATACTTCACAGGGCTATAAATTGGGTATAAATGTGATACGATACGGTTGTCAAGACCAGAAGTATTTACTTGTAGATAAGATTAAATAAATAAATTATGAATGACTACAATGAAGAAATAGAACAGGTGTTTGCGAATACATATTCATCTCAATTCGATTTATTAGGAATTTAATTTATTCTTCCCAACAAGCTAGGAACATTCCTTACTTACACAAAATAATTATTAGTTAATATTTTCTTTAATTTTGCTTATTTTAATTGTCACACCATTACAAATTTTATCTCATTAAAAAAATATTAAAACAATTTCTTAAAAATAGTTTTTAATTCAAGATAAAATTTATTGAAAATCCTATCAGCATTCAACATTACTAAAATTGATTTTAATTTTTCTTCCCTGGTTGCTTATTCTTAATTGGAATATGCATCATAATTCCTCAAACCCTTTCTACACTTTTATTTTTAGACTTTCAGAACTTACCGTGTCTTATTAACTCCGAAAACTTATTTTCATAGACTCTATGAAGTCTGCAAACTTTATGCCAATTGTTTGCTAGCGCATACAGACGTCACCGTCTGCCTTTCGTTTTAATTAAAAACATTTTTTTTATAGCCCAAAACAAACTTAATGCTCAACAACTTGTATTTACATTTTTCATTCTGTTGTCCACCGTTTGTATTTTCGCTGTTGCTCTTGATGTTGTTGTCTCGCTCACTCATGTATTTATTTGTTAATTTTCTGAAATGGCTTTTTGCAACTGATTTCAGGCAAGATGCCTCATTTTGTTTTATGTCCATTTTTTGCCCTCGCCTGTTAAATTGTAGGCACAATTGTTGCTGACAGAAAATTAATTGCATTTAATCAGTACTAGCCAAGTTCAGGGTGGACCAGCGACCGAGCCAGTAGCTCGAAAATCGTTAATGGGTTTTTGATTAATTGTGCAGACGGTTGGACAATGGACTTTGATTTGCATTTTACAAATTTAATTAATAACCCAAGAATAGGCCTATGGGTTGGGGTCTAAATGTAAAAAATATATTTATGCTTTTACAGGCAAAAACTATAATTGAGAATCGGATGTAATCTAGTAAAAGTGAAATGTATTTGTTTATCCAAGAGCATTACACAGTCGACCTTGTGTTTCGTTTTTTAGTGTCCGAATTATCGCATAAGCTATTAAAATGATTTTAATTAATTTGATTAAGGATGTAAAGAAATATAAAATAATTTTTTCACCACTCCGTTTGGTATTTGTTTATTGAACAATTATGTTTTTCGTGTCAGCAGTGGGAAAATGCAAACAGTGGCGGGGATTACAATATTAAAGCGCATATATAATTTTAAAAACAAAGTGGCCTGAGTAAACACCAATGGACGGCAAAATGAACAAAGTGATGTGCGCCATTGGATTGACAATAAATTAAATGATTTCTCAGGCCTTTTTAATTGCCTGGGCAAATGGAACCTATCAAATATGAATAAGTTTTGCATACACATAAAAAATTAATGAATAACTTTATACAATGGAAATAGTTAAAAGGGCAAACTTGAGTCCAAAGAGATGTCAACTTGGCTTTCCCTTGTTACTTATGATAGCATTCAAAGCGGGATAAACGGATAATCCAGCCTGTCTGAGACTTCAGCACCATCAAAGCGCATAAAAGTCGATCAACGAATTTTCCGCTGTTATCGGCGAAATCATGGCCAAAACGTGGAAAACTTTTCCATTTTCCGTGTTTTAATTGACGCGCATCATGTCAACGGAACAAAAACCTGAGAACACAACACGGAATCGGGTGGGTGGTGGATATGAAAGTGGGTGGCTTCCCATCCGATGACAGGGTGCCCTGCCATAGTTTCACAGTTAGCGAAATCATCGATAGATGACGCGTTGCTGGATGCTTGGACTTGATAGATTGGCAACAGGAAAAGCTTAAAAAAAATCCCAACAAAATGGGATGGCAGGGGACAAGTAGATGGAGCGAAGCCCGTTATTTCACAGTTGCCAGCACAAAATGCAGTTGACAGCCACCCCGCCGACGTGAAAATGACGACAGCGCAATCGAAAAAAAAATAATAATAAAATCTACACAAAGGTTTCGACTATATAACACCCACTGCATTTATTTGCGTTTTAAGACCATCTTCTCACTTTAATTGCGTCGTGAACCTGGCTACAGACTACCAAATGATTTCAATGAGGGGCTTAGCCAATTAGAACGATGATGAAATACATGATTAATGTATGTTACGGAAAAGTTGGTTTAATCTTCCGTGAGAAGTTGTCTATAGATATCAAAGCAAAACAATGATCTTAGGAATAATTATAAGCAATTAAAACGGTAATGCCATGGAACTATTTTCATATTATTAATGATTAACAAAATAATCAGAACTAAAATATATAAAAGCTTTATGTTGGTAGTCTTAATTTTATTTTGTCGATGACTCTATCTAAGGGTCCCCCAAAGCTTTAGCATAGATATAACATCCATCCTCCCCAAGGCAATATACCTTTGAAAGCCGCAAGTGTGGGGTCCAATAAGAAGAAAAACATTGAGCGGATGCTCGTTGGCTGAGGAAATGAGAAACTCATTCATTTGGCAGCGGCGGAGGTGGCAATCCACCTAAGCACACCTCCGAAAATCGTTGACATGTGAAATTTTAATTAAAACAAAAATGAAAATAATGCACGGAAAGGAAACAAAAAGAACTCTGTAGCAACAACTCTTGTATAAAGTGCAGTAACAATAACGAGAATGCCAAACGAAAATGTCAAAAATATCAACAGCATAAACACACGTCACCAAACAGTGGGCAGGGTCATAGGGGGAGTTGAGTTGTAGTACACAAAAAAATAAACATTGCAATGTTTTGCAATATTAAGAAAAAAGTTTAAACTTTTCAAGTCTTCATTGAACTGTATTCTTTGGAATATACAAATTTTTAAATTGTTAAAATAAAAAAATATTTTTTTGATATATTTCTCCTACCTAAGGGCTAGTACTAAACCTAACAACGCGACGATTTTTTGTTAGGTTGTTAAAAAAAGAGAATGGCTTTAAAAATTACTATACATCGATTGCTTTTGCTTATTATAATAATTATCATTATATTTATTATTATAATTATCAATAGTATCGCTAAGCTTAATAATTTAATTTTACTTGCGATTTTGGGTATATTTTAAAACAAATTCAAGTAATTCTAAATTTGTTGATCGATGGTTCCACTACAGATTTTTTCACAACCGCTGTATCAAGTATAAATTAAGATTTAATTTTTAAGTAAATAATATTTTTTTTTTTATTATAATCTTATTTTCAAAATAGAGTCCACTCTCTTTCCAGTGTAAGTGTGTGTGGCACAAAGCTTTTAAGTGCTGTCAGCGCGGGAAAGAGCCAAAGTTGGTAACAGCAAAATGGCTGCCTGCTAACATCTTCAGTGACTGCAAACTGCAGCTCATTAGCACCTCGTGGCGCTCACACGGATAGACACCATCACTGAGACACAAGAACTTGGCACTTTTGGTCGCGGTTGACTTTCCTCGATGGCTGCAGGCAGTGCAGGCCTCACTTTTATACTCATCCCAGGCTTCAGTTTCGGATACCGCCGCCTTCACTTTGGCATTACTGCCGCAAAACTCTTTGCACATTGGTGCGGAAATTTTGTTGCAATGAAGTTTAGCGCTGAGTGCATGTTGCTCTTGAGCAAAATTAATGTAATTGCTCTTTGAAATCAGGCTCGTGCTTTTTTCTTTGCCTCTATCGTCCTCGGGCACGTGCTAAAATTACCGCGTTGGCTCGTAATTAGATTTTCCATCTGCCAGCATCTCAGATTATTACTAATTTATTTATGTAAGTTTTTACGAAAGAAAAAAAGAGGGATAGGTAAAAATATGATTTAAAAGTAAGAATCAGCTCTATAAATTCATTAAAATCAAATATTTGAACCGAAATTTATTTACTTAAATTTTCTTTGAAAATGTATGACCTAAAAAATACTGACTTGGAATTTCTAGTATCTAGGTCGTTTATTTTATTTATTTTATTTGATTGCACACTGACGTTTTGCTCATCTTTATAATCCCAGTAAACTTTTCCGCACATGACGAAGAAAATAGTTTATCTATTTTGGAGTATAAATCCTTAATATCTCAGTTGATTTTCAATGGCGGAATTAGGCCATAAAAGTTTTGAGAAAACTAACACCGCATTGCGACCGTAGCTGACCAGTCCAATTGAACCACTTAGAAGTTGCTGTCCTGTCACAAATGTCCGTAATAAAAGTTTTCGTTTCGTTCAACTTTTTTTCTCCCCACTGCTTCTTGTTCTGCTGATGACCATAAACTTGTAACACTTTAGTAACAGCCACACTCAGCTGGTCTCTGATATTTCCAAGTGATTAAGTCGTTCACAAACACAGATATGATGGGGAAAAGGAGCAATATTTTTTATTGATATCCACAGTGGCAGTGTGTTTGTGCAACCAATTTGGTGCCGAGAACAACAAAAGTGTTGAAAGTGCCCTGGAAACTGGAAAAGCCAAAAAGTCAACATTCCCATGGGTAAATTTAATAGTACAACGGGGTATACGAGCTCTAAAGTGCCCCAAGCATTTGTTTTACTTCGTATCTTTTTTATGATTTTTTGTTTTCTTTTTTTGGTTTTTAGTGAAAAAGTTGCCTTGGTTTAGATGAAGTTTTTGGTACTTTACAGACGGGGTGGCAGGGTTTCAGGCTTTTGGGGTTTGTCGGGAAACTAGTAAATCTAATTTCTAACCATACACACACACACACACTCACGCAGTCAGCAGCCATGTAACTGCAACCGAGGTCCTTCGAGGATGCCTGAGCAAGTTCGTCAGCGTTCGTCAACTGCAGGAGTTCCTCGGAGCGGCGCTTGTTGGCATTTTTCGAGCTTACCGACTTAGCCAACTTGTAGCTGTTGGCCGGGTAAGCACTTCAGTTATCCGAAACACCCGTCGCCCACATATGTTTGTGGCTCGTTTGCTGCCGAGTTATACTGTGTTTTATTTGTTGCCAACTACTAGAAACAACTGCCAAAGCCAAACGAAAAGGCAAAGGCAAGTGCAACTGCATTTGCCACTGCAGGTTGCTCTGCCATGCTCTTTATAACTTGCTTCGAGTTGTTTCGACGCTTTTTGGCTCTGTGGCAGCAACATGTTGGAAGTCTGAAGTGGCCACATCTTTGCCATCGGGAATGAACGTAGACGCGTAATATGTATGCATATGGAAATGTATACATTTGACCTGCTCGCAGGTAAAGGAAATGGTTTGAAAATACCAGAAAAAGTGCGAAAGCCCTTTGGCATTATTTATGGTGTGATTTCGATTGACAGTTGAGTGAAAACCTTTTGGCAATCACAACGTTTCCTTGAGTTGGTCAGATGAACAGATACGTGGCAATAAAAAAGGGGTGATTTCAAAAGGTTTGATAGAGAGGATTCTAAGGAAATGCAATATTTAATCCTATTTATCATAATTTTTGTTATACGGAAGATAATTAATACGTTCTTGCTTATTATCATGGAATTTATACATTATCTGCCCACTTATGGAACCTTTGGAATTTTTTTTAAAGAAAATCATCAACCAAATCCAAGTTTTAATGAGATTTGTACAAGAAATCTATCATGAATATGATATATTTTTGATCCCATTAGAAAGCTTCCTTTCATTTATAATCAATACCGGTATTCAATGGGCTTTTCCAAAAGGTATTTCACTTAAAAGTTTAATTACCTTTAATGCCCCAGCCAGGAATCTCCGTACCATGGTCCCTTTTTTTGAAAGTGCTGCTAGAACCAATTATGCTCGGAATGAGCCACTTTTAAGGGCTTTGCGTTTATTTAACTCCCTACCAGCCAGCATCCGGTTATGTTGGGGATCCAAGAAGGATATGCTTAGGCAATCACTTAGGGAATATTTTTTATGTAGTTCGTAGTCTTAGTTTTAAGTTTATACTTACTAGCCAGATAAGGATTTAATCCATTGGCGGAATAAATAAATAAATAAATAAATAAATAAAACAAAAAAGTCCCATTGAGGTAGTCCCATTGATTTAACTTATTTGATTTATTTATTTACCATTCATTATTAAAATAATCGAAATACCGTAAGGTAGCGTAAAAAGTAATCGAAACTTGTTTGATAAATATAATTATGTATTTTTTCTTAAGGATAAACCCATGTACTTGCTGGCCGCCTGTATAAATCCCTAGTTTGCTTGGCATATATGCGGCGGTCTTTAGTTGCACATCCCTTTCTGCTTTTGAAGTGCATCTGTCGCACATTTGTTCTGCTGCCTGCAATCACAATCCGAATGCACCCACACCAGCATAGGTTTGTTGTGCGTCCTTTGCGTGTGTGTGCTAGGATATGCTAGCATGTGTGGTGGCAAAACAAAAATGCTGTGATGCCAAGTGCAATGTGTGCTTGTGTGCATGTAGTGGTAGTGGAAATGGCGGCAGCGGAAGTTAGCAGGCAAAGCGGCGGAAATGTAAAATCAATGTTGTTGCTGTCGCCGTAGAACTGAAGCTAGCAGTTCTTCGGTTCGCTGGGATCTGGCTGAATATATAGTTGACTACGGTCGGGGTTTTCGGTTCGGGCTCTGTTTTCTGGCATTGTTGAGGCATTGTTGTCACTGCTGAGACTCAGACACAGATTCAGATTCGGATCCTGATGCCACTGCTGTGCATTTCGTTGTGATTGTTATGGCTGTTTGTGCCGCTATTGTTGTTCTTATTATTATTATTATTATTATTGTGCATTTGCGCTTGAAGCGAATTATGTGTATGAAAAATGCATAAAAAGTTTTTGCTCCTTTGCCCAGCGAAATGTGCAAACAAAATAAACAATCCGAAAAACAAACTCATGCACACACACACATGCACATGCAATTATGTCAGATTTACAAATACTCACATGCTTGCTTAGACACAAAATACAAACCTCCCTCCCCTCTGCCCATGTTTTCTCTCTTGGCATTTGCATATGTAAATATATTTTAAAGTAAATCTTGCTTGTACCCCTTCCCTTCGGCTTTTGCTGAAATATTTTTTATCATCGCTTGGGTTTTTGTTTTGTTGCAGAATATTTGTTTAATGTGCCGCTTCTGTTATTGTTATGCTTGTGCATTTATTTTTGCTCCTTTTTTACCAATCTTATTGAGGGGTATTTACCGAGGAGTTGGGTATGTTTAAAGTTCGATCAAATAAGATGCTAAATACGAAGAGTTTTCCTGTAAGCCTGTTAACTTTTATATTATAAATAAATAGAAGCAAACTAAGATACATTTAATTGTATCGTATTTAGTATTAAATTCTTCACTTTTTCTATCGTTTTATGAGTACCTTTTTTTTAGAATAATAAAATTAATTTTTCCTTAAACTAATTTTTAATTTTTAAAATTTTAAATTGTTAGTTTTAGCTTGGTCAAAGGCAACAGACATTTTGTTTCGAGTAATAGGACAACATATTTGCTTTGTCTTATTAATTGCTTATTATCTTCAATTGTTCCAACTTGACGTGAAAATTACATCAAATACATATGCTCAAAGTTAAACTTATGTTAAGCTCATTTTGGTTGCCCGGCAACGAATGTATTAGTCCAGATTATTCCTAAATAAACTACAATAAGCACTGGGAATTTCTCTGTCGAGCAACTAATACCAACCGTACTCTGGCATTTCCCGACTCTCATTGTTATTGTTCATTATGTTTTGGTCCTTTGTTGTAACATGTTTTGCTTATTCGCCGCTCTCAAACTCGGGTATTTCCAGCATCTGTGCGTCCCCATCTTTTTTATGCCTCTTTGGGGAGATTTTTACATTGAGGTGTGTTGATTTTGTTTTAATGCTAAAACAAATTTCGCTTTTTTCCCCTTTTTCCGGCTTAATGCCACAAGCCGATTTCCGCGGTTGTTTCTGGCATTTGTTGGGGTTTTTCTTGCTCTTCTGCGTATTAATTTTAATTACAAACTTCGACTGAGGCTGGCTGAATAATTTAACACTTTCTTGCACATTTTTCGCCAAAATTCCTGAGCTCCCGAAATCGGGGTATTAACTCTTTAATCAAGGTGTGTTGTCGCTATAAACCAACATTTTCATTTCCGCTCTAGCTGGACCCTAAACAAAAACAAACAAACAAAAGTTTCGCCTTGTTGTTTTTAGTTCTTGGCTTTTGTCGCCTTATCGCCCGGCCTAAAAGTTTTGCACAACTTGCACGACCAACCCGGCGTATGAGTAATTTTTTTGTTTGATTATCATATTTCTCACTCAGAGGGAAGCAGGAAAAGCCAAACAAAAGGCCTAAACACACTTTTACCTTCCCTTCGCCAGCAAATAAATGGAAAAAGGTTGACACTGTTCTTCTTCTGTTTATTTTTTGCACTCAAGTTCAAGTTTTCCGGGCAAGAGCAAGAACAGAAATATGCACAGCTATGAACATTAGTTTCAATTTGGAAAAAAGTGTGTGTGTGCTTTGTAGGTCTCTCTGGCTTACCTTGCAGCCCCTGCCCCTAACCTTTCACCTTGTCTGTGTGTGTGTGTTTGTAAGAGCTTGTCGCCCCTGGTAAGTATGCAACACTTTTACTTTTTTCCAACGTACTCCGGGGCGTGCGAAAACAAGAAACGAACAAAAGCTGCTTAAAAACACCAAACCATAACAATGTAAAGTGTTGTAGGAGCTGTCGAAAATATTTTACACCTTTTGCTCTGCGACTCGCAATCTATGGGTTGTTTTGAGGGATGCGGACCTTATCTGGGGCTACCCGAAAAATATACACCGAAAGCTGAAGCACAAGCAACAAGGTAAACATTTTGCGGTAATTAAGAAAAATTACCTCTGCCCAGCAGAGGAAAAAAAAACCGAAAAACCAAAAAAGGAAAACAAGAAAAGCACAACAACAAAGCCCATAAAGTAGCCCTGGCCAAAAGCCGAACACACACACACAGACACTCACACAGAGACAGACAAAGTTGGCCAGAACGAAAAGACAGTTGAAGCGTCAGCTGTGGGAAACCCTCGTTCAGTTTTCCCAAACCCCCGCATTTTCACCCCTGTTCTTGGCTCTTTCACCATTTTCTAGTGGCTGCGACTTTTTGGTGTTAACTTTAAATTAGCAGCAAAGTGGAAAGTGTTGTCGGTTGGCTTTTAAAATGTTTTGCGGTGTATTTTATTTATCATGAAGTAGATCTGGTGTGGCAATTGCCAGGCCCGCCCACCTTTTCGCTGCCCACCTTGTCTCGGCTGTCATTTGTCTGTCTTGGCCATGTTATAAAATAATGTGTAAATGTCCTCTTGCTTCTTTTTCATTTATTCCACCACTCTTCTTCTTTGTTTCTCTACTGTTTTTTTTTGTTTAATTTACTTAATGTCCTGCCTGGGTCCTTTTATGATGCCTTCTTGGGGACTATTTTTTCGCTTTTTTGTCCTCTGCTGTTCATCTTATTTTTTGTTGCTGTTGTTGTTTTGGGCTCATTTACCTTGAGAGTTGGCCCCAGCTTTATCATTAATGTGTGTGCTCAGTTCCTTAATTAGTGACGAGGAAGGTCCAAAAATATCGAGTAATAAAAAACAAAAGTTTCGAAACGAAGAAACAAAAGGTGGGAAGATATGCTAATTTATGCACTTGATAAATATTTTATGGAATTGCAAGACACATTTCCTCAGGAGAAAATTTGGTGGAAAACGAAAATTAATACTAAGATTAGAAAGTTTTTATTAGACCACTTAATGGGGGCCAAGTCAATTAAGATAATATGGTTTTTAGTGATGTTTTAATGATTTTTGAAAACTAACTAACACAATTTGCAATGCCTCAGGTGAGGTGCTAACTCATTTTCTAGTGAAAATTAAATAACAGTTCAGATCATCATCTCCACGTCACCACTAAATGACAATTATCCTAAATTGCTGGCAAATTGAATTAATTAGGATTTTACACATTCCGCTTGAGAGTTAAGTTTTTAACTTGAATTTGAATCCTTATTTCGGTTTCGCTCTTTGCCACATTGTCTCCCAAGGAAATTTAATTAAGGCAAGCGCAACTAAGCGCACCACTTTACCGCTCGAGTCAAAAACGTATACGTAATTTCATTAACAATTATGACCCAAGCGTTAGGGTTGCGCATCTTACATCATATAACCCAAGGTTCGAGGGCAGGAGGACCGAAAGATTGGATTGATGTGTGCCACTTGACATGCCAAGAAGTTGAAGGAGCAACACATATAACTTGGATGGAAAGACATCGTAAAAAAAGATTCGAGACGCTTACCGCTCATTTTTGGGGTGGCATCCCAGCTAACTGTCTGTGGCAGCTCCTTCGCTGTTGTGCTAATAAAATCAAAACTGATTACCACATCATCTTCAACGAGCTGAGCGGAACAGAGGACCCCAGCACGGAGCAGAGCACAGCGTAACGCTTGGAATCGAAGCATGCATATCATATTACTCATACGCCACGTTATACAATTTACTTACAACGTCAACGAGCAGAACGTTGACAGCGAACCAAGACGAGACGAGACGAGATGAGATGGGATGAGAAGCGGGAAGCTTTGGTAGTTGTGGCCCAGATGAAGACAAATAGATGGCAACATCGTGGAGGACATATCCTTGCCTACACTAAAGCGAAATATCACCAGAGTTTCTTGTACATAAATACATATCATTTTAACAAATAATTTTTAAAATCAGATCAGATATATTTTAGAATAATATAATAAAAAAAGCCATAAAGTTTAAAGGGAGATATATTTAAGTATCATTTGAAGTAAATGTTATTAATCCAAATATTAAAATGATTTTTATTGAATAAATATTTAAAATATCCTTTTTTTTAGAATGATATTTCTCTAAATTTTTTTTTGTTTTTCCAGTAATATATGACAAAGTTACTTAAATAAAAATATATTATTTGGGGACCGCGAAGTAATATTTTCCGTGTAACCCGACATATGTGTAAGTGTGTGTGTCTGCGTGCAGGATGTGCGTGCCTGGATGAGTGCGCAAAAATGGCAACGGCAAAGTGCAAAAGCCAAGAGCCAAGAGCAAAAACAATTAATTGAGTGGGCGGCAAGCGACACCAGAGTGCAGCGAAAGATAAATCGTTTTGCAATAGCGCTATAATTTAATCAAATTTGTCACTTTTGCAATTGAGCAAGTCGCGAGGCGAAAGGAGACTGAAACTCCAGTTGCCGCTCTGTTGGAATTTATGAATGGCATTTCAGGGAGCGCATCTAGACAAAAGGTGAGCTCTGGTGAGCACTTGCACCTCCACCTGAACCTGAACCTGTACCTTTCCACCTCCGTGGGTAACTCAATCTTCGCTTCATGGGTGGCAAGTGCGTGCTCGGGCATCGCGTTCGCACTTTGTAAATTCAATTTGAAATGCGCTTGATGCGCACAAAGGCAGGTACAAGCCCACCTAGTGCACCTTATGCTCACATAGGTAGAACCCCCTACCCCCTCCTCTTACCCACTCACCTGCGATACCCTACAAGTGCCACCCACATGGACGAGTGGGGTGTGTTTTTCACTGTCGCTGATGGCCAAACAAATGCCAGCTAGCTAAGCGGTTTGTCAGCGCAATGGGGGTCAGCAAAAAGGGGGGGCGCACGATAAACGTCATTGATGACGACCCAGCAAGCAGGTGACCCCTAACCCCCTAACCCCTGAAAAACCCCATACATACATACAAACTCGGCGATTAGGTGAATCGATTAACCGTTCTCGTAATTGAATACAAGCGCACCAGCCGCACGCACTTATTTTGCTGCAGTGTACGCAATTTGTTGTTGCCATTACCCGTGGAATGGTCGCTAAAACTGCCAACAAATTCTCAGTTACGCTCTCACGTACATGCCACTCACACAGCTGCAAGTGCAAACACACACACACATACAGATACAATCAGCTCGAGCACCTTTCACAGAATGCTCGAACCAATTTCAACAAATCTAAACCCCCCCTTGCACTGAGAAAAATACGAAAAGTCCGGAGTCCCAATGCTAAGAACTATTTTTTCAAGTTTTTAAAATCCTTATAATTGACTGTATCATAAAAGGTCATAATTCTTGCCGTTAAAATGTATAATATTCATTATTTTTGTTTGTTAATAATAAAATGTTTAATAAATAATTTTTAAGATAAATATCTTTATGTAAGTTACATCTTTAAAAAAATTTGTACCATACATATTGGTTGGAAATATTTTTACTTTTTTTGCTTCGTGTACCCCACCACTGCAATGTTAAACATTTTATCAACGCAGAAAAAAAGAAGGTAGAGCAAAAAACTCGTTCGAATTTTTAAACAAAAATCCAAAAACGTTGGCCATAAACGAACAGGTAACCAAACCAGGCATCCAGCCTGCGGGAAAACGGCGGGGGAAAGTGAGAAGTGTGGGAGGGGGTCGTTCGAGGGGTTGTGGATGTTATTTTTCAAACATCAAATGTTCTGGCAACGTTGACGTCAACACGGGGTCCAAGGCAAAAGTGACGCTACTTTCAGCTGTTTGTGCTGGCTTCCTTCCTCTCCGTCCAACGGTTCCCAATTGGCTGCATTTCCCAGGTCAGCCATCTGCCACGCCCCCCCTTTCCACGCCCCTCCTTTAACGCCCGACCCCATCATAGTTGCCACTGGCGTTTCGCCTGACCCGGCCATTTATTGCAATATCAAAATGTTTCCTTTCCGGCGTTGAAAATGATTGAAAAATATTCGCTGTTCCACAGTTCCGCTCTTTAAAGTTTACAAAACAATTTTGTTTGATTTCTGCATTACAGGTGATCCGGTAATTTTTACTAAACGCTTTTCTTTGTTTTCCCCTTTTGCAGGTTATCCTACAAGGAATAATGCTCAGGCTTTTGCTGGTTCATATAATAACGATATGTGTGCTAATAACTTATGTTAAGTCTGGTGTGCCAATTGGTAAGTTGCTTAAAAGTTGTTTAATTTTATTTTTTAGTTTATATAATTTTTCCAACTTTAAGGAACCGGCGGACCTTCAATTATATTGGAGAGCAAAGATGCTCTATTAACCTGCGTAGTCTCAGATAATTCCTCGAACAACACAGTAATATGGAAGAAGGGTGACGAGATCCTGACCGCCGGCACAGTGCGGGTAACCAAGGATCATCGGGTGCGAATCCTGCACGATGAGAGTGAGCTTAACAAATCCTTTAATGTCCTCTCAAGTCGCTTAACTAAATGTTTGGTTTGCCATTAGATCCCAAGGGAAAGAACCTGGAGACGGGGGGAGAGGTTTGGGTGCTTTTGATTAAGAGCCTCAAGCCCAGCGATTCGGGGGCGTACATATGCGAACTCAACTCGGATCCCGTGCTTCGCAGCATTCACATACTAACGGGTAAGTTCCGAAACCCAAATAATTACCCAAGGGAAAAGATTAAACAAAGGGGTTTATTTGTCCTTTGAATAATATCTTCATATTTTAAGCAACCGGATGCAAAAGACTAAACATTTTTTTTATTTCATTATAAATTAAACTACATTTTTGATACATATTGAATTAACTTTTTTATATAAATACGATTCAAATAATAACAATATACTGTACAAAATAATCTAAATATGTAGGAGAATTTCTTAAGAAATATACAAAAATCTTAATCGGTCTTAACATGGTTGTTTAGTTATCTATGTTGCTCAAAAAATATCGTATTTATTTAAAAAATACCTAAACATACAAAAAATGTCGTAATTATTTTTAAAATACCTAAACTAATAAAAATTATTCCCCCTGATTTTCTATAAAAAAATAAAAACATTGTTCGCTTAAAAAACACATTTGTGTTTGAGTAAATACAACTTTCTAAATGAACGATTTTTTTTTTTAAATATAAACAACCATTGAATTAAATTTATAAAATTCGAGATAAAAATTTGTTTAAGTAAACATTTTTATTTGTAGCAATAATTTGTTTATTTTTGCGAATTCAATCTTTAACTGACCCTTATTGTTCCTGTGCCTTTACCAACTTAATTTCACGCCTTAACCCCTGACAGTCAAGGAGCTGCATTCGTCGACGGGTGGCCCGGGAAATTCCACGGACACGTCGACCGCGGAGTCGAGTGATGTGTTCCTGCTGCCGCCGCCGCTGGATGCGCAGGATAATCGCAGCTTTTGGAGGCCCAGCCAAGTGCCACCGCTGGTCACCCACGACTTCACCGAGTGTTGCGAGCGGGCCAATGTCTCCACCCAGTGCATGGGATTCTGCAATGTGCACAACATCCTCGACGGCACCACGGGCATCGATCCGGAGGCCTGCGAACGGGACTTCCCCGGCATTGTGCGCTGCATGGCCGATGGCCGCAACCATGTGCCCTGCTGCGTGGACAAGCAGATTCCGGACCTCTGTCAGGACATGTGCCGCGGCGAGTACACTCCCTTCACGGACAAGCTGAAGACCCGCGTTTCCTGCGTTCAGCACACGCTGAGTGGGCTGCAGTGCATCTTGAAGGGTGTGCAGTTGATACCCAGCTCGCCCACCTTCGTGACGATCGAGAATGTCAGCGAGACGAGTGTTAGTGTGGGCTGGACTGCTCCCGACAAGCTGGCGGACCGGGTGACCGGTTACACCATCAACCTGACTACTCTGCACAGCTTCGATGAGGATGAGTTGAGTGGCGAGATTGTTCACCGAACGGCGGCCGATGTCCCGGAATCTATTAGTCTTTACACAGTGCCCGCGAATCAAACTCAATTGGTACTCAACAACCTCAGCCCCCTGACCATGTACGCCGTAATTGTTACGGCTACCAATGAATTCGGATCGAGTTTGCCCACCGAGCGGCTGAGATTCTTCACCCACACGAGCGCTTCGGCGGCGGAATCTCAGGCGGGAACGACGGACAAGCAGGCGATGCCCCAACTTCCGGACACCCGACAATGTTGCGAGGACAACGGCATGACCCATCGCATGTGTCTGGACAAGATGTGCGATCCGCAGAAGACCGATCAGGCCAACTTGCCCGATTTTATGGTCTGCGCCCCCTGGTCGAATATCACCTTCAACTGTCTGGCCAACAATATCGACCATACGCCCTGTTGTCGCGCCAGGGGAATTCCCGCGGCTTGCTTTCCCCTCTGTGCTGGCAAGCTGACCTCACTGGACTTTAGTTTGTTCAAGTAAGTTGGAAAGGGTGTAGGAAAATTTTATTAGTTTGTATAAAAACAATATAAAAACTTAGTAGACCCATTTATGTTTATGTTTAAATCCACGCTTTTAACATTTAAAAATATTGCTTACAGTTGATAGCACTATTACCAACTAACTTTATTCTTGGTTATTTACTATAAAAAGTCATTAAGTAAATAATATTTTACAAAAGTAATATTTCAAGAATGAAAATAATTTAAGAATGAATAATAAGAATGAATTCTTCGAATTAAATAACCAAAAATAAAGTTAGTAGTAAAGTAAAATATTAAAAAAAAAAATCAAAATTCAGTCTCGAAATTGAATGTTATAGTATTACAGTAACTTAGTAACCATGTAGCTTTCCCAGTAATTCGTAGTCCCTTTTTTCAATTGTTTCATATTTCATCCATTGTATTGCTACTTCTCGTAAGGACTCTCAAATTTGAATCGATAATCATCAATGAGCTGCTCATTCCACTGTTAATAGCTTACCGAGCCCATCCTTCGCCATCCTCCTTGTCTGGCCAACCCATAGGCCGTTAAGCTCTAATATCAATCCCATGCCCATTTCTATGCCCATTCCCATACTCATATTCCCATTCCCACAATTCCGCACCCTTAGCCAGCGCCCAAGCACAATGCTACTTGCTAATGACTCCGCAGGATGAGTTTTTATGCCGAATGCCAATTACGGAGCTCTGTCCTCCTCTCCCCGCTCTCCGGTTATTTGCAGATGCCTGCGCTTCATGTCCGAGTACAACAGCTGTCTGTTCCAGGGCTACGGCGTGCTGGCCGATCCGCCGTCAAAGCTCCGGACGGTGGCCAAGACGGACAGCTTCGTGATTTTGGACTGGAACAAGCCGAAGCGCCTGGCCGACACCGTCAGCACATATCACGTCAAGTTCCGACGGCTGGGAGTGGGTGATGACTATCTGACCGTGGAGAAGGTATTACACTGAGAACTATGACGAGAAACACGTTCTAAAATCAAGCAGCTAGAATAAAAAAATTAAATGGTTTTCATAACATTTAGGTTCAGGTTTTTAAAGTATTTTACAAAATAATAACCAATAGTTACGAACCAAAATATATTAAAATTTGTGTAACCTGAAATAATGATCCTAATTCCCAAATAATGTAAAAATATTTTTTTGTCGATTTACATACTGTGTTTTTTAAAAAATAAGCTTACATATTTTCAAAAATTGTAAGTCTGAATTAAACAAAAAAAATTCCTAAATTAGAAGCTCTTAATGATGTTAGAACGGGATTTTTCTCCAAGTGCAGTAATCTGCTGCCCCCTCTGCCCACTTCCCCGAATTGTTTGGCTAATTCATTAAGCTTTGCAGCGCCAGCCGCCGCTGATTCTCGAGGGTCTGGAGTCGGACATCTACTACGAGTTCTATGTGGTCTCGATAAACGCGTACGGCAAGAGCGAGGCCTCCCCGCGCCTGATCACCCGGACATTGGCGGCGGAGCCGGTCCAGCAGACGACCGCCAGATACAACATGACGACCTGCTGCCAGGCCTCGGGACTATTGCCCCAGTGCGCCCCCCTGTGCTCCTACAACATCCGACTGTCCGATATCGAGCGACTGGGTCCGGCTTGCCGAGCGCAAATGCGTAAGTAACATCTGGATTTTCAGTGTGCTTCTCTTTTTTTCGGGGGCTTTTGGCTGGTTTCCCGGACCAAACGATATCTCCCTTGGAAAACACTAATTAGCGGCAGGATAGAGAAGCCATTGTGTCCCGTGGACTTTTGTTAATTTAATGAGCTCATTTTGCATTTTTCGTTTCGTCTGCCTGCGATGCAATTTCGAATATTAAGTGACGCTCCCTGTCCATTCGGGCATAATGAATTTTGTACTTATGCAAATCAATTTTTAGTTAATTAGACGCACACAATCCCCGGAAAACGGTCGAGAGGGATGTTTGATGTTGCTAAATGCATGGGAATTTGGCAAAATGGTTATTCCATCGGGTTCTGTTGGCAGGAGATTGCCAGTGTTTGCCTGGGCTTATGTAATTTTAGAGGAGTTGCTGTGTTTGGCTTTGCTTCGGTCAGTGTAAACAAAGCTTTTCATAACAGATACTGGAGCTCTGTTTATTTCCCATAAAATTTAATAGTTAATGCTGATAACTGTATTTTCTTGGCTACTCGAATGTCTTTCAGGCCTTGTAGGTATTTATTTAAACCTTTAAGAAAGTAATTCCAAGTCGTGCTACTTAAACATGTATCTATACTTAAAAGCGTATTTAACAACAATTAACAGTTCCGAAAATATCACGTTAAATGTTTAAATGGAGAAAATAACCATAATAGCCATAATTAGTCGAATAAATCTTATCTTTTAAAGAAAATATTTTATACATTTTTATTACAAAAGAAAACCATTATTGATTTTTGTGCAATCAGAGATCTAAGGAGCTAAATGTATGATTTCCTGGAATTTTACATCGTGCGCCTTTTATATTCCGCCGAAAAACACTCAAAACCAAAAATTCCCGAGTCATTCTCAATCAAAAAATGAAATCTTATTCAATGCCCGCAGTGAGTAGGCAGAATTTCACCCCAATTTAGCCGTCACCTAGTCAATGATAGGAAATCTTTCGGTTAATTTCCTGTAAATTGCTGCCAAGTTGCCGACTCACGACAGAGATCCTTTAAATTACCATCTCAACTGGAGTGGCAAGCGGGGCGTGAGAATTGATGAGTTCATGTCACAAATTGTGCCATAACAGAGCACAATGAGCCGTATCTCGGGCCGGGGAAGTTTATGCAAATTCTGCCACAATATTAACCCATCTTGTGCTCTAATCCTCAGCCATCCTGGCCCGTTGTGCAGCCGGAGGACGAGATCACAGTCCGTGCTGCAGTCGCCGCGGAGTCATTAACGCCTGCATGCCCCTCTGCCGCGGCGTCATGCCGCTCGCACTGACCACCAAATCGGCATCAGCCTCGGCGGCAGCAGCGGCAACATCATCATCATCCGCAGCAGCAACATCTGCAGCTGCCACCAGCAACAGCAATGCGGCAGCAGCAACATCATCATCGTCGTCCTCATCGGGAACGTCAAGCAATGTGCCCGATTGTTTATCATATGCCGGCAACATTCTGCAGTGTTTCGAGGAAGGTGAGTAGTTACCAAGTCCCTGCCTTCCGTCCACATCCCGGACTTTGTCCATTCGAGTTCCCAGTGTTGAGATTGCATGGCGAGCTGTGACTGCCAGTGAATGGAATCGGCTCATTTGAATGTATCCACTCTTAATTAAGCCTGTTGCATGAAAATTGGATTCACCAGTGATTCAAAGACCAGAAAATCCCAGATCGATAGAGGATTTTGTACTTTAACTATTAAATTAGCTAAAAGTCAATCTGCCAAAAATGGTCTGACCATTAAATGAAATCTAAAATCATGCCAATATTTAACTTTTAAAATTTAGTAAATTAATTAAATAAAATATGTAGGTTGTTCATTTTTTTAGGAGATTTCAATCAGAAATTAAGATTGAAAACCACAAAGGAAAATAATTTTTTTTTAAATTTATTTTCATTTGAGTGAAATGAAAGTGATATGAAAGTTAGAAGCAATATTTGTCTTATTTTTAATCCCTGTTGCTTAGTATATATTTAATGCAATATAGAAATGCCCATTACAAAAGTTAGAGAAAGTTTTAGGGCCATACTAGATTATTTGCAATTTTCCAAATGATAATAATTCGTAATTATACCGTCTAACAAGTTCCCCCGAATCACTGGAAGTCACAGTTATGTAACTATGTAGCCAGCATCCCACAGCCCAGGCAAACTGCAAAACTGGTCACACCCTGTGGTGTATCCATCTGTGGGTCTTTGTCGATGGGTTGCCGCTGGCCTCGCCGGGCTTGTGTTTGCAGCTAATTCTGTTTGTTTAATGGCGTGTCTGTGCACGTCGAGTATACGCACTGTTGCACGCCATTGTCAGCTAAATTATTTGGTCAATGCTTTGGGGCAACCAACCGCAGGCCGGCAGACAAAACCAATATTGGCCAATTAAAGTTGCATTATAAAACAAAACAAAGCCGTTTGCTCACTCGCTTTCGCCCCAATATCAAACGCAGGCACACAGAATATACCAGGACCGCCGGAAGATGTGCATGCGACATTCGTGAACCAGAGCAGCGTCAGTTTGGCCTGGACGCAGCCTGATGTGGATAGTGGCAACAGTAGTAGCGGTGGCAACGCATCGCCAGGTGACTTGATAACCGGCGATGAACTGGCATCTGGTGCCGTGGATCCTGCTGCTGGAAAGGATGTGGCAAATGGCGGCGGCGATGCCACAAGTGGGACAACTGGAACGGAGGATATTGAATTCATCGTGCAATATGGCAAAGTCAATAACATGACCATGTACGAGACAGTTGCCAAATTGGAAAATGTGAGTATATATCGGTTTTGGACAATGGAGCGTCTCTGTCTGCACAAACTTTTCCAGCGCAGAACTATTCCCCCCGCCTTTCCTGCACCTGTGTGAGTTTGGCTAGCAAAAGTTTTTTCTGCCTTTCTTTTTTTTCCGGGGCAGGCCGAGAGACTCAGAGACTCAGAGTCAGAATCAGAATCACACACACACAATGGGACACTTCATTTGCATTGGGGCCTGCGGGCGGTCGCCTTATTACGATTTGCCTTTTGGGCCAAAATGCTGACATTATATATATTCGAGTGCCAATGGAATTGAAAAGAGCTTACAAATTGCCTTGTCTGAGCGCTGGGGCCAGGACAATAACCGTTTCAACAACTTTCCGACCGGGGAGAACTTAAATTGCCAGCAAAGTTAATGAAGAAGTTCGGGGACAGGAAATTGCTTCCATAACAAGCAGTCATATTAGCAGATATTGTGGTCGTTTCGGCACACATGGCGTATGAGCAACGTGAGAGGATAATTGTACAATTAAGCCATCAAGTAGAAGCTGTCTATCTTGATACTAGAATCGTAATGGAAGCATGGGAAATTCGAAGTGTGCGGAGCTTTAGCCACATTTTCTATAAATTAAATGAGATTGGTAAAACATTCCTACATTTAAATTGACAAAATTTTGTGAGTGAAGACTACCGTTCGGCAGAATAAATGTAATGCACATAAATCATTTTTAAAAAATTAAAAAATAAATATGATATTGAATCGGTGACCTGCAGATATGCAATACTGTTTTACTAAGGCTTAATGCAAATTTAAATAAATGCATAACCAGATTTTCTTTTGCTGGATATAGTAAAAAAAATGTATTATTTTATTCAATTTGTTATAAAAAATACGAAATCCCGCCCCAAGGTTATTGTAAACTGAACCTTTTTTCTGCATTAATTTCGCTGAAAATGTCCAAGTGATTTTGCAGTTAAGCCAATTATTCAATTATTTATTTAAATCTTTGGCCATCGGCTAAATCTGACTAAATGGATATATCGATGGCCATTGTTTATCCACCGAATTGAAATCAACTGGATTTTCCCCAAAACTCCCAGAGAATTTCAAGTGCAGCTCTCTGTAACCAAAATGTTCTATGTAAATATATATATTTTAAAATATATATACACCCAGGCCGATAGTTTTGGTTGGCCAACGCTAATCCAATTCAGTGTAATAATCTTTGAACTCTGTCCAAAACATCGATTGAAGGGGGGTTTTTGGCCAGGCTTAGATATGTGTAGAGCTATGGGTAAAGTTTTTGACGCCTTTTCAACTGAAGGGGGCGGGGTCTGGGGGACTTATGGCCGCCATATGCATTGCCAACGTGCAAAACGTGACTATAAACTGGTAAAAATTGCAGCCGATCCGCAACGAAAAAAAAAAGTAGATGATGAAAAAATGAAAAAGAGTAACCAAAACCAAACAACGGACCAAAGTTGGCTCTGGCTTTGCCATTGGCATTGTTGTAATTGTTGGTGTTGCAATTTTGTTGTTCTTGTTGCAATGTTTTGTTGTTGTGTTTGCTATTTTGTTGCATTTGTTGTTGTAGTTATTGGCCGTTGTTGTCACACATCAACGCGCTTTGCTGGCAGCTGGGCCTGGTTGATTTTGCTGTTGTTGGTGTTGCTGCTGCTGTTGTTGCTTCGACTGCAGCATCAGCCATGGCCATCAACAGAGTTATTGGCCTCGAAAAACTTGCAAATGCTAAAAAATACAGCAATACGGCAACAACAAAGGCCCGGCAAGAGTTTGTCGCGTGTTGATGCGCACAGAAATGTATTTAAAGTGGGGTCGGTGTTGCTGATGTTGCTGTTGGCATTGCTGTTGCCGGTGGTGCTGTTGTTGCTGCTGCTGCTGCTGGGGCCATTGCAACCTGTCGTCGCCGACCTGCCAATGATGCTCCAGCAGCAGCAGCGACTCGATGGGAGCTGATCCCGTGATTTTAATTATTTAAAAATTAAATTAAATATTCACAAGTTGATTTGAATGGTTGATTTGTTCTTAAATATTTTTTTTATTTATGCCATGCAACAAATGCTTTTAATGTTAAGGGCTGCTTATAAAAAAAAACTTTAAAATTCCAAATCATCATTTTACTCTTGTGAAAACCAAAAACCTTGTATTCGGTTACTTTCTATTTATTTGATTCATCGCTATTCGTTCGATTAAATATGAATGATTGATCATGAGGTGGGAATCACAGTTTCTATTGACAGCTGGTCAAAAAAAAAACCCCCGCAGCCATCGTGACAGAATCTTTCGTCACGTGAGCAACTCTACAGCTGAAAACCAATCGATATGGAAGATACTGTGCGGCGTCAGCTTTGGTTCGAATTTTTTTCTTATATTCTGAGCTGTTTTTTGTTGATTGTGTTGTGGAAAATTCATTCGCCCTGTTGGTTGCTTATTTTTTCGCTACCCCATCCTTTTTTTTACTTCATGTTTTTGTTTTATTTTCACTTGCTTTGGTCAGCAGGGCACGCAGCTGTTGCGGTGATGCTGTTGCTGTTGCTTTTGCTGTTGGCTTAACTTGGGGCTGGCTTCGGCTTGGCTTAAATGCTTTTCAGTTTTGCCGTTTTTGCGGTGCCACCATCACCATCGCCCGTTGGTGTCAAACGGTTTAAACGCGCCCCGCGACCCCAGCTGAATGGGTTATTGTATCGCACATAGCACATCGCACATAGCACATCGCACTTCGCACTTCGCTCGAATATATATCTATAAGTTCGTGGCTATCGGCGCAGTTCCCCAGCATCCAACAGCCAGCAGCCTGCAATGCGTTGACTCAGTGTGACACTTTTATGGACAAACTTAATTGCTTTTGGACGTGTCAGAAATATATGCAGAGGAAGGGGTTGCTACAACATCATTGGGCAACAAACCGCTGGGCCAAGACTAATGGCTTAAACTAGCAATCGCCGTTCCACCCGATATTTAAAGGTAATTCCGCCGGCAGCCCGCTGTGTTTTTCTGCAACCCTTCCTGATTGAATCAGTGCCAATAATTTGGCAATTTCTATTCGTCGCCAATGCACGGCCGGCATTGTGTCACCAGCAGCATCAGCAACAAACAGCCCCACAAAAACATTATTCGAATCTACAGGATATTACATACCATCAGGAGGGAGGACGAGGGACGGGGGCCTTCGGGAAAAGCGGAAATAAAAGGTTTTCCTTTCCACAGTCGCTGCTTTCGAATGATTCTCCTCTGTTGACTCTGGCCGAAAACGAACGTAACTTTTGTGATGATTTTTAGTGCCGCCGCTCTGCGTTAGTTGGCGTTGGACTTTTATTCCTATTTGTGTTTGTGTTTGCCAAACACACGGCCATAAAAAACTTTTTAATATAGCCAGCAACACTGAGGAGTAAAAAATAGGCGAAATAAGGGAAGGGACTGACCACGATGCCAGAAATTAGACACATTAAATATTCTGATACAGCTGTGAAGAAGCCAAAGGGGTTTGGGCCACGGCGATTATGTGCTTTGTCACTGCAGTCGACTTCGGGCCAAGACAACTGGTAAATGAGCGACCAGGGACCTAGTTTTATGGCCGGAATGTGACTCCCGTTAAGGGGAAGGACTTCAGATACACCAGATATACACTGGAAACACAGAACGCTTTAGGAATATGAGATAAGCTAATAATTAAATTTTAAAAAGCGTACATAGGCATACACAAAAATTACAGAATTCTTGTTACTTTTAAATTTAAATTCGCAAAAGTAATGTACGCCTACAAAACTAACTCAGAAATTTTAAAATATTATTAAATACATATAATTAAATATTTAATTAAAACAGTAAAGGCGAAAATTTGAAAATTTTGTATATAATTTTGCACATTATTTATTTAAATTCCTCACAGTATTTTATAAATTTAAAATAAATACATCTCTGTTTTAGTTTCATCTTAAATTTCTGTTAGTGCAATAGCTAAGTAGCCAAGGACATCGCGCTATGCATTTTGAGCAGCTATTCGCTCAAGTAGTTGCTAGGGACTCACCTCGATTTCTGGGAGGTAACCCCATTAATTATTCAGTTAGGACCAGCTCGTCATGCCAATTGTGGCACATTTAAGTTGCGGTTAATGTAATTACGAAGGGGGACTCCGAACTGAAAGAGCAAAGCAAAAAGCGACTCACACAGGACACACGCCCAACTAAAAGTCCTTTGGCTGCTATTAGTGTTGCCCTTTTTTTTGGGTTTTTTTCTGTAGGGGCTGTCGAGAGCATAATAAATCGTTTTTCCCTCTTTGCCTTGACAATCTTTTCGGGCTTTGAATTTAATGCGTTTTAGATAAGTTTCTAATGGAAGGAAATTAGTATTGAGCCGGGCAATTTATTCTCTCGGGCTGTGGTCACTAAATTCTAGTTAGTTTATCGGAGACTACCTGTGTCAAATGGAAGTCTCTATCTCTGACTTTAACCCCCATCTCACCGTCTCTGTTTCGGACGGGTTCTGGGGTTAAAATGGGTCCGTTGCTCATGGCATCTCATATTTGACACAAGTTGTCACAGGCAGGGCGAGGCGAACCCCCCGCAAATTGAGATTTACGACTTGACCCGGGCTTGGCCAAAAAATAAAACATCTAACCATAAGCGAGATGAACCTCCGTACATATTTAGTGATGTTGGCCAAACTGGCTCCACGAACAGATGTCCAACATCGCTCTGACATTGACTTACATACTCAAAATGACTCGTTTCGCCGGATAAGCTCGTCGAGTGTCGCCGGGGGGCGGCGTTTGGAGGGGGGCGTGGCACTCAAATCAAATAATTTTAGCGCATTGCCAGCACTAAGTAGCTGAAATAACAAACTCCGCTCCCCGATGATGGCGATGATGTTGATGATGATGATGCTGCTGCTGCCAGGCTGCTGATAAAAACAAGTTAATGCTGCCCCCCAGAACTGACTTTGCTTTAAAAACGAACAACGCGCGACCATAAAACGAAATAAATTACTTAACGCGCCGCATTTTTTCGCACTGGCACTGGCCAAAAATGCAATTAAAGGCCAAAAACCGCACCGCGACTGCGACATCTGCAAGAGATTAAAAAACGAAAGAGAGCGAAACAACAGAGCAGCAACATCAGCACAGCAGCAACATCATCACGGCAGCAACATCAACGCAGCGGCAACATCAGGCAGCCAAGCGATTCAGTGTGTAAATGATTGAGTTGGTTTTGAGATAGTAGGAATTCCGAATTCCAGAATATTTTGTAGTTAAAGACTTCATCAAGGATTTTTTTTTTTTAATTTTCAAAAGTTTTAGAACCTACATTTAGTGTTGATGTCATTAAAAATTGTACTTCACTTTATAGGAAAGTTAAAATTCTTATAAGAACTTTGAAGTGTAATGTTTTCCATTTATTAAAATACAAATAATTTGTTTAACTATTAAAATGTAAAAGAAAAATGTAGATAGAATAAATTTAAAAAGATTTCTTTATTCATTGAGAAGTTAATGTTATTGTAATTCTCTCTGCAGATATTGTACATTTTAAATTCGAACCCTTTTGCCGCACAATTCACACAGGGCATCTATCTGTCCCCGAAGCTGTAACTCCAACAGATTACGCTAACGGGTTTTAATGTGGATTTGCACCAAGTGGGCTTTGGAGTGGAGTCACATGGGGTGTTTTTGGGGTTGTTTGTCCTCTGACCCCGGGAAAGCTTCATGCATAGACCAGCGTCCGAGATATAGCCGTCAATTTCGAGGATGGCTTTTGAAACAAAATAACGCCAGTGCGGACAGCGGGGACATGGAACTGGACCCGAATCGCAGATAGCGATAGGGACCAGCAGAGAAGTCCGATGAGTTGAACGACTGCCACAATGGCATTCTGCGAATGACTCTGATGATGATGCAGCTGGTTGGACGATGGAGAACACAGGGTGTGGTGTCATTTGACGGGCTAAATACCACAAATTGCGCTGCGTGGCAGCAATTACAAAAAGTACTAATCATGGCGACATGTCTTTCAGCGAAATCAAGCCAAACCACAGCCAAGAGCAGACGACAGCAAAAAAGACTGAAACATTTTTTTTTAGTCGTTTAATGGGCACTCGAGAAGTCTCAATAAAGGGAGGAATAATTAAGGGGTTAATTGGGAAATTGAATATTGAATATTTAGTACCGAATTTTTTAGTTTTCTTTTATTTTTTAATTAAAATATATTTTTAACCAACCAAAAATCTGAAATATTATTTTTAAGAAACTGAAATATTGTTGACTTTTATCAAGAAGTTAAATATTTTAAAATTATTATATCTCTCTCCGAACTTGGGTACTTCCAAAGTCGAACCTTTTTTGCACCATATGCTTTGATTTCACTTCATTCATAGCTATTTTCCCACATTTTTTTCTCGTTCTCGTTAACGTCTGCTATTCGCATGCAATTATACACTTAGGAATTGACCACCAATGAGACGAGTATCGATTTGACCAATTTGGATGCGAATGCCTTGTACCGCATTACGGTTGTGACGCGCGGCAAATTTGGCACATCGCTGCCGGCATCCATGCTCTTGCTGAATACAACGGACCAACAACGGGCCAGCGAAGGTGAGTTGGCCAACTCGACTCCAAAATGAGTTGATTTAATTGTTGTGCGGTCCGTCTGTTTTGCTAAGTGTGTGCTTTTGCTATGTGCTTTGCAGCGCGGGGGGAGGGCGTGGCCTGGGGCGCCCCCTCACCGCCCCACTCGCTGACGGTGGTGGCCCACAGTGCCACCTGGATGCAGCTCACCTGGCAGCCGCCCGAGTACGCCCATCCGCATGAGAGGATTACGTACAGGTGAGCAAGGGGATCAAGACTGAAGAGCAGGAATTAAAAAAAATGAAGCTGGGATTTGAACAAATATTGAGCTCTATATTTAACAATCATTTTTAAAGATCTTAATTTTTAAGAAATAAAATAAGAGCGATTTGTTAATAATTTAGTTTTGTAATCGAATATTTGTTTTAATTTTTCCAAAAGTCTGATTTTTTTTAGTCCATCATTGATTTACTTCAGATTGTTTTAAATAATTTTTTTTTGAAGATGTTTTCTCCAGTCTAAATTGTAAAATATTTCTAAGATCTTAACTTTTTTACAATATTAAAATTTAAATTTTTTAAGATTTTTCGTTTTTTGTTTTTTTTTACTAAATTTTGTTACGAAACCTTTTTAGATTTATCCTAAAAATTAAATTCAAATTATAAATATTTAATCAATTATTTGATTATAAAAAACTTTTAATACCTTTATTAAAATTCTTAAATGGTATTATATCCGATCTTAAGTAGCTTTATAGATATTCTTTAAGGAAGCAATTTGTAGCGCTCTGTTTGGCTCGGTATCTTAACCATTACTTCTCCCCCGCAGAGTCTACCACAAGGCCATGAGGGCCGAGCAATTCATAAAGATTGAAACGAAGCTCGCCTGGCTGCGGATGAACAACCTGAAGCCGAGCTCCCAGCATGTGCTCTACGTGGAGGCTGTGGGCGAACGGGGCGACTCGCTGCCCTCCGAGACATTAGTGGCCTGGACGGATCCCGCCCTGCCCGCCTTCGTGGATGTGAGTGCTCCACCTCAGACTCGACTACATGTCTATTTTCGGGGTAACTGAGGTGTACTCTACTCTTGCAGCCCCCCACTGTGCATCCGGCGGACAACATCCCGGAGGGCGGTTCCATGACTATCCTCTGTCTGGCCCTGGGCAACCCGGCGCCCACCATCTCGCTCTACGTGGGAGGACATCTGGTGCGGCAGGACACCTCGCGGCACATGGTCACGGTCATTCACAATGTGTCGGCCGACATGGAGCACGTCTCGTGCTATGCGGACAACGGATACGGAGTGCCCATGCAGGCCACCAGGAGGGTTAACATATGCTGTAAGTAATGCAATTCGGGTTAATTCGCTTAGCTGCCTTATAGTGTCAAGAGCTCTTCTTCAAAATAAGCTGAAAACTTTAAGAAAATATTCAAAATTCTGGAGAATTAAAATAATTTAATTGTATTTAAAGACATTAATATTATTTCAAGAAAATTGAAACCTAAATTAACACTTCTTTAAATTTCTTTAAAAATAGATCAATGAAATATTCCTAAAATTTACACTTAAAATAATTAATAAGTTTAATTTCTTGATTTTCGCATGCTTTTGAGGAGGTTTTTAAAAATACAGCAAGGAGATTGGGTTATTATTAAGTACATATATGCAGCTAGGCTAAAATCGCACTTCGTATCATATTAGTTAATAAATTCTCATTTTTATCCCATCAGATCCTCCGAAAATCCAAGCAGCTGGCATTACCGTGGCCAGCATTGGCGATGAGATCGAACTGCGTTGTACTGTCGACTCCAAGCCGGCGCCCAAGACAATTTTCTGGAGGGAAAAGGATGGCAGGGTGCCAGTCATAAATGGCGGCAACTACTTTATATCCGTTAAGGCCAATGAATCCCGGCCCTCGATATATACGATGTCGTTAAGGATCAGCAAGCTGCAGGCCAACGATGTCGGTGATTATTTCTGCCATGCGGATAATCCCTTTGGGGCCACCACCGTGCCGGTATCGGTGCGTATACGCAATACGCCGGCGCTCAATCACAACGTTTCCCAGTGCTGTGCCGAGCAAAATGTGACGATGGCCTGTCGCAGTGCCTGCAGCTATTATGTGGACTTTGATGCCATCGCGGATCGACCCGAGTGCATTGTGGACTTTGACAAGCTGATGAGATGTGCCGCCGATGGCTCAGATCATCGGTCCTGCTGTGCGGATGAGCATGTGCCCAGAAAGTGTCTGAATTGGTGTCGCGGGGAATCGGTGCGATCCAAGGAGATCTGCAGCTTGCAGTACGCTCGCACCATCGTGGGTTGCTTTGAGAAGAATCGCGATCGATTGCCGGGACCACCGGAGAACATTGTGGTCAGTGTGGTATCGGGCAGCGAAGTGAATATAAGGTGAGTTTGATATTTAAAATAATTATTTATATCAGTGACCTGTAGAAAATAATTTTGATAAATTAGTAAATTTGCTAAGTGTCCAGAAAAATTAAAAAAAAAACTTTGCCATGCTTTAATTTATTTTCAAAGTTTGTTAAGAGTTTTATTTTTTTCCTATTTACATCTCAAATTATTAATAAACTTAGTCTAAAAATTTTTTTTTTTCTGTGTTTTCTCTTTTATTTAAAATACTTCTTAATTTTATCACAATTTGAACAGTTTTTTATTTTATTATTAGTAAAACCAAAATCACTTAGAGTAACAATTTCGTCATCTCTCAAACTTAATAAAATCTATTTTTGTCGAGTGTCCTACCTAAACAAAGTTTAACCGAGCAGAAGCCATTTGGCTTTAAGCCCCCAAACTATGTGGGACACGTTTCAACCCCTCGGCTAAGCTCTTAAACACTTTTGTCCGAAGCGGAAGTAGACTCATCCATTTAGCGCTCCAAACCCAATACATTCCTTATCCTTCTCTGCGCCACACATCCTCTCGTGTGGCTGTGTGTGTGTGTTTGCGAGGGTGAGTGTGTGGGGCTGGGCCACTAATAGACCGCAAATCCATTAAAGCTGAGATTTTTTATCTCACTTTAATACACTCGGTCAACGTCAAAGGTTGATGAGGGCTGCGGACCCCTGAAACTGATGCCGCATTAAATTTATTAAAATTCCAAACAAGTTGTGCGCCTGCAACAATATTACTACCGAGCACTCATAATGCGGCGCCGTCGTCGTCGTCGTAGTCTCTATCTCTTTCCCCATGAAAACTAAACTATTTCATTACAGATGGGATGCGCCGACAAAGAATCCAAATGCCGTTGACGGCTATAGAATATTTTACCACGAGGCCGCCGCTATGCCGCCAACATCGAGTTCGAGTTCGGGTTCCGGCTCCTCGGATCCCAGTTCAGCGATGGAGAACCACGGCATGGATACCCTGGCCGCCATGAATAATGCAACAAGTATGGGCGGCGGCAGCAACAACGCGATGGCAGCCCTCGAGATACGACGCATCGACGTAAAGGACACAACAATAAGCATTAATGGCCTCAAGAAGGATGTGCTCTACGAGTTGGTGGTGAAGGCTGGCAATAGCTACGGTAAGATTACTCGCAAGGCGAAGGAGTCCTGGCCGGATTTTAATTTGCCGGCTTGTCTTGCAGGTGCCAGCGTGCTCACAGATCCGATTAGGTTCACGCTCGGCGACCACAATGATGTGGTGGCCGCCGGAGGCTACTCGAGAGTCGTGGGCACCATCAGCGGCATTGTGGCAAGCATTTTGGCCATTCTGCTGGCGGCGGCGGCCATTGTGTTCTATCGCCGGCAGCGCTCCAGCTACGGAAAGTCCGCCAACGGCAATGTGGCGTTCGAGAATCCCACCTACACCAGGGGCCTCGAACAGGTGCAGGTGTGTACAACGATCGATTGCCTTTTTTTTATATCATCCTTTTCCCTTTTTCGGAGAGGGTATCTGGAGGGCCTAAGGGTATATAAGATGTGAAATATTAGTATCGACTAGTAAAGGGCTATCAAATGGCCATTAGTCAACAGCTTCAGGGGAAAAATAATAATTTTATAACGTACTTCTTAAATTAAAAAACTTTTTAAACAAAACAAAATTTTTAGTAAAATTGTAATATACTTTTTTTAGTTCAAAAAAAAAAATTGGGAATTTTTATGAAAATTGGGTTTACGAAATACTTAAATTTGTAGATATGATACCTAAAATGTTAAGATCTTTATTTTAACTAATTCAAACCCATTGTTTATTTTTTCATTAATTATAAAATAAATAGTTTGAAAAAGGTCTATAACAGTAAACCTATCTAAGTCCCTAAAGTGTACAAAGCTTTTAATTTCCTTCAACCAAATTTAGTAATGGGTATTATATGGCCGGCTCTCCGCCGACTATTGTCACCCCACCCGTATTGCTATTTTCGTGGCGGAAAAAGTTTATTTAGTGATATGATAGTTGTATGCTTTTGTAGGCGTGTATTTACTTGTTTTTTTTTGGTGTTATGTATGTTATAACTGTCAATGTCTTTTTCTACCCCCCCTCTAACCGACACATCGACACCCGGACATGTACATTTATGAACGGCCATAGCTACCCACTGTCACGTCAGCCATCACGACGCAAAATGGCAACCACCATGGGATGAGCAGCAGCAACAACAACGGCGGCAGTCACAGTCATGGTCGTAATGGCATTGCCGCCACAATGACGACATCCACAACGACAACGGCCCCGACGGCAGCGGCATCGGCCACCTCGGCAGGTGTCACACTCGCGGGGAACAAGCAGCAGCAGCAGCAGCACCACCAGCAGCAGCAACATCAACAGCAGCAACATCAGCAGCAGCAGCAGCAACACAAGAGTGCGGCAGATGCGGCGCATCACTTTCATAGCCCGCTCAGCAATACGCAGTGCAATGAAGTAAATCCCACAATTTATGAAGAGCTCAAACTTGGCCAAGAAGGTGCTGGATTTAAGAAACTTGTGCCATAAACGTAGCACAATAATAATAACAACCACAGAGACAGACAAAAACAACAGCAACACATGAACACATGACAACAAAAACATGAACGAAAACAAACCAAGTATAGCTAGCGAACTTATATATATATATATAAACTATATATATATAGAAATATATACGCTAAATGTAGACATAGGCCGTGTAAACAGCGCGAAGCGCAACCTCAAACAACACACACACTCACACAAACAAAAACAAAAACACAGACACTGACAAATACAAGCACACACTCACGCACACGTAGACAGTGTGTACTGTGACATCTTTACAGAATGCATTGCGAGAAAAAAAGTTGGGTAACATAAATTTTTGCTTGCAAAAATCTTTTGGGTAGCGTGTAATAAGTAATAAATTTTTAGTATGTAACTGTGATTCAACCAGAAAAAAAACAAAACAAAAACGATGTAAAATAATTAACTAATTGGTAATGAAAGTAAGCAAAACTGAAAACTGATTGAGAAAAAATACCAATGATTAGTAAAAATCTATATATGCTAAATTTGTTTTCATCTTGGCTTCAGTTGGGGCTAGAACGCTTGAAATGGTCTGAAAGTTGTGGTAAAATATTGCTTTTTATTTCTTAATTAGTCTTTGCTCTAGTTTCTGTTTGAAGTATAAATTTTGAGTCATAATGTAAAAAATTCAGAATGTTTCGAAAGAAAAGAAAATTATTTATCGTATATTATGAATTTGTTTTTTTGTTTTAAAACAAATCTTAAAAGATATTTTAATATTTCGGCTGTTATTATATTCAGAATTTTTTAATTTTTAATTTTCTTCAGCTAGTGCCTTTTCCTTTTTTTTCCCCTAGTGTATGTAAACAACGGTAGAGTACAATATTAAAAGATGCCTGTGTACGTCCGGGCCTTCCTGAGCCTCAACCTTCGTCGCTCCCCCTCCCTCACCTCATCCTCATGTTTACGCCTTCCTCGGTGCTTCTCATTTTGATGAGGGCGAAGATGGAAGCTCCGTTCGCCTCATGCCGTCAGATGTTTGCTCGTGTAATGTTGCATACGTTATGGCGACTAGCACACATACACGCTTGTACCTCTTCAAACACACGCACACACTGGCATTATTAGCAAAAGGACGCATCCGCATCCGATGGAGGAGAAAACAGCCAGCGATATGCGCACAAAGTTTAACTTTCATATGTAAATTCCCTTTTATTACGAGTACAATATCCGAAAGAGATAGAGAGGCGCCTGATGGAGGAGTTTTGCTGCCGCTCGACATGATACACTCATAATCCGTTATGATCTGATACTGATACGGATGATGCCATCATAGTGACAGCCTGTGCCACCAGAGATTATTATAATTTAGTTACTAGCTTCAGCGGCCCCTGCGACGACACTTGTGCGCCATTCTTTATGAAAAATAAGCAAAAGCGAAGGCGGAAAGTGAAATCTGGCAGATTTTTCGTATGATTGGAGCAAAGCGTGTAAACAGCGATAGAGTAAACTTCATAAATGTCAAACAACGGAAGGCTTAAAATGCCTGAGCATTATTACATATAAGCGGCATCCCATCCATTCAATTTTAACACATAGAAAAAAAATTCTAAGTATATTGCTCTCATTATAATCCTTACTACGTAAAGTCAAACTAAAGATAATCTAATTCTGATGCTGGTCAGAAACGACTGACTAAAATTGAAACAGACTATTTAAAATATTTTATTAATTTATAGACATTTCTTAACATTACTTATCTATTTATTAGCAGTCTGTTTTACAAGTTATTATTTTTTTTCCTAAAATTTAGAGACATTTAGAGGCATTTTAAATTAAAGTTGTGTAGTCCTATATTATTTAAAAAACCTTTTTAACCTAAAATAATATTAAAATAGTTTTTGAAATCGAGTATGAAAATATTGAAGTTTTTTTAACTTTATTTCAATGTTTATCTCATACTAATATTTCAGGAGACTTTGACGATATTTTCCCACTGCATGGGCATCCTTCTCCTTTCAAATTCCACTTTAATAAGTAAGCAGGAGCCGAGAGTTCAGTCGAGCTCATCAAAATGTTGCAGCAGCTCTTGAGCAACTTCCGTTTTTTGATCTGCTGATGGTTTGCTGAAAACGCTGGCAGAGTGCAATGGCTCTGAATAAACGCCGCCTGAATTATGCAACACGTTTGTGCCCCAAACACACACACACGTGCACCGAAACCCCTGAATCTTTTGTGCATTTTTGTTTACTCAACAGCAGAAGGTTCTTGGTTGGAAGGCTGCAGCTGTAGATGCTGATAAAACTGTTGACAGTCGCCAGATAAAACCGAAAATTTACAAGTAAATGATATTGTCTGGTAACCAGCTGCCCACTTTGTGGCTGATTGCACTTTGCCTCGGTCGTGGAGTGTCCTTGTCTAAGGGGAACACCTGTTTACCTTCGTCCTGCGATGGCTATAATGAGTTTTTCGCTGCAACTTTCTTGTTATGCATAAATAATAGAAATCTATTGATGAATATAGTTGCCGGAGGGAAAGTTGCAAAGTGTCGTCAAAGGAAAATTAAGATATTCAAATGAGGGTGTACATAATAGAGGAAGTAAGAAAACATTGTAGTCAAAGTTTCATAAAAAGCTTACAAAATTATAAATATTTATATGGAAAATGTAATATTTTACCACTAAACAACATTTAAAATTTATTGATATTGATATTGATTTTAATTAACCCCACATTATAAATCATATACCAAGAATAAACAAGAAAAAATCATTATAAAAGTTATCCAAAAAAACCTCTTAAAATATATTTCATCATATATATTTTTACCAGAGCTTCAAAACAAAACGGAGTCCATTTAATTTTCATATACGCTCGTATATCGCATACATTGTCTATTCCCAGTTACTTCACATGCTCTCAAATATTGGTTGTCAGGCAATAACTTCAAACAGATATGACATAATAGATTTAGATAGAAAAGCTATTTTAAAATTTAGATCCATCCGAGAATCACAAATGAAATGAAAGCAATACCGATGGATGGGGACATAAAAGCCAATTTCACAGTATGCCAAGTGATTTATTGAGACAGAGAGCTCACCTCCTCTTTGGTCCCCGGCCCTTCGCTGTGCTATGTAGAGCGGCAGCTTTTATTTATCGCTAAACTAATAAATCTTGGCATAAAAATGGAAAATATTGTATACGCCATGTTGTGCCGAGTCCTGAATCGACGGCTAGGAAAAAATAGAGGCCATAGTCAAGGCAAAAACTCATAAGTGGCAGCGGTTAAAGCCGTGGCCACAAAAAACTTATCCACATATAAATTTCATATTAAATAATGGTTTAATGATTTTATTTGTTTATTTGTTTCCGGCCTCCAAACAATTAACTCTAACGAACTGCAAACTACACAAAATAAAAACGCCTTCCGAAAACGCAAACGAAAATAATAATGATCGTAAAAAATTCACAGACACGCTGCGTGTCAAAGTACAATGGGTGAGTGCCGGCAATATTAATTTTTTAACGTTCTTGTCCTACAAAATTTTATTGGGGATTGCTTCCCTTTTCGACTTTATTCCTTGCTCGTTTGCTTTATGATTATTACTTGATGTTTGCCTGGGTGGAATTATATTTTATGAATTTTTACAGCTTCCGAGGCGATCACAAATCAGTTTTCTTACACTTATATTTTTTGCATATTCCCGGTGCCTTCTTTTTGGGGTCGTGCGTTGCGAAGGCCTTCGAGTTTTAATTGCCAAAGCGTGGACAGGCAGGTTGTCGCCTTCGTCCTGCCACAGGACCTGTGTGGAAATCAGCCACAGGAGCAGCACAAAATTTGGGTTTAATGGCATTGCGTGAGTTTAGCGCATTGGGGAAGAAATGCAGAACAGAAAAGAGCAGATCGCACACGTAAGTACTGCTCTAAAATAATACTTATATTTATATTTATGTCTGCCTGTTTGTTCGGCACTTTTTTACACAACACAAACACTATGGTACTTGTAATAACAATTAACAATTAACTTTTTATGGGGTCATGCATGTTGTTGGACATATAATAAATGTTTGTTAATGCCACCTATCGATTCTGTTATTTTTTATCCCACTCCCCGCGTGCTAATTATATAATTCACCGACGCATATGGCTGCCGTTAATATTATTGTTGTAAATATGAGGCATTAATGTAAATAAATGGGGCAGTTGGGTGGGTGGGCGTTGACTTAAATCAGTCGTAAGGCATAAGCTCACATCCGTATTAACGTATAAATCGATGGTTCTGCGAGTGCGGTAAGTATGCTTCAACATACAATACATTCTTGTTGATTTTATTGCCAGTGCTCCAGTAATTCCCGCTCATGTGTGTGGACTGCGGGCTCAAGGGATGCTTCACTTGGCCGGCGTTATGTTAATTGAGCCTGATTGACCCTTGTGCTCATCTGATGGAATCGTTAATCCGAAATGTTCTGTAATAAAAGCGACAGAATTTCCCGGAATTTACCCATATATTTTTTGGGATAAAAATCATAGATATCATATAAATAGTGAAATGAAAATATTTTTAATTTATAAATAAGAATAAAATAATAAAATTTATAACTAAAATACATTTTTGGGAGATGCCATTTAGTAAATAGATTTCTTTTTATTTAATTTCTCAAATATTAAAAATATGTTATTTACAAAAGTAGACACACTGCATTATGGTTTAGCACATCCTTTTGTTGTTATTTGCTTAAGCATTTCATAATTAAACCAAATTGCAGAAAATTTCGAGAAAATTCCGTTAGCAATTAGGGGCTGCCAAAGAAATTCCTTAATTTAATGAAGACATTCTGGCACACCATCAGAAGGAAAACAGATGGCCAGACCAGGAGACCATTTAAGCTCAACCACCTAATGAACGACATCTGGCTGGTGACCACAAATGGCCTGGCCCAAGATGCATTAACCAAAGATGTGCCGAGGCATTTCCAAGTGAACGCCACGCGGCGTATGCGTAATGTTACACTCAACAGTCGGCAGAGAACATCTGCCTTTTACCCTTTTGGCAGTGCGATGTGTCAAAAGACAGAACGAGAACCGCAGGTGCGGTGTTCCCTGCTCTCTGGTTTTTGTGTGTATGTTTTTGTGGAGGGGGAGGCGGAGGCCCAAGAGGAGGGAGGGCGGCTCAAGCGTTTTTGCATACTGTAACTGTACGAGTAACAACATGCACACGGGGGCAAACATTTTTGTAAACACAGTTTACAGTGCGGTTAACAAATATTCATGGCGCACACGGCGTATGAGTGTTGCCCTCGTGGCACTTGATAAAACGCGAACACTTTGGTCCACGGGGAGGCGGCTCGTGGTGGAAAACAGCAAAAAGCCAACAGAGAGTAGGACGGTCGCTGGTTGGGGGAGGTGACCGGGTGATGAGACAAACAAAATATAAAGGAAAGCCCGAAACACTTCATTATACTTTCTAATTTTGCCTTTATCGCTGCTGGTTTCTGCTGGCATCTTTCTGTCACATTAATGTACATTGCTGGGCGATGGAGCTAGAAAATGCTTTACCGGACCCGTTCGTTAATTATAGCAGAAGGATGGAAAAATTATTTAAAATATCGTAAAGGTACTTTAATGAAATATCAGATTTATATTTAAATAAATAAAAAACGCTTTTAAATTAGTTGGTAGATGGTTTGCAAAATTTATTAATTTTAATAAAATTATTTATAGAAGGTTAATTTTATTATAGACATATCTTAAATTTTGAAGCTATTTCTTGCTTTAGTTTTCTTCAAAAGAAAGGGGGCCATGGGCCCTGCAGGCGTTAATGCACAAGGTACACAAGGTGCACAAATATTTAAAAATAATTTAATATTTAGGTAAACAATAAAAAATATAAAGTGTGGGTGTAGAAATTAAATTAATAAATTTGAACATTTTGTGGCTGGTACATAAATAAAACAAATATTTAGTTATTTATTATTGTTAATAAGAAGACTCACTCAAATTAATGAAATAAAAATACCAATCTACTTACCTTGACCGAAAATCCTTGACCAGTATCTCTGAAGCCAGGCTACATTCAGAGTCAACCGAAATTAATTGCACAAGCGTAAATGTTGTGAAATTACGGCGAATTGTTAAACTTGCTTAAGCCGGGTAATGAGATATCATTCCGATGTCATGAGCAGGACTCTTTCTGGCCGGATTAAATACGAAAAGGACAGGGTTGAAATGCTTAAGCACGAGTGGAGCTTAACGCATTTTTACAACATACACTCACACACACACAGCGAACGGCAGGACATTCAGGCAGACAGTGAAAAATATGACACCCTATTTCCGTTTCCCGTACGCTGACAATAATGGCAGACAATATGGCGCAGCTTACGCTCAAAAGTGATTGCCACACCAGCCGACAGCTAACCAAAGTTTCGTTGAATGTAAAAACAAAAAAGCCGCTCTCGCACACACAGACAACGGCACACATACACATACAGGGGCAGAAAAGCTGGCAAAAGATTATATGTCTGGGATTTTTGGGGTAATTTAAGCGGCTTTTTGCCAGGAACCAAAAAGAAAATCCCGAAAAAATTATGTGTATGTATATGTAGAGGAGCGGCCTAACCCTGTGCAAGTTTTAAATTAATTTTCATTAAATGTGGCGCACACGAAATTGTTTTAAAGTGATTATGGCCGTGGAAAATTATGCTCCTAATAGAGGAGCAAGAGGGTAGGAAACTGGGGATTGGCAAGAGGATGGAGGCGCCTAAAAGCAGGCCACGGCTGTTGACAATGATGGCGCATTTAACGGTATTAGACAGGATGTCGCTGTGTGCGTGAGTGTGCGGCGGGAAAACTCGGGAAAACGAGAGAGGGTGAGCGAATATAGAGTGCCTCTGGTTTTCCCAATCAATATGCATTGCATTATTGTCATCCCTTTTTTAATAAATATCTTTTTAATTATGCATAAATTATAATTAACTACCGCCAGATCGCCAGCAGTCGAATCGCAGTCACTGCATAATAAATGCCCGGCGCACATAATTAGTGTTAATTATTGAATTAATGCACTCGCCATTGTAATTTCATATCCACGAGATGCACTCGGCCATCCCTTTATCTCTGTTTTGTCGGCCTGTTTCAGTTTACTTTTTAAATTGCCCGTTATTAAATATAACACACACTTTTTACACGAGAATATGTTTTAATTATGCCTTTAAGTGATTTACATTGATATTTTGCGCCCAAGTGGGACACGTGAGTGTGCGTAAAAAATATCAAAGACTAATGAGCACCACTTCAGGCTGAATGGGAATGCGCTAAATGAATTGATTATTCACGTAAGTGCTTCAGTTGCGATAATTATTGTGTGGAAGAGCATGTGAACATATAGGTGAACATTTAATTGTGGGCCCAAATAAATAAAGAGACAACTTTCTCTTTAGCTTCAACTTTGAATTTGGGCTAAGCATATCGTTTACCATCTGACATAAGGATGTTTGTTATATATAGTGTATGTTATCATTAAAATATCAAGAATATTTTATAGAGGTGGTGCCTTCAATTTCATTTGAATGAAAAATAAACCCAGCTTTGATTTACGTTTCTATTCTGGAGTTATAAGGTGAGCAAATATAATTATAATTTTGTTTGCTTCGTATGTTCTTATTCTATGACCTCTGTGTTTCATTAATGCAGGATTTGGAGAATTTCAAACAAATAATTTTCGGCAACTAAAAGATAATAGTGAATACTAAAACAAAGTCCTTGTTGACTTAAATAGGAAACCTATTTCTTGGAAAATATATTCTTAGGTAAAAGGGGAATAGAATTAAGGACCATTTGTTTATTTACTATTTAGAAGTTACTTGTATTAACATAAAATTTCCAATGAATGATCCTTCAAAGTGATTTCCAATCTGATGAAATATCGATTTAAAAATCAACAATGCCCATACGGAGCTGTACAATTTCCACGATTATCCAGCCAGAATGCCAATTCCAATTTTATTCCTTTCGAAATTACCTGCAGAAGAAATATAATAACCCCAACCATTAGAAGACAAACAAGTTCCCGAGCACCGCAATTGCCGGCGAGTGTCTGTCTCTGTCTGGGCTTGTTTGTGTTGGCTGCTGTCGCCCTCACACGACCAGGCAACCTTTCAACTTTATTTATTAAAAGTGCTTATTACTTTAACACTTGAGCGCGATTTAACACGATTTGCTCAAGTATTTTCGTACGACAACGAGGACACATTCCGGCGTTCTCGTTCGCCAAAGAGCAAGCGAGTGTCAAGGTATGTCTCTGTCTGGGCCAACTGTCTGTCTGTGTGACTGTCTGTCCTGCTCGAGTGTCCTGTGCCGGGTCCTCGTCCTCCCTGCTGGATCCTTGAGTATTTAGCTTACCTACCGAACCCCAAAAGCAGTTTCATCTTTTTCATGTGCAGCGAGCAGCTCTGCCAAGGAAGCAGCTTCATAATTTTTACTCTTTTTCCACTCGCACACTGAGAAAAACTAAAAGATTGCTCAGAAACAATATGAAGATGATACCAAATAATAATTTTATAATAGAAATATAATTTATAATAATTAAAAATGGCAGTACAAAGTGCAGAATTGGAAATTAAATTTGATAATAAAATAACTAACTCACAAGTTACAATAACGCTGTAAATAGTTGACATTTAATTCAGATAAAATAATTTTTAATTTATAGGGCATTATCTGTAAACGCATTTAAAGCAACCAAATAAATAGATACTTAGTTGGTAAATTATTTTTGTAAGTAGCTGTTATTATAGATTAATTAAAAATGTATATAACTAAAAGAGAAATATGTAAAATTGTGTGCTTTTAATGTTTAAAAATTTTTGTAGCTAAGAGTGATGTTTAAAAATTAAGGTTATATTAAACCGAAGATTGTGTGACCAATTGGTATAATATTTTTCTCTGCGTACCGACAGTCGTCCTTGGCTGCTGGCTCGGTGTGTGTGAGGTGGGTCCTTGCTTGCTCTTCAACGCCTGACTGTTGGCTGTAGATCGACTTGACTGCCTTTAGCTTCAGCTTCAGTCCCTGTCCCTGCCCCTTTAACGCTGCCACGCCCCCTTCTTGGGCTGCTATCATTGCCAGCATTTTGCTGGGGTTTGCCAGGGGTTTTTCTGGGGTTCTGGGGCCTGCCCCTAATATTGCCCTTGACTGTTGTCAACATGTTCAGCGTATTTGTTGTTCAAGTTCTTCGTTGCCGTTGTCGTTGCTTCTGTCGTTGTTGCTGTTGGTGTTGACTTTAAGTGTGTTGATTTCATACAATTAACTTTTTGTCTGTTTGTTTTGTGCGACTTCTGCTGGCGTTCGCTCTAATTTCCTGCTCCGCTTTCTGGGGGAATGTCGGCAAAGTCACTGACATCGTTTGACAGCCACGTGAGCTTTAACAAGCTGGGGCAAAAACGGCAGATCCGAATCCGACCGCAACGTGGCGTATACGCAACGTGGATTGTTTTTTTTTGTGGTGCTGCAGCCACAGCAAGCTGGAAAATTTAATATTTATTTTTATGTTTTTGATTTAATTTTCCTCTTTTTCAACTTTACGGGAATGTGTGAGTGTGTTGGCTTGGCCACAGTCATGAGGTTTGCGCTGTTGCTGCTTTGGGGATTTATGAAAAATTTAGTTTTTCTTGTTATTTTTACGGCGCGGAGGTGATTTTTATTTTTATTCTCATCGCGGGACGCGCGTTAAGTTCTCTTTTTATTTTTATACCCGTTACTCGTAGAGTAAAAGGGTATACTAGATTCGTGCAAAAGTATGTAACAGCTAGAAGGAAGCGTTTCCGACCCCATAAAGTATATATATTCTTGATCAGGGTCACTAGCCGAGTCGATCTAGCCATGTCCGTCTGTCCGTCTGTCCGTCTGTCCGTCTGTCTGTCTGTCCGTCTGTCCGTCTGTCCGTCTGTCCGTCTGTATGAACGCTGAGATCTCAGAAACTACAAAAGCTAGAAGGTTGAGATTTCCCACACATATTCTTTGGCTTCCTACGCAGCGCAAGTTTATTTTAGCCGAGCGCCACGCCCCCTCTAACGCCCACAATCGCCCACTAACGATTTTAAAATGGGTCCTGCGCCCACATCTTAAAAGATTTCCGAGAAGTATAAATGCAATTTTGTTGTGTATATTTATACCTATCGAAATGTAGAAGACATTTTTCAAATCGGACCATTCATTAAAAAGTTATACGCAATCAAAAATTATATATCTATCTCCCTCGCACTCCCTTTAGCTGAGTTACGATTATTAGTCGGGACACCAACCCGACACAGCGTTCGCACTCCCTTTAGCTGAGTGACGGGTATTAGATAGTCGGGACAACAACCCGACTATAGCGTTCTCTCTTGTTTTATTATTTCTCTTTCCCGTTTTACGATTGTGAGTGCGCGAGTGACTGTGCGAAATGTCATTTGTTTTAATTTGCCAGACGTACGTGAAGCGGATTATTTTAATTTATTTTTCACCCATACACGTACTCACCTTTCATCCATCCTTCGAACGCATGAAAGTGCTGACGTTTGAAAATCTCGGCCCCAAGGTTATATTAAAATTAGCATTTTGACCAGGCCCACAAATCTTTGCTAATTTATGACACTTCCTTTATATATTTTGGGCCATAAAAAGCAGATATATAAACTTGCTGCTCGGTGATTAATGCGTCATAATTAGAATCTCTAGCTGGCTACATGCATAATTCCACGTGGCAACCCTATAAATCATGCCCCGGTGAGTGTGTGCCCGTAATCTAGCCACCAAATTCGGTGTCTGTCTGTCAGAGACACTTAACTTTCGTGTTGGCAGGTTCATCGCCGAAGTGTCAGCGCACAGATATCTACCCACACTCACACCCAAAACCAAAACCCCATGCCCAACCCTCTTAGCCAAAATAAATGCGTTATGCGTGCGCTTAAGTGCTCATTAATTTGGAATGTCAAACTATGTTGACTAACGCAAACGTTCCACGTTTAATCGCTTTGAAGAGGACCTCGTTGCGGTCTTGATGAGTCCTGGCATGCTCTATTCCGCATCCCTGTCAAATTGATTTAGAAGAGCCTCATAAAAGCAGCCCGGTCAACATTTAGGCCCACGGACACACAACCACACCCGAAAATAGAGGCAGACATCAGGTGGAGGATTTCACGTAGCAAGGCATTTTCAATTGAGATATTTGCAAATGTTGCTGCTGCTTTTAGGGGCAGAGAAAGAAAAGTGTTGGCATTTTAAAAATATTTGTCATTTTTTTAATGGAAAAAAATAGTTGCAAACCTATGTTTTATGTATCTTAATCATAATTATTGTATAATTTAACAGTGGGTGTTTTAAAACCCTGCAATTACTTATAGTACCTACCGCTAAGGCTAGGATAAATTTATTTAATAATTATTTTTAAAGCATGGTAAATTATTTAATAATTTAATTCTCAGAGCCACAAGTTAAATTCACTTTGAATATTTTTTCCAAGTGTTTCGGATTCCGGCAACTCCGACCATTGTTTCCCCGTGATCTTCTGACTGGAGTCGGAAAAAATCCGGCCGGCCTAAAGAGATGCGGGCTGACTGGCCAAACTGCAACTGGAGGCTGCCGACGTGCCTTCCTTGCGGTCAGTTGTTGCACGTTGCAGGGTCAGAAGTCATTCAGCCTCTATTAGGCTGCTAATTGAAATACCAGTACGAGGATTGGGGCATCCAGGCCAGGGGTTAACTGCTGCCGGAGTACTCGAGTTTCGATTGGCAAAGCAAAGCGAAAGATACGGAAAGTATAAACTAATTAAGAGTTGCAAGCTCGGCAAAGGTGATTGAAAGTTAATTAATTAAATAGTGCTGTGATTTGAGACTGCCATGTTTGATTTTTTTTTAAATTTGCTTGACAGAGTTGATTGGTCGTGAACGGATTTTTAAATGTATACGTATAGTGAGAAATATTAAATGGTTAAATTAAAGTAACATTTATTTCCAGGTAAATTTTGCATATAACTTAAAAAGTGAGTTCAGCAAGTTAAAAGACAAAAAAAGTTAAACTCCTTTCCATACCCCATTTGAATTACATCTTGCCATCAGCATAATTATCTCACGTTTATGAGCCAAACCTTTGGCTTCGCTGTTTTATTTTTACGCTTCTGTTTACGTGCTATGCAGTTGGGATTCCATCATTAGGAATTAAGCAAAAGTCAGTGGCGGAAGCCAAGTACTTGTCAAGTGATGATGATGCCGGAGTTCTTTGCAAGGCCAAAAGTTTTTAGAGTATGCGGGTTATTTCGCAACTCCCCGACCCCGGTGACTCCATTCAACTTCGCCTCTCTTTTTTTTTATATTCATTCTTCCTGCCGGTGCTGTTGCTACTACTGCTGCTACTGCCGCTGCATCCTTAAATATTTTCCCTTTAATTAAAATTTCAACAAGCCAGACTCCCGGGCGAAAGAGACAGGGATTGTGGGGCCGAAAGAGAGAGGGCACAGCGCAGACATGCCCGCATAAATTAACTTTTGCGTAGGTGACTGTGCACGGTTTGTATGGAGTATGGAGTACGGAGACCCCGGTCTTTGGAATACGAAATACGGAGCGTGGTAAGCTGGGCGTAAGTGCCTTATCTTAATGCCCCGCCATATCTGGGGCCTAATGCATATAATAGGCCAGGCCTGCTATTTAAAGTCTAACAACCCTTTTTATATGCAAATTGTTGCGCCACACGTACACGCCCCAACGCCTACATTCCACCCACCCTCTCCTCTTCCAACTCCCCTTTTTTTTGAGTCCCTCCCGGTTGACTTTCCCATCCATCCATCCACCCGGCAACTTGACATTTTTTTAGATACTCCACGGCGAGCACTCCTGCACCCCCATTTTAATTTCCCTCATTTAAACATTTTGTGAAAAGTCATATATACACTCGCACGGTTGGGTGTATGAGTTCTTCTTTTGGTGGGCGGTATGCGTGAATTACGTTTCAACTTTTTACACGACTTCGGGTCTCCTGGATAGCTTGTGTGGGTGTGTGAAAAACGTTAAAATAATTTGCAATTTAAATAGTTTTAATTAACTTTCACTAATTTGCTGTCGCTCAACTTGCACAAGTTGGCAAACTAATTTTAAAGTGATTTATTATTTAAACAGCTTGATGATTGGCAGTGCCCCCTGAAAAAAAGAGCCAAACTGCCAACGGCCTAATTAGCTAAAGGTGAAGGGTTACCCCTTTCTCATCCATGTGGTCGGCTCTTTGACAATGTAAAATGGATGCCAGTCACCTTTTGCCCTCGATCCAAAAAAATAGTTTTGTGTTTTGTCAACACTTTATTGGCCACAATTAATTGAAAAAGAATGGGGAACATATAAAAATAAAATGGTTTGGACTTAGGTCAATATAATGCATTCTTCGTAGGTCCAAAAAATAGTCGACATACAGCCACCTGATCCGTAGACAAATGTGTGGTTATAGTTTCTGACCAGTTTAAGTCCCAACAGAAGCATCAGCAGGATCATCAGCAGCAAGACGACGGAGGCCACCTCCTGGCAACTATAACTTTTGCAGAACCTATTAAATGTAATTTGGATTTAAAAGTAAGATTTTGTAGAATGGAAAAACAAAAATTATAACATAATTATAGCTTGCAGTATTTTATTTCTTTCACACTTATATTCCCATTTACTCACCGATATCCTTTTGTTATGGTTGGCGAACTCGGTTTTCTGACAATATCAACGCGTTGACGACTTCTGGCCCGCTGTACCGCCTGACGGGCCTCATCGCCCACTTTCCGACGGTACTTAGTAAAGATCTCCGATACACTTTCGCGGGTTCGTTCCACAATCACCTGAACAGGCGTGGGTTTCTCGGAGCTCAAGATGGCGCTAGATAAGGGAGCCATATCTTTTCATTAGACAATGTAGATAATTGTACAAGTAAAAAATATATTTATTTATTGACATATTTTTGACAACTAATTCAATACATTTTCAAAAACCAAACTAGGATTCTCATAGAAAAATTAATTTGTTAAAGTAATTTGATTGTTGGTTACCCATTTTTTAAAAATATATTTTACCTACTTAAGTGATTGGATGTCAAATATAAAATAGAAAATAACCAATTATTGTGGCAAATATACGAACATATAAACATTTTTTAAGATTAAATACAAGCTTTTTATGAAACCTGCAAAGAGTGCATGCATAAGTAAATGATGATTATCTTTTCAGGCCGCAGCCTGGGCAACTTAAGCCATTGCAGGTCTGAGCCGAATTAATAACATTATGCAAATTTTAAAACATCCCATAAATCAACGCATTGAATTCGCCATGAAATAAATGTGCGCCCAAAAGGCAAATAATGGCAGAGTCATTAGATAAATTTATTTCGAATTTCACACAAACAGCGGCAAATTGAAAAAAAGACAACGAGGCCAACAACACGGGCAAAAAAAGGAGATAAGGGGGAAATCGATAACAACAAGCAAATTGAAACCGAAAATTTACAGTAATCAGCATAATATAGAAAACCGCCATTAAAATCATTATGTACCGAGTTTAATGCCTATTTATGGCTGATTTCAATTTAAGTAGCAATCCCGCCGCCCCCCGATTCCTCTCCCCCCTCTTCCACCCGGCAAACAAATAGGAATACACACAGAAATACCGAAAACCTGCTGGCGTTAATTTCCAATAAAAAGCCGCTCTGCAAAAAGTAATTAACAACAAATTACGAAACCGTAGCAAACAACAACGGGCTGAACAACCGCCGAAACCAACACACTTAAAGCTAATTAAATTTTACGCTGATTCCCCCCGCCAAAAACCCCCTCCCCACATACCCCGCGATCCATAACTGATTGTTGGCAATAACGACGACCGCAGAGAATCGAGAGCCACAACATCTGGCGCGAGTAGAGCCAAAAATAATATATATAAGGTATAAAATAAAAATGATCAAAAAGTTTTGGCATTCATTTAAAAGAAAGCTCGCCGGTCGGTCAATGAAATCAAATAAATTAAGCGCTGACCAGCAGCCAAACACAATTTGAAGCCACCTAATTGATTTGCCAATAAAGTTAAAAAAGGAAGGACTCGCCGCATGAAAGGCGAGGCTCCGTACTCCATAGCCTGTAATTTGTAACCGGCCAACTGCAAGAGCCAAAGTAATTGACGCCACACACACACACATCAGGCGAACCCATACATATGTACATTAATTACCACAAAGTAAAGGAAACCGAAAGGTGGAAGGACTCTCTGGTCCAATGCCAACGGGGCTATGACGACTCCGACGGCTGGCCGAAAACCATTTGGGCCCGGCCAAGCGAAACTAATGTCCAGCCGCCAGTAGAAATGTCATTCGTGTGCAATTGTCGCCGTCGCTGTAATTTTCTTTTGCAATTCTTCCCTATTAAAGGCAACGCATCTCACTGAAATGGGGAAAAACTCTCAAGTTAAATGTACAATCAAAATCTTAATTTTATAATTACTTTTGATGACTTTTCTCAAAAACTTGCAGCTCAAATCAATTTAATCTATTTAAAAGGAAACAAATAATAAGAAAATATAAAATCATGAAATAGACCAAATAAAAATATCTTTAAACTTTTAAAAATATATTAATTTAAAAAAGATTTTTTATTGTAAAAATATTTTATATCGATATTTATATTCAATTTATTTCTTGTCAATCACTAATCGCCTATCTTTTGCTTCTAAGCTTTGGAAAAAAGAATGAAAAGGGACTTTCATAAAATTTTTTCGAAAAGATCATTGAATTGTACGCTTAATAGGACATCAAAGGGGCTGCAAAAAAGGATGTACCGCGATGAGGCAACCGCCAATGGTGCAATGCCGCGAAGTTGACCATCCAGCCATGTGAACGCGGTGGCGCCCCGCAGCGCGAATTGCAATCATATTAAAAGCAGAGCCCCAGTGCAAAACATTTGATGCCAGTGCAAAACAGCGCGAACATGTGGCCTGTAGAATGCGGCATGCGGCAAGCGGCATGCGGCGCGAACGGACGGAATGGCTATGGCTGCGATCCTCCGACCTAAACTAATCATGGCTACCCATCAACTGCGCGGTGGCCAAAGCGAGAAAAAAAACGGCCCCAGAAACCGTAACACTTTGGCCCGCCATTTGCATTTCCCCAGGAAAATGGCGGAGCATTGTGGGCAGTCTGGCTCAAAGAAAATGCTGCCAAATGCTAATTTCCTGGCTGAAAACTTTTTGGTCATTTGCTTTATTAACGGCAAAAGATGTAGAAGGAGGCAAGCCGTGCCTTAACCCATTTAAGGTAAGAAAGTTAAATTAAATTGGAAACATACGATTTTAGATTTAAATAAGCATTTTACTTAAAATTTATTTACATTAAAAAATAAATTGTTATTAAGCATTATAAGTGCATTTGAAAGTGCTCATCCCGTGCATTAAAATATCCCTAATTAATAAGAAACATCTTCAATCATATGATGTTTAATTTAGATAACATCATAAGGTAATAAGTGAGGTTTTCTTTTAAATATTTACCCATAATTCTAAAATACTTAAGTTAAATTATTATATAAGATACACTAATGTTGATGTTGTCTTACCAATTTTTAAAATATCCTTTAGAGGGTTAATCGAAGTGTCCGGGTTTGAATGAAATTTCTAAGATTCCGGATGTGGCGCTAAGTGCACACCCGCATCCATTCGAGCTTTGCATAACTCATTAATGGCGAAAGTTTCTGGTGCTGACACTATCTGAGATGGAGATAAAGCCTCCGGCTGGCCACAAAAGACAGGCTCCCAAATTCCGAATCCGAACGGAAAGAGTTGGAGAGGGTCAAGTGGGGCATTTATCAGGCCAGGGATTGCACAATATGGACGCATAAGGCATGGCCATCATCATCAGCATCTGCATCATCATTATCCTTACGATCACATGCTGCATGTACGCCACAAAAATTAATTGTGCCCACATGCAACAGGAAACGAGACCGAAACGGATCCAAACCCTTGCCGCAAATGAGAAACTTGGACAATCGCATTCGCACATTCTCGGCCAGAGACAATTGAAACTTTTTGTTCGAGGACGAGAATGAGAATGCGAACGAGAATGAGGACGAGAACGACAATTCTGGTCGCATTCACATTTGAGGACATGAGCTTTTCTTCTTGGCCGACCAGCTTGACATGCGTTGGCAGGACCTCCGTTCCCACTTTTCAACTTCTCCATTCTCATGTGCCAAAGCATGTGTTTGAGCACTGGAAAAATGTGAACAGCTTGGGCATTGTAATTAGTTTCTGGCCAAAAGTAAGGTAAGCTAGGCTTTAACAGACTTGTATTGTTCTCAGAAATATAATTGATTACAATAGGGATTACAAATTTGTTGCTTATAAAATCAAATTTTAATTTTAAATATTTTTTTAGATAAATTGCTTTATTTTTATTTATTTTACTTCATTTAAAGGTTGTTAATTTAATTTCTCATAGCCCAATCAAATCCCTCGACTGGCTTAGCATTTTTTCCGAGTGCGTGTGCGTTCACATAAGTTGGCCAAGCTGTTGGCCTGCTTGTGGTCGGTTTGCCTTCCAGCCATATACCCATTCATTCATTCAGTTTGACATGGCAGCTGCCTGGTCAGCCACCCGACTCCCTTCTATATTGCACCTCCCCCAGCTCGATTCCTTTACCCTCCATTCAAAGAACTCTTGTTATGCTCGCCCTGCTTGCGGTTTTGTCCATGGCCAAATGCAACAGCGTCTGTGGGAGCGCGGCGGTGGGTGGTTGTGACGCTGACTGGCAAGACAAAGCTCGAGCCGCAGTCTACACAGTGAGAAAAAGTCAGCAAAATGGTTGGTAAATGAATCCTAAACCTTCGATACTTTTTATACCCTTGCAGAGGGTATTATAATTTCAGTCAGATCTTTGCAACGCAGTGAAGGACGTTTTCGACCACATAAAGTATATATTCTTGATCAATATGTCCGTCTGTCCGGTTCTATGCGAACTAGTCTCTCAGTTTTAAAGCTATCGCGATGAAGCTTTCCCGAAAGTCTTCTATCTATTGCAGGTAGTACATATGTCGGAGCGAGCCGGATCGGACCACTATATCTTAAGGCTCCCATAGGAATATTCAAAAAAATATAAGAAAATTCATTGTAACTTTGTAGGAAGTAGGCGTTTTGATTATTGACAACTTAAAAACAAAATTTAAATAATAGGCACGCTGAATCTGGAATCCCTGAAACTGCGCCGAGTGAGCATTAAACTATAGTTGTTTGCTTTATCTTCAAGGGTATATAAGCTTGGCTGGCCGAAGCTAGCTTCCTTTCCTGTTTAAAATATTTATTTCATTGAGATTTATATATATAAACTATAGTTTCCGAAATAACTACTTTGTCTATAATTCAAAATAAAAGTTAAAATTTTAAATTTATGTAATTATACCCGTTACTCGTAGAGTAAAAGGGTATATTGTATTCGTGCAAAAGTATGTAACAGGGAGAAGGAAGCGTTTCCGACCCCATAAAGTATATATATTCTTGATCAGGATCACTAGCCGAGTCGATCTAGCCATGTCCGTCTGTCCGTCTGTCCGTCTGTCTGTCCGTCTGTCCGTCTGTCCGTCTGTCTGTCTGTATGAACGCTGAGATCTCGGAAACTATAAAGGCTAGAAAATTGGCATTTTGCATGCAGATTTTAGGAGTTCCTACGCAGCGCAAGTTTGTTTCAAAATGGTGCCACGCCCCCTCTAACGCCCACAATCGCTTATATACGATTTTAAAAACTTTAATATTTTGGAAAAGTAAAAATGCAGTTTTAATGTGTTTATCAATACCTATCGAAATGTAGAAGAAATTTTTCAAATCGGACCATTCGTTAAAAAGTTATGCGTGATCAAAGCTTTCAATCTATATCTCCATCTCCCTCGCACTCCCTTTACCTGAGTAACGGGTATCTGATAGTCGGGGCACCCGACTATAACGTTCTCTCTTGTTAATATTTTATTTTCAAAGAAATATATTCCAACTTTAAATTTTGTTATTTTATTTATTTTAACCTCATAGCTTCTGTTGTATCATGCTGAAATATTTAAAATATCTAGTTGCAATCGAATTTTATTTCCATCAATATCATACATTTTTTAGGCTATCGGAACATGCCAAAATATTAAAATATCTGTTCGCAATCTAATTGATATAATAGTTTTATTAGGTTTTTTTGACTGCATAGTCATTGACGGAGACTTCTGGTCGGAGTAGTTGCCGGAGTCGCAATCGGAGTCAGTTGAGTGCCTTTGTTGCGGTTCATTCAGTTGTATATATGGCTCACCCGAATGTCCTTAACGTGGCTCTTTACTTGGCTTATAGCTCTTGGCCTGGTCTGCAGCACTGTTCTGTCGCCTCGACGGGGCTGTCGCATTCTTCAATGTCTCCTTTTAGTAGCGTCATGGGCTTCATACTTTGTATTGAAAAGTTTTCGCGCGCGACTGACAGCAGCTGAATGGGAGGACTGTCTTTTCTTTCCGCACACATATACATATACATTCACCGTCTTGGGAAAGTTCGGTTGGTTGCGGATAGCCCAAAGACCCAGTTGATTGCATTTCAAGTATCGTAGATTGTCAATTAAATTAGTATTTTAAAATATCTCATGTCGTATTTATTTAAACAAAATTAAAAGGCTACATTTTCTTAGAATAATACTTAAAGCACTTTTTCGTAAAAAATACCTTACAAAAATCGCCAAATCAAAATATAGAAAAAGTGTTTGTTTCATAAAATGTTTCTGCAGTTTTAAAACTAATAGTTTTCCCCTTTTTTTTTTAAACCCACTTTTTCTTTCTTTTTCAAATATTGCTTGTTGGGTAAACTTTTTGTTTTCGCCGTCCACGGCAGTCAGTGTGTTTCTTTCCCGCTCTTTGGCCTGAATGTGTGTGTGTGTGTATTGTCCTCGTTGCCATTGTTTAATGGTCACATTAAAAATGCCTCATTGTTGGCTCTGTTGTCGTTGTCAACTTTTGACCGCGCCCTTTGCACAATATTTTCCACTGCATTTTCTCCAGCCCACCGCCCCCCTTCCACCTCACCTTTTCCCCATTTCCCATTCCCCGGCCATTTTCTTTTTCTTTTGGCCACGGCGCAGAAAAGTATGCAATACAAAATGCATGCCGGCGGCATTGGACTTTTTAGTGGCTTGCATTGCACTTTCTGTTTACTCGTACTCAGCATCGGTGTGTGTGTGTGTGTATCCATGTGCATGAGTGCGGGTGTTTGCACGTGAGTACATTAGCTGGAAATTTAAGGTGGGCACGTGGGTGTGCATGCTGCTCTGCACAGTGGGCATTTACAGCAAACAAAACATCCTTTGTGGCCATCGACTTTTCGTGGATTCTGGCGCAGCTGCCGCAGCAGCAGAGTCCTTCATGTGAGCACAATGCCGAATGGCAACAAGGTGCTGCAGCCTGCACTTTTGCACCCGCTCTCTGGGGCATTGAAAGGGCTTATTATGGTCGATGCCGTACTACCCAGTGATGCTAGTAAACTAATCCGAAAACAGGACAAGATGTCTGGGGGAAAAATGAATAAAAAGTCTTCTGATCCTTAAACATTCAGTGAATAAAGCACAATTGCATTAAACATTAAAAAAAAGTTTAAAATAATCTTTATTCTTATTGCTAAAATGTAGTGCCAAATTACCAAAAAAAAAAAACGAGTCTATATATAGACAATTTAATATTAATTCGTAGACTCAATTTATTCCAAAAACATTAGAAAAATTAATTTTAAATAATTCAAAATAAATTTAAAATAAATTAAAAATAAATTAGTCATTGAAAGGGCTTATTATGGTCGATGCCGCACTACCCAGTGATGCTAGTAAACTAATCCGAAAACAGGACAAGATGTCTGGGGGAAAGATGAATAAAAAGTCTTCTGATCCTTAAACATTCAGTGAATAAAGCACAATTGCATTAAACATTAAAAAAAATTTAAAAATAATTTTTATTCTTATTGCTAAAATGTAGTGCCAAATTACCAAAAAAAAAAACGAGTCTATATATAGACAATTTAATATTAATTCGTAGACTCAATTTATTCCAAAAACATTAGAAAAATTAATTTTAAATAATTCAAAATAAATTGAAAATAAATTAAAAATAAATTAGTCCAAGTAACAATTCTTTTTTAAAAATAATTTTTTTGGTTCCTTTGAAATTGAATTGGAAAATTTATATTCCATCTTCATATCTACTAAAAATTTTAGTATATTACAACAAAGATTTATCCCAAAACTGTCCGAGTTGCCAGCACAGTTCTTAAGTACTCTGGTGTTGTTACGTTCTTTGATTGGTGGCCGAAAGGGGGCGGCAAAGTGGAGTCGTATTGGCAACAGAAAGGAAGCTTATTTGAGTTGTTAACTGGTGTGGGCGTGGCTCTGTTGGCTCCACTAATAGTTTGTTGTTTGCCAGTTTCTTTGTGTGTGTGAGCTTGGCTCTCTTGGGAAAAATTAGATAATTGAAAATGAAACTAGATATAATGGTGCTCCTGATCGGAGCTAAGTAAGCTTAAAAGCTTACCTCTGCGGGCCGGGGAAAAATTACTTCGAAATTGCCAATGAGAAAAATTTCGATTTATCGAAGCAGAGATAATCCGCAGCGATTTTGCGCTGATGATTCAATTGTGGGGCAATTCCCAAAGTTGCTGAAATAATTAAACAAAAATATGGATGAAAATCCACAAATCACGCAGCCAACCGGAAATGGCATTAAAATAATACATTAACTTCACCAAACGTTGCGTCGCCCCCACAAAAATGTGATTAATTTAAAGGAATGCGAGGGCGTTGTGGGTGGGAAACTCACAAAGTTATTAACGGAGAGTCCCCCGCCTAATAGAATTTACGAGTAATAGCATTGTAATAAAAACAAATTTCCACAAACGTTTGGCCTAATTGTACGATGGAAAAAAAATAGGAAAGAATTACCCCGACCAACCCCCTAAAAGAATTTCTCCTGCGGTTCGTGGGAGCGGACTATTGGCGGGGACTGTTGCTCGCGCGACCAGCGTGACACAGAAAATTTCACAGCACTGCCAAAAGCAGCGAAAATCCCCCACAAATTGTTTTGGCCAAGTAGTTGCATGTGAGTGGCGCATAAGCAGCCCCCCGAGCACCCTGTTCCCACTTCGATAAGACCGTCTCTATAAGGTGCTGCTGGATCGTGAGGTTGACGTTGACGTTGCTGACTAAGGCGACGACAAAACACACGAACATAAACCCCAAGCACACACAGCTTCGACAATATAAACACGATAAGCAAAAAACTGCGATTTCCCCTCAGGGAACGGGCCCCCAGTAAGAATTTGAAAGCGAAGTGCTGGGGTTAATAACGGCGGAGGGGGGCGGTGGAGTGCGGCACTGTGGTGCAGTGTTTCGAAATTTAGAAAATATAACTATGAAGTTTAAATTACGTACCATAAATCCAGCTGCCAAGAGCAGTCAAACGATTATAAAAGTTATTCGTTTCAGGAAGCTAGGGGCATAGCCATAAAATACAAATAAGTATTCGAACGTCAACATTGTTTGGATGCCAATGAAGTTCTAATATTTAAAGTTTAAATATTGGGTTTAGGGTACTTTTTAATAACAGTAGATTAGTTTTTTTTGCAAAAATCTCCACAAAAAAAAACCTCATGATCAAATTTATATGTGTCATGTTTAATTATTTAGTATTATTTCACAGAACAGAGCGAGCACCTAAAATTCATTACTAAATGCGAGACAGCAAATATTTTATAAGATATGTAAAACATCTAAAAGTGATACTCCCCATATTAAGATAGGTTTTAATAGGTTTAAGGCAATAAACTGAATCATAGAATAAAACGTACTTTTTAAAATACCAAATGAATATCAAAATTTGTTCAATTCAACTTAAAGAAAAACACCTTAAGGACCGAATGTTATTTAATATTTATAAACATAAAGGTAAACACCTGAAAGCATAGTTTAAAAAATTATAAATATTTTTATTATTTGACAATCTTAAATATATTATAAGACATTCATAGAACAAATTCATAATTTTGGTATCCCTTTACCGTATTTTACTTGAAATATTTTTGTGGTTTCAAAAGTATCCCTCTAGATTGTAAAAGCCAGTAACGCCTGACCACAGTGCCATGAAGTCATGAAACCACTCGGCAGCAGGGGGTAAAACTTCCTGTAGCCTTCCCTCCTGCGATGTCGTAGTAAACACTTCCCTAGCCAGCGGCTCTCACTTGGAAATCAGTTTAAAGGTCTGAGCTCCGCCGCGGGCCAAGACAAAAGCCCACAATCAATCGGTCAAAGGCAGGAATCGGAATCTGCTGGAATCCTTGATCCTGGATCCCATGCGAACATAATAATTAGAGAGGATAAGGATTCCCATGGCTACGCCACTGGTCGACAGGTAATAGTGCAATGAGAAAGGTGAAAAAGCCGAACGGTTAAGAGAACCCAGCAAATGGCCCCCTGGATTTTCCCCTGCGTCGGTGTGTGTGTGCTTGCGGTTTTCCTAAGCAGGGCACAATTAGCGGTGGAGAAAGGGTCGGTGGTCGACGGGCAGTTAGCCCCATAAGTCAGTCACTCACACAGGCGAACGTGTAATTCGATTCGCGCTGAAAGCGGGAGAAAGAGAAAGGCACTCTCTAAGAAAATTGGCTGCGTCGCCGAGGAAATTTAGAGTGGACAAAAGGCAGCAGTGGCAGCAGAAGCGGCAGCAGCAAAAGGAAAAGCAGCGGGAAAGCCAGCAGGCAGCGCAGCCCGAACACACAATTCAAAAACACTTTGACCGGCAAAGTTGCCACACGGAATTTCTTCTTGTGCATCGGTAAACGGCAGAAAGTAAGCAAAAGTTTCGCACTTTTGTTTTGGCCAACTTTGCAGCCAGCGAGAGATGTTTTAATAAACTCGCCATCGAGTTCATTAAATTTGATTCAAGTAACTGTGTTTGTGCCCTGCTCCTCCCGCCCCCCTCGATAAGTGAGTGTTTTCCCCGTTTCCCGTTTTCCGGCAAGCACAAGTGGAGACAATTGCGGCTGATTGATAGGCAATTAGTGGAAGTGGATGCTGCTGATGTTGCAAGCGAAGAGCAACAACTGTTTGTGCATAAATAACCCAAAGCAACAACCGCCGGCCCAAGTGTCATTAACCTAATTGCCGCAAAAGAAGCCACCGCACCACTTTTGCCCAGCCGAAAAAATCCACGGCCATAAATACGTGGGCCAAAGGAAGCAACGTGCAACGTGTTGCAATAAAAACAAATTTGCATAAAACAGGTAAAACCCAAGCCAGCCACCCCAAAGTATAAAAGGTGAAACCATAAAAAAATAAGGGAAAAGGAAAAAGGGCCCACCAGTGAAAATTCTCGCTTGGCCAACAAATATTTATTTTTTGTTGCAATTGTAAAATACACGAAATTCCAATGCAGTGAAAAGGACTTGGATCCCGGATTGTGTGCGCTGGTGTGTGTGTGAATGGTTGTAAGTGAGCTGTGTGTGTGCCAGTGTGAGTGCAGAGTGGTCAAAGACACAAGAGACCGATGCCACTTAAGCCAGGAGTCGTCGGCTTGTTCCCTGCCGTCTGCAATTTTTCGGTGCTTACCACTCGATGCACTGGGGGAAAAGCCAAATCAGAAAAATAAAAAATGGAATCACAAAAAATATTACGCAAACAGGGAATTTTTTTTGCTTAGGGTCAATCTCAGTAACAGTCCCCTCTACTCAAATAATGTGTAAGATCTGTGATGTGGGGGGAATTTTAAAACTAATTTTTTGTTGCACACTTTATAAATAACCAAATTTCGTTTATTTACATTTTGAATACATGTCTTTAACATTATGGAGTTACTGTCCCCTCTAGTCATGAGCTTTTGAGTTTTTGAAAAAAACCAAATTGAAACCCACCAATATTTCGATTTGCAATTCTTATTTATAAAGTTCCCAGACATAAATTTATTTGTACATGTATAATTTTTTAAACATTCTCTTGCAAAATAATTAATTTACTTATTTATTTATAAACTTTTTGCTTATGGTAATAATTTAAATAACTTTTGATTTTTTTTTATTTATAGATTGGTTTCCTTTAGTAAATATGATTCTTGATTTTAAATTTTTCTGACTTCTGGTTCTGTATCGTAGAGTGTATTTTTGTTTCGAATGTGTGAGGTAGCCAAATGCAAGGCAAGGCAGGGCAAATAATACGCGATATTTTCGGCCTCTCGAGCGGACGAGGAGGCCAGATTGAACTGTGAACCCTGAACTCGGTTCCTCCGCCCGCAGAAGTGTGAATGTTTGTAGTGCCCACGCCGAATGGTTGAGTGGGGCTCTTTGGTCTGTTTACTGGGACAAAGGCAGTGGCAAGTGCTCGCCGGACAGCCCATTGAATCCTTTGGAGTCCTGTGCACCGGGGGGGAAGAGGGGGCGGACTTCTGAAGAGTCCTGGGCAATGGGAGGGCATTGGACACATTGCATCGAGAGCCCGTGGCATATCGATTGCACAGAGGGTGAGGACATGGTTAACAGTTGATATTTCTAAGTGCAGTGCTTGAGTGGAACAAGGACCTGAACATATGTATGCTGTGTTGCAGGATTATGAATGAAGACATTGGGTAACAAGTGTGTACACACACAGGGGGATATCAGGAAAATAATCCATTCGGTAATTAAAACTAATTGGCATGTTAAATGATATGGAAACTGTCAATTCGATTTGTATTGTATTCTAATTTCCATTGATCTTTAGAGGTTTAATACTCATATACCTATTATATAAACGAACAATGCGATTACATCAATACATTTATTTTCTAAGGAATTAATTTGTTTGTTTATTTTCATATTTATAAAAATTAAATTAAATTTACATGTGTTTTTTTTTACTTTATGGCTAATTTTGATAAAATAAAATTATTAAATAAAATATCTAGTATTTGGATTTAATGTTTATGTATGTTTTCAACTGAGTTTATTTGTCTTTTAAATTAACTCTCATAGGTATTTGAAAATATAAACATCGATTAGTTGATATATAATATTTTAAATATTAAAATGTAGTAAATATTGTTTAACCTTAATGTGGGCGAATGTTCTAATCAAATATTTTGCATTCTAGCCAAGCCTGCAACTTAGTTCTTTGGTGGGCAACCAGCGACTGCGTGCTCGAGGAAAAACTAAAAGAGGTTGCTCCCCTCTTGGAACTCTAAGCTTTTCTTTGCGTCGACGCGACGCTGCCCTTAGCGATTCCTTAGAGTTTGACCACAACAAACCGAGCACGCAAGGCGGGCCAGCGGCTCCTTAAGAGAAAGCTGACGTGACAGGACATACCATACCTGCACCATACGTACACCAACACCAGGACGATGTCCAACGAAGAGAACGACGACTACATGGCCAGCTTAAGCCAGGCCCAGACCGCCGAGGATGAGGTCGATGGCGGCGGAGGAAGAGAGGCGGCTGGCAGTAACGAGTCCGTTCTGGGCGGCCAAACAATGCCACAAATTAGTCCGAACGCACCGCTCGAGGGAAACGTTTCGCCGCCACCGACGCAGCCCCATTTGGATGATAATCTGCACAACGGCAACATCGGCAGCAGCAGCATTATCAACAAGCACGGCAGCAACATCAACGGGAACGGGAACGACAGCAACCGCAGCAGTCCTGCCAAGAGTCCCAAGCGTCCTGTATCCTCCAGCTTCCGGATTCAGAACGCCCAGTACGACAATGACGAGGAGGACTTAGCAGCCGGCGAGCGAGAGGTGGCAGGTGGCGATCGCCAGGTGCCGGATTATTGGCAGCAGCGGAACGGAGGAGGTGGCACAGGTGGTGGCACAGCCAGTGGGCGGCAGAGTCGCGCCATCAGTCCCGGGTATCTGGACAACATGAGCGAGAACTCGGAGCAGCCGCCGGTGGTGCCGCTGGTGCGGTCCAAGTCCCGTCCAGAAATATCCAGTGCAGCGGCCGCTCGATATAATAATCTCTCCTACTGGAAGGCCCGCCGTGTGGTGTTCTATCGTAATGGGGATCCCTTCTTTCCCGGCGTGGAGCTGCGCTATCGTCCTGGTAGGGATGTGACCTCACTGGACAACCTACTTGACAAGATCTCGCCCAAGATGGACCTGCCCCGCGGGGCCCGGTATGTCTTCTCCATGGACGGAGATCGAAAGTACCACCTGGACGAGCTGGAGGATGGAGCCTTCTATGTCGTATCCTCGTTCAAGGCCTTCAAGGTGAGTCCCAGATTATTCGCATGCACTGCTGCACTCAGCGACTTCCATAATTTTGAAGTTTAAGTGAGCGTTTTCACGTCAGGCGCAAAATCAATATAAATTTGAATATTTTGGTATAATTTTAGTGAGTGTGCTGTATGTATGTATACTGTGTGTGTGTGTGCATAACATACATAAAACTATATACGAGGTTTTGGCGTTTTTTTGCGGTCAGCGTCTCACTCCAAAATGGGTGAGAAAACTTGGTCACTTGGCCTAAAAATGAAAGGCGGCGCTCGCCTTTTGGCTTCTTTGTTTTGCTCCCTCTTCCTTGGCAGCGGGCGTCCTTGGGGGCGGAGTGGGTGGTGGCTGGGCGGTGGGTTGGTGGAGCCACATTTTTGCATGCAAGCACTTTCGCTTTCTCTCGCTCTCATTCACATTCGCCCACTCTCGGAGTTGTGGGAGTCTAGCCCTAGAAACAATGCCAACAATTAGCACGCCTTTCGGCCTGGAAATTAGGTCTTAGCTTTTATGGGCGACTGAGAGTGGGCTAACTTGAGAGTTGAGAGGGCTAAGAGAATAGTTCGGCTTAAGAGCAACTTGGTTGGGGAGAAGGAACCTTAGCTCTTAGGGGCAAAAGGGTCAGCTGTCCGACTATCGATAGGTGCCATGTGCTATCGAAGGCTGTCGAAGGGATCGAACGGAATTATTATACTACTTATTATTAAAAAATTAATAAGAACAATTTAGCAAATATTATATTTAAACAAAAATTAAGTTAATATAACAAATAACTGCATCAGAAACATTTTAAAAATTTATTATAAAAGTTGTATCCTTACTGATAACATATTGATTCTTTTTAATTTACCTTAAATTATATTCAAATGAAAATTGACTTTCAATACTTTTTCTTTCACTATTGAATTAAAGTCAGAATAAGATTTACTTCGATGGGATCAAACAGCATCTATTCTTCCCTTTATTGACGCTCCTTTTTTTGTAGCCCGTTGGCTTGTTGACTTTTGCATAAATTTCAATCAGATGCTGTCCAAACAGTTGGCTTTAAAGCCCGCCTTTGACATCTGGCCAAGGCAGTTGGCCAAAAAGAAATCCACACAAATCACAGACATCATGCGGGCACCGCAATCAAGCGTCCGCACATCCTACATGTCCCGGAACAACTATTGAAAAAGTTTCCACCTTCCGTTTGACAAACGTTGTGGGCGGATGATGACGGGGCGCAGTGGCAGTGGGAGTGGCAGGAGAGGCTGCAGCCAAACCATAATCAATAACGACCAACTCAAAAGCCAGCCCCAGCTATGCGTCTAATGCAGTCGAAGCGTGAGCCAAAGTCAGGATGTGCCAGTGCTCAAGACAAAGAGTGGTGGCGGCTAAAAAAGCAGCCATTCCATCCAGTTTGCTCCCAAGTACCCGAGTACATCCCCCACGTTGTGGGTTCTCCTTGGGGCTCCACTACGGGATACCTACCCTAATACTCCTACTCCGACTCTTTCGTCGACTTCAACTGCAACTCGCTACGGCGAAAGGCAATAGCGCGCCTGGCCCGCGGCTAGCAAACAAAAGCACAGCATGAAGCTCCATGCAGAGTGCACTTGGGAAAATACTGGTTAAGTAGGGAGGTATTCTTAGTCTTGGGTTATGCAGAAATCAGTGTAGGTCCACACTAAGAGGATAGAAGAGTTTTTGTAATTCAGTTATACGTTTTTTAATACTATAATTTTCAAGAAAAATTTTTCAGTGTCTGAAGCAATGCGGAGAATAGTAAAAATGGGGTCCTGTCAAAAAAAATAATAAGAATAAGCATTTACAGAACAGCGCAGAAAGAATTCATGTCTTTGACAAAAAATTATTATTAAAAAAAAAACATTTTTTTTTTCAAAACAAAAAAACAATGTATGGAACCTCATACCACGTTGAGCTAGTAATAATATCCCCAATCGATTATCTTTTAAATCTATAAACTTAATTTTATGTTTACATTTTTTCACTTATAAAAAATTCCAAAAATGGAAAAAATATATTTTTTTTTGATCTTTTACAAATTGATGTGTATCGTTAGTTTGGGTTATTAGCTGGCCAAAACAGTCTTTTTTTTGCTGAGGCACTCCATTTAGCTATGTGACGACAAAAAACAGACCGAAAAGATCATGTTTCTGTTAAAAATCTCTAAATCTAATTTTCAACCAGAATCTATATTTTTAAATCTGTGTCGAAAATATAATTTGGATGTAGTTGTTAGAACTTCATTTTTGTTGAGTATTTTATTTTTTTTTGATAATAGAGGCAAATTACCAAATTACCTAAGCTATAAAACTAAAATATGCTCTCATCAAATTGCGTAAGGACTTTTCTGCCAATGTGATGCCTCGCTCCATCCGCTGCAGCGCCTGAAATCAAAACTTACGATGAGCCAGCGGCGCTCTCTTCGGCAACCAAAGGGGATCCGTTGTGTGATGTCGGGCTCGTGGGCTCCACGCCGTGCTACAAAAGGCTACAAAGAACAATGGAGCAGCGGGCACATATACACCCAGAAAACAAAATGGACTAAAAAGGGGCCTAATTACCTAAAATTTTAGGAAACATGGCCAGAAAAACGCGCCAAGGCCATGCATTACCTAAAATGTTGTCCATGTGGACTATATTTTTTACGCAGTCTTGAATTTATTTCTGGTAATCGTTACCTAAAAAAATGGCTAGTGGACTAGATTTTTAGGTCAAAATTACGTAAATATTAGCTATTTTCAAAAAAGTTAACATTTTTACTATTGATAGTAACATATTTGTTTATTTTAATTGCTTATATTGTTTTATTCGGATAAGTAAATATTTTATCTTTCTGAAAAAACAATCATTTTATTTTGTCCTCGGTGGGAATCGATCCCCGGTCTTCTGCGCGAGCGTCCAATAGGCTAGCCTCTGGTCTACGGAACTACTTAAAGGCCCTGTGGCAAAACCGAAGCCTGCTTCTAGGTGCACAGGCGAATTCTATTTTTAGAATAGGGCACTATTACCTTAAAAGTAGGAAAATAGTCCACGTTGGTATTGATTTTATATATTGAAACTTTTCCATCACTAGCTTTAAGAGAAGTCTAATAAAATTTGTTAATAATAAACTTAAAAAACCGAATAATTTGTTTATTAATATTAAGGGCCAATATTTGTATTAAATTGTGAGTAATAATCGACTTCAAATTATTCCTAAATTTTAGGTCTTATGGACCAATTTTATGGTTACGATGGCCTATAAAAATCTCTTTGGCTTTACCTAAAAAGTAGGAACATAGTCCACATGCTAATATTTTTAGGTAACCCATTACCTAAATCTGAAATTTTAGTCTATTTAAATTTTTTAGGTCATACGTTACCTAAAAAATAGTCTCACATTTCTCTGGGTGTATACTCATCAAATGGGAAAATGCATAGAAAATCAGCCGGCACTTCGGGCGCTCTCACGCGAAAAAGGCCAATTTGAAAACTTGTGGCGTTTCACTTAGGGAAATTAAAAATGTATGCAAAGTACATACGCCGAACGGGAGGGGCCGAGAAACCGAGACCAAGAATTCGGAGCAGACCAGGCGCAAAGTGCAGTGGAGCTGGCTAATAATATAAATTCATTTTGCGGACGAGCCGCACCAAGACGGGCGGGTGAAAACTGTTTACAAAATCATTTATGATAATTTATTCAACCAGGCATGCGTGACGAGACTCACGCCGACCTGCGAAATTTGAATGATTTTGGGTGCAGCAAATTGCATTAACCTTGTCAAGCTAGCCAAATAATTGCTCCGTGGGGCGCCGCTGGAACACCGAGTGGGTGGGGTCGTGCTCACAGTTTGTAATCAAAATTTAAATTTCTAACCATGCTGCGAAGGTCGGCGAAAACAGTGGGTTGGGACAGAGGAATTTTCAGACAATGGAGGCAAAGACTTTCGTTGTTCCAAGGAGCCGAGGGAAAATAATGGGGAAGGGATTAACGAGCATTAATGGAATTTGTTAGCTTGCCCTGAAAGGAATTCAAGTTGCTGTCGCCTTAACAATTTTTCATTTCCATATTCTTATAATTTGTTTAGAGTTTACATCTTCTTCGCAACACTCGAGGATAATAATCTCTAAATGAGATCCGAAAGAATGCGAACCCTTTTTTTAATCTATATTTTTGGACCATATCATAGCCTGAGGACTATACAAAAATATTTAATTTAAAGCTGAATAAACTTCAATTGTTTGAAATAAAGCTACACAAATAGTTGAATAGTTTATTCATAAAACGGGAATACATGCAATTAGGAAATATCTGCCTTGACCGCAAAAAGAAATACCATTTAAAAAATAAATACTGCAATCAAACTAACACGAAAGGTAAAAACCAATGTTCAGAAACGAATAACAAAAGAGTTGGCTTTCTAAAAAATAATCAAGCCCCCTTAGCCGCCCTTCACTTTGTATTTTTATTTAAATTATTTTGTTCATCTCTAACCACACCCCCGAAAATAGTTGCCATGCCATTTATAAGTTTCCTTCTTGACCCCAATATGAAATTCCATTTGAATTCTCCTCGCTGACCAATTTAGCTGTGAAACTAGATATATATCGTGCAATTTAGCAGCCCCAGAATTCAGCTGACCGATAATGCCACTGTGCCATAAATACGCCTTAAAGGTGCAGCACGCCAATTATGAATGATGGCCAGGACTTTTGCCATTGCTGCTGCTGCTGCTGCACCCCAAAAACCGTTGGCCAAGAAAAATGGACACGCAGAGCCGCAAAGAAATTAAGATTTTTGGCACAAACGTGAGCGGCATGACAAGAGAACAAAAGCCAAAATGCGGGGCATGCAGCACGCAAGGTCAGCGCCGTTGTAATTAACTGCATATAAAGTGGGCAGTGGGTGGTAATCGGCGGTGAAAGCGTGATCGGGGTGAACGGTGAAAGGCAAAAGGCAAAAGGAGAGCGACCAGATTTCACGTCAATTATTTTTTCTTGCCGAGGCGGCCAACTTATGACCAAACAAGCTGCAGTGACATGTGAACAAGATTAAACCCAACAAACCCAACGCAAAACCCACCTTCCACCCACCTCCTCTGTCTACGTTATTTCCCAGCTTTTCCGCCCTCTTCGCTTTTCCACACCGCAGAAAGCCAAAAACTTCGGAACTTGCCTTTGGGCTATAAAGCGTTTGATAAATTTCGCTGCCATTTACGTGTTGCACGCGCCGGGGATGTGAAATGTGGATGAACCAGCTGGGTGGCGATGGTGTGGGTTCGGATAGTTGACTATGGCTAACAGGGCTGGCTAACAGGGGAAGTAAAAGGGGGTTAAATGGAGGAAGGGGAACAGGGACAGCTGTGTCCGTTGACTGCACCTGACGACATAAATTGCGCATTTGCGTGGTCGTGATCCTTTTCACTTACAACGCCACGACAAAATCTCAGTTGCCTCCAGAGCTGCCTTTTGCTCGCCCAAACCTTTTCCCTTTACAACCCTCCCAACCCCATCCACTCGACAATTTTAACAAAAGGTGCAGGCCACCAGGGCGTATGAGTAATGCGCGTTTGTGTGTGTATGACGCGTCTGCTTCACAATTACAAGAGCATTTTAAACTCAATACCCATTGAAGAGGTAGGGAGTAAGGGAATATTTATTTGCCAAATCATTTATTTATCATTAATCTTCATACTCTAAAAAACCGAGCCATTAATTCTTTTAATTTTGTGTCTAATGTGCAATATACAATTTTAAATAAAACATGAGTTTAAAATTTAATAAATAAGTAAATAGTAATTTTTAAATACCTAACAAAATATAAAATATATTTAAAAAACAGTGGTAGTTTTTGGTCACTTCCCAGTCCATTACTCCCGACTCTCTTCAACATTTCCTGCTTGTTTGCTGCTGCTGCAATGATTTTTTAATTGCTCGACACAAATATAAACACAGACTGGTCTTTTTTCCTGTTTTTTGCTGTCCTGTGTTGTTGACCGCCGCTGACTCTTCTCGGACGGATCTACTGGTGCCATTGTGGGCTCATTTTAATGATTTTCTGACTACGTCATCAGAGCCATGCTTGATTTACATTTTTGAGTTGTCCGCCCGGTGCAGCATTACGGCTACTGATTGCATTGACAGTTGGCACACGTAACTGCTGCATCGTCCGGATATTCAGGGGATTCTGGGTCCTGGAGAGGCAGGAGAAAAGCAGGGAGTTGCCGGGGAAATCGCATCCCGGCCACTGGATTTTTACCGTTTAATTGCCGCCTTTCATCGCATTCTTAATTTGTTGTTCAGTGCATTTTCCTCTTTTTTTTCCGCTGCGCGTTGCTGCTGCACTTTTTCATTTAAAACTGTTTGCCAATCAGGTCGCCTGAAAAGGCCCCAAAATAATTGCTCCGGTCTGTGGATAGATTCGATTATTGAAGAATTACAATACAATAATTAAATGGCTTTCAGGCCAGAAACAATAATAAACAATTTGTGTCACGGCTCCGAAACTAATTGGAGTCAAGTTCAAATTGAGTCGCCAAATTGTTGAACAATATGCGTGCTTGAATGGGGATATGTATGTGTAGACATATGTGTTTATTTCGATTCGCACATAATGAAGGTGCATTGGGCGGAAACATTGTCTCCAAGAAAGGGAGGGAAGTCTTTGGAGTCTGGAGTATCTGGAGTACCACTTATAAAAAAAATATAAAACCTTTTTTAAATCTTTAAAATGTGTAAGAATGTTGTATTACCAACTTCATACAAATCAAAAAAAAAAAAAAAATTTAATTTAAAAACTATTTAATGGCCTAACATTTAAAATGTCTTGAAAGCAAAGTTATTTTGTTTAACCTATTAATATTAAATGAAGTATCAAGAAGTAATCCCTTATTAATTTTTCTATTACAATACATGCCAATTATTTCTATACCAATGACTTAATAAAATTAATCAGCATTAATACCCATTATTAGGGATCATTTAATTCTGAAGAGTGCTCAGTCAACCCTCTGAAGTCATAATTATGTGTTTACATATGTGCAGACATATGTAGTGGCTATGGCCTAAAGGCGTTTTGCAATTATGGCAAAAGCTACAGCAACAACAGCCATGGAAACGTGGAGCGGGAGCCAAGAGATTTTGCTTACGTAGACGCCTATTAATATTACGCATACGCCGTGTTGCAGGCGCATTGGGTCGGAAAATGTGACCCAGACCGCCATTGTTGTTGGCCTGCTGTTGTTTTCCTTCGGGCAGGACTCACAATTAGGAGCATCCAGATGCCCCGACGCAATTTCTGGCCTGCCTGGGATTTCGTAAGGGCATTAATAAAGCACTTTAATAAATTAGTCCAACCGAAGCACTTAAGCGTCTTATCAAATCAGAGCAGTTGCATGCCGTGGCTTAACGCACACATATGCACAGGCACAGATGCGGTGCATAAATGTGTGAATATTCATATATATTCACTTGATCCTCATTGTGGTTGACATTTAAATGGCTCGTTGTTGTAGTTTGCGGCCATTGAAATTGCATTAGCGATTCGGGTGGTGGGTGGCTGCGACCGCATGTGCAAATTCCTATGAAAATATGTAGGTGTTGAAATCGAAAAACAGCCCCGGACAATAATAACAATTATTAAAAACAATGAAACACAAATGAAAAACAATATTACCAGCCAGCCATCCTCCCGCCCATAAACATTGAAGCGAGTAAACGGCCTACAATGGGCTAATTTCGGTATCGAGTTATTAAATGTGGCTGTCATGTGGCCATCGACTGGAATTTGATGGTGAAATAAAGAAAATATTATAGAGCGATTTATTTTGTTATACATTCCAGATGGCTAAGTAAAAATTTGAGGCAATGTGATTAAAATTGTGGATAATTGACAATTTAAATAGAATATTATGAAGAGTTTATAATGAACATTATTAGATCAGATTTTTAATAATGACTTGTTAAAAACGGTATCTAATATAGTTAAATTTTAAGTGGAGAAATTCAATATCGGTTTTTACGATATACGTAGTAATATGTAGTTTCCCACACGCTAAAATTATAATGGCATAGCTTTATTACTCGCAATTTCCCCCATTGTCCCACAATCAGGCATTAAGCCACCCACACACTGGCAATAAAGGACATGCCGTGAGCTCTTGTCCTACCACTCGCCCGCAAACAGAAAGGACATGCTGGACCAACACAGAGGCCCTCGCAGCATTTTTCTGTATAAACATGACAATTTAAAACGCATTACAGTGCGGCAATTAATTAAACTGTCATTGGTTTGCAAGATTCTGAATCGTTTCGCCGCGCCACAGAGTCAAAATAAATTGTACACAAAAAGCGCGCACAGGCGAACACAAATATTGCATTAAAAGCCAGGCGGAGTTTCGCCGGGTTGACTGGAAACAGTAAAGCATTGCGTAAATTTATTGAATTGTAAAAAGAACATATATCAGCGTTTTTAATTGCAACGGCAGCAGCAACAACAAGGAGCCAAGTTGAATAAATAGCCGAGGACAGTTTAAACTGCGGAAGGTTTCAGAGTGCCATCAGCGGCGGCAGCGGAGAAACTATAAAAGTTTATCGAGTGAGCTACATAAAAAGGGTTGAACTTATTCGCTTACCCCTTCCCGGCGAAAGGGGGGAATTAGAATTGGCTATTTAAATCATCGGAGATACACTCTCTCATTTTTCCATTTGCCCTCATTGAAATGTCCGCCGAAGTGCTCCACTTTAACTGGTCCATAAATGGTAAACGACTTTTGTTTTGCTCACGATGAGCTGTAATAATTTGACTCGTTTTTACTACTTCCCGTTGCCATAAAACAAAATTAAAATATATTAACTTAATCAGTAAAAGAGGGAGAGAAGGTGCAGAAGTTTTTGGCTGCTCGGAAGCCAATTTATGCTGGCCCAGAGCACCAGTTGCCAAGACCCAAGCCGCAGACTCGGAGAAAAACTTAGACCAGAGCCAAATGACAGTAATTAGAATTTGTTGGGATTTTTTTTTCGGCTATTCGGCTCTCTGGTTATTTGGCTATTTGTTTATTCGCTCTACGTTTGGCAACACGGAGTCGGGTGTTGCCAAAAAAGCGAGTGGCCAACTGGCAGCAACTGTAATAAATGACAACAAATTCCCCGCAGCCCCTCGGCTGGCTAAACGGTTTCGGCAGAATAAATAAATTATTTACAGACATTTTCTGGGGTTACAAATGCAGCCCACCAGTCTTCCGATTCCCCATTATATTTTCATAATTCTGCGACTGACGTCACTCGCTTTAAACTATGCAAAGCAACTCAATCCACCGGACCGTGGTGCTGTAAAGCACTCGGCAAACATTCTTGTCGCCCTCAAAGCGCACAGAGCAATAAAACACAGGCCTCCAAAAAGGGGGTTTACAGTTTAGGGGGTTGAAGGAGCTGAAGGAGCGGGCAAAAGCGGCTGGGGAATGTCTTCAACTCGAATTGATGGCGCTGACTACAAATTCGACTTGTGTGTGCCATATTGTGAGTGAGTGTGACGGTGTCTGTCCGTTGTTCCGCTAATGGTGAAAGTTGTCAAGCGGCTCAAGTGGTAAAGTGGAAGTACCAGTCTAGTGGAGGGGGTTACGAGGGGTCGAGGGGCAAACTTCCGTTGTTTTTCCCTTAGACAACAACTTTCACTCGAGCGAGCTGGCCCGCTGCACAAGGGAACTAAAATGTAGTTGCTATGATAAAAAACACTATAGCGTCGACATTACTCTGGAACTTTTTTATAGCACACTTTTTGGGATATTAAAACTTTGGCTAAATAATAAATAATGTGCATATTACACAGGATTTTTAAACAGAAATGCAATGTTAACTTCAGAGAGACAGACTTTATTAATGGTTAAATTTCTTTGTAAACATAAAATAATACAACTCAATTTTTATTACCAATTACATTTTGATTTATTGTTTCGATTACTCGGCAGCCTATCAAGATTATTTATAAGCGAGTACCAACTGTAAATCATCATTAATAGTATTATCAATTTTTTCTTTTCTTTGGAAAATACAACCTAATTTTTTTTAAATACATGCTTAAATAATTTTTTAATCACAAGAAAAATTATAAATTAAAAAAAACTCCAGCAGTTTTTTCTTTAAAAAAAAACTTTTTTTATGCATGCTATATAAAGATAAAACTAAACTTCTAGAAACTACTAAAAATTTTAATTTTCAAAGTTACTAAAAGAGTAATGGTTAAATTATTAAACTTTATATAAATGCAAGCGTGGTGCGTGGTTTTGCATAATCGCTGTCCTTATCCAAGCATTATTTTAGAAAGAAAACTTTCTCGTTTACTTGCAAATAACCTGAACCATTTTCCACCTTCGCTTAAATAAGCAAAAAGTGTTTTCCACCCATTGTGTGTGGCACACGTCGTCAAACATATCGAAAACTTTTTAGAATTTGCAAACTGTTGTCCCGCGCTGGCAACCGCAGCGTATTCCGTCCTATATACTAGAAAAAAATTAGGGGAACAATAAAACTACTACTATAATTATATCTCAATTGAATTGTTATTCTTTTTGTTTTTTATTTTTGAGACAAACCCGAAAATATTATTTTTTTTTTATCTTTTAACTATAATTAAATATGTTGTTTGTTTTTGGCGACCTTTCCAAATTATATTTATTGTTAGCCGGCTCGAGGTCAGGATTTTGAAAAACAACGCAAATTTTAATTTTTGGTTATTCGTCAATATATTTCGGTTGCTCTTCGGCAAACTGTCTTCAGGACAAATTTAAATTACACGTCTGCGTCCGGACGTGGAGTTGTTAACATAACTAATTCCTCTTTTAAATGAAGTAATTTTAAAATCCGGACTTAAAATGTTAAGATCTTGAAATAAAAAATCACATAGATGAGCTTCTAAAAAAATATTTGATAAGCATATCCAAATATTTCCAGTGTAAGAAGAAGGAGTGCTGGGTGGAAGAAGAAGAGTCCGCTGGTCACGTCCTCGTCGTTGATGTCGTCTGAAACTTATGAGTTTTGAAATGAAAACTGGTACAAACGGAAATGCAATTGAAACGTCGCCATTGTTGTTGGCTTTGTTGTTGTCGTAACTGTTTGCTAGTGTCGTTGTTGTTGTTGCTGTCGTTGTTGATGGCCTGACAAGTTGAGAGAGTGTTAGTGAGTCTTTGTAAGAATACGCCTGTGTGAGTGAGTGTCGTATGAAGTTTTTGCGCTAAGCTATTTGGAAATGCCATTAGACCGTGTCACACATACAGGCTCAATGTGACAAGACGCTGCTTCCTCTTCGTCAGCCATCTCCTTGCCGTTTTCCAAGCATTTTCCCAACCGTTTTCCCACCCTTTGTTTATGTTTATGTATGCGGTGCAATATTTTGCGTCATATTGTGTGCTGGCCTGCGGTTTGGAAAACGCGCCTGACCAAACTTTTCAGCACGACTGTAGGCACAGTTCGGTGTCTAGCAGCGGCTAATGCGGTTACATGGAAAACTCTCTTTCTCCGGCCAAAGGACTTTTCTTCGGAGGGACTAGGACTCTTCTTCCCACGCGCCAACAATTTAATTTCCGAAAATATTTCCTTGACGCTGCTGACGCAGTTGTGCAAATTCATATTAAACATTTGTTGTGCAAGTGACATTAATTATATCAACTGTGATAAATGCTTTCTTATACGGACGTATTATTCAAATTACGGCCGAAAATAAACATAGCATAAATAAGCGGCGAGAAAACCTTGGCGCATAAATCAAGGCGCAAATTGTCACGTGCTCTAAATTCATTTATTTCCAAATTCGAGTCAAGGCGTGTGGTGGTAAAAACACAAAAAAATATATAGTCCAAAACTAGGCTAAGTAGCCAGTCCGAGTGAGTGTGTGTGGGTGTGCGTGTGCGCGTGTCGGTGTAATTGGCATTGTAATAGTAATCACAATCGACATCGATGTACGCCGAATCGACCACAACGGAGATGACCGCTTATCCGCACCGAGAACGGGAACCGCCGGAGAAGGCGACTCTACGTGATTTCTGGGCCAAGGAATCGGCTGTGAATGCATTCCTGCAGACCTCACATGTAAATATACATTTCGGTTCGATTCTCTCGCAAATCGATTGTTGATCGAGGGGAAAAACTTGAGGGACTCTGGGTAGTGGGTAGTGGGGCAAAACTATTATACTGCGTAATCAAAAGTGTCAACATTTTCTCTCGGCTACCCCAAAAGCAATCTAAAATCAAATGGCGTACACGCAATCTAGCCAATACACTGGTCAGCAAGGAAGAGAGTGAATAATATTAAGACAATAGAAACATATTTTATTTTAATGTGGAAAATATTTTAGTACAAAAATATATTTTCTCATTCAAACTATAATTGCATGGTTAACTTGGGAATAGGAAAAACTATTCGGTAAAATGAATAAATTTAGATTTTCTGAAAAGCCAATCCAAAATATATTTAAACAAGAAAGGAAGCTAGCTTTGGCCAGCCGAAGCTTATATACCCTTGCAGATCATTCCTATTAATTAACAAATCGCAAAAATGTTCAATTTTCTTATATTTCTCCATAATTTTCCGATCGTTCCTATGGCAGCTATATGATGTAGTCGTCCGATTTTGATCAAATTAAAATTGAAATTCGGAAATATTTAAAAAGAGTCATATTCTAGAGTAGAAGATAATACAATAAAAACCAAAGAAGCTAGAATTTATTTCCTATTACTTGTCCGATCCGGTTGGTTCCGACATATATACTACCTGCACAAGAAAGAAGACTTTTGGGAAAGTTTCATCCCGATAGCTCAAAAACTGAGAGGCTAGTTTGCGTAGAAACAGACAGACGGACAGACGGACGGACAGACGGACAGACGGACAGACGGACATGGCTAGATCGACTCGTCTAGTGATGCTGATCAAGAATATATGTACTTTATGGGGTCGGAAACGTCTCCTTCACTGCGTTGCAAACTTCTGACTGAAATCATAATACCCTCTGCAAGGGTATAAAAAGTATGGATTGTCTTTAATAAGCTTTATTTTAAATATTTTGTATCATTTTAAATATGCGAACAACTTTTTTTAAAAACCCAATAAGCTTAATAAATTTTAAGATATTTCTTGATTAGTCTTTAAACATTCTTTTAAGTAAGTAAAGAACACTTTCGTGAACAATTCGGCTCTTTAAAAGTTTAAGGACTTTTCCGAAAATGCTGTTAACGAGTGCCTGCGAAACGATTGCAAATTTCTTGCCATAGCTTCTGTCAGAGTGTCTCTGCTGTGGCACTTCTCTTGCATTTTAAGTGCACTGATTAAGTGCATAAGTGATTTAAATGCTGGGGGAATTTTCATCTAAAGTCATAAATTGAATATGTTTCAACTTTTGGCTTTGCCTGGGATTCAGTTACATTTTCGTATGGGAAATGGGAAATAGAACGGGGGGAGGGAGCAATGGAAAGGAAGAGGTCGACCATTTGCCTTTTGTTGCCCCTACTGGGCGTGGCTGGAATTGCTTAAAATTTTGCTGGCGCACTCAAAAAACTTTTCAGTTATAATTTATCAGATTTTCGAGCTCAGACATTTTATAACAATTATGCATAGTTATGCGCATTGCTACAGATAGTTTCCTTTTGCCATTCCGATTGTGTGGCTGTGTGTGTGTTTGTGCCAGTGAGTGCGTATACGTAATATTTGAAGTGAAGGCCATCAGTTCACAGCTTCACAGATTCCATGTGCATTTGCCATCGACTGACAGCATTTTAGTTTTAAGATTGCGCAAACGATTGTGTTGCATAAATGAATTCAAGTAATCCGTATTTTTATGCTCTGTGAATTGACAAGTTCCGCTTACATCGTGCGCCAGGTGATCCGGGTGAATGTGAATCCTCCGAGTCCTGTGAATCCTGCGAGCAACAGGAGACCTGTGTACGGTTCGGTTAACAAATTTGCATTTACAACTTTTGCCAGCTAATAAAAATTTCATATTCATCTTATGCCCAAGCCGAAACTGAAACAGAACAGAAACAGAAAATGAGACCCAAAAAGCGAACGAAACGAAACGGAAGTCAAATAATTCCGACACGTATGTCCACGCCACTTTGAAAGAGTGGAGCGCATACAAAACGAAAGAAAGAAATATGACTCCGTACGGAATATTTATGCGAGAACTCCTCCGCACAAACACACACACTGAGAGGAGCCCTCACAGATACACGCACACACTTACACGTAGCCTGTGACACATTCACAAGGCAAAATATTCGAAACTTTGCATATGCATGAGGGTGGGATGGCAGAGGGGGCACTGGGGGGATCGGTGCCATAGTGTGGCGCATTACATTTGTAAAATCTGGCACACGAATGCAATAAATCACAACACAGCACAAAATACCCCACCAATACCACCGCAGATACGCATGCATACTCGTACAATGGCATTATTATTAGTAATGCAGCCTGCTCTCGGAACCTAAGAACTCGGGGAAATTATTAGGGTCACATGTGTAAAAGGATATTTCCTTATTAACTCACACATATACCAGCACACACACGGCGGATGGCTGGCATCAAATGAAATATGCTACTGGCATTTTGCCCGGCACAGAATTATTATTATGGCGTCAAATAATGAGGCAAAAAGTGTCAAATTTGCATGCAAAATATGTCTAGATGGCATTTACAATATTCCATCTCTGTATATTATTTTCGATGGCATGCAATTGCTCCAAATTAATTGCATGGCAAGTGGTGGAGCAAAAATGGCACGCCAAGCCATGCGGAGCTCTCGAAATGCACAAGGACAAACGGTCCTCGAACAGTGAAGATTGCCGACAGGTGATGGATTAAATAATACATGGCAATTTTGTTGAAAAAATTTAATATTATAATTTTTTTTAATTAAAACGCCATTTAAAAACATATTTTTCTTATTTAAGTTTGAAATAAGCAAGTAATTATTTCTCCAATTGTTACAAAAACTTTATATTAAACTTAATCTTTTAGTTCTTAATTATTTCTAAATATAAGAAATGTATTATTTATTTTAATTTGTTCATAGAGTCTATGAATAGACGCCTAAAATGGGTAATTAATTTGTACAATTTCGGTGTGCTGTTTTAATATGGCAGATGGTTAGTTTTTTTTATAACGAATGTTCGTTTAATGGCAACCTTGCTGGACTGTCTGCTGACTTGACTCTCAGCCTGATTCTCCGTTCCCAAATCGGACAGCCAGCGCCAATTCCATGGGCACACACATAAAACTCAACCTAAGTAGGGTATAAATATTTGCAATGCAAAATGCTGACTCGACCTAAGCGAATGAGATGGGCTGAATGCGTAAGAGGCAGTCGGAAGGACGAAGGACTTCTGAGAGTTGTGAAATCTGGTGGGTGGGTGGACGGATGAGAGGGAAGCCCAGAGGTACTAGTAGGGGTATCTGGCACTGCACACTCATGCAAGGCGCATGCAACAGGGAACTGCCACTCACACGCACATCGACACACACACACACATACCACAGTTAGACACACGCACACCATGACAATGGCATAATATATTGGTGTCTAAAGCAGACACGACGAAATGCCCGACTTGAGCAGAAGGAGTAAGAGTGTGGCGAGCCAACTTGGCAGCACTTTGCAGATGCACTGCACTGGGAAGTTTTCGAAATAATTATTGAGTTCAAAGTTTGAAGATATCGTTTAAAATACCATGATTAATATCAAAAAATGAAGGTTTATATTTCATGAATTTTATTTTATTATTTCCCTTATAGAAAAGTTTCATTTTTAATTAAATAACATTTAATTTTAATTTTGTCTGAGTTTCAAAGCGCTCTTTTATAAGGTATTCAATTTCTGTCAAAGGTGTAACATTAATTTCTATAGAAATCACATCATTATTAGTTTGAAATTGAATCCTCGAAAGAATATTTAAATTTCCAAACATATTTACAATAAATTAAATTTTCACTCCAATTTGTCTCTCTGTGTGCATTTCGCAGTTCGAGTTACACTTACCATACGTGTTACTGTGGGGGCGAGCTGTGTAAAATGGGAAATGCGAGCTGCGAGATGGAAGGCGGGCAGTGTTAGATGCCCCCGTTAGTTGCTAGTTGCATGTTGAAATGTCGTCTGTCAGACATGATGAAAATAATGGAGCAGAAAATGTCACTGGCTATGCTAAGGACACATGTGATATGCATGTGAGTGTGAGGGAGGGACCACACCCTGCAAACGGCATACAGCCTCACCATATCTGTGACCATGTCCAATCCACCCACTTACCCACTACCGCCACAAGCAACCCCACCACCACCCACCACCCCCTTCCCATCACCTTCCTTTAGCAAAACGTCAAGGCTGGCCGTTGCTTTTGGCATGATGATTTAGTAAGGCTGACATTCCAGCGCGTTTCGGTAGCGCTCATTAACGTCTCCCGCTCCCCGGCACGCAAATGCAATTACGGATACCAAACACACACCTCCCGTGCCACCCAAACCACCCACACCCACTCCTACACCCACTTGGCACCACAAGAAAAGAAAATATATATTCAACGTTCATCAACAATTTGTCAGCGAGTGGCAACAGAAAAGAAACATTTTCTTGTATTGTAAGTCGAAGCAATTTGCATAACGTTTAACGGTCTACGGAAGAATAACAAAATATGCCAAGCAAGTAATTAAATTCAAATCAGTTTTGTGCTCCTGTAACGGTATTTCCACCGGGACACACCCCCCGATGCCGCCCCCATTAGGTGGGCGTGGCGCGGGTGGAAAAACTGCTGCGTTGTCCAAATGATTGAAAAATTTATGGGATGCAGTCTGGCAAGTGACATTTATATTAATTTATTGACACTGCGTGACTTCGGTGGCCAAGGACACACATGTCTCAGGATTTTGAATATTAAGCTGATAAAATAAGGCAACCCTCCCCCAACCACATGAACACACAGAAATAAAACCAGCTAAATATCTGTCGATTCAGATACAATTACATTTCAAAGATACCTTTTCTATTAATTTTCTTATTTATTATTAAGAAAAAATATCAAATTTTAGGCATAGGTATATATGCATGAAATAACTAATTATAATAAGTTGATAAAATATTACTTCCATTTCTAGAAAGCTTGATTTTTTAAAATAAAATTTGCATTGGAAAAATAATTTTACCATCAGTTTTGACCTTTACTAAATATGTGGTTACATATTTTTTCTTTGTGTAAGCACACAAACTAGATCCTTGAAAGGTTATTGCCTCCCTCCAAGGGGATTGTAAATTAAAGTGTAAAAAGGGGTCGCCAAACCTTGGCAAAAACAGCGACCATAGCACGTGCCATAATCATTAACAAAAACTTGTCAAATGCAATAAATCTTTATGCATTTTTTCGTCCAACTATAGTTGACCTCCATTAAAAAGCGAGAGGATAGGGCAAACCAAGCCAAACCGAACCGAAAAAGTGTAAGCCGAGCTGAGCTTACGTGGCCATTAATAAACCGCGCACATGTAGGAAATAATTAAAATTATACCGGCCTTCCTCTTCCCCGGCAGACGCACAAACAAACATTTTATAAATCATAAAAAATTATGTATTATATGCGTGTGCCGGGGAGAAATAAAAAGAGCGAGGTCCGTACAAAAGGGGTGCCGAACAATGGCGGGAAGAAAATTCCTTCCTTCTTGGAAACGGGGGCCCAAAGGAGGCTCGTTTCATGCATGGGAATAATTAAGCTATAAACCTCGACCTCTTTTCTTCCGACCGCTTCACTTGTGAGCTTGAAATATTTACACCTAAAACAAATAATAAATGCCCAACAAATTATTTATGCACGAAGACTCGTCGCTGAAAATGGCGACGATAAGTCAGCCCCGGCTGCTCAACTTCCGCTAGAAAAGCGGGAGGAGGAGGGGCGGGAAGCCCATATACATCATGACCTAACCTTGTCCATAATGTTTACTAATAATAATCCGCCCATGGCAGCCGAGGAATCCGAACAAGGAAACACAATAAAAATAATAAGGACTTGTAGGAGTCGATGGCAGCTAAAAAATGCCAGCCAAGCAGTAAAATGCCAGGCCAAACTATTTAAATCAAAAACTTCTCAACGTCCAGCATCGGGAGAAGAGCAATGGAATTTCCACACAGCCACGGAAAAGCTGGGAAAGCCAAAGAAAATACTTATATATAAAAATATATATAAAAAACGGGGAAAAAAATTATGCAAAAGGCAAAGGAAACAAAGGCAAAGGAAAATGCGCGATGGCAGGGCGGCGCTAAAAGGAAATTGCGAGTATTATTACGACTTTTATTAATTTTACCACCACCGCCGTGGCCCACTTTGTGCCATTCTGCGTTTTGGCCAAGTTCAGTTTCGGCCCAGTCGGTGTCCAGTTGAAGTTTCTCACTAAACAACTTTGCACGCATCGCAGCGGCCTTTCGGAACTTTCGTTTCGCGGACAATATTTTTTGTCGTGCGGCCGCGAGGAGGATTTTCCTTTCGCTGATTTATGTATGAGCGGGCAAAACTTTAAATTGTGTGCAGTGTGGCAGTGATCATTCTTGCGACGTCCAACAATCGGTAAACTTTTATTAACAAGTTGAGCCTCGAGATAAAAGATAAAGGTGGCTGTGGAGTGCAGCAGACATGACAGCAACAATAGATATTGAAAATATGGCCCCCAGCCGTGTGGCTTCGACAACAATTCCCAGCAAACACGGAAAAACACACTTATGGAAAATTCGAAATGGGCTGGGAAAAGTGCAGGCGATGACAACGCATGGCCAAAATGTGAATTATTCTGGCCGTTTTTGTGGCTTTTATGAAAATATTTAGAGTTCCCATAAACTCAACGGCAATGAAAATGGCAGCGACGCAAGTGCATAGAATTTTCACCTCTTTTGGGGAACAGTGAACTATATAAGCAATATTAGAAAAGATACCGAAATTATTAAAATATTCAAACGTTCTTTAACAAATAAGAAACCTAACCAATGATTTTAAAAGCTTTAAATATAACTTATAGTTGTTTTAATTATTAACATTTTTTTTGTAGTGCTATACATTTTTTTTATATTTAATTATTAATTTTTCCTTCCGGTTTGTGGTTCTGGAAACTCACAAGGATCTCCGATCTTGCCTCACTGTTCAGGGATACGAAAGTGCCCCACAATCGTTCACCTCTGCAGCACCGTCCGCAAATATGGCAGTCGTTAAACTTGAACAAACTTTTCCCACCGTGGCCACAAGTCAAATAGAGTGAGCAATCGAGTTTCCACTTAAAAGTTGTGTGCGCAGTCAATCACATTTGTGCCACTGTCCAAACAATCACTGACCGACCGTCGCACAATGGCTGTAAATTGCAGTTTCATATGCTATGGATCCCACTATCCGACCGTCCGCACTTCTATCTATACATGTATCTATGTATCTATCAATTTCGGCGAGTTTTCATTTTCATTTTCGGTTCATTGTCCACGTTGAACACGCTTTGTTATTGTTTTATGCCAGAGAATGGCCATCAAATGTATCTGTATCGGGGTCTTTGTGTGCGTGTGTTTATCCGTTTGGAGCACAACAGTAACAGAATGTCCTGGCCTTGTCTCTGTGTGAGTGTGCCAGTGAGTGGGTGGGTGGGGCTGTATTTATTTTCATAGCCATGTTTGTGACACAATTGATTGGAAAAACATAAACATTGCTTCGCAGTGAGTGAGTGAGTGTGTGCGTCTAATACGTGTCCAAGTTGAGTTGATTGTCATGTCAAATTTGCGGTGCGAGGGGTCCAGATTAGAAAATTCTATTTATAAACATCAAGTGCTAGGGCAACGAGAGCAACTCATTCTCACCTGGCGTCACCTGGCAATTGATGACTGCCGGCTGGCAAGTGGAGCAAAATCAATTTAATTCAATTAAAGTCAAAGCAAGCCAACAGAACTAAGACGATTTATTCCGACACGCTCCGAGGAGCGAGAGGCAGCCAGCACAAATGGCCAAAAAGGTCGGGCTAACAAAATTAATCTTGACGCTAACCTTCAAGATAAATGTGAGGTAAACAGAGCTGGCATTAAATGGAGAGTTTATGTTAGGAATTTTGGGAACTCTTAAATTTGAAAATTAAAGTCTATTCCACAAGTAAACTGCATGAAAAATTCAAAGAAATCAATTGTAGAATTTTAAGTTTTCTGCTTGTTTTGCATTCATTTGTTTCGCTTTTAAAATTAAAATAACGTTATTTAGAACTCACTACTCATATATTCTGTTTTTTTAAATCGTCATTTTTGTTAAATTTTTTATTTAGATATTTTATTTATTTCTCTGCGGTATATATTCATGACCGAATTCGCTATTTAATTTTCGCAAAATATCTTTCGCATAAACACGGCGTGGAGAGCAACAGCTTTTTGACACCCATACGCCCTGTGGGCCATTCCCATAAGTAGGCAGCACATAATTGCGGTGTCGCACATTCAGCATTTTCCGAGCCGAGCCGAGTTTTCCGCCCAAACTTGTTTGAACAACCGCATTAAATGCCGGACCAAGTGACAATGCCAGACAAACAGCCACAGAACAAACAAAAGAGCATAAAATATTTAATAAGCAGCCCAAAATCAGAATCCCCAGACCTTTTTTGGGGGCAATTCATTTGTGCAGCTGTCGTGGCCACAAACAAATATGACAACGCAACTGACCGCGGGCAGCAATCGCAATATGCAAGCTAATAACCCAGGACTCTTTCTCCTGGTGCATGCTAATTATTACCATAATTCGCCAAATGAAAAACGGAGCAAGTGAGCCTAACAATGGACAATAACTGGCCTGAAAGAAAGCCACGTATTTCATGCATTTTCATTCACAAACCAAACGGAGAAAAGGGGGCTGGGCAAAATTGAAAAAGGCAGCGTAGACGTTGAAGTATTGCCCCTGGGCCACCATATCAAAGGCAAATACTGCTGCAAAAGGGCCACTATATAAGGAAAAAACAAGAGAGAGAAAAGAGAGCTGGCGCGTGCTTGGTGCTAGTGAAATTCAAATACAACCGACATGGTAATAAATATCCATATAAGCCACTTCAAAGTGAAAAGCAATAAGCTAAACTACCACATCAAGTTGCCCAAGAACGGACCCCCGGCCAACCGTACCTGCCGCAAAACTATACATCAGCACAAAGCCAAAAGCGGGCCAACACCAATAGCACCACCAATACCAATACAAACAGCCACACAAACACTACTGCAAATGGCGAATGCGAATGTGAGTGTAACAGCCGAAGGCGGAGAGCGAAAGTGGCCGTCTCAGAGGGCAAAGGAACAACAACACAGAACAACACAAAACAAAGCAACTAAAAAAACAGTGCGAGGAAAAGCGGGAAAAACCCAGGCGCGCTCCACTTCTTCCTCTTCTACCAGAACGCTTTCCTTTGAGACTCTTTCGCAAGTGAAAGTTATACGGCTCTTTTGGCACGCACACAAACACCCCGCAAGGAATATGTATGCGCATATGGGCATGCATACTTCATTTCGTGATTTATCCGCCAGAGTTGACCGATTCGCTGAGCTATTACTAAATCTGATTGAATAATATTTGTTTGGGTACTTCTGAGCTAAAAACTCTAATAGCCGTTTTCTTGTTCGCCTGTTAAATTTAAGGGAACCTTTAAACTATGATTTTTTATACGATTTCAATGCTTAAACCCCACTTTAAATTTAACAAACGAATGAAAAAACGGCCCCTAACCTTTTCAATGGCGCTTTAGGTAAAACTTTATAATTTACAACCGAAATAAATTAAATGGTCTAACGGAGAAAATCGAGGTGATTGCAGCTTAATTCTCATGTAAAAAATTCTATAAAAAAATCTACTTCAAATTAAAATGAATTTCGATAGTTTTATGAATACCTACTATTTCTTGTTAAGTAATTTGTAAACAACTTACGACAATCGTTCCAGAAACATTCAAAAACCCAAAGTTTACTGCAGTTTGATTGATTAAACTTAAAATCTTTTTATTACTCTAAGTACAGAAAAGGGGATTTACCGAATAAAATGGTCGGCAAAACTCCTCAAACAGTTAAGATACAAGTGCTGTGAATGGCTTTCAAAATAACGAGTTTCTCAAGTAGTTAATTTACCTGAAACACTCCCGAACTGGTTCGTCAAGTGCGATAATTCGCCACATCTCTGCTCTTCAAGGTGTGGATGCCTTTCCCATCGATATCCGTGCATATCCAATATGGGCCTGGCTATAACTCGTGTATTTGGCCCACAGCCTAAGCGTTCTCCAATAGCTCATGCAGCAAATGTTTCTCTTAGGGCAAACAAATCAGCAGTATGGCACACAGACAGGAACAGGACTCGCATGCAAACACAAATACCCGTCCAGATGCATATGTATGCGTTTCGGGGGAATTTTTGGCGCGCAATTTCAGCGACGCCTTGTTGATTCACAACAGCAGCGCCCCCATGCGGCGAGTGGCGGAAGCAGCGGCACACATACACTGTAATAAAGAAAAAGAAGGGGGGGCTTTGAGGCAGAAGGCGAGGGAAGGGGGATGGCGGCTAATGGCCGCGAAGTTTTCGAGATTGACGGCCCTGATTTGGCCAAACAATAAATAAATACGAGTATACGAGAAATATGAGCACAGGTGGGCAAGTGAGTGTGCGAGTGTGACGAGTACATTGAGTACATTGAGTACACTTCATGCCTGGAAGCGCCAAAAGTGGAGACTCGGGTGCTGAGTTGCCAATTTGAATATTCTTTATGTACACGCTATGTAGAAGTTTTATGGCTGTGTGCGTGGTCACTCCGCCGACTGAGGAGGACAGCGTAACGTATACGTATGCATAACGTATACGTAGCGTTGCCGCCGCCTTTCATTCCGTTCGACTCCTTCATTCAGTTGCTCAGCGAGCGCCAACGAAACCAAAACGAAACGTGAGCCCGGTGCCGCCAATAATTATAGCCATAGAACATATAAACTCCAGGACGCCGCCCCGCATAAATCAACCTTAGCGAATTAACTAATTTAAAGTGCAATTAAATGTAAATGATTTCAATTAACTCATTTTGCGCGCAGAAAATTACATTTATTCAGCACTCTCCGCGCGGCGCCTTCCCCAGCGTTTCTACGGACTTAATGCTGTGCGGCGGATAAAACTGCAACTGAATTAAAAGTGCCTCGAACACTCCGCCCACACACACACGCACACGTAGAACGGGAAAGAAACTTTCGCTTAAATGTACATCGACGAGGATAGCGAGGAAAGTTCGCCCTTTGTGATGCTCACATCCCCCACGAAGTCTTGGGTCAGTTCGGTCCGCACAATGTAAACAAAGAGACCGGACTCTGGAGCCTGTAGTCCAGAGTCCGGAGTCCAGAGTCCGGCACATCACATCACACATCTCCGGGCTCCCAGTTTCCAGTTCCCCGATTCCCCGATCTCCATTCCCATTCCCTTCGCATACATCTCTTAATTTCACATTTCATTTTTTGCCTCCGAGAGAAATTGAGAAGCAGCACAGTGTGCGGGCGGAAAAAAAGTTGGCAAAAAGTTTAAATGACTTTTGTTGTTTTTCTAAGTGTTTTTTAATGGTCTACGTGTGCTGGCCGCTGAATCCTGTCCTGCTGCCCTCCGTTGATGTATGCTCAATTTTAAATATTTCCCTTCGACTTCGAAATGCTGGTGGACAGCAGACACTGAGATACGAATGCAGGAATATTTAACCGCAGACATTTACTTTTGTAAAATAAGTTCACGTGAAGTCAAAATTAACTTGCATTATGAACTTTAAATTCAATTATATCTTATTTTTATAATAAATGGAAGGCCATTAAAACTTTCAACACCTGGTCGCATAGTTTTATTTATAGGAAATATATTGTTACATTTTATTATTTATTATTATTATTAATTTACAAATTTTTTAAAAAGTTCTCTAACTTCATTATTTATTTTATTTCAGTAATGGGACTTTTATTGTTTAAGGTCCTTAAAGGTACGTTTGTAGCAGAAACTGGTTATTTTATTTTAGTTTAATTTATTCTTCTTAGAAACATATAAAAGGTATTCATTTATTTTTGCTCCGTGTACGTATGTGTGTACGACATGTGGCATGTGCCATGTCAGCGCAAATTTATGCTATGCCCAAAAAGTTCACACAACGTTGAGTAGATGATATTTACATTAGCCACTAACTTGCTCTAAACTGCTGATTAAGTGAAATGCCTGTGTGCGAGAATGTACAGTATAAAATTGGCAAGCGAATCCGAAATAAATGAAAATTAAAACAAATGTGAGAATGGCAAAGTGGGCACACCATTCTATGATATGATAGAGTTAAAGAAACTTATTCACAAGAGTTATTAATATGCATAAATGCCATTAAAGTCAGTATTTATTTATTTATATCCTTCTCATAAATTTCACAAGTATCCCTTTAAATCCTCATTCATCATTTTTCAGCACATTTCGAATAATTTTTCATTATTTCCTAATCCCCATCTAATCCAAACAAAACCACCAAAGGTGTGAAACAGTAAACATTACATGTACGCCAGCCATAACACATAAAATTGACCGTAAATTTTAAAAGCCATTTAGCATTAGCCAAGCGCGAGAATCTCTGGGGTTCCAGGCCAGGCATAAATGTCAATATGTATTTATATGTTTACCAGTTTATTGAGCAAACTATTTTATTTGTTTACGCTAAAACAAAAACCAATCTTTCCCTTGCGCCGAAACCCGATAATAATCATAAAGATTACCATGGCCGGAGGCTGGAGATGGGGACTTTGGCTTAAATATGCGTAAAATGCGGCATCTTAAGCTGCCACTTAGAACATGCCACACCCCAGAGAAGAGGGCTACATCCCTAGCTCCCTTTTTGGGTCCTGGCATTGGCTTCACTGAATTTTCTGCGAGGCTGCACGTCAAACGTAGAAAGGGCTTTGAAGTTGCGCTTAGATTTTGCTGGCCCCTTTGTATTGAATTGGTGGCCTCTACCAACTTGCTTAAAGTTTAATTGAGCGAGTAATTTAAGCTTTTCCCGAGCAGCCCCGCCCGGCACTTTGGTGCTTATATTAGTTGCTAAGTGGCAGGACCAACCCCCCCAAATCCACCAGCCCAAAGTCCAGAGGGAGTTCCCTTCTCCCACTGGCTAGGAACAATTTTAAAGCTCCGCTTTGCCCTAGATCAAAAACGTATAAAATAGCTCTTATGCTCAAATAAATAAAACATTATTTGGTCATCCCTGGGTTTCGATTTAATGAATTTTTTGATGCGTGCCTAGGCCAACAAATAGCTGACTGCACAAATCTGTGACGTATCAAAAAAGCATTTTTAATTAAAACCAAGACTAAGTACATGACATGTTTACTATGTCGCGACATGTCGAATAAGAAAACACCCTAAAAATTTTTAAATAATGTTAAATAGTTGCAAATGTTTGTAATGAAAAGAAAATCATAAGTAAAAGTTTATATCCTTTTTAATTTATTATTCCAGCAAAAAATGAATTACTGTTAATTAGCTGTTTTAAGCATAATTAAAAATAGAATTATGCCCCTATTTGTTGCATTTACTCCTAAAATATACACTAAATTTTATGCTTTGAATTTCCAAATAAAAGCTCACCCAATTGGATAAGCTTTAAATAATTAAAAGTTAGTGGCTAAATTCTGGAAGCGATAATCGCATTACCACGAGTAATTATAAAATTTGATTAAATATATGGAATTAGCAAAGAAGCCATAGTCGAAAATTGGTATTTATGCGGATAGGCAATAGAGGTTATTTATTTACTCTTATTTCATTTAAATCACCGCGTGAGACTTTTTGCATGGTATAAAAATGTATTCATTCGCGTTTTTAATGGGCGGCAAAAACGGTTTATATTTATTATTATGTTTTGGCGGAATTTTAATTGATTTCCGCCAAGGGAGGAAGTGCTCGTCCCCGTCAGCAACAACAATCATTGACACGTGCATTGAGTTTTCCGGCTTTCCGTTTGCACGATAGCCAAATCTCGACAAACACACAGATACGCACTAACACATTCTGAGCGGGGGCATATTTGAATTTCTGCATTTTTGTTGAATTTCAATTAAAAGCCTTGATTTTGATGGTAACCTTGTGCACATGCTGGGCCCGAAACCAGCCGGGGTTCTATATGTTCCAAGTGTGCTGGCCCCGAAAAACATTATTGGGGTCAGTCGGGGGTTACGTTCTGGGTTACATACTGGTCCCTCCCACAAAGCAAATGTGAAATTGCCGGCTGACGAATTGTGTTAAAAACGAATTTACATTAATTTCAGTCTCCACTTTTTGTTTCGTCCTTTGGCCCCTGTTTTCGGTCTACAATAATTGTATATCCCATCCACCTTTGCGCAGCAAAGGAAAGGAAAGGAAGCAGTGGAATTGGGGCCGAAAGGAAGAGCTGTGCGGAGAAAAGGAAAATTAAATTGAAAATCCATCGAAGCCGAATGTGGAATTAAAATTGAATTTTCACCTACGGATCAAACGAAACGAATCGAGACGAAACGAGACGATGCGATGCAGGAAGACGAAAAACAATTAAAATTAAACAATTTATTTATTTTGAATTATGGCCCGACTTCTGTTTGTGGCAGGAATCTGAAATATACGGCAGACCGAAAAATAGGAAAAATGCATTTGTCAAATTGAATGCAACGAGTGAACAACTCAATTTAAAGGCTTCCGCACAGCAAAGTGCAAAAATACCACAAATATTTGTCAAAGCACTGCAAACTCTGAATGAAAGTGGTATTTTCCCCCGGGGCGACTCTCGATGATTAGGCAAATGGAGAGCTTAGGGAAACTATAAGTACCCGAACTCCTCCTTGAGCATTAACCTCGTCGAGTTCGAAGAGCCTGGAGCCAGGGCGAGAGATTAGGCTGATAATTTATTCAGGCTGTGGGCCAACTAATCTCGCACTGTCAGTGACTCTAATCATTCAATGAGATGAAAGCAAATGCCAATACACACGCAGACTGCGGCGGATTTCTTTCCGATTTGCGGCTTGGCTCAAAGAGCCAAAGGAACAGGGATGGGATCGTGACTACAATCTGAAACTAGCGAAACGGAATAGGATTGTTAGAAGTGCATGAATCGAGGCAAAATATAAAGATATTGGTACTGGTAAAATTGATATTAAATAATATCACTTTGCCGAATTCTTTTTCTCCGAGATTCTCTGACTTCGAAAAAGAGAGTAAGAAGAATTCGAAATAGAGCGAGATAGCGCTCAAAGTTACATAGGTAGAGGGAGAAAGACACATTCGAACTGACCTGTTGTTCACTTTTCGAGCATATTAAATTAAGCTGCCGGATATCGAGTCACAATTTATACCACATAATATCAACAATATACCTACATCTATTGAACCACTTACGAATAAGTATGAATTAAATATATATCGTTTTTCAATAGGTTTTAAATGTTATTTCAGACCCTTTGAAGTTGATAACATTTCTTTATATTACCCCAAGCTTACATGTCTAATACCAGCTCATCGCATTCAACTCATTCTTCAAAGATTCTCACGCTCCCATCTAAAAGTCAAGCATTTTTGATGCCCCAAGCATTGGATGGTCTGGGGCCTTAGTTCGCAGAGGGAAAAAGAAAACCGAATTCCCACCGCACAGACAAGTTTCGGGTGGGTGAATCTGGCAGTGCGTGAATTCGAGTGGGCGGGTTGAGATTTGCTTGATTTGGCCAGTCGACTGTGACGTGTGTGGGTGCGTGTCCATGTCCATGTCCCTGTCCACAACCACGTCCAAATCCAAAATCCACATTCACATCCATTTCCATGGTCAAGCCAGGTCGGTGCGTGCTGCAAAACAATTTAATTAATTCCAGATTTGCGTGGAATTTTTCACGAAAGCCGCGATGCCAGCAATCTGTAAATGGCATATACGTACGCACAATATATCGAGGGGGAGAGGGATTTGCTGGGCAGTGATGGGAAGTATCTTGGGAGTTTTACTTTTAAACATTGGTACTTAATTATATCGGGGATACGAAGAGAATCGTTCTTACACATAATTATAAATAGTATACTTAGACAGTCTGCATTTTGAAAAATATTATAATTTTAATCAAACTATTTCCTTAATATTTTTGTAACTTAAATGTAAGTAAATTAAATCTATAATGATCTTGTAAAATTGCTGAATTTATTTTTCAAATAATAAATAACTCTCAGAAGAATAAATTTGTAAAAAATAGTTGCGGAATTCACCTGTGAACTAGGATCTCCCTTTCCCAGAACTAAGAATAACTTTTGGCTGCAACTTTGTACCTATTTCATATACTTATATGAGTTACCGCCACATCTCTGGTGATGGGATACTAGTCAATGCCGAAAATTCAACCATTCGCACGTACTTTTACTATTTATTTGTTTCTCACATCCACTCTCCCACTCTGCTCTGTATTTTCCGGACAGCCTGCCAGCTACGGCAAGAAGAACGGGATGTGGTATGCGTCGCCTGGAAATCAGGGATGGGGCTCCAAGCCCGCCAGTCGGAAGCCCTCAATAATGGAAGCGGATTTGGGCACATTATCGACCACATCAGGCTCGATAAAGCGCAGCGCCGGCCGTGTGATACGCATCATCAATAATTTGGATCATTCGGTGCAGGTGAGTCCTGAAAGTCCTGCAAGTGGGGGGCATTTCCCGCCAACTCCAATCTCCCACTCCCATGCCGTATTTATCGTTTCGGCAAGCCCACGTCATCAACAATGCACAAAAATATTTTTGGTCGAAGGCGGGGAAAGGGGCAGAATGAAAATTGCACCTCGTGCCTTGCATTTTCCCAACGATTGCGGCATTTTCGCTATTTTCGCAATTTCGTTTGTATTTGTGCCTGGGCAGCGATGCGTTGTGCAAATGTTTTAATTGCCGCGATTAAAGCGCGCATCGGCCTGCAATATTTATGTAAATTTATGTTTGACTATTGCATTAGAGCACCGGGCGGTGGAGAGGCCTATAAAGTTTATTGAAATTTATGCAAAGTGCTCGATGAAATATGCCAAAGCCGTGCAAATATTTTGAGCAAATATAAAAAGTGAGCTTAAATATTTAAGGCAGGAATGCGGACAGCTCAGTCCACGTGAGGCGGGTAAATATGCATATCTATGTGGATGCACCACCTGTCCTCGCGAATTGTGAACTGGCATTTTGCGGGACGTTTACTTTTCCACTTCTCTGGCGGGTGGGTGGTGCAAAAAATGCAGGCCAACTCGGAGTCGAGAGCCAAACCGATTCGCTTTTATTTGTATAAATATTTGCCATCAATATTTTATGGTCAGCGGAGTGTATTTATTTTTTCAGCAATCCACGACCCAACTGACTTAACTGTCATTAAAGGATTCTGTCCATAAATAATTTGACATTTTATTTTAACCAATCCGCAGAGAAGGAAACCACTTTGATGTGTTTTTCAGCGCTTCAGTTCTTGGATTGCCCCTCGGGGACGTCATTAGTTGCGGTTGCCATTTTTCAAATGCATTTCCCCGTTTTTTTATATTCGGCTTTTGACTGCGAAATTATAATTTACATTTTATTTATGCAATGTCCCGAGTGCCATGATTAAAGTTTTATGAATCCCTAAAAAAAGGCGCCCACTTTGACATTCAGTTCGTTTTTTTTAGTGTGGGCTGCAGTCCGCCAGAAGTCTGCAATTAACCTTTGCCTACTTTCGGGGGCTCCACTCCGCGGCAATCATATGGAAAATCAATTGTCTGTAATTTGTATTTTATTGTATGCAGCCAGAGAGTCGGGCCAACAGCCAGCAGCAAACAGCAACAAAATTGAAGCCACGGTCAATTTGGTAATTTCCGCTGACATACAAAAACAAGAAAAGCAAAAAAAAAATGCCAAAAGGAAAAACTCGAAAGAAATTTGTAAATCGGGACTCGAGATCCAAAACACTCTTGCAAAGCAAAAAGTAAAGTTTTAAGTGAAGTTAATATTAAAATTTAATTATGAAATGATGGCAAAAACTTTGTAAAATAAATAAAATAAGAACTTATCTTTAATAAATCCTAGATTTTGTAGGGACTACACTTACCTTGTTATTATTTTATATTTTTTTGTTTTTTTATGTTTTCTTATATTTTGTAATCTTTTTTAAAAGTCTGGTTTACAGATCTTCATCTCTGCTTCAGAAAAACTAATCTTTTAGGATGCATATTTCTTTGATGAGTATCTAATTTAGACATTAGAAGTTCTAATAATATTATAAACTAATCTTTTAGGATGCAATTTAGATATTAGAAATTCTAATGATAGGATCAACTTGTGTCTCGAATCTATACTACCCTTTTAAAGGGAATAACGAGGGAAGGCCTGGCAAAAACTTTTTAGTCAGGTGTACGGCCCCATAACTCTTCCACTCTCGCTGCGCCACACCCGTACTCGTAATTTATGTTATTATTACGAAAATGCCTTTAAAATATGAATTGGCTTCGGCACTACAAAGGTGGCCGCATCGTCTTCTCTCTCCCTCGTTCGTTGTCGTAGTAACGTTCTATGGTAATTTCGCTAAGTGCAAGTAACATTTCTGAAGCCCCTTGTTTTGCAGCCGTCCGAGGTGAGGCATTCGTGCAGTTTTATGAATCAAAAGTACATTTTACGTCGTGGGCGTTTCGGCACCTTTCAGCACGTGGGCTGCAGCCTTGGCGAAGGCCGCACCTGATCGGGCCAATTAAAGGGCGGCCTAAGCCCCGTGACAGGTACTTTGGCCCGGCCCGTCTGCCGTCTGCCGGGGATGTTGGCCGAGCCCAAATCGAATCTCATTAATGGCCAAGACAATGGCAGAGAGCGAAGCGCAAGGAAGGGGCAGAAAACAAAGGCAGTCGTCGCTTTTCCGATTTTCCGATTTGCCCCGCCACTTACGAGACACCCCTAATGGAGTTTGCAATGCAAATTTGACCAAAGTACAACCGACAACAAAAGCGAAAGAGGAAATTGTAGTAGTCATAGTGTTTGTAGCCGCCGTTGAACCCAACTCAGCACGCGCTCATTGACCAAGGCCAAGGACATGTCGCTCCTCGTTCGACTCGTTCCACGACCGACAACGAAGTCCTGGCGAAAATATACACAAATATATGCCGGGGTATTGTGTACTCCGCGGTGAGTCGGTGCTGGCGCCGATTGCATTACACGTACATTACCCGCAGCTCCAAGTTCCACGTCCCTAAAACTCAAAGCACAGTAGGGTGGGAAATGTTGGGAATGCGAATATCTCAGAGGAGTCTACCATTTTTCATCACCATCAGCAAATGCAAATAGTTCTTTATTCGCCATTTGCATAAAAAGGGTCTTTGTTATGCCGGATTATTGCAACCATTATTGCTGTTTTATCAATTAAATTATATTTATTTTAAAGGAAGAAATATTGTTCAAGCATAACCTTTTTAACAAATTTTTTATTGTCAAAATATTTACTAATATTTTTATCCAAGCTTTAAAAAATATTTCTTCTGAACAGTAATAAAATTAAATGTTTAAAATTTGGCAAAATGAAAAAAAATATTTATAATAAAATTAGGAACTTTTTGGAATTAAGAAATTTTAACTGTTTCTTTAAATTATATTATTTAACTTTCTACCACCAACAACCTTTTTAAAGTACTTTATAATATGTCTAATTTTCGAAATATTTTGTCTTACTTTTTAACACTGTTCACACTTTCCACCGCCCACTTTTTGTCTGAGACCATGTCTGTATTGTGTGTCCCAGTCTGCCGAGAGTCCCATGTTTGTGTTTATTTGTTTTGTTTGTGTCTGGGCTGCACATCTACATCAGCATCGACATCTATATATCTGTAGCCACATCAAGTGTTCGCCGGGGTAATGCAATTGAAAGCCGCAATAAATGGCTATGCATAATGGCAGGCTACTCAATATTGGCGGTCCCTCGACTGCACAATGTACATACTTATATATCACCCGATCGCAGTGTACGGGGCTCGGATATTTGGCAAACTAAAGTGCAACGTGTCGCACTGCACTTTGTTGTTTGACTTTTTCAACTTGCAGCTTACGTGTTTGACGTACTAGGAGAAACTTTGGGCTTTTTGGGTATTATGTGTTTATGAACACATTGAAATGGGTTTTCGAGTACACAAGGAAAAATGGTTTTTAAATAAAAAATTGGAAATCGAATATTAAAGATAAGTTCATCATAATATTGTTAGAATGCTTTCTATTTATTAAACATATAAATCCGAAACCTATCCTATATAAAGCCATTTTTTCTAAAAAAATAAAAATACTGACTTTTTTCTCTGTAACCGAATATCGAGCATGCACAGGGGATCAATTTTTTCATATCGTATACGCCACAGGGGCATTGAACAGTGGAAAGCTGGTGGGAAAGGGAAACAAAGACAGCAGACTCACCTGACATTCTCCCTTTCATGTGTACGTTCATAGAAGGCAAACAGAAAAAGGCAGGGAATATGTAAGCAAGCTCGAAGCGCAAAAAACCGCTCAAAGAATGGTCTCAGCTTGCATATCCCAGGAATACGCTCTACTAGCTGAATACTTGGATTTGAATTGCTAGGCCTGTAAGGGAATTTTCAATAAATGGAAGAGCTACTTGGAAGAATTTGCAAATTGACTAAGAGGCCATGAGAAGAGACCTCTTGACACTTACATCAACAAAAGGAGAAAAGAAAAATATTTAAATTTAAATATATATTGCACTATTTAAACAACTTAAAATGCAATAAGGAAATGCAAATTAAAGATGTATTTTTCTTTCTTTACATAATATCCTGGCCTAATTTCCACATACCGCACTGCAATCGCTTTCGGTTCTTAACTCTTTGGTCTTGTGTTTTTCATTTAAATTACTTGTGTTCCCTTTATGCAACTCTACGAAAGTTGACAACAATACGGACGACAGCCGCGCTGCAGTTTAATGTCTTTTGTTTTATGCATGTTTGTATTTTATTGGAATTCCTTTGTGTGTGTGGAGATGGGTGAGAAAGGAAGGAGAAGTTGCCGCAAACGAAAATATTTGGAAAATTTGCATGGTTTTGACGTCACCGAGATTAAATCAACCGTGCGGCGGCCGAGCGATTGAATGCCTGAAAAACCAGCACAGTTTTCCAGACGAGGAGAAATGCTGACAATTTAAATCACACACTCACACACACACACATGACGAAGGGAGAACGGAGGTCCTGGCCATTTCCTTCCGGCAGCTGTTTGCCAGCTTCTCCTCGGCCGATTCCCACCTGCTACCGCCTACGAAAAGTGCACGTAATTGGCTTAACAAACGCCATTTGTTTGGGGTCACGTGATTGCAGCTGGCGACGTAGCCGATAATGTAATTATTTGCTCACATAATTATATTTGTTTATAGTCCATGTCCGGAGCCCATATGCCTCATCAAGGCATCTTCAGCCTCTGAATGGCAATGGCTCCCCAGTGCCCAAGTGCCCATTTGTGCGGGGGTGTGTGCAAAAAGGGAGCGACGGAGACACATTCATGCATAATTTATGGCAAACACATCGACAGTCTGCAGCCTTTCGGGCCCGAAATGCATTGCACTAAATTATTAAAAGCATCTTTTCGGCTTCTGTCCTGTCAATTAATTTTCCAGCAAATTAAGTGACAGTCGATTGGGCTGCCGAAAGAAAAGTTTAGGAAAACTTTACCCATGTGCAGCAGCAATTTAATGCCAAATGGTGAAATAATTTGCCTAATGGACATTGGCTTTATTGCCTTACCAGCTCAATGACCAAAAATTACTTAAATATATTTATGCAAGTATTTAAATCAAAATTAAATTCATAGAATAATGAGATTTGGCCATTATATTAAATTTATCAATTTTAACACCGAACTTCTAGAGACGGAAGGCCAACTTTAAAGTAAGCCGAAGATGGCCTTGCAAAATCCCCATTTATTTGATGAAAGGCCCAACTCTTCCATCACCATTTGAATTTGAAAACATTTTTGCCGGACAATTGTGTCGCAGGTGCTACGCTTTGATAAACCATAAATAAATTGTGATAAATAGAGGCACAGTCCATGGGGTCCGGTGCGGTCCGGCTCGAATTGGCCCAAATACACCTGAACCAGTCCACCTAACGACCCATAAAAGACATGCGTTTCGGTAGTCGAAATGGCCGTCACTCTAAATCAAATTGCTAACCGTAAAAAAGGGCTGCAAAAGGCAAGGAAAAGTAATAACATTTCCGATGAAGTTGAAAGCGTAACGGGTTTTCAAAAATTAATGTTTGCTCTTAACCAAATAGAAACATGTAAGAGCATTTAAAAAATTTTCTAGAAAAGTAGCTAAAAAATATCCAAGCCGAAAAGCAAACTTTTAAAAATAAAAAACCAACTGCTGTCAGCAAAACTTTTACTGCCACTGATAGTTCTCGGCCTACTTCGATGATAATTATAATTGATTCACAAATTCACTGAAAAAGTTGTAATACTCGGTCAAGCCTAGCAAAAAGTCAAATTTTCAACTTTTTCACCAAAAACTTCGAAATGAGCTGGATAAATGCGTGATTTTCGGGGGAGAAGGGAAAAGTTAGAGACCGGGGTTTATACTTTTTTTTTACTGTTTGCCGACAATCAGTCCGACCTGGGTGGAAAAATTAAGTGGCACCGATGTGCGGGGGGAAAACCACTCAACACGGACATAAAACCATTAAACGGACGCCTTTTTCGAAGCCAAACTAAATACATAAATTAAACCGAGCCGGCCAGACAACGGCGAAAGTTTATCGTTGTCTCTGGTCCTCGTCCAGGTCCTCGTCCTTTTTCACCAAATAAAAACTTCCATGGCAGCTGCTTTAATTCTATGCGAGTCCCTAATAATAGGGAAACGATGATGGAGATGCTGGCAAAAGTGGAGAGACAAATTCTTCTTTAACACGCGTGAATAACTGTTATCAAGGCCCTGAAGGTCATTAAAACTCGAGTGTTCCACTTGAAAAATAAGCAGCGAAAGCAGAAAAGCCAAAGTCAAGCGTCAGCCAACAAATGCAACAAAGCGTGGCCTTCATTGTGGTGCTTGTGGGTGGGGGGCTTTCCATGGGGTGGACCCAATTATGAGCGGAAAAGCTCGAGTGCAACAACAATAACCATGCGTACAATGGGGCGAAGGCAAACAATGCTGCTGCACAGAGAAAAAATCATTCAAATTGGTCAGCTATTCAAATTAAACTTCGCAACAAAATTATTTAAGTACTTGAGGAACTTTATTATTTTTCTTGACTTTTTTATATATCTAAGAACAACATTTAGAAATACATTATCATTTTATTCACAATATATTTTTTAAAATAAATCTAAAATGTACTGACTTTCCTGTGTCACAAATTTTCTTTAAGTTCTATATCCCTACTCAACATTAAAAGAAAAGAAAACGCAAACTGGGTCACAGACTCGATTGGTGGGGCGCGCGTCAAAGAAAAGTGGATGTGGCCGAGGATGCGACGAGGACGCGAGTCGACGACAACATATAATTATAAGCATTACTAAAATGGGGAGGGGAATGGAGGCCACTAAACGGAAGTTGCGTGCCATGACTAAATTTTTGACCGCAGGTCAAGTAAAATGTGTTGAAAGGCCCCCTGGTACATATGTAGCTACTTGCCAGACTAATTACCCGTCCAGATTTAACACGTGATTTTACACATATACAAATCTATATACTCATGCTATATCACCACCACCCCTCTTTTTCCCCTTTCAGTGCCGCGTTTTGTTGAACCTACGCACCTCGCAGCCATTTGAGGAAGTACTCGAGGATTTGGGTCAAGTGCTGAAAATTAACGGAGCAAAGAAAATGTACACAGGCACTGGCCAGGAGGTATGTGGATTTCCGGGGGTGGGCTGCTAACCGCACGACCTTGACACGGCCTAATAACTTAATGAAGACCCGAACTTAGCCGACTTGCAAAATGATTTGACAAATTGCTCTCTCAGCCCTCACGCATAGTAAACAAAAAACCCAAATTGGTCATCCATTGTGGGTTTTTTTTTAACCAAAAGTAGGAATTGAAAGAAATCAATATTACAAATAAAAAACAAAATACTTTAAAACGTACCTATTAAATATACCAGCTATTGCAATTTTTCACAAAATAAAAGTAATAAAATATCTGTAACAAAGTCGGTTTTAGGTTAAATAAAATGCAAAACTCGCAATTAAAATTATTTTTCATCTATACAATATATGTGTTGATCCACTATCGAATATTATATTATTTACTAAATCGGAATGTGATATTTTTAGGTTCGCAGTTTCTCCCAGCTGCGTAACGAGTTCGCCGACGTGGACACCTTTTACCTGGCCACGGGAACGGCCCTGATTGCCGGCTCCCCCATCCGGCGTTCCAGATCCCGCCCCTCGGTGGTGGCCGCCGCCCCCATTTTACCCACGGACGAGCTGCCCAAGGTTCCGCTGCGCGGAGCCCGCCCGAGGAGCAAGAGCCGGCCGCGAATCCTTTACGCTCCGGAAAGCGAGATCCTGCGGCCGAACGGCGAATACACGATGCTGGACATCATGAAGGAGGAGCCCACCAAGGTCACCATCCGGGGGCTGCGGCGCACCTTCTATCCGCCCGTCCACCATGCGCCGGCGGACAACTCCCCGCCGGACAAAAAGCTTCAGCTCCAATGGGTGTAAGTATTGTGAAATAAATTTAATAAATTCTTTGTTATGTTGTGACCTTTTTTTAGCCATGGCTACCGCGGCATCGATGCGCGGCGCAATCTTTGGGTTTTGCCCTCCGGAGAGCTGCTTTACTACGTGGCCGCCGTGGCCGTGCTCTTCGATCGCGACGAGGATGCCCAGAGGCATTACACGGGACACACCGAGGATATCATGTGGTAATTAATAAATATTATTACATTTAAAAAAAAAAAAAGAAAGGGCAAATATATGAGTACCTAACTTAATTAATATATTTTAATGCCAGGTGCTTATTTAAAAAAATATTTTAATAATCTTTAAAGACTCTCAGTCTTTCTCACATATGTAGATAAGTAAAAAGAATTTCAGCATCCTTGTGATTTAAAAAAGTATAAAGTTAAATGTTGTATAAAAATAAAAATACTAAGTTATACTAAAAATGTGAATTTGTATTAAGATGGTATTTCCTTCTTCCAGCATGGATGTGCATCCCTCCAGAGAGCTGGTGGCCTCAGGTCAGAAGGCAGGACGAGATCGCAAGTCGCAGGCGCACGTTCGCATCTGGAGCACCGAGTCCCTGCAGACGCTCTACGTCTTTGGCATGGGCGAACTCGATAGCGGGGTAACCGCCGTGGCCTTCTCGCAGCTGGTGAGTAATGCGCCCAATATGTACACCCAATTAGGGAAGGGGATAACCCACGAGATTTCCTTGCAGAACGGAGGCAGCTACATACTGGCAGTGGACAGCGGACGCGAGAGCATCCTGTCCGTGTGGCAGTGGCAGTGGGGTCACCTGCTGGGCAAAGTGGCCGTAAGTCGACTAAGCCGACCCACTTAAGACGCCCCCTAATTCTCGACTCAATTACAGACCCTGCAGGAGGGACTGTCGGGAGCGGCCTTCCACCCGCTGGACGATAATCTAATCATCACCCATGGACGAGGCCACCTGGCCTTTTGGCACCGGCGCAAGGATGGCTTCTTTGAGCGCACGGACATCGTGAAGCAGCCATCGCGCTCCCATGTCACCAGTGTGCAGTTCGAACCCGATGGCGATGTGATCACGGCGGACTCGGATGGCTTCATCACTATCTATTCGGTTGACTCCGATGGCGCCTACTTCGTCCGCACGGAGTTCGAGGCCCACAACAAGGGCATCGGCTGCCTGATCATGCTGGGCGAGGGCACTCTACTCTCCGGCGGCGAGAAGGATCGCAAGATCGCCGCCTGGGACTCCCTGCAGAACTACAAGAAGATTGCCGATACTAAGGTAAGATTGGAAAGTATTGGGTTAAAATGTGTAGTACTTAATTGAATGCTTTAACATTTTAATTATCAAAGGATAAATTAAATTATTAAAGATATATTATATATTAAAGTTTGATATATTAATGAATATATTATTATTGTCATAATGTTACGAACTTATCAAAATATTCTTAGAACCAAACCTTTTATATCTTAAATATGAAATAATTATTATTTTATATATTTATTTTTAATACCTATTTATCTAAAAACAACATATAACTGAGCTAGAACCAAAACCAGAAATCCATAATTTTAAAATATTTAAAAATTGTATAAAATAATAAATGCAACAATTTTAGTTTATGATATTTGGTATCAAAATTTATCCAACTTTTTTCATAACTTAAATCTCATTTTATAGAAGGAAACAGCTTTATAAGACAATGCAATCCTAGAGAGAACTTACTTATATTTAATTGACCTTTTTGGATCCGCAGCTCCCGGAGGCCGCCGGCGGCGTGCGCACCATCTATCCGCAGCGCCCCGGGCGGAACGACGGGAACATCTACGTGGGCACCACGCGGAACAACATCCTGGAGGGGTCGCTGCAGCGCCGCTTCACCCAGGTGGTCTTCGGCCACGGGCGGCAGCTGTGGGGACTGGCCGCCCATCCGGACGACGAGCTGTACGCCACCGCCGGGCACGACAAGCACGTGGCCCTCTGGCGTAAGAACAAGCTCATCTGGACCATCCAAACGGGCTACGAGTGCGTGGCACTGGCCTTCCATCCCTTCGGCACCTTGGCCGCCGGCAGCACCGAGGGTCATCTGCTGGTCATCAACTGCGAAAATGGGGCAGTAATGCTGACCCTGAGGGTATGCGGTTCGCCCCTCAACTGTGTGGCTTACAACCAGGGTAAGATCATAAGTTCATTAAAGATATTGAAAGTGTTAAATGGAACTATAAATGTTTCAATTTAATTTCATGAAATTCACAAAATAAATTATAAGAAACAAATAAATGCTTGTTTTGTCATGATGCATAAATATTTTAAATTTATTCATTTATTTAAAATTTTAAACTCACGTTTTTTGATCAGTTAAGAATTTACTAAATAATTGTTCACTGTTCTAAAACAATTTTAATTTCTAGTTTTTTGCTCAGATTGAAAAATATATTCCCTATAAAAATATAGTCTTATTTAAGCCCATCATTTAGTTTCCTTTTCCTATCTTCAAATATTTCACTACTTCATTATTATCAACTCGTCTCATTCCCAGTCGGCGACATGATCGCCATGGGCTCGCAGAACGGCAGCATTTACCTCTTCCGCGTGTCGCGCGACGGCTTCTCATACAAAAAGGTGAACAAGATCCGGGGATCGCAGCCCCTGACTCATTTGGACTGGAGCATGGACGGCAACTTTGTGCAGACGGTGACCATCGATTTTGACCTGCTCTTCTGGGACGCCAAGTCCCTGTCCCCGGAACGCAGTCCCATTGCCATGAAGGACGTCAAGTGGCTGACCAACAACTGCACCGTGGGCTTCCTAGTGGCGGGTCAGTGGAGCAACCGCTACTACAGCACCACCAACACCATAGTCGCCACCTGCAGTCGCTCCGCCGCCCACGACATGCTCGCCTCCGGTGACGCCGAGGGCTATCTAAGATTATTCAGGTGAGTTGTGGACGCCGTTTCAGTTTTAAAATTGATTTAGGACTAATCCCAGATAATTTTGATTTTTTGTATGAAAAAAATATTCAATTTTGGGAGATTAGAAACCTTGATGTTTTCTTATTTTGATAAAATGTGACTATTAAGTTCTTTCGTTCGTTAAAATACATTTTAAATTTAAATATTTAAAAGAAATAGAAAACGCCTTTGCTTGATATAGAGTCAGACTTAGCTGGGAGTATGATTTTTTAAAATATTTTACTTTGTTTAAAATAACTAAGCTTTTTAGACTAAAATATAATATTTGCAAACTAATTTTTGTAGGTACCCCTGCATCTCGCCACGCGCCGAATTCCACGAGTCGAAGGTGTACTCCGGGATGCTGGCCTGCGTCCGTTTCCTGTGCGGCGACCACACACTCATCACCGTGGGCGGCACAGATGCGTCCCTGATGGTGTGGGACATTGTCGAGGAATAGCTGAAATGGCCACCGTGGCACCGCACCGCCGCCCAGTACGAGGCCAGCTACTCGGACTACTGGCACCGGCGCGCCTCGAGGGTATCCTCAACCGTCCTCGATAGCGACTCGGTGGACTACCAGTAGTCCAGTTGTCCCAAGGAACTCGGAGATGGGCGGCGAACTGCTTGCTAGAATCAGAACTAGACGAACTACAATTGGCCAGCGTTCCGTTTTTGGTTTTAGACAAACAAAATATTGATATTAGATAATTGCACGTATTACGAAAGAAATTCAACATTTTCGAGACGTTTTTGTGAAAAGAGAAAAACCGCACCAGCAATTAGCACCAGCAGTCCAGCAATCCAGCAATCGAGCAATCCAAAAGTCGGCTTCCACTCAGAAATTGAATCTTCCGTTCCGGTCTTGCCATCTGCATTTGTCCCCTACGCTCCACATTTGTTCGAGCCCCTCGAACAAACTCTCCATGCCACTGGTGGATCCTAAACTATAACCCTAACCGACGAAACGACGAGCATATAAATACTTCATCTTCCAGAAAGTTGTCAGAAACTCTTCCGAACAAATGCAGCAAACCAGACAGCAAGTGACAAACAACAGACATACATCTCACCCGAATCACCTAATCACGGATAACGAAACCCAAGTGCACTTCCAACATATATACTTATATATACATATATAGAATGTGTATTGTTATAGCAACTTTTATTATAAGCGTTGAAATAAATAAACAGTTTGAAACGGAGCAAAAAGTGCGGGCAACTTTCCATTTATCGATTTATTTCATAAGGTGTCGGGTCAAACATCGTAGTTCTGGCAACAAACTCGATAGAAATGAAATAACGGCGCCACTGAGCTGGGGCAAAATACCGACCTTTTGAAAATAGGGGGTGGAATGAAGGTCACTTCCTTTAAATGTTGTATTTTGTGTTTACTTTATTCTTTTACACTTATACTCTTTTAGATTGAAATTTTCTTTCTAATAAATCTGCGAGAAAAACTTATTATTTTTCAGCGAAAATACTGATCTAATTCGGTGGAAAATCAGGATATGTGTTTTTGGTAAATATGCGAATTTGGCTTAGAGGCAAACAATTGTCCGAAATCAAAGACAAGAGCTGTTTTGAACAGCTAACAATATTATATCTGGATTCCCGTTACTTTTCGAAAAATCTCCAAAGATTTAAGGTGTTAGTTCTAAATTACAATGGACTGGGTATTTAATTAGAAGATAGAAGAGGTATGATGTTCAATTTTTTGTCTAATATTTCCCCTGTATCGCCAAAATACTGATTTTTTGAGAAAAATTAGAGTCTGTCTTTTAATCCAAATATTTTTTTATAGTTTTAATAAAACTAAAACTCTGCCACAATTATACACAAATTACTGTGGACGGCAGTATACGAAATGAGTTGAAACCCCTTTCTTACTTTGTTAAAAGATTTTGCAATTCCTAATAACCAAAGTTTGGCTTTTTTTTGTATAACCTTTTCTTGCAAGAAAACCATGGTTTTTGTGATTATTTTGAAGATAATAAAAAAAAAGAAGAAGCAATGCAATAAAAATTTGTTTTTTCCTCAAGGGATTTTTATTCTTAGCCTTATTTTATACCCTAAACAAACAAACATGGAAGACAATGTTTTGCTTAACACTAATGGAAGACAATGATTACAGCTACGAACTTAGGCTAGATTAAAGCATTATTGAAGACATTTTAGCAGCTAGTTTGATATGTACAGTTGGCGGAAGCTGGTCGCTTCCGAGGCACACAAGTCAGTCAGTCTCGTGTTCTCATCATCACAGTTGGAGTTTAAAGCCGAAGTGCAGATTATAGACCTTTCAGTGGGGTCACATCACAGTTACTCGATGGAGGAGGAGGCCCCAAATGAACTTAGTAGAGAAGGCTGATTGCCCTGGCTTCCAGTTGTTCGTTGAGCCAGTTCTGGTGCTCCTCCTCGGTGTCGCAGGAGTAGAGGATGTTGGAGATCGGGATCTCCTTAGTAGGCTTAGAGTTCTTGAAGATCTTTTTGATGGTCTTTAGCAGCTTCTTCATGTTGCTAGAGGCGCCGGTGAGAGATTGCTTCTCCGACACTCCGTTGAAGTTGGAAATAAGAGCTGTTTCGGCAAACATTTTGCTAGATGATAACTGATGATCTGCTCGGATGGAGAACTGTAGTTCGAATGATGCTGTAGGTCTAGTTGCTCGGTCTTTTATACCCGCAATTTTGCAACCACTCTGTGGGTTTCTCCCTACCTGCTCTGCTAAATTCTAGGGGATAAGGGGATGAAATCATGCAGGTAGATCTGGCAATTCGTTACATGATGGGTAAAACAAAGCAAGCAAAAAGTAAAAGGCTAAAACCAACAAAATTATAAAAGTGATGGCCATATTGTTCCATATATTTATGTAAAAGAGGGCCGTTACATAATAACACTATGCAACATCTAAAATTTACCTTGATGGATGGGTAAAGAGGGTATCTTTTAAAAAACTTTAACATCAAAACAAACCATGAATCCTTTTGCCTCTGAGACCTCCCGAAAGTTTGCCAGTTCCAGCATTTTTCAAACTTTGAGGTCCTTGTGCTAAGAATCCTTGCGTCGGCGAACTTTTTGGAAAGCGCTGTTTAACTTGGGAATTCGTAACGAATTCAAAAATGTAGCATCCATCGAGGTAAATTTAAAAATCATTCATTTTGTTGCACAGTGTAATTATCCAGTAAATAAAAATATCAGAATTTTATGATTACTTTGCTGAGTCTTACTAATTCGCTCAAAAAAGAAGTATTAATATTTAAGTAAAAAATATCAAAAGTAAAATAATAAATTTGATGATTGATTTTTATTATATCACTGATACAAGTTGTCTTTACAGTTCTGTATGAGTCTCGGAGTAAATTACCTTATATTTTAGGAAAATTATTTACAATAGCCCACCATTCGGTTGCTTTCGACTATTTTATTTTCTGTGAAACCGTGATTCGTTTTTAGGCTAAAACTTCGTTAGAAAAGAAAAACATTCATTTATCGGTTGCTCAATTCCACACGAGCAACTAATAATTTTGCACTTCCTCGAAAGATTTCTTCATTTTTATTTTAAATATTTATTTATTTTCACATTTAAATGACAATATATGTACGTTAGACGAAAGGAGGGTCCTTGAAAAATTTGTAAAATGCACAGTTTAACTTAGTGTACATTTATGAAGCGGAATTCTGGGTTCGTCTGACAAATTTGAAAGCGTTCAAAATGTGGTAAAGCAATAGTAAAATAATTAATTTCCTGAACCCACCCTGAGGACAAATAACTATGCTGCAGTTCGGTCCCTGTATATTTACATAGTTGCTTTAGTTTAAAAAAAAATTCAACATGAAAAGAACGTCTCTCAAAGTAAGTTAGTAAGTAAATAATATTTGAGCAGCCCATTGAAAATTTTGAAATAATCGTGATTGAATATTCTTCTGTGTTTTTTTCCTGTTTTGCTGCAAACCATACAACGATACTGCATTCTCAGAAAACAAATATTTGACCTCTTAATATTAAAGACCGCGCTATTTACTGACCGCGCTATTTGCCATTTTGTCTAGTGTAGCCTTTATGTATTCAAACGTCCTGACAACAATTCAATGATAATACATTCAGAAATCCAAATGTTTTACTAATAAATCAGAAAGTAGAAGAAATAACACAATTAGAAGTTGTTTTTTTCCTCGAGGGATTTTTATTCTTAGTCTAATTTTATACCCTAAACAAACAAACATGGAAGACAATGTTTTGCTTAACTCTAATGGAAGACAATGATTATAGCTACGAACTTAGGCTAGATTAAAGCATTATTGAAGACATTTTAGCAGCTAGTTTGATATGTACAGTTGGCGGAAGCTGGTCGCTTCCGAGGCACACAAGTCAGTCAGTCTCGTGTTCTCATCATCACAGTTGGAGTTTAAAGCCGAAGTGCAGATTATAGACCTTTCAGTGGGGTCACATCACAGTTACTCGATGGAGGAGGAGGCCCCAAATGAACTTAGTAGAGAAGGCTGATTGCCCTGGCTTCCAGTTGTTCGTTGAGCCAGTTCTGGTGCTCCTCCTCGGTGTCGCAGGAGTAGAGGATGTTGGAGATCGGGATCTCCTTAGTAGGCTTAGAGTTCTTGAAGATCTTTTTGATGGTCTTTAGCAGCTTCTTCATGTTGCTAGAGGCGCCGGTGAGAGATTGCTTCTCCGACACTCCGTTGAAGTTGGAAATAAGAGCTGTTTCGGCAAACATTTTGCTAGATGATAACTGATGATCTGCTCGGATGGAGAACTGTAGTTCGAATGATGCTGTAGGTCTAGTTGCTCGGTCTTTTATACCCGATGGTGGTGCAAACTCTCTAAGGACCCTTCCCTACCTGCTCTCAGCATTCCGAAGGGATAAGGGGATGAAATGCGTCATCGAGTCTACAGGCAGGTAGGGGCACTTTACCTGCTCGGTTGGTTTGCAACGGATTTCTCACATGAACTGCTTTTTGATTGTAGCAATTTATCGAGGAGCTCTCTAAATTAATTGCAATTACTGAGGGTACTTTTTCGGGTTGTTGAGACTGATTATTTTGAAACCAAACAAGATCTGTGGTAAAAATAGAAGGGTATCGACATGAGGCGGTTCAGATCAATAAGGGATTAGAATCCCATTTCACAAATTAAGATTACCCATATTAGAGTGCAGAGTGTATTTCAGTATGTGTTGTATACGACTCATTATTGGATTTGCAATCAAAAATCCTTAAAAAAACATACATATGTATATGCTGCTATAAATAACATATAGTTAGTTATCACTATGGACGGCAGTGTATGTAGTGACGAAGCGCACCAGGAGAGTGTGCGAAGGCGACTACTATTATATAGCCGCAAAATTGAAAATCTGCTGTGATAGTCCGATCGTAATGAGTAATATAACAATCGAAAGGTATTGCAAAAACTTAAAGGATTGCATACCAAGACCTCAAGAAAATTAATTGGTTTGGGAGAGAGAGAGGTGAAAGTGAAAAAGTGAAAATTTCGAATTTTGGAGCTGTTGGGGCCGGTGGGGATAAAAGCCCCCTCGCAATGTTTTAGTTGTATTCCTATTGAAAATACCCGTCGAATGAGGGGTCATATGATAAAATCCGACGCTCCGTTCAAAAGTTATAGCCAAAATAAGATTTTCTTCTTCTTCCCAAAATGAAAATTTAATTCTGTTTGTCAGTTTGTCCAAAATATGTTTTTTTAAGTTCTGAAAATTTGATATGACGTTAATCACATCGATATAAAAAACTTTTGTTCTACTACTTTTGGAAAAACCCGCTAGTTTAGCGGGAAAACAGCTATAAATAGCTAAAATTCGGAAAGCCGTAACTTCTATACTACTAAAGCTACAGACTTGTATCTCGTTTAAAAGGTTGTTTTAAATGCTATAAACGCCTTCTATATGCAATTTGTGTAAATTTAATAGTTAAAAAGATATGAACAAAAAAAAATTTGTTTAAACTTTTTTTTTAGCTTTTTTTTAATTTTCTCAAAAACGGCCCTAACGATTTTCCTTACAACTTTAAACTGTATAGCCCTTGAGATTCCTTAAATTTTGGTATATATCATGTTTATGTAAAAAATCGCGTTTAAAAGTTATTCAGAAACGAAAATTGCCAGCTCAGAACAACTAACGCTTCCTGAGTGTTTAATTTTGTGCGTGGGTATCCAAACTGTATTTTAGGCTCATAGAATCATTTCAATTGTTTTAAGGAGTTCCAAATAGGAAACTTTTGTTTTACGACTTTTGGAAAAACCCGCTGCTTTAGCGGAAAAAAAGCTAGAAATAGCTAAATTTCGTTAGTTTGTAAGTTCTACACTACTGAAGCTACAGACATGTGCTATACCTCGTTTAAAAGGTATTTTGAAATACTTATATCAGAACTTTTGTATGTTGAAGGTGCGATCGTCACTAGTTTTTACCTCGTTAAGAGGTGTTTTTATTTGATTTATGTTAGCATAGCAATAGTAGTTTGCTAAAATCAGTGGCGGATCCAGGATTTTTTTGTGGGGGGTGATATCAGAGCAATTTTTTTGTTGCATACTATTTGATACTATTGCATACTATTTCATTTTTCACCCAAGCAGGGGGTGATATATCACCCATATCACCCCCCGTGGATCCGCGCATGGCTAAAATTAATAATGGCTAAATTAATACCACAGATAAATTTAATTCACATATTATTTTAAAGTTTTAAATGAAGTCAGTTTGCTGAAACATTTTCAAACCGCATTCACAAAATTTTTTTTTACTAATAGGAAAACTTCCTTTAAAATGAATCGGGATTGGTATAATTAACTGAACTCGTAAAACGCTAATTTATTGAATTATAATAAATTTATAATTTATTTTTTAAAAATACTTTGAAATAAGTAAAATCATGTATATTAAAAAATAAAATTAAAGAAATAAGAAAGAATGTTGGAAATTATTAGAAAATGTTCAATCGTGACAACAGGTATACACGATCCCTGAAAATCCCAAACTTATCTCGACTCTAATTATGGAATAATGCCGTAGATATTCATTTATACTGGTACGTTTTATTCTGTATCTTATCCTCCGCTTATCATGCTTATAAAGCGGTCAAACCCTTAGAGAAGAATGAAACACAAAAGCCGATCATGAATGTAACCCATCACATATCTTATCCTGTTTTCATTAGGATACCCACCCAGAAGAACTGATATCGAAATCGAATTCGTTCTAGCAATCCATAATATACACCTTCAGCCCAGCCTCTGCGACATCCCACACTTGAATAGTCTTCTAATTAAGCAATTAAGTTCAAAGGATAATTAGGATTAACGTGAAAATTGCGACTTCCACCGTATCATATTGTAGGAGTATTTCGATTTACTCCGATTTACGCATAACCAAAACTCTCCACATTCCGAGGTCGAAACTTTGTTCGGCCCGAAATGAGCGTAAAACACCAAATAGATCGTGTCGAACAGCTGAAACGAAATGGTAACAGGATGCCAAAAAGCCAAAAGGCAACTCGCAATTGAATTGCAACGATTTGGAACCAATCGATTCGGAGCGATGCGGCCGAGGTTTATTTCTAAGAAATAAAACGAAAAATGAATAATTGTCAAATGTCAAATGGGTTCCGACGGTAAAAACCGTGACGTGACCCGAACAACAAGTACGGATCGCTGGCGAACAGAAGAAGTGTGCAGGATCCTTTTTGTGTCCCGAAAAGGGCTCAGCATGAGTTTTTGTTTATAAGGAATTTTTAGGGATGTAGAGTCAGACTAAACGTTGCATGTCCACAAATACACCCCCGATCCTTTTGCATCCTATAGTGCATATTCCAATTTGCAACGCCTGAACATTCCTGTTCACAATTGCTTCAATGCAGAATCTTCCTTATTTTTTGTTCTCTATTATTCTTAGATGAAAAGTCAGTTACGTGCCCGATGAATAATTGTATTTTGGCGACATTGCCGCCAACTTCTAAGGCGAATCAATTCGTTCCAAACGTTTGCCGAAATGTAACCGAAGCAAAAGTTCTATTCAACATAAAACAAAATAAGATTTCTTAGAACCAAGCACGTTCTCTGTGCAAATTGAAATTATTACGCCAATCTAAATTTGTCCTCAAATTCTTGAGAAATACCTAACGAATTAATAATAGATACCGGAGAATTTAGTAATAAGTTAATTAGGCTTTCTATTTCATGGTACTTGAAATTAAATCTCCAAAGCAGGAACTTTTTTATTTACATTATAAAATAAATTTAAGGCAAAAACATTTTTAAAGATGGTTGGTTGCACAAAAATGTGTTTCAAAAAAATAATTTACATTAAACATACTTTTTAAACATATCCGAAACATTAACGAAATATTTGTTTCTTTTAAATAATTAAATCTAAACAAATATTTAAAGATATTTTAACTGCACTCGATAACATGATTCATCAACCAATTAACATTTAGTTATAAATATCAATAAAGAAAATATCTTGATTTTTGGCTAACTTACTGGATTGAAATTTAATTGTTATAGCAGCCAAAGCCTTCTACAATTTTTTTTTTAAAAACAAATTTTTATGATGTTGAGCTACGCTACCATAACATTTAAATATAAATCCAGTAAGACAGCAGAAATTTAGCCAACTTGTATATTAAGACCTTAAATCTCGAACTTACAAAACATTCTGTTATTGGTTATAAATTAGTATTAAGAACTTTTAAATAGTTTATAAAATGTTCATAATTTGTTTCTTTAAATCTTTAAAATAACAGATTAAAATCGATAATTCTGATCCTATATTTTTCAATTCCAATTTTCGGGTAATTTTATTTTAATTATTTTTGGAGGTTTTGTGTTCAGCAACGGAACAATAAGCAGTCCCGTGAAAAGGCTTCCTTGGTGGCTAAGTGCGGAACAATACTTTAGTAATTATTCAAAATATGAACACCGTAGGGATTATGCTCTTTTCAGAGTAGGAACCCAAGTCAAATGCAGATTTTTGGTAAAAGGGAAATTATTGTTATTAATATTGTTATAATGAAAGACCATAAACATCAAGTCAAATTGTAAGGCGATTTACTTACATATGTAGGTACATTTGGGGAAAACGTCCTTTTCGGTATTCCAATACCGTAGGTAAAATATCGTTTTGGATTATATTAGAACGTAAACCGCACATATTACTACAAGTATCCTAAAAAGATATTAATGAAAGTAATAGCATATTAAACAAAATTTAATAGTCTTTCAACTTTAATTTATAACAACAATATTAAGACAAAGTTCATATTATATTACGTAGTCTTCGAACTTATATTAAAATGCAAATTAAAACAAGAGAGAACGCTATAGTGGGGTGGGTGTCCCGACTATCTGAGCCCCGTCACTCAGCTAGCAGTGCGAGGGAGATATACAACTTTAATCGCAAATAACTTTTTTATGAGTGGTCCGATTTGAAAAATGTCTTCTACATTTCGATAGGTATTTTTAAACACTATAAAATTGCATTTATATATTTTTAAAATCTTAAAAGATGTGGCGCCAGACACATTTTAAAATAAATGATGAAACTAACTTGCGCTGCGTAGGAAGCCCAAGAATATGTGTTGAAAGTCCCAACCTTCTAGCTTTTGTAGTTTCCGAGATCTCAGCGTTCATACAGACAGACAGACGGACAAACGGACATGGCTAGTTGAACTCGGCTAGTAATCCTGATCAAGAATATATGTACTTTATAGGGTCTGAAACGCTTCCTTCTCCATGTTACATACTTATGCACGAATACCATATACCCTTTTACTCTACGAGTAACGGGTATAATTAGAATATCATACTTTAGTATAAGTTATTTAATTAAGGAATAATTAAGGAATAATTATTTAACAAACATTCTCAATGATCATAAACATCAATAAAATGTCCTAAGAATAACAATTTGTTTTCCTTAACAAATATATAGACATAAAAACTACACAGATTTGGACACCTATTTTTGTAACTCTCTAACTCTGAACTATTTCTAAATATTTGTTTTACTTTGCAATGAAAAATCCAGCTTAGACCAAAAAAACGGTTATCATGAAGCAGGCCAATTACGAATTAATATCCTAAATAAACATGGAAGCGAATAAAATGCTAGCGAAGAAATTGAAATTTCCTGGCTGGATTACCTGGAACATTGGCAAACGAAAACAAACGTTCTCGATCGAACAGATGAGCTCATTATTGAATCTTAACCGAGTGCAACGAATCAATTCGAAACAAGAAAGATGCAGGCAGGACATAAATCCTATTAGAAACCCAATCAACCGTTTCAAATGGTATACATTTTCCTGCTTGATCCTATCCTCGTTTCAGATCCTTTCAATTTCGGGTCAAAGAATTTGAGAAGCGTTGCAAATTGCCTTCCGAACCCATGTGTGCGAAGGATGAGATAGCGGTGGAGATAGTTTTACAAACTAAATGTAGAGCGAGCTCTAGTTGGACATTTTAAATTGTTCAAAATCATGATCAACAATCGATGTTGGTGGCCCTCTTGTAAAGCCAATTTGTCGGCAATTTAAAAGCAAATTGAAAGTGTCTATGTAACAATTTTCGTAGCCCATCGAGAGAAAGGACCCCGGGAAACACGTAGGACTACCCACATAGATCACAAAAGGCGGTCCAAAGCGAGAAGCGGAGAAGAGGAAACTGCTACTTTTCGCACAATGCTCGGGCGCATGAAAAGAGACACCTCCGAACTATTCCCTTGTCACTACTATATATCCCCGATTTTCGGTGCCCGACAAGCCGACGCATCCGTCACCTGGTGCGATTAGCAGCTACAATGGTGAGCGGCCACGGCAGGATCAAAGCGGAAAATTCATTTGGCTTGGTGGTCTTCGTCTCGGTTTCGCTTTTGATCTCCGCACAAGCGATCCTTTATATCGCTCAACACGAATTTACTAAAACATGCACGGCGAAGGTTGGCCAGGACTCTTCAACAGATCCTTTAATTGGGCTAACAAGAGCTTGTTTAAGCAGAAGATGTTGGAGGACTCTTCCTAAGTTCCAATGGGCTTAAAGCCAAGCTCTATGCAATTGCCTAAGATTAAAAATGCGAATAAAACCTAGACACAAAAAAATAAGATTTATAAAATTGACCTATACGGATAGTTAAGTTAAGAAAGGAAGAAAATTACAAAAATATGATACAGCAGTCCAGTTTTCATAAAATTAAGATCGAATTTCAGAAATATTAAAATATTGTTATTCTGAAGAGTAGAAGATAATATTTAAAAAGCACCAAAGGTTTTACTTTCCATTACGCTACACATAACGCGGATAAAAAAATATTACTAGAGCCCTAAAGCAGTAGGTAATCTTTATTGTTCACTGGTTATATAAAAATGATATTCACCATTTTATTATGTATTCATCAGTGGCGGATCTAGGATTCTGTTGTGAGGGGTGATATCAGAACAGATTTTTTGTTGCTTACTTCTTGAAAACCAAAATTCCTTTCATTTTTCACCCGAGTGGGGGGTGATATATCACCCATATCAACTCCAGTGGATCCGCGTATGGTATTCATGTTATCTGTTTCTTATTATACTCAACGTGTTCTAGCCATTAAGTTGGCTGATCGCCGTTTTATAAATTTATATGTTATACTAAAAACAAGACTAAAACTGGCAATGGAAAGTCCGTTAAAGTCTTACCATATCTAGGTTATCTGTATGTACCTTTCGAACTTGTTCACTTATTTTTAGCGACTTTTTTTATTAAACTGTACCGTTCATATAGTGAACCGCGATCTCTATAAAACGCAGACGAATTACATATTTGATCACACTCAGTATGCTGAAGCTTGAAACTTATTTGGCGATTACCTTGATTGTCTGGAATTTAAATGGATCCAGGGCAAAATCATTGAAGAAAATAACTTACGAAAGTCCTTTGGAAAAAGCGTCGAGTTTAATTTCGGAAAATATGATAGTGGATCAAAATGCTACAAACCAAAACCGATCGGAAATCAGAGTCCCTGTGGAAAGTAAAAATAATATAATATCTCTACTGAAAGACTATTTGCCTGAACTGGAAAGCGAATTGGATGTCCAGCAGATATCCTTGAAAAAATACCAAAGAGCACAGGACTTAAACAAAGCACTTGACAAAATTCAGGATCAACAAGTAAACATTCAGAATCTTTTGGTAGGGACTGCAAACTTAACTGCATAGTCTTAAGAAAGCCATCCCAAAGTCAGTATTACAGGAATCTCTAAAAAACACCTCAAATGTCTTCGAGAGGAAATTGGAAAGAATAGAAAGTAATCAGAAGGTTATTCAGACCAAGATAGAAACCCAAAAGACCGCTCTACTGGACACTCTTTCCCGTTTATATACAAAAGTCGTGTCTTTGCATTATGAGCGAATCGGCGCTAGACTATTCTTTATCGATCGCAAAAATCAATACAGTTGGAGTACAGCTGCGAGTATCTGTCGCGAACTGGGTGGCTATTTACCCGCAATTAAAGATCAGGAGGAGCTGTACGCCATCAAAGCGAGACTAGATGACGAACAATAATGGCTGGGCATTAACGACATAATCTGTACGGGAAACTACGTATCCGTGGCAACCGGAAAGAAAGCTCAATTTCTTAGGTGGCAACGGGGAGAACCCAACAACGATAAAAATAATGAACACTGCGTTGAAATTGTAAGAGGGGAAATGAATGATATTACATGTTCCAAAAAATTGTATACTATTTGCCAAGCTGACAACCGTGTAAAACTAAAAAAAGAGTCCCTGCAGGAAAAATGCGAACTAGTCTGAAAAACAACTAGTTAAATAACTAATATAAAGCAACCGGAATTTGTCTGAATGCATTTGGACTACACAGGGTCTAGAAAATTTGTGCTAGTCGAGAAAATGATTAATACAAAACTAGTAAAAAAACTTGTCTCGGACTAGTACCTTTCTGACAAAAAAAACCTTAAAAATATTTAACTGGTAGAACAAATACATGTTAGGGTCTAGTTAAAAGGCAACTGGAATTTAACTAGTTGCAAATGAAACACATATGATCCAAAAATATAGCCTAGAGGGTAAACGTCTTGGGAAATTTAACAATAAACAAATCAAACACTCGAGGTCCTCGGTTCAATCCCCAGTCTCTGTACTTTTTTTTGTTTTTTGTTTGCTAGGTGACGCTTTAGTTTTATTTTAAACTTAGTTTAATCTGTCCGAGGCAATATATATGTGAAAAATCACTGTTTATACCCTTGCAGAGGGTATTATGATTTCAGTCAGAAGTTTGCAACGCAGTGAAGGAGACGTTTCCGACCCCATAAAGTATATATATTCTTGATCAGCATCACAAGACGAGTCGATCTAGCCATGTCCGTCTGTCCGTCTGTCCGTCTGTCCGTCTGTCTGTTTCTACGCAAACTAGTCTCTCAGTTTTTGAGCTATCGGGACAAAACTTTCGCAAAAGTCTTATTTCTATTGCAGGTAGTATATATGTCGGAGCCGACCGGATCGGACAACTATATCTTATAGCTCCCATAGGAACAATCGGAAAAAAAAAACTTTAAAAAATTCTAGCTTCGGTGTTTTTTGAAATATTACCTTCTACTTTTGGGGATGTTATTTTTTAAATATTTCTGAATTTCGAATAAATTTTTTAAAAAATCGGACTACTATATCATATAGCTGCCATAGGAACGATCGGAAAATTAATGGAAAAGTAATAGGAAATAAATTCAAGCTTCTTTGGTTTTTATTGTATTATCTTCTACTCTAGGATATGACTCTTTTTAAATATTTCCGAATTTCAATTTTAATTTAATCAAAATCGGACGACTATATCATATAGCTGCCATAGGAACGATCGGAAAATTAATGGAAAAGTAATAGGAAATAAATTCTAGCTTCTTTGGTTTTTATTGTATTCTCTTCTACTCTAGGATATGACTCTTTTTAAATATTTCCGAATTTCAATTTTAATTTGATCAAAATCGGACTACTATATCATATAGCTGCCATAGGAACGATCGGAAAATTAATGAGAAATATTAGAAAATTGAACATTTTTGCGATTTGTTAATTAATAGGAATGATCTGCAAGGGTATATAAGCTTCGGCTGGCCGAAGCTAGCTTCCTTTCTTGTTTTGAATTATGTCACACTAAAATTCATAAACCTTGTTAGGGCATTACAAAATGTGATGCGTGTATGGCTCAATCAGTTAGTGTGCCTACAAATCCAAAGGTACCGGGTTCAAGTCCTAGAGAGGGCGACTTGCCTCAAAAAAAGTAAGTTTGTTTTAATTCCATTTAATTGTCATTTACTGTATTTGATTACATAATAATTATCAGAAATTCTCTAAGGACCGCGACTATTGATTGGATACTAAATTAGGAGAGCGTCAAGTAGGCATCGTCAAGTACTAGTGAAATTCAATCACTTGATGGTTTAGAGATTATTTTTAATTTTTTCGTGAAAATATTTTTTTCAGTGTAGTTTAACAGCTGTAACTACAAATTGGTTAACAGTCACTAGTGCAAAACTAGTAGCAAATGGACTAGTTGTTTCCGACGACAAGCATATGAAAAATGGACCACTTCTTTACAAGGAAATGGACATAACTTGAACTAGTTAACCTTCTTGACCCAACTAGTATTTTAATAGTCCAAAACTGATTCCGTTTCCTGCAGGGGTGTTACTCAATAACTTTTTAAAATTTGCCCTGTAATTTAATTTTAACATATTCTTTAAAAATAAAAACACGTAATGGAAATATTTATACCCGTTACTCGTAGAGTAAAAGGGTATATTAGATTCGTGCAAAAGTATGTAACAGGTAGAAGGAAGCGTTTCCGACCCTATAAACTATATATATTCTTGATCAGGATCACTAGCCGAGTCGATCTAGCCATGTCCGTCAGTCCGTCTGTCCGTCTGTCTGTCTGTATGAACGCTGAGATCTCGGAAACTACAAAAGCTAGAAGGTTGAGATTTTCCACGCATATTCTTGGGCTTCCTACGCAGCGCATATTTATTTTAGCCGAGTGCCCCGCCCCCTCTAACGACCACAATCGCCCACTCACGATTTTAAAATGTGTCTGGCGCCAACACCTTTTAAGATTTCCGAGAAGTATAAATGCAATTTTGTTGTGCATATTTATACCTATCGAAATGTAGAAGACATTTTTCAAATCGGACCATTCATTAAAAAGTTATACGCAATCAAAATTTATATATCTATCTCCCTCGCACTCCCTTTAGCTGAGTTACGATTATTAGTCGGGACACCAAGCCGACTAGTGAGTGACGGGTATTAGATAGTCGGGACACGAACCCGACTATAGCGTTCTCTCTTGTTTTATTTTATTTTATTGACCACTTCTTGCTAGGGAATGTTTTTTTACATATGCCAAAAAGAAGAGCTGCGGCTCGATCAGTCAAGAAGCGCAGCAGCTATAAGATATAGTGCCGATCCGGCTGGAGCCGTCTTATATAACACCTGCAAAAGGAAGGCGAATTTGGGAAAGTTTTGAAGACAACTTAGTCATGAAACATATTGCTAAATTTTAAACTCTGGAGAAAACTATATTTAATTGTTATGTTTAAGCTTAAATGAATGTAGAAAATTATTTCTACATACTCTCGTGTTTATAATTTGAATTACTAATTATTTTAAAGTGTTACTTAAATATATTGACATAAACTATTAAAGTAGCTACACTAAAGCACTGACAAAGGTCAGAATCAAAGGCAATTTTCTTTTGTAAACAGCATTACTTTCCCATTTTGTTGTTATTAGAATCTTTTCTGGGTATTCTTAAAAAACAAAGTGCCCAAATTGCCACCAAATTGACATGGACTTTACTTTCAAAAACGCGGAGCACAACGGATTGCTTTAAAGTACAGTTTCACAATGGAATACTTTTGGGTGGATATGGATATGTCCTTTAGAAATGGACTCGAAATTTATGGTTGTCCATTATACGATTATTAACAATAATTTGCCTTTTACCAGGAATCCGCAGCTGGCTAGGTGCCTGAAAAGAGCAGCTCTTGAAAAAGAGTGTGTTATACGATTGATAATTGCCAAACTATTGTTTGCTACTTAGCGACCGAAATTGCTTTCAAAGGACTGCTCTTTGTCCCCATTAATGGCAGCAGCACCTATGAGTAATTGAAGGTGGGAAGCAGAGAAATGAACAACAAAAAGCGAACTAAACAATTAATTGCCTGGAAAATCTAGTGGATATTGCAACAAAATGGTGGACGGTGGATTTTTTCAGAGGCAATGACGAAGGCGAAACTTCGAAAAGCCTGTGGAGCTATTGTCCATCTCAACACAGAAAAAAATGTTTTCAAATCGGAAAAGAAACTATAAAGAATAGTTTTTCGTTTTTCTACACAGAAAAAAATTAAATCAATTTAAATTAACTATTATTTTTAAAAGATCAGCCAATTTTCTTGCAGGTTTTTTTTAATTTAGTGGAATAATAAAAGTTTAGATTTACCTACGTTTCAAAACCAAATATAAAATTATTCGCCAAAAACAACAAATAAATATTATTTATTCCACTGATTTCAAAATAATATTCACCATTATTTTACAAATTTTGTTAAATATTTTTGTAATTCTAGCTTATGAACATAAAATTTCTATTCTAAATAGTATCCAGACATGTTTTTTCTTTGAGTGCAGATAAAAGGATGCTGAGCGATCGATGGGACTTATGACCAACAGCAAGCAGGGACATGTTCAAGGCATGTTAGCCAGATCTATAGACCCCTTGGAAAAAAACAATATAAGTAGACAATAAATGTATGTATAATTGGGAATGGATTTTAGTTCAATGGACCAGCGGAGCATTCGTTGCGCATGTGCAGATAAATGTTGCATTGTCTGCGGGAAAACGAGTGCTGAATGAGTGTTGGCCTCTCAAAGGACAATGCTTTCTCACTCGACCGTCGAGTGTGAATGCTGGCGAGAGGTCCTGCCGGCGAAGAATGTCCGCATTGTCCCGTCCATTGAGAGGCACTCGTGCGTAGCTCCGCAGGACATCTCTGGCCCATTCAGACCATTAGAATTTGGAACCACACTACAAAATCGTCGCACTAAAATTGGTCACAATTGCACGCAAACACGGCGAGTGCATTTTACATGCCAATTCAATTCAGAAGAATGCATTTCAATGAATCCCCTCAAAGAACAACCAGGATGTTCCTGCATGGCCTTGAGCAATTTCTGAGTCCTTTATAGCCTTTTAGCATTGAAATTGCCGGACAAGGCCAATAAAAAGAGGATGCGTTGCTAATACAATTTACATGCAATTGTTATGTATCGGGGCGACCGGAAGCCGATATTTAGTCACAACTTGGAATCGAAAACAAAAACACCATTTCTCAAGGGAGTGCTAATGGCGCACAAAAGAAGCGGAGCGAAACTTGCTTCGATATGCTCAACTTGCGATATCATGGTGGTCCTCTATCTCTTGCTCTTAAAGTGACTGTACTTTGCCCGATTTATATAGGTATTTACAACAACAACAAAATAATAATACACTCTCCAAATATTTTAGAAATCAGGAAGCCTTTTACTAATTGCTGGTCACTTGACTATCTCTTAATGACACTTTTAACGAAATATATACGTTTCCACGCACAAAAAGAAAGCAAAAACTTATCACAATACGATAATGGAAGTAAATTTGAATAAACGACGGTTTTACTTACCCCGCAAATTGTTCTATGCTCCTCTATGTTAAAGCCGTCGGATTTTTACTTAAATATGACCCAATGGCATCTACAGAATTATAACTTTATGAGCTCAAATGAAAAGGGTAATAGGTATAATTAATGTTTTATTATTTTCAGTGGATGATCTATGATTTTGTTGTGGTGGGGTGATATTAAAACAATTATTTTGTTGCATACTTTTGGAATACCAAAATTCCTTTCATTTTTCACCCGAGTGGGGGTGATATATCACTCATATCACCCCCTGTGGATCCGTGCATGATTATTTTAATAAACCAGCAAACCAAAAATTGGAAGTAAAAAAAATGTTCACATAAATACAAAAAAAATTTGATACAATCAACAAAGCTAACATAAATTGATAAACCATTTATGAAAATTTTATGGAATATGTTGTTGGTTCTCTTACGAACATATTAGGCACAATTAAAGTCGGAACAAAATAATATTTTGTTTCAAAATATTTTGTGCTGTTTCTTTAAATAGCTAGAAATAGTAGCGTTACGGATGTTCTGTGGCCCAACTTAAGTCCATTGATCTTCCTTATAAATATTTCATAATGAATTTTGTAATTTTACATGTTGTTTTTTGTGAACTAAATATTATAAACTTTAATCTGCAATCTTTAAACATTAAATTTACACTAAAACATTACCATTTTCATGAACTTATAATTTGGTATACCCTCCAAAGAATAATGAAAATGGGAAAACACATATACGTACAGTCATTATCGCTGTGTTCTCCCCCCATTAAACACATCGTGACTTTGAAAAATACCCTCAGACTCAGGGTCATCAAGTGTTCAAGAAGGTATCTAATGAGCTCTATGTCAATATAGCTGCTATCGACGATTAACACAAGAGTTTCTCGCTGGGCAAATACAAGTTTTCTTTGCACTTGTACGGCAAATATTTACAAAGGACTAAGCAAACGTAGAAGAAGACAAACAGAATGCATTATTTTCGGGACGATAGCAAGTGTCTGAAGGTCCGCCAAGTCGATTGGAACAATATTTGACGTTCCTACTTAGTTGTATATATATTTTCTTAATTTTTGGCGGCACTGTCCGGAGACATTCTAAATCATTGGCAACGACGCGTCGGCAGACAGGGAAATATTTATTGAAAAAATACCTATGCATGAAATTTGAGGCCCCGACGGGAGGGTTCCATTGTTGATCTTATCGCTGGCCATGGATCTTGAAGTGCAGTGAAAACAGAAGAAAATATTTTGTAAACCAAGTACCCAAACAAAATAGATGCCAGCTAGTTTAGTGCCTTATCTACATCTCGTCTGCAGTTGGGAACACAGCTCAGCGTAATCTCGGATGCGAGTGCAGTACTTCTAGATTGCACATCACAGATAAACATAAATCTCTCGCATGCATGTACTTATGGAACAATGAATAGAGCATAACGAATGCGAGTGATTGAGATACTTTTGGGTGCCCTCACACTTTACTTTCGGGCTAGAGATATCTGGGCTAGAGATAGCCACTTCGATTAGTATCTGTTGTCAAGTAGAAGTGGCTATCTCTGCCAGATCCCAGCCAGCCTGCTAATTGAGCCTCTAAGATAGAAATTGTAACCAGGAATTGGTTAACCAGATTCCACTATCCAGGATCATGTGTGAACTTCGGTCTTAGTAGATGCCATCGAGGATTGCCGTAATCAGTTCGTGGCGATTGCTTTCTTGAGGAATAGTTATATCTGAAACTATCCTGTTTCCACATGTGATAAATTATCTCGGTTTAACATGGATATCTTTTCGAAGGAGTAATTGAACCTCTACGATAAGTGTTCATTCATATGTGATTACAGTAGGGAATGTTTACGAGCATGAGCTCGTCGTGTGCCATGCAAATCCGTTAATTGTAGGAAATATGATCATATCACAAATTTGATTAGGTTATGGAATAGTACAATAATATAATTTAATGATTCTTATCAGCATTTCATGATTAGCCAGTATTTGTTCTTATTTGTAATTCTTTCGAATTAATTAAAAATGGGATTACAATAAATGCTTAAAACAATTTTCTATGACCACAAGTCAATTAAAAGTTTTAATTTATATCTTTGGATTTAAAACTCAACAAGGGGTAACGCAATAGTTTTTTAGTACGTCTCCAATTTTAGATAGATGACGTCGAGGAAGATATATTATTTTCATTCGGCACGCTGCAATAGAATCTGCTTTTGAAATTAAAAATTTACTGAAGCAGACCGAATGAAAATATTTTATAAAATATATTTATTTAGGCGAATGTACAAGGACTTTTTGTCCCAAAAATTTGATATCAGAACTTTTGTATGTTGATGGTGCGATCGTCACGACCCTTTATCGCGTTAAGAGGTGTTAATACCCTTGCATAGGGTATTATAATTTTAGTCAGATGTTTGCAACGCAGTGAAGGAGACGTTTCCGACCACATAAAGTATAAATATTTTTGATCAGCACCAATAGCCGAGTCCATCTAGCCATGTTCGTCTGTCCGTTTCTATGCCAACTAGTCTCTCAGTTTTAAAGCTATCGCGATGAAACTTTCCCGAAAGTCTTCTTTCTAATGCAGGTAGTACATATGCCGGATCAGACCACTATATCTTAAGGATCCAATAGGAATAATCAAACAAATATAAGAAAATTCACTGATACTTTGTAAAAAGTAGGCGTTTGATACTTTGTAAAAAGTAGGCTTCATTGATCATGAGTAACTAAGTTGCAAGGCCTTCCATAGCCTTTGGTACTACTGCAAGTGGCATGCATTAACAAAATAATCGTGTATATTTAAAAATACGATATTACGCGAAAGGGGGGTTTAAAATTTAAAACTAATCCAAACATACTTTTATATATCTTTACCTTTTAAATTTAAAACTATTCCAAACTTTCTTTTATTTATCTTTACCTTTTATTTTTTTAATTTTAAAATTTAAAAGGAAAACTTAGGTCATTCCCAAATAGCAACTAAACAAAAGTTATAAGAATTTTCTTAAGAACGCAATCAACTTCCTATTCTCTGCAGTAGCATTAAATATTTACAATTGTTACAAATATCTCTAAAGGTAGAGCATAGGGGACAATTCAGCAAAAAGATTGAAAGATAGAAGTTCTTGTTCGGATTGAATTGCTACTAGAGAAGGCAAGTATCTCGTTTGGACATTGTGCATTTTTGTAGCTCTATATAGACATTAACAAAGCGGCGAAGGCAGAAGAGGTAGGATCGAGGGCGAGGAGGAAGACGATCCCAACAAAAGAGCTAATCACCGATGCCAAGAAGCCTTCAAGAAGATATCATCCCTGCACATACATATATATGTCCTTGTTTACCTACATGTCGCCTTCCGAACGCCCAGAGGCCAAAAAGGAGACAAAATGAAAAGAAGAAGTCGCTCCCTCGCACACCCTCACATTGAATCCGAACCGATCCTTGTTGATCCCATACATTTCGATCCGACTACCGTGGCGAGCCAACATAGCGGTTGACCATTGAAACCCAAGACCCACACCATATTTGTGGTCCCGTGTATGGCCTCGCATGCACTTCCATTTCCATTCCTTTTCCTATTGATCCGTCCCATTGTCATATATGCGTTATTGTGCCGAGAGATTTTTCAAAGAAACAGGAAACATAATCTTACAATAACATTTTTACGCACTGAGCTCCTTTTAAGTAATCTTTACGTATGAAATTTGTTATCAATGGCCATCCATCTACATGTGGATGTTTTTTTAGGCAAAATAGAAATAACACAGACGATATGCGAGTATTCAGCAAATTCCCGATAATATCCCCAGATAAGGTACATGGAAAGAGTAATTTGCCGAGGATCAAGATGAAATCTATTATTCTATGCATTCATATATGGGATATGTAGATACTTATGAGGATTTTAAGACGAATATTTTATCCTGAATAAGAAAAGAGGACTAGAAAATTATGCAGCGAAGCATTTCTTAAAATTAAAATGGCCAACAATGATCTTGCTTAAATACCTTTGCAATAATCTATCACAAGAGCGATGTAATGGTATAAAATATTTCTTGAGTAAACACAAAAGCTTAATTTTTTTCGTCAACTATAAATTAAACAGATATACAAAAAAATGTTAATTTTAATTATAAAGTACATTTTTAAACGTTATATAAATGTTATATAGAAATGGTGTATCAGTCTAAATATTGATAGGAGACAATTGATGACAATTTTTAAGTAAAGAGATTATATTTCCACCTACTAGCAAAATATTATTTAAATGTGATTGACATAATGCATGGGATTTTGTAGTGGGAATTTTTTAATACAAATTTGGTCGTGGTTTATTTTTTTAATACAAAACATCTTCATCTGTAAGGGCATTAATCCCCCAAGTCCCTCTGGGATTAGTGCAAGTTGCCTATGTGTAATAAGATATATTTGATTGACATTAAGGTCTACAAAATTAATATAAATTTTTGACTTTTGGGATCTCTTACTTTTATTGCTTAAATCCAAATATCCTTCGATTTTCAAAATAAATATTTCCAACAAAAAACAAATCATTTGTATTAATATTTCTTATAGTCCTAGCGATCTGGTAAATAATTAACTTTTTCTTATGGTACGTCTCTTTTCATGTCAATATTTTCATGATATTTTTGCGAACAATAATGTTTATATCCAAATAAAAGAAATAAATCTCGGTTTATTTACCAACCGACATTTGTTCAGAGCTCCAAGAACCCACATGCGAGACCTTCAATAGAGAAATCTATAAGAACATACCAATTTATAGATATTGCAACTACTCAATCATGGAGAATAATGAGCGTCGAAAAAAGTGAAACGAGAAAACCGAAGCAGCAAATAGATGCTTTGATGAGGATATATGGTACAGCAACAGATATCTGAAAGGAAGCAACAATTTAAAAAAGAACAACAGCCAGCGAGGAGGGAATAGATAGATATTCATGGGATGGTTAAAGGAAAAGTCATGCAAAATGCACACAATAGGGCCGCAGCGTCCCCCCGAGGCTGTCGCATTGTTTGGGCCGCTTTTGAAAATATTTGTAAACACGTTTTTGGGAAATTTGCCGTGTTTGCCAAGGCTAACCATTGTCTCGGCGGAGGAGGGTTGGAGGTAGGTTGGGCCAACATCACAGTGAGACGTCATGGAGTTTCACGTGTTGTCACCAGCCACCAACCGCCAGGCTTATTAATAGCCCCGACAACGGACCCGGGATGCTCAGCCCCTGCAGTAGAATCTGTTGAAACGTGATCTCTGCCCGACTCACACTCAGGCGGGGGTAATCCCCTGTCTCGACTCCGGGCCCTGAATCCGTCTCCTCTGATCCCGGCCCATACAAAAAGTGTGCCTTTTAACGAGCTCTAATTTGGTGCTGGACCATTTCGAATAGACGACAACGGGGATTGGAGGGATCGGGCAGCAAAAAAGGTTTCCATTCTTCGCAACTTATTTCCAGAGAATAGCAGAAATAATGATCGGTTGTCTACTCGACCGAATCCGAGTCCCGATTCAAATGCGAATCCAGGACTAAACATGCAGCCAATCACACTTAAAAAAAATTTGTAGCAGAATTCGCTCTTAAAAAGAGAATTTAAAAAAATAAATCAATTTATTTTAAAGATTTATTTTTTAATTTCAAAGGTGGTTTTTTAAATATAAGCATTGAAATACCATTAAAAATACCATTAAGCCAAGTACAGGTATAAAATGAGTATAATTTCTTTAAATGTTAGACTTTTTTTTTTTTATTAAATTTAACATTAATATATCATCACAATTATAAAGCTTTAATGATATGATTTTAAGTAAAGCTATGCCTGTATTTTTTCAGTGTATGTTTACACAATACCAGTCAAAGAGCGTTCTGTTTTTGTTCCATTTTCGAGACAGATCCCTAACGTGATAATCTTTTAAATTGCTCAAATTTTACCTATGACTCGACCTATTGCTCTCTCTCCTTGTTGCTCACAGCCCTATTAGTTTGCTTCCCTTTTGGGAAATTGGAAAATGAGATCTTGTCGCTTATGTTATTTGGTATTTTGACAAAACAATGAGCAAATTTGAAGCGTTTTCTGTTTGATGTGTGTTTTGTGTCTTACCTCTAGTTTTTGGCCAGAAAGACGCGGCTTGCCAGGCAAAGTCTATTCCTTTGTCCTCATATGTGTACAGTTTTTTGTTTGGAAAACGATTTTCTTTACTAACATCTTAAGTGAAAGACGCTGGGCTGTAATCTTGAGCTGATTTGATGTTCATATGATGTTTACAGGGGCTTTTGTCTAAGACTTTAGGAGTTTACGTGGATTCCCAACAAGAATTTATTCCTGCATGGGTCCTTAACAAGATGGAGTTTTGAAAGAGTTCCTAAATATGTGGATCAATAAATATTTTTTATCGTAGCAATGCCGAACCAAATTTGTTTAGCTCTTTCTATTACTTCATAATTTATTTTAAATATGAAAACACAAACGAAACACCGAAGTCAACGTTGATAAAACGTTAGAAAATATTCTAAGGAACATTATTTAATATGAATAAAACAATTTGTAATTAAAATTGAAAATATACCCAGGTAAAACAATATTGTATTGCATTTTTTAGTATATACATTTTTAAAGGATATAATATTTTGATTATTTTCTCGCTGTCATGCTAAGCTTAATTCTATACGTTTTAAGCCGAAGTTTGAGTATTCAATAAAGACAAATAAACGGTCCTTAATATGGTAAAGAATAAAAAGAGCCCTATAAAATTTCTTTTTGCTTTTTTATGTTATTATAAAATGTACCTTTTGTGCTGAATCATTTATCCCAATCGATCTGAATTATATTTAACCCCAGCTCGAACTCATTACAAAATCGTTCGGATGAGGTTGACTCCTACAAATAATCTAAAAAGAGAGCCTAATTAATGATGTCGCAACCCGATCTCATATCGCATAGGTAGGTCCTTTAATCAGCTCCAACTTCAGCCACTCCTTTCTATTTCAAAAGTCCCGACTCACTTCCTATCTGCCATCTCCAGGTTCATTAGTAAATTGCTGGGCTAAAAAGGTTGCTTAGGCATGATCATCTTAAGTATACATACTCAGGAAATCAAATAATGTTTTAGGACTCACTAGAAAACACTTTTTCAGGGGAACACAGAGAGGGGCGGAAGGGGCGAGAACCCCGCCCAGACCGCCCTAGGCCGCCATGCAAAGACCTCCAAAGTCAAAGGGAAAACAGTGTTAACAATTTACACCAGAAAGTCTCTCATTAATCTTCTAACAATATCGTTTGTAGCTGATTGTTGGGCTGCACTCCCAGAACGCCCCCCCAAAAAATACGTTAAAAATTTTCTAATCTTCATATGTATATGGATTTCCTATGTACAGCATCTACATGGACAATGCCCGAAAAACGCCCCTAAAAAGCGAAGAGACTAGAGGAAAAAAGATTGGAAACCCAAAATCAATAAAATCCAACGCCACAGGGGACACAGGCAAGTCATGTCGAGGGGTAGGGGCAGGTCCAAGGGCACTAAAGTAAAAAAGAAAATAAAACTAAACAAAAGAGACCCTTGCACACGTGTTCACAAAGGAAAACTGACCGCCACAACGACCGATCGACATTAGCCCGAAAACGTTCCACTAAAATTCGGTTTAAATTTGTATCTTTTTCTATCCCCTTTTTTAACGATGCTCGACCGCTTTTTGGCCTTAGATTGGACATCCATTTTAACAAATAGGTGTGTAAAATATTTCTAAGCCTAGAAATGCGTTTGCCCAAGGGATTTATCGAGGGCGAAGATATACTGTGAAATTGGTAATCGTTGGAGGACCTTCCGCAACATTGACTTTAATTTTCAAAATGAATACACTAATTAACTATAAAGAAAAATATTAATGCGATAAGGAAGGTCTAAAAAACAATATAGAAAAACAGCTTGGTCATGCTTTCAGTCAAATCCATGAAAAATATATTCCCTCGAAACAAAATGAATATTAACGTCTATAAGCAATTGCTTTTAATCTGGCTACCAACTTTTTAATTTTATTACAACTTTTACCTTATTTTTATACCCTTGCAGAGGGTATTACAATTTCAGTCAACTTTCCCGAAAGTCTTCTTTCTATTGCATGTAGTACATATGTCGGAGCCAGCCGGATCGGACTACTATATCTTAAAGCTCCCATAGGAATAATCAAACAAATATAAGACAAGAAAGGAAGCTACCTTCGGCCAGCCGAAGCTTATATACCCTTGTAGATAAAAGAATACTCACTCGGTGCAGTTCCAGGGATTCCAGATTCAGCGTTTCGATTTATTTCAATTTTGTTTTTAAGTAGTCAAGAATCAAAACGCCTACTTCCTACATAGTTACAATGAATTTTCTTATATTTGTTTGGGAGCCTTAAGATATAGTGGTCCGATCCGGCTGGCTCCGACATATGTACTACCTGCAATAGAAAGAAGGCTTTCGGGAAAGTTTCATCGCGATAGCTTTAAAACTGAAAGACTAGTTCGCATAGAAACGGACAGACGGACAGACGGACAGACGGACATGGCTAGATAGACTCGGCTATTGGTGCTGATCAAGAATATATATACTTTATGTGGTCGGAAACGTCTCCTTCACAGCGTTGCAAACATCTGACTGAAATTATAATACCCTCTACAAGGGTATAAAAATTCACTGTAACTTTGTAGGAAATGGGCGTTTGATTTTTGACAACTTAAAAACTTAAAAGGCAATAATATATCTGGAATCCCTGGAACTGCACCAATCGAGTGAGCATTAAACTATAGGTATTTATTTTATCTGCAAGGGTAAAAAAGCTTCGGCTGGCCGAGGCTAGCTTCCTTTCTTGTTTTGTAATCACTTTAGCGAAGCATAGGAAAATTATAATAAAATTATTAGGTTTAAAAAAAATTGGCACATACATTAGTTTGGATCTTAGTACCAACCAAAATCGTTAAAGTCTTATAAGTATTTGGTTTGTTTAAAATCGTCCAATTGATTTCTGACCGGTTTTTGTGACACCCCTGATAGTGACGGACATAAATTATGTTAAGGCAGTTTTTTTATCGTTGTTCTGTTCAAATAGGTACCTAAACTAAATTTGTAGCAATTTCATTTTAATATTTAGTATTATAACTCTTTTATGTACTGGATCGTTAAGATGTGTTTTTTATTTATTTAATATCAAATAAGTTATTAAATTGGATTTGAAATTATTGAAGAAATAAAATGGAAGAAAATTAAAAAATCTAAGTCTATTAATTACCTTCTTGCCTCAGCCCTTTATTTTAACGAATTTATAAACAAATACATTTTCTTTACTCGACACCATGTGGCTTTAGATTGGTTTTCGATTTTAACAAATAGGTGTCTGAAATATTTCACAAATTGTCGGCTGCATATGGAAATCCATTAGTCCCAATGGAGCATGAATCGTAAATAATGATCCTCAACCCCGAAACATTCAGGACTCCAAAGAGCGACTTTCGGGCGACGAGGGATCGAGTTTCAACGAGGGTCCTGGCACCGAATCCCTGTCCTGATCCCTGTTATATTTGACAACACGGATTTCATCTGTTTTTTCTGTGAGTTTAATTGTCAAGTGCAGTTTCTGACACGAACCCAGGCGAGCTCCTGAAATTTAATGCCTTGATGTGCAAGCCGATCTCGTGTTCCAAAATGCATTTCGGGCGTCACTCCACTATCGATATGGAAAACCCGCCCGAATCAGGTCCTTTAAGATTCTCTCAGCCGTTTCAAGTGCCGCTTTTTGGGCGAGGAGGCGCAAGTGTTTACCATGCCACAATAATCTTTACTAATCAGCTATGAAAACTACCCCAATGGAATGTTATCTGCTGTAAAACGATATTTGTGTCTGGCAGTGAATCAAACTCAACCATGACCAGACCAACCAAACAAATGTGTTCGAGTGCGGAAAATTTTAATTTAATTTTATTGGGGGTTGGCCCAGAGCTACTTGAGTGGTTCATCCATAAAAGTAAACGACAACTAACGATCCCTAAACTGCGGATTGAGGCAAGCCGAATTGTCGACAAGATAATGCACTTTCGCCTCTTGAATTTAAATATTTTTTGGACCCTAATGACTTTGGCCTTGTCTCTAAAGTAATTGAAGCAGTGACGCCATTTAAAATTATCAAAAAATAAATGGTTTTTCCAAGCGACAGTTCTGCCGATAAGGTTTTAGGGGTACAGGTAACACTTTGGTTTTGGCCAAGGTACAGGTAAGCGTCGCAAAGGCGTCTCGAGTCGTTAGAGGGACAATGAACGACAGGACGCCGGCGCCAGGAAAATTATCCACTGTCTGGCATTTTTGTCATTCGTCTTGACATTCCTGGAATTAGCAGAACCTTTCCAGAATTTATATGGATTTTTCTTTTGTCCCAAGAGCGCGATTTTTCACACTTGACAGGACGGGAACAACTAAGGCACACAACAGGTTGATGTCAACCATCTTAGAGATTGTGAAAGTCGCAACAATCCTATAAACTCTGCCACATTCGCAGCAGGAGATTGTCTTTAAAAGTTGCTAATTCAAAAATGTTGAGCACCTATTTTTAAAATTTACTGGATAAGACTCAGGACTCAGGTTAGGAAAATTCAAAAGGAAATACTGCAAGAAATTCATGGACCAAAAATAATCATGATTTGTGAGATTTATTTATAAAATACTTTTGCGATTTTTACTTTCCAATGTCAAAAATAACTAACGCGGGTCCTCGGGGGTGATAGGGTGATAGATCGCCCCTCACTCAGGTGAAAAATTAAAAAAATTTGGCATTCAAAAAGTATGCAACAAAAAATTGTTCTGAAATCGTAGATCTAGATATTATTTTCCCCAAGGGTTGAACAAATTACTTCTGTGCGTAACTGAGTTAATATAACCGTCTTTAGTTGAAAGATAATGATTACACAGGCCGACAAAATCAGGACCAAGTGCCTAAAAATCGAAAATTTGAAACTATGACCACTTTGGAAAATTTCCAAGTATGAGATAGTAATCTACAGCCAAAATCGTTTCATGTTTTGCAGCGTTTAGTCTTGGCCTTCTTTTTTGTCGACCTGTGTTATTTACGGTCGCTACAATTATAAGTTTTGCGTATTAAAATAATATCTTTATTTTTATTCGACAACGAAGAGTGCAAGCAAATAATAAAAACGTTCAGTAAATAATATTTTACAAGTTATTAAGAATCCTGAGCAATAATATTTAAATTATTTAGCTTTCGGATAGATTTTGCTAACTGGATTAACTTTGCTTAAATAATAATATATTTTTTTTATAAACTATATTAGTTTTATGGAATTCTTTATGCTAGTTTAATTTCCTCTTCACAGTCAATACAGCAAATCACAAATCAATCGTAATCCTTGAATTAAGTACTTACATAAGTGACTTTCAAATACCTATTTACATAGGCCCGGAATTTAATTATATGAATACTTCAAGACTCTACCGAACAATAAATAAAAGTGTACAAAAAGCAAAGGCCATTCAAATTCAATTGCTCAACCATAAAATAAAACCCCACACCTCGTTAATAAAACCAACGAAGGACAAACTCAATTGCTCATCCCCAAAAGCAATCTTTTAAGGGATCGTCTCATTTGATTTTACAATTCGAACCCAACCCATCAATCAATCAAGGGAGTTCACAAAAACATCACGCTCAAATTTAAATTCTACACAAACGAATATTTTGGGGAAACTTCTTTTCGCTTCAAATGATTTTCTTACAATTCTAAAACATTTACATTTTGGGTACATTTTTTGTTGGATTGACGTGAAACCGAAGAACTCTTTGCATTTGATAGGACCCTTTTACCATTATGTGGATAGGAGAGTTTCTGATTTCAGGCCAAAAAATTGATGTTGGACAATGCCGGCATTTAATCCCTTTTTCCGGAAGGTCACAATTACGCTGGATTGGAGTGGCATTCGTCGGTCATATATGGTACCCTTCCACCCCCGCCTCCATCGATTGTATATTGTTGCATTTTCGAAAAGGGTCCATCGCTGCACACGTGCAAGGGTCAAACGCACAGCATCGGCAGGTAGAAATTCGAAACACAAAGAGAAACCCCAAACACATCAGAAATGCAAGATAAAAGAGGATTAAACGAGACGAAAACGAAACGAGCCAACCCTAAAATGACCCAAAACTAATGCACCTCACGGAGGTTGTGTGTTAACGGTCTACTAGCCGGCCATCAGCAGCCATGAAAAAGCAATCATCGTCGCGAAGATCGCTGAGATCGGCCGATGATGTTTGCAGATAAGATTCTTCAAAACCCTTACTCTAAAAAACCCTAAAGCACTGAGCTCTTTAGCAAATATGTAAGAGACCTAATTTCTATAGAATGGAGCAAAAATTTTACCAACTGATCATGACCAGACTTGTTCGATATTTTCAGGACCGAAAACTGTTGCACGTGTGTAAACACTGCGACGGTGAGTTTTCTTTATTTCTTTGTTTTCCACTTTTTTCTTTGCTTTTCGAACAATAAAACATTTTTGTAAATGTTCCTATTTGGTAACGACAAAAAACCTAGTACTGTATAAAGAAAGAAAGTAACCAAAACAATCGACTCTTTAAAACACAAAAATATTCATTAGCTATTTGATTTTTTCTACAGAAAAAATTTTAAGTACAAAGTATATAAAATATATTTTTTAACCTAAAGATTTCAAATTTGAAAAAAATATAGGAAACTGACAACTTTTGGGAAAGAACATTTTGTTTTATCCAAAAATATTTTTGGATTTTCTTAGAAATTGTTTCTTTGCATATGAAGCTTATTGGGGAGTGATTTTATTCTCACCAGTTCATAAAATGCTATCAGAAAAAAGTCTTAAGATTTGTAATTTACTTTATTTATAGAAGAGTCATTATTAAAATAAACACAATATTTCTATTCAATACAATTTTGTATGCAAATAAATGTTGGAGATATCATTTATGTATTCTATAAAGACAACTTTTAAATTAGCTTCACTAGTGAAAAATCGAATTTAATTATGACATTAATTTATACAGAAGGTATTTTATAATGGCATTTACACAAGGCATTTTAAGCGCTGATTTGACCGGGCAACTATCAATAATCTGGAAAATCGTATACATTTCAATAAATAACATTCCTAATTTAAATATTTAGTATATATGTTTTCCCCCATAATTAATTAGTGCACCTGAGCAATGTCATCTTTATATGCTGAACAGTAATAAAATTTACATATAAACAACCTGATACGCCCTTCATTAATAATTCGAAAACGGAGACCAAAGGGTAAACGATACGTGTAACGTGTTGAGAGGGTCAAATCAGGTCACGTCTTCTCACCACCGACAGCCATAAAAGTATTGGCCCCAGGTTAACCCCCTTGACTTTGCGTCACTGCAAACGAAATTGATATATATGAACACATACAGTCCCCCAAAAAATTGCAGAAAATATAAACTGGTTTCGTACGTGAAAAGGGGAGAACCCTAAACCAAAGAAGCTCTGCGTAATCAGGAGCAGAATAATCAGACCAGGGGCCAATTAGGGACCCTCTTAATGATCTTGAGGATATGCCAGGGACGAAACGGCCGTTACAAGAAACTCGAGTCCTCGTAGCCGTTACAAAATTATGAAAGTAACCTTCGGGGGCAAGGGAAAAGGGCAAATAACAATTAGGAAGGCGACTCATAAACGAAGTGCCGACGAAATTCCAGTAAAATGCGTAAACCGAGCCAAAAACCAAAACTCTAAAGATTGTATCTGTACGTGCTTCTCCCGCGTCGTAAATTTTTCACGCATCAACAGAGCAGGTCCCTCGGACCGGGGAAAGAACAACAATGACAAACAAATGCGATCGGAAGGAGCTGAAAAGGACCTGCCAAGATTTCCCAAAATGCGGCATTAATGCATATTGACTAACCTTGAGAGTCCTATCCCATCCCAATGTAAGTACCCGAAAAATACGTTACTTTGCTCAACTACCAACTACCTACAGGTTGGGAAAATGGGAAAGGGACGATCGGACGGAAGGACGTAAAGGCACTTTCTGGGCTGTCTCAATGAAATAACGGACAAGTCCCTTGGCCGCTCGGGTATTTCCAGCGGCGAGATTGTATCTCCCAGATATGCCAATCCATTGTTTGTCCATATCCTCCGTCTTTTTTCGGGATAGTGTGTCGAATTTTAAAATCTCTCTCCCCTCACATTCGGGCTCGGAATTTTTCCAACAAGTTACGACTTGTCCGCTCGGTTCTCCCTAGGAATTTTACGTTTGGGATTTAGGGATTTCTACTATTTTGCACCAGAATCGAGCAGGTAAAGAGCGACTGTGAGAGAGAAACAATCTCAGAGGGGGAGAAAGGTCGAGAGCAGAGCGAGATCCGAAAAATCCGTTAAAAACCTGCAGTGAATGAGCAACTCGAGTGGGTAATACCCAGCAATTCAGTCATGTGGGATACATATGATTTGTGTATATATTTTTCTGGATTCTGTAACACAAAATACACAATAAATGAGAGTATGCGAAAAACAAAATTTATTTATTTGTAAGTTTCACAAATAGTTTACTGCTTGTTAAAAAAGGTATTTTTTAAATATTTCTTAATAACTTGACTTTTCTTAAAATTAAAAAAATAAAAATTTACCATTTATAGATTCAAATATTTATAGAAAGACATAATTTGTCTTAAAATTTAAAAGTATATATTACATCTATTGTTACAATTACAATACAGGGGTGGTCAAAAGTATTTTCACAAATTACACGTACTTACTCATAAGAAATGTGCAAATACTTTTGATCACCCCTGTATATTATTATCAATTTGAATATATTTTTCTAAACAATTTTTAAATTTATTTTAGCGTTCAAATTTAAAATTTGTATTTTATCCTTTAAAAAGAAACACCCGCCCTTTATAAAATATTTTTTAGATGGTAGTTTTTATTTATATTTTTGTTTGAATAATTCTCTTTTTTTAAGAATCACGCATAATTAAATGACATGCCATCTAAAATATACTACTGATATAAATTGATATATATTTTTTATTTATTAAATTTCATACTGGATCTGTATTGCTAGGCATTTTTTATTATTTATATTGATTAAAGAAAGGCTCCTCGATACCTATTAAATCCATTTTTTGTGTGTAACTTTAAAAAACTAGCATACCCTGCCGTCACAGGGGTAAGGATCTTCTCCTGATCCCAGTACAACTTTCTCTTTCCTCTCTCTCGCATCTCGCTCTCTTGGTTTGTGCAACCACCTGCCCGCAGTCTGCCTTCCCATTGGTCGAACCCACCGATCGAGAGAACCACCGCTCTTCGGAAGAATTCTCCCCCACCGAGAGAAACCAGAGAGCATATGGTATATAAAGAGCCGCTCGAGAGCAGGGAAACCAGAACACTACCAACTCTCAACCGAGTGCAACTATCTCAAGATCCCAAGTTTTAAAACAATCTCGAAAAATCCCACAACAATGTCGTTCATCACACGGGAATACAAGTTTGAGAGCAGCAAGGTGATGCAGCAGAAATCAGATCAGCACACGACGGCCATGCGGAGTCTGAGGAAACTGGTCAAACCCCTTCTGCGGCTGGTGAAGAAGAAGCAGTTGCTCCGGAAGACTCTGGCCGAGATCCAGAACCAAAATGCAGTCAACGCCTCGCTGGAGGACATGCGCAAAGATCCGGCGGCCAGTTGCGATAACATGGCCAACGAGGAGCTGGAGCAGCGCCTCTACAGCGATCTTCGCCAGTGCCCCACCAACGTGGCCATGATCGTGCAGCAGGGTCAGCAGCAGAACATCGTGCCCGTCCATCCGGAGCAGACCTTCATCCCGGTGCACTTCGCCCGCACCAGCAGCGGTACCTTCTTCTGGACCTCCGCGGAGGGAGCTCGCCAGCACCAGGAGCAGCAGTTGCGCCAGCAGTTCGATCGGTGGGTTCAGGCCTAGAAATCCAATCCAATCCAGAAATCCAGGATCCAGCAGGAAAATCTCCAATTGGCAGCTTTAAGTGCAAGTGTCTCCGTCCATTGGTCTTCGGATGGATGCGGGTTCAGCTTCGCATGTTCGTAATCTCAGGGTGATATTAGGCATAGATTGGATTCTTTGGGCTCGCCTCCCAAAGGAAACACAACTCTAATTGATATTCAATTCTCACAATCAAGCGTTACTATCGTAAACACATTGTGATCCTCGTGTCTTATTAGCCTCTTAAGTTAGTCTTAGCCGAATCATTGTCTTCCATGTTTGTTTGTTAGGGTCTTCTTATAAGTACTAGCCTAAGAATCATTGTCTTCCATGTAAAATTTTAGCTATAAGAAACTACAAATATCTTACAAAAAATAAACAAAACAACTAAAAAAAAAAGAAATTTCTCATGTGTCTTTACTTTGCATATTGGTAATATTTTCCCTTAGATCATCTCAAACAGACTTGAACTGTTGGAAAAGGAAAGCAACCCGAAGTGCTAGATTATTGGCAGTCAAGCTGAATCTCTGAATACATTCAGTATTCCATGAATGTACATTCAATTCTGATTTGGAAAAATGCATTTTAAATTGGAATCGCTATGCTGGTAACGGCATTCCAATCAGTGCCTTTATTCATTCCTATTTGTGTCCCAATTTATGTCCAACGATGCTGCTGGATGCAATAGTAAATCTATTCGACACAAAAGAAAGAGAATTATTTGGGCTTGGGCTAGCATCTAAGAGACAATTAAATTGCTTATCTAAATTTTATATTTTAAATTTATATAACAGATGACTTTTTGTTACTCATAAATGTGTCTGCGAAGAAAATGTTAGTAACATTTAGTTTTTGCAAATGAAAAGAATAATAAAACTAAAATACTTTATCTGAATAACTTTAATCACTAAAACATTAACTTTTTTAAATAGCTGTTATTACTATAATATGTTTGTGTGAAATTTGTGGATACTAAATCCTATACTGAAATTTTTTCAATTTTTTAAGAGTAAGGTATGTCACATATTAGGATACTTATTTAGAACTCGATTTTAAAAATGTTATTATATATAAATTTTTATTTTTCTAGGAATAAAATATTTTCTTAGATTAAAAATTTACTAATAAAATACATTATTTCATTTCCTCTGAAATAAAGATTCCTTATGCTCATCATGAAATGCATTTTTTAACAAACTGACGTATTAATACATATTGAATATTTTTTTTTCACATTAAAAGTGCAACATAAATCAATGATACAAAACTCGATCCAAAATATTTTGTATCACTTTGGTCACAAACTAATTATGCAGGCTTCATTCAGGCGCTTGAATTTTAGGAATCCTGACACTAACAACTAAACTTGAAACGCCACCAAAATAAATTTGTAAGTGTTTATCAGGAATTATGCCTGTGGAATAGTTAAAAGAGCCACAGACATGCGAGGTTCCTGGTCATACACCCCCCAAGTAGATAGGACAGGATCCTATCTCACTCCACCTAATACGACTCGAACCTACCCGACTGGAATAAGAATGAGTCCAAAATTACAAGTGGCGAGTATTTCAATAGGAGACGAAATCTGAATTTCGACACGAATCGAAATTTTAATTTTCTCGGTGAAGAAAACAGAGAAGCAGCCATAAGAAACAAGTGTGGGGACAGTGAGGCCTGTGAGGACACAAAAAACATATTTCTGAAGTGGTTCCAGAAACCAAAGAAATCCAGAAAAATCTCTGTAGCCTTGGGCAAATTTTAAGGGAAGGACCTGCCATGAAACAGTGAAATCAGAATTTCAACACGAATTGAAAGGGCATAGGGGAACAAGCCTGGGAAAACTGCCCCAGGCGATATTGCAAAATTTTAGATGAGGATTGGTAGATAGGAACCTAATCGATAAGAATTCCAATTTTCAAATATTTTGATCCGCTGGTTTACGAGTAATCTGCCGCAACTAAAGAACATATCACTTGATTTATCTTCCCTTCGGCGGTTCTTGAGATAACTTTTTTGATGCCAATAATTTTTGTGTTAACCTTCAAGAATGTCAGCCAATCTTTGGATTTTTACCATTCTTATAAGCTACCAAAAATCGCGATTCAAATTTTCAAAAAATTGGTTCAAGACTTTCCAAGTCTGACAACACCGCCAGTTTTTTACAGTTTGTGTGTCCTATAACCATCTACTTCATATAAAATATTCATAATTTTTCGAGTGGTGCAACAGTGTTAAACATACAAAAAACTGAAGAATTTATTTCTAGAAGGGTAGGAATGGAGTCAATAAAATATATTTGGCTTGTAAATAGTTAGTTCTAAGACCAGAATTATTATCAAAGAGTAAAGTTTTTAATATTATGGGTGAAAAGTGGTCCGAATTATAAAATGTTTGGCATGTAAATGTTTGCTTGTAATTGATTTAATAGGGACCCAGTCCCAGTCTAGTCCCCACAGCTTCGAATTTCATATCCTCCCTGGACAGAGATTTCATAAGAAATCCTTTGAGCATGGATGTCCCACAAATACTTATTTATGTGATTCTAAAGAATTCGCGGTCCAAAGAGGATTATTTAATATGCGATCCTTTCGGTACCATCGTTATTCTAAAAAGCAAGATAGTAATTTTAAAGCTTTAATATGCGGAGCATGATAACAAATTGTTAACAATTTCGCGCAATAACAACGGTGCCGAAATCTCGCATATTAAATAATCCTCTTTGGACCGCGAATTCTTTAGAATCACATAAATAAAGTATTTGTGGGACATCCATGCTCAAAGGATTTCTTATGAAATCTCTGTCCAGGGAGGATATGAAATTCGAAGCTGTGGGGACTAGACTGGGACTGGGTCCCTATTAAATCAATTACAAGCAAACATTTACATGCCAAACATTTTATAATTCGGACCACTTTTCACCCATAATATTAAAAACTTTACTCTTTGATAATAATTCTGGTCTTAGAACTAACTATTTACAAGCCAAATATATTTTATTGACTCCATTCCTACCCTTCTAGAAATAAATTCTTCAGTTTTTTGTATGTTTAACACTGTTGCACCACTCGAAAAATTATGAATATTTTATATGAAGTAGATGGTTATAGGACACACAAACTGTAAAAAACTGGCGGTGTTGTCAGACTTGGAAAGTCTTGAACCAATTTTTTGAAAATTTGAATCGCGATTTTTGGTAGCTTATAAGAATGGTAAAAATCCAAAGATTGGCTGCCATTCTTGAAGGTTAACACAAAAATTATTGGCATTAAAAAAGTTTTCTCAAGAACCACCGAAGGGAAGATACATCAAGTGATATGTTCTTTAGTTGCGGCAGATTACTCGTAAACCAGCGGATCAAAATATTTGAAAATTGGAATTCTTATCGATTAGGTTCCTATCTACCAATCCTCATCTAAAATTTTGCAATATCGCCTGGGGCAGTTTTCCCAGGCTTGTTCCCCTATGCCCTTTAAATTCTGCTAACGAACAAAGACAAGCGAAAGGAACAAGTGTGAAGACAGTGAAGACTGCCACGAAAGGCCAGCACAACCACCTCGACTTCGTGGCAATCGAAAAATCTAGAAAAATCATGAGCTCCTCGAACTGATTGTTCACTGTACTCGAAAGGACCAGAGTCTACCTGTACTGATCAAAAATGAAATGTTGACGTGTAAATATTTTTCGTTTGCCGACAACATGTGTTTAACGAGGGTCTGTCACTTTTATCCTCCACTGTCAGCCTATTAACAATTAATAGCCAAAAACTAATCAAGGCATAAATTCGAGCCGAGTCCTCCGCAAACAAACCACTCAAATTACTAACCCGAACCCATGAAAAAGGGATGATAGTTTTTTCTTTCTTTTTTTTTGGTATTTGTGCATGCTTGCCGCATCGTCATATAAGTATTCGACTGAAATTATACTCTCCCACGAAGAAATCGAGGGAGAGATTTATTTAGGGCCTTCGAAAATTGTGGCCTTACTTCGCACACGTGCAAGGGTCGCTCGAAAAAGGGACCCGAGCTCAACGATCCGATCCGATCCCAAACTACCTGCAGAGAGTTGAGGAATGCGTGACTCTCATATCTGGAGAAACCGAAAAACACCTGCGCCAGGACTCGTCCTGATTGGTCGACACTTAGGGGTTGATTTCGCCAGGATCGGGTATAAAAACGGAGCGGCATTCCGAATAGGACATCAATTTCAATCGCAGCGTTGAACAGTCAACAGCATTCAGTCTACCACAAATCGAACATAAAAACGCAAACTGCAAAAATGGCCTACGAAACTCTGATGAACACCACCTACAGTCAGGCCTGCCAGAAGAAGACCTACACCCCCGCCAAGGCCATGAAGAAGATCTTCAAGGTGGCCTGCAAAATCTTCAAGGCTTCGAGTCACCAGCAGCTCAAGAACCAGACCATCCCGACGGAACTCCCACTGCCAATGTCCGATGAGGAGTTCCAGAACTCCCAGAACGAGAAACTGGAAGCCGAGCTTGTCCAACTGTGATCGAGGAAAATGGAAAATCACGAAAATCCAACTTCCTAAACAGCTTTAAAGACTCCATCGGAATCGGTCTCTAAACATCCGCATCAGCTTTAACTCCACACTCAGCAAGTGGACATCTTAAAATGCATAAATAACCAGCTTTAATCATTGTCTTCCATCTATGTTTAAGTGTATGAATAAATACATAATATTAATATTGAAACAAACAACATTTCTGATTTCTTATTCGAACTTTCCCCTTTGTCATTGTAATTTCCTTGAAGGTTTTCCAAGAATTTGTAAGCCAAAAACCGTTCTTACCCCCTCCTCCCTCCCTCCATTCATGGAAGACAGCAAGACCCTAAGAACCTTAACTCGAAAAAAATAAACCTTTACCTGTTCCCTTTTGATCAAAACCTGTTGTGGATTCGAAAAACTCGAAAAATCAAGCTGAGCGGTCTGGGGAAACCTGTTACCTCGAGGCGATTTCTGATTTTCGTTTTCTGCGCTCCTTCTTAGGGTTGGGCCCTGGACAGAATAAATCTCGAATTGCATCGGAACAGGTAGAGAGGGTCCCTGCGATGATAAACAAAAACAAGGGCCCTGCGAGCAGCAACAAAGCCAATCCTATCTCAATAATAAATGCGAAAAGGCCGCACGGATCAGTTCGATCTTTCAGGTATTTCCAAAGGGGGAATGTTCGTACATAAGATTGTGTGTGCGTTATGTAAATAGGTTTTACATACAGTCAGTGCAGATTCTTTATTAAAAGCATACATCTAGGTACAGTTTGGCATAACATGACTGAATGGAATTAAGAATGGTTTAAGCCACAAGGGGATATTTATAAACAAAAATCAAATTTATAAATACATAAATATTTAATGAAAAGATTTTAATATAAATAAAAATTATTTACTTTATTTTAAAACGTTGGATACATATGAAAATTAGATGTTGATATAAGCAGTACTAAACTATTTCCATATAATAATATTGCATTATAACTAAACAATAATTAAAATTTTGTACCTTAAATAGTGTTTTTTGGATTGATTTTAAATTTGGGATGTATATATTTGATAAGTCTAAGTTCCATCCTCATTTTCGTAATTTCTTAGGTACCAGAATATTTAATTAGCCTTTATATTTTAAACAAATATTCATTTGTAGAAGTAAAAATTTAAAGATTTGAATAATCATATTTAAATATGGATTTTCAACTCCACCCCCACATCATAACACGCATGAACGAAACTATATTATCTTGTAATTATAACCGAGTGCCATCAGAACACGAGTTACAGATTCTCACAAGCTGTAAATATTTTTGTATCATCGAGAGCCATTAGAACTCGAGTTCTAGATTCCCACAATCTGAAAATATAAATGTGAGACGAATCATTTCATCCCACAATAAATGAGTAATAATACGATACATTCACAAAAAAGTAAACCCCCATTCAATTAATTGAGGGGTATGGCCCAAAAAAGAGAGGACTAGAGATGATCAGAATTTGGAACCCCTGTCGTGACACGAAAATAGTTTTGAGGTCCATAACTCAAGTAATCAAAATACGAAGTGCTCCCCAGCCGAACGTGAGAATTCTCAAGATCGTGCCTCAAAGGACTTTTTGCGATGCCATCACTAATCAGCCAAACAATAACCAAGAATGAAAGTGCACGATCTGTATAAATTTGGCTTAGAATGTAGCTGGTTTTCGGTTACAGGATCGACATATTTCTGACGAACTGGCACAACAAACCCGGCCGAAATCCAAAACAATAAATGGGACTCCGAGTGAAGGCCAGAAATGTGCTGTTCCCACGCCAAGGATTCCTTCGGGGGATAATTGTCTTGGAAGGAGAAATGGGCCCGAGATTCCCACGCTTCGCACAAGATCTCGGATCTCGGGTCTTGGGTCTCAGGTCCTGCAGGACCTACCTGCTGCCACCGACTAACGTGTGAAATTTCGGATCCTTGCACCTGCCTGCCCTTCGAGCGATGCGATTGGCTGAGATGCTGTAGGATCTCGGCCGGGTCCCGAGAAGGTATAAATAGCGCCTCTGATCTTAGAGACAGCATCACACAGCATTCGACCGTCGGAGCGAGAACATCTCAGCACGCATTCTACGCACTCACCACCAAACGAACAAATATCTACGAAAATATCTAATGTCGGCCATCAGCAAGCAGAAGAACACCAACACCATGTACAAGTCGAAAGTGTCTCCCTCTCGTCGCCTGAAGAATCTGCTCAAGCCTCTACTGGGTCAGTTCTTCAACACCAAGAAGGAGCAGCCCAAGCGAAGCTCCTACATCGCCTCCGAGGAGAAGGAGGCCGAGTTCGAGTGGCTCAACAACGACATGGACAACATGGCCAACGAGCATCTGGAGCATCGTCTCATCGAGGAGATTCGCCAGTGCGCCAAGGAAGATGCGGTCATCGTTTACAATGAAAACGGTTCCGGGGAGCTGCAGACCATCGATCAGGAGGACTACTACGTTCCCGTCCACTTCGCACGCACCAATGCCGGCACTTTCTTCTGGACCTCACTGCAGCCCAAAGCCAGCGAGCCCTATGCCATCGAATGGAACTTCCTGGACCGCTGGGCTCAGGCTTGAACCTGAAAGCCTGGAGCTGCAACTTCAACCTTGATCAACAATGGGGTTTTTCAACTTTCAATTGGGATAACTTCAACTGGACTGGAGCTCGGCTCTCCAGCGGGATGGGTACTCCAGAGTTTGGGCACTTCGACTCTGGGTTCATCGGTTTAAAGCGGCGCTTTTCGGATTTTCCAACTCACTGAAAATTCCTCTAAAGCGGCTGGGTAACCACGTTAAATCGTGGCGGGAGGTATTCCAACAATTATCCCATTTTTTGCTGGGCAAAAAAGGGTTCCAATTGTTTGGATTTTGGAAACAAAATTTGTAAACAAAAACTTAAATAAACATTGAAAACATATTTAAATTTCTTATTATTTACAATGGGCAAAAACGTTTATTTACACGGCATTTACAACATATGGTCCTGCCTGGGGAAAACAGACGAAAGTTCCTGTCTGCAGATCCTTTAAAGATGTGGGGCATTCCCACGGTATCAAACATGTGTTGGGTTTCTGTTTACTGTTTACCCAAAGATCTGGCTGAGATTTCAGAAAACGTGTGGAAAGCGGTGAGGAAAACTACCATCAGCATAACATACGAGAGTTTAGATAACAATGGTCTCTGTGTAGGGTTTTTTATAAAGTCTCCGACGTATTCAAAGAAACTGTTAGCTACAGATAGTGGCAGCAAAAGAAAGTCGCTTAATTTTTTTCGTTTTGGGTTAATTTCCTATCTTTTAACGGAATTTTAGCCATAATCTGAAAAGAGTATTTATAAAAACAGTCGTGTTGATAAGTCCCTCCACTTGGGTAAAACATACAAGGGTGTGATATTCAAAAAGTATGCAACAACAAATTTGTTTTGGAATTCCCCCACAACCAATTATTGGATCCGCCACTGTTAATAAGAAAGTAACAAATCCAGTCAGGGTATTTATTCCACAAATATGTTTTCTTATTTTTTTTTTATAAAATTGTATTTAAGTGGACGATATTTTCCTTGTTTACAAACGTCTAAAAAAGTTTTTTTCTGGGAATCAAAAATTATTTTTTGCTTGCATCTATGTATATGTTTTTCAACAATATCTCTTTAATTTCATCACCATCTGTAAAAAATGAGATACTCCAAATGCAAAAAAAAACATCTACAACAAGTTTGTCTCTGTGAAGCCTATAAAGATCAGAATCCATTGCTAAAGTATAAAAATGTTGGTAAATAAGAAGAACAAGTAATGGTTTTTGTTAGCTTTCCCATGAAGAGCTGTTTTATTTCAACAAAGGAAAAACTAATTTTCTTACAAGCTAGATTGCACTTAACGGTAATGGAAGACGTGAGCGATGTGTTGCTATCTTAAACGTAACGCAGTCTAAAGATTTTACAAAAGTAAAATCTACATTTATCAAACATAACAAATTTTTTAACAAATAAATTTTAACAATCACAGCTAACGTTCTAGGAACGTGAAACCAACAACAAATTAGTTAATAACAAATTAGTCAATAGAAAATCAACCAATATTGCACATGATATTGTGGGGGTGTTGACCTAGCGGGAAACGCAGTCGAAACGGAGTCTTCTGTTCGAGTTTTAGAGTCCCGCCAAGTCACCATTGCACTTTCCTCCAGCCCGGTCCTGTTGGGTCCTCCTTGTCCTCGATCACCATGTCCATGTCCTTGCGCTCCCTTCTCCAGTGGGAGTCCAGTAGACTGATGACGGTGGTGGCGGGAGTTGAGGGGGAGCCAAGCGGTCTTTAAAGCTTCTGTACCATCCAAGATTACGTAGGATTACGTAGGGGGTTGCGCTTGGAGCGCGCTTAAAGCTGCAACAATCCTCCCTCGCCAACCTCCCCCATTTTCTGGGTTTCGGGAGAGGGAGTGGGTGTGTTCTTCTTCACGAGATGAGGAGATGTGATCGTTAACGGTTTACATTGAGCACTGACTCTCCGATCGGCGGATCGCCGGATTTTATACAACTCGCGACGTCCGACGACGTTGACGCCGCTGCCGCGTAAATAGAGATAAACAAAGCGCACTCGCACTCACACCAACTCACTCTCCGGGCTCTCTTTGGTTGTGTCTGTGTGTGTTTGCCCTTCGTTATCAACCATTTATTGTGGGCCCTTTTCGGTTATCTACAGTCGACGGGCGACTACCCATTTTTATGTTTATCACTTTTTTCTTTTTTTCTACCCTCCCCTCGTAAGATCTTCTGTTTACTTCAGGTCATTCGTACCGTCTACACTGGGAGAAATGGTCAGTTCCTTACATGAGTTAGAGGGACTTTTCAGGTAAATAGAAATTTACAAAGAAAACCTGCACATATCCTAAGAAAATTTATTGAAATGTACCACCATGTCCTTAGTCTATACATTCAAAATGTTTTGCCTACTTCACGGCGTTTTCTGGCAAGAATTCAAAATCCTGCTCAAAAACGAAGCACACATTTTTCTGCTGAGAATAAATACCTTGCTTCAATATACATAAATTAATAAGTGAATATTGAACATTTTAATACCCTTTTCGATTCTATAGAGTTTTAAATGGCGATCTAATTCCAGGGACAGAAGATTTTATAGTTAGACTAGTACTCAACCCAACAAAAAGTCGTCCAAAACAAATAACTTCATATGAAATAAAATTTCTTGAAGTTTTTTTGATATTAAGTTTTTTGTTTTGGACGTCTTTTTGTTGGGTTGAGTAATAAATTGACACTGTTAAACAACCTAAGGGTAAGGTCCATTTGTTTTATACCTCTTTAAAAATAAATACAACCTTTTTAAATATAGTAAACCGTTCTTTAAAATGTTTAAAATACATTTTTAATGTTATATAATAAGGAATGAAAGAAAAATAAAAATATACTCATTTACCCATATTTTTGTAATTATCATTAGATAGTTAAATTGATTGGTTTTTATCTTGATTCATTCTACTCTTCCATAATGTTAAATATCTTATTGGTTTTTTTTTTTATATCGAACTATCAGTTGTTTCTTGAACTGTACTGTCCGTTGGAAACTCTTTTGACTTCGCTGTTTCCCTTCTGCTGTTGGTGTGATTTGTTTTCGTTTAATCTTCTTCCACACGCACGTTCGGCAGCATCTCTAGGGTCCGCCGCACCTCTCACTCCAACTCCAGACCGTCCCTTCCCTTTCCTTTCCTTTGATTTTGACTCGTTTTTAACGATCTCGCGGACCCCAAAACAAGAATCGTCCCTCGCCAGTGTAGCTTATGTGCATTCCGCGTATAAAACACAGGCACTCACATGTGGATGCAGATACAGATACATATAGCGCATGCATGTACATTTGTAGATATACATACAAGAACACTTTACGCCCCTCTGGAAATGCAGTTTAATGACCGTTCATGACCAAGTCAATCAGATGCGGGACTATTTACGCATAGCAAAATCGGGGAATACGGTTCCACGACGAATATCGTATCTATAGACACCCTGCAATGGGGGACCCTTCAAAGCAAATTTGATAATATAAAGAAAGGAACCTGGGTATTTAAAAAACTATTATAATATATCACAAAATACAAGTATGAGCGTTATAGATTTATGCTGGTTAATTTGATATGCCTGTGAGCATAAACTCGCTTTGTCATACAAGAAATTAGATTTCATAGGTCCTTTAAGACAGCTAATTAACATTATTTTATTATTATGTAAACAGAAGATATAAATTAAATAAACATTTATATTAAAGAATTACATTTGAAATATTTATGTAGCTCTAATTACACTATGCAGCATCAAAAATTTACCTCGATGGATACTATATTTTTGGATTTGTTACGAATTCCAAAGTTAAACTGCGTTTTCCAAAAAGTTCCCCGACGCAAGGATTCTTAGCAAAAGGACCTCAAAGTTCGAAAAATTCCGAAATTGGCCAACTTTTCAAAGCTCTCAGAGGCAAACGGATTCATGGTTTGGTTAGATGCTAAAGTTTTATAAAAGATACACTCTTTATCTTTCAAACCCCATACTTAGAATAATTTTAGGATTTTTATTAAGGGAGAAACAAGTTTTAGAAAACATAGTCAAAAAACATAAAAGTATACAGCTGCGGTCAAAATAGTAGTAGTGTTGCCGTCATGTGTTTTTAAAAGTTTTTTGTTGTCACTTTTCTTATCCAATTAGTCTAATAGTACAATTATAATCAATACAATATCACCAGAAGAAGATGAATTACAACAACAAACTTTTAAAAACACAGGGCGGCAACACTACTACTATTTTGACCGCAGCTGTATGTTTTTAAGTTTTTTGACTATGTTTTCTGGAATCTATTTCTGCCTTAAAAAAAATCCTAAAATTATTCTAAGTATGGGGTTTGAAATATAAAGAAGGTGTCTTTTAAAAAACTTTAGCATCGAATCAAACCATGAATCCGTTTGCCTCTGAGAGCTCCCGAAAGTTGGCCAATTGCTGCATTTTTCGAACTTTGAGGTCCTTTTGCTAAGAATCCTTGCGTTGGGGAACTTTTTTGAAAACGCAGTTTATCTTGGGCATTCGTAACGAATCCAAAAATATAGCATCCATCGAGGTAAATTTAAAAAGCACTAAAAATGCTGCACAGTGTTATTAGTACGGGGTAATAATCTACAGCTAAAACCCTTTCAGGTTTTTTAGCGATTAGTCCTGAGGTTTTTTGTCGACCTGTGTAATTCCAAAAAATTAAATGTAACAAGAGAGAACGTTATAGTCGGGTTGTTGTCCCGACTATCTAATACCCGTCACTCAGCTAAAGGGAGTGCGAACGCTGTGTCTGGTTGGTGTCCCGACTAATAATCGTAACTCAGCTAAAGGGAGTGCGAGGGAGATAGATATATAATTTTTGATTGCGTATAACTTTTTAATGAATGGTCCGATTTGAAAAATGTCTTCTACATTTCGACAGGTATAAATATACACAACAAAATTGCATTTATACTTCTCGGAAATCTTTAAAGATGTGGGCGCAGGACCCGTTTTAAAATCGTTAGTGGGCGATTGTGGGCGTTAGAGGGGGCGTGGCGCTCGGCTAAAATAAACTTGCGCTGCGTAGGAAGCCAAAGAATATGTGTGGGAAATCTCAACCTTCTAGCTTTTGTAGTTTCTGAGATCTCAGCGTTCATACAGACGGACAGACAGACAGACGGACAGACGGACGTGTCTAGATCGACTCGGCTAGTGACCCTGATCAAGAATATATATACTTTATGGGGTCGGAAACGCTTCCTTCTAGCTGTTACATACTTTTGCACGAATGTAGTATACCCTTTTACTCTACGAGTAACGGGTATAAAAATGAGAGATATGAAACCAAATACTACACATTTTGATATAACAAATTATTACGAAGCGAGTCCGTACATATTCCGATTATAATGATTTTTAGATTTTTAAAATAGTATTCCTCATAATTCTTTTTTTAAGTCTTTTATTATTACTATTTTTGTGTACATTTTATTTAATTCCTCAGTCTGAAAAATTTAAATAAAAAGAGAAATAAAATATAAGCAAGTAAAATCTATAGACAAAGAAAGAAAGAGTATCATATCTACCCTATTTGGCATAAATCTTTTTCCTGTTAATGTTTACTCTAGGCCTTATCAATAAAAACCTCTACAATTACGACGCAGGTAGGAGGATTGCTAGAATTGCTTCCCCTAATCATTTCCTTTTTTCTGTGACTCCTTTTGAGAACCCTCCTTATAAAATCATGGGAACGTACGTTATGCGTGCGCTCCTCACGCGCAGGACACGTACGGAAGAAACCGTGGGAATCGAAACCGAAATGCACCTAAACAAAAATAAATGCACCGGACCCTAGAAGAGGGTAACAATAGACAGGTCCCTCCGCACCCGGGCCATTTCGAATTGAATTAGAAAAGGTTGCCCAGGTGGAGTTGGGGTAGACTTCAATGGGTCCCAAAGAATGAAAGCAATCAGATGTAAATCAAGCAGCCAAGTTAGCAGTCAAGTCATGGTAAATAGCCAACCCTCCAAAAAAAGAAGGAATTCTGAAAAGCAATCATCCCCAAGGCAACTCACAAAATATAACCGAAAATGATTAACAATTATAATTGTGTACTTTTTTAATTTTACTTATACAATGAGCCATAGATTTCTATAACTTACTAAAGAAATGTCTTTGAGGAAGCACTAAATTCTGAATAATTTTACTTCTAAAGCGAGGAAAAATTGAAAAACCCAATATTCTGTGTTCAAATTTTAATATCTTTATTATATTACACAGTTCGTTAAATAATTGTTAAATATTTAGAATACTAAATAAAACTATTAGTATTACGTTTGGATAAAAACTAAAAATAAATAAAACTATATCTAATGGCTTGCTAAGAATGATTTTTTTTGTTCTATGCAATTTCTTAAATAAATCTAATAAATAAATCTGCTCTAATCCCTATCAATTTATAACTGTTTTTTAAATAACTGACCTATTTCTAATGCAGATTCGCTTTGAACTTGTGCTTCTTTACCTGGTTCTGGTGACAGCTCAGAAGCAAAGCGATATTGCCTTTCAAATTTTTCACGGAAATATCGAGAAGTACGAGCTTTGTGTGAAGCTAATAAGGGTTTGTCGCAACGTCTGGGACAAGGAGCCCGACTACGGCGATGTAAAGGAGCCATTACCCGGTGAAAACGAGGTACAAGATGAGGATAAAGCTGAATATAGAAAGGCGCATTGCGTGCCAAAGGGACTTTCGGCGTATGGCGAACAACAGTTTTGGGAAATTGCCGCCAAATGGCAGAGGTATATTGACGACAGGTTCCTAATCCAAAACCTTTTCATGGTGATCGAGACGACCAACAAGGGTCGGAATATCAAAATGGCATTCGGAAAATGGCAAGGTTGGTGCAATAGAACCGATGTTCCCAACGAATCAACAGAGCCAACTGAAACCGAGGAAGAAAGCACTGAAAGAAATTTCAATGAAAGGGAAGAACTGAAATACTGCAATGAAAATGGCACATTTGGCCAATTTATTTTTAGCGAGATTGACGGAACTCGGAAGTTAGATAGAAATATGAACAGAATTTCGGAAATTTTAAAACAGCTTGAAAAGCTAGCCATTAAAAATTGCTGTCCCTATGATTCAATCAGAGATCGCTTGGAGATCATAAACGATGGCATAGATATTCTCCAGAATCTGCAGGGCAAAGAATCTACTGAAAAGCCCGAGTACACTGATTTAAATTCAGATCTTTCCAGACTTAAAACTAGATTAGAGGACTTCAATGTGAAAAATGTTCAAGGAAGTGGTGCTAATTACTCTACGGGAAAATGTTGCCCCAACATTTTAATTGAGCTAAACAATTATAAAAATAATTTTTTAGATAATCTCGAAAATATAAACTCGCAGAAACCAAGCTTGAATTTTCAGCCACTTCTGGAAAAGGCGAAAAACTTGCAAGATATTCTTTTAAGTCAACTAAAGGATATTCGTCAACTAGAAAGTTCTCTTGGAAATAAAAATAATAAGAATACTTGTTGTAACGACGGTAAAGAAAAGATTAAGAATATTGAAAAAATATTAACAGACGTGGAGGTCAAAGATTCCCTGGAAGAATTAACAAAACTAATAGAACCCTTAAAAGAAAGTCTAGCAAAAACGAATCAAACACTCTCAGATGCTGAAAGTCTTCTAAACCTGGAAAACGAAAGCATACAGAAGCTGAATTCCTTATACGGAAAAGAATGTCGTCACAAGGACACGCTTATTAAGAATCTACATTTAAATATGTCCAACTTGGAACATAAAATCAATAATTTGAGCTCGATAAATTCCGTTGATTGGCCAAAACTTAAGAAATCTGTAGAGGCAGCCGACGAAATGGTCAAAAAAAGTCCGTCGGTATTATATAATATTACAATTATTAGAACGACAATTAAAAGAACTCTTGGTAGAACCCAGACAAGCGAGGATTTGGAATCTAAAAATTCCAGTTCGGTAAGATTTTGCTCAAATGATTCTATAAGAATAAATACGAGTTTGGAAAAAATTAATAAGGATAGAAAAGATACTATCGCCTATCATGAGTTACAAGATAATATTGACAAAGAGCGCATTAAAGAATTGCAAGATAAGCAAAAAGATCTTGAAAAATATGACCCAAAACCAATTTTAAAAAGCGTTTTTATCTATCGCAACACTAAGCCAAGTTCTCTACAACTGGAAATCAACCAACTAGAAAGAGATTTAGATAACTTAACAGAAAATGGCATCAACAAATTGGACAGGCAACTGCAATACACCCAATTAAAATTCGAAATTGAAAAGGAGAAACTAGATAGAAAAGTTGAAGAACAATTAAAAAATATAAATCTTTTCAGGGAAGAGATGAAAAGGGAACAGGATCTAATTGACGATCGCCTGGCTAAATTAGCTGCAACGATGAAAACTCCAACGGAATACGACGAGAAACTGAGAAAAGTTGAGGCTGAAGCCCTGGAGTATCAAAAACAAATCGAGAGCTACGAGAAGGAACTTTTGCAACGCATCGATTCCTTGCAACAGCAATTAAAGGACCTGGACGAGGCGGCGGAAAATACTGAGCACAGGGCCGACATTTGCGATGCTGAATGCGACTTTGGGGATCTCGATTCCGTGGACAAACTGATTGGGAGGGTAAAGGCTGTCAAATCTAAACTGGCGGTCGAGTATAAACGCACTCCAAGTGCAAGGAAAGTCAAGCCAAGAAGGCAAAAGCCTAAAAAAAAAGCAGGCTAAAGATATCTTTAGTTAGCTAAAAACTGATCTATCTCGAAGATATAAATTAACAAATGTAAAATATTAATTAAATAAAATAAAATTAGATTAAATAAAAAACAGGCAGCTGTGAAACATTTTAAATTAAACTATCTACATTATAAATCTTGAAAATATAAATTAACAAATAAATGTAAAATATTAATAAAATAGAAATATTACGTTAACTTTAACAGGTAGCTGTGGAACTTTTTAAATTAAACTATCTACAGTATTACTGGCAATAATTTTTAAATTATTCTCTGTAAGATGATTTGTTTACTAATATATTTAAAAGATTACACATTAAAATGAATTTAATAAAAACATTTAAAAGTGACTGGCATTAATTTTTAAATTATTCTCTGTAAGATGATTTGTTTACAAATATATTCAAAAGATTACCCATTAAAATGAATTTAATAACATTTTAAAATTTAATTGCACAATTTTTATATTAAATCAAAAATTAACGCAATATAAAAACTTTTTTTTAATGCCAACTTTTAAATTATTTATTTTTTAAACGTTACGTTATATGCTTATTTACGTTACGTTAACGGCTGTTAGCCAATACACCAACCTAACAGAGCGGAGACATTGTCTAGCTATTTCTAGCTACTTTCACAGGCTTTTCTAGCTATTTTATGACCACCGGGGTTGGCAGCACTGCTACTAGCACGTGTGACGCTGTGAATTGTTGTTTTTAGCCAAATTTCACGTTTTTGGACCACAAAGGAGCAAGGATGCGGGACAACACGCCGCCGCACCGGCCGGACTTCGACGATGGCGAGGACGAGCTGCAGGAGATAATTGAGCTGGAGGAGCAGCCGCTCGACGAGGACGACGACGACCTGGAGGAGGTGACTTTGGAGCAGCTGGAGGCGCGACTGGCGATGGCCGGTGGCGGAGACGATGACGACGAGGAGGAGGATGAGGAGGAGCTGCGCGACCGGGAGCGGATAGCCAACATCAGGGACGAGGCGGCGGTCACGTTCAAGGAGCACACGGCTCCCGTCTTCGCCTGCAGCCTGCATCCCGCCTACAATTGGGCGGTGACGGGCAGCGAGGACGACCGCGCCTACGTTTGGGACACCAGCACGGCGGAGGTGCTCTACGAGATCGCCGACCACAAGGACACCGTCACGGAAACGCACTTCAGCCACGACGGCGTCTACTTGGCCACCGGCGACCTGTCCGGCGAACTGTTCGCCTTCAAGGTCAGCGAACAGCGCGAGGAGCGACCAATTCTGGCGAAGATTTGGGAGTACTCCATGAGCGACATGTCCTGGCTCTTCTGGCATAGGGCTGCGCACATCCTGCTGGCGGGCAGCGACAGCGGCGAGGTCTTTGTGTGGCGCATTCCCAGCGGAGATTGCAAGATCCTGCCGGGTCAGTCGTCGCGCTGCGAATCCGGAGAACTCAGTGGCGACGGCAAGAAGCTGTTCACCGCCTACATGAACGGATCCGTGAAGCTGTGGGATCTGAAGAGCTGCCAGGTGCTCATGGAGGTCAACGAACAGCATCCCATGGGCTTCGGCGAGATCACACACGCAGTGGTGGCCTGCGAGAGGGAGTCGCCCTTCTACGTTTGCGCTGAGGCGTCAGGTGAGAGGTCCTTATAGAAGGGAAATCGAAATAGATCATAGAAAAGAAAGATACGGATACTCGCGTTGTCATAATATGATTTATTGCTCCATAAATTGTTAAAATATTTTGACCAGTACTCAAAAAACAACCTAAACTCCGATTAAAAACCTTTGTAAATGATAAAAGTCAGGGACCAAAAAAATGTATTTTTTTTTTTAGTAAAAAATAAAAATTACCATTTAATGATTATTTGTAAGCGAAAAAAAATATCGCTCAGAAATAATGATTATTTTGTGAGCGATATTATTTCGCTTAAAATATCACTTAAAGTGTGATTGCAGTCGTTCTGTACGGAATTTTAGAGAGATTTAAATTTAATAATTTACAAATAATTATTAAATGGTCATTTTTATTTTTTCACTTATAATGATTACGGTCCCTGATAAAAATACATACCCAATTAATGCCAATTTATTTGGAATTTTTTTTAAAGCTTGACGCGGTTGGATATTCCATATTTCTTATACTGATTTTATTCTGTGAAAATTTAGGGATAACCCTGATAACCATTTAGAAACTTTAATCATGCTAATATATATGTTTCCTTTTAGGCAAAATGCTGTTTTGCACCAACAACGGACCGGTTAGCACAATTCAGTCGGAACACGGCATTGAGTGCCTGGCCTTTGCTCCTGCTTCGGCGGATCTCAAGCTTTTTGCCTGCGGATCACTGGACGGCCGAATTTCCATCTGGGATTATGCCAAATCCTCGCTGCGAACGATATGCGAGAACCCTGTGCCTAACGATGGTGTCATAAGGTAAGGAACGCCTAAAATAACCTGAGATATATGTGGTATTTTATTTATGTTTTCAATTAATTTACGTTTTTCAATTAATAACTACATGTAAAAATACGAAAAAGATTTTTCCGGCTAGTATTGTAACCTATAATTACCCAAACCAAAGACCGAATAATGTCAATCTAAAAATGTTAGCTAAGCTACTTAGACACCTTACTAATTTTCCTTAATTATTCCAGGATCAAATGGCTGAACGAAAACACAATACTGGCGGCCACTTCGCAGGGAAATCTAAATGCATTTGACGCTCGCACGGGATCGCTAAAATTCACGCTGACGGGACACTTTTATCACATCTACGAGTTTGTCTACAAGGCGCAGGAAAATCTACTGCTGACTGTTTCCGAAGACAATACGGCCAAGATATTTAAAGTGCCGGCGCTGGGCGATTAGTTAGAATTTAAAAATGTTGTACCGTGCTGTATATGTAAATAGTAAATACATATAAAAAATTACGCTTATTTGTTCAACTCGGCAGCCAGGAGCAATGAACCCATGGGCGGTCCTGTTTCACTTGTCCTATATATATAGAAAATACTGGAGAGAGGCAAAAGCTGACTAAAGATAGAACAAACAATGCCGAGAACAGTTCGGGATATCTTGATAGCACAGCAAGATAAGTTGGATGTTTGTGGCTTGCCATACGATAAAAACATGCAAATTTGTTTAAAATATTTTAATATCTTAATAGCCAACTGGGATGAAGTCAAACAAATAAACTTCTTACTTAGTTGCTATCTTTGTATCATTAGTAAATGTTAATTATAAATTAGTATTTGTTATTTTTTTAAATTCCAAGGACTGGAATATATTCCTGATGTTGCTAACTATACTTAAGAAAATTATGAATTTGGATAGAATATTTTTTTATAAGAAAACTAGTTCTATTATTTCGACCGCTTGTGTATGTGAGAAGCAAGTGCATTATAAATGCAACTGCAGATACCTCTCTTTAATCCCTAGTTCTCTTAGAAATTGTGGACCATGCGTACTGGGCGCCTTTCCAAAGAGACAAACACTTGTTTATGTTTTTGTTTGTCGGTTGTCGTTCACCTCCGACACCCACATACACAATAACAAACAATTGTGTCGAAAAAAAAAAGAATTTTTCGGATTTACATATTTATTTATCTTTTTGTCGTATTATTTTATTAAAGCTTTTTCGGAAGAGCGACCCGCAGATGGAAATTTCGCACTCAGTCTGTTTCGGATTATCAGTGCGAATGGGTTACGGTTCTCCCTCCAAAGGATACAAAGTTAGAGCGTGTTAAAACATAATATCCTAGGGATTCATAGTACGTGCAAATATAAAAAATAAATCTAAAAAGCAAGCAGTGAATTGAATATATTCCAGTTGAAAATTACTCGTTTTCCTCATCTAAAAATAAAAGTGCACAATGTTCATACGCAATTTAAGTACATTTACATTACCCTATGAATGGTGATCATGAAAACTCATGACTCGTGGCATGATGTGATGGAAGCGACACCGAAATATTAACGAAAATTGCATATGGAAGTGATCCATCATATTTCTCCTTCTAAAGCGAATACATTATGTGTGGCGCGGCAAAGTTAAAAAAATAACAAGAAAGGAAGGGTTAACTCTGAGTTCGAAGATTGGAATACCCTAGAAATAAAGGGATCTATTAATTCAAAAATGTTGTCTGGATCTAAAAGAACCCTATTTCCTATAAATTATTAGGTCTGCGGGTACTTAATAAATAATAAACTAATTAAATAAAATAAAACCTTACCGTGATAAAACCTATAACTACCAAGTAACTATCTTTTCTGAATATAAAACAGGATATTACAAAACTCCCCTTTAGTAAATGTATAGGAATAATTTACAAACTTCATCCTAGAACTAAAATACCCTCCGAAATGGTATTAAAGCTGATATCCCGCAGCTACGAGGCGACAATAAAAGTCACACGGAATCACAGTTAATCAACCGCGAACGGGGGCCCGAACTGATCCACCGAAACCACTGTAATTGCGGCTATGGAGACACCACCACACCGGCAAACCACCAGCGCCCTGTGTGTGTCTTTTACAATTAGATTACCAGAGGAGCTCCACGGACCCAAAATGATCCGATCCCGCGAGCTGAGCTACTAAAATGTGTGGAGGCGCTACACTTGTTTTGTTTATTATTTGTAGTATTTTTTATGGCGGGTGCAGGCGGGCGGGGAGGTGGAGATGGGTGGCTAATCCATATAGTCAGTCGGGTACTAAAGGTTCACGATTCACAATTGAATTATCACAGTTTGAAATGTCAAATGCACGCGCCTGGCGATGTTCCCCTGCCCCATGAAAGCACATTTCATGATAATCCACTCAAGTGTTTAACAAAAGCCTCTCGATTCGGCGTAAAATGCCTCACATTAATGAGTATAAAAGCACATAAAAGACCGCCGAATCTATTGGAGTAATCTTTGTCAAATGAGCAACAAAAGAAGCCCTATTTTATATGGTGCCGTGTTACACCTCAGTGGTAAATCCGTAAATCTCTTCAGCTGCGGTTATATAATCTCATAAATCCCAGTACATAGGGCTGTAAAATTAATTGACATTTGATTCACTGATATGTCATAGTAGTTTTATGAACCGTATTAGATTAGCCAAAGTACGTCTTCTTATCATCCGCTTCCTATTCGAAATTTAAATTTTACCGGAAATCAGCAACGCATACAGTAGTCATTGCCTAGGAGACACTTTCTAAATGTTATACGACTTTGCTAATATTCGATCTCTTTTTTTTAATATAAATGTACAGCTGTGAAAAAAATAATAGCACCACTAACACGAAAAAATTTTAACTAGTCACCCTACTCACATTTTTTAACTTTTTTAACTTTTCAAAACGGGTTTTAAATAGTAAGACTAAACATAATTTGAATATGAAAAAAAATGTTAGCTTTATAAAAGGTTTCTGGACTTATTTAAGAAAATCTATGCAAAACTGGAAAAACGTACGAAAAAAATAATAGCACCACTTCTCCAAAAATAGAATAAAAGGTAGAAAAATGACAAATGGGTAACTTAATCTTTAGTTGGCGGTAGCTAACAAGTAAATCTAAGTTTAAAGTGTAAATGTCTTTTGCGATTTTTGGATATAATGACTTACTATCGATTAAACAAGTCAGGACCCTACCTATAAAGGAATTGGGGCCCAAAAGTCATGATATATTTTCAAATTTTGTTCGGATATGATTTAAGACATTTTAGATTAACTGTATAAACTGTCTTTAAAAAAAAACTCGAAGATTTTTGGTTGTGTTATGGTCAAGCGAGTACACAAGTCACTGTATATTGCTGACTGAGTACTTTCGAACTCTTTTTTTGCTATCCTGACCGTGATCCTGGCCGGATTTTATTAGTCAAAGATTCATTTAAGAAGTATTTTGTATTCAGTTTAAGCTACGAATTACTACCGTATTACTATTTACATCATAGGATGATTCATGAACGATGTATTCATCCGTATTGATCTTACTTCAAGAAGGAAAAACAAGCCAATGTTAATACTAGGTCCATGCTCAATAAATGGATGTTTTGGTACCATGTTTTTGGTCAATTTAGGTGTTTAGAAGACACATGACTTATAAAAAGGATTTCTTCTTACCCAATTTAACTTGGCCTTCACATAATCTTATAAGTTTGCGGGCATTCATTTGTAAGTTTTTTTGACGAGCCATATGCCCTTGTAAATGTGTTTCGCATTTCGGATAGGATTTTTTTTTTTAAGTGCATGTTTTATAAATTTGTTTATTGAAACATTATCCAACTATTAAAATATACGCTATTATTTTAAGCACGTGTTTTAGTTTAGTTTTGGCCCTGATAAGATTCTTTGTGCTTTGTGATATAACATTTTTGAAGGAAAAATGGGCCAGGACTCGGTTTTTCTGTGTTATCCTTCAAAGTTTATGCCATTTTTAATGAAGATGATCCAAAACCTAACTAATCCAACCGGTTTTCATGACCGTTTTTTATCCAATATGTTTCTTTTTTGAATATTTTTCTTTTCCGACTTGGAAAATTTTCCACATGTCCTTGTATTGCCAAATGGTAATCAATTTGATGTCTGGATATCAGGAGAAGTTAGTTTTAGTCTAATCTCATAAAATATATCCTTTATACACAAGAATATTAGCGCACCGTAACGTTTTATTTAAAGAAAACGCAAGTGGTGCTATTATTTTTTTCGGCCTTTTTTTGACTTTTTTTCTTAAAATCTGAAAAAATTATATGTAGACAATATTTTCGATATCCGTATCAATTTTTTTAAATAGGTGGAATACTAATCAAGATAATAAAAAACACTTCTTATATAAAAATCCCCGTTTTCCACATATTTCTTTAATATTAAGAACCTGTGACGAAGTGGTGCTATTATTTTTTTCGCAACTGTATCTTTGAAATAATAAAAAAAAAATAATAATAATATTATAATATTTACTTTATTTCTTTCTATTTAAATTAAAAACAAAGTTTTTATAAAAAAGAACTAAAACTTTATTTAAAAAAAAATAATTTAATTAAAAAACAATACGAATAATTAAATTTTTTACGCTGGCAGATAGAAATTTAAATTATGGAACTTTCAAACAAATTTACTTCTTATTTAGTGGTTTTTTATTTAAATTAAAAACAAAGTTTTTATAAGAAAAAACTAAAACTTTATTTAAAAAAAAATAATTTAATTTAAAAAAATACAAATAAGTACATTTTTTACGCTGGCAGATAGAAATTTAAATTATGGAACTTGGACTGTAGTTTTTGTCATTTGAAATATTTTTTTTATTTGTTTGCTTTAATTATGTATTTGTTGAAAATTTATTTTTAAACAAAATTTAGTATTTCATTTTCAAAGTCTTTATTTATGGTGACTTTTGAAGATCACCTCGTCACATTGCATTAATAGTTCGCGGCAAGTTTCACTTGCAATACTTGCCCCACAAAGCCGTTAAATCAGCTACAATTAAAGATCTCTACAAATCAGTGGGCAAATAGCTTTTGGCACATCACATACCCAGTGTTTGAATGACTGACAACAAAGTGGCTAGAAGATTACGGCCAAAAGTCCTCGTTCCGTTTATGGGTAACACGAAGGGTCAATGACTAAGACGGAAGAGAAATGAAACTTAAGAGATATTATGCCGGGGAGTTTCTCTTAGGCGGCTACACGTGCTTTATTTTTGGCACTCCAACTTCTTGTCTAGCGAAATGTTTGGGGGTCTTGCATCATGCGTTTTGCCAAAGCGGCCGGCGGATGTTTCCGTGGAAAGTGCGAGCGCCTTTTACAGGTAACAGGTAAGATGTTTATGGCCCAAAAGAGCGCGAGAGAGCGGCAGCTGTGCCGTGGCTACCTAAATAAAAAATAATAAAAACCAGGCGAATGCAAAGCCCAAGTTGAACCGGCAGCGTTGCCGGCAGAGCGACAGGCAGCGCTCATAAAGGGGGGTAAAATTATATTCCAAACTTAGTTTGAACTCAGAGCGTGCGGCGAGCGGTACGGTTCGGTCCATCCGGTATTTTGTAGATTTTTTGGTCGCTTTTTTAAAACAAACCCACAGACAGGCGACACGTTTTTCGGTTTCCTGAACAAACCACCCAACCCATTCGATTCGAAAAGAGTATAATAGACCCACGTGTGTTATAATATACCTTATCGGTTCTGAATATACAGCCCCTGCGACAAATGTGTGTGTTTGTGTACTGAAGAGCAGTGAAATAAGTGAAGCGCCGAACAAAACAGAACTGAAATCGGAAAACAACACAGAAAACCATGTGGACTGAAACGAACTGAACTGTATTCGAAGCTCCACGCTGGCACAGTGTGCTGATAAAGAAGAAAACCGGAGAAAAGTACAAGAAAACCCCGATAAAAGCAATGGACTAGTGGACATATAACCCAACCAAACCAAAAAATCGAAAAAGTACCCTAAACAGTAGAAAACCCAAAGGGTTTTAAGAACAACCCGTAAAGCAAACCTAAAAATATTTAAAAATGGCGCGCGTTCAGGCCAGCGATTCGCTGATACCCCGCCAGGTGTTCGAGGTTCCTCCGGCGGAACCCAATAATTCCACGGCGGACAGCGGGAGTCAGGGTTCCGGGGTGAAGCTGAAGAAACAGATCGGCCTGCTGGACGGAGTGGCCATCATCGTGGGCGTCATCGTGGGATCCGGCATCTTCGTGAGTCCCAAGGGAGTGCTCAGGTTCTCCGGCTCCATCGGCCAGTCCCTCATCGTCTGGGTCCTCAGCGGAGTGCTCAGCATGGTGGGAGCCCTATGCTATGCGGAATTGGGTGAGTAATGAGCCATGGATGGGGAATTTTTGGTTTGTCGCCTTCCAATTCGATAATAAGCCCACGCCCAGTCAAACAACAATGTTCTGCGGCGCTGGCAGTTATTGCTTCCCGCTGATGACAGCACTTCATGGGGTCAGCATATGGCATTCCATTGACATAGGTGGGGGAGTTGTTTACATAGGTGTAAGACAAGCACCTGTGGCAAGCACAGCACAATCGACTAACTGGAGCAAGTGCTCTTCGCGCCGAGAATGCTTGAGTCAGGGAAATCTGCTAAAGAGGTTAAGGCAAGAGATTATCTAGAAATCTGGTACTTGTTTTGCACAGTGAAAAAATCATTAAAGTTTAAATGGAAAAAATATGAAATTGTAAAAAAAAAAAATACTGCTACTTAAAAATTCTTAACCATGGTTTTATGCATAAAACAGTGGAAGAAGTAAAATGAAATATGTATTTTTACCAAAAAGTCTTTTGTCCAAAATATACAGTAAACATCCTTTATAAAAACCAAAGCTCCTTAAGATTTAAGAACCTTCATTCATTATAATTTGACTTCAGGGATCTCTCTTTTTAAGTTCAAGTACCCACAAACTGTACAATATATGTGAGTACATAAAACTTATAAGCGACATCTGGTACTTGGAAATTCTATAAATAGCTAGCCTTCTGAATTAAAACATTGTAAGGAGAACAGGAACAGTTTGCGTAGTTCCAATTAAAAACTCTTCAGATCCAAGAGACAAACAAAAACTGGAAAATTATTATGACCTTTGAGTTAGCTCTCCCGTTGTGAGAATCTGTTGAGATTAGCTACTCCAACCAATTACCATGGAGACACATTAAAGGCATGGAAATTAGCTCGGTCCCATCAAGATGACCTCTTCAATGGGTCCCCCAACAAAATCGAAGAAGAGATGCGAACTGTCCCTAAAACGGGCCAGACAACCTTTCAATTATCAACGAATAGAACTCTTATCTCTTAATATAGTAATCACTTGGTTCCTCCAATTTATTATACTTGGTAAACTATAAAATGTGTAAAAACTTTCAAGAAATTTGTTCAATGATTAGGACACAGGCTTTTGCGACTTGGTTTTTCAGGGCAAGAACGTCTGGGGTTAAATCAAAATTCGCAACCCCTTTTTCTCAAAGTACACATATACAAAAACATACATTCATCGACCGTCCTAAGATCTGCAAACGATTGAGAGCTTTTATTTTTACTCTCTTAGAAACCTTTAACGAACCCCAAAAGATCTAACAAATTTAAGAGAACCAAGGAGTCGACTTAACTTTTCTCTTTTTTACGTCATCTTTTGTAAAGTATTCTTAGTCATTGAGAACACGTTTTTTTTAACAATAAACCTGGCAGACACTTATTACCATAAATTTGTTGGCAAACACAAATTAACATAATTTTCAAGGTTTATTTTAGTCTAAGAATGTCAAAAGGTATTAATAGGAATTGATCAATATGTTCGAAGCTACGATCAAACAATCGAAATTTTAGAGTTTAATTGACTGAAGTCTTAAAGTTAGTATCTTAAACCTTTTTACAAAGTTAAATGATTAAATATTAACTTATTCGTCAAAAAGATCACTTAGATGAATAGCTAAACTAGCTGCCTCCCTTAAATTAGCACCAATTACTGCAACTCCGGTAAGCTGATATGATAAATGTTAAGTGATATGATAAATGTTAGACAAAGAATTATTGGCACATTAAGTAGTTAACAAATGCTACTCATTTTTTTCAAAATTATGTCTAATTGTTTGAACAACCCTCGTTAGATAGGCAAATACTTCTATGCATCTAAGCATTAGGGGAACTATGTCATTCTTATCAGTTCGCCAATGTTTGCACGTTCTGGGGCAAGATATTCCTAAAAGATTACTCTTTAAATGCAAAGCAAATATTTTTGACCGGGTCAATCTTAAGTAAATTAAAAACAGAAACATTGTTAAAAGATAGTCTTGTTTTGATGGCAAGCAAATTGTGTTCAATTACTAATGACTGATTTCCTTTTTGCAGGCACGATGATACCCAAATCGGGAGGAGATTACGCTTATATAGGGGCTGCATTTGGCCCTCTGCCCGCGTTCCTTTATCTGTGGGTGGCCCTGCTGATTTTGGTGCCCACGGGCAATGCCATCACGGCGCTAACCTTTGCCCAATATCTGCTGAAACCTTTCTGGCCCTCCTGCGAAGCGCCCATCGGAGCGGTTCAGCTGCTGGCGGCTGCCATGATATGTAAGATGCGCTGATAGCTAATCAGTTGTGGAACTGCGGTATTGACTAATTGCCTGATCTTTAACCCTAGGTGTGCTGACGCTTATCAATTGCTACAACGTGAAGTGGGTTACACGTGTGACGGACATCTTTACGGGCACCAAGGTGCTGGCCCTCCTGGTGATCGTCGGCGCCGGAGTCTGGTGGTTGTTCAAAGGAAACACGGAGTACTGGGAGAAACCCTTCTCCGGAGGCTTTCACACGCCCGGCTACATAGCTTTGGCCTTTTATAGTGGCCTCTTTTCGTACTCCGGCTGGAACTATCTAAACTTCGTCACCGAGGAGCTGAAGGATCCCTACCAAAATCTTCCCAAGGCCATTTGCATCTCTATGCCGGTGGTCACGATCATCTACACAATCACGAACATTGCATACTTTTCGGTGCTCTCGCCGGACGAGATTCTATCGTCGGACGCAGTGGCGGTCACTTTTGGTGACAAGATGCTCGGCTGTTTGTCCTGGATTATGCCTTTCGCCGTGGCATGCGCTACTTTTGGCTCATTGAACGGAGCGATCTTCGCCTCCTCGCGACTGTTCTTCGTAGGTGCTAGGAATGGTCACCTGCCGGCAGCCATTTCGCTGATCAACGTCTATTGCCTGACGCCTGTGCCATCCCTAATATTCCTGGTGAGCTAAAAACCTGATAAAATATTCCCAGGAGGTATATAATAGAGTCCTGCATGAATGGATTCAATGAATTATTTTGAATTTTTTGTTTTAAATAAATGAATTAATTAGAGTTTTTAGTTTAATAGAATTCAATGAATTTGAATTTAAAGTTTAATAGGATTGAATGAATGAATGGCATGAATTCCGAAATAATTTAAACGACAATTTCTTTTTGTTCTTAAAAGAAAGCACAAAAAAAAATCTGGCAAATTCAAAATATGCATAAATAGTATTCATTCATTCATTCAATTTGAAATGAATTCAATTCAATTTATTTCACTAGAATTGAATTAAACAAATCAGAAATTTCATGGCATACTATGATAAAGCAAAAATTGAATGATTTACGCAGGGCGCTAAGTAAATAATGAGATTGTCGATTTCCATTAAAAAAAAAAAAAAAACAAACTATAAACTCGACAACTCAATAATTCTTCAAATTCCTCTACTTAAGAATTGAAATATTTTTATAAACATTGCATTTATGTATGGTATCATATAGAAACTTGATTAATTCTTATCCATTAATTTTGTAATATCTCTGTTTCAATTTTCCAGGGCGTTCTCACCTTGCTACTGCTGTTCATCAATGACATCTATGTGCTGATCAACTACGTTAGCTATGTGGAGGCGCTGTTCACACTGATCTCGGTGTCCGGACTGCTGTGGATGCGTTACACCCAACCCAAAACGGAGCGACCCATCAAAGTCAGTTTAGTGCTGCCCATCATCTACCTGATCGTCTGCCTGTTCCTGGTCATCTCATCGTGCGCGCAGGAGCCCTTCGTGGTGGGAGTAGGGACGATCATCATCCTGTCTGGCGTCCCCGTCTACTATCTGACAATTCACAATCCGGTCAAGTGGCTGGCGGACACCTCGCAGACCATAAACCTGTGGTGCTCCAAGTTCTTCATCTGTATGCCCAACCAGGAGAAGTTTGACTAGGAACGCAGGACTCTACGATTGGAGTGGAGGGAGTGCCTTTTGTGAATGTATCGATCAACGCAACTATCGAAGGAAATATCTTGTAGTTAGCCTAAGTCTCAATTTGCCAGTAAGATAGGTTAGCAACGCGAAATTTTGGAAACCTACGCACAACATTACAAAAGTGTTATTGTAAATAACTCAAATGCATTCTGGTAGGGAAGTCCCTGCTCAATTTATTATTATGAATATTTGCTAATTTTATTACTACTGTATATTTCACCCCAAAAATGAGTTCCTCGTCAAAAGCAGAAAGTTGAGACACGAAAAACATGTCTACTATACAAAATGCGAACCAATTTTTACATATTATACAAGTAATTAGGAGCTTATTTAGTAAGTTATAATTATTATTGAAGCAACTTTTGCGAAATGTAAAAATCGAATTTGTTTTGTATAAGAAAGTTAATAATAAACAATATAAATCTAGAAAATTTCATGAGTATTTTTACTAAGATATTTCAGACAAACCTCAATAGTAAGTAATAAAGAAACTAACCTACATAAATACCAAGAAATTAAAAGCACCGTGAAGAGCAAATTCGTGTACTAAATATTACAATTTTATGACAATCCACAACTTGGAATTGGCATTTTCATATGGAACAAATAGATGTTCTTTCATATTTTTAAAAGACAAATACCGCCTTCTAGAGATTCAATATAATTTTTTACCGGCAAGAAATCTTTTGGTTTTTAAAAGAAAACAAGAGAGAACGCTATAGTCGGGTTGGTGTCCCGACTATCTAATACCCGTCACTCAGCTAAAGGGAGTGCGAACGCTGTGTCGGGTTGGTGTCCCGACTAATAATCGTAACTCAGCTAAAGGGAGTGCGAGGGAGATAGATATATGTTGACAATTTATAAAGCGTATAACTTTTTAATGAATGGTCCGATTTGAAAAATGTCTTCTACATTTCGATAGGTATAAATATACACAACAAAATTGCATTTATACTTCTCGGAAATCTTTAAAGATGTGGGCGCAGGACCCATTTTAAAATCGTTAGTGGGCGATTGTGGGCGTTAGAGGGGGCGTGGCGCTCGGCTAAAATAAACTTGCGCTGCGTAGGAAGCCAAAGAATATGTGTGGGAAATCTCAACCTTCTAGCTTTTGTAGTTTCTGAGATCTCAGCGTTCATACAGACGGACAGACGGACAGACGGACAGACGGACAGACGGACAGACGGACAGACGGACATGGCTAGATCGACTCGGCTAGTTACCCTGATCAAGAATATATATACTTTATGGGGTCGGAAACGCTTCCTTCTAGCTGTTACATACTTTTGCACGAATCTAGTATACCCTTTTACTCTACGAGTAACGGGTATAAAAATGTAAAATATATTTAAACTAGAAGCAACTAATAGTACACTTGTTAAGTAGGATTTCCTAACGGCTAACCGATTTAAACTTTTTTTGCCCGTCGAATTTAAAGGCCCAGCGAAAGCTTTTCCAAAGCTTAACCCGAATGGCAGTTAAGTTTGTAGCGAGTGCGCAGAGTGATGAGAAACCCCCCATGAGAGAGGGAGAAAGGAGAACCCGCCTCTCGCCGAAAGTCGTATAAAAACGTTGCGTGGGCGCAACTGTCATTTCAAAAGACCGTTGAGCGGGATCGGTAGTTGGCCGCAGCGTTACGGATCGCACGCGTCTGTGAAAACTCGAGAAAATCCCGGTGAAGACCCGTGAAATGACGAGCGTCCAGTAGAGTGCGAGTTCGATATAAGTAAAAACCATATACCACTTTAGTGTTCAGTTGATTAAGATGGCCAAAAAGCATGTACTGGTTTTAACCATCCTATGCCTGGTCTCGATATTTTTCGAAACTGTGCAGAGTTCCACGGAATATAATCGCTATTTGGCCCAGATATTCCAAAAATACGGCAACGGCGGGACAATCAACTTTGAGGTAATAGCCAATAACCCATCGAACTAGCCTTGTAAACACACACAAGAGTAATTTGAGCCCAGGTAAACACGGGTAAACAAAGTCGGACACGGACAAAGCTTTTGCGGTTAATGTTATGGCAAAAAATTAGTGAGTTTGTGTCTTTTTTTTGTATTTTTGGGACAGCAACAAAAACAAAGAGAGTTGGGGGGAAACGAGGTTTATAAAAATTAGACCTCATCAAATATTTGGGGATTGTGAAAGTGAAACAATTCTGTTCTGACCAAGTTGACAAACAGGCAAACAAAAACACTCTCAACAGTTATAAACGCGTCGTCGCTCTTAAAAGGTTGTAATCTTTATATACGCGAAGCAATTTTATAACACAGGGGGCACTCGTCTCGTTTGGAACGTAGTATGTATGATCCGAAACGTAGACTTTATTGCGAGCATTATCATAAATTTAATCAAAATCCAGACAAACGAACAACACACAGTGTGATATATAGTTCGAGACTTGAGCATCAACACGAGTGTCGTGGCACCGCCTCCGGCCCACAACATCCTCCATCTCCATCTACATTATCCACTATATAAGACAGAGATTAGGAGATTAGAACGATAAGACGGTTTCTCCTAATGAGGATGACAGGCCGGCACAGCTGACGAAATATAGTATATAAGAAAGCCCCCTCACCTATTACTTTCGCAATGCGATCGTTATGCTTATGGACTCCAAAGTTATGGACAGACAGTCCGATTCCATACAATCCGAGCCAATTGACATTACTCATGCGTATAGGCTACGCAATACGCTCTGTCCATTTAAATGGCACGTTACTAAAATGTTTTTACTTTTTACGCACTCGGCATACTAACATTAGAGGTCCCCACCCCCTGGCCACCCACCACCCACCTCATATTCTATTATCATTCTAATATTCCAATTTCGATTACATAGTATACTTGGCACACAAGCAAATTTTCGCTGAATGAAAGTAAAATTGCCATTTGGTGGCTGCTTGAGCTCCATAATAAATAGTTTTTTTGAAGCCAGCGCGTGTTCGCCTAATGTTTGTTGATATGCTAATTCCGCAATCCTGATCTTGGTTAAGGAATTCTTTGGAGCCACTCATCATACACCTGACACACGCCCCAATCCCCGGCGACAGTTCGCTGTCAAAGCAATTAGGTGGAAATCCCCTTCCCCCGAGATCTCCACCCACTTTTCCGACAGCAAAAATGCACCAGACAAGAGAAATAACAATAAGCAAATGAATTCAGATGTAAATATAATTGCCTGGCACGTTGACAAGTAAATCAAGTAATTATCCGTGATAGATAATGCTTTGACAAATCAGCGGAAAATATCTAGTGCGAATTATGGGCGGAAAAGTATGTAAAGCAATATTTTGAAAAAGATTTTAGGCCGGTCATTGTATCGAAACAGCTGGCAGTTGTTTAAGTGGGGATGTCTCCAGAAATTTCAAGCTCAATTGTTTGTGCTTAACATAAATATATGGCCTTAAAAAGTTCAAGGTTGCAAGTAGTGCTGAAATATGAACAGTTGTGTAGAATATCACACCTTTCTAAAACCTTTATGAATCACCACACTTTCCCAAACTTTGTACATAGATAAGTGTAGGCCATTTAATGCCAATTATCTTGACAAAAGTTCTTAAACTAATATTATTACTACATTTTATCAAATAGTTTCTTATCTTTAAAAGAAAATAATTTGTCCATAATAATACAAATATAAAAATCAAGGTTCTTATCATTAAAATGTCTAGATAGATAACAACAAAATAAAGTTAATGCCACCTGCTTTTCAATAAATTTTGATAATTTCCTGAAATCAAAAGTTTAATATTTATAAAACTCTTCTACAAAATCTAAACAGTTTAGAATAACTAAGAATTTCTTATATTTTTTTGAACCCCTTTAACTTAAGATAATCGTTAGATTCATCAATAGTATCATTTAAAACATGCCTTTAATTATGAAAAATTTATTTTATAACTTTCCAGGGTCTTGAGCATTTGATGTTCAGCTTGAACCTGGGTCAAATCCAATTCGATCCCTCGCACACCATCGATCAGCATCGACCCCAAGGATACTCCAACGAGATTACCCACACCACAAACGTCACAAATTATTTCGAGCCGACACGAGTTAATGCCACCGATGAGGAAACTCTGGAGGTGGAAATCTCTACGCCATCCAGTAATCTCTCAAAGCCAGAGAAAGGCCCTGAAGTTCCGGAATTCCTGGAAATTCACGACCCCAAGCATCGGCACCCAAGGGAGAGCTCTGGTGAGTGTAGCCCCGCAATATTTAATTTAGAAATGCCCCATGGCAATCTTTATAGTCAGGGATTTCGCACTCCACTTCTAGCCGTAGTGTTTGCCGACCATCAACTATGACTGATAATACCCAAGATACGATAAGACAGACAAACAAAGCCATAAACAGTAGGCTAGATTTTCTCACATTTAGCCGGGATCCAAGGAATCCAAAAGAATGATAAATACATGGATTAAAGCTCACTTGACGGGCAATTATAAAAAGCAAATGCAATAAAGCACTACCTGTGGCACAATACAAATTGAGGCCGGGAGAATGTCGCATCGGAATGGAAGTATAAATAGATGAAGCCGGGCCTCGACTCTTTCCATCAATTGGCCGATTTCCAAGTGCAAGGCGACCGGCGACTGCGGTCTATCATCAATTCAATTATGCCATCCCATCCTCCCATCTCATTTGGTTGATAGGAAGTTCCCTCTGTGATCGCAACCTTGCCGCATAAATTATCAGATATATGCGTATGAAAAATCAGATACGAATATCTCTCTCCTTTTGGGCCGTAAATGTAGCCGTAAATCAGCAGGTAGGAAAGATCATTGTCAGCAGGTGACGAAAACAGGGCGATAACACGATAAACGGACGCATTATAGATGCGGAAATCCAAAACAAAACAACAATTGAAACAGATACAGATACAGCTACAGAACGAGAAACAAACAGGCCGCAATCGGTTCGTTTGTTATTTTTGTTGGTTGGGCTTTACAGTTAATTGAAGTGCACACAATCATTACAACGTTGTCCCATATAGAGTTTAACACTAAACAACCGACTGAATTAATGGCAGGTTCGCACATGCGAATTGGATAACAATCAACGGATGAGAAAGCAACGTGTCGGAATCGGAGAAATGTAATTGTTATTTCCATAGAAAAATAGCAACAAAGGTTGAGAAGTAAACATGATTTCTAAGGGAAAAAAAGGGAAAATTCCCCATAGCTAACTTAATAAATAAAGCACTCAAAAGTCTTATAATAGAACTAACAGGTGCTGTCCAGAAAGTTATAGGAGCTATGAAATAAACATTAGTTAGTTAGTCATGTAGAAGAGCTTTACAAAATTCTGAAATGTTTTAGAAATCCTATCATAATATATCGTATATCTATTTCCACTACTTTCAGACCCTGTTGCAAACTGTTTGTCCCCAAAGTCACTGCTTTCCTTGCTCGTGGACCACAATGATCTCCACAAAAACATTGCCTACCACAAGTTGATCAAAAAGGATGGCGTCGGTTCAACAGATACGATTCACAACTCAGAGGAGGAATATAACGAGTTCATCAACTCGGTGAGGATTACACCGCGAGCCTTTATGAAACTCTGTCCAGCTTTATTGGCTCAAATCGATAATGGAGTTTGCAAGCAAAAAGCACCTCGACCAGAGAATCTTAACGAGAAGAATCAAAAGATTTGGAACGGTAGGTGTTTGAAATTATTTTATATTTTTCATTAACAAGGTAACTTACACAACTTTATTTAGCTTGGATCTATGCCAGCGTCACCATGCTGATTCTCTCTGCTTGTGGTTTGCTGGGAATTCTTCTGGTTCCTCTGATGAAGACAGCTGCGTACCAAGAAATCCTCAAGTTCCTAGTGGCTATTGCCGTGGGCACTTTAGCCGGTGATGCCCTGATGCACTTGCTCCCCCACGCTCTGTTTAAGGAAGAGAAGCATGAGGAGGAGGTGACTGGTATAAATCCCTTGGAATCGGATCACAAACATAGCAATGAGGCTGCCCTGATTTGTGGCTGCTCCTTCTTGGCGGCTCTTTTCATGTACATGTTGGAGAATCTAATTCCCTTGCTAAAGGGAGGCAAAACAGGTCATGGACATAGCCACGGACATGGTCACAGTCACGGCCACAGTCACAGTCACATGGAGAAGCCAGTTCCGCAGGATACTCTGGATCTTCCAGCTCCTCGAGAACTCAATGTAATGCTACAGGAGGCCAAGTTAGACGAGAAGACACCGGATCGTCCACTCACTCCAGTGGCCTTTATGGTAATCATCGGTGATGGTCTGCACAATCTTACCGATGGCCTGGCCATCGGTGCAGCTTTTGCCAGTGATCCGGTCACTGGGTTTGCCACCGCTTTCGCTGTCCTCTGCCATGAGTTGCCCCACGAGCTGGGGGACTTCGCTCTGCTCCTGCAAACCGGTGTCTCCATGCGAAGAGCCGTCTACATGAACATTGTAAGCTCCGTTCTTAGCTTTGTGGGCATGTCTGTTGGCCTTTTTGTTGCCGGAATCGGTGATAATATGACGCAATGGATTTATGCAGCCACCGCTGGTTCCTTCCTGTACATCGCCTTTGCCGATCTGGTGCCCACGATGAGTGTGGCCCACAATCCGGAGATGGCCAAAGATCCAAAGGGTATTATCATACAAATTCTTGGTATCCTCTTGGGTGGACTGATAATGCTGGCTATTGCCCTGAATGAGCACGATTTGGAGGGTCTGTTCAAGAGCTTTTAAAAAAGACCTCTGAATCTCAAACAGATATGTTGATTTCTTTTTCTTATTGTAGATAGTAGCCTAAGCCTGTTTCTTTCGAATCTCCGATTCTCTGCCTTTACTAAATGTTGAAATCGTTACCAAATGTAAAAGTCTGTTGTCAGCTAAATGTATGCATGATTTAAACAGAACATTTCTTAGTGTTATAGAAATCTGAAATATGTCAAAGGTTTTCTAAGAGCCAATTCAAAAAATGAACTGTTTTCGCTCAAAAAGAATTTTCCTAGCACGAGAAGTTTTTAATCTTTAAAAGTGACCAGAAGTGTTCCATAGAATATTCATTTGTTATTTTAAAATACTATGAGCTTTCCAGAATTTCATTCCATAAGATAAATTAAGAAATAGAAATTGTACAGAATTCAAACTTTGTTAGTATATACATACTTTTTAAAGACGGTTATGTTTTTGTAACAAAGGAGGACGCTCTTTAATGATTTACCTGTTAACACTTATCGTATAGCTTTAAATATTAAAGAACGTTTTAAGATAACTGCAGTTGTTGTTGTTCCTCGAAGGGTTCATTGGGCAGACGTGCGGGGCTCTAAAAAAGAAAAACAAATTTATTTAAAACAATCAGACTTTACAGATTTGAAAAGCAAAAGAGAATACTCACAGGTTTTTTGGAACGCTCCTCCAGTACACCGTATGCCACATGGTTCAGCTGGAAGCCCGAGGGCAGGGCTACACCTTGAATGCGATAGAAGGCACCAGCTGGGCCTTCCTCTGCCACTTTGTGGGCAGCCGAGATGGTGCATTTGCCCAGGAAGCTAGTAGATGCCACCATTGGACCGCGTGAGATGTCGATGTGGTCACCCAGGCGATATAAGGTAACTCTTCCTTGGGTTTGCTGTGCAATGCTGGGCAGTTGCTCGCTCTTGTACTTGGAGTCTTTAAACATCTCCTGGGCAAGATCCTGCTGAACGTCCAGACGCTCGATGCGCAGATCCTGTGCAGCTAATTTGACCATCTCTGCCGAGATAGCGCGCATCTCCTCCTTCGAGGGCTGCCAGTCCTTGGTCTGCAGCACAATGTCGTGCACAAAGCTGCCCGATTTGACTGGAAGGGAAAAAGATAAAAATGTAATTAGGAAATATATATGAAAATAAATAAATCGTTTTTTTTTCCTTTTTTGTTTTAATCTGATATTTGTTTGAAATTAAATGAATTTCGATTTAATCTTAGTTTCCCTAATCTGATTATTAAACTTATAGAATTTATGCAATTAAATTTAATATAACTAGTTCAATAAAATTATTTTTGATAGGGATTTGGAATATTTCTATACTTTTAATTTTTTCTGGTTTATATCCAGTTAATGGATATTTTATTCCGATATTTGTTTGAAATTAAATTAATTAATTGAAAATTAATTAATAATTACTTTTGGCAAGGATATTGGAATATTTATTTACCTTTCCATTTTTCTGGTTTATATCTAGTTAATGGATGAATGTTTTAACTTACTGTTGGGTCCTGGGAAGCTGTGCAGCTGAAGATTGGCCTCCGGTTTAAAGGCCCGGTTCAAGGCGGCTCCCAGCATAAAGCTGCAAGTGCGCCAGAAGGCTCTGCAAGAAAGGAACTCAAATTAGAACAATTCATATAGTAAACACAGTCGCACACCCACTTGTTAACCACGTGCGGCTCGGAGACATGGAAATTGAGCAGCTGCAGGGTGCAGGACTCCTGCAGGGGTCTGTGCATATCCCAGGGTACACTGCCGTCGATCAGGGCCAGTGCCGATCGCTTGCAGTGTCCCTCACTCAGGTGCTGGGCGCAATTGAAGGGCGTGGAGATGTGGCTGTTCATCACCAGGGTGACATCTTCGGGAAGTCCCAGATAGCGCACCTCGATCTTATCGATGCGGCCCACTGCATCCCGTTGACGACGCTGCTCCTGGTTAAAGAGATCGTTTCGCTTGGCCAACGAAGCTGAACTGGGGCTGAAGCTGGCTGTAATAGAAGATTTTAAGTTAGTTGTGATACTAAAATGTATTTCAAATTTTTTTTTTTGAAACTTGAATATTATATCCAAAAAATATCCAGATCGATATCCAAATCTAGCTATTTTTTTGCCGAGACACCGCCGAACATGACATCTCTGGCACTGGAGCTCCGCTGAACATGAATGACAACCGGCATTATGTAAACGGTTTCTTCGATCTTTGGTCAATAAAAGGGCTCTTAATTAGTTATACTTACCCTTAGTTCTGTACTGTTGCAGCTGCCGCAGGGCGCACCAGCTCGTTTTATGTAATTTTGTGGCCGCAGACATGGTAAATTACCAAAATACGTTCCAGGGATGCGATATACAAAGACGAAACTAGGGCTGGCAAAACAAAATCAAAGTATCGATATTTTCGTATGGGGCTTTCTGAAACACCTGTTGCATACGAAGAATAATTATTGAAATTCATATTCCAATTAAAATAATAATTTTATTTTTAGATAGAAAAGCCACTCAAAGAAAATAATAATCAAACTAGAATAATAAATGTAATTAAAATGAAACCTTTTTCAGTCGATACTATCGCGACTGCCGTGAATAATCGATGGTGACTGGCCCACAAACCAATCGATACTATCGATGTTAGTCCCAGCTCTATCACGCCTTCAACAATTTTGTTTGTCATTCCGCTCGGCAGAAATAAAACTTAAGTTATTCTCGTGAATTTAGTGGAAATAAAGAGAACAAACAATGGATTTGGATAATGCACGCGATCTGCCACGTCCTGGCTTCAATTTCGATAACTGCAAGCGGTAAGACTCCTTCCTGGTTCTCCAGAAATCCTCGAGCGGCTTTTAACAACTTGCCATTATTTGCTTTTAGCAATGCGACTCTCTTGAAGGGGGGCTTCAAGCCACCGACCACCACCAAAACCGGCACCACCATCGTTGGCATTATCTTCAAGGATGGCGTTATCCTGGGCGCCGATACGCGTGCCACCGAGGGACCCATCGTCTCGGACAAGAACTGCGCCAAGATCCATTACCTGGCCAAGAACATATAGTGAGTACACAGATGATAAATATGTGATCTGATTTCACTAATCATATACCCTATTACAAATGAGATGCATTTGTTACTGCTCCTTATTGGTTTCCATATGATAAGAATAGTCAAACCAATTATCCATCTAAGAGATTTGTTTTTTGGTTTTATTTCTTCCTCACGCTACAAGTACAAAAAATACTTATAAATTACTTTTAAATTAAAGGAAACTTTAAACTCTGATTTCCCATACGATTTCAAGGTTTTAACCCCACTTTAAATTTAACAAGCGGACGAGCAAAACGGCCTTTAATTTAATAACGTCAGGTGACCTTATCTTTGTAATCTTTTATTTTTTTGAAAATTGTGAATCCCTTTTGTACATTTCCTTTGAAAGTTTCAATTCCAATTAAATATGAGCTCTTTCTTTTATCCGATCCGATATCTTCCTGAATATTCTCGACAGGCTTTACTCGTATACTTAATTTAATAACGTCAGGCGACCTTATTTCTGTAATCTTTTTTTTTTAATTGTGAATCCCCTTTGTACATTTCCTTTGAATGTTTCAATTCTTATTACATACTTATTAAAAATCTTCTCTCTCCAGCTGCTGTGGAGCTGGAACTGCTGCGGACACCGAGATGACCACGGATCTGATCTCCTCCCAGCTGGAGCTGCATCGCCTGCAAACTGAGCGCGAGGTGCGTGTGGTGGCCGCCAACACGATGCTGAAGCAGATGCTCTTCCGCTACCAGGGTCACATCAGTGCCGCCTTGGTGCTCGGTGGAGTGGATAAGACCGGACCACACATCTACTCCATTCACCCACACGGCAGCTCGGATAAATTGCCATATGCCACCATGGGTTCGGGTTCCCTGGCCGCCATGACCGTGTTCGAGAGTCGCTGGAAGCCCGACATGTCCGAGGAGGAAGGCAAGAAGCTGGTACGCGATGCCATCGCCTCTGGAATTTTCAACGATCTGGGCTCAGGGTCCAATGTCGATTTGTGTGTGATCCGCAAGGGCAGCGTCGAGTATCTGCGCAACTACGAGCTGGCCAACAAGAAGGGCGAACGCCAGTTGGACTACCGCTTCAAGAAGGGAACCTCATCCGTGCTGCACACCACCGTCAAGGATCTGCTCATCACCGAACGCGTCCAGGTGGTGCCAATGGAGACTTCTTAAAGTGATTCCCTTTTCTACCTTTTCGTACATTTATTATCTTAGAGCTTTGGCTGGATCTACTTGGAGTGGTTCAATAAAGGAAGCCACGCTTCAACTCAAGTTTATGTTTTATTTTGGGGTATTTTATTAGACTAGCGATACTCCTAGATGGACGATGCTTTGGTCATTAACGAACACTAGCCAGGGATCGCAAAAATTGATTTTATTACAGAGTAATTTACGTATATTTCCTTATGGTAACAGAAAATGGTTTTGGTCCAATTAATATCTTTGTACCATTTGATTAATATAATATTTATATTTCCGATTTAAGAAAATTAGTAGGTTTAAAAAGCCTTAAAGTAGGTTGACTTTGGTTAACAATTAAACGAATCTAAAACTTACGATCCCTGGCATAAACTAAGAATATGTAATATAAGCCACTTACAGCTTAACGATTAATTTAGCTAATATCACATGGTATAGAGGGTCAATTCCTAGCGGTGAAGGCACTTTCCATCTCCTTAGACTAACAGATTAATTGGCACCAAGAATTCACTTGATTGAGTCAGATCATATACACTCCTCCTAAGTATAACTTAAACTATGATTAACCTAAGAACTAACAGAAGTAGGGGGAGTATCCAAATGGTGTGGGAACCATAAGATGTTGCTCCATTTGGCGTGGGTTCTAGTAGATGCGAGACAGTCAAACAGGACAAGGCTAGGTTGGTTGTAATCCTGGGTGACTGGGCGTTGATCAGGGATGAAATCTTTTCGGCTTCACGGGCACAGGCCTCCAATTGAAGGCGCGTTGGTCTTTTGATGCTGCTGGCTGGCACTATAGCCACAAAAATACCCACTTCCATGGTAAGGAATCCGGTCAGCTGGCATTCGCTGACCTTCACCAGTCCATCCAGTTGTTGCAGCACTCCATGGAGGGTCAAAAGTGTGCTGCTCTGGGCCCGCAATCCATACATAGCGCGATCGAACTGCTTCCTGGAGTACATGATCCTGAAGGCGCCGCCGGCGCACAGTGGACAACAGGCTCCCGGGGGGACTATCTGACGACAGTGTTTGGAAACGGGTGCTGGACACCTGACAGTGCGACACCGTCTTCCCATATCGCTGGCCAGCAGACCCACCTCCCGACACCGACCCACATAATCCACCAGCACGTATTCCGATCTGGCCGCATAGCTACTCTTGTAGGTCACTCCATTGACTCCACAGACTGGCGACGGTGAGGGCGAGTAACGATTCGATTGACAGGCCGACCAGTAGGCCACTTGTCCTTGGGGATTGGCTCTCAGCAAGTCACAGGCATTGGCATGAGTGCGTCCTTGGGTATCGCATACCTCACCCTGGTGGAAGGACGAACAGTTCGAAGCGGTGGCGTTCACTGCAATGATGAAAGAATAATGTTAGTATTCAGTTATTTAGGTAGCTTAATTAGGATGGTTAATTAATTATTATAAAATATAGGAATTAATTTTTAATAAGTATAAAATTATAAAATTATTTAATTTTCTTTGACGCCAATAAGGATCTTCCATAAGGATCCGATAAGAGTGAGAGAGTAGCCCTACTTGCTGCGACGTTTTTTCATAGGAAAAAGCCAAGGCCTTGTTAAAAAAAAATTGATATTTAAAATACAAAAAATGGCTTTAACTTTTTACAAAAACCGATTGTAACTTACAATATGGAGCATATATTAAAATATAAACAAAAAATTTGTTTGTTAAGGCAATAGTAAAGTTTTTTTTTTAATCTTAATTTGTTTTTAATTTTAAGAAATTAAAAACTTATTTTTTTTAGAAATTGTATTTTGAAAGAATAGATCTTAGAGGAATTTATGCAAAAGACATGAAGTAAATCGGATTTATATAACCGGAGATACAGATTTTCAATGAGAGGGTACTTTTTCAAATTTGACAATTTTCGGCTAAAAAAATTCTAAAAAAAAATTTTTTTTTGGGTGAAATCCTGATACACTTGCTTACGTATATTCCGAATAGTACGTGTAAAAAAAGTTTCAGGCAAATCAAAAATGTGACCCAATAAAAGGTGTTTGGTTTGTAAAAGAACCGCCCATATGTAGCTAAGTCCTATAACTTACCACACACATATTGCAGACACGGCTTCTGCATGCTGGCCAGGCATACCTTCCTGCTGTCCAGGCACTGAGTTCCGGGTGGACAGCTATTCGGAGGGGCTGCCTGGCAGGCATTCCGGGCATTGCAGGCCCCATAGACGTAGTCCCCCTCCGGCAGATGACACTTGGCCACGCAGGCCGAGGGATAAGTATTCCCGTTGGAGCCGCAAACGGGAACGTAATGGGCTGGACAATTGCAGGGCAGGCTGGTGAAGCCGGAGTCGGCGAATCCCGGCAGACGACACTGCTGTTTGGTGCAGGTAATCTCGCCGGCGAAGCAGCTGCACAGGTTGCACTCCAGGTAGAAGGAGGATCCATGGCGGTAGCTCCTACCTCCAGGAAGACTGCAGTGGGCATGCATATAACTGGGCAACGGTTGACACTGCTCCAGGCGACCCTCCAATCCGCAGGAGCAGACTATGTGCTCGGCCAGCGGCAGTTGACCCACCTCGCTTTTCTTGTGCAGCGTGCTCTTTCCCAGTCGCACATACGATCCGAATGGGACAAACAGCTTGGAGTCCTGTCCCAAATTGCAGCCGGGTATGCAGGAGTATCCTTGATTTCCGCCGCGCTGCAGCATGCAAACCTCGCTGTTATTACAGGGCTTCTTGGCGCAGGGTAAAGTAATTCCCTGGGACTCCTCCGGAGTGGCTTCTCCTGGTTTTAGATAGCTCTCCAGGGAAATACAGGGCAGCGGATCATCTTCATCTTTTTCCTTCAACCTGGAACATATATCCTTCGGTCGCTGGCTCTGCAGTGTCCAATCCAGACACTCATCCAAGAGCTCATGGCAATCCTCACTGCAGATGCCATTGAAAAGACCCACCCGAGTGCAGGGCTTCAGTTGGAGGGCACAGACGAGGGCCTGCCACTTTTCCGGGGCACATCGACTGGTGTTCTTGATGAAGAGCTCCTGTCCCAGGACTCGAACGGTTCCCCGCTGCTGCAGCAGCTGCAAATCCTCGCGAGCAGCGGCATCGTGATCGGTCGTACAGCTGCGAAAGAGTTCCGTGGGTCGATGGTTGAAGTTGGAGCAAAAGCTCAGACCCTCACAGCCCAGTTCACAGGGTGCGTCCACACTCTCTATACACCGTCGCAGCTCCCGTTCCCCTGGCTGATCCATGCACTCGTTCTCGAAACTGGATCGCGCCTCCCACCAATTGCTGGTGAAGATCTGGTTGCACAGTCGCCGGCACTTGTGACTGCCGGCTTGCTCGCAGCACTGTCTTTTGGCCGCATCCATTCCCAGGTGATTGGCTTCCCCCAGGGATCCACCTCCCTTGCCCGAAACGCGTCCTTGGGAACCTACGGAACCCCCAGCTCTTCCCGATCCTCCCGGCACATAAAGTTTCCCCGTCACCGTGAGGAAACACTGCCAGAAGGGAAGTTGCGGCAAAGGGGAACCACATCCAGCTGCCTCCAATCGCGAGAAGATCACCTCACTTCGTTCCATGAGGGTGGCATTTTGGTGTAGGAGGTTTCTACAAGTGTGACGACAATGCTCCTTATTGCTATACTCACAACAGGGAATATCTATGGGGAATTATTTAATTATTTTTTAAAGATTATAACTATTATTTTCAATTTTTAAGACTTAAAACCCTTACACTGCTCGGCATTTGCCAGCGGAGTCATGTCCGTGTGGTTGTTTATGCACTGAATCACATCCGCGTTGCGATCCCCGCAGGATCCATTAATGTCAACATGATCATGGTTATCATTTGCGGGCTCGAAAACGGCTCGACAGGCCTGTAAAAAATGTAATTACCATCTGATCAAAAATTTAGAATAATATTAATAATACGACCTATTTTGCAGTAATTTTCAAAATCAACAAACACTCACTCTAAACTTAAGAATCTAAATTCTGTTCTGGACTTCAGGAAAAGTTAAAAAAAAAACATATTTTTAAGTGTTAAGCCAATTTAAAGAACTACAATGTTTAATTATTTGTACATCATTTATATCGTTCATAACTTGTAAATACATTTTTATAATTTATCGTATTTATCGCAGTTATAAAACAATAAAGCCCGAATGTATTATTTAAAATGGGCTTTAAATCTTGAAAACATTCGAACGAGAAAACGATCGTTTAAATTTTCCTAATTTCTACATTAAATATTAAATGTTTGCTATCCATAATATTTCTGTTCCAAATAAGTATATCATGGAAAAGAGTGCAATAATTCACGAACAATAGCTAATTAGTATAAAAATAGAGATAACAAGTTTGCTTATCTATTTAACAATTTGTAATTACCACAAAAGTCATGATCAAAAAAATATACACTAATGGTAGGTAGGTAAATACAAAAATAAAAAAAATGTCAATATAGTTTCTATTGAAACTTTGTTAATTGCATATTAAAAACGGTGAAATATCAAAAATCATATAAAATTAGGATTTAATAAATCCTTATAAAATCTATAGGTGTTTTATTTAACTAAGTAATTTTTATACCCTTGCAGAGGGTAATATGATTTCAGTCAGAAGTTTGCAACTCAGTGAAGGAGACGTTTCCGACCCCATAAAGTATATATATTCTTGATCAGCATCACAAGACGAGTCGATCTAGCCATGTCCGTCTGTCCGTCTGTCCGTCTGTCCGTCTGTCCGTCCGTCTGTCCGTCTGTCCGTCGGTCCGTCTGTCCGTCTGTCCGTCTGTCTGTTTCTACGCAAACTAGTCTCTCAGTTTTTGAGCTATCAGGATGAAACTTTCCCAAAAGTCTTCTTTCTATTGCAGGTAGTATATATGTCGGAGCCGACCGGATCGGACAACTATATCTTATAGCTCCCATAGGAACAATAGGAAAAAAAAACTTTAAAAAATTCTAGCTTCGGTGTTTTTTGAAATATTACCTTCTACTTTTGGGGATGTTATTTTTTAAATATATCTGAATTTCGAATTAATTATTTAAAAAATCGGACTACTATATCATATAGCTGCCATAGGAACGATCGGAAAATTAATGGAAAAGTAATAGGAAATAAATTCTAGCTTCTTTGGATTTTATTGTATTATCTTCTACTCTAGGATATGACACTTTTTAAATATTTCCGAATTTCAATTTTAATTTAATCAAAATCGGACGACTATATCATATAGCTGCCATAGGAACGATCGGAAAATTAATGGAAAAGTAATAGGAAATAAATTCTAGCTTCTTTGGTTTTTATTGTATTATCTTCTACTCTAGGATATGACTCTTTTTAAATATTTTCGAATTTCAATTTTAATTTGATCAAAATCGGACGACTATATCATATAGCTGCCATAGGAACGATCGGAAAATTAATGGAAAAGTAATAGGAAATAAATTCTAGCTTCTTTGGATTTTATTGTATTATCTTCTACTCTAGGATATGACACTTTTTAAATATTTCCGAATTTCAATTTTAATTTAATCAAAATCGGACGACTATATCATATAGCTGCCATAGGAACGATCGGAAAATTAATGGAAAAGTAATAGGAAATAAATTCTAGCTTCTTTGGTTTTTATTGTATTATCTTCTACTCTAGGATATGACTCTTTTTAAATATTTTCGAATTTCAATTTTAATTTGATCAAAATCGGACGACTATATCATATAGCTGCCATAGGAACGATCGGAAAATTAATGAGAAATATTAGAAAATTGAACATTTTTGCGATTTGTTAATTAATAGGAATGATCTGCAAGGGTATATAAGCTTCGGCTGGCCGAAGCTAGCTTCCTTTCTTGTTTTGAGATTACTTTTTAAACTCAGATTTAATTGGGTTATGGTTCCACTTACCTCCAGACACTCGGAGGTGCGGGCCTGTCCGCAGCACTGATCGGCGGCCTCCTGGCGCTCCAGGCAGTCGTACAGCATTTGCTCGTCGCTCCGCCTGCAGTTTTGCACAGGTGAACGATTCGAGGTGGCGCAGACATTGCGGCAGTGGGGCAGAACGCCAAATTGGCAGCAACGTCTGCCCGACCAGTCCGCTCCACGGGTGACCGCTGTAAATAAGATTCCATATTATTTAATGGATTTTACGGCTTGCATTTCCCCCACTCACCATCGAAAGTCTGGTTCACGCAGGTCCAGAATTCCACTTGGTGCAGTTGACAATACTTGCGCAGTTCCTCGCGATTATCGCCGCCAGCGCCAGTGGCAAACTCTACCAGAGATAACTGGAAAACAAATGCATAAATTGCAATAGACAACAAGTTATTAATCGCAATCAAACTTAATCATCGAACAAGCGCTTAACCCGATTATGAACCGCAACCTGTTGGTCTTCAAGTGCTCTGTGCGCAGTCTCACAATCTTAACACTCAGGAAAAATTTTTAATTTTACTTTAAAAAAACGTATTCAAAGATAAACGAAAAAGAAATGGGAAATGAGTTTAAAAATAATCTAATTAAGTTTTTACTCCCAAAATAACCTAATATTTTTGATCATTTTCTTCTTCTACACTCAAAAAAAAAATCGATATGAAAGTAGGTCGATTCTACATTATTTAAGATCAATTTAAATTTGATATGAATCCAAGTAAATTTGACCTGGTCGAAAAGGGTATTTCATGTAAAAACGATGTGGGTTTAGCATGACATGAAATTTTCATGGGCTTATCATGCTTTTTTTTTGTGTATAACATTTTTTGGAAGTACACCTTGGCGAGCTTGAACTCATCTTTTTTAAGTGCATGGGGTTATAATAAGTATCGGGATTGAGTTTGGAGACAGGGTTCAAAACATGCAGGTTGCAGTTTTATCCTGCTCTTGATCTTTTTTTTGGCGTATTATGTTACATTTCTGAATGCTGTTCTCCTCCCGACACCATCATAAATAACATTTGCTGCTCTCTCTCGTTTTCTATCGATAACGAACAGGCCCAAGGAACTTCAATAACAAATTTTCAGGCTCATTCCAGTCTGAGACTCACGTATCTGCCACAGTAATCTGAGTAAAGCGATGTCTATTCAAGATACTTCGTGTGCTTGTCCTCGGAACTTGTCTGGATCTTGAGCCTGGTGGCATTCCCATAAATACAAATTAACATAAACTGAGGTGGAGATGGTGTGGGATTAAAGGGGATCTTATTTTGGAAGAGTATTATGTATGGTAGGGGAATATTATTGTCTTTGGAAAATGGTAGGGTAACTTAGAACAATATTATTATAAAGTAAATACCACAAATTTTTAAAAATAAAATAAACTCAAATAGTAATTATATTAAACGATCATTAAAAAAACTCCACTTTTTTCGGGTGGCATAATTATAATGAAATAATTAAAGCCTTCCTTCGATTTAATCACATGTTTATTTTAAATTGAATGGTACCTTTCATCGACTACGCCCCTGGTTGATACGCACTTTATCCATGTGTGTTCCTGGGTTGTTTCCCCTCTTCGAAGACCGGGCCTCTAGCGTGTCTGTTGCAGTTTTGTTAATGAAGTGTCCGTGGCCATGTCACGCACTCCCACTCACTGGGATAACTACATGGCATCCCACCGGAACCGCCTCCTCCGCGGGGACAACCTGCCCACCTTGGCACCACAAAATCCCATCAGATAGAGGCCCACAGACTGGGCCTTTTGCAATTATCAGACCTCATGCCACAAAAGAGCATTTTGTCAATAATAAAATGCGCGTAAATTTTCAATTATCTCGGTTAGGATCTATCGTCTCGGGTTCGACTTTTCACACATTCAGGGGATCGAAGATAGAACAATTTGTGAGTGGGGAGTCGGATATCAAGGGGTCTCATATTTCCCGACACCCACTTGTAAGATCTAGCTCTCTAATCTTTCGCCTGAATGAGAGAGAAAAGCAATTCAAAAGTGGATTTGGGGATACGCCCATGGGAACCGAACCGGTTGGCATTATCCTGTTTGTCAGTTTCAATTTGGCCAAAAGATTTAATGCCTTCATTTGCATTTCTAAATGAAAAGATTGGCAAAACAAAGCCCCAGCCCACTTTCGGCTGGGAAAACTAATTGGTTTTGGGTGGAAAATGGTTATGATTACAAAGTTAAATGATGTCAGTGATTTGATTGCCGGCATTGCCTCTAACTAAATCGGGCCTAGGAGCAGACTATGGACTACAGACTACAAACTACCGACAACTGCACACACGACACACTCACTCTCAGAGACAACAAATTGATTTTCAGCCGGCTTGGGTTTTATGAATGACTTTGAGTGGCAAACTGGTTGGTCTGGCTCACAATTTGCACAAGGAAAAAATATCACTAACAAAGTAAATATATATTTTAATAGTTAATTATCATTATGTTACATTTATACTGCAGAGTATTACATTTAGAATATTTACTAGCCCCTGATATAGTTGAAAATCTTAAATCTTAAATCTTTCTTGTCATAAATAAAATAGTAATAATATATTTCATATACTCTATCGATTTTTTTCTCTGTAGGAGTCTGGGCTTTTTGTCTGGGTTCGGTCTTTGAGGTGCAATTACCTGTTTGCCAGCTTATGCTAATTAACAATGCAATTTGTGCGGATTTTTCAATCCTTTTTGGCACAAGGCTCAATACAATCTGCTGCAATCGGCAGCCAGCGGATGTGGATATGGTATTCAAAGTTCTACCGAAATCCAACGACCATTAAAACCTGTCATAATAATTTTCAATGGATTTTCTGCGTGTGACAGTCTGACGGGATCAACGTTTATTGAATTCTAAATTCGTAATGCTTAGTATGCACCGCTCGCACACACCATTCATAAGGAGGGAAAGAGGATTCATGGGCACATAAAAATACCAGGAAATGCACTGTGTGGCTTGATCAGTAGTTTTTCCACCTTATCGGCTTGTTCAATCTGTATCTGATCTGCTGTCCAAGGTGTTCATACTTATGGCTAGTTGCCTTTGGATGGCGTTTAATATTTATGACAGACACATCATTTCCCTTCGAGTTGGTTTTGACTGTGGCCTAGGCGCCTTGTTCATCGCATTTGGCTTGAATAGTTATGAGTGAAAATATTCGGTTGGAAAATTTATGCAAAATTTGTATATCTATTTTAGATAAGAAATTAATATTATTATTGCTTGTATCAAAGTATTCGATTTCCGACATCAAACATTATTTTCTTTATCTTTTATTGTTTTTTAAGAAAATATTCTTTCTGGATATTTATTTTCTTAGTCAATTGATTTATTAATTCACTTAACTTTAACGACTGAAAACCAGCTTTAAAATTAACTTTCATACTTATGGCTAGTTGCCTTTGGATGGCGTTTAATATTTATGACAGACACATCATTTCCCTTCGAGTTGGTTTTGACTGTGGCCTAGGCGCCTTGTTCATCGCATTTGGCTTGAATAGTTATGAGTGAAAATATTCGGTTGGAAAATTTATGCAAAATTTGTATATCTATTTTAGATAAGAAATTAATATTATTATTGCTTGTATCAAAGTATTCGATTTCCGACATCAAACATTATTTTCTTTATCTTTTATTGTTTTTTAAGAAAATATTCTTTCTGGATATTTATTTTCTTAGTCAATTGATTTATTAATTCACTTAACTTTAACGACTGAAAACCAGCTTTAAAATTAACTTTAGTGCCATCAAACTTGTGCCCCTGGCTGTACCGCCCGTTGCAAGCACTCATCCATTCATACGCATTTTTGATATATGATCAATCCTACCCACTAAGCCCCTTTTTATCCCCGATCCGCAATACTTACATTTTCGCATGCTGTGCGACATGAGCCGAAGACCTGATTGCAACATGTGAAGATATCTGCAAGAGAAGCAAACAAACAGAAAATAAGCATGTTGCTCGCAGGAAAACAAGAAGTTAAGTTGGCAAAGTGCAGCATATCAGGGTTTAATGGCTTGGCTCACGCATTTTGACACCACTCAGTAAATTAAAATTTAAATAAATGCCACGGGAAACAGCGAGATATCTGCCAGAGGATCGTTAAAGGAGCGGGTCGCAGTCAGATTCCCTATTCCCGATCGTGGTCATGATCATGATCATGATCGCCACATGTTGGTCTGAATCAGTTGCAAGATCCACTTCCTCTGGCACAAATCACACAGCGTCTTTAAGGGGGCGGGGTTTCACTTTTCGCACTAATTAGGTGGCTGGAATGGTATCCTGCTTATCTACGAGTACGCCGGGTGACTGATTACTTATTAAGCACTTACCGCTAGTATTTCTTTTTTATTATTTCCCCCTTTTCTTTTTGGCTGCGGTTCATTTGGAAGATTGCTCATTGGGTGTTGAACTCTTCTTGTGAAAAGAAATGGGGGAACATGCTGGATGTGGGGCTTTGGGATTTGAGATGACAGCGTGATATTATGGATAGCAACAAAGTAATTTAACAAGTTATTAATGATTAAAAAAATAAGCTTACCCAAATTTTAATTGATAAAAAAGTTTACTAATTTATGCTGTTGCCATCCATCTATTTTATTGCTATTATTTAACTTGAATTATTTTAACTTGTTTCAATACAGAATATTTTTGTAAAAATATCTTGCTTTTTAAAAGAGGTTTAGAAATCAAACGAATGCCAAAAATGTCATCTTAACATTGAAAAAATGATTTAAAAAGTTTTCTTGCACTTATTGGGAGATTAAAAATTTAAGTATATTTAACTTTTTCTGTAATATCCAAGATTATTAGATTAAAAAACTAAAATCAAAACGCAATCCTATTACTTTCTAGTATAAGATCTTGAATATCGATTGTAACAACTGGTCGCACCTACCTATAATTGACATCATTCTGATTGCTTTACAGATTGAACAACCAGATATGATCAGCTTATCCCAACCAGATGAATATAAATGAGTTACATTGAAGTCGTGACACGAATGCTTGAGAGATCCCGAGATCCCTAACAACTGGATATTTTCCCTGTGATCTCTTCACACTACGCATCACTAGTTGGAAGCGATTCCCATGTCTGACATCTGCGACACATGTCCCCGATCTCCGGACTCGGGACTCCGGATCCGCGGACTTGGACGTGTGACAGTTGGCTGGGCGTAAAGGGCGGGTTCAAAGAGTTTCGCTGAGTGCGTGAAAAATTTCAGTTTTTGTCACTTGCGGCAGGAATTGGGGGGCTACTGAACTTCAGAGAAGATCAAAAGCAGTGCCCATTAATTAAGTGTGCAATTGCCGAAGGAGGGCAGCCCACTGTGGGCGGGGGATAAGTGAAAACTGCTAAGATTTTCCCCGTTTCTGGTTCGGAAACTCACGTATTTTTGGCCCAGCCATTTCATTTCGGCCAAGCGAGTCCGGACAGTCGGGTTGAGTGACTAATTTTAGCGGAAATTTACTTTGAAGTCCACCGAAATAAATTTGGCCGCGGCCTATGAACATTGATTTGGGGAATCAAATGTGCAGATGCGAAACGGTGACAAATCGCTTGGAAAATGCCTTTTTGATTTGCCAGGCGTTGTCTTTTACCCCCATTTGATATTCCTCCGATTGTGATTCAGTTTTTATTTGGCATTTATTTTTAAAACTGTTAATGTTTTCATTTGTGCTCGCTACTCTGCGTCTAGTGTGTCGTTGAGTGCTATTTTTATTACGTATCTTCGTTTCAGTTTTAGTTGCAAAGTTGCGCAGTCTTCTGCTTCCGATGCTTCTTTTTTACTTGTGGCCAATGATCTAAGCTGCCTGTCAACGCACCACACCGAAAATAATATTTTAATTATTTAAAAAATAATAATTAAAACCCCTAAAAAATTAACTTTTATTTTTGAAAAATTACTTGTAAAGTTTGCTAATTATTAAAAATGTATTTTTTAGTTGTAATAAAAAAATAAAAATAATAAAATATTGTTTTCAAATTTTCTCTTTGACTTTTTCTGGATTTTTCTCAAGCCTTTAAAATATCTACTGATTATTTTATAACATTTCTCTGTGTATTATATTTTTCCTGTCCCCATTGGAGCTGTGGACTGGGGTGTCTTCTAAAAATAAAGAAATCCACTCACTGGCAGTCTCTGATTCGCTGCCGCATGTCAAGTGTCACAGCTGATTTGTCGCCAAGTTCTCCGGCTTTTGCCGAGATAGCCGCCATCAAAAGGAGTGGACACATCCGACCACCCGTTTGATTAACGTGAGTGCAGTGAAAATGATTGTTTAATAGCTTTTTTACGACCGCAGCGCATTCAGAAGTATGCATATAGTAATCAACGGTGGCCATTTGTATGCAAAACACTTCAAATGCCGCGCAATTCAAATCATTTCGGATGCACAACGCCACGCCAAGCCAAGCCGAAGAATTTCCCTTTGCGAAAAGAGCGACAATACAATCAGTTAAGCTCCAAGGCGGCGACATATATGAGCAGGCCATAAAATTTCATTGGAAATCTAACACATTTATCATACACTGACACCCCATCCCCAAGCCATAATTCACTCGAGCTGCGAGTTAATAAAACGGACAGTGGAAAAAAAGAAGGGGAAGAGGGGATCGAATCTGAAGTGTATCTTGGATTCTCATATGCTGGCGCCATCAGACAAGCCAGCTTTGCAGCAATTTAAACTAATTTTTAACACAGTTTCAATTTAGATTCGAGCACAAACACGCACTCACTTGGATTCAGATATACTCGTATCTGTATCTGTAAACAGCGGCAATCGTCATCATCAACAGCACTTTCAATTAAAACATTTCGCTCGCGCTCAAAAAGGAAATTATTGCTTTTGATTAAGTGAGTGGAAGCGCGAGTGTGGACCGAAGTGTGGTTCCATTTACATGCAAATCAAAGTGGGAGGGGCTGTAAAAAGTTTTTATATTCCCCGGTTTCCTATTTATCCCATAGCCAAACTGACCAGCCCTAAAAATGCGGGCCAGAGGGAAGCGAATGAAAGTGACAACACTGGCATAAATGAATGAACCAGTTTTTCAAAATAGCAAAAAACTTGAAAAAACATGGAATAAATGGGATATACATACATTTGTTTGCTTCCAATTACTCGCACCAAAAAGTTTCCAATTTGTATTGCAATATTATTCACTTTAAAAGGTAGTTAGGTACTCTCTACATAACATCATCATAGATTTTTTTTACTTTCGACCTAATCAAAGAAAAATATATGTGTTGATACACAGAAGTAATTACCTACATAATATTTAGAAAATAAAATATTTTATAATTTGTTTTAGTAAAATTACAAATTTTTAATGCTTCGAATAACCTATTTAATCCCTAAGCCATTTGTCACTCGAAGTGTCAGAAATTCCACTGATAAGCGGCTGCTTTTGAAGTGCCAATAAAAGGTCAAAGGGCCCATCTTCCTTATCAACTTACCATGTGGTTCTCCGGATGATCTCACGGATTCCAAAGCAGTAATTTCGGAGCTATCGATGGCCTCACTGGTATCGGCATCCAGCCAATCGTAGTCATCCGAATCCAGTCCCACGGACTGACTTCTACTATTTTTCTTGGATCCACCAGATGCCGCATGACGTTGATGGTCCGCGGAGGCATTGCTTTTATTGTTGCGACGACGCACCTGTCGTTCTGCGGAATGCAGGTGATCGTTCTTGGTGCTCTGATTCTCCTCCAACTGTCGCACGGCACTGATTAGGCCAAAAGGCAGCAGGAGCAACACAATTTCCCAGCCACTCAGGCGCATTTTTATCGTTGTTTTGACTGGGTTTTTTTTTTAAACTTATTCACTTGTTTGTTTGTATTTTAAATTCCGATTATGTCGAGTGCATTTTGTGCACTACGATAAGTCGTTGCGGCCAAAGGAAATGGATGTGTCACAAGTCAAAAGTCTCACTGGGTTCATCTACATGGCCAATTGGCATCCGCTCGATAAGCCACCGCTTACGCACTACTTTACACTATGTATGTACAAACTGATTTTTCCTGCACAGAAAAAAAATTGGTTATATATATAAAATATTTTAAAATTTTACAGATAATTAAATATAATTATTTAATACCCAAAAGGTTTTTTAGGAGGTTTATTTCAGTCTTACACGACTTTAAAAATTCTATACTACTTATTTATACCTTACAAATATTTTAAATAATTTATTCTTTATTTTTCCTAGTGTTAATGTTTATGGACAGTGGGGCTGCGATGCTCGTTACTAGATAGTGATTGAACAAACGCAGACAAAAAATGGAAAACGATTAAATTTAATGGTCTCCCGCACAAGGGACTCTATTGATAGGGAGCCGAGCTATCTGTTGAAAAATACATGAATAAATGTAAGACTGTTTACCCGGTGGCGAGTGTGTCGAGGCATTCGAGAGACGCCTCCGCCTTCGCCACTGCCACTTGTCCACACGATGTCACACAGTAATTAAGCCAATTGACCTCGCTTGGCCGCCAGTTTGGCAAAGCGTTTCCAAACTCTTCGCTGCGTGCTCCTCCTTTTTTCCACAAAGGCAAAGTAGCGATGGCAATGGCGAACGGCGAATGCCGGAATGCCGAATGGCAGCCGGCAACGGCGACAACATTTTATTAAAAGTGAAAAATATAAATAAATAATATCAAAAAGCGCCCAGTGGCAGAGGCCGACAAAGTGACACAAACGGCGGGGGAAGGCGCACTAATGATGAGACTCGTTTCGGGTTGGGTACTTCAAGAGCCTTCTTTTCCACCCCTTTCTTTTTTTTCGCCTAGTGTCCTTGCACTTTGCACTCGAAAAAAGCCGAACTAATTTTAATTTTCTTAAATATTTCATTGGGGAAGTGAAGGTACACTGTGCTGTTTATACCCGTTACTCGTAGAGTAAAAGGGTATACTAGATTCGTGCAAAAGTATGTAACAGCTAGAAGGAAGCGTTTCCGACCCCATAAAGTATATATATTCTTGATCAGGGTCACTAGCCGAGTCGATCTAGCCATGTCCGTCTGTCCGTCTGTCCGTCTGTTCGTCTGTCTGTCTGTCCGTCTGTATGAACGCTGAGATCTCAGAAACTACAAAAGCTAGAAGGTTGAGATTTCCCACACATATTCTTTGGCTTCCTACGCAGCGCAAGTTTATTTTAGCCGAGCGCCACGCCCCCCTAACGCCCACAATCGCCCACTAACGATTTTAAAATGGGTCCTGCGCCCACATTTTTAAAGATTTCCGAGAAGTATAAATGCAATTTTGTTGTGTATAGTTATACCTATCGAAATGTAGAAGACATTTTTCAAATCGGACCATTCATTAAAAAGTTATACGATTTATAAATTGTCAACATATATCTATCTCCCTCGCACTCCCTTTAGCTGAGTTACGATTATTAGTCGGGACACCAACCCGACACAGCGTTCGCACTCCCTTTAGCTGAGTGACGGGTATTAGATAGTCGGGACAACAACCCGACTATAGCGTTCTCTCTTGTTTTTATATTTAATTTATAAAAAAAAATTATTACTAGCCTATTTAATTTAAATAATTTTAAATTTTACTTTGTGTTGATTATATAAATAATAACATGTAAATTTAAATTAGCTTTCATATAAGTATTATAGAATTGGCAGAAAGTAATCCAATTGTCTCTTTTCAAATTATGAACTTTTATTCGAATTTGAATTTTAATATATGTATTAAAAATGGTTCAGTTTCAAGGGTTTGATTATATTGTTTTTTCCACACTTCATATAGTATATCTTTTTTATCCAACGTTTTTTATTTTTTTATTAATTAAAAATATTAGAAAATATTTTTCTTTCTCCAAAAAAAAATATATTTAATTTAGAACTTTAAAAATTCTTGTATTTATTCCAGTGTTCGTCTGTGCTTGTGTCAAAGCGCATACCAAAGCAAGCGAGCGACAGAGAAAGGGGGAGTGGTACTAAGAGGGGGCGGGAAAGTAAGTGGCGGGTGGCGAGAGGTGGGTGGTGGGCGGCGGGTGGTGCCGGGCTATCAGCGTTGAGTTGAGCGGTGGCTGTGCTTTGATGTCTTTCTAATTGCATATTTTACAGCGCCAGGGAGTCGTCCTCGCCCACCCGCGCCCCCACATCCACAGCCGGTTATCCTGCAAAAGGATAGCACTTTCAGCGAGAGTGGAAAGTAGAGCTATTTGCTGTGATGTGGATGCTGGATGCCCCTATGTCCCTTCGCCACTTTGCCCCCCTTGCCACCCCCTCAAAGACGCCGGCATCCAAAGTGGACCAGGACCTGGTTGGTTTGTCAACTTCAGCGTCAACGTCAGACGACTACGAGTAGGGACACAAAGGCTGAGACAAAAGCGGCACGTTCAAAAACTAGACAAATATTAACTCATATGCAGCTTGAGGTTGAGCGGAGAAGAAGAAGCCTTTGTCTTTGGCCCCACAGTCTTACTTCGATATGTTCAATTTATGTAGATTTGTCCTACTTTGGATTACACCTTTGACTATAAAATTACCTTAAAATCCGAAAATAGGTTTCTAACCCAAAATATTTATCTTTAAATAATATATTTATATTTAAAACATTTTACTACACTTTAACAGAAACATTTTTGAGAATTCCTAATTCCTATTTGAATTTGATCAGTTAAAAAAAATGGAATCCTTTAAGTTACCAAATAAAAGTTCCTTTATTTTGTAATATTCTTTCGTAGAGAGTCTCCACTGTACATGTGTGATTGTGGCTTCAACTCCGTTTTGATTGCAATGGGAGAACAATATGCATCAAACAGAAAATAGCGCCACTTTGCAAAAAGGGATGCAAAAAGGAGCCGCAAAAGGACCTGCACACATACATTCATCCCAAAAGCTTCGCACACACACACTCCGGCACAAACACACACATTGCACCCAAATGCATCCCATAATCACTTGTCGTTTGATTTGTTTACCGGGTTCACTGAGCTTCGTCGTCGGTACACTCACACTTTGGTTTGGATTGGGCTTAGATTAAATAAATATTTCATTTAAATTTAGCTGATTGTCATCTATATTTGTTATCAGAGCAACACTTTCGATTTATTTTATTTGATTTATTTTGGTCCGCGATCAAAAGACTTGACGCGCGACATCTTTTACGTGCGCACGATCCGGCATAAGAAACTATAGTATCTGTATCTCTATATATGAGGCACCATTGCAGCGCCCGATTTCAGTTTGAGTGGTTTTAGTATGGGGGTTAACAGCGCCAGGAATGGAGTGGAAAGTTAACAGTGCGCATGAAATGGAGTGAAATCCAGAGAACCGCATCCAACATGTGCGAAGCAACAGCAATAGTGAGTGAGATCCGACGGTTGGAAACAGTGTGAGCGCGATGAGAAAGTCTGAAAGGTGCACTAAGAGAAATTATATTCAATTGCAGGCTTTAAAAAATATAAATTCAAAAATATAAATAAGAAGCATTAAAATATTTTAGAAAAATTTATTATTTTCTTGGTAAATGTTTTTAATATATTTGTAAGCAATGTTAGTTAATAATTTATAAAAAAAAATTGTATTAAAAAATAAAAATAAATACCAAAGCAACATCAATAAAACTTTTTTATTTTTCGTAAAATTTGTATTTTTTTAAATAGAAAACATCTGAAGTTCTAAGTTGCAAAATTATGTAAGCTCAGTTAATGACTTTTTTTTAAAAAAAACTTAACTTACGTTTTTAAAAATTAAATTAAAACCCACTAAGGTAGAGTTATGGGGCTTTGGGTTAACTCTGTCTTTTTTTACAAAGGTTTTGTAAAGGAATCTAGAGGTGGCCAAAAATGAAGGCTTTTTTTTTAATATAAATCTTATTATTTAACTGTCAATCTTTTTTAAATTTGTGGTTTTCCCCTACTGTGGAGAGGTGTCTTTGCTTAATTTTAGTCGAGTCATGAACCACTATCGCGTTGCCAACTTATTTGAACTGCTTTCTTTGAACTGCTTTGTGATTTGAGCGCCAAATTTAAATATGGTGTTAATGTTTTTTGAAGATCTGGGGCTTCACCTTTATTTTTTAGCTTTTTTGATAATTAAATCTTAAAGTCCATAACTAGATTCAACTGGTTTGTTTTAAGTTATTTATTTACCGAATAATTTAAATTCACATACATTTAGTTTACATATACATTTTCATTCATATGAATATAGGTTGTCTTGTAGTTTGTATGTGTATATAATTATATTTAGGTGGTGTTATCCCTCAATTATTGGGTTTAGTTTTCAGTTTTCAACAGCGTTCCCTTTAGGCTACAATAAATAAACACTATTTGTAGGAAATATATTTGTATATGCAGTTTTTTGTACATTTCGCTTTGCTTTTCTGTTTTTTCATATTTTGTTGAGTGGCCTACCGAGTGCGTATTTTATGTTTTTGCCCAAATCGGAGGTATTTCAGCATTTATCCTGTTGTTCTGTTGTTTCGGTTGATTTTTCTCATGTCATGTCTCGTGTTTCCTCTGGTATGGGACAAAAGGGTGTAGAAGGATTCGTTTAGAAAAACTTGTATAAGTATAGTGTATATCTGTATATATATATATTGGCTCCTTAGAGTACCTATGTATTTTTTTGTCTAGTTAACACGTGCAGTGCTATGTATTTTGTCAAGTCTTTGTTTAAGTTTAAATTACACACATTCAGTTTGTTGTATTCTGCAATATTTACTGGGATTAAATAGCATATTTTACACACATTATAAGGTCTGACGACGCCCCTTAAGTTCGTACGACAACACCAAAAGTACACTCATAGATTTATGCGAAAGAAATCGGCCAACCCCTCATCCTCTTTCCATAATCGTGTTATTATTATTCGGAATACTCGTTGTAAGTACATATAAAATAGGTTAAAGTGCTCGAGAAATGCTCTTCGGTGTTCCTTGATCCTTGATAGACGTACTCGGCTGGAAGGAATATTGTATGTATTTAACCTAACAATTAGCATAAGTTCTCTTCACATCTCGCTCATTTTTTCTGTTTTCTGTCAAACGGGAAAACGACAAACGCACACAGGATCGAATGGCAAAAGGACAACAGCGAATGGCGATGGCAATTTGTCAACTGTCGCCGGCACAAAAGGGCGACTCCTTCGGGCTTCCTGCATGATTGACGACCACTCACCTATACGAATTATTATTATTCCCCGTGCGGTGTATTCATAATTATTTAAGAAATGCACACTTGAATGCCTTCTTTGCAAAAAAAAAAAAAGAACAAGAAAGGAAGCTACCTTCGGCCAGCCGAAGCTTATATACCCTTGTAGATAAAAGAATACTCACTCGGTGCAGTTCCAGGGATTCCAGATTCAGCGTTTCGATTTATTTCAATTTTGTTTTTAAGTAGTCAAGAATCAAAACGCCTACTTCCTACAAAGTTACAATGAATTTTCTTATATTTGATTGGGAGCCTTAAGATATAGTGGTCCGATCCGGCTGGCTCCGACATATGTACTACCTGCAATAGAAAGAAGACCTTCGGGAAAGTTTCATCGCGATAGCTTTAAAACTGAGAGACTAGTTCGCATAGAAACGGACAGACGGACAGACGGACAGACGGACAGACGGACAGACGGACAGACGGACAGACGGACATGGCTAGATAGACTCGGCTATTGGTGCTGATCAAGAATATATATACTTTATGTGGTCGGAAACGTCTCCTTCACTGCGTTGCAAACATCTGACTGAAATTATAATACCCTCTACAAGGGTATAAAAAGAAGGCGACGCGGCTCCTCAAGTGTTTGCTGAAGTCGATGGAAATGTCAACAAGTCTGCCGGTTGACAGTTTTTGGTTTGTGCGATTACCGATTTCCCATTGTATCCTTTTCCCCGGATTGTGTGTGTTTCTCAAGAGGTTGCACAAAATGCACAACAACAACTAAAGAAAAAAGTGAATATCGAAAAACAGAACCGTTAAACCAATAAACCCACAAATATATAATTTTCATGGGCTTTTTTCTTCGAAGTTTCTGTCGTTGTGTAGGAACTTTTGATTGAGCTTCTTGGAGGGCTAGTTAGCTGCAGCATATATATATTGTACATCCATGTATATATACTATATAGAGATGAGATTTTGATTTCGTAGAACATTATAAGCTTCGGGCAAAAATGCAATTGGAAAATTCACACAGACACACACATGGTTACGTTAGAAGTACACCTATATATAGACGCAATGCGGGAGCAATTGAATGTTTTTTTCGGTTGGAAAATGGAAAATAATAGTTTATAATGGTGCCTAGCGGATATAGTGCCACATGGCCGTCGGCTTTCGGGCATTGTTAATCATATCGTGCCAGTGCTGGCAGCCAGTTCCACTTTCCTGGGGCCCCAGACCGCAGCATCCGATTTCCGTGGCCTCGCTCCCAGCACCCACCACATAGATCTGCAAAGATATAATACCCAGAAATTAAATAAACCAAAGAATGGCGGAGAGAAGGGGGGATTTCAATTAAAACACGGCCGGGGCATTAAACCGGGGCTATTGCCCGGAATTAGCAGCCGGGCTGTTAAAAACGGCGGAGACCACCGGTTTATGGCCCAAAAGGCTAAAGGTTACCTCGATGGCTGCATTGTGGAGATAATTTGATTGCAAATTAAACGTGAACGCCTCATTCCAAATGGGGTTGGTGGGATCGTCGGACTTCGTAATGCTCGTCTTTTTCTTCTTGATGCGCTTGCCGTTTTGAATAAGGTAAATCTGAAAAAATTAAAAGGATTATTTAGTATTTATTTTATATATTTCAAATGTAATATTTATATTCTTCACCTTCACATATGGTTCCTGAAGAGTATCCAAATTTCTAGCCTTCATTATGACCACGGTCAATCGCTCGGCCTGCGGTAAATAGTTCAAGGAGCAAAGCAGCTCCGGTCGATCCTCTTTGGGTTTCTTGGTCCGCAGCAAGTCTCCCCAGATCTGAAAAGTATTTCGCTTTATAATATGTCCTATTAATTTCTAAAAACCCAACCAACTTACCTCCACAGACTTGGAGAGATCCAGACCATCCACCGAGATGCGAACCTCTCCGATAATGTCGTTGTGCGAATAGCGATCGTAGTCGAGCACCTGGAGGATCAGCTCCTTGCCTTGGAGCTGATCGCGGGAAACCGGGAACTTGAAGTGCTGGTCAAAGTAGGGATTCGATTCGCCACGATGGATGTGGGTCTGTCGCTTCCGGCTGTCGACTTCCGGTTGCAACATCAGCCGAACATAAGGATCCCGGAAGCCACCCTCCTCGATGGGACTGAGACTGTGAGCTACAGAAGAAGGGTTAAAGTTGTTATTTTTGTGTAATTTTTAAAAATTCTAAGCAAAGGATTAAAGGAGATTTGTTTAAAAAAAGGTTAGCTTATTTTGAATTAGGGGAGAGTGGGGGAATTTCGCCACAGGGGCAATTTCGTCACCTGCAATATCTCGGAATCCATAAGTCGTAAAAATATATAATTTTTTTGTTTTAGTCCTTCAAGACGGCCAGACACAACCAATGCATTTGTTTTGCACAGAAGGCCAAGATAATTAAGCTATAATATTAAATGTGTTTTAACAGTTCAAAAGCTACATTTAGTTCTCGACGAAATTTTTTCTGTATGCCACAATTCAAAAGGAATAAGATACACGATTTTTTATATAATACACAGTGCCATAATGTGCATTTCTGCGTCAGTGATTTTTAACTTCGCGCCTAATTTCGCAAGAAAAATAATTATTTCTAAAAAAGTACGGTCTGGGGAAATTTCGCCAACCTACGCTAAGGGTAAATTCGCACCTATTTTAAATACATATTTTTATATTTGACGAGCTGGCTAACGAACAGACTACCAGCAGCAGCAACAAGTACAGGACGTCAACAAAAATGGTACGCTTGATCAGTGTAGCATATTTTCAGGCTTTAAACTCCCTACATTTTTCAGGTGACGAAATTTCCCCAGTTGTGTGGTGATTTTACCCCCCTGTGTGGTGACATTGCCCCAGTATATTGGTTTTACATTTTATTTTTTTATAAATCACCAAGCTAATTAAAAAAATAGGGGAATGTCACATTTTAAAGCTTGGTGCTAACCGCATTCAACAATAAAAATAGAAATATGATAACGTGTCTCAAGATGGACAAAAAATAGCTTTGAAAAAATGCTGACGAAATTCCCCCACTCTCCCCTATACTTAAACCCAGAAAAAAAGGAACTTAAATAAGGCCACATTATATATTCTTAATCGCAGTTTTTTTTTTTATTCATTTGAGTGGGAGCGCTCGTAAAATCAAGACCAAAGTACTCTTAACTTTGTCTCGCCAATGGAGTACACTTCTTGATTTTGAAAATTTAATATGGAGTCGAATTGGCTTATTTTTCATTTCGAGAAGTCGGTTTTAAGATCGGGGATTGTTTTTTGGTTGTACCTATAAATATCTTAGCGTTCGGTTAATTCACAGTCTAGTTTTTATAAAGTTCCTGATGAAACAAAGCCAAAACTTGGCACACATACATACATAGCTCAACAAGTCATCAGTTTGAATTTAGAAACTTTTCCGCCAGAATTATTCCTATTAAAATGCGTCGTATTGACCTGAAGTTGCGCTGCTTGGAGCGAAGGGTTTTGGAGTGTCATATTTCCACCACTATGCCGATGCAGAAACTAATGGAGGCGTATGCCCAATATTATAAACTTGACCTAAGGAACATATACTTCAAGGCCCACAGACTTCGAATCGGAAGCAGCGATACGGCGGAATTTCTGGGACTGCGCAATGGCGATGTCATAGAGGTCCGAACCAACTACTATCAATATTCCTCAAGTGAATGACGATATGGTTTATGTTTTTAGTTTACGTTTTGTTAATGCGATTTTCTTTGTTAAAATTAAAGCTGTTTAACCTATTAAAATTATAAAATATTATATTCCAGCGTATTTTATACTATTTTTTACTATTCCCTAAGCTCACCTTCAATCAGATGAACCGTCAGGTCGAACAGGTGATAGTCGTACTTCACGCGCAGGTGCAAACGTCCCACGGCGTGACTGGATTCGGGTGCTGTCAGATAAACGGGTCCGTCAGGCAATCGGTAGAGATCCGGCTGGAGGGCTCCCAGCGGGGAGGCAGGACCCATGGCGGGATCCACTCCGGGCTGCGATCGTGGCGGTATGAGCAGCGGCGAAAGGCAGCGACCACCGGCCACGCCCTTTCCCGAGCTACCGCCTCCCATACCCGAGCCACCGGCCAACGAGGCCAAGCTGCTCTGCGAAGGACTGGGTGTCCTCAGATCGCCAGGATCCGCCGAATGGGCCGGACTGCCGCAGCGTGCATCCAAAGAAATCGTTCGCATGGGACTGGGCGATCTGGCCAAGTGGTGCGGAAATGCCGGCTCACTCGGCAGAGAGCTACGTCCGTCCGGTCCGAAAGTCCTTATCTGTGGCGAGGATCCACGGTGACCCTGTGAGATAGGGAAAATTATCATATCATTACAAAACTAATTATTGAATATTAAAAATCCACCCGCAATCCGAAATAGCTGGAAAGCATTTTAGAAGTTTTATTTATTTTTATAATTTTTTTGTAGAGATTCAATTTTATTATATTTTTCTAAACATCACGAGGGATTTAAGATCTCTTATAAATGTGTATAGAAGTTTTTAACAAAATATTTTGAAACCAAAAGCCTGATGGATTCCTTTTAAAAGACGTCGTTACTTTTTCAGTGATATTTATACCCTTGCAGAGGGTATTATGATTTCAGTCAGAAGTTTGCAACGCAGTGAAGGAGACGTTTCCGACCCCATAAAGTATATATATTCTTGATCAGCATCACAAGACGAGTCGATCTAGCCATGTCCGTCTGTCCGTCTGTCCGTCTGTCCGTCCGTCTGTCCGTCTGTCTGTTTCTACGCAAACTAGTCTCTCAGTTTTTGAGCTATCGGGATGAAACTTTCCCAGGTAGTATATATGTCGGAGCCGACCGGATTGGACAACTATATCTTATAGCTCCCATAGGAACAATCGGAAAAAAAAACTTTAAAAAATTCTAGCTTCGGTGTTTTTTGAAATATTACCTTCTACTTTTGGGGATGTTATTTTTTAAATATATCTGAATTTCGAATTAATTATTTAAAAAATCGGACTACTATATCATATAGCTGCCATAGGAACGATCGGAAAATTAATGGAAAAGTAAAAGGAAATAAATTCTAGCTTCTTTGGTTTTTATTGTATTATCTTCTACTCTAGGATATGATTTTTTTTAAATATTTCCGAATTTCAATTTTAATTTAATCAAAATCGGACGACTATGTCATATAGCTGCCATAGGAACGATCGGAAAATTAATGGAAAAGTAATAGGAAATAAATTCTAGCTTCTTTGGTTTTTATTGTATTATCTTCTACTCTAGGATATGACTCTTTTTAAATATTTCCGAATTTCAATTTTAATTTGATCAAAATCGGACGACTATATCATATAGCTGCCATAGGAACGATCGGAAAATTAATGAGAAATATTAGAAAATTGAACATTTTTGCGATTTGTTTATTAATCGGAATGATCTGCAAGGGTATATAAGCTTCGGCTGGCCGAAGCTAGCTTCCTTTCTTGTTATTAGTGATTTCAAAAATACTTGTGATATCTAAGCTCCCCCTAATCGTTAAAACATTCAAGGATATCCATTAGCATAATTTAAGACTTCGATTCCAAATGACTAAATAATAAATTTTTCGATTTATTATAGCAATAAATATTTTTAAAATGTAATTTGGACTGACTAAAAACATATTTAAGCAGTTTATCTCTTCTAAAATTTCTAATTTTATTTTAGTCTATTGCTTTGGACTAAGAAAGTATTTAAATAGCTTTTAATAGGTTTTCCCCATTTCAGAATAGAAAAATGAAAATTGTGGATATATTTAGACAGTGACAAATACTAGCAAGAAATTATAAATTTTTCCTTGATTAAAAACTATAATGGTTGGTATGCAAAATAATAGTTGACAATCCCACTCACCGAATGCCTGGATGGGGCGCTGTCCACGCTGCTCTGGCTGGAGATGGACGGCGTGCGCTGGAGGCGCGGGGGGAAGGAGCGGCTCTGGTGGTGCAAGTGCAGCGGACTGTGGAACACTTCGGCGGGTCCGCGCAAGATGTCCGTCCCAGTGGCCGAAACGGTGCCCATGTGATGATGGTTGAAGCCCATGCCGCCGTGCATTCCATGCATTTGGCTGGCCGGCTGGATGGGCTGGCATTCCTTGGCAATGGCCACCTCCTGAGGGGTTTTCAAATAACAAATAAATTATATTAATATAAATTTGACAATAAGTATTAGCCAGATGTAAGAACCTCCGAGTCCGTGGGCAAATCACAGCTATCGCTGACACTACCGGCCGAAACACTGCCAATTCCGCTGGTGGTCGAGGTGACCGACGAGGCCGAAGGCGGCGGGGTCATGGGTTGCGGCGGTGGCGTGGTGGAGCCCTCGCCCATCGGCAGGATGTGCACCACCGACGGCCCGTTGCCACCACCACCAGCGCCTCCGGTGGTGGAGCTACTGCCACTCCCACTCGGCGATCCCTCGTCCGCCGAGTTCCTATCGAGGGTGACGCGACGCACTCCCGCTCCCACTCGCTCCTTGGCCATCCGCGACCAGGACTCGATGCGCTTGTGGGCCAGCCAACAGGCTGCCGGACCCAGGCCACTCATCTCTGCCCAATTACCAAGCGACTGTGTCTACGGGAACGCCGCTTTTCTTCTCTGCGGAAAGTAAAAGGTTTTGTTGCTTGGCTACCTTGCAGATTTGCGGGAAAAGGAACCGCTGCTTCAGTTGTTCTCACTCTCTTTCACTTTACACTCAGAGAAACGAAATAAATGGTCAGCTAGCCCCATAGAAAATACTATTTTTTTCAGTTACAAAAACAAAAATTTATCCATTTCAAAAATGTAATTCCCCAATAGATTAGCCAGATTTATACCAGTAAAATTTCTATAAATATAATGAGTAAAATATCATATCATTCCACAACCTTTCGATTTTAAAGTAGGGGAGTGTAGGGTAAGGTGACGAACGATTCGTTTTTTGAATGTAACTTTTGTAAAAATCAATATTTTTCAAAAGTGTAAACGCAGAAAGTTGCTTACATCTACTGAGCATATCCCTGTAAAATTCGAAATTCGAAATTCCAATGCAGCTAAATCCCACAGCGTTTGGCGTGAACCCTACTTTTTTTGCACTTTCAAAAGTTGTAGGGTAATGTGACGAACGATTTGTTCTTTAATGTAACTTCTCCAAAAATCAATATTTTTTAAAAGTGTAAAAGCAGAAAGTTGCTTACATTTACTGAGCATATTTCTAAAAAAATTTGGATTCGAAATTTCAACGTAGCCAAATCCCACAGTGTTTGGTGTAAACCATCCTTTTTACAAACAAAAAAATACATTTTTTTATATATTATTTACGGAAAGGTTATTTTCGATACGGAAAAGAAAAAAGTAATAAGATAATACCCAAACTTACAAAAAAAAAATGGTCAAAGTGCAAATTTTTTTTAAATTAAATTAAACTGACGTCACTATTAAAAACAACAATAAAACTGCAGCAGTAAATGTTATCTGGTATTATTATATTTTTTTTACAAATAATCAACGATAACAGTTAAAATTCTTGAATAAAAAAAGTTCGTCACAATACCCTACAAAAAGTTCGTCACGATACCCTACAAGGTAGACTTGCAGCAAAAACGGTGTCACTCTCAAACGGCGCAAAAGAAAAAAACGCGAGGTACCAAAAACTGTTGATAAAGATCTCATGTATACGTGCATATATTTGCCTGATTTTATTTTCCACTCATCTTTGCTCTGGCACTGCTGAAACACAAGTAAATTGAATGGGTTTGCTAGTATGCGCACCACATTTTTAGCGAAAATTACCTTACGAACAAATTACGGGACTTCTTGTTAATATTACTGTAAATACATTGTCGACACGATAAGGGGAGACGACTACATTTATTTGGAATTTTTGTCGTGACGTCATATATGAGATTCGACGAGTTCGTCACATTACCCTACTCGTCAAATTACCCTACACTCCCCTACTTACATTTCAAATAGGAAGTAGATACTCTAATTATGACTAGTAACTATTGTGATAAGTGCTTTAATATTACTTGTTATTTTTTTAATTGAATAATAGATAAATTTATAAATATCATACTGTTTAAATCAGGGAATGTTATAAAGTTATAATATTTAAAATAAAAGTAAAGATTTAAGACATTTCTGTTATTTTCTAAACTCCTAACAGTTATTATCAAATTTAAAATTTAAACTACTTATTCATGGAGTATATTAAATATTATATTTTAATTTAATTTCAGTCTATTTCCTTACGTTTTTTATTTTATTACAAGAGCCCAAGATATCTATTATTTTTCCAAGTGCACCCACACACATTTGGTCGCTGTTAATCCGCTTAGGCAAATACACTCGCACGCCATTAGATTCGACCAACCGCAGAGGAGGAAATGAAACAGGATGAGATGCCTGGCACGAGTGCGGTTTCAGGTTGGAAGCCCTGAACCGGCATTAATTATGGCCAACTAGGTCATGTTGCAACATTTTCGGAACCATTCGCGACTAAAACCGTCTGCATCTTGGATTCCTTCAGTTTAACCTTAATGGATTTTTCTAATTTCAAGATCAGTTACTAGTTTAAGATTATAAATACTTCCCAAAATCAGTTACATTTATTTCGAGGTCTGTAAAAGTTAATCAGGTTTTATTGTCAATAAAATGATTGAAATCAATTCGCAACCTTAAGTGGCAATAACAGGAATATTTTTCTATGACAGTTTTTTGCTTTCAGTTACGGACTGCATTTTTTTGTGTGCTCCTAAAAAGAGCACTTGGGTAGCAAGCCAGGATGACGTCCTGACCTTTCTATTTCCCCAGCGACTCCCGCCCAACATAATTTTTGCGAAAGGATAGTCAAAAGTTCAGCAATCTCTGCTCACCCATCGCTTTTATTGGGAATCTGAATGGCAGGTGGGAAATGGGTATTTCTAGAGCCATAACCATGGAAACTGCGCTAACGAACAATGTGCGTCAGAGTGGTTGTGGCAGCTCCGCTAATCAGTCAGCTAACTAGTTCTCTCCACATCACAATGTGTCCAAAGCGGATAATGCCTAATTACCCGACAAGAAAGAGGGCGAGGAAAAATCGACAAGAAAAAGGTCTGATAAAGCATTAAAGGTGAATGTATAAAATTGATATGAAATTATGACAATTTTGATGAAATTTTACATTGTAAAGCTATTACTTTTTAACCAATTTAATGGCGGAAACAAAAAGGTTGTTAATACGGTTTCTGTTATTTGATTTTAAATTGTATTTAATCATTTCTTGCAATTTTGTTAACATTGAAGAAATATTTTTCTTATAGAATATATAATATAAAATATAATACTGACCAAAAAAGTCTGTTCCCTTTAAGCCTCGGTGTAAAATCTGCCACGACGGACCAAAAAACAGTATACGATAGTGGCAGATGCTGATGCTAATGAAAGTTTTACTTTAACTGCTTCCTGCTGTTTCTGCAAACTTGTGGTTAATATTAGACAGCCTTCAGCGAGCCCATAAATATGTAGAGGAGGCTCTTTCTCGGCTCCATTCCTACGATATCATGAATATGCAGGCGAGGCATTCTCCGGCGAACCTCACAATTCCCCGGCGGACAATTTGTCTTGCAGTCCGCATTTCGATTTCGCCCTTTGCATTCCATTCCACTCCCAGAATTTTCACGTTTTTTTCGTTACGCAGCGTGGCGAATGGCGAAATGCGAATTCATTGGCATTTGTCCACGCCCAAGTGCCGTTTAATAGACGGAGAATCGGGGAGAGATATATCCGCATATCGGGGAACTCGAAACGGGCAGCAGCGAGAGCGAGGGGTGGTTGCTCAATACAAAAGTAAACAAAAAACTTATTTTTCAAGTATTAAATAAATTAAATGAAATTAAGCACGTGTAGCGAATGACATCAAAACATGGCAACGACCCTGGAGAAAGGAAAGAGACAGGCATGCGGATACAGACTCGAAGTGCGACAGGGATGGAGATGGAGAAATCAAGGACCAACCCTCAAATTAGTTTGGGATAATAAAAATGTGCTCGGTCAAAGAAAAATGTTGTCCAAGTCTTTGTCGCACACCGACAGCCCTTAATGTCCCTAATGTGCGTGTGTGCGGTGTGTCCTAGATCTTGTAAAAGGATTTTTATTGATTTCGTAACATTACTCTGAGTTATTCATCACTTTCATTGCTCTGCCTGTCGCCGATTTGGCTGCTGATTTTTTGAGGGGAAAGAAACACACAGCTGTTAATAAAACACAGCCGTTCTTATTATATTCAGAGATTACGAATTGAAATAACTTGTGAATAAAAACTGCAATTAAACACTTTCGGGATAAGAAAAAATTTTAGAACCAATTTATTTATTTTAGAGATCAGTAAATGCCAAAGATAAATAAAGAAAAAATTAAGGCCGCATAGTAAAGTTAAAAGTAGTTGTGGGGTTATGTACCCAATAAATATAAAAAATTATTATTCAACAAAAAAAAAACATCTACTTTATTAATAAAATAAAATATTCCCTTTAATGCATCCTACTATTAGATAAATAATTGATTAAAATTTGCCAAACCTCGCCATATTGAAGAATCCCCGTCACTAATAAGAGGGGATTTTATAGTATTAAATAAACAACTATTTTCACCCATAAAACGACAACATAAACCAGTAATTTGGGTGTCACTTTCGAAGCTCTAAAGTGTGCTCTCTAATCCTCCTTTGATCCCCTCGAGTGTCAACCAAGAGTGTTGCACATCGCCGGGAATTTTAGGGGGGGAACTGCGAAAACATCAACGATAATTCCATTGAAATGCAGCCAACCGCACCGTTGCTAATTGACACCTATGTAAACTGCAATCAAAGCGACAAACAGCCAAGCCCACAGTTTTCACATTTCTCACCCCATATAAATAGAAAATGAGCGAAAAATCCAGGCAAAAATACCCCAAAAAAAGGAAAAAATAAAGGAGAACTAAAAACCCTAGCTCAAAGGCAGCCGCACCCAGAGGACCAGAGGGAAAAAGGTGCTGCATGTGGCAACTGCAACACATCATCAACGTATCAACGGTGCGGGTTCCAACCCCCAGGACACTCGAGTAGATAAATATGAAATTGAAATTTTCCAGCTTGTTTGATATTGCTGAAGGATTGATTAATGGGATTACCATGGCGAGAGCCATCTCTTCACATAACTCTACATTTTCCTTTATGATAGAGCATTTCCACTTCGCCGTGCTAGGCTGCGCTGAACTTTCAACTTTTCTCTTTCGCATTTCCTCTTCTGCTTTCCTATTTTTCCTTGAATTTTCCTGCTCTTGACTGTCAGTTATAAGCTTGCACACTAAGTGCTAAAACATTGGCTTCGAACGTAGCCGTAATGTGTGTGCAAGTATAAGCGCAAGGATATGTACATAAGTATATATAAACACGATAATACTCTCAGCCAGCTCAGCTCAAACAACTCTGACATACTTCAAAGATGTTTCTTTAAACTTAAGATTGCACATAACATCTATGAGATACTTATGGATTTATACGAAAAGACATAGACACATAGATAGAGCAATCGAATTAAGGTAGCTTTTATTATTTAATGATTTTATCCCGAGTTTTTAAAGGGTTAAGGAACTTTAAAATTTAACGTCTTTGTTTCGGGTACAAAATTAAAGTTGAATTTATAAATTTTAAAAATAATAACTTTAATATATATTATTTGTAATAACGTCAACAATAAATAATGTTTCCATTGCACATTTATTTTTTAATTCCTAGTAAGTCCTTTTAATATTCTCATATTTGTTTCTCATTTAACTGCTGTTTTCCTTTTAAAATTCTATGGCGATTTACGAGGGTGTGAGCAAACACGACAGGGGAAATTAATTTGAATGCCTCTGAACTTTTTCGATTAAAGTGTTTGCATTTTGGTGGGCGAGTGCATCGTAATCCTGCTGCATTCTAATTAGTTGCTCAAAGTCATTACAAACTTGTTGCCGCCGGAAGCAAAGAGATGGGGAGTTTCATAGTGTTCTGGGCATTAGCATGTGAAAACTTTAACGGAAAACTTTCGATTAGCAGGCTGCTATAGTTTAAATCTCAGTTTTCTATTTTCGATTCCGTCATTTCCCATTCATTTGTCAGCAGTTAATAATTTTGTTTTGCAAAATTGTTCAGTTAACTCCCGTCGTAATGGCCGGTCGTCTGCTTAGTATCCTGAATCTGGGCGAAAACATCCTGCCCAAATGCAAGCTGCTCCATCAATCTTTATATTGTTCGAGGGGAATGGCTAAGAAGAAGGACCAAAGCCATGGCACCGAGAAGGGCAAGAAGACCTGTGGAAAGACCCAGTTCTTTGGCGGCTGCTTCAAGAGTGGGTGGTAATCGACCTATCAAAGCGGTTCCATTTTTACCATTTAACCATCTTTTCAGAATCGGAACCTTTTAGGAGGGAGAACAAGAAGGAGAAAAGCAAACGCTGTCGGGATCCCTGCATAGATGGACCTTGCCGGCCTGAGAAATAGATTTCTTTCGGATTCATAAAAACTGCAATCACTACACTCGGCTTTTCTTTATTTTACTTTTATCATTTATCCGGCAGGAGATGTGATTTTAATTATTTCAAGTTATTATTATTTTAAGAAAGCAAAATAAATAATATTAATTTTAATTTATGTTATTTCACAAATAACTTAATTTCGTGTTAGATATTTTGTGGCAAAGAAACTGCATGTAAAAGAAAAACTAATCTCTGTTTCCAAATTTCCTTTCCAACTTGTTCACGCTTCCGCGCACCTAAATTACACTTTCCATATGTGTCCTATCTGGATTTGAAAGCAACCTTTTGCGGGCGGTGATATACGGGGAATGTATGTGTGTCATAATCGCAAACAAAAGATACGTGAGGTTGTCCGTTGAAAAACGCTCAGCATCTGTTGACACCTGTATGGGAGGGAGGTGAGGTGTTTTCCCCCTTCCTCACCCCCATCCATTTCGTTGACCCCCCTTTTTGGCTGTCAGCGGCAGACGGCGCCCGTGGATGCGCCCCCCATAAGCTGCCATTGTGCTGCATACATTTTAATCCTATTAGCACAATAGTTACTGTTATTCCATATTGCAGTAATTTTTCTAGATTGCTCTCCCTGCCGCAGACATGCCAGCAGCAACAACAACGATGTCCTGTCACTCCACTCAGCCGACGTCCTTGAGCTTGACCACCACCCACCCGCCAACCCCCCCTTTTTAAACCAAGGTTAAGCCAAACCCACACCTCTGGGACAAATGGAAAGCGGGGGGATAGTGGGGCAAATGGAAATTGTCATCGCCGTTGTTGTTTCAGTTTCTGTTTAAGCCGGTGTGGTGGCAAGTTTTTTATTGTATGCACAAATATCCTGCGGTGCTGGCTGCTTTGGATGGCTGGCCAGGACACTTAGGTGTGGTCCTGCAGTCTTCGAATTGCTGAGCGCCCAAAGCTATTCTGCGTGGCTCGTCCAGGTGCAAAAGGCTTCGGCTGCTTAAATGTGGGCCAAAACGGGAGGGGGCTAAAGTGGCAACGGTTGGTCAACGGTTGAAAGGCGGTGACGAGATGTGGCACGGGCTTTGGCTTTGGCTACCAATGGAAAAGGTTTTCGCATTCCTGAGTAGAGATTTACTGGGGCTCATTTGAATTCCAAAGTGAGTGAAGAGGGAGCAGGTTAAGTGCTTCCATAAAGTTGGAATAAACCAACGGGAAAATATGAGTTTTGTTTTGGGAGTGCACTCTTTAAAAGGCAAAGCACAAAAGAGCTTCTTAGTCAAGGACTTTTGTTATACGATGAAAGAAAAGCAATTAGGCAGCGAAAAATAAGTAATACATATTTATTTAATAAGGATTTTTAAGTTAAGCTGCATGTTATTTTTTCTTCAACATAATTAATTTCTCCCTAATTATTATTATAATTATTTAAGTATTATTGGGTTTTTGTTTTCCAACCTAAATAGCCAAAGGCAACCCAATAAATGATGAATGTAACGTTGATTGATTAACTTAAATGTAATTAAAATCGCGCTCTTGTGTTCGATATATCTTCAACCTTTCGAATAGTACATAAATTATGAATTCTTTGTAAAATTCAAGAACAAATTGATATACACTTTTGCCCGCAAGCTCTTTCAGTTTCAGCTCACAGTCCCCAGCATTCTATTACCCCATTTAAAAGCTAATTTAGTTAGTTTTAACTTTTCCCACACTTTTAGGTCTTTAGAGCCAACTTAATAAACTGACATGTGTCCGTTAGTGGAAACTACGGACAAACTCATTAGAGCCTCAGAGCCAGGACAACGCCAAGCTAATCTGTTGGCCAAAAAAAAGAACAATTAACAATCAAATTAGCTAGGCACATGGACTTTATTGTAGTTTGGACAAAAGCCAAACAATTGGCCGGGATAACTTTTGACACACGTCTTCTAAGCCGTAATCTGAGCCGGGCCAAAAGGAGGAAGTCGGGAGTAGGGAATCCGGAATCCAAAATCCGGAACAAGGATTCGGGAACAAGAAGCAGCCAGCGGCAGACAAATGAACGGCAAACACACACACACAATAAGATTTCCGCTGCATAAGTCTTTTGTAATCTCATTTAAATAATTGCGGCCAACAACAGTGGAAATGCGAAGCGAGATGGGACAAAGAGCAAATCCGCAAATCTCTGCTTCTAGCCGGACGGACAGGCGGACAGCCATTTGAACGTGGCCGGAAATTAAAATGTAAAACAGCAGCTCATTATACGCTCACCTACACACGAAAGCGAATGGGAGAGAAAGAGAGGGCGATGGTACATGGGAAAGAGACGGCAACAGAGTCAACGGATGGACAGACTTTCAGCCAGGACTCAGACTCTACTCACTTACACACTGCCAAACGGTAATTCATCTTGCACTTTTTGTGGCTGAAAGGAAATTGGGTTGCTCGGTTTTACTCCTTCCGTGCGTGCACTTTATGATCCTGCCACACAATTTGTGCTGCCTGTTATTGCCCGACATTTATGAGGTTTATTTTGCGGATGGGAACTAACATGCCAACTTTGTACCCCGTCCTTGGGTTGCACTTTATTTGAAACCTCTCGCCTCCCCCTCACAAGGGGGCTTCGTGATATAAAACTAGTCTTTATTGCAACAGCTAAAATGCGGGCGTCACGATATTAATACGGTCTTTTATTTGAATCCGGTTGAATGACGCTGTTCTGCACGATGGTTCCATGTTTAAACCTACGTTTTTAAAGTTAGCAATATGGGTGAATTAAGGGGAAACAAGTAAAAAATATTTTAGAAAGTGTAATACAACAGTTTACGATTTTCTATTAAAGTAATCATTGACAATTAAATAAAATGAAAGTGAAAATATTTTTTATATTTTAATAAAATTTATTTTGGATAACGAAGTTATATAGAAAAAAATCCATATTATTTCGACACTTACGGCCGTTTTCCCGTCCGCCTGTTAAATTTAAAGTAGGGTTAAAACTTTGATTTCTCATACGATTTTAAGGTTTTAACCTTACTATGAATTTAACAAACGGTCGAGAAAACGGCCCTTAGCAAACTAAAATATTTTCTCCTCCTCGTTTTGATTTTTAAATTTTATGGATCGTTTACAGCGTCCATTTCACAGCCAAATAAAAACTTTTTCGCATTAAAAACTCAAAGTTATGCATCGCCAGCCAGAGCACATAAACCCATATATGTAGTAGCCCATAAAGGCTAAACGGAGAATAAAATAGTTTAGCAATTGCCAACGGGTTGCAACAAGTGCTGCGAGCATTAAAGAACAATCGAGGAGGATTTTCAACAGTTTGGCGCACATATTGTTGAAGGAAAATCGGTGGGAAATGGCGCAGTTATTGTGTGGCGAGAAAAACCCCTATCCCGATTCCGATTCTGATCCCGATCCAACACTTGTCCTGGCAGGGGAAACTGCTGCCGATGATAATCTGCTCATCAAACGTCAATACAGCTCTCATCGCGTTCGCTCCTCGAGGAAGGGAGTGCCTAGTGCTATTGCTGGTGCTCGATGCCCTGGATGCCGGATGCCTGTCTGTCAACTTGTTTACAAAGCCGAGATGCGAACGCAGTCCTTGTGTCGATGGAATACCCGGTCGCAGAGACAGGACCCCATCATCATCTGTAGCCACCCGGAGGCAAGAAATTAATCACCAATACAATGGAAATTGTGCGGCTGCAGTGCATCGATTGCATTTAGCGGTGGCTTAAGCTTTTCCCGCTCCTCCTTCCTCAGTTCCATTCTACTTGAATCTCTGGCAAATAACCCTGCGGCCACACGCAGTGGCTTACAAATGGGTTTGCCGGAATGTGTTTAATGCTATTTGCCCTATTCTCAACCAAGTTTTATTGTGCTGGTATCATTTGTGATGGAATGAGACGCATTTGGGGGATATTTTCCACAAAAACAATTTTAGATCGTTAAGTTCATTGAGATATAGGATTATATATTTTCAAAAAGGGAGCCACTTGCTGGTATTTTTGTCAGAGCACTTTTAAGAACAAGTTTTTTAGAATTTATTTCTTCACCATTCCTTAAATCTACGAAATTAAATGTAGATTAAATTAATCTTTAAACATATTTTCGGATTTTCGTATTCATAAAGAATGGGACCTGCATTTAATTTTTTGTTATTTATTTTTTTGTTTCGAAACCCAGAATTTAAAATTTTGTTTATATTTTTTAATAAATGATTTTTATAAGACATAATTTCTACACATAAAATAAAATACATTATCCGGCTTTTTCCAGCTTTCTCTCGGAAGTGAATTTGATTTCGTGCTAGCGGATTTAAGTCGGCCTGTCAAATGCCTGTCGGAAAATTTCCGTGTGAATTTTTAACAGAAGTTAAAAGAGTAACAACGAGGGATATTTGAATCCGTGCAATTCTTTCGAAAGACCTTGGAACAGGTCTGGGAATTTCGATTCCGTGTAAATCTTTCGGAAGTGAAAACTAGTATGGTTTTGTAATATTTGAGTTTTATATTTAGAATCAAAACTATACTTACAGCAGTTAATGAATGTATTTTTGAGAAATACACATTTTATCAGATATCTATTGTATTTTTCAGATTTTGAGACAATTAAGATAATGGAAAATAGCCCTTCCCAACTCCGGCAAAAAGTGTTGCCAATTTTCTCAGTCCAGTTAGTTGTCAAAATCTGTTAGGAAACTCCCTCTATTGACAACTCCCATGTGCTACCTTAACTATTCCGACAATGGCAGCCTTCTCTGCGGTTTCAATCAAAACAAAATCAGACTCAATATTGCCATAAACAAATACAATATACAATGCAGGCCGGGAAATGGGGAAATACATGGGTACATATGTGGCAAATGTTTTTGCAAATCGCTGTGCGAAAGGAGAGAGGAAGGGATCAAAGCGAGTCGGCCGCCTTTCGACAATTTGGCCATTTAACCCTTCGCAAATCAAAGGACTATTGTTTGGGGGCCCGGCAGCAGAAATTGCACTGCGATGCATTGACATGATCCGATTTGCCATCCCATTCAATGGGAAGGAGAATGCTGATGGCGATGAAAAATGCAGCTACTTACTTGCCGTCAATCTTGTTAGGGACTAAGAAAAGATTCGTCTCGAAGAGCATTCGTCTGTGGCACAAATCAAGGACATTCAGCAGCAGCAGCTTGAATCCAAGCCCTTTTATCTAAGGACCTCCAAAGGACTCATTCCCTCCTAAATTCCCCCGTGGCACAAACTTTTCCAAGCCCCTTAAACGCTGTGACGTCAATGGCCTCGGTGTCTCGGTTCAGCTGTTTAGTTGTTGACTTTTCCCCAAAAGAGTTTCAATTAGGCGCAACATTTTCTGTTTTCAAAGTTTTAAATATAAACAAAGCCCATCTAAATTTCGGATGTGTTCCTTCCCCATCGCAGCCGATAATTTCATTTGGCTGAGCCAACTTAAATTTTGTTGGACAGTTGATTTTTGACAAGGGAATGACGTTGGGTGAAAATTAGTGGGGGTCTATTAAAGGAGAAATTAAATTAAATTCTGGAACTTATGTGTTTAAAATATATTTTAAATAAATTTCAAATTTAAGAGTACTTTTTTTGGTTTAGTAGAAATTGTATATTTAATTATATTTCTGAATACATAATAAGATAAAACTAATTTAAAATAATATACATATTATAAGGGTGTCAAATTCAAATGATGTTTTCTTCTAATTCAATAACCACTATGCAAATTGTTAAAGGACAATCATGGTGGCCAATATTTGTTTTTAATTTAAATATTTGTTGCACAGCCAGCAAAACTACGAAATGCAGTTAATTAGATGTGTCGGAAAATGCCATCGAAATACACAGTTTGGCAATCAGTTTGTGATATTTCGCCGCACCTGATGGACATTTCAATTGTCAGTTTGTGATGGACAAATTAATTATTGGGTGAAATTTGATTGCCATTTGCCAGGGCAACAGGGCCCCAACTTTTAGCCCCACCATCCTTAAGTCCCCCCTCGTTTGCTCTCCCTCTCGATTTATTTCCCCTGTGCAAAAAGGTCCTGACAAATCGATGAGTTGGGTTGTGTGAGTGCGCGTGTACGTGTGAGCCCAGAATCGTTATCAGGGCATCATTTTTGGCTTTCATCTCTCTGTCGCTGGGTTTTCACCCCACCCTCAGCGCGTTTTCCTCGGATTTTCCCCACCCGCGCTGTCAACTGGCTGGCTATAAAAAATATTTTGAAAACTTTCTGCTTGCATAAGCCTGAGTGCTCGATGTGTGCGGTTATATGGATTTCGCCCGTCGGCCATGGCTCAAACCTGGAATCAGGTTTCAATATCTCGAATGGCTCCGCAAATTGCCTGCGAAAATCTATTGCGAATTTTACGTGATTTCTCCTTCTTCTCGGAACACAAACCGCACAAGGCCGTTTTGTGTGGAAATCCGTTTTGTGGAAATACGAAAAAGTGCCTTTCGCCTTTATTGCATTCGAACTTTTGTGTTATTCTTTAATTTGAATTCGTTTCTGCTTTCCTAATGAAAACGATGCTGGGTAGCCACTTTTTTCTTCCAGGAAAAATGGAAATATTTTCGTTTAGCTTTTGTGAAGAAGTTGTTTGAAAAGAAATTCGAAAATTCTTTTAGTTCGGGACGGGACTTCCTCGGAAGCAAGGGAAAAGTTTAATGCCTCTGTTGGGGGACATACTGCGAATATTGATTTTGGTCAACTGCAATCCCTGCTCTACGTGATTCCATTCCCGATTCAGTGGGCGGCGGGCAGCTTTCACTCCGCGCCTTCATGCAACTTAATTGCATTTGCATATTGCACCGACCATAAGTGCATTAAGCCTGGCCAGAACTCCCCAGCTGATGCTGCCACATATCCGCATCCACATCCGCTTCTGCACCCACACACATCCGCCGCCTCGTCATGGCCATTGTTTATTGTTTATTTATTGCGCTTTTAATTAACTGCAGACTGTATCTGTGTCAGATTTTTTGCCCCATCCTCCCACTGCTGCCCACCCTTCCCCTTGCCAGTGTGCACTGTGTGTTTGCCCTTTTTTTATGGATGACTTGAGGCCTGGTAAACAACACATGCGAATTGGCACAGTGAGTTGGTGAAGTCTCTGCACAAAAATTAATTACTTTACTCATTACTTAATATATTTCTTTTTTTACTTTTTTTAATCTTTTTGTATATTTAAAGGCTTTTATTTTTTGAAATTCTGGAACAGTTAGAGTTATAAATTAAAAGCATTCATTAAAGTACATATTTAATTTTGTAAAATTGTTGTACGATAAAAATTGTTAAATATCAACCTACCATAAAGATCCTACAGATGCCAAAAAAATGTGTATTCAAAGAGTATGGACACTGATAGCTTTAAAAAAGAAAATCGCATTACAACCTATTCAATATTCATTGAATGCTGTGCCAACTTTTTTTGCATCACTGTAAGCCATGAAAAAGCGGATTATGACACAAAAAGCTAGGTATCACTTTTAAAGTTTTTCCAGGAAGTTTTATTTGCCGTCCATTGTGCGCACAGTGATTGTCCATACTTGTATCTTCATTTATTTCATACTTTTCAAAATTTGATTTTACAGAGCTGACAGCAAGCAAATCAAATGTTCAACGGAAATCAAGTAAACTAATTTAAGTGCGCATACAAATGTAGACGACACACATACGAGAACAAATGCATATGTGAGTACATTTGTACGTGCAATCATTTGAATAAATCATATTTTAAGCCCTCTTCTCCAACTAACTGATGCTCATGCACTCGAAAATTTTACATTTCTACAATGTCTAAGGTGTAAAAATAAATATTATAAACGATTTGTTTTGTTATATATTTCTACAGGTTATCTCAACAATTATTATTTTTCAAACTTTAATTAAAAATAAATCTCAATTATAATTGCTAATTGCTTATTTGTAGGTAAACAAATACTTAAATCAAGGTTTATTTGCTTGATAAACTCGAGGTTTTGACTGGTTAATATTTGTATGATTAGTACTTTTATAACACAGCATTTTTTTAAGCCTTCATAGCACTTAAAATATTTAGTTCACAATATTTTGTGCATTTTAGTAATTTGCTACTTTTTAAACCACTTTACTATAACAGATTTCTAATTTCTTAAAATTGTTGTTATTTTTGCATCTACCCGTTAAAGATAAATTTTCTATCTATTCTTTTCATTTTGCCCATTAACTAAGTGCGTCCTTGGATATTTTCTTAGTGTAATTATGACCAGTTCCATCTTGCTGAACTTTTGGACGGATATGCATTGGCTAACCAAGAGGGAAATGGGGACGAATGTGCTGGGACGAATATCCTGGGGGTGGGGATAATGCAATCAACTCATACATATGCAATTCGTATGCAAGGGAACTCCCTTCTGCGAAGGCGCGTGGGTGTCTATATGTGTATGTGTGGTATGCGTGGATATTTTGAATGTGAGTAATTGCCAAGGCTGAAGGATATTTGGCTTAGATGCAGCCAGAGTGCAACTCGAATGCCAAATTAAGATTTACGACTTGGATGCGAGTCAGTCAGCTGGAAAGACAGAAGGCAAAGGAAAGTCGGAGAAAGAGGGAAAACCAAATGCAGCTGAAGATCCCACTTGAATATCCACATCCCCCGACTTTTTGTTTGGCTGTTCTCTTGGCCCGTGACTCGTTGCAGCCATTTTCGTCCTTCTAATTGTGACAAATTGTGTGGCACATGCAACATGTTTTACGTGTGTGTGTGTGCCAACGCGTGTCATATTGCCTCTCACTCGCACGCACTCCCTATCTCTCTCCCTCGGGCTGCCATTTATTGTTATCCACAAAATGCTGACATATTTTTCTATTATACGCTGCCTCATTGATATAATTTATGGACTCCCTTCTAGGCAACCATATATGTAGGCACGCATATAGAGACTCCCAGAAGCCTTTCGTGTGCGTTTTTAATGGGCGATGAAGGGGGATAAGGATGCTGCTGAAGCACGTGAGCAACAGCAGGAGCAACAATAACATTTAATAGGCGCATGGGAGCAGCGATGACTGCCTAAACATGCTCTGATTTTACTCCTCATTGATACACAAAAAAAAATTATAGACGATACTAAAAACTACAAAAGTAGGAAGGAAAAATAAATGGTGTAAAAAATTATAGTTAAATTGAGTACCCACTTTACAATAGTTGTGCAGTATCCCTAAAATATTAAGGAAACTGGTTACATTAAAGAAATCGATTTGGAATTTCCATAAATTGATACATTTTCTTTCTATTGAATTTAAAAAAAAATAATGGAAGAAAATCAAACGTTGAAATATAACATTTTTCACTTCTTTTTTCACTTATTTAATTTTTCCCCAAATAAAAATATTAGCTTGTTTGCAAAACATATTCTTCTTTAATTAATAAATTACTAAGTGCGTTCAAATTTATTTTCTAAACATTTCCTTTAAAGCCTAATGGGCCATCAAATTTTTCTAAAAACTTGTTTACCCCCTTCACTGCTTAAAGTAAGTAAAAATATATCAATTTTAAAGGGTAAATTATTCGACCTACTTTAAAAATGGTGCTCTTTCCAATAAAAATCCCTATTTCAATTTAAATATTTTTTATAGTGAAAGTGCTTGCCATCATCTCTGGTTAATAGCGAATGTCCCCTGCCACAAAACCAGGCAGATGCTCCATTAACGCTCCCTAGCAGAATAGGAGACAACCACCCAACGAATTTGTGCACTCGCCTGATTCGTTATCTATAAATAATTATATTAACTTTGCTTTTTGCTCTTGACTAGGCCTAAACATGAGAGGGGAAGAGGGAAGGACTCCCAAGAAGGACTCATCAGTCAGCGATCTGCAGTTCGGGGAAGGGACTGGGATTGAAACTGAGTTTTTGGGACCGCGCCTAGAATTCAGCAAGGAGCACAGGGCGCATACGGAATTTTTGTGGCAATCCCTCGAAGAACAGCAAAACGGAGAACGAGAAAGCGACTCACGGATAAAGAGACCAAGGGGAAAGGGCCAAAAGCATTTGCTAATACTCAACAAGGGCACACTGGCGGAAAAATATAAAAGAATATAGGTTCAAAAATTTTCTTAATAACCGAAAAAGTCTATAACATTAATAATACCGATGAACTGTCCTTAAGATATTTTATTAGGCGTTTTACCAATTCAAATGGATATAGTCTTTCCAATTCAAATTTCAAATTTCAAATTTTTGCTGTATAAAATTTGTTTTAGAAATAGTTCAAAGCAGATTCATCCTTGGCAAAAATTCAACACATTACTTTTCAGATAATGTTCATTATTTCCGATTAACCCTACTTTCTTTTTTGTGCACCCCAAACTTTTTTTTTCTTCTTTGGGAGAATATTTTCAATTTTTGTTTTTTTCATCCTCTTTGACGTGGGGACTTTAATCGAAATTCCAAAGATGTTCCAATTGCAATTTGGCCATCAGACACGAACCCCACCTTGGAATATGTCAGGACCAAGGGTTCTGTGCCACGGAAAACCAAACTAATTAATGCACAATTAACTTTCCATCGCCGCGGGTTCAATTAACTTTCCAATTAGCCCAAAGCAAACAAGATGCATGGACCTCATGAATATGTAGGAATATATCTAGGATAAAGCCTTGCCCAGCTGCTGACACATTTGATTTGCTATGAAAATGAACTGGTAAATAATAGATAAGACGGTATAAGTTTTGGCTGCGTGAAAGTTTGGAGAAAGTGGCGACCCGAGAGCGAAAGCAGCGAAGCAACAGTTCCAAAGGTTCCTTTACCTACTTGATATTTCTCTTCGTTTTCTTTTACTTTTTCTGTTTTTTTTTTTTTGTTTTGTCGCCAACAAGCTGAACAGATGGGATTAGAGAGCGCTCGGCCTAAGCCTGGTTAACATTTTTCAGCACAAAACACTTGGCCATATTGCAGAGTCACACAGACACAAACACGGCCGCAAAATATCAGAAGCAATATGTGGCAGCAACAACGACTGTGGAACGACGAAACTCAATTGAAAGTTGCCTCTTGGCGTCCATTAATTGGCGTTCAGCGATTTCAGTTTCTGCCTTTGGCTTTAACTTTGAAAACCCGCTGTGAAAATCCGGTCCGCGAGATGTTCTTCACTTGGGAGCTGTACGCGTGCTACTGATTTTCCATTTTCACGCAGAGCCAACAAGTTGCAAAAAAAGGGAACTTCATTCGAAAGCACTTCGTCTTCGGCCTTGCCAACTGCCGACAGGAGCAGAAACGGAAACAGAAGAGCGAGTGTTCTAGTGCCCCGAAATTGATGACAAAACACTCGAGAAAAATCAGGAAATTCAATATTAGCCAAGGTAAAAAATAATTTCAGTATGGAATGTAGCCTTAAACTGGAGAAACAATTACAAAAATAGTTTATAGAAAATAAAAATAAAATAAGTTTTGATTTTAAAACATTTACAACGTGTTGTCTGTCGTATTTATGTCAGAAAATATATTTTATTTTGCTAGAAGACTAGTTAATAATATACGTTATTTCATTAAAGTCGGTCCTAAATTCGAAATATAATTTGTAGTCATAATTTCTGTTTTATATCCTTGTCGTTCTTGTAAAAATTATTATGTTAAAGTCTTGAGCTTGATTTAAAAGGATTTTTACATAATTAGAATAATTTTTTAAAGTGCTGCAGCAACAACAAACCACTCACACAGAGACACTGTGAGAGAGAGAAAGTATCAATCGTGTAAGCTCCTTTGGCATTGAATTCTTTCAATGCGAACTCCGAAAGCTTTTTCGCAACTTGTTGCCTTGTGCGTTTCTCAATCAGCTGTTGCTCTCTCTCCCCATCCTTCATTTCTTATTTTTATTATTTCTGGGGAGTGGTCTTTATAACCCGTGAAGTATGCTATAGTTTTAGATAGAGAACTTGGCTGTCCTTAGGATCCTATTATATTTCTATCATTTTAAGGACTATTTAACTCGGGGCAAAGGCAACTCCAGGACGAAAGTGATTAGTTCGAAAAAGCTTTGGCGCCAGCTTTTTAATGTCCTGCGTATGTATGGGACTTCACCTTGAAAGCTCGGAGAAATGATTTTGGAGAGCCAGGAGATATTAAATGTATATATCTGTGTATCGGTGTGTTTGTGTGTGTGCCAGTGATTCAATTTGTTGAATACTTTTTCGGCGTTTTTTCGTCTTAATGACCGCCCATAACTGCGGCTCGAGTTACCCATAAGCGACCTTAATTGACGCACACAAGTGCGCCCAGAACATTTTTTTTTAGCTCTCTGCCATTGCACGGCACCCCACCGCCCCCCTCCTAACCACCCAACCACCTTATTTACCTGTTGTCATCTTTGCCCCTGAAAAAAGGAACACAAAAGCACGAAGCTACGGCGAGAGCAAGACCAACAACGGCTGACATTGAGCAAGCTGCAAAGTAAGTTTACCCATGGCAATGGCATCGTGCTGCTTCTTCCTCCCAGGTTTTCCATACTCTTCCCGAGGGTATTATCGATTCATAAATGCAAAATGCCAATGGCAAGGTCCTCGGCACTCAGGTGGAAAAAAAACAATGCCTACTTTCTGGCGCAGAGACTTGCACCAGCAGCAAAATTCCATTATTGGACGTACTGAACAAAAATTCGATTTAAAAAAAAAAAAATCTTTTTAACTAAAGTAACTATAACAATAAAATAATATGGGTTCCTCAGAGGTTCCTCCGTCAATTTCAAGAGTTTACGAACATTTTTTAAGAACTCTTGATACATTAAGCATTCTACAACTCAACAACTTTATTAGAATTTCCTCCTCAAACTTATTTAATTATTTAATAGGTACCTTTATTTCAATTTGAATATTATCTTGTTAAATACCATTCCTTATAGAAGGGTATCTCCTTCTTCGGTATGAAAATCACCGACTGCCTAGTTTTGCATTGTGTTTGCAACAGACAAACAGACCGCATAGGATAGTATAAGGACACCCCCAAATGGCGTAGCTGTGTGTCTGTCCATAACCTAAATGTGTGCATATATTTATGTTTGTAAGTCGGTGTGTCTGTGGATACTTTATGTGGACAGGAAACTTTTCAGGCAGACTACTTCAAGCTAAGCAGGGCGGGACGGACAAAGGGAAAGGACACTGGACTCAGACATGTACAGACAACTCATCGTAGGCTTCTCTTTAGCGCACGATATTCGCATAGGCAGGCGAACAGGGGCGTGGCAAGAAGAGGCTTGTTTCAAGGGATGGCGGGACGAAAATATGAAAGCGATTGCCAAACTTTTAAAGATATTTATAAGTCGCTCCTAATACTCCCCGTTAAAGTCTAACATACAGCAATTTAATGAGGTTTGATACCATTTATGTGAATCCGTTTATCCAATTACCATACAACTTTTCAACCCACTTGCCACATTTTTTAAAAATCCTTATCTAGCGATTGTAAAAAAATATATTGTTATATATATATTTAAATAATATTATAATAAATATATAATTTAATTTTATCTAAAATATATCAATTTCATTTATTTAAAATGAAAAATTAAGAACCACAAAATATTACTTTTTATTTTAAATAATGATCATTATAGTATGATTTGAAATTTTACAAACTCTACTTTCCTGAAATGTTCAATTATACATGAAATGTAAAGCGTAATAATGTAAGAAATTATAAAACGATTTTAAAATTATATTGATTAGAACTATTAATGGACCAACAGATATATCAAATATTAGTAAAATCAGTATTAATGACAAAATGACAACAGTCTATTGCTTCTTTTATTTCTAGTCTGCTTGTTAAAGCTCACAGTATGCGGTTCAATTTAGTCATTTGTGCCCTTCTGGGAGTGTTTTTTACTAAATCTAACGTAAGTTTACGATAACAATATATTGAATTGAAATCTTAAGTCAATTATTTAGGTCGCGATCGTTTTTAAGTTTACAAACTTTGTGTGTGAAAGCTATAACAAATCATGGGTCGAGTTTCATAACTGTCGTCTGAAGGCCGTAAGTCGTGACAAGGTTGTACTTAATATGAACCAATATATTCTGTATCCAGCTTTTGATATCCAAACCCATATTAAAGTTTACAAAAGAGCAAATGGCTATAAACCTTGGGTTATGGAAACCAAAATCGATTGGTGCCGTTTTATGCGAATTAATTATGATCCTATCGGTAAAATAGTCCTCAGCCTCTTTGAGCCATTTAGCAATATTAACCACACTTGTCCGTATGTGGTAAGTTATTTTCACCATATTAATTATGCATTTAACAATATGTTTTTGAATCTATTACCAGGGCCCACAGATAATGAAGGAAGTCGTTTTGAAGCCAGAACTATTACGTCTACCGTTTCCCACTGGCGAATATCTTTTAGCATTAAGATGGTTTTTTAATAAGAAACTTACATTCGATACAAACGTCAGTTTTTTGTTTGTAGAAGATGTTGGAAAGTCCAAATAATTTTTTAAAAATTGAAAGAAAAAGTTTAGATTCTAAATTTAATTAAATAAATTAATAAAACATAAAAATACTAGTTAAGTTCCAGAAACATACAACTTTTAAGTAAAAAGGGGATAATACTTTGATCTTATTAACAGATGAAAAGGTTTTTTATGAAATAAATAATAAATGGATTCTGTTTTTTTAGTTTGAAAGTCTTACTGAAAAGTTGAATGGCGTAATCTTTATTTATACTTAATATATTTTTAATAACATAATGACAAATATAGACATTAAGCAATTCAAATATTACCATCTACATTAATAGCTCAAATAAAGTTAATAAAACGTTTTATAATGTCTCCCTTGATTACTTTTTGAGTTTTAGCTGACTGTTTGTTTGTTTAACTTGATTCTGTATCTTAAAGTGCACAGTATGCGGATCAATTTAGTTCTTTGTGCTCTCCTGGTTGTGTTTTTTGCCAATTTTACTGTAAGTTCCTAGAACCGTACAATTTTTTAATAAATTCTTATTTGAGTTAACTAGGTGGCGCTTGTTTTTAAGATGACGAACGCTGTGTGTGAAAGCTATAATAAATCGTGGTTCGAATTCCATACCTGCCGCCTTAAGGCCCAAAGTCGAGACAGAGTTGTTTTTAATATGAATGGAACTATTCTTCATCCGGCTAATATTATACACACTCATATGAAGATTTACAAAAGAGAAAGTGGTTTTAAGCCTTGGCTTATTGACTCCAAAATCGACACTTGTCGCTTTATGCGAACAAATTATGATCCTGTTGGTAAAATTGTCTTTGGCCTCTTTCAACAATTTAGCAACATTAACCACACGTGTCCGTATGTGGTAAGCTATTATTTATGTATCATTATTTAGGCGATTAAAAATATAATTTTTAATGTATTTCCAGGGACCTCAGGTTTTGCAGGGATTTTATCTGAAGCCTGAATTGTTGTATCTACCATTTCCAACGGGTCAATATCTGTTGGCTATAAGATGGTTTTTTGATAGAAAACTACAATTCGATACCAATGTCAGTTTTATCTTTGAAGAGGATTTCAGGAAATCCAACTAAGAAAGAATTCATCATAAGATTAAAAAAAAAATTGCACAATATTGTATTTAACAGTTTTAAATAAAAAAAATACATTTTTTGTTTTATTTGGGATTTTAATTTAAAATAGGACATACATATAAATGGGAAATGTTTTGGATTTTAAAATTGCAGTGGCCGATAAATTTGTTGGTAAATAAACCGATGACCATTAAGCGACCTGATGTTTATGTACCTTCTGGGAAACTGTTTATCATAAAGTACATTTAACACATTCTATATATAATGATGTTTAATTAAGAAATTAAGCTATTATAGAGATTCCAAAAATTGGTTAGTCCATTAGTAGGTATAATCAAGCGAATTTTTTTAAACTCTTTATAATTTCTCGCGCGATTGATTTTTAAATTCTGCCTTCCTGTCTGGCTGGCTTAATATTAGTATGGTTTTGGAAGCTTTCAAAATGCGGTTTCATTTAGTCATTTGTTTTCTACTTGGTTTATTTTTGACAAAATTTAGTGTAAGTTCAGGAAACAAATATATATAATGAATTAAATTCTCAAATCAGTTTGTTAGGTTGCGCTCATTTTCAAGATGACAAACGTTATGTGTGAGACCTATAATAAAACCTGGTTTGAGTTTCATCACTGCCGTCTAAAGGCCGTAAGTCGAGACAGGGTTGTATTCAATATGAACGGAACTATTTTGCATCCAGCTTCTAATATACAAACCAAAATTAAGATTTACAAAAGAGAAAATGGCTTAAAGCCTTGGCTCGTCGACGTTAAAATTGAAACTTGCCGCTTCATGCGAACAAGATATGATCCTGTGGCCAAAATAGTTTTCGGGCTCTTTCAACAATTTAGCAATATTAATCACACGTGTCCCTATGTGGTAAGATGTTTTCAAATTCGTTGTTTGTGCAATTTAAAATATTTTACATTTATTTGCAGGGACCACAGGTTTTGGAGGGATTTTATCTGAAGCCTGAACTATTGGGTCTACCTTTTCCGACTGGTCAATATCTGTTGGCCTTAAGATGGTACTTCGATAAGAGACTGCAATTCGATACAAATGTCAGTTTCTTATTTGTCGAGGACCATGTGAAATCCGATCGAATACAATCCAATTGATAGCACCAATAATTTGTATATCATTTGATCTATTGCAAAAATATTCAAAATAAATAATGTGTATATGAATGTTGTTTTATTTCAGATTTTCAAAATTTAAAAATGTTTTGAAAACAAGGTAATACAGCATTACATCCCTTACAATATTTTTATCGAAGTGCAATGCAAGTTTACCGTTTTTAAATTATTCAGACCCCTTTTTTCAGCCCTCGTGCGCATAAAAAAAGTTTTGGCCCAAACCATCGACAAGGGGCTTAGCTTGTTGCTCACTGCACATTCTGGCCCCTATCTGTTTTCCCCCTCTCCCCCTCCCATTTTCCCTGCCTTTCCCATTTTTCCTGGGGCTTTCGTTTCGTTTGCTCTTCATTTTTTCCGGCCGTCTTTTTTGATTCTGTTTCAGCAACAAGTTGCTTACATTTCGTAAGCCCGCCAGGCCACCTGTGCCAACGACTATAACCCATTTGCGTTACGTGAGGGGCGGGAGGGAGGTGGTGGAAAAGTGGGTGGCATAGTGGGGGGGTTGGCATTCGGCATTGGCGAAAATTGTCAACGCAGTCGTCGCCTTTGCCCTGCAGATATGCTGGCATATTTATTTATGTCCTCTGCCAGTTTGCTGTTCTCGACTTGATTTCATTTCATCTCTGGCTGCTTTCTTCTTTTTATTTTCTTCTCTTTTAATAACAAAGCCATGGCTGTTGTTTTCTCGTCTTCGTTATTTTTGTCGTATTTTTTGACTGAATTTAGGCTTTTTGTTGTATTTCGGCAGATGTTTTTCTCCAAGGGTTTCGCATTTATTCCCCATAAACGACCCACCTTCCTCCGCAGCTAATACCTATGTACTTATCCTGACTTTAATCTTAAAGATTAGCCGGCAAAGAAAGGCGTTCTTGGTTTAGCACCTCGTTTTTAGCTCGCTAGGCTTAGACAACCCATTTTCCATTTTCCTACACAAGTTCATTCACTTCTAGGCCGTTTTCATTGCGGGTGTTTGGGGCAAAAGTTTCGTCTAGCTGGGCTCTGCCATTTAAATTTCAAATGCTTTAATGTTCATTCCCTGTTTTTTTCATCGCATATAAATATAGGTATCTCTGCGTGTGTGCGTTTTAAGCTTTTTATATAATTGAAATCCGGACACGTGCCACTCAATGCGTATGCTGGCAATAAATTCAGTTTCACTTGTAATCTATACGCACATAAACAGATCCACATGTATTATATATTTCTGTTGATTCCTCTCCATATGTAAATTCGCCTGGCCATCGGGCTCCTTTGGGGACGAGAGAAAGGACATTGTCCTCGCAGTGTGTAGGCGCCTCCTGGCATATGCTACAATCATAATTACATCGTCCTGAGCAGATAGTCTTCTGTGCGTATGTTTATCTTATTCTTCTTGCCTCGGTGCCTACCATACTGAGAGAAATGTTTTTCTTTATTTCGGAATATGTTTTCATAAAAAAAAATCAGAAAAAAAAACATTCATCAAGCTTTTTAAATGCTACTCATTAACTTTGTAAAATAATAATAACAGTAAAATAATATAATGTTTATACAAATTAAAACGATATATAATATTTTTTAAAACTCAATCTTAAATTAAAAATCTAAAAACATTCTTGAGACAACAAAAGTAATCCTTAAAATAAAATCTGATTAATATTTCAAATATTTTTTTTATATATTTCTTATTGTTTTGATAGTGTTTTCCCTGAGTGTATTCACTTTCAATGCCTAGTATGTCGTCAGTTGCATAACGAAGCGACAAAACTCATTTTAAACAGGCGCCACTCGACGACTGTGGGGCGCCACAGAAATTGCTCCATCGTTCCGCTCCAGACCCCCGGATCGGATCCCAGGTCGTGTTCCCGGCCAAGTCAACGTGCTGAAGATGAGCCCAGAACGGCTAACAACAAGTTCATTAAATACAATGCACAGTGTGGCCAAGGACGATGACGTGCTGGCTCCAGAAATCCTCCGAGGGTCACCGATTACGGGGAGGTGAAAAGCTGACCTGATAGCAAACTGTTGGGTGATAGAAGCTGCGGGATGCTTAGCAAATTGAAATCTTTTACGGAGGGATAATTATTGGAAGCCGACATTCTCGGGTATAATTGAAAAAGTACCCGCACACTAAGTTCCAAAACAATTGGTAAACTTAATAAAATTCGGTAAAGAGTGCTTGTGCCTTGTTTACCATGAAAAGCCATTTCTTCGAATTTTGTTGTTTTATTTTCAAGTACACACACGTGTTATTGATTAATTTATAAAGGTTTCAAATGATGAGAAGACACAAAAAAGCCAGTGAAAGTTATTGTACGTTTAGGCCACTGGTATTTAAAAGCAATTTTAATTAAATTAATAATTTGCTTTAATCCTAGATTTGTTTAACCACAATTTACGCTATCTAAAATTGTATTTCTTGATTATCGATAATCTAAATGATATTCGTTTTGGTTATGCCGGCTAGAAAACCTCGAAATTTACCGCCTTAAGTGCGGACAACTTTACGGCTTCACACATCCTGTGACCTAAAAAGCACTCCAAGGAGCAACAATGTTTAGAGGCCGCTTTAATGGGTCAATTAGCTGGTTCCACATATCGCGCATAAGGCAGAAATCCCCGATTGCGTGACCCAAGAACATCGACGTTTTCCACCAGGATTCTATGGGTAAATTTGCCATAAATATGTGGTTAATCTAGGTCAAAGCAAGGATACCGGAAGCCGTTTCGCTGGAACTAATAATTAAAAACAAGAAAATAAATAAATTCAAATGTGTGGAAAAGTAAAAACTCATTTGGACTCACATGTTTACCTTTGCTTGACCCCCCAGACTACGTACTACTACAAACCCATAAGCATATACGGTTAATTTATTTATTTTGTGTGCACGCTTTTATTTGCATAAGCTTAAAGGATTTCTGGACTGCGAGCTTAGATTTACCTCAGTCTGCAGTTGTTTTATTGCTTTCTGCGTGACAACCCAATGGCCCCCAAAAGTTTAACCCTGAAATTGAGTTGAAAGGAGCCCCCATTAAGCTGCAAAAGCTTCGAAGCTTTGGAGGACGTTTTAAAACAATCGAGACTTTATGTCCTGAAAGCTTTTTATTTAAGAAGTACTAAAAGTTAGTCAGGAAAAGTTTTCAAAGCTCTTTGGGATTTTTCCTGGTTTAGAATTTGGATTCGGAATTCCCTTGCGGCTGAAATACTTATAAAAAAATATATTTAAATTAAACACTTGAGGCCACAACCGTTGCACCACAGGGAATTTAAGGACTCTCCGTACTTCGGCGACAGGCTGTCTAGACAGAGAATCCAGAGTTGAACACCTGACATATTCCTTCGGCTTTCAGGTAGGCGGGCAATTTTCAACGGAATTTCATTTGTTCTAGCCAGAAGCGTTGGCCTAATGATCTTTTAACAGGCCCAAAGAGCCTAGGGGAATTTCCCAGCCTTGATGCAGGCAGTGCAGCGCATTCATTCATGGAAGCGATTCAAAGACTAAAGATTCCACTTTAAACTGAAGAGGTTCTGCACTTGAGGCTGTATTCATTCATGAAGTGTCTGCCGGGCGGGAGATCGGCACAGCGAGGAATTTTCGAATCAGCGGGGTATTCGAAAGTTGGCAAGACATCTGGCAGAGGAAACTCTAAAAGTGGAACCTTCAGAGAAAAGGTGTATGCAAATTTGTTTACGGAAACAATTTTGTGAAATTTGTCAATGTTTTAGAAAATATTTGGAATGGTTTTATTCATTGTTTATGTATATATTTCAGGAACTTTGATAATAACCCGAAGCCAATATTATTCAACATACCATTAACTAAAAGTTATGCATATATATCAACATAATGCTAAGTAACAGTTGCACGTTTAGGTTTAAAATTTCTAATTTTTAATAAAAATGTTAGATGTTTAAGGAATAATATTGAAAGAGTATCAATTTCAAAGGTCAGGAAAAATTTATATATTTTTTTATTAAACATATTTTCTAACTGGACATAAAACTGGAAAATTCAATTTCTTTAGTTTTATAAAAATTGAATTTTACAATTTTGGCTCATATTATTATATATTATAATATTATTTATAAATAATTATTTACATTATGTTATAAAATCACAACCCCCTTTATTGTTGTCTAATGCGTTGATTAATTTCTTCCTTTCCGTAATGTTACTACCCAATTGTGTTCCCATGCAATTTTCGCAAATACAGTCCTAAAATCCAGTCGACTAGTTTTAAATGCTATCTGTGATTTTCTAAAAATCAAATTAATTCCATCCGATAACCATCGAAGAGCCCACGCAACACAATTTGGCACAACAATTTTCGCTACGCTCCTTGAATGAATTTGCGAAAAATAGAAGATCCTGAAAGGAGTCAAGGAGTCTTACCTGCTGGTGCAGCACTTGAAACTCAAGAGCCCAGCTCTTCAGTTCAAGTGGAAGAGGCGCACACTTGAGCAAAGACACCGAGAACTCCAGTTGATAACGATCGGGGTCTCGGGTCAGGTAGAGGGGAGTCCAAAATTTTCTAGAATAGCAAGGAGAATGGAATACCGAAATTCTGTTTAAAACCGCCGACTGGGCTATTTTGCCCATCGGCATTCTGATTTCCATTTTCGGACCGAAGGCCCAGAGGGGCGTAGGTGCAATTGCGTTTATTAGCACCGCACCCCTTGGGATCGGACAAAAGGACGAGTTAGTCCTCGTTTCGGTTCCAAGTTAGAGGACCCATTGAGGAATTGTCCGCCGTTCAATGAATGCTGAATGAGTCGGCTCGGGCAGGTTTTGTTGCGCTTGATTCGTTTTGGGTTTGTCACTTATACCTACAAATCTCGATTTTGGACAAATCGCTGACATATCTAAAATGATAAGCATCGCCCGAGTTGGCATCATTAATTTGTGCAATTTGAAGTGTCGTGGGAAATGCTTAAAAACTCTACCCACTCCCTGGCGAAATGTGTCCTTGATTAATTCGAATTTTCAATGATTCGGCAAAAATGAATCGGTGTCATCATTTGCGGTTGCATTTCGGTGGCAGACCACACATTTCGCCTGGGTACATTTTCTGTTGTCTTGCGGAACTAATTTACTAACGGATCTTTAAAAAATCTTTTTTATCTTTTATCTTTTAGAATATTCTATAATACCAAACCTAAAAAATCGATATCTGTCTTAAAGAGTGATTTGCGAAATATATTTAATCTAATTTTCCGTAATATTAGTGTTGTGAATATAAATTACTCTCTTAAGAATAATTAAAATCTCACGAGAGATATTCTCCATCGGTGATATCAATAATTTTTCAACAGAAACCAATATATCCCATTAACAAACCAATCATTTTAAGACTAACTACCTTCTTATAGAACGTATCTCTATATCCTAACAACCATCCTATAGAACTGCCACTCACTAAGCTCCCCTAACAATCATCCTATGACAGATTTGCAAACGAGATTTCGCCAGAAACATTTTCTATCCCATAATTTGTCAGGCCTGTCGACTTATCGGCCCTTCGAGCAACTCAATTTTTGCACACTTTATGCCAAAAAAAAAAACGAATGAAGCCCTTGAGATGTGTGAAAAATTAAATCTGACAAATTTCCGGTTCGGTATTTACTGATTTTAAGATGAATGCATAAATTCCGGACATTATTTTCTGGTTGAGGGGATTAGAAATACAATTTAAACAATTTTCTCCAGCTCCTGGGCATAAGTGAGATTATGGGTGGCAATGTCCTTGGCAGGGACCTTATCCGATGTTTTGGTATGGAGTCCGGCGTAGTCGTAGTTCCCCTCCTCATCCATTTGCCAACGACGTCTGTTGGCCAGATCCAAAAGCTCCTTGGAACCGGGACGCAGACCCAAACGCTGAGCCGCCTGTTTGGGTGCCATCTTGAGGTAAGACTTCTCCATACAGGAGGCGATCTCCTCGCGAGCCGTGTTGACCAGCATGTCCATGAAGTTCGCGTAGATCTCCGAGGGCATCGATTTCTTGGCTTGCAGTATCTTGTTGTACCGCCCCTCCATGTAGTAGTTCTCCAGGGCCAAAACGGGATGTATGAAGGTATCGTGGAGCAGCAAAGCCGACGGCAAGCGCTCTAGTTCAATGTGAAAGTCGGCAATCCGATTTGTGGCCAACATGTAGAGCAGATTTAGACCCATGAACTTGTGCATGTGCTTGGATGACTCCAGATACTTGTCGTAATCATAGTAGTAGGTATTCAACTGGGCCATGTATCTCTCGAACGCAGCATAATCCCTGATGGTAATGCTGTGTTCCACGGCGATCTCCAGCATCTCCCGGGATTTGATTAGTTGGTCCTTTTGTTTCGAACTCGATGAGACCTGAATTGTCCCGAAATTGGACCTCACCAGCTCCAATTTGAAACCATCCAGCAGATGGGAGCAATGGGCCAAATTCGGGGCATGTTTGCTCCACTCGTTCTTCAACTCGGTGTACAAATTCGACATGATGACAGCAAAGTTTCGGCAATGACTAAATTTTTCAGAAGTCAAATTTTGGTTGGTTTTTTTATGAAAGGACCGTTTGTAAATTAATTGTCATGACCTGCTTGATTTGCAGTGAAAATACTTTTCTAGAGTTGCTACCTCATTATTTATTCGATAGGAATATTAAGATTCGATAGTGAGGTTAGGGTATATGTTTAGCAAAATAAAGGTATTATTAATCCTTTAAAAATAAATAACATTAACAAATTGAGATCTTTGATACAAACGCTTTCAAATTACAATTATAAGTTTTTCTTTAAGTTAGGAGATCTTTGGCAAATTATTTAAATTTTGAATTTAAATCTTCATATTGCTAAATAAAAATGTGGACATTTTTACCTAGAAAATATCTCTGCAGTTATTTTTTAGGTAAAATGGAATAAACATGGACTTAAGACAATATGTTGTCTTAAATCTTATGTTAGGCAAAATTTCCTAAAATTGGTATTAAATCCTACATTTGAGGTAACGCCAGTTTTTTTGTGTTTTCGGAGTATAGATATTTTTATCGAAATATTTTTCTAAGCATAGACAAAAAACAGTTTTAATTTTGATTAATATTTATTTACTTTAACATACTTATGGCTAGCAACAGACTTATTTTTACTGTACAATTTCTTAGTTATTTTCGTAGATGTTTTTTACGCCTCCACTTTCAACTCGTGGACCTTGACTTGAGCAGAGACGGGAGAGGCCTGTGGACTGCCATTGGAGTTGGTGGACAGATTGAAGGTGGGACTTTCGGAGCCGCCCTTCTTCTGCTTGACACGTCGGTTCTGGAACCAGATCTTCACCTGCTTCTCGGACAGACGCAGCCTGTTGGCGATTTCGATGCGACGAAGGCGGGATAAGTAGGCGTTGTGCGAGAATTCCCGCTCGAGCTCCAGCAACTGAGTGCTGGTGAAGGCAGTGCGAATCCTCTTGCTGGAATCGGCATAATCGTTGATCAGAGGTGTGATCTCCGCCGGATTTCCCGAGGACCCCGAGGGAACCTTCAGAGGTGAGCTGCTGGGCGAACAGGAGGACTCGTGCTTGAATCGCTTTCCCTGTGGCTCATCAAAGTTGTTGGTGTAATCCAGAGAGGCCGACGAGGAGGCGGAGGGTGAGGTGCAGAAGCTGCCGGGTTCGGGCAGAGGTAGTCCACCACCCACAACTGGCGATCCGTAGAGATTGTGCAGCGCACTTGGCAGTTGCTGCGAGTTGGGATTGGCCGACAGCGGTGGCGAAGGATAACATCCTTCGTAGTTGCTGAAGCCGCTGGACTTCCTCTTGGTGGCAAACAGCTGGGCATACGGATGATAAAGGGAACCGGGACTAGAGCTCACATGAGGATGTTGCTGCAGGGCAGCTGCTGCTGCTGCTGCGGCTGCTGCAGCTGCCTGTTGTTGCTGCTGCTGCTGCTGTTGCTGGATGCCCAAAGAGAAGAGATAGCTGCCCACATAGCTGGCTGGATACGGAAGCATGGGAATGGATGGCAACATGGCAGCTGCGGCCACTGCGGCGGCGGCCGAAGGACTTCCTCCTGGCGATCCCAGCTTCTCCTTCTTCTGGCTCAAGTTGGGCCTATCGCTGAGCAGGGAATCCATCAGAAAAGAGCGAGACATTTTCGGTTTTTACGTTGATTTTGTTATTTTTCGATTTCTAGATGACTTTGAGATGAGCTGACTGAGCTGACTGAACACGATCGCTGACTGTGCGAGACTGTCTGCCGGCTGAACCCTCACCCGAGTCTTATATACCTCGAGACCCTGTTCCAGGGGTTGGTATTCCACTTACCCACCCCTGAGGGCCAATTCGAGGGTTGTTTGAACCGAGCCTGTTCGGCCATTTAGTCACCATTTAGCGGCAACTGTTGCCATTTACGCTCCGCCCTTGTTCGATCACTCACATTCACAAAACAAATGGCAGGTAAACGATGATGCCTCACTGTGTCTGTGTGCAAGGACAATGGCGAACCCTCTGGCACACTGCTTGTGTGAGTGGCTCCGTATCTGTGTCCTTGCGGAACGAATCTTCCTTTCCATTTCGTATTATCAGTCGAGTTTAATTGAAAGTTGAAGAGAGTGCGTAAAAGCTTTTTAAACGAAACCGAATTAGTGCAGCCTAAGCTAGATTTAATTACTCCATTCAGTTTGGTTTTGATTCAATTTAAAATAGGGAAAAACAATTAAATTATCAAAAAATGTTGAGGAATTTAAGGGAAAACAATTATATTATCCAAAAACTGACCAAGAAAAACTATGTTTTTTTTTTGCGTTGATTACTCAACAGCGTTCAATTAATATAGAAAATTACAGAAGTCATTTAATTTTAACTTAATTCACAGATCGAAGCAAAGATTGAAAGATGTTTCAATGCTTGGAAACCAATATCTAATAATGCAAAAGTAAATCTAATAAGATGGTAGCACTCATTAATAAGCGTCGGTTTATACGCAAAAGCATTTACTAAGCCTGTGACTTACACCGTTTTATTCGTTATAAATAGCTTTAATATAATCATAAAACAGGAGATTTGTAAAATTTGTTAAAAAATATATCAATTAATCCGACGGGTATCTATGTATTTATTAAACTTTTTTTGATTTCTTAGATTTTCTGAATTTTTGTGTTAGTTTCCTTGACCGTTTAAATAATTATAGATTGAAGGTCAGAATTGCCTTTTTTCATAAATAAAAATTTATTTCGTACAAATTGTTCAAAATTGGTTGTATTTCCTGAATTTGTTTTTATTAGTTTCACCCCTGTATGTTTAGATAAAATTTAAAAACTTTATTATACTACTGTTCATACAACTAAATTTTTTATTTTATAAATATTAAAATATTTTTACTTTTTATGGTTAATTAAAGCTTTATTAATCCTTTAAATTAAAAAAAAAATTTGAATAAGTCTTTGGTGAAATCGAGTTTATTTAATTTTTTAGAACATTTAAACCTCCTGCTTTATTTTAAGGTTTGCCGCAATAATCTTTATCTTTATCTTTTTCGACGAATCATCTACTGAGTAGCCAATGTCATTTATGTAGTATCTTGTTTGTAATTTATTGAAGAAATACAAAAACCTCTTCAGTGATTCTCCACAATCGAATCGATTAATTTTACAACCATTGAAAAATGCAAGCCCTCCAAGCGTTTAATGCCAATTTCATGGCAACTTAAGACCCAAGTGGTCGCTGCCGAAATCCCGATTTTTACCTCTACTTCTCCAACTCCCGATTTCTGGACCCTCCAACACATTGAGGAATATCTCTCCTTTGAGTCCTCGCCCTGGCGTATTTTTATTGATGCATTCTTCGGCTTGTGCAACTACGGCGAACAATGCGGCAGGGATCATCCATTCAGGACTATCCCATTCATGGATGCAGTCCTTTTGGTCCTTTGACAAATCCTCGACACGACGCACGTTGCGCCTTTGTTTGTGTGTGTTTTGGGCCAGGTCAGGACATCTTAGCCAGACAGAACGTCGCCGAATGTTGTTTTTGGGCTACATTACACAGAATTATGGCGGCAGTTTTATCATTTGTTAACTGACTTTAAGGATTTACCTATAATTGTCCTTTTCATGGCCTTTGTGCCGAGGTGCGGCATTGTCGTCGTCCTGCCAGTTGATCGTATGTTAAGTGGCTATAAAACGGATCACAATTGCTGACGTTAATTGTTAATTGTGAGCCCCGACTTCTTCGTAGGCGATCCGAATGTTCGCCTACTTTTTAAGGTTTTTGGCTTCTGCTTAATTGGCGGGTTGTGCAAAAAAATAAAAGAATCTGGACCCTGGTCAATATCCAGATCGAGAGCATCTGCTGTTGTGTTAATATTTTTACTAGAATTCCATCTCTTTGGGCGGTGCGTTGGTCTCGTGCGAGAGGTCCTTTTGACCGCCTTTTACCAATTGTTTTGGGCCACTTGAGATTTTCTCATTGACCACTTCCGTTTTTTGTCTACGATTATTTCATGCTCGATTGATTCGGGTTTCCTTTTTTCCAGAATTGGATCGTGCTATTGACTTAGACCTTGTCTTTGGCTTATAGAGAAAGCAAATGTTACGGATTTAGAAATATGGAAATTTCTTTTATCTATCTTCTCATCGGCTTCATTCAAGCGAACAATTTCAATTTAATTGTGAACAAAAGTCGCCTAAACGCTGAACAAATGAAAGCATATCGAAATGTTTACTTCCCCTTAAATTTTTGATATGGATACAACGCAAAACTAACTGAGCCGGGAAAAAAAAACTTCAAACCGGATTTGGTCTATTAAAGGGGTGTTTTGAAAGAAATACGGAACCACCACCAACGAGGGCTCTCGAAACCCTTATGACTGGGCATTGGGTTAATCATTTATTGACATTAATTGGTTGTGACATTTGCATTTTGACTGATTGTTGTAGTTGCCATTGTTGCTACTTAGCCAAGGGTTTGTTTTTCCACTCTCTCGTTTTGTATATTTGTTGGTTTAACAAATATGACTTCATTATAGCCCAAGCTGTTTTATAAAGGCTCATGCATGTGCTCGGATAAGTTATTATTTACCCCTGAATAATTTACGAATGAGCTTTGAGGTTGAGTATGGCCTCTCTGCGTGTTTCTGAGTCAATAGGCCTCAGGATACTGGATTTAGGATGGGTTTTTATGCTTTTTAATGTGGGGGAATCGTACATATCCATGAATATTATTATCGTTCTGTGAGAAATTAAATTCTTAATTAAAAGCAAATAAACAGGTTTGGGACCAGAAATACTTGAGTACCAGAAATACTTTTTTTGCAATCGATTTCCAGATTTTGTACTTTACTGGTATTTTTGGTACTTTATTTGTTTTATACAAAATAATATTAATGATTATTAATAATCGCGAGAAAGCAGATATATAAAAATGTTTTGGATATAATGCGGTGTATAGTTATTTTTTCATAAATTTATTATTCGTTATGTGTTCCAAATCCAGATCCAAAATATTCGAAAAAATTTATGTGATACTTATAAGTAAAACAAAGTCGCTTTCTTGATGGCTATTCATAACTGTTTTTCAACTATAGAAAACAAATATCAAAGTATCGCACCGCCAAATGTCCAAAAATGCCAACCAAAACAAAGGGAACTTTTTCATTCTATTTTCGAGTATTATTTTCATGAATGAAAGTCAGTGGCTGGACAAAAGACATTGGACAAAGGACCCAAACACGATACGCACTTGCAGTGATCTGCAGTTTAGTTTCGTCCTTTGTCCCCGAAAGATCGATCCTTGTGAGGTAGAAATTCAGGTAAGGCGAAATTCCTTTCTGCTCACTCTTAAAAAAGAAGGACCAGGCCCGCCGTTTAAATGGAGGTTTATAGGTTTCTTTTTTAGCTGTGGTCAAGGCCGCTGGACAATGCTATTAATCAGGTCCTATTTATTGTGGTCAATGTTGTGGCTAGTTTGAAGGGCCTGCATTGGGTGTGCATTGTCAGCCGAAAAGGGGAAGATTCGGGGTGGAGTGGAGAATGGTGACAGAGCCACCCCAACAAACCGAAACCGAAAAAACACTTAAACACTTAACGTCTAATCAAATTATATAATAAATAGCAAACAAAACGAAACCAGAAACGCTTAGCACCCTTAAGTCCACCACTTACCCCCGCTGTCAACGAGCAAAGCCAGTTAGTTAATAAAAACAGCATTTGCAATCATAAAACGCTTCACTGATCCTCCCCTTCCGCCAGCACGCGTTGGGTTAGGTCACCATCCAAAACCATCCAAATCCATGGAAACAAGGTAAGATTCCGAATCGGAACAACCCTCGAGATCCGGCGACTGGCCGAGGGGTATATCAAATGCATAATGAAACAGATTTTGATACGGCCTCTGAGACATCGCCGGGGTTTTCATTAGATTGCAGCCGCTCGCAGCAGATACATTTGTATCCTTGTGGTTGTCTGCGATCCTTTTGATTTCCCACGGATTCAAAATGGCTGCCCAACGCAGTTGTCTGGGTTGTGATTAATAGATAGCAGAGACTTTGAGAATCTGAACATAAGTCTAGAAACCCAATCATAACAGGTCGTTTGTTGTATCATCGAAAGAAAATTGTGAAAAAGTAATATTCATATTTATTAAAAAAATAAAAAAAATACAAAACTCCAGTCAACAGTCCCAAATCAATAGATTAAAGCTAACATTTATTTTTGGATGGCCCCTAAAATCCACATTTATTCAATAAACACAACAATTTTCTGAATTTATTTTGATTTTATCATACTTAACTTCATTTTAATACTTTCCATAATTTAAACCATCTATATGTGGCTATTATTATTCCCCATACATTTTCAAACCCAATTCCTCCAAAACAATTAATTTAAATTAAAAAATGTTTATGTCAACAATTAAACAAAAGTAAATTCACCCTTAACTTTATAAGTTTTGTATTAGGAATGTCAGTAGTAGTAATATGTATTGATGTACGTAGGAACTTCAGACGAGTTCCAACGAAAGAGATTTCTGTGTTAACCCCGCATTTTACTTTCCGAAAAACCAGTATTTTACACAAATGTCAAATATGGACGTAGAGTATTGTAGTTGCAGAGATAAGCGCAGTGTGAACTTAAAATAGTGGCGCCACTGCTACGTAAATGTAGAATGTATTTTACTTCAACTATTCATTATTTCGTGTTTATTTCGCTGTTCCTGAAGATAAATCTTATAAATCTCACTAATATCTCATTAAAATGTATTTAACACTTAAAGCTAAAATAATTTTTTTTTGTTTTAAGTGATGATAAGCAAGTTGTGGTAGACCATTTACAGAAAAATTACCCCCTGAAAAGGCTTTAAAACCCATTTGACCTATGTAATTTAAATCGGTATGTCCTCCCACGCGATTTAGCAAACTTCTTGCTCCATTGCATTCAGGCCTGGTAGTGTCAGCTCTGCGTCTGCCACTCAACGGGGAGTCCTTCTCCGCCTTGGCCGCAATCACATTAACGTCAGCCACCTACCTTCATCTGCAGCTTTCGCATTATGCGGGTCTCCTCCCAGCGGTCCAGTTCGTCCCACTCCTTTCCTCGCTTACGCAGAAGGTAGTAGCGGTACATGACGATTGTCACGGCCAGGATCAGAGCCAGTCCGGTACCGGCTGCGGCCCCCAGGACCGCGGAACTTACCATAACCATGTTGCCGGTGAGTTGAAATCACTAGAAAAAAATATTTATAAATTTTAGTTTTAGAAAGGTATTTATTAATTTATTAAAGTTACCCAAAAGGATGATATATTTATACCCTTGCAGAGGGTATTATGATTTCAGTCAGAAGTTTGCAACGCAGTAAAGGAGACGTCTCCGACCCCATAAAGTATATATATTCTTGATCAGCATCACAAGACGAGTCGATCTAGCCATGTCCGTCTGTCCGTCTGTCCGTCTGTCTGTCTGTCCGTCTGTCCGTCTGTCCGTCTGTCTGTTTCTACGCAAACTAGTCTCTCAGTTTTTGAGCTATCGGGACGAAACTTTCGCAAAAGTCTTCTTTCTATTGCAGGTAGTATATATGTCGGAGCCGACCGGATCGGACAACTATATCTTATAGCTCCCATAGGAAGGATCGGAAGAAAAAAGCTTTAAAAAATTCTAGCTTCGGTGTTTTTTGAAATATTACCTTCTACTTTTGGGGATGTTATTTTTTAAATATTTCTGAATTTCGAATTAATTATTTAAAAAATCGGACTACTATATCATATAGCTGCCATAGGAACGATCGGAAAATTAATGGAAAAGTAATAGGAAACAAATTCTAGCTTCTTTGGTTTTTATTGTATTATCTTCTACTCTAGGATATAACTCTTTTTAAATATTTCCGAATTTCAATTTTAATTTGATCAAAATCGGACGACTATATCATATAGCTGCCATAGGAACGATCGGAAAATTAATGAGAAATATTAGAAAATTGAACATTTTTGCGATTTGTTAATTAATAGGAATGATCTGCAAGGGTATATAAGCTTCGGCTGGCCGAAGCTAGCTTCCTTTCTTGTTTTCTTCTATTATTTAATAAATATTTAAATTTATTTTATGTATTTCTTCTTCTTCAGAATAAATGTTTAAATTATCTTACCTCATCTTCAAGGCATCTAGATTCTAGATTTAGATTTTTTCTACAATTTGTGGTAGGTTTTACCAAACTAACTCCAAGAAAAAACCACGCAATTTAACATATATTTTGTAAATTACCATTTTATTCAAATGAAAATTAAAAAAAAACTAAATTAATTCTTAAAATGCAAATCGGAAAGTCTTTCGTTTCGGGTATTCCGTTTTCCTCTGCCGGCAGCTATAGTTTTCCGCACTCTCCTCACTTTCACATGACGCAATTAACTCGTCATTCTCCCCACTTTCAATGCTCTCGTTCTCCAGATCAAAACGATCTTCTCGGTTTCGGGATTTTCCAGATGATTCAGCATTAGTACTTAACGCAAGCATAAACGTTACAACCAAAATTGACAAAAGTCCACAGGTGAGACGCATTTTGGGAACTCCAAAATAAAACTATTTAAATGCGTGGTTCGAAGCACACTGTTTTAAGGTATAACTATGGAAAAACAAACTCGCACTCAGATACCCCAGTTCTAACGCTCTAGACTTTTGTCTAGTGAGACAGCTGTGTAAACTTAACTGCCGTCGGAATTTCCCCATCTAGCAAAATAAACTGGGGACACGTCATTATCATTTATTTTGTGATGAATTGCGTACACTCAAAAGTCCAAGTTCATGTGATGCACATAACCGTTTCTGAGCATGGCAAACCGTGGATAGGCCTTAAAGTCGGGTGCATGTTCGGGGTATTTGAGAAAGTTGACTGGTATAGCTTCAGTGGGTCTGTCCAAGGTGGCATCATCTTCGTCTTCATCTTCCTCCACAATGAAGAACTCTTCTTCTCCATTTTCACCCGTTCGAATCTTTATTACCTCTCCAGTTGGAATCTTTACCTCCTCCCCAGTTGGTTCCTTGATTTCCTCCCCAGTTGGTTCCTTAGTTTCCTCCCCAGTTGGTTCTTTGGTTTCTTCACCAGTTGGTTCCTTGGTCAAATATGTCTCCTGAGTTTTTGGATCTGGTGAATAGTATGTTTCGTTGGCTAATTTTTCTAATAACTGCAACTCCTTGATCATATTAGCTATTTCCGTTTTATTAAGCGGTTTCAAATCTTTCCGGGAGCTCGATTCTTCCAATGGCTTTGTAGAGATCATGGCTATAGCCAAGCAAGCGATCAGACTTAGAATACAAAAGGCACGCATTTCTTCAACGTTCTGAACAATACTGGTTGCCGCGACATTGGAAACAACTGTTTTAAAAGTTTTTTCTAGAGAGAGTTTTTTTTGGGAAGTTAGACAAGGAGAGTATTGAAATATTTACAAAAACTGGTTTAAGTTTTTTAAATTGAAATTTCTTTATTTAGGAAAAAATAAGAAGCAGATTAGAGAAATCTATAGCAAGAAAGCTTATAGAGCTTAGACGGTTTCAAGGCCGGGATGACGCCTGATCACAACGGGTCCATGACCTCCGAACCTGGGCCAGAAGGGGCGAATGTGCTTCTTGACTGCCTCAGTGGTGGTATCATTCTCCGTCTCGGCATTATCACTGGACTCTTCAGTTTCTTCAACAGCCGAAGCTTTGGTAGCCGTAGTGTCTTTATCATCAGTGGATCCCTCGGTCTTCTCCTCGGTGGCTTTAGTGGTGTCAGCATCATTGCTGGTCGAATCCACAGCAGTGCTATCCACCACAGCAGAAGAGGAGGACTCCTCATCCTCAGCGGGACGAGCGGCCACAAAGCCAACAGCCAAGAAGGCCAACAGAGCGACGACAAACAGGGAACGCATTTTGAACTTGAGTCTAAGAAGCTATTACGAAAACTGCTTTCCAATTTCAAACAGCTTCCAGCTTTTTATAGGAAAAGTCTCGCCAATTTTAGACAATTCGTTGATTTTAAACGAAATCTTTATTTACGCTTTTGGTGTTTGAACAATTGTCTCAGTGGAAAGTTTTACAAGCAAGTATTTTTGTGAATTTATTTTAGAGAATAAAAAAGGTTTATGCAGGGTTCACAGTGATATGTTTTGCAGTTGGTTTCCATTAAGTCATTACCATGTCGTGGTGTTAAAAATGACAGGACCAATTCCCCACCACGGAGGAAATCGGGGGAAGGGACCAATAGTTGATCGATTGTTAGAGTTGCCTTGATCACTGCTACTGTTAGTAGGTGGAAATGCTGTCACAACCGAAAGAGCCAGAAAGGCCACCAGGGCAAAAACTACTAGGAAACGCATCTTAATCCTCTTGAAACTCTCCAGTAACTACATCGATCTCCTATAAATTTATCTTCTTATATAAAAAAGCGGGAAAAAATGTCATATGTTCAGAAAAGTTTTAACTGCAAGCTGTGCAATCTTTAAGTAGCTATATTCAGAAATAAACAGTGCAGTTTAATCTGCAAACACTTCCGTCACCTGACGATGTAACCGAGCAGATACTATAAGTTTTATAAAGGTAATGATGAAATAAATAATGAGCACGTTGCTTTATTACTAGCTTTCTTCAGCGAAAATTTGACAAAAAACTTGTATACAAATTAGTAATGCATTCTGCAGAACGCAAAGTATTTTTTACTTTTTTAAACTTTTACTTTAAGTAAATTATCGTGTCTGACTACCGCTACAATTGTCTCAGTGGAAAGTTTTATAAGCAAGTATTTTTGTGAATTTATTCTAGACAATAAGAAGGTTTGTTAAGGGTTCACGGTGATAAGTTTTGCCATTAGGTTCCATCAAGTCATTACCATGTCATTGTATTCAAAATTACAGCCCTATTTCCACCAAGTAGGAAATCGGAAGAACGGAAGGATTGTTCGATTATTAGGGCTGCCTTGATTACTACTACTGTTTGTAGATGGAACTGCTGTTACCACCGAAATGGCCAGAAAAGCCACAAGAGCAAAAACTACTGAGAATCTCATCTTTATCGTCTTAAAATTCTCCGGTAACTACTTCGTTTTCCTATAAAGTTATCTTTCTTATATAAAAAAAAGCGGAAACAATTTCATTCGTTCAATAAAGCTATAACTGTCAAGCTGTTCAATCTTTAAATCGCCATATTGAGAAATAAACAGTGCAGTTTAATCTGCAAACATTTCCATCACCTGATGATGTAACTCAGCGGATACCAAACAGTGTAGGTACTATATATAGGTACTGATAAAATATATAATAAGCAGTCTGCTTTTTATTCTCTTTTTTCCAGAGAAAATATTACAAAATACTGTCGTTTTTTGATGCATTCTGCAGCACGAAAAATAATTTTAGTAATACTAAAAAGACTTTCCTGTGTGACTAGCGCTTTAAATAATACGTTTTTAAACGTGTAGCGTATAATAATATTTAAAATTGATAAAATTAAATTAAAATAGTCATTAAGACTTTAACTTCGACTGTAATCTATAACTACGACTAAAGTTTTGAAGTCAAATAAAATAAAATTGAACACCCAATGGACAAGCCTCTTGTCTTAAGCTGATTTTCCAAAGTATTTCATACTTTAGGGCGTTTTCTTAAATAGCAAAAACCAACCGCTGTTTTGTTTTATATTTTATTTGTTTTTTTTTTGCATAATGAAAGCCTTTTTTTCTTCGGTAACAACATCAAACATATTTTAATATATAACCATTTTATTATTTTGGAACACACCAAAAAAGCTTAGTCCTAATGGAGGACAATGGGTTTGGCATAGAGAAAAAGAGGCTTATTGTTTCCGAAGCTTGGCCTAAATGGTCGAGTTTGTTTCTTGGTTATTGCTCATCATTGTTATCCTCCGATTCGGTGTTATCTCCACCTTCGTTGTTATCCCTGTTTTCGTTGTTATCTCCCTCGTTGTTATCATCCCCTCTCGTTTCGGAATTGGTCTCATCGCCAGAGCTTTCCTGATTGTCCTCCTTATTGGGTTCTTCTTGGCTTTCCTTATTGGCAGAGTCCTGACCTCCTCCGAATTCCTGGTTTTCCCCATTGCCAGAATCCTGGGTTTCTTCATCAGCAGATTCTTCTTCAGCAACAATTGTGTTATTTTCTTCATCGTTGTTAGACGAATCCTCAACTGCATTTTCCTGGCCAGAGGACTCCTCATCCTCAGCTGGACGGGCAGTCACTAAGCCAACGGCTATGAAAGCCAAAAGAGAAACGACAATCAAGAAACGCATTTTTTGTGTTTAGGCTCGAAAAAAATTCCAAACTGTTTATAAATTTCACCCAATCATTCGGCTTTTATACAGAAAATTTGTTACATTTTTGGCAGAAACGCTTGTTATTATTGGATAGACGATTCCAATACGAATTTCATATTTGAACAATTGCTTAATGTACTATTGTTCTTTGACGCATTTTGTCCATCGATAACATTCTTCGAATTTGCTAGTTTTATTTGCATTACGGTGTTTATGAATCATGATTGTACCACACCTCCTTTGTGGTTCTTAATTATAATTAAAAACAATTTTTAAAAATTTCTTCGCTGCAATATTTATTGATAGAAGTGGTTTCTGTTATTCAAAAAGTCAATTACGCATTAAGACTTGAACAAATGCGTCAGTGAATTTACAATTATTAACATCATGACGCATTTTTAAATAGGAATATACACTTCACTGAGAACAATTTCTATAAGGACTTAAGCGGGCGTAGTTGTAGTCCAATCTGGTAGTTTTTGGTTGACGATGACTAGCACATCTCCGTTTGGATCCGGAACTGGGCTTGCGTTCACAAAGGCCATGGCCAAAAGTGCAATCAGGACAAGTACCATCAAATAGTGCATCTTTATATGTATAGATAAATGATAATGATAATGCACTAGCTTTTATATACACATCTTGTTTGTTTTAAAAGTCTCTCTTGGAACTTCGCAATGACTGCACTTTATTTAACAAACTAATATTTATATAATGAAAAGCCAATATTTGAGAGACTACAGGAAATGCTCTAAACATACCCTAGGGAAATTGGAAAATATGTAGTCATTCCCACCATTGAACAAATGATTATAATTAAAATATTATAATAATAATTTTGTAAGATTTTTTAAATGAGTAAATAATTAAATATGTTGTATTGAAAATTTTAGCGTGAGGCGAAGTCCACGATCCCTTGATTCCAATTAATACTTGTGAAAGTGTATTAAAAAAAAATAAAATGTCCCATAAACAAGCCCCTCCTAATCAGCAGTTTTTTCTTTCTTTTTTTTGCATTTAAAACCCTTAACATTTTGCGCAGTAAAAGTGAAACTCTGATCTAAAATTTGTTTTATGTATAATAATTTTTTTTACTTTAACAAATATAATAACAAATTAATGAAGGAAAAGGGGCTTGGCATAGATGAAAAGAGGTCCATTGCTACCGAAGCTGGGCCTAAATGGACGAGTCTGCTTCTTGGGTGGAGCATCTTCCTCATTGTTATCTTCCGACTCGTTGTTATCTCCATCTTCGTTGTTATCTTCCTCGTTGTTATCTTCCTCATTGTTATTATCCCCACTCGATTCAGAATTGGCCACATCGCCAGAGCTCTCCTGATTGTCCTCACTATTGGTTTCGTCCTGATTTTCCTCATTGCCAGAGTTCTGACTTTGTCCATCAGCAGATTCTTGTTTAGCAGCATTTGCCTGGTTTTCCCCGTCGGCGGAATCCTGGGTTTCTTCATCGGCAGATCCTTCTCCACCAGCATTTGTGTCTTCTCCAACATCGTTGTTGAACAAATCCTCAATAGCATTTTTCTGGACAGTGGACTCCTCATCCTCTGCTGGACGGGCAGTCACAAATCCAACAGCCATGAAGGCCAAAAGAGCAACGACAATCAAGATACGCATTTTTGGTGTTTAGGCTCGAAGAAATTCAAAACTGTTTATAAATTTCACCCGATCATTGGGCTTTTATACCGAAACTTTGTTACATTTTTGGCAGAAACGCTTGTTATTATTGGATAGACGATTCCAATACGAATTTCATATTTGAACAATTGCTTAATGTACTATTGTTCTTTGACGCATTTTGTCCATCGATAACAATCTTACAATTTGCTAGCTTTATTTGCATTACGGTGTCTATGAATCATGATTGTACCACACCTCCTTTGGGGTTCTTTATTATAATTAAAAACAATTTTTAAAAATTTACATTTTTAAAATTTCTTTACTGCAATATTTATTGATAGAAGTGGTTTCTGTTACTCAAATAGTCAATTACGCATTAAGACTTGAACAAATGCGTCAGTGAATTTACAATTATTAACATCATGACGCATTTAGAAATAGGAATATACACTTCACTTAGAACCATTTCTATAAGGATTTAGGCGGCCGTAGTTGTGGTCCAATCTGGTAGATTTTGGTTGACGATGACGAGCACATCTCCGTTTGGATCCGGAACTGGGCTTGCGTTCACAAAGGCCATGGCCAAAAGTGCAATCAGGACAAGTACCATCAAATAGTGCATCTTTATATGTATAGATAAATGATAATGATAATGCACTAGCTTTTATATACACATCTTGTTTGTTTTAAAAGTCTCTCTTGGAACTGCGCAATGACTGCACTTTATTTAACAAACTAATATTTATATAATGAAAAGCCAATATTTGAGAGACTGCTGGAAATGTTCTAAACATACCCTAAGAAAATTGGAAAATAAGTAGTCATCCCCACTATTAAACAAATCATATTAAATTAAAATATTATAATAATAATTTTGTAAGATTTCTTAAATGAGTAAATAACCCAGGAACACAAAACTAAACTTTGTGAACTTACCATATACCATTTCTAGTTTTCCATGATAATTGGGTGCGAAAATAATTAAGGTAAGTCCAATTATGTAGGCCACATAATTCGAAATGTCGACTAACATCGGTTTTTTGTATTCTTAGCTATTTCGCGGATCCTGTAGGTGATGGGACATAAGTTTGTATGGGACTCTTACCCAGGAGCACCCAATTATCATGGAAAACTTGAAATGGTTCGTGGAAATTTTTGACTGTGTACCTGTGTAATTAAATATTTTGTTTAGCAATTTTTAACGAGAGGCGAAGTCCACAATTCCTACATTCCAATTACTTATACTTGTGCCAGTATAATAAAAAGTCCTATAGACAAGCACCTCCTAATCAGCAGTTTTTTCTGTTTTTATACCCTTGCAGAAGGTATTATGATTTCAGTCAGAAGTTTGCAACGCAGTGAAGGAGACGATTCCGACCCCATAAAGTAAATATATTCTTGATCAGCATCACTAGACGAGTCGATCTAGCCATGTCCGTCTGTCCGTCTGTCCGTCTGTCTGTTTCTACGCACACTAGTCTCTCAGTTCTTGAGCTATCGGGGTGAAACTTTCCCAAAAGTCTTCTTTCTATTGCAGTTAGTATATATGTCGGAACCGACCGGATCGGACAACTATATCTTATAGCTCCCACAGGAAGGATCGGAAAAGAAAACGTTAAAAAAATTCTAGCTTCGGTGTTTTTTGAAATATTACCTTCTACTTTTGGGGATTTTATTTTTTAAATATTTCTGAATTTCGAATTAAATATTTAAAAAATCGGACTAATATATCATATAGCTGCCATAGGAACAATCGGAAAATTAATGGAAAAGTAATAGGAAATAAATTCTAGCTTCTGTGGTTTTTATTGTATTATCTACAATACTACTCTAGGATATGACTCTTTTTAAATATTTCCGAATTTCAATTTTAATTTGATCAAAATCGGACGACTATATCATATAGCTGCCATAGGAACGATCGGAAAATTAATGAGATTAATGAAATTAGTTGAACATTTTTGCGATTTGTTAATTAATAAGAATGATCTGCAAGGGTTTTTAAGCTTCGGCTGGCCGAAGCTAGCTTCCTTTCTTGTTTTTTTTGCATTTAAAACCCTTAACATTTTGTGCAGTGAAAGTAAAACTCTGATTTAAAATTTTTTTTATGTATAATCATTTTTTTACTTTAACAAATATAATAATAAATTAATTAAGGAAAAGGGGCTTGGCATAGATGAAAAGAGGTCCATTGCTACCGAAGCTGGGCCTAAATGGACGAGTCTGCTTCTTGGGTGGAGCATCTTCCTCATTGTTATCCTCCGACTCGTTGTTATCTCCATCTTCGTTGTTATCTTCTTCGTTGTTATCTGCCTCGTTGTTATCATCCCCACTCGATTCGGGATTGGACTCATTGCCAGAACTCTCCTGATTGTTTTGACTATTGCTTTCTTCCTGATTTTCGTCATTATTAGAATCCTGACTTTGTTCATCAGCAGATTCTTCTTCAGCAGCATTGGCCTGGTTTTCTCCGTCGGCGGAATCCTGGGTTTCTTCATCAGCAGATCCTTCTTCACCAGCATTTGTGTTTTCTCCAACATCGTTGTTGGACGAATCCTCAATAGCATTTTCCTGGACAGTGGACTCCTCATCCTCAGATGGACGGGCATTCACAAAGCCAACAGCCATGAAGGCCAAAAGAGCAACGACAATTAAGATACGCATTTTTGGTGTTAGGCTCGAAGAAGTTCCAGACTGTTTATAAATTTCACCCGATCATTCGGCTTTTATACCGAAACTCTGTTACATTTTTTGGCAGAAACGCTTGTTATTATTTGAATCGTCATATACGAATTTTATATTTGAACAATTGCTTATCTTATTATTGTTCTGTGACGCATTTTGCCCATTGATAACATTCTGAGAATTCTATGAATCATGATTGTACCAACCATCCTTTGTTGTTTCTTAATAAATAATAACAATTTTTTAAGTTTTTCTTTAATTTTAGTATACCGTACTGCTACCAAAGAATCGCCTTAAAAAGGAATGCAAAGGCAAAAATTCAAGAAAGTTGCAAGTTGAGTTAAAATATAGATAGTGTTCTTTCGCCATTCTTAGTTGCACGCTGTGTAATTATTTAATTACCACTTAGTATCTGCATTTGGTGTTTGATAAATATTAGGTGCACTAATTAAACAGCTTGGGCATGGAAAATTTTTAAGCAAATATAATTTTCTTATAAAAGGCCTATCGTCTTTGAGAAACTTTCAAGGGACAGAGAAGCAAACTTAATAAAGATGAACTACTTAATAGTACTTTTTGTGGCAGCTATTTTGGCCATGGCCTTTATGGCAGAGAAGACGATTGCGTTTCCTCAAGGACAAGTTATTGTCATCGTCAACCCTCTGAACCTTACAGATTCCGGACTACCCTGCAACGACTACAACAACAACAACTATTAAATTACTATTCCCAAACAGGGGCGTAGTCAGGTGGGAGGGATGGTTTCAGGTGATATCTAAAACCATCCCTTTAACCAAATCCTGGCTTCGCCACTCCAATATCATATTTCAATAATAACAAGAAATTTCGTCTAAATCGCCATTCATTTTCATTTAGCGGTGTGCCAAAATATCTCTTTTAATCAAACTAAAAGTCAACACAAATGCGTTGCAATTAGATTGCAAGATAGTTCAGTAGCTCAGTTACAAAAAAAGTAAATGCAAATTAAATTAAATTTTGTATTTATATGTTAAGTGCTGGCTCAAAAAGCAACACTTAAAATATCATGCCACTTTTACATAATAAATGACGAATGTATAAGTCATAGCATAACCAAAGAATACCAAAAAATCCGAGTCAACATCCAAGTCAATATTTTTTTTTACAATTGCTCTGTTTATTATTTAAATCATCAGTGTAATTTAAATTAATTCATTTCACGACGCACATATTTAGTCAAACTGGGATATACACTTCTTTAACCAGCAGCAGTAGTTGCGTCCTCGTTGTTGAAGTTTCGGAGTGATTTGATAATGATGATCACATCTCCATCCTCATTTCTTAATGGGTATGCACTGACGAAAGCCATGGCAAAAAGTGCAATCAGTAAAAGGACCACGAAATAATGCATCTCTACGTAGTTAAGTTATAATATCATCTGTAAACTGTTTTTCTTAAGGCACTAGCTTTTATATGCAAATCTTGTTTGCTTTCACAATGTCACTTTCCAACTGCGCAATAACTGCACTTTAATTACTAAACAAATATTTACGTTTATTATTAAAAGCAAATATTTGATAGCAAATGTTCTAAACATACTCTAAGAAAATTGGAAAATAAATGATTGCACCAAGCATTAGTAATTATTCGATGATAATAATAATATAGTAACATTCCTTAAACATTAAACCATTTTTATAATATTTAATGTAATACCTTTAATTGAATAATTTTTTGAATTTATTCTACAATGGGCAGAACAAATTATGTTTTTAATTAAATCCCCTGAAAAATGTATACAAGTAAATGCAAATAAAGAACTCCAATTATGATCACGGGCATTTCCAGAATTTTATGTATTTGCTCAGATAATATAAAAACATTTGCTTATTAGGCTGTCGGAGATGGAGTTGGTTGCTTTGTGTGAACAGTTGTTTGAAAGTCTAACAAGCGGTAAAACGTGTTAATTAAAACAATAAATGAATGGAATCTGTCATTTCCCATTGGAGTTACTCTTCATCTTGTTCTTTTGGCTTGGCTTCATCGCTTTTTTCTTCATCATCGTCCTCGGAATCATCCTGGGAGTCGGAGTCATCTAGCTCAGAGTCCTGTGTATCCTCGTCGTCCTCCTCGTCATCTGTATTGTCATCTTCCTCATCGTCCAAAACGTTATCCTTCTCTTCTGCCAAGTTCTTTTTCTCTTCCGCAATTCGATTCGTCTCCTCGACGTCTTCAATCTCATCGATATCGAGGGGATTGGCGGAAACCGTGGCCAAGAGCACACATCCAAAGAGGGCAAGCAGCAAACAGGCACGCATTGTATTGCCTAATTTAGTTTTTAACTAAGTTAAAGTTGAGCTCTAAAATACGCTTTTATAGCAAATCGCTGATTGGCAGAAAAATAAAAGCTGGCATGGGTGACAATTTATATGGCTCATTTTATGTTTACCCGGCGACAGCTGTTGCCTTGGTTTGTGGCTAAAAAAATGAGGCGAAGTCGTGCGTAAACATTTGGCTGACGGAACTTAGAGACCTTAAAAGAGTACAGTGGAGCCCAGAATACTCGAGTTGTTAATCAATAACTCAATAAATCTTTAAGTTGCTAGATATTTATTTCTGAATGTAAGAGTTTTAAATATGAAAAAAATTTTAAAAAAATGTTTAAAATAATTTAAATACTAAATACAAAAAACTCTTTCTTTTTTTGGCATTTTGATTTAAGTAAAAATTCATACTTAAAGTTTGTTTTAATTATTACCCCTTTAAAATGGTTAATTAATAACCATAAAAACCAATAACAATAAACCAATTAATAACCAAAAAAACAAAAAAAAAAAAAAGAAATGAAAATAAAAAACCCTTGGAATTAGTGTTATATTTCCTACCATTTGCTTGAATTTTGATTCACAACATAACATAACATGTTGATAGAGTGCTTTGTTCCGATTCCTCGAATTATCTTAATATTTACACATGTGTTCAGTCTAATTTTTGGGGTAAACCAAAGAAAACATGTACTTCCATCAGAAAACTTGAAAAATATAGCAGACCGTGGACCTTGATAAGTGTTAGCATAGTGTAATCATGTCACTCAAGAATCGATCGATTTGTGCCAGTTAACAAAGATATAAAAACAAAGCCAAGATAGTTGGAAATCATAGTCTCAGTTGCACTCAGTCAGTCTAGTTTTGGGAATCATGCGCTCCATTGCCTTTGCCGTTGTAATCTTTGCCGCAATCCTGGCCTACAGCAGTGCAGCTCCCCAGCTGAACTTGGCTTGGCTGCAGGGTCTCCTGGCAGAGGCTGGTGAAACGAACTCTACGGTTAAATTCGGCAACAACACGGTGATTATTTCGGGTGTATCCAATGCCCATGCCAATGCCAACGAGGGAACCATTCGTCCTCGTCCGCAACCGAACCAATGGAACAACAACCAAGGATGGAATTACTACGGATATCCCAGCTACTACAATGGATACTATCGCATGGTTCCCACAGTCAATGGACAGATCGTCGAGGGACCTCAGACCAGCCTAGAGGAGTCGCAGGAGATTTCCCAAGAGGTCTCCCACGAGATCTCCCACGATCTGAGTGACCAGGAATCTGGCGAGGATCAATACAGCCAGGAGGCCGAAGCTGATCTCCTAGCGGATAAGCACGATGAGGAAGAGGAGGAGCAGCTCGATGCCGAGGAATATGGTGAGGAGGAAGGTGAACCTCAGACCCAGGAGGCTGAGGATGAAGAGGATGAGCAGACGGATCCCGAGGAGGATGCTGCTGACCAGGCTTTGGATGTCTTCGAAAAGGAGCTCGAAGCTGAGGAAGCCAAATAAGTGACTCAAAATAATGTTCTTAAAAAAATAGCAAAATTCGAAAACATTTTATAAGCAACAGCAACATGTAACATACATTTCATTTCATAATTTTGGGATCATTCATAAATAAAAAAAAGTTTATACAAAAAAAGCACGAATTGTACTTATTTGCAGCATATTTTTAGATGTCAGGCCTAAACTAAAAAACGAACTATTTTTGTACTATTTTTCCTGAATTTAAATAGACCTTCCTCTTCCTTAAATTTAAATCTGGTGAAAGCAAACTTGAAACTTCAACCTAAGTTGCTTATTTGCGTGCGGCCACTAGCAAAAGGTAATGATGTTTATTTGAATGCACAATCTGTGGAAAATCTAGGGAAAAGTGAAAACAGTTCCTGTTCACTGCCGTCCCCCAGATTCCATTCGAGGGTGCCCAAGGACAAGGACAGCCATTGACGACTTGTGCGCCATTGTAAACAGTTGTCGGAGGTGGCTAAAAGGAAAGAAATGTTGCCAACGAAGGAGTCGACATCCTCGATGGCAGGTTGGCCAAGGCAGTCAGGTGCTTGTCGAACAAAAGCGAATTGCATTATAATGCGGCGCGTGTTTGTAATTTTTAATGCCGACAATGGGATTAGTTGGTCGGCGGTTGGACGTTGGCGTTTGTCGTTGGCTTAAACGGCATCCACATGCGCTTAACTCGATTGCCGTTGATGGTCGAGAGTGTTTCGGCCATGTTTCGCCCTTTTTGCCGCATTTGCCTATGCCAGCAAACCATAGCCCACCGCCCATCACCCAAGCTCAATGCCAATCAATGTCACGCACATAGATACTCACTCACACTGACACATTCGCAGGCCCCCATTTCGATGGGGCATTCACGCACGCATTCCCATGACAGGCGTCCGTAAGGACTTAATCATAATTTGATTCAAGTTCGACTCGGCCTCGTGCCACTGAAGGAAATTGTAGCATACATTTCAGCGCGCTAAAAATAGTCTCACAAAGAATTCGCTCCCCTGAGGTAGCTTAGGAATTTAAGCCAAACCTGCCATAATTGGCATTCCTTTTCAATTATGTGGCATCGGGTTTGCTTAATTAAAGAATTTCCATTGGCCTAAATGGGATTAAGGGCACAATTTTAAAGTCGAAATGCATAATCAGGGCCCAAACCGAAATTAGCTTGAAAGTCTTTGCTTTTTATAAGCAAAGAATATTTTGATTAAAAACAATTTAATAAATATTTTGAAAAAAATAATAACCAGTTTTATATATGAATACATTTTTGAATTATAATTTTATATGTAATATAATATGTAAGCCTTTACTTTACAAAAGCAAAAACATTGATAAAATTTGGCAAAAAAAAGGTAATTGTATTTACTATATATTTATGATATTATCTTATTATTTGTAATTGTACATAAATAAAAACAATAACTATATTATTTAATAATAACAGTTTAAGCTAAGAATAAATGTGGAATTCACTGGATTCCTTTTAAGTATAATCTGAAAATCGAAATTATTTAATTGGATAAGACCCTTTTAGTAAAACCTCAATGCATATTTTTTATTGTAATGCTAATTCTCATTTCAAAGGTCACGTCTCTACCATGATTGAATCCGATTATAAAAAACAAAACAAAAGGAATTCAATAAAATTGCATGGATTTTGCTGGGCGGATATTTAATTGAAAAAGCAACCTTTTAGTGATCGCCAGCAAGGCTTAAACCACAATATGAATCGGGGACAAAGGAATATAAGCCACGGGAAGCGCCCATTTCCTTTGCTGACTCAGTGACCCAGCCTAGGAGACAATTGCTTCATTTCTATATGGCTTGGTCAACAGTCCGTGCATCACATGTTCATGTCCATTACACTTGACCCCATGGCAACCGCTTTATCCCACCCACAACCCCATTTACCTCCTTCCTAAACCAATGGAATTCTTGCAACCCGTACGGTTCGGGTTCAAAGTAATTCGCTTTATGGCTGTGATTGCAATCGATTCCTTGGCCCCAGTTAATGTTCCCGTTCCCATATCCACTGACCCCGTTCGATTGTCGACGACCTTGTCCCGGCTGTTGCCAATTAAAGTAATTCACTTGGTGGTCCCACAATTTTAGCCAATTATCCAGAATTGAACGACCGAACACTGATTATTTCAAATTATTTTGTTGGGAATTTAATTCTTTAATGGCAAAAAAATTTTGAAAAATTGAGCGAACATATAAATTTTATTATCTGTCTAATAAAATGGAACTAGAAAAGGTTATTAATGTGAATTCAACGAACATTCCATAGCTTATTAATAATAAGGTATTACTCAAAACATTAAATAATTTTCTGGGTATTTAATGATACTATTTTTCATATTAATCATTAATAAATTAACTAAAATGAACTCGCTTTTTTTCTGCGCCGTTCCAAGAATTTTGTATTGTGACCTTTGCCAGGTCAAATTATTGCAATCGACGTTCATGCAGCGCAATTGCTATAATTCTTGTTGACACAGTTGACATGTTTTGGTCAATTTGCCACCGCCTGGACCCCCGTGCACGGTAATTTGCATACAAAAAATTACGAAACTTTGTCTAGTCCCATGGGGGTCGAACCCCCTCCGGTGTCGGAAAATATGGCATGCGTTGGCTTTAAATTATTATTTGTTGATTTTGCGGGTTCGCGGTTTATGACAGGATGAAAACGGAGGACAAGTCGAATGGAGATAAAGTGGGGTCGAAAAACAAGTTGATTAGAATAATAAGAAAAAAAAGAAAATTAATAAATATCAAAACCCGTTTTTAAAGCCTAACAAAATAATACAATAATATAGACAATAATAAATAATAAAAAATACGCATATTGGTTTGAATAAAAAAAAAAGTAAAATAAATTTTTAAAAAATTTAAAAACGAAATAAACAACAAATTTTGTGAAATAAAGACCTGAAATATTATATCGTAGAAAGAATACCACCAGATAACAAATTCCTTAGGGTTAAATCCTCCCATAACTCTTACTTAGCTTTTCTTCTCTGAAACAGACATCCCATAAGTGCGCTCATCTCCTGACAATCATTTCCTTCGACGTTGGACGCTAATTTCTGTTTGCTTATAGGCCACATTTCCTCGATGCCACCGGACAACTTGGGCTTATTGCCTGTTGGCAGCAAACAACATGTAGTAAGTGTTTCCAATTGTCAAGTCAATGATGGTGATGGCTGAGCTCTCATCAAGTTGGTTGAATGTCAGGAGAAAAAGGAAAGGCGATGAATTTGATAGGAGGATGCGGAAAATGAGCAATAAACCATTTCGCCCAGTGTTCACATATGCTGTCATGTGCAGGGGATTATCAGGGGATAGCTTTCATATCTGATGTTTATTCATTACTTTCAGCTTATTAGGCCCGACATTGTGATTCGAATAAAGAAATAGCACTTAACCACGTTCAGTAGTGTCAAGTACGGATTGGTAAAGGCATCTTCTAAAGATATTTAACATTTATTTAGCTTTAATAACTACTTCAAACAATATTTAAAAGAGCATTTGCAGTTCAACTTTTGACATTTACATGTCTAATTAATGCAATTAAGCGAAACTGCACAAGAATGTACTTACTCCATTCGACGTGAACTTTCATGGGCATTAATTCATTTGCATAGCCCAAAGCTCTTTGGTATAAAAGCGCGCCGAGAGGAAATAGAGGCGGGGATTTTAGGGGCGGGGTTTTCAGAGGGGGGCCGGAGTGGGAGTGGTCCGTTGGCGCCAGACCCTAAGTCCCGGCCAAAACCCTAAAAATAAACATGGAGCACAAAAGCACGTCACTGCCATCCCAACTCCCACTATTACAGCGAGCATAGAAAGTCCCTCAATATGCTCCGGTTACATAGACAAAAACAAAAGGAATTTTTGTATACAAACAAGCTGAGAGCAAAAATAACAATAAACCCCTTCATTTTATGTTCGTTCCCATCACTTTCGTCCCGCCCGTTTAATGAATCAACAAGTGTGAAAAAGGGTTTTTTTGCAATCCATCTCGCGCCCAAATCGTATCGTAAATTTACATAAAAACCCATCAAATTTCGATTGAAAATTGCACCTGAAGTGAGTCGATCCTTGGATCCGGGATCCATTGAAACAATGCCTGGCCATGAACGGGAAAAAATGGTCCTTTGATTTTCATCTCTCCTCTCTCTTCTTCTATCCTCGAATTAACATTTTGATTGGATATTTCAATATTGCGCCATATGGAAGGCTGTTTGCCGGCTGGTTATGTCTGGGTTTGGGACTGGTCAGAACTGGTTGTCCACATGCCAGTGGATTTCGCACCTTTAATGCCCCACTGAGCTCTGTGTTTGCACTCTACTCAATACCCAATGCCACACGAAGGGTATATAGTGCAAACCGTGATAAGATAGCTGGGTACTCGTTATGGTTTCGGGGTCTGAAGTGGCCCTAAATTAACATTTAGTTATGGCAAAAGTCCTGTAATACAGGGGGTTTACGAAATTTATAAAATCTATCATAAATTACTTTTTAAATAGTAGTGTTTACTATGAAAAGTGGAAATTATATTTCCTAATGTAAAGTTAAGTTTTAAATGCGATGAAATGCTTACAAAGTTCTTGAATTATTTCCATTATTCAAATTATATAAATATAATATTGGGAATTGGCACCTGAACTAATTAAACTTATAATATGAGAAAAAAATTTTTAAAATATCTTTTCAAAAACACATAATCATGTCGATTCAAAATATTCCACATACTTTTTAGATCCTTGAAGATCAAAAAGTGATTATAGTTAATAGTTTTTTTTACTAAAAAACCCTCCCAAAACTAAAAATAAATTCCAGTTTTTGCTCAATATGTACATAACTTTTTTTATTAATTTTTAATCCTTAGATCACCTGGGTGGTGAACACGGGCTCAGCGGCCTGTTCGGGAACAACGGCTGCCTCGACAGTGGTGGAATCATCACTGGAGTTATCACCAGAGGTGGTAGTGGTGGTTGTGGTGGTGGAGGACGAGGACGATTCTGCAGGGATAACGGCGGGGATCACGGCGGGGGTCACGACGGGCTTAACAAAGCGACGACGGGCCAAGTAAGGAGTTCCATAGTCGTAGTAGTTGTTGTTCCAATAGTTGGGAGCATTCCAACCACCGGGATACCAGCCGCCAGATCCAGAAGATCCATAAGATCCGTAAGATCCATAGTCAGGCCAGTAGCCGGGGTAATAGGGCAAGATGTTGGCCGAGGCAACTTGAGGCAGGATGCTCGGAGTTTGAACATCGGCAGCAACATCGACAGATGGCAGAATTCCGGCGGCATTCTTCACCAGCACGGAGGGAACAACTCCGGCATTCTTTACCAGCACGGAGGGAACAACTCCGGCATTCTTCACCAGCACGGAAGGAACGATTCCGGCAGTCTTTGCCAGCAGAGAAGGCTGCTCCACGGCCAAGTTCAGATTGGCGGAGCGACCCAATCGTCCGCGAAGGGACAACTGGGCGGATGAAACTGCCAGCAAACTGACACAAACCAGAGCCACAAACAGACGCATTTTTCTAATCGAACAACCGCTTTCAACTGACATTCAGTGTCCATTGCTCCGCGTTTTATAGAGCTCCTCTTTTTTCGGGGTACAATTTACTTTCCATTTTAATCAGTCCAAATATTGATTCAACTAAATTTCGTTTCTGAGAATCCGTGCAAATTATTTAACCACGTTTTGCGTAGTTTTATGTTTGCATAGTTGGGTTCTCGGCGGTCGGGGAAAAGAAAACAGATTTTGTTGAATAGTTGTCATTAGCGGTTTGCCAACATCTTTGTGTGTTTGCCGTCCCCATCTGTTCTATTGTCTTCCACAATTCGGCAATTAAAAAGTCTTTAATTTGAATTTCCATTCCGGGTTTTACTTTCAACAAGAGCGAAAAGGAAGGTCCAAATAATTTACTTGAAAATATTTCTTGAGATTATTTAACTAAACTTTTTTTTGAGCTAAAGTCCTATGGAATATATTTATTTTTGTGTTCCCATTTTTTGTTAAATATATATTTTTTATTTTACAATCTTTGAAATGTCTGCGAATTTAAATATCTTAATAAGATAAGATAATAATCAGAAAAATTAATTTTATTTGAAAGTCCTCTTTACTCATTTTATAGAAGCTTGAAAATATTCATTTAATTTCAGCACTCATTTTAATTTGGCTGCAGAAAGTGTGCTATACAAAAAGTTACAAGCCACCACTTTGTTTACGCAAATGTAGGTGACAGTTAAGAAGTTGTGGAATAATTTGCAGAATAATAATTGCTTTATCGAATTTAATACATTTGGGAGTCCTTTAATGTAATTATTTCATTTAAGAAATAGTCTTTAAATTATTCAAATATGATTAGGTATTTTAAAATTTTAAGAAAACGATTAATTATTTTTTTCCAGAAAATCAAAAAAAAAATGGAATAGGTTATCTTAATGAAAGGCAACACTAAACCAAACGTTGTAACTGTTACAAAAATAAGAGTTTTTGATAAAGAGACCCTCTGGACCATTTTCCTATGCTCACCTTACTAAATGTCTATTTAGTAAGAAACGGGAAACTCCGGGAAATTACCGTCAGTCGTCAGAAACTAAATAAAATACACCTACAGATAGACAGGTACACCCAAAAATTCTAGGCATAATTGTAATACATTTAAAATACATTTCGATCAAAATAATACATTTGCGATGAATCAAAAATTGAAACAGTAAAATGATTTGCAGGAAATAAATAACATATTTTCATATAAAGCATACGCAATGTTGACCCGCATGTCAACAAATATTAAGCATAGATATATGAAACCCATTTTTATAACATGTCATAATATTTCTGCGTATTCTAACCTTCTCTCTGCCAGACGGCGAATAAATTAGAAATGTTCCCCATCGCGCACACGCCATGCATGCCCGTCTTTAAAACGGATTAAGCCCGGCACTTAACCAGGCAGCATAATTAAAAAACTTAAAGCAAGTGCACCGGTTTCGGGGGAGTGGGAAATAACAATAACGAACTTGTGTGCTGGCGGGCGGGAAGCATGAAGGATGAAATTTAAGCCCTGGACATGTCAGTGACAAGCTGTCTCGCCATCGACTGGCTGTCTTCGCTGCGCTCCAACCTCCTTCTTTCACAGCTCCTTCTCGCTTTTATGTCCTTTCTCCGCCTGGTGACAGTGAAGCCATCCAAGCATGCCACCCCATCAGCCCATCCTGGCACAGGCTTCGGCAAAAGTTTGTTGCCTTGGTCAAGTTTTGGCCACCAGAGTTGAACACGATAATTAACAACTTATAAATTCGAAAATTGCCACAGCAACTTTAACCAATTTGCAGATATTCCCAACCTGTTGGCCATATACAGAACTCATTCACACACCCAGAAACTCATCCAATGTTTGACGTCATTAGATAGACAAAAAAAAGGCAAAAAGCATAACAACAATTAGGTCTACAATCCTATGTAACGCCTACTAACTGGCCAGGAAAAAAAAGCTGCAGAGGCGTAACGAATATGGAGCAGAATTGTACATTGAATACCCGTATATTGTCCGCAGATAAGGAATAACTATCTTATCACCAAATAACAGATACAGCGAGATACGATAGGGAAGCGAAACGAAAAGCCAACTTTCACTCTCAGGAAATGCAAAAAAAAATATTGAAAATAATATCAGAGGACCCTAATCAAAGAGCTACCAAACTACTTTGGCCTTTGACCTGGCCAACTTTCGACGCACCAGGCGAACAATCACAGATTTAATAAGCCAAATCCCAGACCATTGACAAAAAAAGAACGAGAAATATCAACTTGAATGGTAAATATTCAACAGGCAAAAGGCCTTTGCGTGCCATAAAAAAATTCTGGCTTTGGCTGCTTTAGTGTTTAAATGGCTGGGATTAGGGGCTCGAAGTGCCTTTAACTGCGAATTTCAAGGCTTTGGCTGATGCGATTACTTGGATTGCTACAAATTGGATTTCTTCATCGTCGTCCCCGTCCTTCTATTTTTACTTCTTTTGAGTTGTTTGTCGATGGCTTAAAGTGACAGACGCATCTTAAACTTGAAACACTTTCAATGGGCAAAATAATATTGAGATATGAATTAAAGAACATTAATTGCTTTGAACATGAAAATTGTATTTATCTGGAATTCGAGACTGTGTTAAATAGACAGGAGGAAAGATATGAAGTATTCGCGAATGATTCGAGTTTTATATAAAATACTTTGAAGAATATCAACAGTTAGAAAAAATCTATTTATAATCAAATTCCTCTACATTTTTAAATATCTAAAATATATTTATCCAGTGTTTTTTAAGATTAATTCATGTATCCAGCCTTAGAGCTAAGTAAATTAATCGTTCCTTACCTTTTTCTTGTGCAGCCCTTTTTTCACAAGAATTAATTGTTTTCAAAATGATTTTTTTATTGTTTGCTTTACCCCAAATCGGGATTATTAATCATCTCCTTGGGCACAGATCATTAATATTCAAAAGAAGCCTTGAAAAGCACTCTTGGCATATGCAAATCAAAGAAAAAATTCAACACCAAAGCCGCAATAATTATATTCACTGAGTTTATTTTCCAAATATTTTTGATATTTATGCGAAAGCAATCTATTCAAATGGCAGGCGACTGAGCCTCCTTTTGTCCTGGCACACACACCGTCGAAAAGAAACCAAAAACAGAACACGGACCCGAATCCGTATCAAAAACCGCTCGCAACCGCCGTGACCAAAGTGACAGGATAAGAGTGGCAGGATGTTGGAAGGACCGCTTGCCACAACGACAGGATAGCCAATGCTAGACGATGCGCCATTCAACGCTACCATATGTTAGCGATTTCTGCCTGTCCACCGCCGATTCAACGGTGGCTGCAGGAAAGCTCTGCTTTTCCGGCCGTAAGCCTTCGGCCCGAACTTCGGCTCCGGCCGAACGGAAAGCTCCGCGACTCCTTATCAGTGGGCGGCGTGCTGCTGCGGCTGATAACGAGCTGGCCAGTAATTATCAAGGGTATGGTAAGGGATCCTTTGACTATTTTAGCTCGTTGGAGAACTTTCTATAAGACTAGATATATGGGTTTTTCATATAAAGGACGCAAATGTTTAATATTGGATTTCCTAACGTTCTGAAGTCTTATCCAAAAAATGTTTTTTTATTATTGTTTATTTTTTTAGTGTATCAATTGCATAATTTAACAAAAAACAAAAGGCTCATATATCTTTCAAGGAAAGCTTATACAAAAATAAAAATATTCGATTTAAAAATATTTTCTAAATAAAATTATTTGCTAATAATTTAGATTATACATTTATAACCAAACCATATAAAAATAAATAACTATAAAGGAATAATAAAATAATAATTACCAAATAGTTGTAATAGCCAAAGTAACACAATTTTCTTTTTAATATAGCGAAAGGGCATTTTCAATTTCGCAGCTTACACTCGCCTTGGCCTAAAGAGGGTTAAGGGAGGGCTGTTTCGTTGCGAATCCCTGCTGGACGTGCAAAAACATTGCAGCTTTTGCGTTCATTTGCCGGAGAGCCGCCTTGAGGCGAGGTACTTTACTTTATGTCCGGCTTAGGTGTCCTTGCAGCACTTGACATTTGCCCCGATCAACCCCTCAACCTGTTGAGCTTAACCGGCATTGGGAAATTGGAACAGCTGCATCCATTTTGCCCCTTGGCATATTGTTGAGGAGCACTTTTGTTTATCTCCCTTTGCTGGAAGTGCTTATTTACTTTCTTCGTATTTTGGGCACATTATTATTGTGATTTTTTTATGACTCGGTATCTTAAATTACATTTCGGCTGTTGAATCTATAAAGGATTCTTTATTTAGAAAATTATCTGCTTCCTTTTTACTTCTTATTATTTTCCCTTTGCTTCAATAAATTGGAGTACATTTAATACTTACTTTTTTCGGTTACGTAGGCTACGTTTATGATATCTTCCTTATTTATTAATTTTAATTTACATACTCAAATTTAATTCAACCTTAATCCTATAGTTTGCATACTTACTTTCCCTTTTAATCTCGTCATAGCAAGTATACGCAAAGCCTGTTTACCTAATTAACATGTTAACTTTTATTTGAATGATGTGATTGAATTGAATTCTAAATTGTCCAGTGAATTCTCACCCATAAGGCACATTCCATATATGTACAGAAAACTGTCAACCAAGTTCAAGACAAATAAGAAATAAAAACGTTTTCAATATGAAATCAATTTTAGTTTAATCAACTTATCAAAAAACTTATACAGTCAAAACCCAAATAAAATAAAACTAAATATAAATATAAACGACTTCGGGGTCTTTTCAGCCAATAGTCAGTCGAACCAATCAAAATACTGGGACACGGATTAGGTTTATGCTTATGGCTACACTTGGGCGGTAAATACAAATAACACTTACAGACGAATACATGCCTAAGTTTGGTGTGGTTGCGCGTACGCTTAAATTAGGTTACAACAGCTTAAGACTTAGTTTTGGGGGGGAAAATGGTACAGGTAATTAACACTAAAATGGATCGCTTTTTTCCTGGCATCCTTGATGCTTGCTTGCTGCAGTGTGTCTTCGATATGGCTTCACTTAAAGTTAGGGTCTTGAGCTTTCCTCCGGTTTAATGATGCCGCGCATGCGCTCTTTTCGGTTTCTGCATTGTCGGCCAGTCCAGTCTCGCCAGCGAGGGCAAGCTGTTCTCACCATTGTTATTGGCGATGGTGCTCTGCAACGAAGATGTTGGCGCTTGGAGGGTAAAATCCGATGGCAGCATTATTGGCTGCACGGTGCTGAAGTTGACCATCGGCGGTGAGAGGGGCGCATAGCTAAGACGGCCCGTGAGGTTGTTGTTATTGGTGGGTGGATTCGAGTTGGGCCCAGGCAGTGGCGACTGTGGCGGCGCCACATTCAGGTTAAGTCCCGGGCTTCTGAAAAGATAGCTCAGATTAGGATTCGTTCGTACAAAAGTTATCATAAAGTGAATAGGTGATTGTTTCCCAGTTTAAGGTGAGTTTAGAAATTCCTGATTAAATTATTAAATTAATAAATAATTATTATTAGTGATCCTGATCCGCGCAATTTTTAAATTGGTAAAATTTATAAAGGTTGCAAATAACTAGAGAATAAGTGCAACTTGCTTTGATTATGTAAAATCTAAAAACATAGAATTGCAGTTACAGAAAATATACAAATTAATAGCGTGAACCGTTTTCCCGTTTGTATTTGAGATAATCTAATTAAACTACTTCTATTCTATACTAAAATATATATTCTTTTAGTCAGGTGATCCAAAATCAAGTGCTTTCATTTAGTAACTCAGACCTTGTGGCCTCTATTTCTTGGCAGAATCGCCCTGTCTTAGCTTAACTTTCATATTGACAGTCACTATGGGCATCTTAGAGCTTAAAGGGACGAGAGAATGAGGATTATGACAAGGCTCTATGTACAGCAAATTGCTTGGGATAAAACTAGGTGAAGTAATCTCACCTCTGCTGGGTTATTGTGAAGACCGATTTGCTGACAATCCGCTTGCCCGTATGCCAAATGCGTCCAATGTATTTTATTCGCTGGATGGCAATGATAGCCAGGGCCACAGTCCTTAAAAAAAGGGAGAAATTTTGTGTAAATTAAAATAATTCAATAAAAATCCAATAAATCACACAACTTACTTGAACTTCTTTTTGATATTTCTCTGAGGGGGCTGTGCAGCTCCGCCTCGCAGATTCTGCAGGGCCAACTGCTCGCTGGCCTGGTAGCCCTCCAGGGTTAGCTTCAGATATCTCTTCTGGTAGACCAGCGCCTTGCGATGCGACTCCACACGCAAATAGCGACCGATTAGCTGCCGGCAGCGTTCCTCCAGCTCGGTGACATTGGTGTTACCAGAGCCTCCGAGTTCCTCGCACTTCTTTTGCAGGGCAATGCGTTCGGCCACCAAAAACTGAACGGTCTCGGCCATCTGCCGGTTCTCCTGGGTATTCTCCGCCAGCAGCGTGTTGATCTCCTTCATCTTCTGCAGAAACTGTGCCGGCACATTGTCATCGGTGCTGTGGGCCAGTCGATCGTTGGCCTGAGCCAAGGCTTCAGCCAGTTTGGCCTCCCGCTGACCAGAACGACTCACATCGAAACGGAGTTGCGTGACCTTTTGATCCAGGCAATCTCTAGCAGCCTCTGCGGTTAACAGCTTGGACTTGAGTTCATGGATCTCGGCCTGCAATTTCACATTCTCCTGGTGCTGGCGGGTGCGTGTGTTGGCTCGGCGAGTCTCGGCCTCCTGGAGAGTGACTAGTCTAGCCTCCAAGCTCTCAATCTCGCTGGCCTGCAGGGTGAGACGTTCGTTAAAGTGCTCCAACTCCGATTCAGCGGAATCCTTGTCGCGGGACAACTTCTCCATTTCCTGCTTGAGACGTTCGCAATAGGCCACCCGCTCCTGCAGCTCCTTTTCATAACGTTGACGTTCCCGCTCACTGCTACGCTGAGCATCCGCCGACCGCTCCCGTTCCCTTTCATTCTGGGCGGCCAAAAGTTTAATTTCGCTGCGCAGACGATCTCCCAGTTCGGATTCGAAATCAGCTCGTGGCGATTTTCTCGGCGAGTCGCCAGGTGACTTGAGCAGCAGAGAACTATTTCGGCGACTTTCCGCTCGCTGCAGGGAAGTCAACTGCGTTTGCAGACGCTCGCAGCGTTCCCGTTCCTGATCCAACTGCTTGTGCAGCTCATCCTCCGCATCGAGAGCCGTCTCCAGTCGCTTTCTCATGGCTTCTATAATCACGACATCCTGCTCTTGAATGTCCTGCGAGTGCTGCTTCTCGCCCAGAAGCTCCTTGCTCATTGCCTCGCATTGTTCCCGTTCCACGGCTAACTGCGCACGTAGCGCTTCCAATTGATTGAGCAGCTCCCGTTCGCCAGTGAAGTTCTCATCGTCGGTTCCATTGCCAGTTCCTGGCGAAGCCTCCTCCTCCGTTTGCACACCCTTCTGCTGCTTCTTGTCCAGATTGTTCTCCTCCTCGCTTTCGATGGCTTTCAGGATGTTGGAATCCAGCTGGGCGGAGTAGTTTAGTTCCTTTTCCACCTGCTGGGCTATTTCGTCCACCGAATACTGCTTCGAACTGTTTTCGCTGTTCTTCAGGCGCTCCAATTCCCGCTCCAGGGTGAGAACCTGCAGCTCCAGATCCGCGCAACGTCGTAGAGCAGCTTGTAGCTGATCAGCCTTAATCTTGACTTCGCTATTGAGGACTTCCAGCTCCCGTTTACGAGCAGCTGCCGCATCTCCGCACTGTTCATGGGCAGCACTAACGCAATTCAGTTCCTTGCGGAGATTCTCTCGATCGGCAGCCTCCTGGGCAGCTGTTTCCAGGATCTTGGACTCGAGGGATTCAATGCGAAGCCTGTACTTTACTTCACTTTCTTCGTGGCTTTGCAGATTCTTGTCCTGACGACTCAGCTTCTCCTTCTCCTGCTCCAGTTGCTTCTGCAGCTCCTGCACTTTGTTCTCCAATTCACTCTGCTGTCGCTGCTTTTCCGTTTCCAAATTGGAAAGCTTTAGTCGCAACTGCTGGACTTCCGGTGGGCTTAGTGGTCGTGGCATTTCCGGTGTACGCATCAGCAAACTGGGCGTCTTGAGTTTCGAATCCTCTGTTAGGTTGGAGAAGTTGATGTGACGCGGAACCAGGCCAGGTGTGAGGCCATCGCTGCTCTGGGCCGTGACTCCCAGGGCCTGGAAGTAGTGAGGATGCTCGAAGGTGTTGATAGGATAGGGGGCAATGAAGCCGCTTAGATCGTCGGTGCGCTTGTGCGTTAAATTGGCCACCGCCTCTTTGGAGGTTTCCTGTAACAAAAAAAAATTATAAATATAAGAAATGGTTCTAAAGGAATCAATACAAAAACAAGAGAAAACGCTATAGTCGGGTTGGAGTCCCGACTATCTATCAGCTAAAGGGAGTGCGAGGGAGATGGATATATAAGATTTTTTGATTGTTTATAACTTTTTAGTGAATGGTCCGATTTAAAAAATGTCTTCTACATTTCGATAGGTATAAATATACACAACAAAATTGCATTTATACTTCTCGAAAATCTTTAAAGGTGTGGGCGCCAGGCACATTTTAAAATCATTATTGGGCGTTAGAGGGGGCGTGGCGCTCGGCTAAAATAAACTTGCGCTGCGTAGGAAGCCCATGAATATGTGTGGGAAATATCATACAGACGGACATAGCTATATTTACTCTACTTAGATGAGGTGTAAGTATAATATCCTTATCAAGAGGAAGAGATACTTACCATGGTCTGGTGCAGGAAGACGCCCGCACCATCGCTCGTCTGCAGGGGAGCATTGAGGCTGCGCATGGCTGCTCGACGTTCCACATCCGGTTCGGGGAACTCGGTAATCGATCCGATATCGCTGAGCGTACGGGCACTCAACTTGCCACCGCTACCTTCCTGCTTGCCCCCCGCTCCTGCCGGCGATGAAATCAGGCTGCCATCCTGATGAGCTGCCTGCAGTTCCTTCTCCTTCGCCTCCAGTTGATCGCGCAGGTGATCTATCTCATCGTTCTTGTCCGCCAGCATGGTCTCCATTAAATCCGGAATGGCCAGTCGATTGATCATCTCAGTGCGTATCTTATCCTTTAGCTTTCCGATCTCTGCAGCCTTCTGCTGCACTTCGGCCTGCAGCTTGTCCACCACACTGCGATCCGGTTGGGTGCGAACTGTGACTTCGGCCTCCAGTCGCATTATCTCCTCCTTGCTCCTCTGCAACTGCTGCCGCTGGGTGGCCATCTGCTTGTCCCGCGCCGCCAACTGTTCGCTTAAGTTCTGAACTTCACCCTGGAGTTCATGCACCCGGGTATTCAAATCGGAGGTGCCAGCCCGATGCAGTTGCTCCGCCCGTTGGCGCTGCTCCTCCAGGCGATTTTGCAGTGTGGATATCCGCTGGGTCTGCTCATCCATGCGACCCTGCAGGGAGTCGCGTTCATGTTGGAGTTCCTGTTTAGAAAATAAAATCATTTTTAGTTTATTCTATACATTTAAAGTCGGTTTATAAATTTTGGATTGGTTCTAAAATTCCTCTAATTTTACAATTTGAGCAAATAGTGGAATATTCTATAATTTTTTTTATATTTTTTGGATTCTTTTTCAAGTGGTTAGTTTATTTTTTAATTAAAGTTCCTAAAATTCCTATTCTTTTGTAACGTAAGCACATAGTTTAATATCATCTCATTTTTTCTATAATTTTAGGATTCTACTTCGTCAAGTGGTTGGTTCATTTTTCCTGGTGTTCGTGGGTGAGTCAATGGCCGATCATTTGACCGTTGGCTCCATCTGCATTTAACCCTTTCCAACTTCAATTAAAGTGGATTATATGTACCATATCTTTCTGCACTGTGGTTGTGAGAGGAAGCTAAAAACACACTCGAAGTGAAAAAATATTTGAGAACATTTCGCAATTTTCTTATCTAACATAATAATATTTTGCTTCTATTTGAATGACAAAATCGAGCTTTTTTTAATGAATCACAATAAATAAATAAGCTTAGTTTTTTTTTCTATGGAAATTTTCGGAAACAAAAATAAAAATTAGATTTATGGTTTTAAGTTTTGTATTCATTATTAAAGTTACTATATTTTTTAGTTCATATATTATATTTTAAATAGCATTAAATACATTTTATGCAGATTGTATGGCGATAAAAACGCTCTTTAAAATGCATATAGCCATTCAGAAATTCCCCCACTGTTCTCGGTATCTTTGCGTTTGTACTTGCATCTCTTTTCTGTTGTTTACTCGGTTTGATCCATTTATATTCATGCGGGTATGAATGCAGCCTCAGCTTCCCCAGCAATCTCCACAGCCCCTTTTCAACCATTCAATCTCCCCTTTTTTTCCAAACAACTCAGCGGGATGCGTGCCATAGCATAAAGAAATTTATGGAGGCATTACCGCATATTAGTGTTTCAATTGGGCTTCAGTGCGAGAATGCATATTGAAAACAAGATGGGCTTGTGTTTTTGTTTTTTGAACTCGGATTCTGAGTGACAAAAGATGGACCAGTGGGTGATGAAAATGTGGCAGGTGCCAGAGGCGCCAAATGATTTGTTTTAAAATCGATTTTCAAGTGGAATGAAAAGTGGGGCGGGGCACAGCATATGCATCTATTTTTGAAGTGGAACAAACCGGGCATGTGGAAAGGGAACAGGGAGCGATATATTTATGGGACAGCGTGTGCCAAATTCCCAAAACTTTCTGCCATAAATCACATTCATATCTCAACCAGAACAATCGCAAACTGACTCCACAATGAGTGCATGAAAAAAATCATTGTGACAACTGGCGGCACAACAAATTAAATTATATATTTTTTTATTTATATTATGGTTGCCTTCAGAGGAATTCATCAAAATAAATAAACATTCGCTGCCGCACATCAATTGTCGCACTGAGAAACCTTGGTCGGTTATTAAAAGCTCCATTTCGAAAAACTCACTCGCAGCGGAATCTTTGGCCCCTGAAACATCTTCAAAACTTCCGCTATTTGCAACCGAATTATTAGATTTAATTTAACAAAATTATATATATGTATAAATCTGGCTAATATTCAGTTTGCGATCAAAATTTATTTATATAAATTCGGACATTTCTCCCGATTCAACCGTTCACAGTGCCGTTCTGAAGGCAACTGAGAAGAGATGCTCCCGATCGAGAAAACTAAGAGGGTTTATCATACAAAAATTATTGTTGATGCTGATGGAAAAACAAGAGAGAATGAATCTAAATATACTCAGCGACCAACCGTTGAATTATGAAGAAGCGATTTAGCAAAGACACAAGCATTACCGTTTCGAGTTCGAATATTCATGTAGAGGTTGGTGGATGAGATGCTTCGCGGTTTAGCGGGTGCAAAAACCCTACCGGTTCAAACTTTTTTAGAAAAACAGCATTTTCTAATAAATCATTACGCGGGATTTGATCAATTTATAAAGTAGGTCAGTAAAAAGGCTTCAGAAAATAACTATATTAGTCACAACAAACTTATTTCACTCCTACAGACACTTATTTTGGTAAGTTTATTCCCATTACCTATTGGTTTTTCAATTCCTTAACTCTTATATATTTTACTAGAAAAAAACTGGGCAAGATGAATCCACAGTTCGAGGCAATTGGAAAGGCATTCGTTGAACAATATTACAGTGCCTACGATAACGAGTCAAATCATGGAAATTTGTCCAAATTCTATAGTGAAACCGAATCTTTGATGACGTGCGACGGAATTCAGATAAAAGGTGCAAAGAAGATTTTGGAAAGAATCACCAGTATGAGTATTAGGAAGATCAATCGAAAAATAACTTCGTTGGACTATCAGCCCACCTTGGAGGGCGCCGTTCTAATCCATGTAGTTGGAACCATTCAGTGGGAAGGCATTTCGCCGGTCACATTCTCCCAAGTATTTCTGCTCAAATCTTCAAATAATCTTTTCTACATTGGGCACGATATTTTTCGAATTATTTTACCAAACAAATTGTAATTGTTGAAAGTGTATTGAAATTGGTATTCTTGTTTTTTGCAATATTTAAATTTCTTGTACTAAAGATATCTATTCCCTATGATTTTAAGTGATTAACAAAATAATGAAAATAAATCTGAATAATTACCACATTAAAAAATTATATGGAAGTCTTTACATTTTTTAAATTTAATTCTGTAAAACATTCTGTGTAAGCTTTTAATGATTTACTTACCACACAGCCGGCTCGCATTTGATGGACCTGCATCTCCAGGTCGCGAATCCGTTTGATGGCCGCCTCCTCGACGCGAGTGTGCCGGTCCAGCTTCTCGGTGACCCGCTGAACGCCTTCCACGGTGAGCGATGGATGCGAGGGCGAACCCGTTGCCGTGGGAGCCTTACTGCCATGAATGGAGACATCTTCGGTCACACTTAGGCTGCCCGAATTGGAGGCTGTGTTGGAGTTGTGCAGGGATTCCAGCAGCTTGGTCTTCTGATCCAACGTCGTCTCGATGTCTCGCAGCTTTTCCGCCACTTGAGCCAAAACCGTACCTTGTTCGGCGGTTGGTCTACCCTGCTGCAGCTTCTCCTCCAGCAGGCGGATGCGGGATTGATAGCCCTCCCCAATGTCCGTTTTCAGGCTGTGCACCTCCTGCTGCAGGGCATCGTTATCCCTCATCTGCAAGCTCACATACTCCTCCAACTGCTTGGCCTTCTCGCCCAGAACTTGTTCATTCAGAGCCTTGGTTTGGACTTGGGTCTCCAGTTCCGAGATGATCTCGCGCAGCACAAAGATCTTGTCAATCGACGCCTTCAGCTCCACCTCGAATTTGTCCCGCTTGGCATTCGACTCGCTGAGCTGATGATTAACCTCTCGAAACTGTCCTTCCAGTTGTGCATACTATTTGGAGATAAGCAGTATATTAGTGAGGTTTATAGAAACAGAAATAGATTTATGACGAAATGTGATGAGAAGTGTGCGGGTGCGGATTTCCAGATTAGACAGACAAACTTACATGCTTTCGCTTCGCTAACTTCAACTATTTTTTGAGGGTGCACGCAGTGGGAAAAGGAAACAGGTGCAATGGTTTTTAGTTATAATTGCGGTTTGGTTTATTGGGTGCATGCAAAGAGTTTTAAATATATTACTCAGTTTGATTAACACAAATAAATTAGAGGGTAATTAATAATGTTAAGATATGTGACCAAAAAACCTAAAAAAAAATTAAATTAAACATACTAGGAAAATATTACTATATAACCTAATTTTCAACACCAATCGAAAACCATGCTCATAAATCAAATTCAGTATTTTAAAATATTCTAAACCACAACAAAGAAATCAATCTTTGTTTCACATTTATAAATTATTCACCGGATTTTGTAACACCTCATATATATTTTCGAAACAAAGTGCATATATAATAATAATGGATTTTATTAGACCGTAGATGACCAAACGATAGCGTTTTTTAAGTCTAAAAGTAGGATTTCGTCTAAAGGGCCAGTCTGCAAAAATACCATTATATTTTTCTCAAAAGGCCCCAGATTTGTGGGATTTTTTGCCACTGGTTTCAAAGTGGGATCTCTCTTGAGTAATTAGCTATGAATTCTTTTGTTCGTTTTTAGTGTAGTTAACTGTCAGAAAGAACTAATAAGTAATTTAAAATAATCGTATATGCTTTGGAAAAAATTAATAAATCAATGAAAATAATTCATAGATAATTCCACAAGATAGATCCCACTTTGAAACCAGCGGCATAAAATCCGTTAAATATGGGGCTTTCTGAGAAAAATATAATGGTATTTTTGCAGACTGGCCCTTTGGACGAAATCCTACTTTTACACTTTAAAAACGCTATCGCTTGGTCATCTACGGTCTAATAAAATCTATTTTTTTTCTCGTAATCGGCCATGGAAAGACAGATTTTTCTGCTTTTGAACAATGCCAATTGTTTCTTCCGTTCGCAGGATAAAAATGATTTTGTGTTTTCTTTTCAACGCGATTATACGGCGAAAGAGTGGTAACATTGACAAAATAGGTATAAGGTAAACTATTGGAAGCAAGGGGCTTTGCAATCAATGTGGTACTGTGCAAATAGAAAAAAAATCAAAAAAGGGGGTGGCCGGGTTGATATGGAACGTCCCATATGAGGGTGACATTGAAATAATTCCCAACCCCCCAGAGATCTTCGACTTGAGGTGAATTGGCTAAATGGAAACTGATTGAAAGACTCCGACTCGCACGTTCTTAAGAGTCTATATCTTCGGGTCTATAAATATGTCGGCACATGCTTACAAAAGCTCTGGCATATATATATGTAGAGGCCGCCCTTGACTCCGTTGAAATAGCCCCCCAGGGGGATTTACAATTGAATTATGCCCAACAGGTGCCCCCTCATGCGATTTAGTAAACTCTTCATGGAAATTTCTTCAATGGTTTCCAGAATTCAGTACTTTTCAAGCAGTTTTTTTGTTAATATGTGCGCAATTGTGTCAGTTAATTAAAAGTAAGGCCAAATATTTAGATGTCTATAACCAAACTTATAACTAAAACTAAGAAATAATACAAAACAATAAATAGAGGGAATACAAAAAAGAGAGAGATATGAAAAGACAGAGGAAAAGACTTTGTGAACCCAGGCAAAAACGCAAACGAAAGTCAAACCAAGCCCAAAATCAAGATCAAGATCAAAACCCAGAGATCAGATAGTTAGGAACCGTGGACGGGACTCACCTCCTCGGAGGCATTGGCATAGGAGCTGTGCTCCTTCTCTTTGTCGCGCAACTGAGCCTTCAGCCGCTCGATTTCGCGCTGGAATTCATCGCGCTCTTGTTCGCGCTCGGCGGCCTGATCCTCCAGGAATCGCCTGGTGTCCTTTAGCTGCTTGTCAGCGGTATCGATCTGTGTTTGTGTGTGTGTGGTTATGGGTCAGAGGAAAGGGTATCGAAACGGATAAATAACCTGGCTTACGAACTACTCGAATTTATTTGGATCATGCGTTTAGCACTCAAAGTAAAAAGGGATTGAGGGGAAAACTCAAAAGGAAAAGGTGATCCTTGTGGCATTTTAAACTCTAAACTCACCTGAGATTGCAGATCCTCGCGGTCCTTTTTGCCACACTCCACCACCTTGTCGCCCTCGCGACAAAAGTCCTCGATCATTTGCAGCAGGGTAACTGTGGAGTTCGCCTGATCCCTTGAAGGCTGCTCCTTGACCGGCGAAGATGAGAGCAAATGACGCGCCCGCTCCTGAAGGGCAAGGAAGCTGGCCGATGACTGATCTAATCCCTGCTCCTGCAGGCTCTTCATTGGCCCCAAACCATAGCCCTCGTTGTAGTCCGTGTGGTTAAGGGAATTCAGTTGGGATAGCTGATCCCTGAGGGCCTGCAGCTCCTGGCCCAGTTCCGCATTGCGATCAATAGTGTGACTCAGTTGCTGTTGCAGATTCTGTCGATCAGCCTCCGACTTGATCAGGCGATTCTTGAGCTGCACCAGCTGGAAGGATAGCTCCGAGGCATTTCCCGCATGCTGCTGAAGATCCGGAGGCAAGGAGGTATGTGTTTTTCCCGCCTCCGGATTGCTGTTCTTCCGCTGACTGGCCACGCCCATTTGCTGGTCATTCAGGGAATTTGTGCGCAGGAATTTGGACAAAACTTGTTGCTGCGTCTTCAGACCATCCTCCGCCTCGCAGCAGAGTTCATGCTCCTGCTTTTCCGGCTCGTCCAAGTGCTCCGCGGACTCGTCATGCGGTCGCTGTTTGTTCAGATCCTCTGACAAATGCAACAGGTAGGAAGCCTCCGACTTTAGGCGCTCCAGGCAATCATTCAAATCAAAGTCCTCGCTTGGCTCTTCGTTGCTCTTGCTGTCGATGAACTGCACCAAACTGGGATCCTCCACAACTTCCAGCAGACTGTGCACATCCGGCACTCGGAGCATTTGCTTTGTGTTGTTTAGGGAGCCACTGAGCGTCACCTCCAGGTCATCCGCACCCGCATCCTGACTGCGACTGTGGAACAGCAGGCGTTGCACTTCCTCCGAGAGTGTGGCATTCAGATCCTCCTCACAGTTCGCCACACACTTGGCCAGCCGGCAGAGCACGCTGCGGAAACTCTTGGACAGTTCCCTCAAGCCATCCCGCTCGCAGATCACCTGCTCCAGGTCACGGGTCGCATCGAAGGTCGAGTGGCGCTTGTTCTTCCGATTCAGCTGCTTTTCGTATTCCAGTTTCATGCGCGACATCTGCGGGAGAAGATAGATATATTTCATTAATTTATCATATTCATAGATACACAAGTGATGATCTATCAATATTTATAAAATTCGCTTTAAAATTGTAAGAATCAATTCAGTTTTCAAAGATACAACGTCCACATTTAAAATTAAATATCCTAAATTTTCGCTAAGAACTGATTTCAATCAAATAAATATTTTCAATCCAAATAAATATTTAAAAATTAATAGAGTAAGAAGTAAGTACTTTCCCAAATAATTTATTATTTAATTTTAATTAAATTTATTTTTGAATTTCTACGGAAATTTGTTAAAAAATGTTTTAGTTTTGATATAAATAAAAAAATCAATGCCTTAAAACGAACTTTAAGTGTTCTTCCTCATAGTTTAGTACCTAGATTATACTTCTCAAATATCAAAGAACTTTTGCATGATTGAAGATAGTTGCAATCTTATACTTTAAATATAAAATAAACATTGTTAGTTTTTAAGTAGTACATCTAAATTTACTAGCGCAATAAATATAAGTTTTTACTTGAAATGAAATGAATAAAATCTATATATTCGGTACTCACCTCGTCGGCATGTTTAATATTCAGCTGAGTGATCTCCAGTTGACTCTTGGCCGTAAACTTCTCGCGCAGCAAGATCAGCTCCTTGGGCCAATGCTGATCGTCCACTGTGTTTTCCGACAACAAATTCTGAAAATGCAAATTGTTTACATGGATTAAAAACTTTTTGTTTATGGACAATGTGTGGAAAGCTGTTGCCCCAGTCGGCTGCATATTGCATCGAAAAATTCGGAGACAGATCAAGCTTTCAGAAGAAACTTTTCCCGCTTTCGCCAGAGCATAAATATTTATGGCTTCGTCTCAAAATATTTACATGATATAGATGGGAAATGATGTGGATCATCCAAAGTCAGAGATACAGCCGAGTGTGTCGGGTCCCTTGAGGGTGGCAAAGACGGAAACGGAGCCAGATACATAAATCTTAATAAAAATCTTCCCCGCCCAAACGGATAAAAAGAAGAGAAAAAGGGAGTGGACGGAGTTGGGGTTTATTTTATTTTTGGATGCGGCTACACACCCTCACTCGTGGATTGAGCATAAAATCGCATTAAATACAATTAAATATAGCTCAAAGATGACGATTTAAAAGCAATTCAATGGATTATCATCACCAAGTTGTCTTATCGCTGTGGTTTTGCTCAACCTCTCCCATTTGTTCTCTCAATTCCCACTAAAGGGTCGTGATCCCGGCAGATTGTGAGTTTTCTTTGTTTTCAATATTTTCCAATATTTACTCGCGGCTTTTACGTAGGCAAACAGTGGGGTACAGATTTATAAAATCTTAAGAAAATTGGAAAAATTAAATAAGAGGTCTTGTGCTCTTGAATTTTAATATTTTCTTTTGATATTATTTCAATTAACTTATTTTCCCTTTCAAAATAATAAAACGCACTTGTTTACCCTTTGTTTATATTTCCAAATAACACGTATTGCCAGAGCAAAAGCTTTTCCCGCAAATCTTTGTGCGAGTAAAATTTGAATTTTATTTTCGTCACTTGCAATTCTACATTTCATGTGCACTCAACATATAGTATATATAGGAATACGTGTATTTCGTGCAATGCTACAATATATTTTTAGATCTTTGCATAACAAGACGCGGCAATAAATCTCCAAACGAGCGGCGAAATCTTTAGGCTAATCCAAAATAGAAAGCATAGTGCTCTATAGAGTACAACTTCTTTCCTATTGGTTCATGTTGAGCAGTAAGGCCAGCAGGCTATAGGCTTGATTCATGGTCTGAAATGGAGATGTCTTATAAAAGGAATCTCTTCAAAATAAAACCCAACAACCTTGGTAAACAGAGGCAAGCCGACATGAAAAAATCCACCTGCTTTTAAGGTCATGGGACGATTTAAATACACCATAAACATTAAGATGAGCCGGCGGATTGGAGGATTCATATCCGGCCAGTCGGAATTATACATGCAATCGGTCAACATATTTGCAGAATCGGTGACGGCATTACCATAAATGCTGGGCAGCATGATTTGCATGATCATGGCCAACAGATACTGCATCATGGCAGCAAATCCTGGTAGATCCTGCATGACGGGACTCTGTATAGGGATTAACTTAGTTATAACCGATAAAGTAAAACCTCTCTGTATACTGACCATCTGCATACTGTAAATGGTGAAGCAAATTATCAAGGAACTGACCAGAATTTGGGTGAAAGTGCTCTTCGAAATGAAGATCTCGATGTCGAAGGCCTGTCGCTTGAGTCTGTGATGCAGACGCACCAATTCCAGGAACTTTTTCCTTAGTTTCCTTTCATCATGGCGAAGGCTACTCAATCGTTGGCCCAACATTCGCAAACAGAGCGATAGATGCAACATCATATACCAATTAACACCGTCCATGGTTATATTGCAGATACAGACAATCGGAATGGTAATGGCCTGATAAATGAATGGATACCAAAAGATAGCCGGCTGTTGCCAATCGAATGGTGTCCACATCCAAAAGGGCAATCGATTGGGAATATCAAACAGAGGTTGGATCACAATAAAAGGAATCACACCGGCACTGCACAAGCCGTAGAAAATGAAGACGCGTCTGTAACGTCGATGCTCGAATCTCCACATATCCGCTTCCTGTTTGGTTTTCAACGCAAAAAGATCCGAGGTGCTCCATTCGGTCAAAATCCCTTGAGCAACATGGGCATATTTCCAATTATTCAGCATTTTAGCACCCAAAGCGGTTGTGGTCAAGCAGATCAATAGAACATCGGCTGTATGTTCGATATCCCTGCTCAGCATGGCCTCCACCCACAAAAGGACCATAAAGAGCAGGGTGAAGGGAATGTGCAGCAGATATCCCCGCCAGTTAGTCCAATCCGGCCTGGAAATGGACCCCTTTTTGGGCCAAAGACGCCACCACTCCAGAATTCCTGTCAAGGTCCGCACTGGTCGAATTCGGTCGTAATCCATTTCACCAGTCTAAACTCCGATTAATATAATATCTTTTCGGAACTGCCTTATATAGGGTTGCCCTGATTGATTTCCTTGATTGCTTAATTTTAGGGGCGGTTCTGGTTTCTTGACGATTCAATTAAAATTCACTTAGCCAAGAAAGCCAGTTGGCTGGTTTTACATGAATCTTTAGAGACCCACTGCCGCCGTTGAAGAGCCTTTAATTTTTGTTACACATTTTAAATTAAACTCGGTTTTAAAGGTTACTCAAATGCCTATAAAATTTTAATTACTATCATACCCCCTTTTCAATAATAATGAAAGAATAAAATTCAAAAAATAATCATCGGTTTCCACTATGCCAATAATATATTTTTTTTTGAGAGTCCTGAAATTGATTCCTGAGTTTAAGGATAGAACCCAAAATTAAATTTTCAACAAGGCACTTCTTTTGGGGCCCCGGGAAGTTGACTAAATATAACCCAAATAAAGATTCCAAGAGAAACCGAAATTTTCGCGCCTTGGACAAAAATAAACTCCTCATGGACCGATTGCGACTGGAAATGGGAATTCTTCGGTTTTAATTTCCTTTTTTTCGGGGAGAAAGGGCAACGACTTTTAAAGTCAATTGGGAGAAAGACAAGTCTTTGACAAAGTGCAGACTGTTTGTTTATTTAGTCTGTGTTTTTTGGGAGACTTTTTGAGTGATGGACTCTTAACAAATTTAGTTTGTTTAGTCATTTCCTTTTGCTTACTTTTGAAGTTCCTTTTTTGGATCCGTAGTTTTCTTTCTTAGTTCACAAATATCTCGACACACCAAAAACCGTTAGATTTTAAATCCAGGCACCAACACAAATTTCCAATTAATGGACACAATAAAACCACTTAATTTAGTTGTTTGTATGTACAATTATTTTCCGCTTTTTGGCAATGATTTGCCTATTTTGCGTTTCACAAGAACCACTTGAAGATCGCGAAGATCTGTAGAATCTATCCGTAGAATTCTCTCTCACTCTTTACACTGTGAGATTGTATTTTATTTAGATGAATGAATTATCCGATATAGACGTACGCACGCATCGAAGTAACGGGAAAGAGTGAACGCCACCCAAAGCAGGCAGCCCATTATAATGAAAATCGGCGGAGAGAGCGGAAAAAGATCGGGAGAGATCGGGAGAGTTCGGAAGGGATCGCCTCAAGCAGTTCGCTGCACTGCTTGCTTCCTCTCTCTTTTCTCTGTGCGTGTTGGAATTAATTCAAATTTATGAGCGTTAATTTTGAAAAGTTATGTAGACAGAACCACTCTTTGCTTCTTTTTTCACTTGTGGGGGTGTTTCTGCTCCACTTTTGCCCTTTCATTAATCCCCATTTGAGCCACACTTCCTGCTTTGAGTTTATTATCTCCGTTTCATGACTTCATTAGATTGGTGTGAAGTAAATAAAATATTATGCTTTGACAACAGGACGAGCACATGTTTGTCTTTCAACGAGAATTTGGCGCGCTCTTTTCTTGTTTAGATATATACACATCTTTGCATTGTCATATAGTCCACAGAATGTCTGCGAAATTTGCTGTTGGCAAACAGAACGATCGGCAGATAGCCCCCATATGATACATATAAAAGACTATTTTCTGACAGCATAAGTGGGGCGGAAAAGTTTTGGTGAACAGTCGTAGGGTTTTATACCAGAATGATTTAAGTTTATAGTATTTGAATAGTGCGTAAATACACAGTAGAAATAGGTTGAATCTTGTAAATTTTAATAAACTGAAAGTATGAGTTTAAATAATTAAATGGTCCTCTGCTTTGCATCGACAGTAAATTTTCAAAAATTATGAAATTATTTTAGTTAATAAAAAATCTAAATAATTTTAATGTCAGAACCTATGACTAAATAAATAGTATCAATATTTGCAAAATGATCACAAAAGTTTAATTTAATTTAATTGGTGTCTTCTAATTTTTAATTTTTTATTTTAAAACAAGAGAGAACGTTATAGTCGGGTGCCCCGACTATCAGATACCCGTTACTCAGGTAAAGGGAGTGCGAGGGAGATGGAGATGGAGATATAGATTGAAAACTTTGATCACGCATAACTTTTTAACGAATGGTCCGATTTGAAAAATTTTTTCTACATTTCGATAGGTATTGATAAACACAATAAAACTGCATTTTTACTTTTCCAAAATATTAAAGTTTTTAAAATCGTATATAAGCGATTGTGGGCGTTAAAGGGGGCGTGGCACCATTTTGAAACAAACTTGCGCTGCGTAGGAACTCCTAAAATCTGTATGCAAAATGTATGCAAAAATGCCAATCTTCTAGCTTTTATAGTTTCCGAGATCTCAGCGTTCATACAGACAGACAGACGGACAGACGGACAGACGGACAGACGGACAGACAGACGGACAGACGGACAGACGGACAGACGGACATGTCTAGATCGACTCGGCTAGTGATCCTGATCAAGAATATATATACTTTATGGGGTCGGAAACGCTTCCTTCTCCCTGTTACATACTTTTGCACGAATACAATATACCCTTTTACTCTACGAGTAACGGGTATAATTACGTATCTGTTACCCCTATCCAATATTTTTTCTGTTAAGTCCCTTATAAATACAATTATGAACCAATGATCCCAGATTATATTCTCCTAATTGAAATGACCTTTAGTCAATATTCACTGTTAACACAATGGCCAATCCAGCAGTCTTTGACCTTCGATGGATTTATTTTGGTGTCGTAGAAAAGAAAAACAAAAAATGTCGCTGAGAAGCGCCATCAAAGGGGAGGTCTTCTCTACCTATTCCATCCATAGGCTGACACGTGGCCACCATATTTGGTGAGGCAGTGAGGATTGACGCGGCTGCTGGAAGGGATTGAGGCATCTGTCAACGGTTCTTGGGGATCATTGACTGCCGGGTATAAATAGCGACATGCCCAGGTATCAAAGTGCACACTGATTTAATGCTACATAATTCGAAGTGAGTTGAAAGTTCTTTTGGCACACGTTTGTGGCAGCATGATTTTCATGTTGCTCTGTTTTTAGCCCTCTTTTTTTGCCTCTTGCTTTCATTTGTGATTTTGGCTACTTGACAAATTTCGCACGTTTTTTTTCATGTGAGCGGCGTGCAGCGCGTTTAAAAATAATTTATGCTCGTGGAGAGGTTTTTTGCAAGGGAGATACTTTAAGATTAGACTGATCATTAAAGTGAATCACGCATACTACGTTTACTTTGGTCATTTATCTTAATTAAATCGGTTTTTATAAAATTAAGGCAAAAGAAAGTCCAATAAACGACCAAATGTATATGGATGATTCAATTATTTAAATTGACACAAAGGATTAATCGAGTATTTAAAATAAAAAGCTTTGTAGTTTTTGCAAAATCATTTTTCACAAAAAATTATGTTCTCTGATTACAAAAAAAATATAAATGCCTATAATATTAATGAATTAAAATTTTTTAATAATTTTCGGTTAACAAAAACGTGCGATGAGTTGAACAATGAAAGCCATGCCACATGCCTGTTTCGCTCACCTGAATCTGCTGTTCCAACTCGGTGGCGATGTCCTGTCGAGCCAAAGCCAATTGCTCCTGCAACCTCCGTTCATACTCCTCGATAATCCGCTGGATCACCTGCGATTCGTTATTAAAGTTCAACTCGTCCTCATCGATGATGATTAGCGAGGTATTCGCGAGTCCTTCTACGGCTCCCTTTTCCGGGCAGGTAGGAGTGGGTGATTCGGTTGCAGGCTGGGTTAGTTTTTGCATTTGGGTGTTGATTGCAGGTAGTTACAATTGGTTTAGTTCATTTTATTGGGTTATAAAATTCGGAGAGAAAAACAAGAATGGACATGCAGTTAGCTAAGTTAGTCAAAACAGGCTTAGATATGAAACGTTGTTTGGGATTTAATTTAAAGAGGTAAATACACACCTTATAGTCATCGTCACCCTGTCGGCGTTCATAGAACTTTATGCGATCACTCAGCTTGCGAACCTGGTCTTCATGAGCGCGTTTCAACTCCTTAATATGCGTTTGGTAAAATATCTTCAGGTCGGATATATCCACAGAATTCTATAAAAGAGAATTATAAATGTTTTAGTAGGCAACATAATATGTAAATTATGAATGGTTGACTAAATAGTGTTAATTCTTAACCTATAGATATTTTTCATAAATAAAGTAACCAATAACTAGTTGTAAATAATGATTAATATTTTTTATCCTATTATTAAAATATATTTATTTTGTTAATTTAAAAAAAAAACGATAATAAAAAAAAGTTGTTTTTTTACTTTGTTATTGAAAAATTATTAAAAAATATATTTGTTAGTTTTAAAGGCCCCAAATATTACCGTCTTTACTCATTGTATATAATTTACGTTCATACAATTTAAGTTCCCGTTCTTAACTGTTTTTTTTCATAAACAATTTTGTATGCAAATATGATAAGGGGAATATGATACGAAACTTGTATGTACATTCTTTTAAATAAATAAATAATCCAATTTGCCTTCGCATTTTTAAATAATGTTATAGCACACATCCTTTCCTTTTATAGATCTCAGATTGAACTGAAGTTTTAAAAACTATACAATCCTTAGCCTAATCCTTCTTAATTAACTACACAAATAAGAGAAATACGTGACTACGAAACAATTAGACTCACATCTTTGCCAGCTTGTCCAGTGGTCTCCCCCAGGGAGTCCAGTCCACAAGGAGTCATCTGCCTGTGACTCGGACTGAGAAGCAGCTCAGCTCTCTTTCGTTTGCGTGGGGAGGGTTCCTTGGAGGACACAGCGGCTGCCGCCTCCTCGGGCAGCTGATCCATCTCAGAGCACTCCGAAGAGCTGTCCCCAGCCTGGTGCTGCGACTTGTGCGAGAAGACATCGTCCGAGAACTGCTTCTCCAGATCGGCGCACTTGTGCTCGAAGTACTTGCGCAGCTCCTCCATTTGCTTGGCATGGGCGGCCTGCTGGATCTGTTCGCTGCTCTGCTTCTCGCTCTCCCACTGATCGCGGGCAATCTTGAGCTCCTGGGCGCCCTGATCCCGGCACAAGGCCATCTGCTGGTTCAAATAGTCATCGAACTTCCGCTGAACCATCAGGAAGATGCGTTGCTCCGTTGGCACCAAGTACGTGTGGAATTGCTCGATTTGCTTGCTAAATGCCGGTGTCCACTCGGGATTTATCGCCTGCAATTCTTCGCTAGGAAATTGTCTCTCCCTGGAGCTGCGCGATCCACGCTCCTCGTTGTCGGTGAGAAAATGACGATCCAAATCATCATCGCTTTCGCTTATTAAATCCATAGATATCTCGGAGAGACGCTGGCCGGGATTGCATTCCTGATCCGGCCAAACGACACTCGAACGTTTCACTGCCTCAATTGTTTCCTGAAGTTGCCGGCGTAAATTCTGAACTTCACCACCCATACGATCGGAATCCGCCTGCAGCTTCTCACGCACATTCAGCGATTGTTGCAGAGAGTCGGTAAGTTTGGCAATCATCTCGTCCCTCCGCGACATCTCCATATAAATGTCCAAAGTCTGTGGGAAAAAATCAAATATATTATTTATAGAGTAAACATTTATAATCGAATTACATACAGGTGCTCCCAGTTCATCCTGCAGAGTGCGATATTCCGTGGAGTTGGTCATCAGCGAACTGGAATCCCTGGCCGAAGCTGGACCCGCACTGGATTCCCTTCGTGCCGCCTCAAGTTGCAAGTTCAGCGAGGCCAGGCAGTTGTCCTTGGTCTCCAGTTGGGTATGCAGTTCCTGTACTTTGGCCTCCAGTTGCTGGAGCATGTTCAGGCTCACCAAACTGGAACTACTGCCAGCAGCCTTTATTGCACCCGCGTGCTGCAGAGTTTTCGACTCATCTAGCGACAGGGAAGGTGGATCCTGTTCCTCTTCGATAGTTGTGCTCATGGAGAGTAGTCTCTCGCTTTCCTCGGTGATATCCTCCAGAACATCCTTGGAGAACTCGGTGAGCGGCACTCGCTCCATTTGCTTGAGTTCTGCATTGTTTGAGCTGCTGGTTACTTGTGTTTGCTCCGCTTCCGTGGGCGAAAGTTTCGGCGCATTATCCGTAATCGCTGGATGATTCATGGCCATCAATCGCAGCTTCATCAGTTGCAGGGAACTCTCCTCATCATCTTCATCATCGTCATCTTCGGACATTTCCAGTATGGTTAGCTCTAAAGGTTCCAGTGCCTCTGGTTTCAAACGCAAAGTAGTAAGTGCTGTTGCTGATTTACGATCTACGATTTGAGGTTCCTGGAGAGGAGGTAGCTTCAGGATTTCCATTGTGGACGAGGGCCTAATAATTTCTTCCACCTGATCCTCCTGTTCCTCATCCAAATCCGTGATGAGGTCCTGCTTCTGAGAAGTATTCACTGTTTCCTCAGCTTCGTACGTCACTTCGATTGATTCATTGGTGGCGACTATTTCCTCCATCGAATGATCCTGTTCCTCTGTTATTTGGCTTTCATCTACATGGGTTTCTGGGGGAGCACTGGCACTGATAGCCTCACTACCCTCTGTTTTATCTTCCCTTTCCAGAACTGGTTCCTCAACCAATTCGGAGACATCATCCGTGGTGCTTTGGTTACTCAAACTGTTATCCACTTCTACCGATTCGTTATCCTCGTGCAGGGAGTGCACAGGTTTCCTCTGCTCCAATGGCAAACTAATGTCGAAATCATCGTCATCAGAGGAGCGACTCACTTCCACTTTGGAGCCAGCTGGTAGCTCCGAACCCTCCTCGCTCTCATCCTCATCGACGACCAGGAAATGTTGGGCCAATTGACCACCGGACAGCTGGGCATCATCGATACGAAACTCATCCGGATTGCTGCTTAAACTTTTGGCACTTGATTGCTCATCCTTTGGCCGGGCAAAGGCAGCCGCCTCCGAGAGGGATTCCAGTGGGGAATCCAGTTGCTCCTCCACCTCACTGATCTCGATGGCCTCTTCGATCTCCTCCTCAATGCTACTACTAGTTGTGGTTGTTGTCGTTGCTGTGGTTGTTGTTGCCACAACATCGGCACTACTTGTTGTGGTCGTTGTTGTTGTCTGCTGCTCGGCCATGTCAATGGTCATGGAACTGGTGGGTGGCTCAATGCTAAACGACGACACCGACTGATCCTCCTCGGTGAGACTGAGATTGTTCTGTCGCCTCAATAGTTCGGCGGTATCCGTGGAGGTAACTGCATATGGTGTGCTACTCGACGTGACCTCCGTCCAGCTGCTCCTCGAGATTATGTAAGTGTGCGTGGAGTCATTGTCGGAGTCGCAATCATCGGCGGGTTCCTTATCGCACACACCAGCGGCCACATGTTCCGAATTCTCCGGAGATCGTTGCTCACTCGACGAAGTCGGCTTCTCAAATATAAAATTTAGCGTGGGTATGAACTCAACTTCCACACAAGTTGCTGCCGCTCCAGTGGCGCGCGATGTTGCTGCTGTGGATGTTGCTGCTGCTGCTGTTGCTGTTGCCGATGATGATGTTGCTGGCAACTCTTCGAGTCCCGCCGCTTCGATCGCCTTGTAGCTAACACTCGCGCTGGGCGGACGGAGCAATGATGTGATCTGCAATGTAAATAAAGTAATATTAATGGCCATCGCATTTATGTTTCTACGAATTCTACAGCAAACGTATTCCTTTGATGAATTACTCTTAAAAATGTTGTAATAAAGCCATTACTTTTAATAGTCTTTTTAAGAACAAAATAAAATTTGAGTCACGTTACCCAATCAAAAGATAAGAAAATAATGGGAAAAAAAGATGAAATTATATTTATATTTAAATTTTTCTTTAATAAAACCAAAATAAATTAAAAATTAAATATTACTTTTATCTATTATTTTCCTTAGAATTTTTTATTCTAAAGTATTTCTATTCATTTCTATCTATTTCTTTTTATTTTTATCTGGTGTTCAAATATGGTTTAAATAAATAATAATGTTAAACTTTATAATCCAATATATAGTATATACAAATATTCTAAAATATGTTGCTAAAATAAATATTCTGCAATATATTTTTAATATCGAACAATATGTAAACTTAGTTCCCGACATTATTCTTCGTAGGTAGACATAAAATATATTTTTTTAACTCAAGATATTATACCATTTAAGTTGGACATTCGTTCGATGACATTTCACCGCCCTTAAAATCAGAGAACACTCGGATTTGTTTGAACAACAAATGAAAACAAGAGCAGGTTTTAATTTTTCGTTGGCCCACTTGTTGTGCCACCAGGCCGTGCCACTTGAATTTGAGGCAACACGCGTCTGCCGCCATAAATTTATTTTCTAGATTTTGATTCGATTTAATGATGTCACCCAGTTGTCAACGTCCGAGACGCATTGTGAGGATTCTTTTCGGGGTCCGCCGACTTTTGTGGCCCACTAAACTTGGGCAAACGTTGTATTAAGAAGCGATTTTATTGCGCAAACAAATGCGATTGAAAACCTAGAGAAGATTTGGGTATGTATTTGGAAACATTTAATTTCAAATTGACCTGCATCTCAAGTGAGGATATCGGTGGCTATCTTCTGGAGAAGCAAACACTGCCTCTGCCCACATCCATTCTTTGATGGATTGCAGCTGTGTCGGTCGTTGGTTTCCCTTTAAAATATAATTAGAAACATTTGAGGCATCTTTATGTTTGGTAATAAAGTTCGCTTCGCGGAGGAGTTGCATATGCCTGAGTTATTTATTTTTGGACTTGCCCACATTAATTAAGAAAGTCGACTCTGTCCACTCGAGTGATGTATTTATGTATGATGAAGGTGTTCGAAACGTGTGCCACACATGCACATCCGTTCCCGAATCGAGTGAGGAAATGTTTAGGCATTTTCCAATTACATTTTCCACAGCTGGAGATCTAATTGGATCGCGTGCATTCCTTTATATATAGACATGTGCCAAGGCAATGCGTTTGACGGTAGAATAATAAACTTTTTTGAACTTATTGCGTGGATCAAACAGTAGATGTAGGTTATATGCAAAAGTGATAGTAATATGCACCCAAAAAAAAATCGATATGAATCGTAGGTCAATTTGACCTTTTTTAAGATCATTTTTAACTTGATATGGGGCCAGGTAAATGTGATATGGTCGAAAATGTAAGAACGAAAATTTTCCTTATTCCTAACCAAAACTTATAATAGTGTGAGCGAGAAAACATGATAGAAGTACGTCAGTTCGAATTTCGAATCAGTCTTTCTCGCTTCCACTCATGTCATTTTGCTCGCCATATTGATTCTTGCGCTCTTTTTCGAAGTTAGAGAATCTCCGAGAGAGAGAATTCGGCAAAATGATATTATTTATTGTAAATTTTATGAATATTTCAGGTAAAAACGATATGAAGAGGAATAACCAGAAAATTACCTGGACTTATCGATTTTACGGCGACGTGCTTTTTTTTGTGTGTGTAAAATTAATTTAGGCAAAATATAAAAATTGTACTATTTTTTCAGAGCAATATAAACAATTTATACAAACATTTTTGAACCTTGAAGTTTAAATTATACGCTTTTAATTATTTATTATTTTATAAATTAAAACAAAAAACATACACGCCTAATAACTACTGTATTTGAACATTTGCAAAAGACATTTTCCACATCACACATACGCCATGTGGGTCAGGCCGTAACGCTTGACAAAGTTTTCAGAATATTAGCGGAAAGAATTTGTGAAAAACTTGTCCAATTCTCAGCCACATGGTAATTTGAACGTCCTTGAACTTGTCAGTGCAAAGACAACCCAAGCAGGAAGTCCCTGCCCAGCGATAAGGATATCGGGATAACAAGTTTGCCACTATAACCATGACAACGGATTTTCTTCAAGTGTGCGTGCCTTGTGGGACGGAAAAGCGAAAGTTTCTCCCACCTTCTTGCAAATATTTCAATTTGTTGCTATAGTTTGCCTCTGTTTTGGGGCCGTTGTTTGGGTGTGACACACATTTCAGGTGGATCGTCTGAGGTTTTTGCACTTCGGCGACTAATAACAACAATGCCACTCCCCCCCAAAAAAGGAAAATGGGCGCAGGACCTAGCCCAACGTCTCTGTTAATGGCGCTGCCGCCTTTCCTTTGATTTCCCATAAGATATTGTCGATAAACCTTCAATAATGGCACGCATATTGGCGAAAATGATTAAATTAATAGCTTTGCCAGGCGAAAAATTGACAGTGAAATATGTCGAACAAAAATAAAGTGGGATAAGGGAAAGGATTTGCTTTTGCGTTGTTATTTTAAAGGTTATATCATTTTACTGGCGTCATTTTATGAGTATTTTTAAAAACTTTCTGAGTTATTTTATTAAAAATATTAGAAAGTATTATTTTAAAACGTTTTAGTAACTCTTGGCGATAACAAAAATAATTTCTTAATATACAAATTATATTTTTTGAAATAATAAACAAAATTACAATAATGTCTTATGGTTGAGCTGATATTTTAAAACATTTTCAGTTTTGAAATTGTGATATTTTAACTAAATAAGTGTTGCAGTGGATCCTCTTTATTTAGTACAATTTTCTGGTATTTTGGGTGTTCATTTTAATAAAATACATGTACTCGATCTTTATGTTATTAGATATTATTTCTATATCCACTACACTACAATAACTAGCACTAATGTGGCTCATTATCAGGCGGTTTCGAATGATATTAACACACTTTGGGTGTCGAGTGATGCAAATGTCACTGGGAGATGTTAAAGATCACGTTGCCCACAATAACTCACATGCAATTTCCCCATTTCGCTGGCCGCCTCTCATTCGATTCAATTCAGCGATGAAGTTATCTCAATTAAATGCAATTTACAGTCACTTAAAAAGTCCATATATCGACAATGCCTTTTATGAGTTACATTGTGCAAAGTTCTACGTATATGCAAATCGCTCGTAGATGTTTTTTAAACAACTTTATAGGCACTGGCACTGCACTTTTATCTTTTTAGAGCTATAAATGTGCGGGGAACCGAAAGCGGAGCGACGCGACCGCCTGCAGTGCAAGTTCTTTTATAAATAAAACGCCAGAAGAGACATTCAATTGAAATCAGTCACTCAATCCGAGGAAAATCAAAAGAAAAGCGTTGGAAAAGAGCAGCCCCGGAGAGCCCGAGCGATTGAGAGCGAGTGCCGCGGAAATTTGCAACGCGGTTCCAAGCGGTTCCGTGCACCGAATGTTCGCTTCCAATTTTTTATTTATAAACAAAATTTATATGTGGAACATAAAAACGCTTGCGTCCGTGTGTGTGAGCAACATTTGTTGCCGGAATGTTGATGGCGAGATATTATATGGTATATATGGTTTATATCACCCCCCCGGGTGAAAAATGAAAAAGATTTTGGTATTCAAAAAGTGTGCAACAAAAAAATTGTTTTGATATCACCCCCCACAAAAAAATCCTGGATCTGTCACTGTAATAATCTTTGCAATTTTTTACATAACAGAAAATAATAAGTAGGTAAGTAAATACCATTAAAATTGTTTAACCAAATAGTAGTAAAAATTATTTAAAAAATATTGTAATATTTAAATTAAGATATAAATATTCTAAGTGTTATATTTAAGGCCCATAAAAATCATACACCCTATTCGTAAATAAATTGAACACTTTGTAGTATTCTTAAAATCATAAAAGGTAAAAAAAATGGATTGCCCTAAAGTGGTTTTCACTGTAGTTTGTTTTAAATTTTCTAAAGGGCCTTGTGGTCGTCTAATCGAAAGTTCAAAGGCGCCTTCAATTTCGATTTCATTTGTAAACACACTTGAAAAACAATTCGCTCTGTTTGTGGATTGTATGTTTAGAAAAATAAATTTCAAAGCATACTCCTCCTACTTTTTGTGGATCGCATAGATCGCACATTCCGCGAGCGAAAATGATGGATGTTCTATGGATGCTTCTCAACGGGTTAATACTTTAATGGATTCCCGTGCTTGTTCGGCTTACCCAATCGTATAGAGTGTACAGATTCATGGTGACTGCACTTGAACCAAATAATTTATGGCCTATTCCCTGGCTTCTTGGCTGCCTTTGTTGACACTTGCGCCTGTCAGTTGTGCATTTTTCTATACGTTCTAGTTGCGGCCCAGATGAGATCCATTTTCTTGTTGATGTTTACGTTGGGATTTTGATGACACGATATTTCTTAATTTTTTCGGGTTGATTTGCTTACAAACACAGACGCACACACAACACCGAATAATTTTGTAGGTTATGTTGGATACTTTACGTAAAAATTGAAATTTTTTCGAATTTTTTAGTTCTACACGAAGACAACACAATAGGGGGTAAACTAGCTACTAAAACCGCTACGTTTAATCAAACATTATAGGATTTTTCAGTACTCCTCGAGGGAGAAAATTAAAGCTGAATCCGAAACAAAAATTGGGAAATTAAAAAACAATAGTGCAACCGATCTGAAACAGTTGCACGTAAACGCGAGCGCGATGCAACTGAGAACCAAATCCATTGCGATGAGTCTTTTATTTTTGGGTCTCGGGGGATAAACCCTCTCATTTTCTCCACTCCCAAATACTGTAACGCTCAGTGAAGCACAACACAAGATTGTTTAAAAATAATCAATCGTAAACAAAAACTGTTGCAGCCGCATCGAAATAGGGAGAGTCGAACAGAGAAAATGAGAATTCGTTCTTGTAATCCCCAATTGGGGAGAGAAACAAAGAGAAATCTGAGAGATAAAAGAGGAGGAAAGTAATTAAGTTTTATCTGCAGTTCTATAAATAAGTTTTAAGCATAGATTTGGCCTTTAAAAAGAAATGCTTGATAAGGAATAATTTAAGGAAGTGAGAAAATATTTATGGCTCTAATGGGACATTTATAAGCATTGAAGATATAAAACTTCCTTTTCATTTAAATTATCTCAAGAATCTCAAATAGGTACCAAACTTATAATTTATAGCGTAATAAAAACACTAATTAGGGAATACAACTATAAGAATGTTGAATAAAAACGAATTCTTGTACATTTTAATATAAAATATTTATTTACATCTATTTGTTATTGCTTGTCAATAGTTTGTCTTAAAGAACTCCGTGAATATACCAGTATCCAATCTGTATATTCATACAAAAATATCATTCGATTAGTGTAAATATATTTTGTAATACACTGTTTAACAATTGCTAGTCAGTTTTTCTTTAGAAAATGCTTTAAAGTCTATTAAAAATATTTCCATATTTTCTAGGCATCCTGTCGTAAGGCGATTTCTGTGCCCCGCGGGGCTAATATTGTCCTGTTTTAATTTTTTGTATTTCAAAAAATGCAATACAAATTGTAAATGTCACTCGATAAATTGCTCTCCATAAGTCTGTGTTCAATTTGGCAGAATTTTCTGAGCATTTTTGTTTTTAATTAATATTCAGTTAGTCATTGGTCCTAAATAATTTGGCTAACGAACTTGAAATTCGAAAGGCGTCCAACAATTTGAGCTTATTTTTCTTTGTAGTTTCCTCTCTGTGGTACAAAATTAGTTTAGCTAATCACATGGAAAACGGAGAATATGATGTAAATCCCATGGAACCTTTTAGGTCAATTGGGATTGCCGCTCTCCTTTTGTTTGAACTTGGTGGAGTATTTGTAGAAGTCGGACATCTCAAAGGGTTTGGTCACCTCTTTGTATGGCTGGAAAGTGGCCTGCTGCACGACGGTCATGTTCTTTGGCGACTCGATGCGAATTTCCGGCGATAAACTGGCAGTGGCCACGGTTAAAGGCGGCGATACCAACGCCGTTTGTATAGCATTAGCATTGCCATGAGCAAGTCCGGATGCAATACTTCCACTCCCACTGTGATTCAGATTCTGATTGGCAGGTGGCGGTCTTGGCGGCGGTGTAGGCTGCTGCATTTGACTTGGCTTGGGCGGTAGATTTCGTAGCGCCGGTATGTCCAGCGGTTCCAGTGGATACGACACAGATATGCCCAAAGTCTGCTCCATAGCGTTGAGGTACGATGTCGATTGACTGAGCAAAGCTTTCGAACTGGTATTCACTGCATAGCTGGCACTTGGGTAATTCTGCGCGGGCCGCTGATTGGACATCGAGTAGTGACGCCCAGCCACCGACATCGATTGAGAGGAGAGTTTGGCGCGGGGTTTGCTCGTTGCCATGGCTGCTGCTCCGGTAATACTGCTGCCATTACTACTCCCAGCCGGACTGTGCGGCTGTGAGTCCATCTGCCTTATTACAGCCGGTCCATCGAGCGACGATTCCATCCACTGCTTGGACTTGGGCTTCTTTTCAATCGTGGTCGTGGATGAGGAGGACAAGGAGATCTCATCGTGCGGCGCATAGCGACTGGGTGGCATTGGCACCGCCAGCATATCGCTGGAATGCGATTTAACTTCGATTATACCCAATTGAGGAGGTGTTAGGGGTGCTATGTGTGACTGAGAACGCCAGCGATATTGCTGCTGGTGCTGGGCTGCTTCCATATCGACAGAAATGTAGCTGGGCGCCAAGGATATTGCATCCAGTTGCCGCTGCTGCTGATGAAGCAAAGGATTACGTTGCTCATAGCTGTGATTGCTCGGCGAAGCCAAGGGGGAAACATATTTCTTAATGTTCTGACTTGATTTGATGAAGCCGCCCTCATTGTAACTCTGATGGGTGGGCGATAAGTAATACTTATCGCACTGCACAATAATTGGCTGCTGCTGGGGAGCAACTTGCGGTGGCTGCCTCAAAGTGGCCACATTCGAGGAGTTTGCCGAGTACATCGAAATGACATCCGGCTGCGTTCGCTGGTAGTTCATGTTCATCACCAGATGCGCCTGTTGTTGCTGATGCTGCTGCTGCTGGCGCATATATTGCATTTGACTGGGCGTCGGTGTGGGTCGCTTCTTCAGGGCGCTCTTCACCAGCGGCGGCTGTTGCTGCGCCTGCTGCTGGGCCACGCCTATCACCAGCATATCGCCCGCCCCCGCCGACGAGGAGGAGGGCTGGTAATTGTCATATTCGGAACTGCGATTCGATAGCGTTTCCGACTGACGATTGTTATTGTTGTTATTGGTCATCTGGCTCTCTCGACTTTCCCGGCTCGTTGTGCTTTGTTTCCTCCTGAGTATAGAGCTGTTTTCCCTGGCCAAAGCCTGGAGTTGCTGTTCATGTTTGTACTGTTGGGCTAGTTGGACGAAAAACTCATTGACTGTCATCTGTTCATAGTTGCCATTGATAATGGCCGTTTCCTGCTTCTGAATTTGCTGCAACAGCCAGCTTTTTTCACTCAGTCTCTGCTCCAAAGCCTGTTTCCTGGCCTCCAGATTTTCCTTTCTAACCTTGGGATCATCCTCGTTTTTGTTATTGTTGTTGTAGCTATTATTGTTTATATTATTTGTGTTGTTGTTGTTGTTGTGGAGGTTGTTCGTGGAGTTGCTTGTAGTTGCCGCCTGTTCCTCATCTTTAAGACTGGCCATATTTCTGCTCTTAGGCGCTTTCAATTGCATCGCCAGTGGTTGCTTGGGTTCGTCGGCTTCGTTGGTGGGTTGTTGGTGCGGGTTTTGATATTTCGGGGGATCCTAGAAAAGACAAGCAGTCTTTGATCAGTCGCCTTCTAAGCTGGTTTTATTTTTATGTAATTTATGTGGGGTTTTTTTTGATTGGGGGTATTCAACTAGCTCTGATACGGGATGTTAATCTATTAAAAAAGCCTAAGATGTGAATATTATGAAAGTTTCATTAACAAATTTTGTATTTTTTATTGTCTGTTTCGATATTAAAGGTTTAGTTGTTCACTTGAAGAACTCTAAGCACTGATTTTTGAAAATCTTGACACATGGATCCTATAAAATGACTAAATTTGTGTTATCAACAGCAACACATGTTTAGTTGCTTACTTAAAGAACCCTAAGCTATGATTTTTAAAATTCTTGATATTTGAATCTTATTAAAATAGTTTATAAGGTACAAAAATATATATAATGGTTTTTTAAACTCAGTATCAGATCTGCTGAATACCCCAAAATGATTTTAGTTCAGAGTTAGCTTTTTGTATTAGAGACGTGCACTAGTTAATTTGTTGTATGTACAGACTTAGTTTTTGTTTGTTTCCGATTTCCACCCGTTTCATCACGCACCACAACCACTGTAAACCTTGAAGCGAACCCTCTCCAAAAAATGGCCAGAACATTAACCCAAACATAGAGAAGCTCGATGAGGTGTTATTTGTTTGTAGTGTGTATGGTTTTTTTTATAACTTTTTTTCTTTGTACAGTCTTGTTTTTGTTTTTTTTGTGGCCTTCGCAGCCGGCGATGACTTAATATCAAACGTGCAAAAGTCGTTGAATTAAGTGCGCCTACAGTGGATGCTCGCTGAGAGGAACCAAACTGGTTTTTCTCCGCATCTCCAGTAGTTTCCATTTCCACTGTGGGGGTTGGTTTCTAATTAAAGAACCTCCACTGTGCATGTTTAATGGTGTAAATGGTGCACACGCATACACGCACAAAGACAACAACAACTACGCTTATGACTAACAAATATAAATTATAATGCATAATTTAAACAGATCGATTGGCCCACACAAACATAAAAAAACAAAAACAACAACAAATAAAACGGGTCAAGAACGGAAAACGGTAAAACAAAAACAACTTTTAACTCACCAAAAGAAGACCTTTGTTGTTGTTGTTGCTGCCTGCTGCTGCTGCTTATGTCGTCGTAAAAACAAACAAGAACCGTTATGTTTGGCAGCGCCTGTGAATGAGTTAATTTTTAATTGTTGGCCATTACAATTTCGGCAAATTGGCAGAAACATTAGTAGTAGTAGTTACTCAGGTGAGGCAAACGGAAGGGAGAGAGAGAGGGAGAGAGGAGCACACCTTTCCGTTTTATCGCTGGAAATGCGGTCGCATAGCGTCGCTGTTGTTGCAACGCCGCGTCCTCCCGCAGAAAAACAACTAAACTGGCGTTATTTTCCACTTTGAGTGCGTGCTTTTCGATTTGTGCGCTGCGCGTTTGAGCAATTGGGTTGTGCAGCACTTGAGCTCGGCTTAACTAAACCAAAAATTGAGCAAATTATACGGAAAACTCGCAAGAAAACAGACTGCAATGCTGCGCCTACATAATTAAACAAAAACTTGCACGCACACAAACGCACTCGCGGGCAGTGTTGGCAAGCGGTGGGGCTCTTTCCGTGCTGTTAGGCGCAAGTGATCTGTATGTTAGCGAACTGTTACCGGAGTAACGGTGGGGAAGTCACTGGTACGGAAACAGTGAATTCTAAATGATTTCTGGCTAGTATTTTAAAACAAAGAATTATATTTGAACTGATATTAATACAAATAAACTCGTAAATAATTATCAAATCGATTAAATTTTCTTTTATGTGATTTATAAAAATATTTCCGTAAAACCGTAAAAATGATTGTTTGATTGTTTTTTAATGGTGCCTTTTCTCTACAAACCAAATTTTCAACTATTGACTTAAGGAATGATTTTTGTGAATCCTTACATTATGTGTAATTATTTAATGACACATTTCGAAGACTTGTTAATCATTATAATTGTCTATAGTTTAATATCAAGCTAATAAAACTAGATTATTAATTAAAAATCAAGATTAAGATAAATATTTTCGATAGCTTTTCTTGTGAACGAATATTTTTAGTCACTTTTTAGACCTTTAAAATTATGAATTTTATACTATTTAATGGCACATTTCGAAAACTTGTTAATCATTATATTTGTCTACAGTTTAACATCGAGCAAATAAAACATGATTATTGAGACAATTCTGAATTTTATATTTCGAAGACTTGTTAATCATTATAATTTGATTATTAATTAAAGATCTTTATTTTTCGGTAGCTTTTCTGTGAACGAATATTTTTAGTCACTTTTTAGACCTAGTCACGTCGAGTCACAACATTGCGCATCACTGTTCCGCACTGTTAACCAGAAACAGTGTTGTTGCACGCCGGCCGACGAAAGACTCATCCAACGAACCAAATTGCAGCCGCAAGTGAAGGTATTTCAGCAGCAGCCAATTGGACGTTTTATTACATAAATTCGCGTTTTCCGGCTGGAAAAGTAAAGGTTTCTCTATGTCATTGCAGTTGTTGAAAGCGCTAACCCACCTGCGCAGCGCCACCTCAGCCGTGAGAAGTCAGATAGCGAGAAAAACGTGGAGCGAGCACATTGCCACGAAAGTCTTTTTTGGCACGAACACCACTCCCGCCTCCGCCGCCGCATCACCACCCACTCAAACTTGGGGCGCCAAGAAGCAGAATAGAAAGGTCAAGCTAAGATCCGCAGCAGCTGCCGAGTTCATCATGTCGAATCCGGAGATCGAGGCCCAGTTGGCTCCTCTGCGGGAGCGGGTTCAGGAGCAGGGCAACCTGGTGAGGGATCTCAAGGCCAAAGGAGCAGCCGAGCTGGACGTCAAGAAGGCGGTGGCCGAGCTGAAGGCACGCAAGAAGCTGCTGGAGGACAAGGAGCTCGCTTTGACCCCCAGCGTAGTTAGCTTCGATCGCGCCAAGATGGAGGATCTCCTCAAGCGGCGCTTCTTCTACGACCAGAGTTTCGCTATTTATGGCGGCATCACTGGGCAGTATGACTTTGGTCCCATGGGCTGTGCCCTCAAATCCAACATCCTGGCCCTGTGGCGTCAGTATTTCGCGCTCGAGGAGCAAATGCTGGAGGTGGACTGCTCTATTTTGACCCCCGAACCCGTGCTGAAGGCCTCTGGTCACGTGGAGCGCTTCGCCGATTTGATGGTCAAGGACACGAAGACCGGCGAATGCTTCCGCCTGGATCATCTCATCAAGCAGGCTCTGGAGAAGCTTTCCAAGGCCAAGGAGGCCACCGCCCAACTGCAGGCCGAGTGCGAGGACATCATCATCAAGCTGGATGGCCTGAACAAGCAGGAATTGGCCGATGTGCTGGCCAAGTACAATATAAAATCCCCCTTAACTGGCAACGATTTGACCGAGCCCATTGAGTTCAACCTAATGTTCGCCACCCAAATCGGACCCACTGGCCTGGTGAAGGGCTTCCTGCGACCGGAAACCGCCCAGGGCATCTTTGTGAACTTCAAGCGGCTGCTGGAATTCAATCAGGGCAAGCTTCCCTTTGCCGTGGCCCAGATTGGCAACTCTTTCCGCAACGAAATCTCACCCAGATCGGGTTTGATTCGTGTGCGTGAGTTCACCATGGCGGAGATTGAGCATTTCTGCGATCCCGTGTTGAAGGATCATCCCAAATTCGGTAATGTCAAGGCGGAGAAGATGACCCTCTATTCGGCCTGCAATCAGATGGACGGAAAGTCCGCCAGTCAAGTGGAAATTGGCGTAGCTGTGGCGCAGAAACTGGTGGCCAACGAGACGCTGGGCTATTACATGGCCCGCATCCAGCAGTTCCTCCTGGCCATCGGCATCAAGGCGGAGTGCCTGCGTTTCCGCCAGCACATGTCCAATGAGATGGCTCACTATGCCTGCGATTGCTGGGACGCCGAGATTCTCACCTCCTACGGTTGGGTGGAGTGCGTGGGCTGTGCCGATCGCAGTGCCTACGATTTGGGTCAGCACACGGCGGCCACCGGAGTGCGACTCGTCGCCGAGAAGCGTCTGCCGGCGCCCAAAACCGTCGAGGTCAGCGAAATTGTGCCCAACAAGCAGGCTTTGGGCAAGACTTTCAAGAAGGAGGCCAAGAACATTACGGATGCCTTGGCCAAGCTGTCGCTGGAGGAGATTACTCAGGTGGAGCAGGAGTTATCCACCAATGGTCAATACAAGCTGACCACAGCCGATGGTCAGAGCCACGAGCTCGGCAAGGAGACCATCAGTGTGAAGCACTCGTCGAAAACGGTGCATGTGGAGGAGTTTATCCCCAGCGTGGTGGAGCCCTCCTTTGGTATTGGTCGCATCATGTACTCCCTGCTGGAGCACAGTTTCCAGTGTCGCGATGGCGACGAGCAGCGCTGCTACTTCACCCTGCCCCCGTTGGTGGCGCCCATCAAGTGCTCCATCCTCCCGCTTTCCAACAATGCGGATTTCCAACCGTACACACAGAAACTTTCTTCTGCGTTGACCAAGGCGGAACTGTCGCACAAGGTGGACGATTCCAGCGGCTCCATTGGCCGGCGATATGCGCGCACGGATGAGATTGCCATTCCCTACGGCATCACCGTCGACTTTGACACGCTGAAGGAGCCGCACACGGTGACGCTGCGGGATCGCAACTCGATGAAGCAGGTGCGCGTCGGTCTGGAGGAGGTTGTGGGCGTGGTCAAGGACCTGGCGACGGCGAGAACCTCCTGGGAGAAGGTCACCGAGCAGTATCCCCTGTTCGAGCAGCAGGAGGCCAGCAAGTAACTGGATTATTATGACCGACGAGTTTCTCACGCTTGACACGCATTTACCGAGTCGAAACCGTTTTCTATTTCTTTTATACCTACGCTTAAAATTGAATAAACATGCAACATTTAATGCTTCGCAGGCTGGAAGTGGAGGTTGATTTTATTTTTTGGAATAATTTGAGGTTTTTTAAATCATTTGTTTTTTATTTAATAATACGGATTTTAGACAAAATACCTTAATTATATTGTTTTACCTTAAATCTTATTTTACTATTATTATATGAGAAACTAACGCTTATATTTTAAAAATGTTGCACTTATGATTCTAATGTATACTGATTACTGGGAGTCGCTCAGGACAATTGTACACATTTAAAATTGCAAAATAGGAATGATTTTAATTTTGATAATGTTTGTTTTTACTTATTATTGCGTTGTAATCTTTCCTTTGACTCACTTTTTGTTTTAAACTTTAAAATTTAAATTTAATTATATTAATTCGATCGGGACAAAAATATAAGTGGTTTTACGGACATCTTTTTAACTGCCAAATTGAAATAATGTCGCTGTGAAATTTCTTAGTTAAATAATAAAATCGTGAAAGCTGTGAAAAATGTTTTGATTAAAGTTTACAAAAGATCCATACGATTAGTAATAATAAATATTGTTTAAATTAACATGAAATAGACTAAATTGTCATTATTACTTGGAAAGAATATTGAGATATTAATATGTTTTATTCGACCATGAATTGTAGTAGAAATGCAGTAGAACCGTAGTTGCAAAAGAATTGTAGTTAAATGGCACCTTGATTTACTTTATTATGGGAATTTTTGGGCTTAGCTTAAAATAAATAAAGTAAGTGGAAGTTTATACACATTTTAAACATTTATTTATATACATTGTTTATAATTTTTCTAATAAAAATTATAGACAATATCTGCACCCCAGCAATGTTATTTTCAATGTAATCGTAATGGTTTACCCATTATAATTTGATCCTTGTTTACTTTTCCTGCCGATTCCAATTCAAATCTAACGGAATGTGCGGAATTTGACTTTGTGCTGTTTACCAACACACGATGATTCATCGGATCGGTATTACGGTGATAACGCAAAGCGGTCATACCGCCGGCGCCTCTTCGCAGAAACGATACGTATTAAATAAACCAAAGTCTCGAATTCGGGGACCACGTGCAGCCTTTTGCAAATAAACGGCGCAATTGTTGCTCGGAGTGGCTCAGATAACGGTAGATTGAGTGCCCCCCGCGAATCCAACCGGGCCAAGCGATAATCCGCGCGATTTTGTGATCCCAAAAGTTCGAGACTCGAGACGAAAAAGATGAAATACATCCTGGTCACTGGCGGCGTCATCAGCGGCGTGGGAAAAGGCGTGATTGCCTCCTCGTTCGGCACCCTCCTCAAGTCCTGCGGCCTGGACGTCACCTCGATAAAGATTGACCCCTATATCAATATCGATGCTGGAACCTTTTCGCCATATGAGCATGGTGAGTTCTCAAGTTCTTTTCGCATTATATATGGTGTATATAATATGTATGCTCGCGACATTAGGGAAATGTTCGTCTTTTATTTTGGCAAAATTTCAATATTTCGCGTATCTGTGTGAGAGTTTGTGATATCGTGTGTGTGTGTATGTTAATGGGTGCCTGCAAGTATGTGCATTTATTGTTGTAAGGTGCAAGATGTTGTTGTTGTTGTCAAAGGTCACGCGGATTGTTGTAACCACATGGCGTGAGAGAGAGCGAGAGAGAGGAAGAAAGAGAGCGATGTGGCAGTGTTACCAAGCAGGGCAAAAAGCGCTCTCCCGCCAAAAAGCCTACAAAAACAAAGTGCTGAAAACAAATATTTCCAACCGTAAATCACATTGTCTACAGATACGCTGTTTGTTATGACTGCAGAAAAACAATTAAAAGAAAATTCTTGAGGTATACTTAAAAAAACAATTTGAAATCGAGATAAATTTTCTATTTCTACCGAATCTTTTATTAGTGTCAAATCATCTAATTTTTTTCAGTGCGTACAACTGAAAGACAATGTGGCGTGTTTACCGTTTTTCATGTGGGAGTGGAAAAGAGATAACTAGCTAACCCGGCCTGTCAGCTGTTTTTCATGCCCACTCCCTCGCACTCTCACCCTCTCTATCTTCCTCTCTCTGCTGTGAAAACCAACAACAAGTAATCGCACGTGTTTTGGAATGTTGGACTTTAGCAATTAAGTTTTGTTTATAAACAAATCAAAAAGGGAATACAAAAAAAAACCGAATCTAAGCGCATGGCAACAAAGAGAGAAAATAATAAATGCAACATTTATTTTCTTGAGTGTAAATAAATACGAATTTAGATCTCTCTACCTGCATTTCTCTCTTTCTTAATTTCTCTCTCTGTTTTTGGCTCTCTCACTTTTGTAACAAAAAATTCCTCCCTCAGCCGGCAGACATTGTTTTTGTTGTTATGGCTTGACATTGAAAATGAAAGTTTTTTTCCCCCTTTTTCACTTGCCTTGCTTTGCTCGGTTCCTTCTTATTTTTGTTTTGCTTTCCTTTTGTCCGTTTGTTTAGTGTTTTTATTCGATTGAGCGAAAAGGGGAACTGTTCACGCGAAACTGGTCAAAATGATCCGTAGGCACCGGCGATTGAAATAGAACTGAGCAATAGCCATTCGAAATCAGATTCTTTATCTTGCACTCAATTTAAAGCTCATTCTCAGCGATGAATTATTGTTTTTGAGTAGTTTTTGTTGAAATGGAAAAGGTCATTGAGTATTTAGTATGTTGCAACAGTTCACTGTACTTGTACTTTTGTGCATCTGTATGCAATTCTCTTGCTGATCCATTTCGCTCACTCACTTTTTCACTCTCATCCCCTCCCCCCTTTAAACTCTCTCACCTCCCCCTACTCACCCCACCTCCCCCTACTCTCCCCACCTCCAAAAAAGAACTTCCTCCACCAAAATGGCGCCAGCAACAATAACAACAACGACAAATGAATAAACGGCACACACAAATTTATTTATGCAACGTGCGAATGCAATTACGATGCATTTGTTTGCATGCGTGTGTGTGCTGTGTTTTTGGGTGGTGGGCGTCGTCTATATGTGTTGCTGTGTGACATGTGACGCAGCGTTGACCTGAACGATTTGCGAGGCCGCTCTACACGTGCGATTAAATACATAAATTAAAGTGAAAAGAAACAAAAGAAGTGTTGTGTGGTGAAAAAAAGAGAACGTTATTTTTGTTTCTTGGAATTGGCTTATCTGTAACCCGGTTGCGATGTACGAATTTTAAGTTTTCTTTCGTATTTTTAGTAATTTACTAGAAGTTACCATGGAAACAATAAGATAAAGTCGTTTTTAAACTGGGTGACTCATAAACTATAGACGGTTAAAGGTTGTATTTGATGTACGGATACATTTCAATAGTATTTGGTTAAAAAACATTTTATAAGATACTTCCATCAAAAGGAATTATTTAAAGTCTAGACTGTACAACTGCATTTCAATTAATTCTCCTCGCCTAATCAATTATGATACATACTTACATAAATTTGAAGTGGTGTAGATAGGCCTTTGCAACTTCGATGAGCTAAAAGAGCGTACAGTCCATCTCCCTCCCACAGCCTAACTCCCCCCACCACCCCCAACTCTGCCCACCTTTCGAGGGGATTACTGTCTGCCGCCTGTCATTTGCATTTTTGCGCCCAGCTTCACTTTTTGGGGGTCGAATTGCACAAAATGCAATTCTGCTCATTTGTTGTCCTGTTGTTGTTGTTGTGAGTTTGAGTTCGCTGCCGGCGTTGACGTCAGCGTCGACTGCGACTGCGGCACATGCGTGTGCTTCATTTGTTTTGCGTTAATTTCGGTAGTGTGAGTGCGAGTGGGTGTAAAAGAGGGGAGGGGAGGTGAGAATGGAATGGGAAATGGCAAGGGTCGCCATATTGGCCGCTGCGGCGTTCCATCTTTTGAGGGTGTCTTCTTCTAGCTGCCGAGTGCTTTGTTGCTTTGCTGTTGCTGTTGCCTGGGCTTTTTGCGTGTGCTTTGCGCTCCGTCATGCTCCCCACTGCCCCCTCACTCTGCATCTCACATCCCGCTCCATCGGTCACATTAGCGTTTTTAGCCATAAAAGAGCCAAGCTCCCCGCTCTCCTCCCCCTCCATCTCCTCTCTTTCGCTCTTCTGTCTGCCCGTTTGGTTGTGTGGCCGTCATCGGCGCGTCAACATCGTTAGCAGCTGTTGCTCTTTGCCTGTGCGCCATTAACTGCCTGCCCCTTGTCCCCGCCCCTCCCCTCTCCCTCCTCTCCTCATCTGCCTTGCACACCCCCCTTCGCTTCCACCTCCTTTTGGCCTGCATTTGCTTTGTTGCTGCCTTTCTGCTTGCGCATTCGTTACGCTCACGTTTCGCGACGACAATAATGCTTGGGCCTCTGCTGTTGCTGCTGCTGCTGCTCCTCTTCCTCTTTTTTCACTCACGCTCCTGCTCCGCCTTGTGCGTGTGCTGCCACATACAGTGGTAACTCACTAAGCAGAAGAAGCAAAAAGTTCGTATTTATGTGGAGGACAACTAAAATGCCACCCTTAAATCTGCTTTCTCGTCTGTTTGTTAAATTTAAAGTAGGGTTAAAACCTTGAAATTGCATGGAAAATCAGAGTTTCCTTTAAATTTAACAGACGGACGAGAAAACGGCCCTAAAAATTGTACATAAAAATTAAACCTAAAAATTTTGTCGCTGACGAAAGTTTGGCTCAACTTGAATAAACTTACTAGTAGTTTGGCTGAATAGATAAGGCCCAGATAAGCAATGTGGTGCAGGTGGCATTTCAATATATTTGACACGCTATTTTTAGAAGTGACAAAAATACCGTACACCGATAAAAGTAATTATATGTAATTACAACATGTAGGCACCTTAGCTATAAAGATTCTTTAAAAATTACTTATACGACACGTATGACAGTTAGTATTTATTCGAAAAGAATTCTAACCTTGTCAAATTATGAATTTCGGTGGATAATAATAAGCTTAAAACATGGAGAGTGAGCAAATGATGTGCATAAAGTTAGCAATGCAACTTTTGAAAATGCAAATTTTTTTCTATCGACAATTTGCCGTTATTTATCCGTAAATTATTCGTGAAAGAAAAAAATTTGCCGCTCAATTATTTTTAAAATTATGAGATGTTCTGCTAAGTTGATATCAACTTAGCAGAACACCCCCACTAAAGTGCAAAATTTCCGAAATCTTTTTTAATGGGAATTTGCCGTTATTTATCCGTAAATGATTCGCGAAAGAAAAAAGTTTGTTGCTCTTGTTTTAACATTTTTTTTTTAAAAAACATAGTTGTTCTGCTAAGTTGATATCAACTTAGCAGAACACCCCCACTAAAGTTCAAAATTTCCAAAATCTTTTCTAATGGGAATTTGCCGTTATTTATCCGTAAATGATTCGCGAAAGAAAAAAGTTTGTTGCTCTTGTTTTAACATTTTTTTTTTAAAACACATAGTTGTTCTGCTAAGTTGATATCAACTTAGCAGAACACCCCCACTAAAGTTCAAAATTTCCAAAATCTTTTCTAATGGGAATTTGCCGTTATTTATCCGTAAACGATTCGCGAAAGAAAAAATTTTGTTGCTCCTGTTTTAACATTTTTTTTTTTAAAACACATAGTTGTTCTGCTAAGTTGATATCAACTTAGCAGAACACCCCCACTAAAGTTCAAAATTTCCAAAATCTTTTCTAATGGGAATTTGCCGTTATTTATCCGTAAACGATTCGCGAAAGAAAAAATTTTGTTGCTCCTGTTTTAACATTTTTTTTTTTAAAAACATAGTTGTTCTGCTAAGTTGATATCAACTTAGCAGAACACCCCCACTAAAGTTCAAAATTTCCAAAATCTTTTCTAATGGGAATTTGCCGTTATTTATCCGTAAACGATTCGCGAAAGAAAAAATTTTGTTGCTCCTGTTTTAACATTTTTTTTTTAAACACATAGTTGTTCTGCTAAGTTGATATCAACTTAGCAGAACACCCCCACTAAAGTTCAAAATTTCCAAAATCTTTTCTAATGGGAATTTGCCGTTATTTATCCGTAAACGATCCTCGAAAGAAAAAAATTTGTTGCTCTTGTTTAACCCTTTTTTTTTAATAATAGTTGTTCTGCTAACATATGTATGTATGTACAACGCGGACGGTAGCAGAGCTCTGCTGACGTCGACGTCAAATGTGTAAAATTACCGCGAATTCTGCGTCCTGGAGGTTTATTAATTTCTGCAGTGAGTCTGAGTCATTATTATTTACAGAATTACACATAATCAAAAGTTAATAATGTTAAAGCATGAAAAATGGATGTTGCTTCTCACAGAAGCAGAATTCGCGGAAATTTTACACATTTGACGTCGACGTCAGCAGAGCTCTGCTACCGTCCGCATTGTACATACATATGTTAGCAGAACAACTATTATTAAAAAAAAAGGTTAAAACAAGAGCAACAAATTTTTTTCTTTCGCGAATCGTTTACGGATAAATAACGGCAAATTCCCATTAGAAAAGATTTTGGAAATTTTGAACTTTAGTGGGGGTGTTCTGCTAAGTTGATATCAACTTATGTTTATGTTTTTTAAAAAAAAAATGTTAAAACAGGAGCAACAAAATTTTTTCTTTCGCGAATCGTTTACGGATAAGTAACGGCAAATTCCCATTAGAAAAGATTTTGGAAATTTTGAACTTTAGTGGGGGTGTTCTGCTAAGTTGATATCAACTTAGCAGAACAACTATGTTTTTTAAAAAAAAAATGTTAAAACAGGAGCAACAAAATTTTTTCTTTCGCGAATCGTTTACGGATAAATAACGGCAAATTCCCATTAGAAAAGATTTCGGAAATTTTGAACTTTAGTGGGGGTGTTCTGCTAAGTTGATATCAACTTAGCAGAACATCTCATAATTTTAAAAATAATTGAGCGGCAAATTTTTTTCTTTCACGAATAATTTACGGATAAATAACGGCAAATTGTCGATAGAAAAAAATTTGCATTTTCAAAAGTTGCATTGCTAACTTTATGCACATGAGCAAATGTATGGTTCAGTCTACCACACCTTAATTATATTAACCTTTTGATAAAAAGCAACAGTGCGTATGAGTAATAAAAATTAGAGCCACTTCAAAAACATTTTTTTGGTTTGCTTTAAATGCCGTTATACGCCTTTTTGAGCTTATGATGAAAAAGTACACTGTCAGCTAAAGATTTCACAGGAATAGTTTTAGTAGACGTTACATTATCGAAGCTCTACCGTACTCATATACATATGGCCCGCGTGTGCGGGCTTTTGTGCGTGTGTGTTTGGGTGTGCAAAAATTAAATGGAAAATACCATTTCGCTGTGGCGGCTCTCCAACTCTCCAGCTCGCCAGCAGGATGTGACCGTTGCTACGCGTTTCTGGCGTCTGAGGTTGAGTGGCTGCCTCCCAACTGCGCCCCCTGCCACGCCTCGCACCGTTCCGCCCACTCATTTGCTGGCACACGCACACATACACAATACAGTTTACTGATGGGCCCGCACGTGTCGGTGTGTGTGTGTGTGTTCTATGGCTTCATAAGCTTCAATCTTCAGTCTGGTCAAAAGTTTGCCCACTTGCCATAACTTTAAGCATGGCTTACGGATCGCTTTAAGTAATTACATTGGCAGCAATACGGAATACAGAAGCCGTTTGCTAAATTAGCCATTTATTTAGCTTCAGGAAACTTGGTTGTGTATACTAACGATGAGTAAAAAACAAGTAAACTGAAGTAAACAAGTAAAAATTCTTTTCTACATGAAAAACGAAAATTTTCCATTGACTTTTTGTAGGAAATGTTTTTGAAAATCCTTCGCATTTTAAAACTTAACTCCTAAGGCCTTAATTTTTTAAAAACCAGAAGATCAAAACTTTGAAGTACTGTTTTTTATAAAACCATTAATTATAAAACCATTTCTTAAACATACTCTTAAGCTTAGTTTACAAACCACAACAAAACGTAATTGAAAAAAATCTAGAAAATAATTCAGAAATCTTAAGACATTTAGCCATGATAGAAACAACCTTTGGTGGGGTCTAGGGTCTTGAAATTTTTTTTTCAGCTCTGAGAACGATATAGTTTTATGAGATAATCCTTTGTTTCGAGTCTAATAGCTGCATTGGAAAATATAAACTGTAATCTTAGATAACAAAGCTTTGTTGAATCAACGATAAGCTTATCAAATTTATGAATATGTTAAATTATGCAGTTTAACATTAGGAATGTTGGATAACAAAATTAAGCAAATTACGATTGTTATAAAAGCGACTTTTAGACTTTTCTTAGCATTGATTAAGGATAATCTGGTGAAAAGATAGACCTTATAAAGATTGCGCAACGGGGGTCGTTTTGCTTAATTGTACGAGATTAAATTCGGAAATTCGAAATTCGGAGCGTCTGTCCAATCGCACTTGCCCCTTATTATATAGCGTTATATTACAACCTCTCGCTGCCTTCCACCTTCGTTTTTACCACCCAGCACCACCCACCTCACACTTACGGTGTCTGAGCGACAGGCGCCAGAAGAAGAAGAGGAAGAGTTATGAGAGGGGAGCGTGGAGAAGGGGAGCGATGGGGAGAGGAGAGCGAGGAGTGGAGAGGAAGAGCGGTAGCCGTGGAGCCACAGCCAAATTCACATCGATTCGCTTTGCCCGGCGTTTGTTGCACCGCCCCCGTTGGTTCTTCCTCTTCTTCTTCTTCTGCTGCTGCTGCCTCCTGTCGCGTGATTTTAACGAGCCTCCTCTCTCCCCCCACATCCCCCCACCGACCTCTCTTCATGGTTTATGCTTTTCGCTCGCTCGCTTCCGCGCGTTGATTGTTGTTGGCTGAGCATGCAGTAGGCAGGAAGAGCAAAAGGAGGAAGAGGAGAGGGGCAGGGGTGGTAAAGAGGAGCTCGAGGAGAGCAGCAGGCCACCGGCTCCACCTCACACAGACAGCACGGCTGGCTCTCTCTCGCATGTGTTTGTGTGTGGCCATGTGGCTATGTGAGTCAGTGTTTGTTAGTGTGTAAGTGTGCGTGTGCTGGATAGCCGGCAATAATATGCCCAAAAGCAGCAACAGCAAAAGCAACAACACCGGGTGCCAGCAGCGAGCAGAGCGAAGCAAATGGCGGCGGCCGTTTTTAGCGTTTGTGCGCGCTTCTCCACCTCCCCCTCCTTCGCACTCCCCCCTCTCTCACACTCCCCACTCTACACACACACACACACAATGTATATATGTCGCGCCGGCAAAAGCAAAAGCAAAAGCTTGTGGCGTGGCTTTGGCTCTCGCCTGAAACTGAACTTAACTGCCAGCCTGCTGACTGCTCTGCTCTGGCCCCACCCGCCCCCTCCCCCTCTTCTCTCCGGATAGCCTGCGCCTCCTCGCTGGCGTTTTTTGCGTTTCAGTGTGCGCTTCTCATGCCCTCTCTTTTCTATGGGTATTTCGAGTTCAAGAAGAGATTGGATATTCCAGCGAAGATTGTAAGGAATTAATCTCTGAAAAATCTGAAAAATCTTCTGATAAAAAGTGGTTGTATTTATGTGACTTTCTGCAAAATATCACCTTTATTGAGAAATATTTTAGTTAAAAGTGTAAAGCATTAATAGTTGAACGAATTGGCGTATTATCAGGATAGAGATTATTATTTTCCATTCATGTCCTACTTAGGGACTTGTTCTACCCCACATACCATTTAAAGCTTTTATCCCTATTTTACTTTAACAAGCGGGCGAGAAAACTGACATTTGTCCTGCTAACTGTCCTTTGCGATGCTATAATTCCCAACTGGTTTTAGCTGCGTAGTGTTGGTAAGTGCTTTAATTACAGAGGTATTTAGTGTTTTGAAGTGTTTAATTTATAGTTTGAAAACTTGACCCACAAATAACCATCCGTTAGGGCAAGTGTATCTCAATTTTCGTTCTTTCCTTGTCGGCCTTCCTTTAGTACTTTTTTTTTGTTTTTTTTTTATACATATTATTTTGCCTGCCTGCTGCTGCTGCTTCTGGTGGCTGTTTGGCTGGCTGGCGTCGTTTCAGCTGCCGCCGCTAGTTGGCACGTTTTGTTGGCTGGCTGGCTGGCTGGCTCGCTTGGCTTTTGGGGGGCTTGTGGACCTGGCCGGGGATTGCGATTTGGAGTGGGAACGGGAATGGAAATGGGTATGGGTATGGGGACTACGACTGGGCCTGGGTCTGAACACGGCCTGCTGGCTGGCTGACTGGCTCATGGCTCATGGCTTTCGGCCTGATGGCGGATGGCTGCAGCCTGTCGCAGTGGCAAATAGCCGATGGGGCATGGGCCAGGGGGTGGCAGAGGGGGCAGAGCGGTCTGTGTGCGGCAGCGGTGGCGGCGCGTCAACGGCAGCAAAAGCAGCAGCAGCAGCAACAACAACAACGCTGCCGCCGCCGCCGCGACAGCAGCAGCGGCGCTTCGCACTTTGCTCTGCTGAATTTTCAATTTCAGTTGTAAGCTGACTGCAATCAGCAGTGGTTCGCATTTTGGTTCGGGAATTCGCAATTCCGCAATTCGGTTTCCCCTCCGATTTTCTTCTCCCCGGCATTCTCGGCGCTCGTGAAAAACGCTCTCGGGACATAACGGAATATACGGGCCGTTGTTGCGGCTGTCCGAGCGCACGAAAAACTTTTCGATTATTATAAACTTTGGCGGTAACAAACACACACACGACGACCACCCACTGAAAACCACCCACATGTCCCGTTAGTTGCGACTCCTGGCGCGCTAATTTTTGCATACATATGCAGGCGTGTGTGCGAGCGAGTAAAAAGCACGCACATGTGTGCGTGTGTTTTATTGATTTTATGGAGCCACTATATAGTTTATACCCTCATCCCTCTTATAAGCCTATCGGCATTCTTTCTTTGCTCTTCATTCCTGGGCTAATTTCAATGACAGTCCAAGCGAGAGGGGGCAGTGATACAAGTTAAAGTTTTGATGGGGGAAGAATAGTTGGGAAGTAATACAGAGGGGTAGTTTAAATATGAGATTAAGGCTAGAATCTGTAGGGTTAAGAAGAAGGGAGGTTTAAAGCTAAAAGTAACTAAAGATGATGGAGTATTTTAATCTAAAGAAAAGGGGAAAGAAGTTGAAGTTGCCTGAGAGGATGAAATGACCCTTTTAAGATCGTAATCAAGTTAGATAACCGGCAAAATATGTTACTAAGTTTAAAAGAAAACAAAGATAAACTTGATTTCTTCTTGCGCAACATAAATTGGAACTAGATTACCAGATAATAAGTTTCCACATTTAATTAATTACTTTTAGGGGTGGTTAAGATTCTAATGATATGACAAGTTTGTATGTTTCTTTAACTACTACGTTTTTAAACTAATGTTCGAACTCTTATCTTTATAAAAGGAAGAAAGGAACATTACTATAAAGATAAGAATGACCATTTATGTAATACCTAAGCTTAAAAACTTTTTACTAGAACTTTTTAATTTTGATGTAGTTTTGATGGGATAAGCAAAAAAAGACGAGATAGTCCCCAGTACAATTTCCAGTGTTCTCTCTTTTCCAACTCGATCAATACAATGCCTTTATGCAAGATCTGACCTATAAATAGTTGTGGAGCCAAAGAAGCAGTCGTTATCTCGTTTCTCAAATAAAATCACTCGCTGATAAGCAGCGGGAAATCAAAGTTGAGGAAATGATTTCCAAATCCCCAGTGTTGGTCCACTTAGCTGCCAATTTCCTAGCCAAACAGCTTCCAGCTTCGTATGTGTATGTGTATGTGTGTGTGAGGCCTCATAACTTTCCACGGCGGGTCGAAACTTGTGAAATTCTTGGCTACCAACAGCAGACGAGCAGTTACCCAGCTCCCAATCACCTCGCCAGCAGCTGGGCCAGCTTTTCAGCCCGCTTTTTCAACCCCCCACCCCCTGGTTGGCCTGGCCCTACCCTCACCTAACAACAGCAACAACAACAGCAACGTAGCAACACACTGTCGCCGGCAGTTTTTGCCCATAAAAACGGCAACGGCAACGACGAAAACGAAAATTTAACGACTGCGCAACGTGACGCATTATTTGTCTGGCTTGGCTTGGCTTGGTTTGGCTTGGTCTTCTGGTCTCTTGTCTGCTGCCGCTGCCGCTGCCTTTGCTGCCTGTGCTGCCTGCAGCAAAGCAATAGCTGCCGCCAGAAATTGCTTTTGCTCGCTGGAATACATACGAACGTACATATAGATTGCGGCCTGTGCCTCCTCTGCCACTGAAACTGCCCCTTGCCCCTGCCCCTGCCCCTCCCACAATCTCGAGTCTCCACACTCCACGCTGCCGTTTTTAGTATTTCGCACTCTGTGCACGGCAAACATTTTTGCATGACTGACTGAATGCCGCCGCCTGCGCCTGACTCACTCACACACTCACAAACACACATCCACAGACCGATGCACTGGGGCCAGACGATGCACTTGGAGGAAATGATTGCAGTTTAGGAATAATATTGAAAATATTCTAAGGGAAGATTTCCTAAACAGCTTTATAGATGTTTTCGACTACGGTGATAGAGAAACACTGTTTAAAAGCTCATCTTAGGAGTCTTTAAAGTAATTCGAAGTTAAGATCAACTTTCTTATAATGGTAGAAAACTATGGTAAAGAAGGTGGTTTGAAAAATGCTTTAGGAACGTTTTGTTTTTCATAGAGATTTTCGGTGTAGGGATGGATTTGAGTTGGATTTTTAATAAATTGTAACATTAAATTCAATATTTGTTAAGGAAATTTATTTCTGGATGCAACAATGTTTATTCACCTTATTCTCCTTTACATGTTATAAGTCGTATCTCGTTATATGTATGATATATATATACAAATTAAAACTCCTTGAGTATCATACAAAAAGATAATAGATAGGATCTAATTTAGTTATAATCATGGTAGGATTAATGTTTTTACACTCATAGAAATTTTCCGGTAAAATCGCCCTAAAAACAAGGAAAATCGCCCTAAAACGGGGGTCAATGGCGACTAGGCAACAAAATTAGGGCAAATTGCCCTAAAAATACGGGTGAATTTGTCACACATTTAGGGCGATTTTTGGTATATCTAGGGCGATTTTTCTATTTTCAAAGCTAATTGCCCTAAAAATAGGAAATGAGACCCTTAAACTAAAGGCAGTTTCCTTTAAATCCAGGGCGATTTTTCTGGACTTATAGGCGAATTGCCCTGGAAATCGGAAAAAATACCTTTAAACTAAAGGCAGATTTTCATAAATCTAGGGTGTTTTTCTGGATTTTAGGGCAAATTGCCCTAGAAATATGAAAAAATATCCTGAAACTGAAGGCAGATTTTCATAAATTTAGGGCGTTTTTCTGGATTTATAGGCGAATTGCCCTAAAAAAAGCAAAGTGCTCCCCAAAATTTCACGGCTTTTTTTCATAAATAAAAATACGATTTCATTATATTTTTTTTGTTTTTTTTTTATATTTTTGTTTGTTGTTATTTACACAATTTCTAATTATATACATTTACAAACTTTCCTACTTATTCTTATTGCTAAAAGAATTACATCGATCTTAAAAATAATGTTTTGGCTTAATGTATTTTTTGGTCTTTAGGTTGTGTGCTTCCGCCGGAGGGAATTTTAGGTCTTTTAAGGTTTATTACAATAAGTACTGATTATCAAATTTTACTTCTAATTGAATGCATAGAAATAATATTTTTTTTTTTGAATGAACAGATTGTTTCTTTAAAATAGTTACAGTTAAAGTCGGATAAAGCTTTACCTTTCTTATCAGACTCTAAATGAATTTCATAAAACATTTTTTGGATAAATGTCGTGGTTTAAAACAAAAAATATTTTGAAGCACACATCAATACTTTTCAATAAGGTTCGAATTCTATAAAAAAACCTCTGATAGGTAAACTGGAAATTCACCAAGGTCAAAAAGGGCTTGTTCCCACGTTGCAGCTGAATGGTTGCAGTTTCGGCTTTCCGGATTAGCAATTTTCCGTCAATGCCTTTAGATGTGTTTGCAGTTCCCCAACAGTAGCCTTCCAAACCAAGAAACGGCTTCGCGGGTCCGCAATGGTGTGCTTCGCGTTCTTGCTCCCGCCGTCCTTTTTTGTCATTGCTGTCGCACCAACACTGAATGGATCGCAAGCCAAATTAAAGTTGATTGTATCTCTATTAAATAAAAACAGTCTATTTATTGAATGAGAAAAGAAAAAGAGAAAAAGCACATACCTTCAGCGTGGCTTTCCAAAGATTTGAGCAGTTTTATTCCCTTACTTTCGCTTTTAAAAAGTGCGAAAAGTGGTTTGCGGAAGCTGGATCTCAAAGACGTTCTCAATCTAAAACAAGAAAAAAAATTGTTAGAAATTAATATAAAAATGCACTACTAACAGTCAGAATTTTCATTTAGCCTGCGATTGCGTTTGCTGCTACTTCTGGAAAAAAAGAAGCAACAAAAGCAAATTTCGGTTACTGACGAAATGACGCAATAGAAATTTGGGGGTTATTTTGGCATATGCACTTGTGAATGCGGTTTGTCCGGTGCATAAATACAGATTTCTGGTAAATATATACATCTGTACACATGTGTGTATTCTGTTGCATCATCTTTTTACCTCAAGCATTATTTACATATACACATACATATATGTATACTCTTATTAATGTTCTTACTTTGTTCTGCCACACTTCCAAAACTCTACATCTGGACCGCTGCTTCCAGTCAAATCTTTTTAAGTTTCAGCTGCATTTTCATCTGTTACAGATATGTAAATTCAATTAGTTATTAATATCCAAATTGCACAATTATATATGTATGTACTCACCAGAAAAACCGAGAAAGAATCGCCTCCCAAGTCCTTTAATAGCGTTTACATTTTTCACTTTTTCACAAACAAAAGGTTTCACAAACACGTCTTTCGCCGCCAAGCGCCCGAAAAATTATGACAAAGTCTAGACAATGCAACTCTTTCTACCCCCACCCTTGCCACTGCAACGGACGAAAAGTAGCAAAGAAGAAGAAAAAGGTCCGCCCTAATATACACACACATTCACTTGTTTTGACCTGTCAACCACACACACATACACACATGTATTACATATGTATCCATTAATTGCGTCTTAAAATTTCGTTTGACTCTTCCTTGTTTTTAGGGCAATTTCAGAACATTTTTTTTGCTATTTTGTTCAACGTTTTAGGGCGATTTCGCCCTAAAAAGAAGGAATTACTTTTGGAGTCGACTCATGAAAATTCGCCCTAAAAAACAGGGCAAATTGGCCTTTTTGGAAAAACTAACCCTAAAAAATATTTTCCATGGCGATTTTTCGTAACTTTAGGGCTAGCCACCCGTATAATAAGAAAATTTTTCGTAGTTTTAGGGCGACCTCGGTTTTAGGGCGACTTTTCTAGTATTTAGGTAAAAATTTCTATGAGTGTAAAGAAGTGTTCTTCAGAAGACTTAAAGAAACATTTTTAATTACATGAGGATTGCTAACTTTTGTCCAAGTGTATCCAGCGCAGCGTGCAAGAGAGGGGGATCTGGGGAGAGTCAGAGGCAGCGGAACCGGGAGCGTGAGCGGAAAGCAGGGAGCAGGGAGCTGGGAGCAGGCAGGCTCGTGGAGTAACCGTTGGCTGGTCTTGGTCTCTCGGTCGTCGGTCGTCGCCGCCGTCTGTCTCTGTCTTTCCGTCCCTCTCTGTCGCTCTGGCCTGGCGTGTTTATAATTTGATTTCGCTGCTTCTTTCCTGCCTCGTCTGCTTCTTCTTTCAGCTTTGGCGCAAGCGTTGGGTGGGGCGGGGAGTGGGGGAGATGGACGTTGGGGAGCAGAGCAGAGCAGAGAAGCATTTCCTGTCGCCCTGCTCTTTTTGGGCCTAGGCCTAAGGAAGGAATCTTAATGAAGTTATTGTGTTAACAGTTTGGGGAGCACTGGCTGCTCATTGATGGTCACGGATCGCAGCTAACTGGCGGGTGGGAGAGGGATGGCAATCAGTGAGTGACCAAAAAGCCTAATGCTCTTTTTACTCTCATTGAGTTAGATTTTTGTGTGTGTGTGTTTGTCAGCCTTTAAAGCATGCATTTGGCATTCACCGTTAGCTGGCGGGGAGCAAGTGAAACAGCAAGAGCTGCCCATTAAACAAAGTGAACGCGCGAAACAAAGACAAAAGAATCAAGAAAATAAAGAACTCAATCGTTTGAGCGCGCTAAGATGGCGCCAAAAAAGTCCACCATTGTGCTCAATGTGGAGCAGTTTATTCACGACATCGAGGAGCGTCCGGCCATCTGGAACCGCAACTTCCACTGCAACAAGGCCTTCCTCGAGCAGATGTGGGACGAGCTGAGCGGAGCGCACAAGCTGCCGAGTAAGTAGAGCATATGGCCATGGCCAAAAGGAGTTGCCCCCACAGTGTTGCCAACCAAAAGTTGATCTTAAACTACACTTCTTTAACAGAAAATAATAAAAAAAAAAATTAGGTGGTCCTACAAGTCAGTAAAAAAATCTAAAAAAAAAATAAGAAATAATAAATAAAAAAAATTGTTTGTTAAAAAAAAATATATAATAATACTTTAGTTGAACACAAAATTATCCAAACAAGAATGTAAAAATTTAAAATTAGTGTTAAAAGGCTTGGTTAGCTTTCATCCAATGAATTTTTTTTTTTAGGACTAATCTTGTTTGGTATATTTAATGAAATAATACAAGTTTTAGCAAATATCTTTTACATAAAAACATTTCTTAGATCTTTGAAAGTTGTGATTTAAAAATTATTAAGTTTATCTTAGTTAGATTTATTCCAAAATAAACACAAGTTAATTACTTTACTAGGAATTTCTTTTCAAATAATCAAAAATAGCCGTTTCTATTTACGTAATAAAGCTAAATAAAGTAGTTTCCTGTTCTAATCAGATTTGACGATTAACAAGCCAAGTTGGCAACACTGACAATGACTCCAAACGTGAACAAAGAGGTTTCTATCGTTATACCACTCTCCCTCCCAGAGATCGTGCTCAAGGCCAAGTGGAAGGGACTGCGGGACAATTTCCGAGTGGAGTACAAGCGGATTCCTCGGGCGGATAACGGGGATTTTATGGTAGACCCGGCCACCTTTGAGTCCAAGTGGCTGCACTATTACGCATTGCTGTTTCTGAGTGAGTTTTAAATTGGTTATTTAACAGATTGTTATCTTTAAAATTACATTTTTGTACCTATCAGCCGATCACATGCGCCATCGTTTGCCCAAAAACGAACAGGATCAGTCCTTCTACTTCAACCAGCAGAGCGAGGATTGCGAAAAGACGGTGGTGGAGCCGGATTTGACAAATGGTTTGATCCGTCGCCTGCAGGACAGCGACGAGGATTACGACGAGGAGGACATGGAGGCGGAGGCGGACGGAGAGGCCAGCGAAGCGACCATGGAAGAGGCGATGCCCACGCCACCGGCTGCCCACCAAATGAACCAAGTGAGCACCACACCATTGGCTACGGGAGCACTGAGAGCTCAGGAGGAGGCGCATCAGCATGCCTTGATCAAGGCGGGATTACTTCGCGCCCAGTTGATGGAGCTGGAAAAGGAGGCCGAGGATCTGAGCAAGAAACCAGCTCCACCGCAACCGCAGCAGCAGCAACAGCAGCATTCTCCAGCGGCTCCCTTACTGCAGTTGCTGGTGGAACCACCGGCTGCCCATTGCTCTCCGCCGCCAGTGGTGACCACCACATCCGCACAAGTACAACAACCAGGATCAGCGGCTGTTTTGGCGCCGGCAACGACCACCTCCGCATCGTCTGTGTCCTCCAATGGAGCGTCAGTGGGGGGCAAGAGATCTGTGTCGCCACCGCCACTCTACAACAAGGCTCATCATCCGCTGGCCACTCTGGCAGCAGCTCATCATGCGGCCAAGGAGAGAAATGAGGATTTCGGCGGCTCCTCCGCGGTGAACGGAACGGGAGATCATCTCAGCTTCACACAACACTCCTATGCCAATGGACTGATACCCGCCCTCAAGCTGAAGAGACCGCGTCTCTCGGAGGATAGCAACTTCAATGGATCCTCCACGATGGATGCACCACTCGTGCCCGAGGACGATGACTACCACTACTTACTAAGTCTGCATCCGTACATGAAGCAGTTGACCGCCGCTCAAAAGCTACGCATACGCACCAAGATACAAAAGCTCATCTTCAAGGAGCTCTACAAGGAGGATCTCGAGGAGTCCAAGTAGTGGAATAGACTAGACTAAGCCCAAGACTGTACATACGCCCTGTAGCCTAGATCATAAGCATTATACTTAGTTTTTCTCCATGCCATGCTACTTGATTGATTTCTAGTTGAGCGCCACTCCAAGGAAAGCTGGGAGTGCGCCATTTACGCCTAAGCACAAATACCTTGGAAATAAAGATGTAACTGTAAAAGGTTTTCCAGTTTTTAATTATTTTTATAAGAAAAGGGAGGGTTGAAATTATCTTAACACTTATTAACTGTTATATTCCATTTTTTTAGGTGAGGTATACGTTTTGGACGATGGCGCCGAGGTGGATTTGGATTTGGGAAACTATGAACGCTTTCTGGATGTCACTCTGCATCGGGACAACAACATAACCACGGGCAAGATCTACAAGTTAGTCATCGAAAAGGAGCGCACTGGCGAATATTTGGGCAAAACGGTTCAAGGTGAGTTATTAAAAAACGTAAATAGTGTTTTATAAGATTTCCCTATGAAGGCGAAAGAAATTAATCTTGTAGATTAGAGAAAACATATGAGTGATTCTTTGTGAAACGTATCGAGAGAAGTTAAAAAAAAAATCCATTTGACAGAAGCGAAGATGTGGCGATGCTATTTTTATACCCTTGCAGAGGGTATTATAATTTCAGTCAGATGGTTGCATAGCAGTGAAGGAGATGTATCCGACCACATAAAGTATATATATTCTTGATCAGCACCAATAGACGAGTCTATCTAGCCATGTCCGTCTGTCCGTCTGTCTGTCTGTCCGTCTGTCCGTTTCTATGCGAACTAGTCTCTCAGTTTTAAAGCTATCGGCTTGAAACTTTCCCAAAAGTCTTCTTTCTATTGCAGGTAGTACATATGTCGGAGCGAGCCGGATCGGACCACTATATTTTAAGGCTCCCATAGGAATATTCAAACAAATATAAGAAAACTCATTGTAACTTTGTAGGAAGTAGGCGTTTTGATTCTTGACTACTTAAAAACAAAATTTAAATAAATAGAAACGCTGAATCTGGAATCCCTGGAACTGCACCGAGTGAGCATTCTTTTATCTGCAAGGGTATATAAGCTTCGGCTGGCCGAAGGTAGCTTCCTTTCTTGTTTTTGTTTAATTAATTTATAATTTTAAATAACGTGGGGTAAAAAATAAATCAAAATACCCAAAAATTATTATTTTTGCCAAGCTTTCAGATAAAAATAACACCCATAATGGTTCAAAAAAAAAAATATTTCATTCGCAGTTTTCTGCAAATCGGCATTTTTAATCTTTATCAAAAAATATTATAATGTTCTATACACAAATCTGGTTGGGTCTTGAAAGTTTCGTCATGCGACCTCCATTACTTTCTGCATAATTTAGTAAAACAATAAAAACAATATTTATAAAATTATTATCTCTGTTTTCTTCACAGTTGTCCCCCACATCACGGATGCCATTCAAGAATGGGTGGAGCGTGTGGCCCAAACGCCTGTCCAGGGATCCTCGAAGCCCCAGGTTTGCGTTGTGGAATTGGGCGGAACCATCGGCGATATTGAGGGCATGCCTTTCGTTGAGGCCTTCCGCCAGTTTCAGTTCCGCGTGAAGAGGGAGAACTTTTGTTTGGCCCACGTATCGTTGGTTCCGTTGCCCAAGGCCACCGGTGAACCCAAGACGAAGCCCACTCAAAGTTCGGTTAGGGAACTGCGTGGTTGCGGCCTGAGTCCCGATTTGATTGTCTGCCGATCGGAGAAACCCATTGGACTGGAGGTCAAGGAGAAGATCAGCAACTTTTGTCACGTGGGTCCGGATCAGGTGATATGCATCCATGACTTGAACTCCATTTATCATGTGCCGCTGCTGATGGAGCAGAATGGAGTGATAGAGTACCTCAACGAGCGACTGCAGCTGAATATTGACATGAGCAAGAGGACCAAGTAAGTCTAAAATCTCTCCTGAAAATCTAGGAATAGAAACTCATCCATTTCTTATTTTAGATGCCTTCAGCAATGGCGCGATTTGGCCCGCCGCACGGAAACCGTTCGCCGCGAAGTTACCATTGCCGTCGTGGGCAAATACACCAAGTTTACGGACTCGTACGCCTCCGTGGTGAAGGCTCTGCAACATGCCGCTCTGGCCGTAAACCGCAAACTAGAGCTGGTCTTCATTGAATCTTGTCAGCTGGAGGAGGAAACTCTGCAGTCGGAGCCGAGCAAATACCACAAGGAGTGGCAGAAGCTGTGCGAAAGCGATGGCATCCTGGTGCCCGGTGGCTTCGGTTCCCGCGGCATGGAGGGCAAGATCCGAGCATGCCAGTGGGCGCGAGAGAATCGTAAGCCGTTGCTGGGCATCTGTTTGGGTCTGCAGGCGGCCGTGATTGAGTTTGCGCGCAGTAAACTGGGTCTCAAGGATGCCAACACCACGGAAATCGACCCGAAAACGGCCAATGCCCTGGTCATCGATATGCCGGAGCATCACACGGGTCAATTGGGAGGCACTATGCGTTTGGGCAAACGAACTACTGTGTTCGCCGAGGGTCCCAGTGTCATTCGTCAGCTTTATGGTAATCCCAAGACGGTGGAGGAGCGACATCGGCATCGGTACGAGGTTAATCCCAAGTATGTACCGCGGCTGGAGGAGCACGGCATGCGATTTGTGGGCACCGACGAGGACAAGACCAGGATGGAAATCATTGAGCTCAGTGGCCATCCGTATTTCGTGGCCACGCAATATCATCCGGAGTACTTGTCGCGACCCCTGAAGCCCTCGCCTCCTTTCCTCGGCCTGATCCTGGCCTCCGTGGATCGGTTGTCGCAATATATTCAGCGCGGTTGCCGCCTGTCGCCCCGCCAGCTATCCGATGCCTCTTCGGATGAGGAGGAGAGTGTTGTGGGCTTGGCCGGCGCAACGAAATCGTTGAGGTCCCTAAAGCTACCCGGCACACCCAAAAATGGAATTTCAAATGGCTGCAATGGTAGCTCCAGCACTTCCGACGGCGAAGGCGCCTGCGGAGGCGTTGATCTCACCAACGGCCATTAATGAAGTTGTGAACGGTTTCCTAACCCTGGAAGTGTTTAAGATCCGTTTAACAGAAGTGCTCCTGTTGGCGCAATTTGAACTTCGCCAACAGGAGCATAACTGGATGTGTATAATAGGGTGTTGTCGACTTAAACATCTTTTATGTTTCATTGAAGTGACTAAAAGTAATCCGCATATCCTTCTTTAGTTAGTATAAGTTAAATATAATTTTAATTTCATGAGGATTAGTCAAGAGTTATAACTAGTATGATTCTGATGCTCCAAGATTTTGGTTTTTCGTATATTTTATAATATTTTTATTATATTATGTTTCTTAAGAATTAAAAGCTCTATTCTACTACGCTAAAATGAAAATGTCACGTTTGCCTCAGAAATCGCTTAGCGCTGAGTTCTGGCTCTGTTTATCTTTTTTTATTTTGATATAAAACACACGGTATATTTAAATAATATGTTATTAATTTTAATGAACCAAGGTTTTATTGAACAGTTCTTAAATATGTTTTTGATTGGAAATAGTTTAGTTCTTTAAAACTAAAATATCCCCTCTTGTGTTACTTTATGTCACTCCGATTTGTCAATTATTTTGAAACCTTAAAAATCGACTCACCCTTGTGTGAATAGCCTCGCGTGTGTCTTCTTGAACGAAAATGGAAATAGTTTATAATCTCCTTAACTTACGACTACAATTACCATAATATAACTTGCTTATGGTATGGCTTAAACAATATTTAAAGCAAACAAAACGAAATGTAAGCAATTACCTTATCCATATATATTTTTAGATAAATAATGAAATAATTCTATATAAAATGTGCATTATTTGAATTTGGTGGGCAGCTGAAAAAAGTGTTGGAAACTACAAAAGTGTTGATAGTACAACTATCCCTTTTTCTCTTTGATGGCCTTTTCAAAATTAAAATCGTTACTTGGCGGGCAGTTTTTAAATTTAAATTCAAAGCTACTGATAAATGGGAAGAATTTTCTTGTTGCTATACAAATGTTTATTCACTATTGTATTTTTCAGGTTCGTTGGTGGTCGCAATTTTTAAATTAAATTGTTTCTGCATTGTCGAATTAGAATTAATTAGGTGCAAATTGTTGGTATAGTCGGAAAACAATTGTTTTAAAAATAAACTAAAGCTTTTTGTCACCATCGAAAGTGTCAACTAAATTTTGGAAACTACAAGGCGTCGGAACAAGTGCTAAAAATCTATTTTTAAGGTCAGGCACATCAATACGGAAAGGGAATTAACTGCTTAGCAACCACGTGCTTACTTTTTGGTATTTCATATTGAGTTTTACTATCATTGTAAATATTTATGATTTATAATCATTTAAAAAAATTGTAAACTATGATGTATACATTTTTTTTACAATTAAAAATTTAAACAATTTTATGAACCCTAAATTGCCTTTAATCATTGTACTTATTTGAAGAATATATTGTTAAAAAATATAACTCTTTTATATAAAATTATACATTTTATAAAATATATGAATGGTTACAATGGTAAATTATTGTATTTTTCGATCCACATTGACTACTAAATTTCGAAAGAGCAACGAAGAGTGAGCTTTTAGTGTAATTTTCTGCTTGTTGACGCAATTAGTAAGGCGGAGAATTAATCAAACGCTGGTACTCGAGAATAATAATGGACGCTAACCCATACGGATTCAGATTCGGATTCGGATTCAGATACCGGCTGGCGTTGTCAGACATCGTGCTCAACAAAAATAGACAGGGCATACATTTGGGCTTGCGTCCGCGATGAGAAGCGATGGCTGGTGGCCAATTGAATCGAGGCAGATCGCAGATCTCAGACCAAGAACAATGCGCATTCTTCATTGTTCGTTCAATTGGGTAACGTGCTCTAGCTAATTTTGCATTCGGTACAACATAAACCCATAAAAATATGAATCAGTCCGGTGTCCACAAAAAGAAGCCAAGGATTCGGAATCGCCAGAGGAACAAGATCAACCAGGTGCATCAAGAGCAAGAGGAAGCCGCAGAAAAAAATGTGGAGCAAGTGGAAATGGTTGCCAAAAGTGATGACTCCCAAGGGGAAACTCCCCTCAAAAGTGAACCACCTCCGGTGAAAAATCCCACAAAAAGTGGAATCTCTTTAATGGAAGCGTTATTTAATAATGGGCCGGTGGAAAACCCACAAGAGAATGATACCATTAGGCTTATACAGGAACTGTTACGTAGAAAATTATTGGCCAAAAATAATGCAGCAACAACTAGCAAAGCAGAGCCGCTTGTTCCTGTCCAAGCCAAAATAGTTAGCCCACCAAAGGAAATTAAAATTGAAAAAGAAAAACCAAAGATTTCCAGTGCATTTGAAAATCAAAAAGGGCCGGTAGAACCCAAGACAATCGGAAAACCATCAAGGGATGTGAAAGCTGATGAAATGGATGAGTTGCTCAAATGCTTGGGCAGCAAATTACCAAAAGGTTAGTGGAGTTCATTTATAAACCAATTATTTCGAGAATATAATAATTTAACGAAACAAACTTAGGTTCTGGAGAATCCCCAGCTGCCGCGCTATTCAGCAATCTGGGCAAGCTATTCAGCCAAGCGCCTCCAAGCGATGTGGAGTCATCCGACGAAGAGGCGGAGGAGTATGTGGAGTACATCTATAAGCCAAGACAATACTTCATGGCCTCATTGTGCAATGTAGGTGGTACTCTTGATTAACTTAATAGTAGTAATTAACACCTAGCAGTTTATTTTATTTTTATTTAAAGTTTAAACGACAGTCCCTCTATTTTGGAAAGTAATTTATTTTTTTGTTTTATAGTTTCTTATTAGAGAATCAAGTTTCTTATTATCAAAGATTCAGATGAACTGTTCATCCAATTGCTAAATATACATAAATATTTATTTTCTTGTCTTTAAACGATAAAAATTGTACTCATAAAATTTAAATCAAAGGATCTGCAGGATTGGTTTATAGATCTTTAAAAACTGGTAATAATTCTGTGTGTCAAATCCATAAATTAAAAAAATTGTTATTAGGCCTTTATCAAATTTTTATTATGTCACAAATATATAGGAAAGTTTAAGTTTTTAAAATTTTTGTTTTTTACTGGCATTAATATTTTAATCTCAATAAATTAATTATTCTCTATATCAAACAGTTCTGCAAGGCGGATTTGTGTGGCCAAAATCGGATACCCTGTTCCCGCTGCGGACTGAGCTACTACTGCAGTGCTGGCCACATGAAAGACGACCAGGAACACCGGCAACTGTGCTATGCAATTCGCCAAACGGTGGATCGCAATGGTGAGAGCCTGTCAGCGAACCATAAATCACACTAATTGCCAATTTTCGGTGAGCAAATGCAGGTCACGATATGTTCTACAAGTGCGGCGACTTCAGTGGCGAGCAGTTCCGTTCCTACCGGATAGTGTGCATTCGCCAGGTGGAGAAGGAGATGAATCGCCAGCTCTCGGCAACGGAACAGGAGTTGCTCCTCTTTCCCATGATCTGTGGTGAATCCAAGTGCCGGGAGCACCGCTTCAAGCGTTTGTCCTTTTGCGGCGGATGTGGCGAGTTGGCCTTCTGCAAGGATAAACCGGAGCATTGCAGCAAGGAGCATGCTAAGTGGTGCGGAGCCTACCAACTGTTCAAGGCTTTCATCATGTTTCAGGCGAACTTCGGTCGGCTGGACCCATCACTGCCTAATAAGGTCCTCAGAGAGCTGCCCATGGCTTGCTCCAACACCAAAAGCATTATGAAGAAGCTGAATTTCAGTAAGAATTTGCACTCAGAAAAAAATATACAGTATCACATAAATCGCTTAGACCTGAATTTAGATAGAATTAATATTAATATACGTAAGAAGTCCGGCATAATTCAGCGCTAAGCGATTTAAGATTATTGAATATTATTCAAGATAAGTCTGTGGATCTCAAAAGGCTGTCAATGAGCCTGAACCATTTCATAGTAATTTTCCGTAATACCGATCTGAATCAGATTTACAGATTTATACCAAGCAAATAGGTCTGTTATAAATTACTATTTAAGACATTTTTTATAATTTGCAGAATTTGGAAAGAATTCTTTTGAAAACGACCCATAATTTCCGGAGAGAAACATTACTTCCGTCTAATTTAAATAAACTAGTCATAATCTACAAACTTAAAAGCTTTTATTTAAATTTCTTTAAAAAATTATTCCAGTACACTAGTAGTTTTAAAATATTCTATATGATCGGTATAACGAGCCTTAAAGCATTGTAGAATATTTGCAGACAATGGTTGGATTTATAGTTTCTTTAGTTTCCAAAAACCTTTTAACTGTTTAATAAATTTTGCTAATTTCCAACAGATGTCACAAATGAGTGCGAGTACGCAGCACTTACTCAGGTGTCCACAGGACCTTTAACAGCCTGGTTTGCTCTAAAACTCTGTGAGCGTCTAAGGAATTGTGAGGAGTTGACTCTTCATTTGATTGGAGCCGAGATCGAATTTGAAGTGGATATGCTACAAAAATGGGAACTATTTCTTCTTCACATAATGCCAACTGTAAAAATCCTAAATGTGGTTTTTATTGGACCCGAACTGAATCCCAATAATATATCCTTTGAGCAGCTAAAGAAAATCAAGTAAGAAACGATTCACTTTTTTTTTGGAAGTTTTGAGATACACATATTTGAATTTACAGGTGCTGTCGCTTGTGCAGAAAAGCTAAGAGAACAGTAAATTATCATTTCGAGAATGCTTTGTACCACGATTACTGCAAGGAACCGCATTTTCTTCAGCCGAATTTGGGTAAGTTTTATTGTTTTTTTTTTAAACTTAATCTTTGTATTAATTACTGTATTCTTTCAGTTTGCTTCTTTAACTCTGGTCTATACCGGTCAACGGGATATGCCCTCGAGGATACTTGGCCAGATACTATTCAAGCTACACTTAATCTCAATTGTCCTATTGTAGTAACCTCATATACAAAGTACGAGGCTCCTCTGGATATGGCGCACTTTATCAACCAATCGAATCGTCATTTAAATGTCGTATTGCCACCGACAACAAATCCATTTTCTTCTGAGAAGCCAGAACGTAATTTTATATCCGATAACGAAGCTCCTTTTATGTTCAAGAACTTCTATTGCTTTGTTGTTGAGTGAATAATTGGAAGTGAGAAAAGACTGTTTATTTTGAACTTATAAATAAAGACACAAGTTTAAATAAATTTTGATGTGTGTGAAAGAAAAAGCGCCAGTTTTAAAAAGTTCAAAATTGAACCCCTCTGTTCCAAAACTTTTTGAAAACCTAAAAAACCTTAAAAACAAGCAGTATAATAAATAGCAAGAAAAAGGTTAGGGTCCGTTTTCTTGTCCGCATGTTAAATTTAAAGTAGGCTCTAATCTCTAAATTCCCATACATGCTAGCGAGACAACGGCCCTTTGGATTTACATATTGAACACTCAAATCTTTAATACTTCATTACTTTTGTGGCTTTATTTAAGAAGGTATTGCTCATCGTAAGCGTTATGACGCATTGTTAGCAGCGACAGCGACAGGAAACCACTTTGTTATCAGCTAACAAATCTTTACAGTAACCACTGGATAAATAAACAGAAAAAATTACCAAAACTTAGGCAAAAAAAAATAATAATAATTTGGCTAAATTAATCGGAGTGACAGATTGTTTTTAGGAATACGGATGTTCGAGGGAGTATTTACTGTACAAACTCAAGTGACATAAGATTGAAGAGTTCCGTAAGTGGGCGGCTTTGGGTGGGAGTGTGACGTTGTGGAGAGGAGTCGAACGTTTCCCGTTCAACAAAGAAGCCCCAATTACAATGAAACCACTAGGTTCTTAATTCCGCGGTGAGCTTTCGGGAGGAATAAGAGAAGAGTCGTGCCACCGATCTTTGTAGTCCCATGAGGCATGTATCTTATATAGCTGCTGTTTCTTTTTTTTTAGCGCTATAACTGTGTTACAAACGGCGATGAGAGAATCTCAGTGCATTCTACAACCGCAAGAAGAGAACTAAAGTTCTTGGGCTTTAAGTGTGAGCGTTTGTTTGTGTCGACACTCGTAATTACAATTGGGGTCAACAAAATAATAATTACAGTTTTAAAGTATGTTATTCGCTTCTTCATATGTGTTTTATTTTACTAATTAAAAAAAAATAAGTTTCAGAAAAAAGTAATATGGCTAAATGGATTAGAATATTGCGGTTTTATAAATATTGCGTAGCCGACAAGTTGACCAGCCTCTTTAAAAGTCAGTCCAAAATTAATGTGCAATTATTTTTTCTTTATATATTAAATCTATTAAATTTATAAAACCATTGAAAGACTTTCTCAAGCAGGTAAATATTTCTGCTTTGGTTTAAACGTTTGTTCATATAAGTTAACATAAAATAAGCGTGGGGTTCATTCTTAAATATAAACAAAAGCAAAGCCAAAATTGTTTATCTGCGTTGCTATAATTTTACCCACTGCTGTGGGTGTGAGCGCGCGAATGTATGTCGGCATTATGATTGTACGCTTATTATTATGGCCGCATACGAAGTAATTTCCAAGTTAACTTTTCAGTTGAGCGCTGGAACAGCTGAAGAACGCGAGCGTCCAGATCGGATCGCCGTCTGATTCTCGTTCTTATACTCGATTTAAGTCGTTAATTGTCGCGCTAAGTGCTCCGCTTTTAAGTTCTGACCCCAAACACTTGTTGACATCTCAACATCGCGAGTTGGGTAATGCTGTGAAACTCATCAGTTTAGATGATCGAGTTCGTGTTTCTTGACTGGAATGTCGATTTCCAAAGTGCATCTTTGTATTTAGCCAGTGATTTCAAGATAGTTAGCTATACTTACTATCTTTTACATATATTTATGAGATTGCTGCTGTCGCGTATCTAATTCCAACGGTCACGATTACTTATTGGGAGCGTTGAAGAGTGAGCTTTCCAGAGCTAAAACTTTCCAGTGAACAGCTGTTTGGGAGCTTTGGGGTTTATTTTCCCCATCTCCGAGAGCACTGCACTTTGCAGAGAGTGAGAGCGAGAGAGCGAAATAGAGCGGGAGTGGGGCAGGTTTTATCAGCTTGAAGTACGATTCATAGATAAGAAAAAGTCGGCGGCGGGTGTCAAGTCATTTACACAATTTATCGCTTCTTCGCTTTGCGCAATCGAATGGAAAAACGGAGTGCACTGCATTCCGGATTGGAGTAGAAACCGGAGCACACGGATCATCATCATGAATAAACTAAGGGCCCTATTGCCCGGTCAACACTCGACGAATGGAGCCTCCCGTCATTCCGTAACTCTGGAAGCGGAGATCGGATTCCAGATCACAATCGACAATCCAAAAAACAGTGATCAGAACAAGGGCTCTGCTGCAATACCAGAGCTCAACGTCCACCTCATCGCCGCCCGACATCTGCCCTCTCTGTTCGGCTTCAAGATCGTTCAGGGCTATTTGATAAAGGTAAATTAGTGCTAATTGGTCATGATATGAGGCATACTTGCGAAAATAGCGTAAGATAAAAGCACTCAAATTGACGGAAAGGGAAAAGTTGGTTTGTTTGTTTCTCCAGTAAGTTCCAAATACTATTTTAGAAAATATATATTTTCTTGTGACTTTATAATTAAAACCAATCTGTCTTTTAAAGGGATTCACTACTATTCACCTACTTTTATTTGTAGGTATGATATATTCTATTATTCATTATCAGATATGAATACATCTTAAATGAATACGAAAATATCTATTTGCTTAACAAATAGTTGGACTGGCAATCGTATACTTTTTAAAGAAATAATCAATCAAGATCAAATGTATTAAGACAAATATTTACAGAATAAGTTGCAGTTTATTTATTAAACACATAAATTTTTAGCGCCGTGACCATACATATTTTCAACGGCCCTGAAAACATACTATAATTTATTTATTTATCTAGAAATAATCTATTTATGATTTCTCCCCTCACTCATTAAAGGTGAAGCTATTTCCCGGATCGAAACGCTTGGACAGCAGTATTCAGACAAACACGTGGCCCAAGTTCAATGAAAATTTCAAGTTTCCCCTGGTGCCAGATATCAAGTATGTGTAATGTGAGGAAAAGTTCAAAGAATTGAAGTACTATTATTCGAAATGCTATTTGAATAGATCCTCTATGAAGCATGTAACGCGACGATCCGCAAATGGTCAAGCAAATAACCCAGATCCGGAACCAGAACAGCTCTTCTCCGGACAGTTTGTGGTCTTTACGGTCTACGCTCTGTTGGAACTTCCGGCAACAGTAAGTTGGTCGCGCAAACCTTTTTAACGTGGATTAAATTCCTTTCTTACCAGAATTTCAATCGCTTTAATAAGACATACCGCTCGCTGAAGGACAGGAGTACCAGCTTTGTCCAACGATTCGTCGATCCAACAGCAAGTGCTCCAAATGAGGCCAAGACTGAAGCTGGAGGAAAGCCCAATGATCAGGGTAAAGTAAAGAAAAAGTCTGACAGCTCCGCAAGGGATGCAATGCCACCGCTGACTATAAGTGAATCGCGAAGAAATATAGGTAATACTCTGTTATAATCGTCAATATAACCTTACTATATATTTTTATTTTAATCATCATAATTTAAAACTTAAGATGAAATTTCGAAAACTTACAATTTTATCAGGTGTTTGTTATATTATTTTAAAGTTCTAAAAAAATATTAAAAAACTATAAAATTGCATTTAAAATCTGATTAAATCAATGGTATTTGAAATTATGATAGAAGGTTTAATATCTTTTCTAAAGTATCAGCATCTTTTCGCCCCAGGTTCCGTCACCTGCTACCTGGAATCCAAGCTCTTTCAACGCAACAGCCGAACGGGGTGTTATTCGTCGGAAGAGTTGTGGCTGCCTATAAAAGATATCACCACAACGGTGGCCAAGTCGTCGCCCAGCAACAACAATGTGAGTAGGAAAGACATATGAACATATGTACCTGACCCAGAGTATTGCTAAACAAGTTCACCCGAACTTGGTGTTACAAAATATAATGCGACATGGGGCTCCGAGTGTTTTCAAATGTAATGGAGATGTGTGCGCTTTAATTGTACAAAGTGAAAGCTTCCCGCTTGGGCGGGAAAACACAACAACACAGGCGCTACAAATTTAAATGAAAGCAAATTTTTTAATTGCAACCAAAAAGCAAAAAAAAATATTAATGTGCAAGTTGAGTCAATATCATTCCGGAAAAAATTAATTGAAAGTCAACCCTCGTGCATTTTCCCCTTACCTAATGTCACTGAAATAGGGTTGCGATATCTGTAGAATTTATATGTTTGAACTAATTTACAGTATGGGTCAATTCAACATTTATCTTATCATGCCAATGCGATTTCGATTTGTTGACATGCCTTAGGAAACTATAGGTTTTTAAGCCAAAATGGGAAGCATATCGAGTCCTAACCGTCAGCATAAAGTAAACAACATTTGGCTTACGAAATCCAATTAATGATAAAAAATTACTGGCCGTAAAAGCTGCAATTATAAGATAAAAGTTAGTGCAGTTTTTTATAGAACAAATTTTGGGATTTTTGAAATCCTGAAAGTTTAAAAAACGTGTTAGTACAAGGAAAAAATTTACAAAAGTTTTAATACTAATAATAAATTGAAATATTGTTATTTTTTATAGGTATTTAATATTTATTACTAATAAATTATTAGTTCTTATTGATCTTAATTCCTATTAATATTGAACAGAAACATCAATATTTCATCTTTGGCATTTTAGTTCCAAAAGTATTGTTTCCAAATACTAATAATAATGATATGGTTCTTTCTAATAGGAATTTAATATTTATTACTTTCTATTGATCGACATTTCTATTAATATCTTTTTAGTTTGTTAACTCCACCAAGGGCGTGGTTGAGCTGGCCCTTGAGGTTCGCGATCTGCTGGAATGCGAGTCACCGGTGGAGACTTCGATGCCCCCGCCAACGCCCTCGAACACGCCCACTACGCCGACACCCCCTTCCACCCACTCGGCCAACAATTGGCAACGGATGACCGCAGAAGTGAAGCGGAAGATGGGCATCAGCAATGCCGGAAGCTCGGACTCGGGAAGATACCTGCTCCGGGTGACCACCACGCGGATGCGCTGCTCCAACAAGGTCAAGGACGAACTGGAGGCCACTGCGAGCTCGGGGGTGTATGTGAAGACCACGGCCTTCGAGCACGGCATCTACATTGATGCCTGGAAGTCGCCCATCTTCTTTCCCTCGCTCTCCACCAAATGGGACGATGGCTCCGGCGAGGGAATGATCGATATTCCGCTCCAGAGACTCGATCAGTTGGAGGACATAGTCCTTCGAATTACACTGGCCACCAAGAAGATGGGCAAGAAACTGGTCCTCGGCACGGTTATCATTGGCGGCGATCAGGCGGGAGATACGGGTTCCGAGCAGATGCGCCTCATCCGGGAATCCCCGCCAGGTCAAAGGGTCGCCGCCTGGCACTGTTACCACTGAAATCGAACTCAAAGCTGTACTCCAAGCTGCAATGTAAATAATAGCAAAAAAGTAAAACTTTAGATAATTCCTATCAAAATTCCTTTGTGCGTCTGGACGTACTCATAATGTACTTGCATTTCGATCGTTAAAAGTATTAAATTTAATTGCGAATTGTAAAATGCTTCTTTGGGAAAGTTTGGCTCATTTCAACGTCCATGGCGTGTAACACTTGGTTTACTGCCCACGCTGTAATGGGAGTAGCCTAACAGAGGAAAAATTAAACTTACTTTAGAAATTAAAAAAAAATCAAAAGGGAAATTAAACAAATTCTATATATTGATTTAAAATGTGTCATAGCAAATTGTTGATAAGTGCTGCTTTCCAGCCTCGTAATATAAAATTATATTAGGTTTTCAGTTCTTAAGAATAGTTTTAGAGACATTAATTCTTTTTTTATAATGCCCTTAGATTTATTTTAGTATTTTGATTTTAAGCTGCGCTTTATTTGTATTTTATACTTTATTTCAAACATGTTTCTGATAAGAGGGTTTTTAAGTAGTATTTGAAAATCCTGGGTTTCTTAGGCCTCGATTTTCCCCCAGTGTACTAGCACCTTCGCTTTATTGGCATTTCGCAGAAATATTGCCAGCATTTGTGCGTCTGCCTGGGATTTTCGCACCCATCCGTACGTTTTTCACCCGGTTTCAGTCCACTGTGCACGGCCAACATGTGTGTGGAAAAGTCAACGGCAAACCAAACGCGACGTTTTTCAGCTCGCCGCGGAGCGTTGGCGTTTTGTATTCGCTCAGAGTCTCAGTTCTCGAGAAGACGTCGGTTGGATCGGATCGGATCTGAACGGTACGGAACGGAAAAGATAGGAGCGTTGTTTACGTTGCCATCGCGCAGTGGAGTTTGCGAGGCGACATCCGACGTGGTTAATGCTTCTGTGCGTCTGGTTCTCCAATGTAAAAATAAAATTGCTCCAATATGTGTGCGCGAAACGGCTTTTGAAAGATTTTCGAAAAAACCCCGATCGATTTGGAAGTGCGAACCAGGTAATCGTTGAGTAAATTTACGCTAAACGGTTGACAGTTCAATATTGAAGTCATTAAAGCCGAACAAATGGGCCTGTTTTTATCCGTGTTTATATGCAAAGTGCGTCGGTTTATGTCGATTGTGGATCGGTTCTCCCCGAAATGCTCACAAAGTCGCTAATCGAAGTGCAGCTGAAGGAGACATGGTGCCAAGTGATAAATGGAATAAAAAATGTTTCATTCATGAAAACAATCCGCGTTCACATAGGCACCCAAGAACGCAGATGTATTTGGATCTGCACGCATGCTATTTTACAGATGCAGTCAAAATAATAGCACTACGGTGCATAAAAGTCGCGATATATCTTCACCATCAAAATACAAATTTTCAGTAAAAGGATAATTCCAATAGCATTTTAACTAATTATGCTTTGGTCAACATTAATCTCTTTGGGGTCGTTTAGATTCCAAGAAAAAATGTTGTGGTTGAAATATTTGGCAGTCTTGGAAATAAATTATTTTTATGAGATTTTAGAATTGGAATGTTTTTGGAACTTGAAAAAAGGGGAGAATTTAAAACATGTTTAAAAATAGAAATCAGTCTAGATAGTTTAATACAAACCATCGTTTATGATTCAGATTCTTTAAATTAAAAAGTTTTAAGTTTTTGAAGAAGTAGAAAAACATCGATATGAATCATTGGAATCTATTGGAATTTCCGGCACCTAAAAATAAAAAAAATTGTTTGCCTATCCGTATTTAATCTGCATGTTTGCAATGCTATTACTTTGACCCCATCTGTCGGTGCATATGTGTTTAAAATGCATTTAATTCATCTGTGGAAAATTGGGTGCTCTGGTGGTGCGGTGGGGAAGTGGATGCATATCCATGGAGGCGTGGATGTGGATGCGGTGCCCGGATGATCGGATGCTGGGTGTCTAGGGATGCTTTGAGATGTGGGGTGTTGGAGGAGGCAGCTCGTCGGCTTCTTTGCGATGCCATCAAAATGTCGATGAATTGTGCATTGGTGCCCCAGTGTGCGTGGATGCGAAGCATGATTTATTTCCAACACTTCCGCTAATACTCAAATGTGGCCGACGATGTCGCACAACGAATTTAATGCGTAGCCGATTACAAAAGGCTGACTAATAAATTAAGCCAACCAGAATCCGTAGACAATGCCCAAATGCCCAGTACTGCCCACGAGAACTGCCCACTTAGTCGGCAGATAAATAGGAAAAACAAAGCCCAAACGACAGCCGACCCGAAGGCAGCGATTGGGTTTTTTAGTAGCTGGTCACGTCATTAAAATTGCATTTGGTTAAACGAGCCCGCGGACATGCAACACATCACAGTCACACACACACAAGGACAGTTGATTGGCCATACCAGACATTGTGGCTAGCCGGCCAAGAAGCCAAAATAAAATAAATCAGGCAATTGCACTGAAAGAAATTTCATTTTAATTTGGCTATAAAGAAAATATTATAAACCAGTTATAAAGTTCTCTTATCTAAATGTACCTGACCTCCCGCTTATTTAAATATAATCTACTAAACTTATAAAAAAAATTGTTATCTTCTTTTCAGATAAAGTAACCTTTAAATATTTATCAAAACAGCTTTAGATATTAAACCAAGGAAATGCTTAACTTAATTATGTTGTTAGTTAAGCACATAACTTCAATGATATTATTTTTAATTTTTTCCTTTTGTTTCGCGATATTATTTACTTACTAAAATACAGATAAATTATATGTTATCCAGTTCCAATTAAATTGAACTTTCACGCAGCTTTGACTTATATATTTATTTATTAATTCTTACCTTTATTTTTTTCTAAATATTTGATTTTAAGTATTTTCAAAATATAGTTAAATACATTTTTTTTTAATCAACCACTTAAAAGATAATAATTTTTGTCTGTGCAGGGAACTCTGGTCTCGATAAGCGGCTGGCCAAATCCAAATTTGTACATTTTCATTCATAAAAAATCGCGGCGGTCTACGCAGCGGCAATTTAAGACCAAATAAAAAGTGGGAAAAATAGTTCGACCACATGCAGAGCGTTCGTGGGCAGTGGGCGGTGGGTGGGCGAGCCACCTTATTTGCGGAACTGGTAAACACATCTATTATCCATGAGTGCCCCCTTACTCACCTGAAGGAATTTAATAAACCGGTCACTGGATACTCTGATATTTATGACTTTTGAATTGGTACTTATTTTAAACTTTTGCTATTTATGATATGCGTACTTATGACGCTGACTCGACGACCCCGTCATAGTTGATTTTTAATCGCACTTTGTCAAGGTGAAGCGGTTGGGGGGCGTGGGCGGTGGGCGGTGGTTGGCGGTTGGTGGGGCAGAGTCTGGGGCAACTACTGCGGTTTGTTTACACGGAACGGAACGGAGGGAACAGAACGAATCCGGAGACGGAGGTTGTGATTGTTGCTGCTCTGTTTGCTATGCGGACGCATCGCATTCTAAATTAAGACGCAGCGTCGCCCGAAGTACGCACAAATGTACATAAATATTTTGTTTGAACGCTGGGGTGGACAGTTTTGTGGTTTTCCAAACTGATCATCAGCAAAAATAAAAATTTTTAATTTTAATGTTTATTTTGGGTTATATTACCCCTTTGGCACAGCTAGATCGTGCAAAAATTGGGGAAATATGAAACTTTGAACCAATTTATCGCCAGACAGAAATAATTAAAAAATGTGTAAGCAAACAAAACGGAGGATGTTTTCAGTTTTTTTTTGCAAATAAAGGAAGCATATTTGAGATAATGATGCTGTACAAGATTTTTTAGAAGGGATCAAAAAATACAAACTTTATTTGAAATTGTATAAATATTTTAAAAATTGTATTATTATATTTAAAATCAGGTTAGGTATTTAACTTTTAATTCCATTATAATTTAAATTTTATGGCTTATATGGCTGTACAGGATTTTTAAAAAGCCTTTAAAAAAAAATTGTATTATTATATTTAAAATCAGGTTAGCTATTCAACTTTTAATTCCATTATAATTCTAAATCTCAACCTTATGGGTTTTCATATCAAGAACTTGGCTCCCTTCAAACATAGTTTGGGGAAATCGAGTATAAATCATTTTTGTTTACGTCACATACATAGATTTGGTGGGGAAATGTCCGACTCAATGTATAAATCATGTGTCGTCAGGTGTGTTAAAATAGTTCCTAGTGGTTTGTTTGTTGTGGAATTTTATTTCCATCAAACCGGCGAAAACACTCTTCACGCATCGCGAGTTACTCAATATTGGATGCTTATAAAGATTGAATATATATCCGGATGTTTGTTTAGTGGGCGCTGTGTATTCACATTGTAAATAAATCACAACGGGTGATTGGTACACCCGGGAATTGGGTTCAGTGTTTGGTTTCGCTTTATTGTAATTTAGCGCGGAATATAAATGGCCAATTTGCGGATACCTGGTCAGGATGGCCATATCGAATTTGGTCATTTGGAATAACCAGAATTGCGAATGTGGGAGAGAGGATCGTGTGCGATTGCAACTGGTAGCTTGTTCCGGCGCATCTGACCTTATATGTTGGGTAGTTGGGGTATAATCTGGGTATCTGAGTATCTCAGTATCTGGCCAAGATCCCACGTTGACGCAAGTCCAAAGTACACGTACTTGTGCTCCATTGCCCGGTCCTCGTCTTTCTCTGGGTCTACTTAAAATTCCGCGCTGCAGTTCGACAAAAATAAGAATGAGACCAGACCTTTCATCCATACCCACTTATGCAGGGGCATAGCATCAAAAGCACTCGGCATCCCGACAAAAACCACATAGTTTATCTTTATGTTTCCAATTTTCGTTCTCCCAGTGCGCGCTCCTCTGTTTGTAATTACATGTACGGGTATGTAGCTAATTAATTTCACTTTTTTCCTCTCGATTTTTGTTTTTTTTTTTTTAGCTTTTTGCCCACGCTTTTGATCGCTTTGGGCTAAGGTCTCAGACAAGTTCAAATATTTGCTTTGTAGTTGGCAAAAGGCGGCCGCAGAGATAGGGAGTCGGGAGAACGAACCGATTCACCAGATTCACTAGATTCACTAGATTCCCTAGACTCATCAGATCACTAGGCATATACCATCATCATCATCATCGGCATTGGCATCGTTTAATTGTGCAGTGCGTGGGGGGCACTCTTTATGTTTTTGGATGATTTTACTTTGACGCAAATGAGTCGCTTAGTCAGGGTAAATTAGCCACTCAAAAGCATAATACAAGTACAGGTTCAAGTACGCCTGCTGTTTGTTTGTAGGTGTATTATATAATTTAATTGGGCCAAAGCAGGGTGAAGAGGAATTTTTATGGCTGCCATGTTGGGCAATCCTCTCGGGTGGGCATCGTTTTCGTAACGGGATACTTTTCAAGTTTAGCATTTTCGGTAAATGAAAAATCTTTAAATAGTATAAATAGATGTTTTTGATTCTTTTTCGGATATGAGTCCTAATCTTATAAGTATAGATTTATTTTATTTTTTACCACAATAAACTTAAACATTTTTTTTGCTCTTTAAGAAAAATAATTATTCTATTTTAAAAGGTACAGGTATTTACTAAAAAATGTGTTAACAAATTTTAAAAATTTTAAAATTTAATTCAAAATTAAGCAATATTTATTGGCACTAGATAAAAAGCCTGCAAATCTCATCTTTATAAAATAATAATACATATTATAAATAATATTCATGAAAATATTAATATATTGACAAATTTGAATAGAAATTGGACGCGACTCTCCCGATTATGAGGTCTTAAGAGTCTTTCAAGCTTAATTTGTTTTCGAATTTCAAATTTCAAAGAGTTCAAGGTTAAGTTCAAACCGACTTTCGGCTTCTGGAACACCCAAATACATACCAAATCCAATCATTCCACTTACCCCACATTTTATTTCTATTTACAGTGCATTTGTCAGGGTCTTTGGATTCACGGATTCGTTACGCTGGTATTACCGATCGGTTTTCGAACGACAACGATATACCATAAGGCAATTGAGCATGAAAGTGGTGTGCTTGATTTTCGAATTCCTGACGGTGGTACAACTGCTGGTCGAAGCTCAGGTGAGTGTACAGAGTGTATGGATCGATCGCCCACCCACTTGTCGAAGCCGCATTACGTCAACCCGAAGCAATTCGATTGGGAACTGCGAACTATTTACGATTGCAAGGTCAATTACCGCAGCCAAATTAGTCGCACTCTCGTTTTTCCATTGTTGTGGGAGGGGGCACGAAATCGGCTCCGGAACGATATACTTAGTTCTCCTTGAGCTTGAGGTGCAGAGCAGTTCGTATTTCCGCATGATTTGATGGGAATGTTTCGGTTTTCCATTTCGGGATTTTCCGATTTAGCCATGACCTACGTTCGATTTCAAGTGAGGCATTTAATAGCGGCTGATTTATTGGCACCTCATTATGCCAATACGCTTTAAATCATCGATTGTGTTTGTGTATTTAATTCCACTAATTTCAGTTGTAAACATGATCGTTTAAATAAATCAGTTGTTCAATTTATTCAGTAATCGGCTGAAAGACAAATCTCTTGATTACTCAGAAAACCTGGTCTGTTAATAGCTTCCTGTTTTGGCAAAAAAGATTTTAACACAAAATCAGTTGATTAGGTGAAAGAATTTAGTGGCAGAATAAATGAACTATTTTGTTGTTGGATTAACAGGTTCGAGTACCGGTTATGGTTATGCCGCCCAGAATTTTAGAGCCAGTCATTGAACTAATAAAACTTTTCGGACCTGTCGTTAATTTCGAATCTCTTTCTAAGGTCAGATGGGCTTTAAAACTGACACCAGGCGAAGGGGTACTAAAATGGTCTCAATAAATTGTATGAAACAATTTCTAAGCCTCCATTCAGACTTTTTTATAGTGGGGCTAGAAAATAAAAACAACATGGTTTGAATATATAAATTCAAGCAATTTTAGAAGAGGAAAAGAAATGTTTTTCAAGATGAATATTAAATTTAATAACTAATGGTTTTTGGCAGTTTTGTATTTTTTCCATTAGTAAATAAATGTTTTTAGTTTTTTTTTCTTTTTAATTATGTTTTCAGTTTATTAGAATAGTAGTTTAGATTACTTAATAACTAATAGTTATCAGTGACTGACACGAATTACTTAATATGGACGTCAATCTTGAGTTCTCAAAAAATGTACTTAGATGCATTACATTTTATCTTCTATTTTGTAAAACGGGGCAACGCAGTCCAGTTTTATGGACTCTTGCAGCTGTAGGGCGTTGGTGAAGAGGTTATGGCAATCGGACGGCGGTCCTCGACAGACGTCGAAGCCTATTTTCGACTGGGACGGATGCAGGGATCCGCCGGATCGGATCGGTCGGCGAAAAGCGTGAGTTATTTATAGTGCGGCGTCGCGTCGCCTGGCGTCGCATTTGGAACTGGAGCTGGGACCGAAGTGTACATAATGGTATACCAGACTTTCCTTGGGGATCACAATGCGAACGCAGACACGAAACTGTCGAGAGCAATGACACTTCAAATAAAAAGCGGCGACATGTCTGATTTATAGTGGTTGGTTGACTGAGGCAGGAAAAGAGGAAAACAGGGAAGCTGGGCAGCGAATGTGGGACTCCTTGAGGCCGAGATGTCGTAGGGCGCAGATCGCATTTCACACTCTCGACCCCGTAAAAAGGGAAATCCAAAACCCGATCTCATACGTATTTCCCTATTATATCTTTCAGAGTGGACATGTGCAGGAGGCGAGAAGGGAGATATGGGACGCAATGGGTCACCATCGGCACCACCACAATCACCCGTATCACGGTTCACATTGGGTGGATGGACGGCGGGTGCATCGCCTTCGGATGCCACACCAACAACGATGGAGTGGGCGGCGGCGATCGCTCAATCACCACCAGCCCTTCAGCCGGTGGTCACAGTGGTCACCATGCGACGAGGAGTGCGTCAAGCGGCGGGAGCGATTCTGCAAGGTTAAGCGGAAGTGTGGCCACACCAAGCACGTGGAGCAAAGCAAGTGCCGGCAGTGAGTATGATTAATACAAAATAAATTTAAGGGAGAGCAAGGGAGATGGAGATATGCAAATAGCCAAGCGGCTAATAAAAAGCACGCCACCTACCGGCGATTCTATTATTTTCTCATTACCTTTTTTACGAAATCTTTTAATATTTAGGTGTTAAAATATATATATTCATAAGAAAATAAATACTAATTTTTTAAGGTGTTATTATTTTATAAGGCGTTACTTACTCAATTATAACTATTACACATATATTCTAGACAATAAATGCCATGGAAAAAAATTCCGAGCTTAAGCATTTTGATCGCGAATGAACACAAATGTTAGACTTTTAATAGTAAATTAATTCTGAAGTACGGTTTTAGCTGGCTTTTATAGAGTAGCAGAGATGAGATAAGAACTATGATAAGAAGATCTGATTCAGGGAAATTAGAAATGCAACTTTTTTCGACTTTGGTTTATATTTATTCTGATTAGGGATTTTAATTGCCCCGTTTCTTTATGATTTATAATAAATAATTTTTTCAGAAAATTAGCAGTTTTGAATAATCTGACTTCGATATTGATATCATAAATTAATCACATTTCTCATTTTGACATTATGCCAAAAAGAAATAAAGCATGGATCTTTTCTAAAAGTATTGTTGTTATTATAGCCTTAAAAGAAGTTTTCATCCAGATACCTTTTAAATCGACCTATAAATTTGCGTAGAGTAAGACGGACACGGCTAGATCGACTCAGCTGTTAATTTTGAACAAGTATCTATTTATCTATACAATGTACAATGTAGAGTTATTTTAAAATATATTTAGCACAAAGTATAGCGCAGAAGTACATGAACACTTACGAGTTTGGCTATTTTTAGCATTAGTTCTCACAAATATTGAGAATATTTTTTAGGCCATACTTATTTAGTTGGTTTATTCTTAAAGAGATCTAATTTGGGCAGCGCATTCTCTTTCATTGGCAAACATTTACCTGAAGTTAGTAGAATTTTAATTATGTTTGAAGAAAGAAGTTTTTTATATTATATGTACTTCCAACTTAACATGAGTCCATTTTCTCTTCTACAGTTGTCATCCGGCACCTACTATAAAGTGGCAACAGCCTTTAATTTTAGACGATAGCCACTTCCGCGAGAGGAACCCTCCACCTCCGCCTCCACAACCACAACCGCAGCCACAACCACATCCACCACCTCCACCGCCTCCATCAATAATAATAAATGCAGCAGCGGCTGCTTCAAGTGGACCGACCGTGGATTATCGATATACCGAGTACAAACCACCACCAATTTCTGCACCAACTTATCCACCAGTTTATGCACCAACCTATCCTCCACTTCATCCACCGACTCATCCTCCAACTCATCCTCCAACTCATCCGCCGACTCCTCCTTCGAAATCGGTTGAGATGGTTCGTCACCTGCCAAAATACCCCGGAAAAGATGTATATAGTGAGGAGGATGTGGAAGAAGAATCTGAACCTGACCCCGAACCCGAAGAAGATTTGATAAGCTCCGACGAACAGGGTGACTTCTTTGTACTCAAGCATCATCGTCACAGGAGACGGCAAAATAACCACAAAAAACCATCCCATAGAAAACCTCTAAACGAGGACTATGACGACGATGACTTCGTGGACTTTGGCGAAAGAAAGTCCCTAAGACCCAGAAATATGGGTGATGATAGTAGTGTGGAGGGTGATGTCTTCCAGTACGAGGACTTCGATTTGCCGGATCCTAACTACACGGACTCTGAGGAATCAGAGACCGAATTCCGTAACATCAGCTGGGTACAGCCGCCCAAAGATGGAATGGGTCTAAGGAGACGAAGGGTCTATTCCAAGTGGAGCCGATGGACCAAGTGCTCGCCAAAGTGTACAACACGGAGATATAAGTAAGTTGTAGCGGAAGAGTATACTCGAAAATCATATAAAACAATTTTCATATTTAAATTAAATTTTTGGATTATTAGGGTCGTTTTCTCGTCCGTTTGTTAAATTTGAAGTAGTGTTATAACCTTGAAATCGTACACAGAGAGAATTTTTCACGAACGTTGCACTCAAATTAAGAATTTTTACTCAAAATAAAACCAAGTACTCACTTTAAGTGCGAAATACCCAATTTCAGTACAATTTTTTTAAGTAATATACCTTGTAATTGAGTCTTTTCAGAGTTTTTTTTCTCCAAAAAGGGGACAAATAAGGGGGAAACGTCAAGGATAAAGTATTAGGCTTTTTTATCAAAATTTGACCACAAAATCAGTACTTCCTCAAATTGAGAATACAAATACTTAATTTGAGAACGTCAGTCCTCTTAAAAAATTCTCTCTGTGTATGGGAAATCATTGGGTAACCCTACATTAAATTTAAAAAACGGACGAGAAAACGGGCCTTAAAGTATCAGTTTATTTTCATAATTTCTTGTTGTCTGAACCAAGAGATTTTTCCAAATAATTGCCATTAATGATTTTTAAATTTTCCGTAATTGTGCAAATGTTTACGTAACTTTCTCAGAAATCAAAGAGACTTGTAGATCAAGGAGGAGAATTGGTTTTAAAAATTCTATTGAAAAACCATACTAAAATCTTGCAATTCTTTCAGAAAATGCCGGATCAATGATCAGTGTGGACGGGAGGTACTCCGTGAGATTGCCTACTGCTACACGGAGGGCAGTTTCTGCCAGCAGTGGCTGCAGACGCAGTTCCAGAAAACACCCGCCTTCGAGACCAGACCGGGATCCGGGTCACCGGCCAGCGCCATGAGGAGGATGCAGTCCGAGCAGCCGGAAGTGTCCATGAATGACCTGAACTACATAATGACCGGAAAGGGTTATCGCGGACCCGAGTACACACCTCTCAAGCTGAACTGCGGCATTGTACGCAGCGGAACTGGACGCAGGAGCATGTCCAACATGCTGAAGATCATCGGAGGTCGGGCGGCGAGGAAGGGCGAATGGCCATGGCAGGTGGCCATCCTGAATCGCTTCAAGGAAGCTTTCTGCGGCGGCACTCTTATTGCTCCGCGTTGGGTTCTAACCGCCGCCCATTGTGTAAGGAAGGTGCTCTATGTTCGCATAGGTGAGATCATAAAACGCCCCTTATAGCGATTAGAAAGTTTTATATATTTCCCTGTTCCCACAGGTGAACATAACCTAAACTATGAGGATGGTACAGAGGTGCAACTTCGGGTAATGAAGAGTTATACACATCCCAACTTCGATAAGCGAACGGTGGATAGCGATGTGGCATTGCTCAGGTGGGTCCATTCTACACCAAAAAAAAAATTTTTATTAATTAAGATCAATTTTAATTTGATATGCGGCCAGGTAAATTTGATCTGATCGAAAAGAGTATAACATATCGTTTTTACATGAAATACTCGTTTTTGCATGATCTGAAATTTGCGTGGCCATATCGATTTTACAGGAACATGCTTTTTTTGATTTGATGTCCTTAAAAGTACCAAGATCTGACCAAGATTATATTTTCCCTGCAGGTTACCTAAGGCTGTTAATGCCACCACTTGGATTGGATACTCCTGCCTGCCGCAGCCTTTCCAGGCGCTACCCAAGAACGTGGATTGCACAATTATTGGATGGGGAAAGCGTCGCAATCGGGATGCCACTGGGACCAGTGTGCTTCACAAGGCCACCGTTCCCATTATTCCAATGCAGAATTGCCGCAAGGTTTACTATGACTACACTATTACTAAGGTACTAGTTAAAGGATATTTTATTTTTTATCTCAGTAATCTATTAATGAATTCTACCCTACAGAACATGTTTTGTGCGGGTCATCAGAAGGGTCACATCGACACTTGTGCCGGAGATTCTGGCGGTCCTCTCCTTTGTCGGGATACCACCAAACCCAACCATCCGTGGACCATCTTTGGCATCACCTCGTTCGGCGATGGATGCGCCCAGCGAAATAAATTTGGCATCTACGCCAAGGTTCCCAACTACGTGGACTGGGTGTGGTCGGTTGTTAACTGCAATGGCAACTGCAAGATGCAGTAGCATCTCGGCGGGTACTTAGAAGTCGCGGACTTATGTCCGTCACGTTTGCAGAGGCTGTGAAAAACTAATTTACACTTTAAGTGTCCGATCCGTGGAAGAAATCTTCGCTAGATCACCCTGTCACAATTCATTATGTGCTCATTTTACGATCCTAAAGCTAGTTAACTAGAAGTTAAAAGGAACAAAGTCGATTGTAAATGTAGACAACCAAATATTTATGTAATTAAACCCCTAAAAAAGCACCTACTAATTAAAAGGCTTAATCTTGCTTATACTTTTAACTCTCCTAATGTACATAACCGAACTCCCTATGTTTTATGTTTAAAAATTATAAATAATATCGAAAAATTCTTGTTTAAGATTAATATTATTAAAGGTTGTCTTAAGTGCAAACAGAAATCTGAGATGTCAGATTAAAGAGTAATCTAGAATCAAAATATCCCTGTCAATTCAAATTAACCTTTTTTATATAAAACTGACGACAATACGAAATTAATAGCCATATGAACTGTAAATAAAAATGTTCCAATCTGTTGATAAGCTTAATATCTAAATAATTAATTAAAAGGCCTAAAATTGTACTTTCAAACGATTAATACTCAAACAAAATCAATTAAATCCTATAAAATGGGCTTTAAGAAATCGAATAAAAAACTTAGCGAAGGACTCTTTCCTTATAGGCGTACCAAAGAATCACAGATATGTATATTACTTATTAGTTTATTATATTGGTGTTAAATGCTGCACAGTTTTGCTTCCACAATAAAACTATTTAACGTGATCCCTAAACACATTCTTTTTTTACTACTACGAGTACACAATGGATTATAAAAACAAACGATCACAATAGAGAGGTGAGTGCGCGGGCACACATGCAAATAATATATATATATATGTATAAAAAACATTTCGTATAAAGTGGTTTGGACATAGAATCAGCCTACCCATCGGCTAGGACATAGTGAAGGGCCACGGACGCCAGTAAAACCAGCAGGGCCACTGCAATTCCCACCATGTAGAGGCTGCGCGAAAGTTCTGGCTTTGGCATCGAGCTGGGCAAAATCCTTGAATCGTCTGTGCGATCGGCGCCTGCATTTCCGTTGGTGAAATTCGAGTCATCCGGCAGTCCTTCGGCCTCCACGGAAATCGTCTCTGGGTCCAGTTCCACGTCCAGGATCTGCTTGGCCTGGGCCACCACCACAGTGGGTGCTTCGCCACGGAATAGGTACTCCGAAAACTGAACCGTTGCTCCGATCGAAGTGCTCGGACCCTCCGAAGGCAGACTGAAGAACACCCGTCGCGGTGGCTCACTAATGTACAAGGCTTCGTTGGTCACATAGGGATCGGTGAGTCCATCGCAGTACACTTGAATGCGCGTGATCAGCGAACGCAGCACATCATCGCGCAGAAAGCGCTTCACATCCGCTATACTGTTCCGCGGGCTGCAGAAGACCTTTGTGGCAATAATGCCGCTCAGGTGCAGAGTGCCATTAAACTCGCGCACCTTGATGTCCGTCGGCTTGCTCAGCTGACACTTCATCGGCAGCACTATGCTCGCCCGAATGGGCTCACCGCCGCCGATGACTCCTTCCGACGCGAGTTGGGGCAGGGAGTCCGTGGTGTTGCTGGCTGCTGAGGCTGTGCCACCGCTCGCAGATGTCGGTTTCAGCTTGTCCACCTTGGCCTTTTTCTTTTTGATGTAGGCCTGCAGATCGATGGTATCCTCGACCACTTCGTTCTGCAGAAAGACCTCACTGGCCAGCAGATTCTTGCGCACCGACACTATAATGTTCTGAAACTGATCTTCGATGTTGACGCGGCGAGTTGAATCCAAAATGGGCAGCACGTCGTCCAAGTCGTAGCTGCACTCCAGCTGAATCCACTCGAAGGGCTTGTCCACAAACCTGTACTCCATGTTGGAGAAAGTTCCGCCGCTGTCGAAAAGAACACACAGTTTTAGTTTACATCAAAACCGAAGACGAAGTACAATCAAACTACCATATAAACATTAACAATCCTAAAGGTTAACTAACACATAAAATGCATTCCGAGAAATAAGAATAGTAAGGTCAACAAGGAAAGCAAAGGAAGTGATCAATTAACATCGAAAGGATAAAGTTATGAAAGTACATAGTTCTCAACATGTTAGTTACCATATGATGCATTTTATGTTTGCCGTAAAATACGTTTTTTTGCAATGTCTAGTTTTAAATTGTAAGCGATTCGTTTGGTGAAAGAAAGAATACACAGTGAGACCCGTATCTGCGATCAGGGATTACGACCCAATTACTCACTTTCCATAGCTGTAGTTCTTGCAGAGCACCTTTTTGTCGGCCAGCGAGTACGAGAGGAATACGAAATCAGTCTGTGCAATATCGGTGGTGTAAACGCCAAAGGAGCTGTTGCTTTTCAGGAGCAAGCTGAAAAGGGGGGAAAATAGTAGTTTAGGTTTGAAATTCGTTTTCTTAATTTATGCACTCACTCGTAGATGTCTGAAAACAGCTTTTTGGCATTCTTAAATTCGGGACTCTGCTCATTCACAACTTCGGATCTAACTGAAGACACAAAAATACCTGCAAAGAATAATGCAAATTAGTATTGCAAAATCAGTGGCCTCGATAATTAGATTAGGGGAGAAACAGAAAAACATTAGGATAGAGTTCGTATGTCATTCCTGAACATGCGAACTTTACATTAAAACTTAATTGGTGATAGGTCCAATAAGATGGTTTGGAATTATTTAAATGTATTCTAATATAGTAAATTCTTTCATTATTGTATTTTCAATAATGTTAATTTTAAATTTAGTTTTCATTATTAAATACATTTTCTAGTTTCCACAAAGTAGTCTTTAAATCCTGAACGTATGAGAACTAACAGTTTAAAGCCTACTTTAAATTTAAGATGCGGACGAGAAAACGGCCCTAAACCTTTTTAACCTTTCTATAACTAGAATCTATGCCATATTCCTTTAAGATCTATGAAAACGGGCCTTACGAACATGTTTTAAACCTTTCTATAACCAGAATGTATGTCATATTTCTTTAGGATCTATGATCCATTAGGTATGATATACCTATATTCTTAGATTATGCGATACTTATTTACAGATTCAATTAAAACCTAGTGAGTGACTTATACGAAATGGGTTTGCCATCACCGCCTACTCCTTATTAAATGTCATCCCATAATTTATATTCTCTAGCACTAAATGCGTTTTGGGTAGGGCTGATAAAACCGCGGGGGCCGCACGCAAACCCACCGATGACGTCAAAGGATCCGGGACACATTTTGCTTGCGCTGAGCCACTGGGAGGCCAACGCCTGTGAATTGATGTCCGAGATGGTGAGCCGCACGTCCGCGAGGTCCTCCAGGTCGGCATCCTCCTCGTTGTTCCTGGCCAGGTGGACCACCACGCTCTTGGTGAGGTCCGCTTGCTGGAGAAACCGGAATTGGAAAATTGGGGAAATGGAGATTTAGTTGAGCGGAGCGAAACAAACAAAAATCGACGTGGCGGATTACTTACATGGCCCACAATTATCCCGTACGAGAACTGGTTCTCCTGTGCGCATTTCTCCAGGTACAGCTCATCGTGTTTGCTCAATAGCACTGTGCGCATCTTAAAATACGGGGTTTTCGTTAAATTTAATGTTAACTAAATTCGTTCCAAAATATGACCAATTTATCAATGGTACGGACTGGTGTGACCGTAGCCTTGGGAGGCTATATTTAGGTGAAAGTCAACGGTATATCGATTGGGAAATTTTCGTATCGATATTTGACAGATTTCTTTTATTATTTGGCCATCTCTATAAAAACCGTTGAATTTAAAAATAGATTTTGAAATGTTTGAACTGTCTATATTGGTAATTATTAATGGAAATGAATTAATTTTTATTAAATTTTATTCAAATGATGACTCAATTTGATTTAAAATATTAGTTTCACTGTATCATTTAAAAAGCTTCCGAAAAAAGAAAAACTTAATGGTGATACTTAAATGGATTTAAGCTCCAGAAAGTTATTTTAAAAGTAATGTCGATTCAAAAAAAATTGTAATGCTCACTATTTCGTTTTAGACAATTTTATTTATTATCAAGTAAACATTTTTTTGAAAATGGAACATAAATATGGGTAAACACAATTTAATATTTATGATTATTTCATAAGTCGATATAAGTATTATTTTAAATAATTTGATATGCATACACAATAATTATTACCTATGATTTAAGCGTAAATACTTTACCATTTACCATTCTGGCATATAATTTGATGAGAAGCTTAAGTGCTTACCTTTCCTAATCTTCAAGTTATTAAAACTTAATTTACCTCCGTGGCTCTGAATCGATGAAAGTATGTACCCTCTTGGCAGGTTCTTCAATTAAGCCCCCAGCTCCAGCTCCACTTCCATTTCCATTTCAATCTCCACTCCATCTCGAAGTCCAGCTGCAGTGCATCTGCTGCCGTGGGGCGATTACGCACGAAATCTGGCCACAGACTGGCGGACTGGGACCCCATAAGTACGGCTCTGTGCCACCCAAATGGTCAAGTGATCGCCGGACTATGGCGCGAACGGACGCGATCGGTAATCGAATTAGGTAAACAAACACTCCATGAGGCGGGCGTACGTTGATAATGTGTGCATAAGCAAATAGGAGACGGGACCCCTGGACGAGGAGACTCCGAGGAGCGGGTTGCGATTGCGGCGGCGATGACGGGCGAAAACTAAATGAAATTTCATTTAGGTGGTCGCCAACGGCTGCGGACCATCTGCTTGTGTGAATGCTTGATTGTTGAAGTGCCACTCGATGGGGCGAGGGCGCACGCTACTCGCAGGAATCACACTCGTAAAAAATGTAACCTAAATGATTCCGAAATCGGTCTTAAAGTATTATAAAATATCTTAATATTTAAGTAATTGTGGGCTAGATTATTCTTAAATTTTATATTTAAAAATTTATATATTTTAAAAGGGAATAAATTTAACTTTTTATTAATATTCCTTTAAAACTAACTTCCACATTGATCTTTTTTATATTAGAGAAAACTTGATTAAAGTTACGAATTTCTTTAAAAAAGTGATCAAAAGTGATTCAATAAAAAATTGTGCTTTTAGAAATATACAGCTTTATTTTTATAAATCTAATCTTCTAACTTGAAGTCTAACTTTCTTTAGTCAAAAATGCATAATATTATGTGCAGTCAATTGTCGTTATTTTCTCACCGTGCAGCGATCGGTATCCAGATATTATTTACTTAGTAAATTATTCCTGTTCGATTGTTTGCGTTTGCTCTGGATCTCTGGCATGAGGGGCACTCGAACGTCATCGTCAGCAACGTTCATTCATGATTTGCCTTTCACAAATCGGTGGAACATATATGTACGAGTGTCTGCCGCATTGTGCACTTTGCATTCGAACAGACAAATAAATACAAAGGCAGTTCTGATCAGCTTAGTGAGACATCTCATTATCGCCAGGTGAGTCCGTTCCATATCGTACCGTTTCACATCCAGATTTGTGGACCTCTTCCCATCCCATCCCGGAATTGGAATCGGTTCGGGTAATTGCTTTTTAACTCGGCTTTCAGCTCTCAGCTTTCAGCCTCCAATCCTGCAGCGCCGTGAGCCACTCAATTCCGTGGGCTTTGATGCAATTTGGCTTCTGTGCAGGCCACTCTGCCATTCGGACCCTGTTCTGTGTGGCTCGCCGATCACGCCATGTGTAGTTTAGTTGCAGTTTCGATTCACATCGGATTGCCTTGCCCAGGCAGCGCATCAATCATCCATCACGCACGAAAGGCCGAAAGACAACGACCTAGCCTCGCAGAATAAACCTGAATGGCAAACGCCCCATGCCACGCATGCGATTGTATGTGGTATCCAGTGCTGCCATCACTCAGCTTGAAAAACAGGACAGATAAGCCACAAAAAACAGGGAAAAAAAGGACAACAAATTTAGGAAAAGGACAAAAAAAAGGACAAAAGTAAATGTGCCTACATTTTTATGTTTTTTCCAATGGGTTATATATTTACTTAATATAAATGGATTTTAAATAAAATTTAATTATGTAATGATCTACTGCGCCCGACTCACAACCTTCTTTGTTTGATCATTTTACCATGGTAAATTTTTGTGCGTATACGTAATAATCTAAAATTATTATAATAATTAATGCATTTCAAGTAACTATATTCGTAATACAAAAAAATTAAATATCTGCGTCAAACCCGAAAAAGAGTCGTTCAAATCTGAATTTTTTTCTGACAAAAAAGCTGAGAGTAAAAATTAAGAAATTTTAAAAGTGCTTTACTCTTTTTTTTGCTACAGAAAAAATCGTACTATAAAGAAAATCTATCGACTGCTTTACGTCTCTTTGATAATTTGTAAAAAGAATTATTTTTTAAGTGCCGAACTGTAAGAATGATGGTTAAAAAGGCATTTTAGCAAATAAAAACAGGTTTATACACTTTCGACTAGCAAAAATAACACTCAAAACCTTTTTTTTTTAAAAAGGATAGATTTCCGGATAGGGGATGTTTGAAATTTTTTCCGGATAAAGCCGTTAAAAAAAGGACAGATCTGTCCGGAAAGAGGACAAAATGGCAGCACTGGTGGTATCCAAGGTTCTGGTTCCATCGGGATGAGGATGAATGCAATTTCGCTGCACTCAGGTGCCGATTAAAATTCTTGCCTATAATCCTATAAAATAGTTTGTTTCTTAAATTTTAGGGCCACTTCTTGTTAAGATAGTCTTTTGAATAGAATGTTTTCTGATAATAATTCAAAACTGTTTTTGGGGATTAATGTCTTGACATTTTCTTGTTGCGCCTATTTTTTTTCATTTTAGGCCTAGTACTCACTTCAATCAAAAAGGCAACGAAACGAAAATTTCTATACAAAAATGACAGGCGGAAAATTTCGTGTTCAAAATTTTGTATGGAGATTTTTATTTCGTAGGCTTTTCGATTGAAGTGAGTACTAGGCCTTAGTTTGTAATCCTATTTTAACTTCGGATTAAGTTGGTGATAATTTTAATTAGGTTTTAATAATTAATATTTTAATTTATAGTAATATTCTAATACTCTGTAATATTCTATTGAATGTTGGGAACAAAATATTCCATTGTTTTCTTAGATTTTAAAAATATTTTTGATGGTTGTTGCTCATGTCAATACGCAGTGTTCCTTTAAGAAAAAACACTTCGAAACTGTTCGAAATTGTTCAAGATTGTTCATTGTAGTCAAAGCTAGACAATTTTATGAACGAAAAACCAAATATTTTTATCAAGAGTGACAGAGTCACACTGATATACTCATGCTTCTTAAAACTAAAATATCCATTGCATATTTAAAAAGATCATTAGACATCAGAATATATGCAAAAACGTATTCTTAACATTATATTCTTATCGAACTTTGATTAAACATAAATTGTTCTCCAAAATTTAAAATTAGTTTTAGGATAAACCAAATTTTTTATAACTTTTTTATTTTATCTGATCTAAATTCACTTGGATTCTTAAAAACGGTGTTTGCTATCCCGTTAAAAGCAACTAAAATTGATTAAAATAAGAAACAAAAACAGTTTATAAAAGTTTGGAGTACTTTTGGTGTGTTTTTTGGCCTTTTTCAAAATAAATTAATTTTTAGTTTGGTTTGTTTCGTACTTAACACGTGAAGTTTCCTAATCGAAATCGTAGGTATCCCCCTCCACTATTGTTTTGCATAAATCCCATGTCTAAATGATTAGACAACATGAATTGGTATTTGAAAGTGCCTACTTATTAGGGCCATGGTCTCGACTTTAATGCAACCGAAAATTGAATCCATCAATCAGCAGAGAACATAAAGCATTAAAAGGTTTTAAATGATACAAATCCAATTCTGCCTCACTTTTCCAACAATTAAAATGGTCGATTAAGAGTTAAATGCCCCTAAAGGTTGAGTTCTAACGCCCGATGTCCAAAAGTTGATTTGTTGTAATGAAACAGCGAGGGTTCCCCAACTCTTCTTCTTCGTAGCCCTCTTCTTCTTGCTGCGTCCCCAACTCTCTTCCTCTCTCTCTCTCTACCCCATACTTACTCTTCTTTTTGGTACCTCTTCCTCTTGCCAGTGTTTATACTTAGCGCTTTGCCAACGAGTTTATAATTGTTTGATTTGTGTGCGCACAGAGTGTCAATATGGTTGTCCCGCTCTCTCATGGAAGAGCGAGAGAGAGCGAGTTTCCCTCAACGGGCGCCATTATGAAAGTGCGGTACTCGCAAACCGGTTGGCGTTTCGAAAATCACTCGAAAACCGAGTGAAACGGTTCGAGTGGAGTGGAGTGACCCGGGTGACCAGGTGAAATTCAAGCGCTCATTGTGCTGAGAGCAGCTTTCGCGTGAACAACGTTTCAACGGAGCGCAGCGTTCAAAAGAAATTTAAAGAAAAAAAAATATTTCAAAAAAGAAAGAAAACCTGGAACGTTTTCTAACTGTTTATGCCGGGATCGGCTTTCGTGTGCGTGTATATAAATATGTGTGTGTGAGTGAGCAGCACGCTATGAATCCAATTGACCGCATTGCGTTTTCATTTCCGTTTCCGGTTGCATTTTCTATAATCGATACTTCTGCCTTGGATGTGCGACAATTGTGACTGTGAACGTTTTCGTGCTCCACATTAGCTGGAAAAGTAATACCCGCTATAAAACAAAAAATAGAATAACAATAAATAAAGGGAAATTGATTAAGGCGATTCTTAGACATGTTGATTGAGCCGACTTTAAACCGTGACCTTGGCTCGCTTACTGTCGCAAATTCTGGCCTCTCGGCCGCGCACTGGAAAATGGAGCCCCATCCCCAACGCATCACATCGCTGGCCCCTCACGCCTCCAGTGGTAAGTGCCCCAAGTGCTCGGGTGGTAATTAGCCGACGGCAAAGCCAAGCTTGGCTTTTATGAAAAATATAAACCGTACTGTGATAAAAATAAGGAGAATAATACAAGTAATTAGGTCAAAGGTGTAGTGTGACATGACTTAAGGAATCCAATAAGTTCGAATTTTAATTTTAGTGGCTTTTAATTGAACTAATGTTATCCATTTTTACTTTTGGAGCAATGTATTAATAAATTAATTAATTGTATCACAATTCGAAATGTATTTGTTTTGATATTTTTAAATGCGTATTTCGAAAACATTAAAATCAGATAATTTTCAATTCGAAATAGATTATAAATGATATAAATGATTATATAAACTCTTAACATCTAAAAAAAAAATGCTAAGTCCAGTGTAATTTACATTTTTTTGGTCATTTAAATCTCTAAGGACCTCTACATATATTGTCTTTTTTAAAAACCCCAAATTCGATTTTAAATCATTTTATAATAATCCTTTAAATTGGTTTCTGTTCACTTAAATCAAAAATTTAGTTTACAAAATAAATGGATTTGCTTTAACTAAATAATATAAAAATATGTTGAGCCTTTCGATGTAGTTAATCCATAGTTAATGTTTCTGTTCATCTGGTTAGCATATTTAATTCTAACAAATAGAAACCGCTACGCATGTCATAATACCAAGTGCGTGGCCCATTTGCCAGTCCCATTTCCTTGCTTTTCACCTTTCTTAGCGATAGACAAAAATAAACAAAACTGGTTCTCATTTGATGAGCGGCACAATTGATTATGGGCCCATATATATATTCAGTTAGGGAGGACTGGAGGTGCGCGTACTTTTTAAAAAATATTTACTCGACAAACAACAAAAGTGAAACGCGCATTTAAAACGCTAATTGACAATTTGAGCGACGAGTTGCCCAAGCCGAATGATATATGTATGTTTTTTAAGCGAAGGCAAATATAATATTCTGTCGAATTAACGTAATACACGGTCGTTTTTTAGCCAGCTGAGTACATATTTTAATTTTCGCCTTTTGTGCTGGCAGCCCGTCGTTTCAATTAGCTTGATAAATCTGCCCGCGATGCCAGGAGATTCGATTGCGTGTCGCCACCATTTTGGCGATCGCATTGGATCGTCATTGGTATTTGTACTTATTTATTTATTTGCTAGGGGAATAGGAATAACGAATAACAAATACGAGTACGAGTACATCGTAAACCCATCAGTCATTTCGGTTCAGTTCAGTTCAGTCAACACAATTAACGGTTAATTTATCATAATTAACCATTGTGGCCGGGACAGCTAAAGCCACAATAATGACAATGGCCAATTATCATTCAATTCGTTCAATTGCAGTAGCGGCGGCATCCGTGGCAGCAGCAGCAGCGGCGGCGGCAGCGGCAGCAGCGGCAACGGGAACGGGATCTGGAGCGGTAACGGCGGGGTCCCCCACATCGCCCACATCTGTGCAAATACCGCCCGGCTTTGGCGGCGCCTCTGGAATGCCACCGGGAGCAGCCGGAGCCACGGGGAGCACCCTCAACACCCTGATGTCGCAGCATCGCCTCCTGGAATTCTCCCGGTTCGGCGGTCTTCGCGGCTACGATATCGCCCAGCACATGCTAACGCAGCAGGGCGCTGTCTCCAAGTTGCTAGGTGAGTTAAGAACCTTATAAACACTCAACAAAAAATAAGAAAACGGAAAGCAAGACCCTTCAGTTCCGCCATCAGATAAGTAATAGGCACTTTGTTTTCGATTTGTTTGCTAATTTTTATGATAAACATGTTATTATCCTGCGACTTGCCCCTCCCCTCAGCCAAGTCATATCCCTCGTGTGCGCAGCCGTGTAATTTAGCCACTTAAAATTGCATAAACTCCTGGCTGGCGGTGGCCAAAACGCGGCTGGCTCATTAATCAAAATGCGGCTTATTCCCCGGTGGTGGTGGTGGTTGGTGCGTGCTGTCCTGGCACTGAGAAAAAATAAATATGTTTTATAAAATATCTGCTATAGAATAGAAAGTAGAGGGAGCATTAAAATATTTAGATATAAAGAATACCCATGATAAGAACACACATTTTAAATTACAGTGGTTTTAAGAAACTAAATCTCCATAAAAAATTTATTTATCTCTTTTAATGGTACTTTTGAGTTATATTTAAAAAGTGAATATCTTAAATTGGAAGTCTCTTAAACCAGTTTATTGGCAAAAGTTGAAAGTTTTTTACAATAGATATTATTTTAAATTTTTTTTGTTATTGGGTATTATAGTTTATACAACATTTTAAAAAAATCAGTGAGGTTCTTATTAATAAAATGAAATATTCTTATGTTAATACAATTTTACTTCAGTAGGGTAAAATATATTATTTATTCCTTTCTCTGTAAAAACGGTTGGGCATTTAAATTTTTAATTTTTAAATTGTATAGTTACCATATTATTTTTAAAGATTTTCTTATCAAGTTTAGTCGCTTTTATCTTAGTGCATGTACCGAGGCAGGTAGTGTTTTCCCTCTCGTTTATTTTACAACACTTCATGTTGATGAGGCCGACAGATAAAGATATTAAAACCAAAGGGATAAGCCACGCTGCCAGCTAAAAAGCAGATGGATTGCCAAAATCCAAAATCTTGCTCGCATAGTCATAAATCGATTGTCTCATAATTTTCTCGGATGTGCTCTGATTTTTGCAGGCTCGCTGCGACCACCGGGCTTAATTGGTGGCTCAAAGCCCAAGGTGGCCACGCCGACGGTCGTCTCCAAGATCGAGCAGTACAAGCGGGAGAATCCGACGATCTTCGCCTGGGAGATACGCGAACGCCTGATCTCAGAGGGTGAGTGTGATCCGCCGATAATTGCAGCTAATCCGGGAAACGGGGAAATGGGGCCCAGATTGATCGCTGATTGATCGACGGCCGCATTTAGCTTTTGATCTCGATCTGGCAGTGGTTGGTAATTGCGTAATCCCTTGCTTGCAGGTGTCTGCACGAATGCCACCGCTCCGTCGGTGAGCAGCATCAATCGCATCCTGCGCAATCGAGCCGCCGAGCGGGTGGCCACCGAGTTTGCCCGGACCGCCGCCTACGGGCTCTACCCGCCGCCCCCTCATCCGTACGGCAGCTTCACCTGGCATCCGGCTGGAAGTGTTCCCGGTGGCCAGGGGGTTCCCCCGCCGCCGCCTCCATCCGCCCTGTGGTCCGTGGCGGCTCCCACGCTCGCCAATCTGCCGCCAAGTGCCGCCAGTGCGGTCCAGCCATCGCCCACTTGTGGTTCCCTGAGCTCCGCCCATCTGATGGCCAGCGGTGGTGCAGGTGGTGTGCCCACCAACAGGGCCATCTCACCCGGCTCTGGTAGTCATGATACCTTGGAATCGGCCGACGAGAACAGGCACATAGACTCCGATTACCTGGATGACGACGATGAGCCCAAGTTCCGGCGCAACAGGACCACCTTCAGTCCCGAGCAGCTGGAGGAGCTGGAGAAGGAGTTCGACAAGAGCCACTATCCCTGTGTGAGCACCAGGGAGAGGCTCTCCAGTCGCACCAGCTTGAGCGAAGCGCGAGTGCAGGTGAGTCAAGCTAATATATATTTTAGTAACCTGGAATAAATTTTATTTTCTGTGGAACTTAAATTAAATTCAAGAATTTTTTCTTTATGAATAAAAATATAGCCGAAATAACTTTGTTATGTATATTGTATCCGTTTTCCAAAAAGAAAGAAAAAAGGAAGGTTTTAAATTCATCATATTCTGCAAGCTATTTTAGAATACTAGAATGGGAAATTTAAATTTTTGCATATTGAATAAAGCATTTTGTAATAATTATTATTTGAATAAAATACAAAAACATATTTACTTTACATTATAATAAAGTGCATGGTTTAATTTAAAAATATTAGATTCAATGTTGAAAATATTAAATACGGTGTTGGTCAAATTTACCTTTAATTTTTTTAAAAAGAATTTAAGTTTAATTAATAATAATTGCTTTTATTACTTCCATATTTAAAATAATTAAAAGATACAAAAGACAAGAATAAAAAAAAACATTTTTTTTAAAAGGGAGACCCAAATTAACAGATTCAGCTAAGTTTTTTTTAGTGTAGGCATAAACTAGGCATGACCTACATATTGATATCATAGTTTATTAAAAACAAAATTTCTTTGGTGTTAACAATACCTTCTGTCGCCGTCAAAAAAATGTTTTTTTTTAACTTTAGAGGATATTGAATAGTTTTTCAATAAGTTTTGTTACCCGTTCATCACTTAACCCCTATTTTATTTTCCTCTGCAGGTTTGGTTCTCGAATCGCCGGGCTAAATGGCGTCGCCACCAGCGCATGAATCTCCTGAAGCGTCAGCGCTCCAGTCCCGCCAATCCGATGCACTCGCAGCAATCGAACGATGCGCCGGCCGGTTCGCCCACGCCCAGCAATCACAGCAGTGCCTCCACCTCCGCTCCAGTGGCTCCCGTTCCGCCCACTCCCCAGCAGCAGTCGCAGTTGCCCCTGTGCGGTGACCACTCGCCGCAGGCTCCGCCGCCCTCGGTGATGCTGCATCCCCTGCATGGACCTCCTGGCGGGCATCATCACCACCATCCTTTGCACCTGCCCACGCATCCGGCGGCCCTGCAGCTCCTCAGTCACTACCACCAACAGCAGCAGCAACAGCAGCAGCAGCAACATCAACAGCAGCAACAACAGCAGCAACTCTCACCCACAGGCTGCAATCCGGCTGCAAGTCATCTTTCCATGGGCGGCGAGAGGAGTGCCTTCAGGAGTCTGGTGAGCTCTCCCTCGGCGGCTGCCTTCCTGGGATTGGCCAGGCAATATGCAGTGGCTGCTTCATTGACAGTCGCCGAGGAGCAACGCTCCCGATTGCACTACTCCTCGCCACTGGCCGTCGATGGAGGAGCAGCAGGACCCATGGGCGGCGGCGGCGGCTCAACCATGACGGTGGACAACTCGTCGTCGGACTCGGATGAGGAGATCAACGTGCACGACGATTCGGATGGTGAAATCGAGTCGCCGGCGGCGACGGCGGCAAAGGTGGCCCGCCTGTCATCCTCCGATGCGCCGGCCACGTTGCAATTCCTAAAGCATGACCGCTAGATAGGCGGCGGCAAAGTCTAATTGAAAACTTGAGTTGTGCGCGCCTCTGTGATTGACAGCAGCAGCAACAACAGCAACTACTGATGCAATTGCAATTGCAGCTTGTTGGACTGAAACACGAGAAGCGACTACATTTGTGGGCAAACAAATCGAAAACCAAAGTTAAAATGCTGCTCACCTACTTGCCTGCGGTTCGGGGTCGCTGGAAGAAAAACAAAAAAAAAAGCAAACAGAAAATAGAAAAAAAGAAGAAAAAAACTAGAAACAGCAACAATATAATGGGCGGCTTAAGATTAGCTGAAATTGTAACTAATACTACGTACGAGCACGCTTGTCCCATTTTAATGCACACACTACAATCTACAATAGATCGTACGAGAACTCGTATACCCTCCAGTTATGCATAATTACTATACTTGTTCATTCGCCGGCTGCCGACTTACCTCATCACCATTTAAGGCTATAGCATATGCAATATAACTCTATGTAATTGTAACTCTAAAGTACTCCTAAGACATCTTATTTATGAATGCGTATTGTGTAAGAATTCATTTGGTTGCGTTTGAACTGATATTTAAGTGTTTGTTTGGCTCAAAAAGGCAACCCGTACTCCACTGAGTGAGAAAGCAAATAAAAAGTGCAAGAATATACGAAAAATCCTTAGTTTTATTTGGGGAAATTAACCAGGAAATCGGTTTGCTTTGGTTTGACAACAAACTCAATTTATTCGTTCGATTTGACGCATAATTATCCATCCAAACACAATGGGGAACACGGAGACAACACACAAAACACGGCCGGCGAGCATAAATAAGCATTTAACACTCGAAAGCTTCTTAAAACGTTATTAAATATTAATACAATCAATATTCATTGTGTGACCGAGCGAAGACAGTGGAGATGCCGAACGAAATCGAAATCAAAAACCAAAATACGCGCATAGAAATCGCTTAAATTTCGAACGTAATGGCCAATATGTCCAAATCTGGTAGATAACATCGACATTTTAATTATAACCAAATGAAGCCGCGTTCGCACAAACACACAGACAAACTATATGGGATGGGAATGGATATATAGGATGGCATACTATAGTATGGGAGGGGTACTCCGCTGACCGATTAAAAATGCCGAGCCAACTAAGCACATAAATCAATGTAAATTATGGTGTTAACAAAAGGCGAGCTTGCAGGCTTGGATTGGATCGGATCGTTGACTTTTTTAGGTTGGAAACCGGGTGGATGTGGATGTGGATGCCTGGCCCGGCCTGGCCGAGATTTAAATGAGCTGGCCTCTTCTTAGGGGCCTTCGCATCTGATAAGCGAGCGTGGAGCGGAGCGGAGCTCTTTCGTGTCGATACTTACAGCTCAGATCGGGATTGGGATTGAAATCGCGGGGGGAATTTGGGATCGGAACGGCATAAGCATCGGCATCGGGTGTCCACAAATTCAATTTGCTTGGGTTTTTATGAGCAAATGGCCGCCCCATCCAACCGACTTATTCTAATTTAGTGCGGAGCTGCTCGTGAGCATTCCTTTAATAAATTTAAATCACCTTCTATTGAAAATATTTTCACCTCGCGCCCATAAATTATACATTATACGATATTTATACAGTCTGCGCCACGGCTGTGGGTCAGCAAAAACAAAACCGAATGTATGTTTGTATATATTTTGGGCGTTTGTTTGCCTGCGGTTCACGCTTGTTCAGTGGTTTCGTTTAGTGTACTAAATTCTGATTTCGGGGCCTGGGGATTCCATCAGCATTCCGTTCGGAGGAGCATTGTGCCTTGATGGTTTGATGGACCTGGGCAAAAGTGGCGCTCTCATGAGCGCCATATAATCGCAGTCAAACATTTTTACGATCCACCATCTCAAGCTCGTATATCCACCATCCTCGGCGAGCTGATCAGTTGGCCACTTGATGAGGCCCGCGTCCTGCAGATTGTCCAGGCAACTTTGTTGCCAAATTTTTGTGGCCCGCTGTTGGCTCTGAGCAGTTTTTATTGTTCGGGCTGGCGGAAATCGATGAACTTTACCAAGGATCCATGGCCAGCTTCGTGGCACACAGGGAAAAAAGATCACTAATCGTTATCACTAAGAAGGAGGGAACAAGAAATATGTTTTCATTGGCATATTAGATTTAAATTATATCTCCAGTTTTTAGTAGTAGTTTTCAGGAATGGAATATATAGCTTATTACAAATACGAAAAAACTGGTGCCCATAATCAAAAAAAGGTTTTGTAAACTATTATAATATTTGAAATATTTTCTATAAAAAATCTGGAACGGGCTTTAGAACAAAATATTTGGAAGCTGACTTACAAAATTAAAAAATCCTCAGTTCTAGTTTCTCATTAAGTTGACTTGTTATTAAGATGCTTAGTAAATTTTACGGTTTATTATTTTACTTTGAAAGTTAAGTTTCTTACTAGGAGAAAATAAATATGTGTATCCCATCCTAAATGCTAATTAAGTACTTATTATTTTTTCATTTAGAGACTGTCCATATATTACGTAATAACATTTTCGGTGATGTAATCATGTAATCATTTCTTCATACAAGAAAAATAATTTCTTCAAGGGAGTAATTATTTGGTTGACCCCCTCCCCACCCATAGGTGATTAGGTAATATATGGATAGCCCCTTACATATCCTACCATTTTTCAATTCCGAATTTTCTCAGTGCAGTTGGATCTTTGGGGCTCCCCAGGCAAGGAGCCGGTGATAAATCTGTTGGCGAGCCGGCGCAACATCGCCATTGCATACTTCTAAATGGACCATAAACGTGCGAAGTCGCAACACCAGCAATAACTAAAGTTAGTTACGTCTACTAATATGACAACAATGTTGTCCGTGGCCCGGCCCTTCCCCTTCGCAGAGCCACCGATGCAAATGCGAGCTAACCAGTGCCAGACGCGGGCGAATATAATTCCCATTCCCAGATTGTGAACGGGAATGGGTGTCGTTATTCCGCCATTACGTTTACGGCTTACAAAAACAAATACTTCAAATGCTAGAGTCTCTCCCTGGGCTCCAAGAAGTCCACTCCCCTCCCCGGTAATCAAACACGCAAAAGCAATTAAGTCGCACGGGCCCATGGGTTAAAGGATCTGCAATTACATATTGCATGGTTTTCATATAGGCACAAACTTTTACTAAGTAAAAAAAAGAGCTCTTAAAAAATGTGGTAAAAGTTTGTAGTTTTGATAGAGGAAATTGGAAAACTTTTTGAGAGATATAAAGTGAACTGTTTAATACATTTTAGTTATAAAACATTTAAAGTGGGATCTTGTATTGATATTAGACTTAAAATTTAAAATAATGTGCTAATTATATTATATTTTAAGGTATAAACAAAACAAAATATATAAAAATGTAATCTTGGTCATATTTAATGGTTAAGAAAATAAGAATTTTAAATATCTTTAAAAATTCAATGCTACAGTTTAAATGAGCATCTTCTTTATCTAAAGTTATTTTTTAAATACTTGTACCTATATATATACCTATGATGCCGATAAATATATAACTTGTTTAGTATAATCAAAGTGGTTTTCTTCTATAAACTCCTGTCTCAACAAATTGAGATACGTTTCTTTTTATATACACTTTATATATATCCGAAGGTATGCCTGTGAAACATGTTGGGGTATTGAAATGCGTGAGAGTGTCGCCATCCAGTCGACTGATTTATGCTCAAACTTAAATGGCCACAATGGCGATTCAGATGACCCGACCCAGGTATTCCACTCCGCGGCTCCCCGATTCCGAGGGTTCGACGTCAGGGCCTCTGTTAATGAGCCGAGCGATTAAAAAATGTGCATTTGTGTTTGTCCGCTCCTTAAATGAGCTCGAGCTTTTAACGCGCTGCCCTAGGAGGATGGATCGCGGGGTTTTTTTTTGGGGGGAGGGGGGAAGTGATTTTGTCTCGTTGTCATCTCATTTGGAATTGGGCGATAAGACAAATTTGTTTTCTTTGTTTATAACTTTATGCAGATACAGGTTTCGGTTTCGGATGCGCTGCTCCAACGGGCATCTTCGACTTTTTCCCGATCCCCAGCCTGAATACCCAGCAGAGCATTCGAACTTCGGTAGATTCAGCTCGTGGCGTTTTGGTATATATTCAATCTTTGTCGCCTCGCAAGTCCGGAGCGACAACAACAAAAGTGGAATTCTGAACATTGATTTGAATTTTGAATTCAAATGTCTCCGTTGTCGCTGTGTTTCTCGGGGTTTTATTTTATTTGACCGCGGCGGCAGCTGCCGCTGACATCTTCATTAACGAGGAGTGTGATCAAAAGAGTAATGAGGTGTTGATAGTGCCCAAAAGCGAAGGGGCTTTATGCATTCCCCTGTGGATTAATTAGGAACAATGCCACTAGCTCAGGTCGCCAGAAGTTGTTCTAGTATGCCCCCACTGGTAATTGTGGGCCTCTTGTGTCCCCGATTGATCTTTGAGGTCTTTTGAGGCCTTTTAAATCTCTCAGATCTCTCAGATCTTTCTGATTCCGCTTGTGATCCCAAGTCTGGCTCTGATTCCGATTCTTGTTCGTGCTCGAACCCGTATTCAACGCAGCTGGGGCCTTTGTTATGCCTGAGCAATTTGCATATGATAAATCTGCTTCCATATTTTGTTAAATTGCTGTGCGGGTTTTCTCTTATTGGCCTGGCCAAAACCATTGGCGCGTGGTAAATTGGTTGTATTGTAAGGCATCTAATTAGTGGCCGGCTACCGAATTATGACCAATTATAACTATTGATTGATTGTGGGCTATAATCAGGGGGCTCCTCAACTCCCGTTGCTGCGGATTTCGGTTCCAAAAACAGTTGCGCGTTTCGCATTGTTGTGAAAGTTTATCGGTCAAGCCAGAAAGTTAGGAAACAAAAAATGTCAAAAGGTTAAGAGCTCCACACCCAGAAAAGCTGCTATAATGGCGTTTTGAAATCTACAATTAAAATTACAACTTGAGCAATAATGTAAAAATATGAAAATATTCAACAACTGACGTTCTTTATTTATTAATTTAAATTTTTCTATTTTTTTTAAGTTTTTATGCGATTTAAAAGGCGTTATATATATAGTGACAAAATCACTTTTAAGCATACAACTTTTTTTTAGCTCCATTTTTAACAGTAGATATAAAAAAAAAACATACAATTTTCATTCTTAATATAAATTTATCTGTTAGAACGAAAAACAAATGATCTGAAATATTTACCTGAACTTTTCGAGCTAAGGAAATGGGGTACTCTATGGATCTTAAGAATTTAGTTGCAAAGAACAAATGTAACCTTTTTTAACCACTTTTTTTATTGTAGTTAAAGTTTTTATACATTGATTGTTTATGCATTGCTAAAAAAAAAATTTTATCAGTTGTGTTTCTGAGTAAAGTACTAAATATTTTATTTCAGTTTGTTTTGAGTGCAGGGCGCGGTGTTTACCATAAAAAAGCACACTTCTAGGCTAACTGCCCAGCCAAACAATGTCTAATTAAAGGCGGTAATCGCCTCGGGTCGGACCACTTAGTCCGCGCATAAATCTCGTCTCTCTAATGGGAATGACCCCCGGCCCCAGAAAAAAAGGGGGCTGCCACAATTAACCGAGACTTATGACGCTGCACCTGATTAAGATGCAGCAGCGGTCCAGTCCTGGCCATCAAACGAGCTCTAAACTACGCCTATTGTTCGGAAAAGAGATGTTTCGATGCCGATGCCGCTGCCGACTACTACAAAAATGTTAAACGGCTTCTTGGCCAAGATTTATTGCCTGTCCCAAAATCACAGAAGACCCGTTGCTGCCGACCGAGAAATCGATCGAACAGGCCGAAAAGCGATCCAATCCCGGCCCTGTTTTGATGCGGATCGGTGGATCGCATTCCGGCGAATCACGCATAAACGAAGTCACCGTATGTCGTATGTCGCACGCATTAACCCCGACTTTAACGTATTAATGCGCCTACATCGCCCACTAATTGAGCCAGCGACACCGACCCGTCTGATAAGTTGGCTCCGATCTGGGAATATCCACTTAAACGCCGGCTTGGTGATGGCTATTGGTATTGGGGATGCGACCGCTCCACTAGATGCCCCATAATGCAAACAATATGTCTCTATAGGATTTCAGTGGCTTCATTGATTCTTATCACCCTATAAAATACATTTCGTTTGATTATTTGTATTTCTCTCGCTTTTTATAAGCCTTCTTCAGTTGTGCACGGGAAAAATTTACTACTGTTACTTCTTTTAAAAGAAAAATGTTTATTTTTATTGTCCGATAAAATCTAATTTTATAAAGTTGCTTAACTTTTTAACAGTTACATTTATCTAGAATTATTTTTAAAACTTATTGTATTGCTGTAATATTTTCTTTTTTTTCTCTAATAAAATTTTGATCTTTTTATTGTATTATTTTAACATTTTGTGTTTTTAAAAGTAAGTAAGCACCCAAAATTAAATTCTATTAAAAGAAAACGATGTTTATGTCTTGTATTGTATTGCTGTAATATTTTCTTTTTCTTCTCTAATAAAATTTTGATATTTTTATTGTATTATTTTAACATTTTGTGTTTTTAAAAGTAAATAAGCACCCAAAATTTAATTCTATTAAATGCCTCTATTATATTTGGCAGTTAATTTAAAAGTAAAAAATGTACTAATATTTTTCAGTGCACCTGCCTGGTTGTTGTCGTTGTGGTTGTCGTTGTCATGCCGCTTGTGTTGTTGTCACCATTGTGGCTCATCGCTGGCTTTTGTGCGCCAACATTTTATTTTCATTCAACATAGATGGCTGCTTTTTATTTGAAGTCGATTTCGGATCGGATCGACTGGGATCGGATCGGATCGGTTCGGCTGGGATCGGATGGTCGGTCTCCATGCCCATAGAGCGATTCAGAGTGTAATTTATGTCTTTATTTAGTAAAGATTTCGTTTCCTAATTTATTGTGATATCTCTTTGGGCAACGGCAGCAGAAGCCCCAGTTCCAGCCCATCCTCGGTCGAGTGTTGTTTTTGTTTTGTCCGCTTGTCGACACCTTGGCCAACTCTTCTTCAGATCTCCAGCCCTTTAGCCCTTCCTCTTGCTCTCATTTGGGCCCGGCTTAGAGATTGTGGCCATGCGATGATGTTGTTTGTGCTCACCTCTTTTGACCGCTCGTTCGTTCCCGTGATTCCCTTGACAGTTGGACTCGCCGTTGACCATCTCACCTGTGGCTACTCCTGCTTCTGCTTCTTCGTAACCCCTACTCTTCGGTCTCGAGATCCCGGTCCCCAGTTCCCATTAGGAGCGTGAAGTGATCCCAATTTATCTGCTGATAATGCTCACCGAACAAAGTGAATTAAATTGAATTTGAAAATAGCCGCAAATGAGACGAACAAGCGAACGGAAAGGCCGAAACAGTTTTGAAGTTCTCAACTCTATTAGTTAACCCTAATGTGCCCATATAATACCGCTTGTTAAAGCGATCAGAGATCTGTTTTTATTTTTTGATTTTTAATCAAAATATCTTAATTGGTAAAAATACCTTTTTGGTTCAGAAGTTTATTCTGTATTTATTTTAGTTTTAAAAAATGCAGGATAATATATTGAAACAGACAAAATTGCTTAAATGTTTAAGCTTATATTTTATTTTACGTTTTTTTTTGAAAAGTTTATCTTTTAAACTTAATCGTGACATTGGTTAGAATTTCCTTAAGCGATGGTTTCTAAAGGGTTAGTGCAACTTAAGATCGCCGAATGAAATTGGCAGTGGGTTTCCCTTCGGAAACGGTGTGAAGTCCTTTATTTATGTCCTCGTAATTTATAGATTTTTTATTGCCCGCTGCTCCGGCAGCCAGTGACGTCAGCGCTGAGTTAACCCGAATGGGATTGGCCGCAGGGCAATCGAAGACATCTTCATTAGGAAATGCTGCGCGTCCGGATTGAAATTCGCACTGGCCGAGAGTCGGCGACAAGTGCTTTTCCTTGTACCGAATGTCTGCTGGGCTAATTGGATTACTCTGGCCAATGGCCACGTTGGCCGAGACCGCGAGTCTGTCAATTAAACCCGCGAACGAAATGCTTACATAAATTCCGAAATTGCTTGCGGTGCTCATCGATTTAAATGGAAGCGACGGCGGCGGAGGCTGCGGCTTCGGCAATTTATATGCAAATTTATTTCAGCTGCGTGCCCACTGTCCGCCGATCCGAGATTCAGTCGCTTTAGAGGCGACCAGGCCAGGTGATAACGATAGCGCCCCGTAACTATATGACGGCGATTATGATTGCACCTAAGCGATGGCAAACTTGGCAGCTAGGCGGGGGAGGCGGAGATCACCGAAGACTGAAGCTAAAAACTCGGGGGACTGAAGACTGCGGAGCGGAGAATTGCTGCCCCGAGACCGGAGCAATTTGCATACAAATGTTGAATGCTCGTGGTCGCCTGCGCTTCGTGATTCCGGCGAGATTTCGCTGGATTGGCGATCAACGATGCAGTGAAGAAAATAAGAAACCTATCGTAACATTTATAGAATTTTCTGTAAAATTCAAAGATTAAAAAAAAAAAAATTAAATAAATATTACACATTATCATAGTAAGTAATTGTTTTTACAGAATTTATATTGGTCCTTTAATTTTTTACAGTCTTACCATTTTTTCCAGTCTACATGTCCTTATCACAATCTATTTAATATGATCTGTCTGTTTCCATATATTAAGTCAAGTCTGCAATATGATAATCTACAATTTTTATTTAATAATTTTTATTAAATTTTAAATATATTTGGCCAATTTCAATTTTTATTTAATATTTAAGAGGTATAAAGTAACCCTTTAATCTTTAAAATTTAAATTAAATTTAGCCCTGTTTTTTCTCACTGTTTCTTTGCAATTAGATGGCTAATTTATGCGATCAGCTCTTGGAGAGTCACACATGTAGAACGAAGTTAACGGTGAGGAGTGCGATCTTCCGGCGACAGCTGCAACTCTCTCTTGGATCTGGGATCTTGAATCAGTGATCTCGACTGCGCTGTTGGTTCTTGGCTAAGTTAAACTTTACGATTCGAATCCAGATCCAATTCCAATGGCCATCCGACCCATCCCGATGATTTATCGCGGTGACGGTGCGTTTTATGTTTTATTTTTCACGGTGACAATGCGCGACACGGATAACGTGACATTTGCATGGGTCGCCACTTGCGACATTAAAGGGCATTCTGCTGTCAGCCGCGACTGTCGACTTTTTCTGACACCTGTGAGCGGGATGATACTCGGTACTTCCTATAGAGCACCTCCCCTTTCCCTGCCCCAGTCGATCCCGTACTTAACATCTCTATTAGCGGCTCTATCAAAGGCGAAGGCGCCAATACTGATTATGTACAGGTAATTGCAAAATGCCACCGACAACCCCGCCTGCTAATTGCCGGCAATTAATTTACTCGCCGCTATTTTACACATTTGGGTTATGTGCTAATTTCTACACAATGTGCATGACGGATGGCGATAAACATGATGCAATGACATAATAAAGCCGACAACGACAACGGCAACAATGCAGATGCATCAAGGAGAGCGGTGCGACTGTGGAATATGCAAATACCGTGCGGCAGGCGATAAAGATCATGGTAACCAAATGGAAACAGCAGTAGCAGCAGCAGCAACATCACAGGCCCAGCAGCAATATCGCAGGTTGCTAGTTGCCGCTGTCATGTTGACAATTGGTTGGCCGCTTTGTTTTGCGGCTGTTGTCATCATTGTTGCCACAATTAACACACAATGTTGGGCAGTCAACCCCGCTTTACATATATGGATGTCTGTGTCCTTTGGAGCGCAGGTGGTCCTTCTTCGCTGCTCCCTGGCACTAGGACCCTCCGTCACTTATGCAAAACGAATTCAATTAACACCTCGGCGCAAAACATTCGACCGATCTGGCCACGAATGCTGAAATGCTGAGCACGGTAGCCCCGACACGCAGGACTCGTAACCTTTCTTTCGTCACCCCTGTCGAAAAAGATATGGCCTATATGTAGGGGACCACAGAGAGAGTTTACACTGGAACAAAACCAAGAACTCAAAAACAGCTTAGAATATAATTTGTACAAATTCGTTTTCTTTTAAATTCGATTTACAAACACATTTGATTACCAAAAAAAGGTTTTCATAAAATCATAATTAGATTAAAGCCAATCGAATTCCAGGGTAAAAAAAAAGGTTACCAAAAAAAGATTTTTAAAATTCGGATTTAAATAAATCTATTTGACATAAATCTGACGTCTATAATTTTGGCTTCCTCAAGTCTTATACAATAGTTGTTGTAATATTATAAAATCTATTGATATAATATGATAATATCTATTGAATTTGTTTTTTAACACGGTAATTATACTGTCAAAAAATAATTTGTAGAACAGTATATTCATATTTATAGATCTTAGAAATCAAATTTTCCCCCCAAAAATATTTTTTGGCAATTAAAATGATTATTTCATACGAGATCTAGACAAATGATAATATAGGGTATATTTTTCAGAGTGTATAGGAAGAGATCACCCTTCGCAGCGGGTGATCCCTGCTCAGAGTTCTGTGGTAATCGGCACGCCGGCGCAACTTCCGCGGCCAGCGATCGCAATTGATGGGGGAAGAGTGCCCACCACCACCACCGCCGAGAACAAGGGCACCACCACCGCGAATCGAGAACCACCGCGAAGTGGTTCAGCGGTTGCGATCCTACGACAGGTGATACGCGAAAGGAAATGCTCGCTCTGCTCCCCGAGATCGCCTAGTTATTTATGTGACAAAATTTTGCAAATAATTGGATTGACTGATCAAAGCGATAGTTGGCAGAGAACGGCGAACGGAATTGGAATTTAATTCAATTAAATGCGTACTGCGGTGCAATTCCTCAAGTGACCTGGCAGTTGTCGTGGCCACAGTTTTATCTTCGAATCGAGTGAACCAGTTAGTATATACCTACCCATGCCTACAAGTAGAAGGCAGCTGACCCAGCTGACCCCAAGTTTTGTCTCCGCTGATGTCTTCATGCGACTGATATACGATCGAGTCCCCAGCTGAATGATGAGGGGACGCTTATTAAATATGTTATTTGTGCGGCAGCAGACGGCGGCCCTCTTGTTGTTGTTATTAATATTTCTTTTGGGTAGGACAAAAGCTTTCCCATAATTTGGGAATTATTAGGGCTTTATCCAGCGAAGCACCCATCGGAATGGCTGGCTATCCTAATTGGATTAGGCGGAATCGATCGAATCGAAAACAAAATCAAAATCGAATTCGAAATCTCTACAGCGATATGCGAATCATGTTTGTCATTTCCCTGGGCTCGCCGGATTTTACCTGGAAGCATTGCCCCAAAATTGTGAAATTGTTCAGTTGAGCGGATCAGCCGTGTCGCAATCTATGACATCCGCGTAATGCTGATATCCATGGGAAAATGCCCCTCCCTATATATGTATATAGTCCATGGTATACTTGATATTTTTTTTCGGGCAGTCTGAGAACGTCCCAAGATGGGACTGGAACCACAAAGACCAACCTGTGAGTCACCTATTAGGGTTTGTTGAGACAGCTTAACGCTAATGATCGTGCGGTGGAGTCAGTCAACCCATTCTTGAGACCAGTTGAGTGTGTCCCTCCGGAGAAGTAACCCGCAATTTGAGGCCACGACTTCTCCACTACACTTAATTTGAACCTATTATTTGGTCTTGCCCAAAAAGCGACTGGGTCATTGTACCCCCAACCAAACAAAAACCATTCAAATAGGGGCAGAACCTCTGAATCTTTTATGCACCCCATGCATTTCTGATTTCCAGAATGCAAATTATTAAATTCGAAATGCAAATTATTGTTACGTTTAAATTGTGGCCACTTCCCTAGCATTACCATTAATCGAATTCGAATGGGACCAACCGAAAAGGTTTGTTTTGTGGTCGGACATGTGACTTGTGGTTGCTCCCGGACTCCATTTCTTGCCTCACTGCCTCATCGACATTGCCTCAATTATACGCATGGATTGTAATGGGAATGGGGATGGTATCAAGGATGGGGCAAGCTGAGTTGGGAGTCCGGAACTCGGTCAGATGTTGGTTTACCCTTTCGGTCATGGGTTACACCTCCTGGAATTCTCTTCAGCTTACTTTCGAGGAGTCATTACTAATGCAAAGCAGTCATTAAAATAACAAATATTACTGCAGATGCCCTTAAAATTAGGGGACTGCGATAGCACTTATGGGTGGTTATATTTTAATAATTTTTAGAATTTAATTATTACCACATGTTGAGTTGGGAGTTTTAAAGGGGAGCTAAGATAAAGGATTCGGACCTAAGTTTGGTTTATTCTTGATAAAGTATTTTCTTCTCAGCTATGTGTAATTTTACTGAAGGACACAATGCATTTTGAACTCTTCATATTCCTATTTTAATTTAATTATTAATTCATTCATATTAAGTACCCACTTCTTACTTTTATAATTTTACCTATTACGGCTTGTTTATATAACAAATTCATTTACCTTATATACACACAAAAAAATTTGATTGGTAAAATTGACCAACAAAGATAGTTACGTAACTATTAAAATTGTTACGTGTATTTTGTTTTTGCTTTGGGTTTGTGTCTTTGCTAATTGTGTGTATTTTGTTGTTGTGAAATGACTATTTACTTAGTAGAATTGACAATTTTGCTGGTTGGGGCCTGTTTGACAATTATTACAGTTGATTTTACCAAGTTTTTTTTTTGTGTGTACATACCTACCCAATGGTACTACCCATGCCAAAAACTTTAGCAAATGACAAACTTAAGTACTGGTTATTCGTCTTTGTGGCAGTTCAAAAGTATTATCGTTTGAATATAATTATTTTCGTGGCCATTTTCCCGTACATCCCAGCACATCCCTTGGCTGAGGCCCAACTTTATGGACAGTAAGACAGCACAATAAATAAAGATAGCCCAGCCAAGTCGAACTGTCTGTCTGTCTGTCTGTCCGTTCGTCTGGTGCATGATTATAATGGCATGGTGGCTACTGCAGTGGCTAAAGCTCCATTCCTTGGAAGCCGACTCCGGATGGTTATGGCCGTAAGCAGCGTTGGTAAGTGCGCTGATCGCCATCGCGAGTGCTTCCTGTGCACATGGGCGGGTATGAGGGGGGTATATGTGTGGATAACCCGGGGGTTCTGGTTCTCTGGGACAACTGGCTTTGGCATGGCGGACCAGACCATGGAACTCGAGTCGCGCTTTCGAGTGCTATTCGTCTACGAAGGCGTTGTGCGGCGGTTAGTGGTTGCTTGGTGCTCGAATTTGGACCAGATAATGACCATATTTACCATTTGCATTCGCTCCCTGTACGTATAAAAATATATATCTACGTATAAACATAGAAAGTGTGCGTGTGTGTGACTGGGTAATTACGAGCAATTTTCACTCCTTTCCATGAGCCACAGGCTGACTGACTGACTTGTCCAGCGCCAGATGGCCCGGCACTGCCACGCCCCCTTTGCGCCGCACACCCCGCTTTTTACCGCCTTGAGTGGCCGCATTACACAACCTCCATTGTTTCCGTTTTCCGCACAATTATTACTTATACAAAATGTATAAATTAATAAAAAGAAAAGGCCATTGCAGTTGCCTTTGCCTTTACCTTTGGCTTCGGCCTTTTTGCCATTGCCGTGACCGCTTTTACGGCCACTTAACAAATAAATAAATGGGCCGCAAATTGCCAGGCAAAAAATTGGAAAAAAAAATAAAAATAAGAACCGAGCAGGACGTAATGTCTAACCACACTGCAAGGACCGAAACTGGCGGACCAGCCCAACCGTTTTGGGCCAAGATTAATAGCTGTAATTGTTATTCATTGAGCGCCGTGAACTGCCATTGTCTCAACACTTGGACCTCTGAGCCGAAAGGGCCCAGAACAGCTGCCTTCGTTCCGAGTATTTTGACTTTTCACTAATATCTCCAACCACAAGATCCGGGGTCATGAATTTTGCCCATACTTTTGCTCCTTCCTGCCTCTTCCGATCTCCGTTTTGCGATCCCAAATTAATATGTTCCGCTTCGGCCCCAAAATGTTTATTTAATTTGCTATAATTTCCATAATCTTCAACGCAAGATGCTCTAAATGAAGACGTCAGTGACACATATGCGAATTAATTGATTGGGATGAGACTAAATTATAGAGTAGAAGAGATGCAGAACTCTATAAACGATGTGGTGACTATAGTAAGACATAAGGAATAAGAATCCGAATTCGTTATCAAAATTTTTAGCTTGACAATTCTTCTAAGATATTTGTGGATCATATTTATATCAAAGTTCAAGTCCTTACACAATAAATATGTATATAAATATAACTTAACTACTTTAACTAAAATTTTGACTTTACTTCATTTATTTGTTGAATTTAAATTTTTTATTCCCTTTATTTTATCTTAAATGTCTTTTAAGTACAATTCAGGTTTGGAAATATTTTAAATAATTTATTTTTCTTTCTATATATTTAAATATTACTTTTCAATATATTGTCCTTTCTTTTACTTATTTTCGTTTTTATTCCGCATCATTTTTATAAAAAGTCCTCCCTAACTTTTTTCCTTGACATTGATTTATAGTACGAAATCAATTCTTAAGATCACTCATAAATGTTTTTTATCCCACTTCCTTACAGATATTTCATATTCTCAAATCAGAGCTCTTAACAAAAGTCCTTCATGGCATTGGCTTCCGTCCAAATCGGTGGATGTGACAGAAGCATATTGCGGACTCAGTCAGGGCGACAAATGTGGCAATAGCTGTGAAATGGGGGCCGAATGGAGGCAGAGGCAGAGGCGGGTAAAAAACACCGAGAACAAAGCAAACTTGGGGCGGATTTGGCCAGGTTACCAGGTGGTGACCGACGGTGGTGCGGAATCGCGGCCGTGTCCAAGTAGAAGCCGCTGGCAAAACCCGGGCGCAGAGCCAGCGAACAATGTGCAAGTGAAGCCCCATAAATATTGTTTAATCGATGTTTGCTCTACGTTTTATTGCATTTATGGCGTTTTTAATGAGCGCGCCGGGTCGCCGAAGACCCAAAGACTCGCATTCGTATTGGGATTCGGATACCCGGATGGCGAGCGTGCAACATTTTAATTTTATGTCTCGTCCGGCGGACGAATGGGGCGACTTGTAAGCCGCCAGCAACAGCAGCGGCCAAAGAAATTGCATTTGCAACCAAAGCGACAACGGCAACATCGACCGCGGGCGGAGGCATTAAAAAATCGCACAAAAGTCGGATGGTTAAGAGCGGCTTACAACATTTTTGTCAGTGACTTGGTGACTTTGAACCACAGCTCCAGATAGGATGGGGCATTACGTCTACGCGCTTTCTGCGGGTTGACTGTTACCGGCAAATGCACAGAAGAAATTATAAAGATACAAACTATTCCTAAGGCTCATCAAAAATTTACAATAAAAATATAATTAAAAAATATTTTTTCATGAAAAAATTATTAACTTTTCCTATTTGCTTGTAATTGGAAATTTGTATGGTAAAAATTTATTCTTGAAAAATATGACCAAATAAAGGAATCCTAATTCAATATTATAGCATATTCTGAAATAAAACCTAAAACAAAGAAATAAGAAAATTAGTTCCCAAGAACATTTAATCTGTAACTGATATTTTTTTTATTAAAAACTGAACTGCCTTTATAATATCATCACATTAAAAAACGATATTTTAAAATATTAAAATGCCTACACTTTTTTAACAGTCCTCTAAAAAAAATTGATCATATGTTGTTTCCTTGAAAATTGTTAAATCCAATGCCTTTTTCCCATTTCCGAAAAATGTTCAAATATTTCCCCATCCTAGAAAAGAAAATTTTTGGCAGTGCCCGCCACCGCCGACATTCATCAGCAGTTAATTTTGTGCGCCTCGGCAACAATGTAAGTGGGCAACCAGGACTGCAGCTGAGATTGGCGGAGGAATGGCATTGGAGCTGGGATTTCACTGGCAATTGGCTCGTAAAATGCGGATTTCGACGGACTACGCGTATTGTTTGTATTGGCTGGCATAGAGCGGTATCGCTTTAACGGTGATTTAGCGATCCTCAAGCGATCGCCTCGGCGTGCCATTAAAGTTTCTCATCAAGTTTTATCGGCCATTAAAGCGAAATCCGTATTTAATTAACCAGCCCAAAATGTGAGCTTGAATTGGCCAGCGGCGATTACTCCAGCGGACTCCTATTTAGTTTGTTGCTGATTATGGGCCATAAAATGGCTGCTCTGCCCAACAGGATCCACATCCACATCCCCGTCCAGAGCATCCATCTCAGAGAGATGCCGATCCCATTGCGCAGGCGTGCCAAATTGGTTAACAAGCGCCGAGCCCAGAGACTTAATAGCAATCTCAATCCAGGACCCCGACCGGACGACCTGGCAGGGTGTTGAGTGGCAGATTACATGCATTAGGCTGCCCAGGCTGTCTGGGAGACCCCTCGCCCGCCCCCTTCAGCCCCACACATCCAATTTATCGCGCCATGACAAATTTACGGCTTGTAATTGCAGTCAGCTCGAAAATTAAACCGGCGAAAAATCCACAACTTCATAAACACAAAAAGCTGCAGATGCAGACTTGAGCTCCACCCCGGCTGCAGCTTTAGTCCCACTCCCTGATCTCCCTGATCTCTCCCAGATCTCAGATCCAATTCCAGGTCCAATCCGATCGTCAGACAATTGTCGGCAGTAGTCCGCAGTCCCCATCCAACCGTTGGTTGATCTTTCGCCTGAAATGGCGCTACCCTGCAATTTGCGTCTTGAGTTTCCTGCAAGCTCTCGAACCCTGACACTGCCCCGCATTATTCAATTTTGATCAATACACTGCAAGTAAAATATCATGACTTTTTCCAAAATATAAGCTGAGATATATTCCATTGAAGTACCGATGTATTAATTTATAAGATTTAGTCTTGTCGCATCGGGATAAAACAAATAAATAATTTAATTTAATACTTTAAATATGTTCTATTATTTTAAATTTTAATTTATTTTAATTCTATTATTAAAAGCATTTGCTAAGGGCTGTCAAAACACATTTTGTCTTTATAAATATATTTTTTAAAACATTTTTAGTATAAAACGTATTTTTAATAAATTAGAAACTTTTAGTTTTTGTAATCCATTCCGTTATACTTTCAGAAGAATTGATTTTATCAAATGTATGTTATAAATAAGGATATTCTATATACAAATAATTGTTCTATTGATCTGATTTTTGCCCAGTGCATATTGGTTTCCGACGATGCTCACCCGCCGCCTTTCACTGCAACACCGATTGCGGGCTCAAATAGCCGGTATTGACTACCGGTGATTGGCGATTTTAATGGCCGTCGAATTGCGGCCACTCCGCCCGCATAGTGTCACATAATTTATTCGTAAATTAGCCTGGCCAGCTGGCCTGCCAGCCACGTCAAAGCAGCAGACCACAAACACCCCCACTGGATGGATGTGGATGAATGAGTGGATGGATGGCTAGATGGATGGCTGGCTGACTGGCTGCCCGGCCAGTAGCCACTTAGCTCCCACTCACACCCTTGGATTTCATGACTGAGGGGTGTACTATACTATATACGCTATATACGGGGTCGGGGATACAAAGGGGGTTTTGGGTGAGTAAGGAGCGGATTCGGGTGCCGCCCATTAGCGTGCGTCCGTCGGCCATGTTCATGTTGCTATTGCAGTGTCCACTGGAATTTCTGCTGCCATACAGAAAGGGGCTGAAAGTATTCAAGAATTATGTTGGCTTGTGCCACCCCCTTCGGCTGTGTTCATTAATGGATAATGTTAAATCTGCCCACTTTCTGGGCCCTTGGATTACTAATCGGCCAATTATAATTATAAACCATATTATGTGTGCTGTGTTTATATATTTGCTTGCACTCTCAATGTAAGCTTCTAAAAATATTAGCTTAGTGGTAAAAAATTATTATGAAAACATTAGAATAACAAGTATTTAAATTGCCTAATTAAGAAATATAAATTCACAAACATTTTAAACATGAAAATTTTTCATTTTTAAACAACTTCTTTGGGAAAAAAGTGTAATGGAAAATTTTATGTAATTAAATTAATTGGTTCATAAATTTCAAGTTTTTGTATACTATTATTAAAACAGATCTACCTGTAAAGGGAAACCAGTGGGAATATTTAAAATTATTGGTCGGTTTTTCTATAAAAATATTTAATTTCGAATGGGTAGGTGTTTGATGAAGCTATCGAGTGATTGTCATCTGTGGCTGGTCAGACACATTCTTGGCACTCAAACCTACCGAGAAGATGGAGTTAAGAAGGGCTTCTTCTCAACCTCGTTTCTCCAGCTGTCCATCCGCAAGTGGCTGGGTAAAAAATGAAGCCAACGTGATCGACAAAAACGCAAATAAATTATGAATTGCCGGCCGAGAAATGCGCGGCTGTGCGAGAATTGTGTTCGGTGTCCATTTGCGGCGCTATCTGCACGGTCTGATTGATGGTTCCGCGCCTACGCCGCACAACGGGGAATTAAATGGTATTATTAAAAGGTAACAAGCTAAACGCCTTTTAAAATTTTCGGTGAGTGGCCGCTGTAATGGCAGGAGCTGTGGACCGGACCAAGAAAAAAAAGGGCTGAGAACGTGTTATTTATGCATTAGTGGCGGTGGCAGAAGGGTCATCATCTCGATGCTACCGATATTGGGGGAGCTGCAACTGGAACTGCACCTGCCAAAATGGAACGGGGGCGACGAACCCCCTATGATGTGACTGACTGACTGGCTCAGTGACTGACTGCACCCTTCGCTTCCCTTTTCCTGGACCTTTGTGGATTTAAATAAATTCCAAATTAAGAAAAACCAAAAGGGTTCGCTGTTCGGCTAGGCGTTTTTCCAGCAGACCAGACCCCATCATCAATTCATCAAAACATGGAAAGGTGAAAAAGGGTCCAGGTTTCAGGCACTCGGTGATTAAAACAAAAAGGACGATAAGCAGCGGAAAAAATTAGAGCAATGTGGCCAAGGACTCGGTGAATATGGAATAAATTTGGAAAAAATGTTTTCGATAATGACGCAACATTCGAGGTTTTTGTGCGTTAGTCTTCTTTTTGTTTTTTGTTGAATAGCCGGCGGAAATGCCGATGAACAGACAGGTGAGTTTCAGCTTTTGACGCACGACAAGCCAGAAGGAGCCAGATACCAGATATAGGATGGAATGTATCGGGGACCGGGACTCAAAAGATCCCCAGATACGCATCATGCGCGTGTCCAGCGTGCGCTGTCTATGAAAATTAGCCCACACTTCAAAACTCGAACTCCGCGGTGGTTTTTTAATCAATCGCGTGCGCGCTCAGCAAGTTCGATCTTCGGATCGGGAGCGGGAGCTCAAGATCCCCAATTCATCGATATGGATGCTCTAATGCCGGTGTATCTATAAGAGCGGGCTCGCATGACGGCTCATCACCTGCCTGTCGGATGAAGCAATCGCAATCGACCTTTCGCAGTTCGTGCTCCTTCAGCTGCCGCTGCATTTAGCTCACTCATCTTGGAGTTGCGTGATTTTAGCATTTGTTTCCTGATCGACTTTAATTACGGGCTCGCTCTCTGCGATCTCGCAGCATCTGGAGTATGCCATCCGAATCGAGCCCATTGAATTGGACCACCTCGATATTCAGGTACATCATAAGTATTCAAATGTGTGTGTATTTCGATTCCATATATTCCATATTCCATATTAAAATATTTACTAATGTATGGAGAAACATTATAAAAAATTGTAAATGATTAAATCCTTTTTTGAATAAAAAGAAATAATTTTATACATTTAAAAAAAATTAACAAATGTGAATTTACAAAATATCATTTCAAAACTTTAAAAACTAGAATAGATTTTTTAATTGTAATTCAATTATATTTGCTTATATTATACTAAATTATGCAGAGACCTGCACTTTTTCTCAGTGGACTTGCATACCTGCTCGTAAAGCATTTATAATTATTGCTTTACAATAAAAACAGATTTCATTACATCTATCACCTGTTTATGTCAATGTTTTTAATGGTTTATTTTTTTATTTGACTACTATTATCGAAGGATGACGATGAATGGAGATCACATGTGTTTTTCAACTTGTTTGCCCGAGGACTTGTCTTCTAGGCAAACATTCTTAATGCTGCGTTTTATTGACTCGAGAAACGGTTAATTGGTCACGTCCCTCGTTATTGATAAATGTTTGGCAATTTATATGGCTGATCGCCCAGAGGGGAAGCTGAATATGAGGCAGTCAGAGTCGCGCGACTTCAATCGGTTAGCTGCCACACCAATTTACAGCCGGATAGTTAGCGCTGACGTTAACCCCCTGCGAGTGTCACGTTGCTCATTATTAAGATTGATTCGAGGTCTAATCACGTGTTAACACAAATGAACAGTCATTACAAAGTACGTGTGTGTGCGAGGCTTTCCCATACTCATAATTTTCACCTCCATAGAGAGGCGACAAGTGCGACACAGGCACCCGGGAGCTTCAAATTTTATATTCACACTGAAAAAATATCGGTTTTTTGTCTGGCTGTTTTGTAAAAATTATTATTACAAAATAAAAAAAATGCAATTAAAAAATTTCTCATTAAATTTATTCATTCTTTATTTGAATGACATCCTTATATTCTTGTATTTATATTCTCACTTTGTAAAGTCAATTATCTTGAATTTTTTAAAGAAAATTATATTTAAAAATCTTTAAAATATTAAAATATTAAATTATTAAACAATTACTTTTGTTATTTTACTTTAACTTGGTAATGGATAGTCATGGAATATTTGTTCATAAGTACCTTGTACTGGTAAAAATTTTATAAATTCCTTGGATGTACGAAAGATTAACTTGTGATCCAGGTTGTGCATGTTTTGAAAACTGTTGCCCAGCAAAGAGGAAGCAATAATTGCCTTAGGAATTAAATGTTTAATGTCTCTGGTACTCTAATGTTTTCGACTGAATTCCACTTTCGACTCTATTCCAATCAAAACATACCACTAATTGTTCATTTATTATTAGTTGTCTGAATAAAAACCAAACTAGAGCACTTTCAGATTTCATTTAAAACCTAGTGATTGCTGACTTGTATTTTTAATAAAAATCGTTCTTAGATTTCACATGAACAATGTTTTTCTCTCAGTGCACTCACCCCAGCGGCGTATCTTTCATAACCTTTTATCAGCTTCGACGGAAATCTCTTGTTCAACCCACACAGGCACCGCCGGCTCGTCCTTTATGAGCTCTGATACCTCAATACAAAACATCGATCCCTTTCCGATGATGATTTTTGATTAAGTGGCCTGCGATTTGTCAAAATATTTCACGCTGCCGCCAGAGGAGTAAAAAACAAAAAACAAACCGAAAAGAGAGATGGTAAGGGGCGCACGTGAGCGAAGGGGGGAGGACTGTACAGATCCAGGTTTGTGCGAGACTCGGTGTCATCGGGAATCTGTCTCTATATCTCGACGGCCTGTCACACGGCGGCACTATCCAATATCCAATATCCACGGTGACAGCGACACCGACAATGACAATTGCCGGCCACTCGGTTACCTGCAACTGTGCGACTCCCGGCCAAATACAGGTGAGCACACCAGATCCATATCCAATCGGGCGACTGACATTTAAAAATGCCCATAATGCGTTATACGCTTTATGTTTCAATAAATGGCCGGCAAGACAATGCCGAAATAGTAAACAGCAAAAAGCCCGAGGTATTTCGTTGAGAATTGTGATTCCTATTCCGTGATTCCCGGCGACAAAGAGTGACTAATTGACGACAGTTCGGTATTGATCTGTATTATCAATGATTTGTGCCACTTTGCTTTTGCTGCCGGCGGTATTTGAGATTTTTGTCCGATGCGAACACCCGCCTGAATGCCAGCTAATTGATGTGCACCAATAAATCTGGAATCTTAAATTCGCTGCGAGTGAGTGAGAGTGAGTGCGTTCCCAGGGGCCATCTTTTAGGAACTCAAGCGATATTTTGGCAGTGCTGGGAAGCCAACTCAATCCAATTACCCGCAACGCCCCAAGAGCCCAGTTAAGTGGGGCTAAGCCGCTGCCCCGGAACGAAACGGATCGAACCAAACCGAAACGGAACGGAACCAATGCCAATGTCCAACTCGATCGAGGATCTTGCCAATGCCAATGCAAAAAGGCTGGAGGATCGCGAAAGGGGGCGCCGCGCCGGGTGACACATGCGAGCTATCTGCTGCCATAAAAGCAGCAACAGCAACCTGGATAAAAGCGGCTTTCACGGGTCCGTGGACAGTGGGTGAGATTGGGAAACAGTATGGATACAAATATTTATTTTTGCCAGCTTAAAGAGCCAAGTTTTAAAATATTTGCAGAGTTTGTACTTATACAAATTTAAGAGATAAATATTTGGATAAGGACAAATATATATTTTAAGTTTAAATTTAATTACATCTTAAGTTCGGAACAATACTAGATTTTATAGATAATTACATTGTTTCAAATTAATGATTTCCATACATAACATTTTATAAGTACACACAAAAAAATTTGCTTGGTAAAATTGACCAACAAAGGTAGTTACGTAACTATTAAAATAGTTACGTGTATTTTGTTTTTGCTTTGGGTTTGTGTCTTTGCTAATTGTGTGTATTTTGTTGTTGTGAAATGACTATTTACTTAGTAGAATTGACAATTTTGCTGGTTGGGGCCTGTTTGACAATTATTACAGTTGATTTTACTAAGTTTTTTTTTTGTGTGTATTCAATACTTTGGCTATCATACGCGGATCCACGGGGGGTGATATGGGTGATAGATCACCCCCCACTCGGGTGAAAAATTAAAGGAATTTTGGTATTTGAAAAGTATGCAACAAAAAATTTTTCTAGTTTCACCCCCCATAACAAAATCCTAGATCCCCCACTGTTGGCTATCATAAGTTATTAACATGTTTATAAACGATTTGATTATTTAAAAAATATTTTTGCAGTTGCCTTTATCTATAAAAAATATTGATTAAATATTAAATTAGTAACCATTTTCTTTAAGAGTTTACAAAAGTATTCTAAAATTGAATAATTTTATGATTATTTTATAGTTCTTATAAAGTCATATGTTTCCCCTAAAAACCGCAGCTGTGGTTTAAAATTGGGGCAGATTGGTGTTTCAATTTGCCAACTCGGATCCCAATCTCACCCACTGCACTATGGTCCAAAAGTCGATTTTTTTGGCATAAACTCTAAAAATTGAGTCACAGACTTCAAACTTTACACATTCTGTTTTTTTACAAAGAATAGTATGCAAACAAATTTTTGAGTCTGTGCGACCACGCCCTCTTTTGCCTCCCATACAAGCAAATTCATAATACTACACTGTGTTATAAAATTTAACCTTTTTTTAAATACCTCGATAAAATCTTAAAAGTCCTATTTGCTTTAAATAATCAGCGCTCTAAATGTGCTCTCGAAAAAATGTTCACACCCAAGGATTCTAAAAAAAAGGACACTAAAGTTGGAAAAATTCTGTTTTTGGCAAACTTTGAACCTATTTTGCAGACGAACGGATTCTTCGTATGTAATGTAACTCAAAACATTTAAAAAGTGCAACTCTGTATCTTTCAAACCTCACACTCATAATAATTTTTGTAATTTTTTTAACGGAATTATAAGCAAAGGGAGACATTTCCTTTTCTTTCTCTTACGAATGCTTAACAAAGAAAAATTCAAAATAACTACTTTCTTAAATTTATTTTTGATGTTTTATCATCTTTTAAGTGGTAATTGATATTTTTTACAGAAATGCAATCCGAAAAAAATTAAATTTTCGGTTTTTGCTGCGCCAAATATCCTAGAGATCGCTGCGAAGAAACTTTAAGGTCCCTGAATAGTGTGGAATTGCGTGAAAAGGGGGACGAACGGGGAAAAGGTGTTAATTAGCGCTGAAAAACGACATGTATATGTACAAACTGGCGTACTTAGTTTTTGTGGGCAGACGTCGGGTCGTTAGTTTTATCCCACTAAATACAGGGAAAAAAATTTTAATTTTCTATAAAAATACACATAAATTGGAAATTAAACACAGGTCGAACACTAAGATTACACATAAATGTACTATACACACTAAATATTACATAGCTTGATTTTTCATTTCCATAATTTACTTAATTTAGTCGGGACAAAGAAGTTTTATTTTTTTGCACAAACGTAAAGAAAATATTATGGCGCCAATTTCTTAGTCCTAAGCAGCTGATCGATTGTGTACTTTTGAAAGCTCATAAAAAGCGTTAGTGTAGCTTCTAACGCTTTTTTTTTTTAAGTTTGTATATGTATGATCTATTAACTTTAAGAATTTAAAATAAAAAATACAAAACATTAACATAAAAATTTCGACTTTATGCCAAAAAATCGGCCGCTCGGACCATAGTGCACTGTGCAAGGGGACGACCGGCTCGGCCGGGCAGCGGCGACAAAGGCTGACGCTGAAGTGATGACCGGACAACAAACTACATTCAGCAGATAAATACTGAATTTATGACTTAATTTAACTGCGAGCCAACGACAATTTTGATGATACGGAGGGGCGGGACGCGATCGGCGGACTGAGTGGGCAGTGGCAGCCACGGAGCGGACACAGGCAGAGCCACAGCCCGAATCCAGTACATTAGCCAATCCTGGTCGCACATCGCTTCATTCACAGCCCGAGACACACATAATTCAAGTGGTCCCGAGAGTGGGAAAAGTGGCGAAGGGACTGGGGGCTGCGATGGGTTAACGCCGATGGTGATGTCTCTATTGGCCGCAGAATCAGGGAAGCTGGTCAGAGTTTTCCCCGAAGCCTAAATGCGAGCTGGGGAACAGGATCTGGGCAAAAGGGAGTGGGTTCGGGGGGCGATGGATCGGCGGATCGGGAGGAAACGATGGTTATCACTCAGCTAGTTGGCCAGGGCATCAATTAATTTATGGCCATGCGCAAGGCACAAATTGAGGCTGAATTAGAGCAACACCAGCTGAAAAGGGGGGAGATTCTCAGTTTAGACAGGCAAAAAAATACAACAAAACGTGATCTCTAGGGAATTTGGTTTACCTAGAGTTACATACCATCTTAAGGTAAATAGAATGAAAATATAATAATTATACTTTAATCTTGATAAATAGGTTTTGTATATCCCAAAATGGGAAACAAATTAAAAATTATTTAAATAACTTTATTTAATTCCAAGATAATTATGGGATCTTTGTGAGAGCACCAAATACCAAATTTTTAAAAACACTATATTATTTATTCAATTTATAAAACTCAACAGATTAATTCAAAAAGATTAAATAAATGGAAAATTAATCAGCATTTCAGTTAAGATTTAAATAGATCTCCCTAAAAGAAGACCGGATGTAAAACATACTGCTCGAAGCGCCAAATATAAACTGTAACTTTTTAAAAGATTATACATTTTTGAGCCCAAGCAGTTTATCAAATTATGGTCTAAAACTCTTGTAATTAAATGACAATATGGATCTTATATTTTAAATGTATTTTCCCAGGCAGCAACAGATGACGGAGCAGGAGCACTGAAATCTGACCGAGAAGGAAATCACTCAGATTCGACTGACATTCAGCCAACTGACGGTTGAATTAGCCATGTCGGGGTCATGAAGTTAAGGTTCACTGACAGGAAGGAAACGCAGCTCGCACACAAAATGTGTTCTGCACCTCTGACTGGCCTTGCGTGTTCCTCCAGGTGGGTCTACGCCTTTGTCTTTTCCACAAAAGATTTTCACCTGCAATTCACCTCCAATTCCACATCCAAGTCCACTTCCAATTCCGATTCCCAAACACTCCATCTCGACCTCGTCTTTTGTGACAGCAATTAACCGTCTCAGTCAGCCGGATTGTTCCGTCTGGAGGCGGGTCAGGTCGCCTTTCCTTCTGGCTTCTTTCACCCAAAAATTCAAACTACAAACTACAAACTGTTGCCCTCCAGTTCACAGGGCCCCGCGATGAGCGTTTCGTGACCCAAACAAATTATTAATTATTAATTGGGGAAAATATGCTGTAATTGTAGCGGTCGCTTCTTCTACTGCTCTTTCTTTTTTTGGCTGACTGGCTGACAATGCCCGAAAATTAAATGAAATTAGCCAGCCAGCCGGGTAATTTCACTTTGCATGTGACGAATTTTCCCGGGGAGAAAGGTGCGTGAGCAGTGGCAGATATCCAAAGACTTGCGGTGGTATCGTGGTTGGCTGGGTGATCCGTTTGATTGAACCGACAGCTGGAAATGCGACTCATCCTCTCGTTTTGCAGGCGATAATTGAGGCACTAAATGCAATAACCAAAAGAATCGCCATAATGAGCACAAGATTTGTATTTCGTTCATTCCCACAAACGAGCTAATGGAGAGATGATGCCGGGGATCTCGGGCTTAATTCAAACTGCCCAATCAGTCGCGACAAGTTTCGCAGATTGAATGCATTTAACACTTTCGAGCAGTTAACAGGCCCAGTTCCTGACGCCCCTGCCCCCTGCTCCATTTCGATTCGGATTCTTCGGAGCCACAGAACATATAATACACACATACGTTCGCCTCTCCGGAGTCTGCTGGGTCGATAATTTTGATTTATGTGGGTAAATCATGAAGGGAACGCAAAGATTTACGATGGATCAGGGGCAGATTTATTACTTTTTGATAGCGGGCGAGAGCCGAGAGTCAAGAGTCGAGTGAAAAGGATTCGCAGGTCTCTGGTTTTTCCCCCCTTGAAAAATCGAACCGCAGTGAGTAGAACAGAACTGAAATCGAGAGGAGCTGGTCGGATGCCGATTCCTTTAGATGGTATCGCCTGCAGCCGCTTAATGCGTGCCGCCGTGTATTTAAGTTATTCTAATTTGCCTGCCGATGCAGATGCCTCTTGCTGTTGTTGTTCTCAAGGTGTCAGCGGCACAAAAGTGTCCCATTGTCGTCGCCCCGCAGAGGATAAGGTGCCTATAAGGTGGAACTGCATAGTCAGGTAACAGGTCAGTCCCTGAGATAACCATCTGTGGCGGTGCCCGGGCAACAGCCTCCTTAATATGACCAATTTATTCAAATTCACCGCTCTTTATCAAGTCACTGAAAAACAGAATTGGTTGTACATTGGTTGTATAGACGAGTATAGTCGCTTTGATTAATAATGATTATGATTATAAGCTTGGGCTGTCAATTCTAATTCGTAATATTGCTGATTCTGGTTTGGATATAATATTTTAAATTACTTAAAGTAAACAAATGTGTCTTGTTAGCAAGGAAGAAATCTACACATTATTTGATATTAACTATTTTAGTTTACTTCCCTATTAAGAGGTGTTTGCCTCGATCTTTAATAATAATATGGAGGTATTTTATAAACATGTATTTTTGTATATTTTGTTTTACTTATGATATTTTGAGCGAAGGTAAATAAAATTAAGTCAAGTAAAAAAGGCAAGATTTCCGATTCATGCGAATTCAATAAGATTTTAATAAAATATAAATACAGAGATTCACCAAATTAAATTTAAATTACATACTTTCACACTTGATTTGTGAACAATAATAAAAAAAAATTCGTCTTCTTACTTTAAATTACAAATCTTTCTTGGGCAGCAAAACATATTAAGTCCGAAGTCTTTTAAAATATGTAATACCAAGAGGGTGCCATCGTAAAACTTAAAAAAATTGTAATACCAACCATCGTGGCTGTTTGTGTCTGCCATTTAAACGAAGTTTCGAAATAGCCAAGCGGATTGGGCTGCCAAGGGAGTCTCAACTGAGCAGCTACTGCAATTAGTGGCAACAACATCTTGTTGGCGGTTTCGATTTTCCACTGTGTTTTTCCATTTCGGATGGGAGTAGCGGGCTGAAAGCTAAAAACGGCAAAGCTGAAAACTGAAAACTGCGAACTGCAATCGCGATTTCTAGCTGGGCTTCGAGTGCAATTATAACGGTGCAGCGTGGTAATTACCTGTGAATGGCATTTGCATAATAACAGCCGTGCCGGCGGCACAATGGGTGATATCAATGCAGGCTAGTGGGGTGTGGGTGGTAGTTGGTGCTTGTGGGAGGCGGTGGGGGTTGGCACTGGTGGTGGAAGAGGAGTTGGGGGACGCGGGTGGTCGCGTTTCTGCAGCCAATGCCCCGCCACTCGAACAAAAACAATTGCAATTACCAGAGTAGAAGAGAGAAGTGAGTTGGTGGTATTACTCGAAGATGGGGCCAAAGGGCTCCACGGAGGACTGGGAACACCATCAACAAAAGAGCTTGGTACACTGAACTTAGGAATTTAAAAAAAGAAAAATCCAAATATTTTTATTAGCTTCAACGTTAAAATATTAACTAAAGAAATAAAAGAATAAAGACTTTTCCACATTTTTTACTCTAAGTAGGTACTATAGTATAATAATATAATTATAAGATTGATGCCCCAATTTAAAGAAATATGAAACATTTGACAGTAAGTTCTGTCTTCAAAATTCTAAAACTTCTGGGACTTACCATCCATGCCCGGATCCACAGGGGATTTGGGAAATAAATACCCCCACTCAGGTGTAAAGTGAAATAAACATTATTATTTAATTTAAAAGGTATTCAACAACAAATTGGATTTGAAACCCTCACACTACCAAATCCTTAATCCGCCTCGGTTATTATCAAAAAGTAGTAATATAATTATTTTGAAGTGTTGCTCAAAAATTAATTTTTAAATAAGTAAATAAATAGTCTGAAATGATTACTTAGTCTATAGTCTCCTATACACACAATTGGTTTTATATTTAAAGATATAGTTATTGAAGTTATATTTTCAATCCGATAACACCAATAAATATAATCGTTATTTTACAAGATTTAGTGGTTGATTTCCAGGAATCGGGTGTATTATATCCCATCGATTTCTTTCACTGCACTGGGTCGAGGCCATCGCCGTGGCAGTAGCAGTAGCAGTCCCTTGCTCAGCGACCCAACACGCTTGATGGCATCACCATTAGCAGCGGTGGGGTGTTGGTTTTGGCTTGGTTTTGGTGTTGATGTTGGGAGTGGAAATGCGGATTCCGGAGGGGAGGAGTTCGAGGAGTACGGGCGGTTCGGTTTGGGGTCGGAATCCAGGCTGTTGGTGGTGTTGTTGCCACGCTCTGACGGCTGTTCCGCCATTTTGTTGCGCTGTTACTGTTGCCACTGCACTTGGCTGCAATGTTGCGAGTTGCTCGTTGCTGGTTGCTGTTGTTGCCCCCCTGCGGCGCCTCTGGCTTCCCACACGCCCCCTTCTCTTTAGGCGGTCGACAACAATGTTAATCGCTCCTATGGTTTGCTCAAGATTCGGGTGACTAAAGACGTTTCTACGTCCATTTATATGCAAATTGCGGTAGTTATCGCCATTTTGTTTTCCATGTTTTTCATTTTCATTTTCCCCGTGTTTTTCCTATTGCGCTTTTTGTGCAACTTCTAATTGCAGCTGCAGTGGAGCTCGGAGCTTGGAGCTTGGAGCTAAGAGCTCGAAAACCGTGGAGAAACCGTCGTGGAAACGGGAGCTACTGGATCTGCATTTAATTAACCCTATAACGGTTCGCTAGCCATTCGATGGTTTGAATTTGAATTCGTGAATTATATGATGCGGTCACTAGCCACGGATTTTTCCCCCATTTCTTTCGGTTTTTCTTCTTCGACGAAGTTCGAATCGAAATTCGCCCCGACATGTTTTTGAACGTGGCTCTGGAGGAGCGGCTTTTGTTATCGAATGCAAAACTATTTAGCCATTGCATGTTGTTAATAATTTTAAAATCAGATTTCCGCAAGTTTGACGCAGACACGAAGGTAGAGTCGGTCGTCGCCTTAGCTGGAGGAGCTTTATACGTGTGTTTTTGTGTGCTTTTTTCTGTAGTTTTTTAGCCCCATGACGTGTCCGTGTCTTGATTGCGGTTTCTGCCCTTAAAAGCGGCGACTGCGGGGCCAGCGCCAACTGCTACTTAAGGAGGGTCATTCAGGAGCGGATCGGATTGGAATGGGGGGCCAGGATGAAGGGGCATATAGCTCCTGACAATTGTTGCGCAATTACACAGAAGACCTATGGGCACGCAACTTTTGGACGGTTTTGCGGTCCACAGTGCGGACTTTGGCTCAACTCAAACTCAAAACTGGGAGTCAAATCGCATCGAAGTCCAAGTCCAGGCAGACGCTTAAACTCAAATCACGCCTCAGAAAACTGCAGCAGCAACACAAGTTGCTGCTTGACGTGGCTAATGTTGCTGCTGCTCTTGATTTTGCACGGTGAGAAATTAAGGAACAATCAGTTTACTAATGCATTGATGTACCATAACCATAAAGTCATTACTAGGAAACAAATACGTTAATTTTTCTGTACGTACTTACGTATTTCCTGGATATTTTCAAAAATTGAATTACTGAATCCGGTTTAAAAACAGGATTAAAGTACCCTTAAAAATAAATATGAAATATTATTGGCACCGAATCGTGTTCTTTATGTAAAGTAAGCTTTTAGGTAAAGTCGCATTTTATTGATAAAGATAATATAATATGTGTAACTTCAAAATCCTAATAAATGTTTTGTAAAATTTTTGTAATACAACTAATGACATTTAGAAAGCTCTTTGCTCAATTGTAAGCTACATCTTAAATCATTAGCTTAAAATTAAAAAACAAAATTAATAAATATTCAACTAACTACAGATTTGAAGGACATTTTTTCTATGTGTGCGTGATGATGTTGCTGTTGCTACCGCTGCTGATGTTGCTGTTGTGCAGTTGCTGTTGCTGCTGCCCGTGTCCTCGGGTTCGTCCTCAATCACGCCATCGCCATGCACATGAACTACATTCTGTCCGTCTTTGTCTTGGAGCCGCTTAACCCCCACATGCCCCCGAATCTGCCGTCGAGTGTATCGAATCCCTGTTTGGATGTTTCTGTTTCTGCAAAATCAATGTTGACGCAAATACGTGTATGTAGAATCATTTTGCCGACAGTTCAGACTTATTTCTTTCGCTACCGAATTTAATTGGATTTTCTCCCTGACTTAAGGGCTTTAACTGCTGTGGTATGTGGAAATCATTTCTGGCCCCAGTCGCAGACACGCAATGCGATGCCCCCGAAGCCCCTTTTCCCGCTCCTTTTCAGCTGGCCAACTGCAAATTTACTCATGTCGATGATGCAGGAGCCCCGGCACTGCGACATTCTGCACTCCCCACACCTCATAGCCATAGCCTCATCCCGATCCGGGCAGCAGTAAAAACTCACTTAATTTAGCAACTGCGAAAAGTTAATCATTACATTCCGCCGGCCGAGTGGTGCGTGCTCGCCGTGATATTGAGGCACATGACTCAGTCGCCCGCCAATTTCAGTATCTAAATTTGAGTGACGGACCCGAGAAATGGATTAAGGGATTATAACGTTACAGTACCAAACGACAAACATAAACAATTGAGGGTCTCAAATCGCTTAATAAATTTGCAATTGCATTCTACCTATTTCCTACAAAATTTTAAAGTTGTCATTGGTTCCTTAAATAAAGAGAGATATATAACAGTATTTTTCATCAATTTGCACATTGCTTAGCCATCCAAAAATGGCAATATAAAAATAGGCTAAGATATAAAAATTATTCATTATAGAATCGTTGCAAAATAGGAATTAATTTACTAGAAAAAGTACAATTACTATTACAACTTCAAAATAAAATTAGATGAAACGTTTAAAAAATATTTACGCGATAGTTAATGGAAATAGTGCCTTATCTTTCCTTAAAATAACCTCCAGCAAACACCGTTTGAATTAATGGCATTTCCAAATCAATTTCGCTGTTACATCTACTTTTGAGAAGAATCAGGAAGTCTTTGCAATTTAACCTACAATAGAGTACGTAGATTTGTTCGCTTTCGCATTAGTCAGCAAATTTTGAGGAACATTTGTATGCAAATGGGAAAAGGCAACTGGAGCCAGACAAAAAGCGACACTTTAATCATTCTGAGCAAGCGCTAAACATTTCCGACCAACAAAAACAGAAACTTGAGCATATTTCCGCTGGCTCTAGTCTCTGGTAAGAAGGTCTTACGCTGAAAAAAAGATTTTTTGTTGGGAATTTTAAAAATAAATATTTAACTTTAAAAGCCCAGATCTTACTTAACTCAATTAATCAAAAATTGAGAATTTCAAATGAAAAATAGTTTAAAAGTCTGATTCAAACTTAGCTTGCTAAGTTTCCATTTTTTCATTGGGCTCTGAAGGTAAATATTTAAAAAGGCTTTACAATATTAAAATAATTGGTAAGCTGTTTAATTAATGTTGCAAACAGTGGAATTTTTTACTGAGACCCAGAAATGTATTTCGCATCATCTCCTGAAGTCCATTTTCTCGTCAGCATTAAAGATTTAAATTTTAAATTTAACATGAAGTCGAGAAAGCAATCTCGACAATCTCTAATTTCTTAGTGTTGATTTTTTCTCTGTGTAAAGACCCTCTAGCGAAAGGTGGCCGCTGGTTTTTCTCCATAAGGAAGGTACAACGCTGGCCTAAAAGTTATTTTCTATTTGTTTGTTAACATTACGAAATTCCGATTCTCCGTTGGTCCGGAGTAGAATTCTACCCCAGGGTTTTTCACGGTTCACCAACTCGACGACCCACTCCCTTGCCCCCCAGCCCCCGCTCCGCCCCCAAAAAGTAGAACCCCCTAACCCGTCCGGTGGAAATCAGCATATGCATATGCCTACATGTGGGTAAACACCACCGCGTCGCTAACCACGGGCACAAAAACTCCGCCCGGCCTGAGCACTTCTTGTCTACATTGTTTGGAATATTTTCAGCCGGACAAGCGGACAGCGGACAACGGACAGGCGAGCAAACAAAAACAGGAAGCGTGGCCACCACAAATATGCACGGCACACAGGGCTTGGCTCTAAGTTCGGGTAAGTTTGGGCTGGGATGTAGATACTAGATGGCTATCTGGCTGGAACTTGGCCACTTTGCTACCGAAATAATGGCGGCCGGCAGGCGTTAGCCAAGGCGGCCATAATTAATGCGCCCATCCCCAAAAAAAAGTTGCACGAGACGCAATTAGAAGCAGGCACACAGTCGAACATCCCTAAATTGAATTGGCATCTGTTTTATAAATTCAACTTTAATTATTAGAGGAATTCAAAAAATGTTAATAGTGTAAGGAAATCGTCGTTTCCTGCTTGTTTGCTCGTTTAAATTATAAAAAATTTTGAAAATTTTACTTTAAATAATAGTTACAAAAACATTAAGACAAAAATCTTAATCGTAGGCTAACATAATTTTGGAAAAAACATTACTCATTATAAAAGGAGGTGGGATAGTTAGGAAATTAAATTAATTCTATTTGCAATTGAATAACACTTTAAATTATAGTAATTGGGTATTCCGTTTTAAATGGAAATAAATATCAAACGTTCCAGTTATAGAAGTTGGCCTGTAGTAGCAGGCATAATTTGTGCTACTTTGGGAGGGTTAATTTGAGCCCCTTCGGGCGGTTTGTGAGATACAGTGATAAATGTTTAATTAGCCGCGTTATTAATCTAATCAATCATACCGGCCGAAATCAATCAGGAGGGGGCTAGCAGAGGGGTTAGGCAAGGCGAGTTAATTCCGCTGCCTAACATCCGATCCCCACTAAAAAACCCCCTTCCCCCTTTGGTTTTCTTTGAGTTTTCTTGGCCTTCTGCCATTGGGCTACCCATTTGCTTGGGGTTCAGAGGAGAGCAAGAGGGACAGCTATAGAGGCCAGTTCGCAACTGCGAGCCTGCTCTTCAGACACGCCTCTCACTTGCTCTCACTCAATTTGATAGCCAGTTTGAGTTTGGCTCAAATTATGTAAGGTGAGCCGAACTCAACGAGCTTGTGTTTGCCCTCTCTTTTACACATCCCCCACCCCACCCTCTCTTTCTCCCTCTCTCTACCGACATATAAATATTTTTTAGTGGAAGCAACTTTTGCCTAGTCTTTTATCAACATAAATAAATTAATGCGACTGTTTCGAAAAGATCTATGTGCGTGTATTGGCATTTTGAATGGCCAAAGTTGTGCCTTTCAATTTGCGGAATTATTGTTATTTTGCGCTGGCAAATTATAGGCCATTAAAATTGATTATTTTGCATTATCAGTGTGGGAGGGAGGTTGGCCGTTCGCCGCCTCTCTGTCACACCCCCTTGGCAAAGGCAATGGGTGGAAAAAGAGAGGCAGCGATGGGGAGTTGCAAAAACAACACCTCCGTTTATGCAAAAATGCAAAAGTCATTTAAAGTTTAAGGGCCAAATGAAGAGACACACTCGCACACAAGTGCAGTTCGGCGGCCATTATTACACGGCTCCTGATTTCTGTAATTCAGCCAACCAACCAGCGAACCAGTGGGAGTGAGAGGGGAACAGTGGGCGAAATAAATCAATTAGCCGACCCATCTTCACCTCGTGCCGCTCCTGTCACTCCACTGCAGTTGCATTGCCTCCCTCTCGCTCTCGCATCCTTTTGCTGCGCAGGTTTCTCTCGCTCCCTCTTTCTCTCTCTGTTGAGTGGCGCTAATCGGTTACGCCGCTGCTTACCACCTCCTTACCACCCCCTTCCCCCACCTGACTTACCACGTAACCAAGACAGTGGTTGGCCAAAACGAGTGGAGTCGCGTCCAACGCGGATTCATTGGTTTCTCGTCCGGCCGAGTCACTTATGTCCGCCGATGTCCCGCGTAATGCGTTTTTTGCACGTCCCCGTTTTCAGGAAAGAGTTGGGGCCACGGGAGCTAGGGAGCTGTAACTGCGATCACGCAGAAAAATTACATATCTTAAAAATTGATTTTAACTAATTTGTCAATTTTTTGTGTAATTCAAATGATTAAAAAATTGTCATTTTATGTTACAAAATTGGTTATTTACTTTAAGGGGTTATATACCTTTTTTGAGCGAAAAAATTGGGGGAACTTTGGATTTTTTTTTGGTGTGTAGCAATTATTTTATGACAGTGAAGTTATTATTTATTGATAGTACATGTTTTTATCGAAACAACAAGCCTTTGTTCTTGAAAAAATAGGAATAATTTACGAAGTTATGGCAATTCTTTTGGAACCCTTTTTTTTTTATAGCGGCTTGCGGTGACCACGATGGAAGTCCAGCAGGTCAACTTATATCAAAAAACCAAAAATTTTTAGTTAGTATAATTCGTGAACGATTATTTTTAAGAATATTTGCTTTTTTCTGCATACAGTAACAATTTTTCCAAAAAGTTGATTTTTCGAGTTCTAAAAATTTTATTAAAAAAATCTGATCTGCGAAATTAAAATTGGCGCATAAAAACTGAATCGTTCACGAACTCGGCACAATCATTACGAATAATTAAAAAAAAATTGAAGAAGATCGATCAAATAGTTCTTGCGCAATCGTGGTCACAGCGAAGGCACTTTTGGAAAAACACGACTTTGAGATAATCGCATTCAAAGTTTTACGTTGACGTTGCAACTATTGAAGTCGAGCGCGGCAAAACGCTGTTTTCCTATCGAACTATTATTCGGATCTGTATGAAAATTTGGGAAGATGTTCTCTAGGGGATATACTTTAGGATTCAGCAAAAAAAAAAATTTCGTTTTTTTGAAAACAAAAAAGGTATATAACCCCTTAAAAAAACCTTAAGTTAATATTTTTATAAATTTTTATTATTTGTTTTCTTATATATAAAGAGTAAATGAATTATACCTATACAAAGTGCATTATGCCGTAAGAAAATATTCTGTTGAATAAATTTAAAATGTTTAAAGTTAAACAATTTATTTAGAACTTTAGAATTTCAATGAAGACAATAAATAAATAAAGGTAGATAAAATCTGACACCCAACTAAAATACATGAAAACCAATTTAATATTAATACATATTTATCAGCAGTTTTGTGAAGAAATGTATTTATTTATAATTTTTATGTTATTAAGATAATGTAGACAATAAAATTGTATTTTGACTGTTAATATTAATCTCCTAATTATTTTTATTCTGGTCTAAGCAACACTATATATTCTAAAACATTCAAAATCGTTTTCTGTAAAATAATTAAACCTTAGTAAACAGCCAACTTTACTTTTCAGTGTTTGCTTCGCTGATCGATGATTGACAGCCATTTCTTGGTGTCGGCATATCCATAAAAAAACTTTTCGAACTCGCAAACACCACGTATGTATTACCAAACAAAATCGGTCGTCAATTAAAAGGCCGAGAGCAACTGGTAGCACAGGTCTAGCCTGAAAGTTTGATAAACAATGCACTGAAATCGAATGCCCGAGTAATTAATTATTGAACTTTTACAACTGTTTCGGTTTTGGTTTGGGTTTCGTTGGCTTAATACATATTTTTTTTTGTTTTTTTTCCTCTCATTTCCACAGTGAATACGCTCAATGGGGCGACGCTCAAACGTACACACACTCACAGAGGCAGGAAAATAAAAAAAACCCCTGAATGCTCAGTGGCAAACCGACCACAACCACAGGCAAACCAGAATGCAGCAACAGCAACAGCAAAGGCAACCCGATCCGATCCGAGTTTTAGCCAAGTAAGATATTGCGCTGCCGGTGGCTCTGAGCTCAGTCTCATTCAGCGAGTCGGCGGGCGTTGAGTTTGAGTGCGAAGTGCGGTGCGCGTCGAGTCAGCGAGCGTTGAGCAGCAGCAACAACACGGCGACAGCAGCAGCAGCAACAGCGGCAACACCACCAACTAGCAACTAGCAACACCAACGGCAGCAACACAAGCGAGCGGTTCCGGTTCGCGTTTTCGAGTGGCGTCTGAAACGGCGAAAAAAGCATAGAGTAGCACGAAAAAAAGAACCGTCGGAAAAACAGGGGTCCACAAAAATGAAGCCCTTTCACTAAAAGTCCCCAAATTGAATCCTCCTCCCGTTTCGCTGGTCTCACAATTTGGAAGCGTGGCATGGCAGCCACCACATCACCCGGCCCCACAAGGACAACCAATAAAGTTTCCATACCACTAGCAGCAACATCCGGGATTTCAGGGAGCGGCGAATCCCCCGGAGCAATCATGCCCATGGCCGCCGTGCCATTGCCGTCGCATCTGCAACTTTTGGGCAGTCCCGCCGGAGGCGTCGGCCAGCCGTCGGCAATCACGCCCGTTTCCCCCACGGCAGCGGCCACAGGTAAGCGATTACAAAATGTACAAAGCTTGTTTACAAACAAAATTTATTTGTTATACAAATTTAGATTTTTTACAAAAATATTTAATTTTAAATTATTATTCTTTTGATTTTATTGGGAGAATAAATGGATCATCGTCAACTTGATATAGACTTTCTTAAACGGCCAAAAAAATTGGATTTCTTTTTCTTAAAATGTTTATGATTTAAAATAGTTCATTCAATAGTTGTTTCAAATAGTTCACTTTTGGTAACCATTTACAACATCCCTTTTTCTAAGATGAAACAGTTTTGACGGTTTTTTTAATGTTCAAACCACCATACGAAATAATCATCTTTTCCCATTTTTAAATACGGATAAACCTATAAAAAACCAAATTATGTTTTCTTTGGAATATTTTTTATTTCGATATCAACTTGATATTATTACAAATATATTCCATTGTAAGATTAATGTTTTCAAATTGTTATTTGTATGTTAAACTAACCCAAACTATTTTAGTTCGATTTAAGTTGTTAAGTTAAAGCTACAACTTAGACTATCCTAGCTACCGAATCCGCTGACTTTGCTATTGCTTTTACTACTAATGTTGCTTTAAAAACCGGCGATGTTTCAGCGATATCCGCTGATATCGCCTGTATTATTGGTGTTGCCTTTGTAGCGTTGCTGTATTGCTGCACGCTCCATTCGAGCCGCAAGATTCGGGCGAATTCCGTGAACTGACAGGGATATCTGAATCGGGGGCCCGAAACAGTTTAAAACAAAAGCCAGCCACAAGAAACTGGTGGCACTAGTCAAATGCCTGCTGGAGAAGTGCAATGATTTGGAAATTTCACAACAGCAACAGCAATGCAGCAGCAGCAGCAGCAACACACAGCACAAATCGCACAGCACACAACTGTGGCAACTGTTTTGGTCTTTCGCACATCAGTGGCAATTTGTTTTGCACAAGTATGGGTTGTCAAATAAAATTAGTTCACGTCGGCGGCCATCGAGTGTATCTGCAAGATACACACTGGTTCCCTGATGGAAAATAGGGGACTCTGGGGCGATGGGGAGGGCAAAGCTTTGACTTGTCTCTTCGAAGGTGTTGGAAGTTGCACAATAAATAAATAATTATAAAAAGAGCCCCGTCGGCGAAGTAGAGAGCGAGACGAGAAACGCTGGAAAAGAGACACGGAGACCCCAAAGCGGTGGCCAAAAGGGGGATTCGGGGGTTCGAGGGACAACAGGGGTACATGGCATACATTGAAGTTTAAGCATAGGGCAGAAACCATACTTAGGGGTCTCAGGTTACGTGGTGCGTGTATTCGCATTATTCTTAGAAAGCCAAGCGTATAAAAGGTGTGCACAATGATTTTGAAGAGTGCCCCGGCTCGGTTTAGTATGGTATGGTATAGCTTGGTTCCAAAATGCACATGGTCCGAACTCCTTACGTTACTTTTGCCTTGCGTTACGTACATGCATATGTGTGTCACCCCAGTTGGTGGTTCTGCCGCCTAAGGAACCCGGGTTATCATTTCACAACTCTTTAGGCTTTCTTAAAGAGTCGAAAAAGGAAACAGTGATATTATTGCCGACCTAAGTGTGTCGCCTCTGTAAATAATTACCCAAGTGTTTTAGAACGCAATGAAGATTTATCATTTCATAAATAGTAAATAACTTTATTTAAATCATAATTTTAAAGTTTAAAGCCATTAACAATTTAGGTATCCATAAAGTTATTCTTCAACTGCAAGGCATATAAAATACACTTTTGTACGTATTCCATTTTGTTGTTCTTTAAAGGGTATAAGATTGTATCCCATGCTAGACTTCATTCTTTAATGTTTAGTTTAAAAGGTAAAAATCGAATCTAAAGATTATATTAAATATTTTAAAACCTATTTTATTTTAAAAAGGCAAGAATTTAAAAATATAAATTTAACAACTTGCTGATATTCAAATATAATTCAAAAATATATATACATTTAAGTCCCAACTTGATTTGTTTTAAGCTTAAGATGTTTTATTTCAATTTGCATATTTATACTCCGCTGGTTAGCCACACTTTAATAGCAAACTATGTATAATCCGGAACCGTACAATAAAATCCAATAAAGGATGGCATAAAATTAGAGTGACTTATGTAAGAGCACATCTCCCCGCAGCGGAATTCTTGGAGCTTAGGAAAATGTGCGAAGATCGCAGTAATGCGCACTGGCAGTAAAAACCAGAAGCTTTAGAGGACGAGTAATGCGCTGCGCGCGACAAACAAGATCAGCGAGCACTAACTGAAGGGGCTGGGGATGTGGTTAAAGACGAGGATGGGGGGATAGGTCTCGGGATGAGGATGCGTTGAGGAGTCGCATAAAAAGCGAGCAACTTTAATTTATATGCAGTGCCTGGGAGAGGGGCGCAAGGAGGGGGCCAAGGGGATGCAGCGGCAAAAAGTTACCGGTAGCAATAAATCAAACTATCAATTGAATTCCGAGGCGATCATCACTTGTGGCGAGCTGCGATCCCGAGTTCGAGCTTCAGCCCGAGTCCGATCGGCATCGCCTCTTGTTATAAGTCTCACGGTGACGTACGATCGGGTACAGAGGGAGAAAAAATATATTTATAATATTTCCAACAATTTTCCATTTTAAAAAATATAAATTTAAATTGTAAAGTCTTATACAAACATTTAAATACAATTGGATATTCTTATAACTGATTATTATATTTTTTAATAAAAATTTGACTTTACTAGCGACTTGTTTTGTATTTGCGAAAAAAAGTAGAAAGGTTGTTCCGTCTTTTTTCAAATCTGCATACGCCTCAAGCTTATAGCAATTTTCTAACATATTTTTTTGATTTCTCTAAAGTTCCTTCATTTAAGTGCGAAAATATTACAGATACTAAAAATCAAAATCTGTGATATTTGTTTTCTGTGTAGAGGATTGAGGGGCAGGCCGAAGGGTTCGGGTTTGGGCCGTGGTTCCAGCGATTTTAAGCCGCTTTTGCAATTGACTGAGGCGCATCGCGGAGTCGGAGCTGTCGCATTGCGTAGTAAATCATCGGTCGATCCCGAACCGACTTTACCATAGAATCTGGACTGCAACTGGGTCTGAGACTGGGACTGGGACTGGGGCAATGGAAATGGCAATCCGGAGGCACTCAGTGCTGTTGACATCCAAGTTGGCCGGCTGTTGCGGCGGCATAAATCAAGCATGGCCATGACCACGGCCACAACAATTGGCGCAACATGCGAGTGCAACAAATTGCCGCGGCCACTTTTAAATGGAGTAAGCCCGACTGGTCCCATCTGCATCGGGCTTAATTAGCCAAGAAGCTGGAGGAGATTCCGCCACCCGATTCTCCATTCCCGATTCCCGACGCCCGATCGACATGCCGTCGCCACACACGGAGCTCGATCGCACCAAAAAAGAGGTGTTAAAATGTGTGCAGTTCTCGCGATCAGATAAAATGTCAAAATGAACATAAAAGCTTCTACATCCGAGGAATGGCCAATTGCTGCCAAGACTCTGACAAGCGATCTGCCGTCCCATTCTCATTCCGATTCTGATTCCGATCCAGAGATCCAAAGATCCAGGTCCAACAAATTGCCAGCGAGAATTTCATAAATTCCGACTGGAATCAGCAGTCAGTGTCAGCGGTAATGGACCACACCGCGTCCATTATGCCCATAAACGTTGACACTTCCGCCACTGGACGGTGGAGCCCCCCCATCCATCTCAGGCTTCGACTCTCTGACTTTGACGTCGTCGATCAAAAACACACCGAAATTTGTCCAGCCATCTCGTTGTCCCAGTTCCCCCCAAATCCTCGAGGCCCACAGTCGATGATCGGGCTACAAATTTCTTGGTGTTTCTGTGTCACGCGCGGAATGCCGGCAACAGCTTCGTTTAAATTCCAATTGACGTTTAATGATTTTGCGCCTCTACACTTAAGAAAATATATTTTACAAGGGTAATTTAAAATTGTTATTTTTATACAGAAAATATGAATTTATTCAATAGACTCTTTTCTAATATTTTTGGGTATCTTTCAAGGCTTATGGTTAAAATATATTTTACAGGGGTAATTTAAAATTGTTATTTTTATATAGCTAATATGAATATATTCAATAGACTCTTTTCTAATATTTTTGGGTATCTTACAAAGCTTATGGTTAAACAAAAAGGATTTTATTAAATCTTAAAAATTAAAACAAATAAAAATCACTGAACATATTGAGCTGATCATAATTGGTAAAATGTAATTCGTAAAGGATAAATTGCTTTCATTTCTAAAAAAATAATATTATATTTTTTATTACATTTTATATAACAAAGCTTATAAGTTTTTAACAAATATTTTTCTAAAGTATAATATTTTAAGCTGAATTTATTGTTAAATCTTTTTAAAAACTGCGGTATTTCATATATATTTTAATTTCTAGTGTTCAATTCTTTTAATTTTCCTCTCTGTACTAATGATTTTTTCTTCTCCCATTTCAGTTCTTGCCCAGCCACACAGTTTGAGTCCCTCCACGCCCATCCTGACCCAGGTGACGCCTACTGCTCCGGCGATGGGCGGCCTCTTCTGCGGAGGCAGTGCACCAGCGGGAGGACCAGGAGCTGCGGGGGCGGCGGCAGCGGCGGCGGCCACAAATCTAAACGCCCTGGCCTCCCAGCATCGACTTCTGGAGCTGTCCCGCTTCGGACTAAGGGGATATGATCTGGCCCAGCATATGCTATCCCAACAAGGAGCTGTATCCAAGCTGCTGGGTAAGTTATTGGGCTTAGTAAATTTAGGGGGTTACGAGGAAGTCTGGACTCTGGATTCTAGACCACCCTGACCAATGCAATCAGGGGCATAACGCGGAACCACGAAACACGCGCCCCAAATGCAATCGCCATGTGTCCAAAAGCGTCCCAATCGATTTGCACGGCTCCGTTGTGGGGTCACGTAAACACGACAAATCGATTGGCAATCGCCGTCGCCCCCACCTGCACCTGGACACCCCTTCGTCCTCTCTTCCTTCCCCATTAGCCCCCTTTTTCCCGCCTGAGGAAGTCTGCAGCAGCCGCACACCTGTTGCCACCTGTGGGCACAACACCCAGCCATGTCATTCTCGATTTGCAGCCGTCTCCACTCAAAGTGGCTAATTTCAATTGCAAGCTTACATCTTGAGCCGGAAACACAGAATTTTCATCACTTGTGGTTAACCGAAAATAATTTTTGATCCCAAAGATTGAATTTAATAGAAATTATGTTACCAAAACTATTGTTACCCAAAAACCCGTAGCAAACCTTGGATTAAAAAAATTTAATTTTTTTTTATAATTTTCATTTAAACAGAAAATTCTTATTCATTTTGAATCTTTAGAAATTATGATCCAAACATATTTTTTAAAATAAAATATTAATATTCTTCCAGTTTTGCTTAACCATAAGCTTAGTTTTTTTAAAATATATAAGTCAACATATTAATTTTTTACCTGAATAATAAGATAATAATAATAATAATAATTTGTATACCACAGTGGCGGATCCAGAATTTTTTTGTGGGGGGTGATATCAGAACAATTTTTTTGTTGCATACTTATTGAATACCAAACTTTCTTTCATTTTTCACCCGAGTGGGGTGTGATATATCACCCATATCACCCAACGTGGATCCGCGCATGGTATACCATTTTTACTCTGCGCAGTCTTTTTTCACTTTAAATTTCTAAATTCAAATACAAAGAATCCTCAGATGAATAGAGATCTATACTATAAGTGCTATTTTATCACCAGCTAGTTTAGTGTGTCAGAAAAAGATACGCCAAATAAATCTGCCCATTCACAAATATTCATTAGTGTAACTTCAAATCTCACCATCCGATCTGTGTGGATGCCATTCATTCCCATTCAAGTCAATTTAAATTGTGTAAATAATTTCCGTTTTGCACACACAAAAAGCTAGAAAACAAATGTACTAGTACATTTGTGCCCATTCATTAATTTAAGGCAACCGAGTGCACCGAAAACAAAATCCGACAGCCAAGTGTAATAAATTCCAAATAAATTAGTGTGCTAATTAAAGGCTAAAGATAATAGTTTTCGCCACTCGAAATTAATTTAATGACATGTCCGAGTGAGCCGGCTAATCTGGTGATTCGTAGCGATATCTTTGGGATTTTCTCTGGGTGTAATTCAGCGACAGAGCTCAATTTACAAGATAAACGCGCGCGCCTGTCAACTGCTTCCGACGAATTATCATTTGAGCCGACTTTGTGACTCTGTGACTGCGACTTGGAGTCTGAGGCCGCTGATGTTGTCAAATATTCAAATTAGCGCTCCGCTGAATGGACGCCGGCTGCTGGCTTAATTGTCTAGTTAGTTAGTGGCTCGGAGCAGGCAGTCAACAGGTAGCAGGTATCTGCTATTTGGCATCTATTTCGAGTATCTGGTATCTGGAAGCCCGTAGTGCCGCACAATGCACACACTGCGGCCGGAGGGCTTTTGACCTGTTCGAAACGCCCACACGGGCACACCGGCTTTGAACAATGTGAAAATTATGCGAGTCGCACAATACACGAGCCCAAGGCACCCAAGTAGCTGGAGAAGTAGGAGAATAGCCAAATTGATTGCACAACTGGGATGGGGTGTGCCTACCAAAATTTACACAGCCTGCCACGCCTTCGAACAGTCAGATTTTTGGGTCTCCAAAAATTAATTTAGTTAATTGTGAACATTTTTTAAAAACAATAAGGGGCTACTGGCATGGCTTTAACAAAAACGGTCTATGATTATTAAATAAATCATAGTGATTTTTAATTATTGTTTTCTTGTGTTTAGGGTTTGTTTTGGTTTTAAAATGTTCAGGATTTTTTAAATCTTGGAGGCCAAAATATTACAATCAAATTTTAATGTAATCAATTGTATATTCGTATAATCGTATAATAGTTATTACAAATCGTAAACCTTTTAAACTACATTTAAATCATTATAAAATATTTTTAAAAAATGATTACATTTACCATATAATTATACAAATAAATTCTGTCTGTTTTCTTAAGCTCTGCCAACTTAATACGATTGATAATAGCAATAATACATTGACTAATACAAATATAGAAATCTTGAACACATCCAAATTCATTTGAAAAGTTTTTAAAAATGTTACATCTTAATTTTATCAACCAATCCATATCCTAAAATATATCCCCACAATGTCGCTTGAATGCCTAACCCACAATTTCTCAATCTTGCAGGCACCCTGCGACCACCGGGCCTAATTGGCGGCTCCAAGCCCAAGGTGGCCACCCCGACTGTGGTCTCCAAGATCGAGCAGTACAAGCGCGAGAATCCGACGATCTTCGCGTGGGAAATCCGCGAGCGACTGATCACCGAAGGTAGGTTGGGAACAATGAGTTTAGGTCCAGGGGATGTCGATGCCGATCAATGGGGATAGTATGGAATAGGGAGAGACACAATGCGAGTAGCTTGGCTAATTAACTGACAGGGAACCCCCGAAAGCGAAATTGCCCAACAAATGACAACGGTTGCGACAAGCGTTTGGTCTTCTGGTTCCAAAGTTGCTTACGCGCTTCTTCAGCTCTTCAGATCTTTGAGATCGTCAGGTTCCTGAGTTCCTGGGCTCAGCTTCTTCAGTTTGCAGCGGATTGACAGGAGGAACTGAAAGAGCAGCCATCAGCAACAGGCATCGGTGGTTGGGATTGATGTGTTTATGGTGCTCGTAATGCGAATGCCCGCCGAGGGCCCATTTAATGTTGTAAGAATCAGGAGGATATATATTGTTCCACCGCCGGCAGATTTAGATTTATCGATTGGCTAATTTATGAACATCCGCTGCCAGTCCGATTGATATGTAAATGTGCTCACATTTGTGTCACTCATTTTGGGTTCCCTCCTCAGAAGTTGCGAGATAATCGCGGACAGAATAGGAGGCCGGCCAATAAGTAGTCCAGTCGGCAGCAACTAGTTGACGATTCTCTGCTTGCCGCTTGACAGTTGCCCGTGGGTAGTGGAAATGGTCAGTGGAGAGTGAACAGTGGACACTGGACTGAAGACTGAAGTCTGAGGATTGTGGTCAGTTCGCATCGCTCGGTGCAATGAATTGTTCCGATAGCCATCTCTCGCATGAGACGCACGAACACACACACGGCGAGATCCCAATCGGTCCTCTCATTACAGTCAATCTCCAGCTCATTTCGGGGTCACCAACAGGTCATGATGCACAGCATCCGGTACAGGGAACAAACAATCAAAGCAGAAAATTTTTTGTAATCTCAATTTTTTAAAATAAAATGAGCTGTGGAATACCATATCCTAAAATATTTCCCCACTATGTCGCTTTCATGTCTTACCTTGACTTTAAAGTTTAAACCAAAATTGTAGAGATTTTAAAGCACTCATATAGGGCTTTCTAGTAACAATTTTTATATATTTCAAACAGTTTTGAATAATTTTTTTCCGATATATGAACACCAATAACAAGTATTTTTAATATTTCTTTAACCTTTTGTCCAGGTGTCTGCACTAATGCCACGGCTCCCTCGGTGAGCAGCATCAATCGAATATTGCGGAACCGAGCAGCGGAAAGGGCTGCGGCAGAGTTTGCCCGGGCGGCGAGTTACGGCTATGCCATTCATCCCACGCATCCGCATCCGTACACCAGCTTCCCCACGTGGCCGACGCATCATCCTCTGTGGGGAGCCGTCCCCATGCCCGCCGCAGCTGGTGGATCGCTGCAGCCAGGCGGAAGTGGCAGTAGTTACGGCAGCGACAACGGCAACATGAGCTCAAATCCCAATAGCAGCAACAGCAACACCGCCAACAGCAACGGCAACAACACCACCAGCGGCAGTGCCTGCGGAGACAGCAGTGCGGGCAGTGGACGCCTCTCCTTGCCGGCACTTTCTCCGGATTCGGGCAGTAGAGATAGCCATAGCCGCTCCCCGGACGCGGAAGCCAATAGGATGATAGGTGAGTCTTCGTTAGATAGTAGGATAATATTTTTTAAAGATTTATAATGGTTTTAATAAAATTATTATTTAAGGACCTAATGAAATATTTATATCAAAAATAAAATAGATTCATGATTTAAATTTTTTGAGTGCTAAGAATTATAATTATCATATTAAATCATATTTAACCATAAAAGTATCCCTTAGCCAAAACTTTATAAGTAGAGCTGTAAAGTTGAAATATACTTAATCCGAGGCCTTTATAAAAAAAGAAGAAAAATGTATTTGGACTCCATATTTTGAAGACAGCTCTACAACAAATAATTCTCTTCAACAGAATCTACACACAAAAAAATTTGCTTGGTAAAATTGACAAACAAAGATAGTTACGTAACTATTAAAATAGTTACGTGTATTTTGTTTTTGCTTTGGGTTTGTGTCTTTGCTAATTGTGTGTATTTTGTTGTTGTGAAATGACTATTTACTTAGTAGAATTGACAATTTTGCTGGTTGGGGGCTGTTTGACAATTATTACAGTTGATTTTACTAAGTTTTTTTTTTGTGTGTAAGCTAATTTTTAAGAGATTTTTTAAGAAACCATAAGGAAAGAAAAACAATTGATTTTCAAAGTGTATTAATTTATGAATCATAAATAATTTTAGTGCATTCTGACGGGTTGTAAATTATAAAGACTGACAAAAGTCTAAAGAATTTTTTATTGAACTTAAATGATGGGCTATCTCAGTGATGTTTTGTTAGTGTTATCAATGATCGAAATATTTAAATAATATAATAATTCAAATCTTTACTTCCCCCAGACATCGAGGGCGAGGACAGTGAGTCGCAGGACAGCGACCAGCCGAAGTTCCGGCGCAACCGCACCACCTTCAGTCCGGAGCAGCTGGACGAGCTGGAGAAGGAGTTCGACAAGTCGCACTATCCCTGTGTGAGCACCCGCGAGAAACTGGCCGGTCGGACGGCTTTGAGCGAGGCCAGGGTGCAGGTGAGTCGAAGGAACCTCCTTATTTTTGGTATACCAAACTCCCCCGACAATCAAAGCACACAATGGAATCGATACAACACCCCCCTGTACACCTTACACCCTACTAACCATCATCGATCGGAGCCTCAGCAACTCCGGAGATGAGCACACACACACACACCGATCCCCGGCTCTTTTTTTATCGACTAACAAATTGTCTCTTCACCGATTGATCAACCAGGTTTGGTTTTCCAACAGACGAGCGAAATGGCGGCGCCACCAGCGGGTCAACTTGCTCAAGCAGCGCGACTCGCCCTCGACATCGAGCTCACCCAGTCCGGTGGTTGCGGTGGCTCCAGTGGCTCCAGCTACAGTTCCAGCTGCCGAATCTGGCCAGCAGAAGCAGCAATATCCATACAGCCACATCAAGAGTACAGGGAGCAGCAGCAGCAACATCTGCAACAGCAGCAACATGAACAGCTGCAGCAGCAACCACGTGGCAGAGCCACCTCCAGAGGCACTAGTGGTGCGTCCAACTGCCTCACCCACAGCATCAGTTCCATTATCAATGGGCGGTGAGAACAGCGCCTTCCGAGCTTTGCCCATGACCTTGCCCTCGGCTTCGGCGGCGGCCTTTGCCCTCAGTTTCGCCCGCCAGTACATAGCCAAATATATGGGCACGCCCATGAATCTGGGCCACAATCCTGGCCCGAATCGGGATCAGAATGAGTCCGGGGATGAGGAGGAGGAGGTAATCAACGTGGAGCACGACGCCGAGTGACCATTTTTCCTATCGCTTTAAATCGAGAATTTAGTGCAATTTTTACTTAATTTATTCAGTTTGTAGCACCGTTTTCAAACCGCGTGCTGAGTACAAATAAAATCGAAACGATGACATGCGTGCGATAAGTTCTCACGAGTTTCGTATAATTGGTTTGGGAATTCAGAAGATGACACCCTTTGACACCAGGGGGATAAAGGGGCATCTCGAAAGAGACTTTTCGAAAATAACTCAAGTGGACAAATCTGACAATTTTGTGGCTACCAAAAGCAATGTGAAAAGCAGACACAGAGGCAGTGGCAGTGGCACAGGCTCCAGCTCAAGAAACTCGAACTCAAGTACCTGGCATGGATGGGTTTGGGATCTCGGGGATCTCGGGGATCCCGGGGATCTTCCGAAGGGGGAAAAGAGCAGCTTCATTGCTGGAGCCGGGCGATTAATGTGGCTTTAATTACATGCGCTGCCGAGTCGTCGCCGTCCTCGTTTTTGTCGTCAATGTGTATGCTCGGATGGATCACTATAATTATATAGATGGCCGAATTAAATTTTAATTTAACGCCTGTCAAATCAGAAAACCACTGCCATAATCGTTCGCTCAAGAGATCCCCGATGATGTCCGATCCACGGGGGCAGCCCCCGAAACAGTTATTCATTTCATACCGATGATCGGTGATCGTTGATCGGTGAGAATCAATCGAACTATGCGCCAGCCGCTTTTTTACCATTTTACCATCTTTCCATTATTGATTGTTCGGATTGTAATGAGCCACCGAAGGCGTCAACTCCAGCGTCGATCGGTGATGAAAGAAAGACGCCTGCCTCTGCCAAGAGAATGCGAAACAATTAAAGCCCCGAATCCGAAACTCCAATCGGATCCCGGTTACCTGCGGCTTTCGATGAGTCGTCCAAAACGGATTGCGCCACCAGAAAGGGCTACACCGGAAAAAATGTAATTAAAAATCAATTTGACATGAGCCGGTTACAATGGTGGGTAGTAACTGCGGAGAAAGGGATTTATCTTGTCATCAAGGCGCCATTAAATTGACATACAAAACAGTGATCGAGGAAAAGCGATTCTTCGAAAAATCTAATATTGATCAGAAACAGAAGAGAATAATAATTATAATAAATATATTTGAACTTGTAAATTGTACTCAGTTATAAATTTGTTTATCAGAATTTGGATCTATATTTAAATCGTTGAAAATCGGGTTTCACTTTTATCTCAATGAATCTTATAGATACTATAGCTTCTTGAAATAGTGGCGCTTTGGGGTAAAGTGTCGTTCCAGCTTTCAAAGCATTATCCCCAGTATCTCTGAATGGAACTCCAAACCCAACTGAAACTGGAGTGCATATCATCCGAGAGTTCCGATTGCATCCTCGACGCTTTTTTCAAGCGTTGTCCGTTGCCTGTACCTGTACCTGTTAATTGCCAAAGGCGTTAGTATTAAGTGGTTTTCGTGCTTATTATAAATATCTCTTAATTTTCGCCATCCCCACGTTGTGCTGGTGTGAGTGGCAAAATCTTGAAATGGCAATCACCGACTTGCAATTCCAATTCCCAACTCCCGGCCAAAAAGGCAGCCAAGTGGACAACGTCTGCGGACTCGTCGTCTGCTTTGTTGTCATTATGTTGTGTTATTTGGCACGATTTGTTAAGCTAAGGAGCAGGAATGGGACTGGGCTGAAGACTGGAGTTCAGGGGCGACGCGAAGGAGGGTTTTTTTCGAGAGACATTTCATAAAAATAACTTGAAATTGATTCGGCTATATAGGTTGAAATGTTAGTTTAATGCTTATAATGGCTTCAGAAAAATAGAAACTGTCGACTAAAAATGTTTTTCCCTGTTTCTTTTTATCTTTATTTTAAAATAAAAATTTGCTTAAATTAAAATATATATTTTTTCTATAAAGTAACTTAATTTCATAAAAATTTTGGAAGTTAAGGCTTAGTACTCAACCCAACAAAAAGTCGTCCAAAACAAAAAACTTCATATGAAAAACAACGTCAAAAAATTTTGATTCATATGAAGTTTTTGTTTTGGACGACTTTTTGTTGGGTTGAGTACTAGCCCTAAATAATACAATTTCTGACTATGTTTTTAGCATTTTATTATGTTTTTTAATACTTTAATTAATTTAGTAACATATTTAAGTAACTTTATTGGAATTAAATAGAAGAAATTCAAACTTTGTAATATATCATCTGTTTTAAAACTATTATTTTGTTTTAAAATTCAGAGAATCCTCGAATTAAACTTTAGGATCAGTAAGAAACCCCATGAAACCCTCCTGGAAACGCCTCTGCCCATGGATCTCGAGTCGAAACTGAAGCTGAAGGCTGTGCGCGGTTGCATGATGCTGCCGATCGATTGGGTCCGAATCGATCAGCGGCGAGGAGCGGCACCAGGAATGGCTTGGCCAAAGCCTTGCGTCTCCGGTAGCCGAGATCACTAGTCCTGGTGGAGTTCCCCTCCCCCCAGCTCATCCCCGCTGCTCCTATTTTCGGCCCTCTTTGAGAGAGCTGCCGCTTTTGGATGCCATGGGATCGGGAGCCAAACTGGCGTCGCACAGCACACAGGGCCCATATAATTGTCGCATGCAAGATCGCGGCCATCGACATCGGCATTGACAACTCGGAAGAGGGACTTTCAGGGAGGGGGAGCCCCGAGACAGCAGGACATGAAAGGTAACGCATTGCTGCGACCAGGAGAATAAGTAATTCACTTAACGCTTTAATATCGCTGATAAATGCAGACCAATCTGCATCTGAGGGGGGGATATACGCCCCTCTGTCCACCGGAATAACCCATACATTTCCCCTTAATTGGTGCAATTTCGAACAATTTTATTTTATTTCGCCAGCGTTTTTCCCTTTCGGATCCGGGCTGCCTTGCAGAGGAAGATCACCTGTGCCTGCGCAGACTTTGTGGCTGCGGCGTGCGAACAGTCTGCTCATTTGCATAAATTCAAATTCATTTGCACGTCATTGGGAATGGGAAACCCTCTGCAAATGCGAAAGCGAATGCGACTACGATTCGAGCATTGTTTTGCACGTGTTGACAAGTTGCAAGGGGACCGGCGGTTGCAGGAGGTGGAAATTAAGCATAGGAGGGACCGGATGCCCCGATGATAAAATGCGCATCCTCTCCAGAACCTCGAACCATCGATCCCCTGGAACCCACCTTCAGTTTTGGCCAACCGACGACGTCTATGCGAGTTTAATGCAAGCCTAAGCCTATAATTTGATCGTATCCACACAATAACTCAGAATCGGACTTTGGGAGCGGACCCAAGCGAACCTCAACGGAGTGCAAAATGCCCAGTGGCGCTTTTGGGGGCGTGGCCCCGTCGAGCAAGAGCAGTGACAGAGCCGATAATGGATGCGCAGCAATGCCATTTCTGGCAGATCGGGGAGTACTCCGCGGCTTCTGATAAGACCACCAGCGGGGTCACACTCGAAAAATGATACGGCCAGCCAGTTTCAAGGTAAAATGGTGGTCTTTGAAAGAAAGAAATTGCTTTACAAGCTTTCATGAGGGATGTATCTTAGAAGACTTTTATGAAGTCTAAAATATAGAAAGTCTCGCTTTCTTGGAAGAAGTATTAAACTTAGGTCAAGTAACAAAGAAATAATCGTTGTAACGTAAACGTTAATAAATCTAAAATGAAAAAAGTTGTTCAGAGGTTTTAATTACATTTGTCTTCCCAAAACCAATACTAGAAAGACCTTTAAAAGGAACCACAGTGATTGATTTAACACTTCATTAAAGTATTAAATATTAATATTTATTTAATATTTATAATATAATAGTCAAATATTATAATAAATATTAATTTCATAAGAATTGTCGTTATTACTTGTTGAACTAGGAACTCAAATTTATATATAAATAATTATAATAATAATAATACGAGAATTTCTGTAGATACACGTAACAAGAGAAATAAAATAATCAACCAGTTCACGCGAATTCTTCAGGAATCGGTATCCATTGATTATTTTAATGCATTTATGCGCCGCTTTATTCCAATATTTGATTTTCTAAGAGAATTCTCTTGACAAATATTTAAATTGAATATTAAACACTACAATTCACCATTTGTCTTTCGAATATTTCCCAATATTTTGTTCAGTGCATCGGATCTGCTCCGGCAGCAGGACAAGTAGTTGTTGAAAGCGTCGAGCGAGTGCCCAGCCAGGAACGCCCGGCTCACTTAGCGGGCAGGAGTCGTAATTTAACTGCGGACCCGAGGACCAGGATCGATCGATCGGATTACCCGGCAGGCTTTTCAATTCAACACATCCTCCGGTCGCCGCGGCAATTATATGCTCGTACCCGCTCGCATCCAGATCCGATCTGCCACGCCCCCCGTTTGGGCGTGCGACGCCAATTATACGCGCAGAGATCCCAGGACGCTGACTTAAATAAATGCGCGAGTTTGGAAATTGAAAGGGAATTAGCGGTGGGCAGGCAGCCAGCCGATCTGCAGAAATATTGTGCATAATTATATGCTAATCCAATGGCATTGAATTATGTGCGGCCGTGTGTGTGGTCACTTACCTTTGTACTTTTGGGACTGGAAAATGGAAAAATGCTTTTCGGTCGGCGCCTAAATTCAATAATTGGGATTTCCCGGCTCCCCTTTTTCATCTTTGGTGGCCTCCCACCCGCGGTCTGTTTGCATTGAAGTCGTTCATGTAAGTAATTTCCCCTGCCCGGGATTCGAGAGCCCAAATTCGAAGCCAAATTCAAATTCACCGACAATCGGTAGGAGATTGATTACTGTTGGGAGTGTGATAAATCGCTGTTTTTATTAACTTTTTCGGGATGACGCAGCGAAATTGGAGCTGCATCTCCAGTCGCCAGTGGTCGGCACTTGAATACGACCGATCTGGGAATCAGATCAGCGTGATAATGTATAATTTGTTGGAGTGTTTCGGTGTGCTCGAAACAAAGGCGATGCCATCGAGTAGGGTTAATTGAATTTGCTCGAAAGCGGAGGGAGATTTTCTGCAATGTTTAGATGCCTGAATTTAATTTAATTTTTGTATAAAACGCAGGGACTTTTTTTAGTAATTCTTTTCAAAGTAATTTATATTTTTCAATACTTTAAAATAACTTAGGGCCGTTTTCTCGTCCGTACTTTAGTTTGCCTGCCGGGACAACGGAGCGATAAACAAAAAATGGTTTACTCGTCCTTATGTTAGCGCAGGTAGGGACAAATTTTGTCTCGGTACTTCATCCAACGTGCAAAATTTGTGCGGTTGGATTGTGCGCAAGTGTTGCCAGACATTTGAGCGTTGTCAATCTGGTTCCACTCTTCATTCGAAAACAGGTGATTCTATTTACAGTTAAATACAAATCAAAATTGTTAATGTCATCCAATTGATTTTAAAATGAATTCCCGAGCGATTTATCTTCAAACTCTTTGGGATATCGTCGAATTGTCTGAAGTGCGAACCTATCGGCGCAGATATCACGACCAAAGAAATTACTTCGAACATTACAGTGATGAAGAATTTGTTAAAAGGGTTCTCTTAAGAAAAAGCGGTGAAATTTGTTTTATAAAAAAATGTTTTGCGACTTGAATTTAAAGTAAAGCAGTAAGTGCATTCATTTGATTTAACTAATTCCATATAATCACAAACCTTTATTATCGGGAAATGATAATACATGGGTTAAGCTTCTAATAGCTCTTAGATTCTACGCAAGCTGCAGTTTTCTTATAACTGTAGGCAATTTTTTGTGGTGTTAGCGTGGCCACTGCCAGTCGAGTTGTTAAGGGCGTTAATTTTGCTATAGCGTCTTTTTCAAAACAATTTATGAAGTACCGGCGTATTAAATATCTTCAAGAAAATGTTGTTGATTTTTATAAAATAGCCAAGTTTCCGAAAGTCCAAGATAGGAGCCATAGATTGCACGCATGTAAGAATTCAATCTCCCGGAGGCGATTCCAAAGACACCAGTTCTACAAGAATTGTGTCCTGTTCATCGGTATAATTTTTACCGCGAAACTTTCTTTCTGCCGACATTGTTTTTTATTAGTTTGAAATTTTGTTTATATCATCATCTGTTAGTATGACTGTTTTATGGTATTTTTCGACAGTTTTTCGATTAATTTTTGACAATTAGTTAACTCTTCTATTGTGGGGCTGCCACCCAGTCTCAAATTAGTGCGCCTTTTATTTGGAGTTTTAAATGACGGACGAGAAAACGAAAACTGATTTGCCACCGGGATAAATTTATCCTTCTATTAGCTAAATTTTACTTGCAGGACGGACGAGAAAACGGCCCTTAATCGTATAAATCTATCAAAATGGAGTTATTTTTGTGCAATCTAATAGATGACCTTTTACTAAATGGTAAACTTTGAAAGAAAATTGGGTTTTAATCTAGATACCATTAACATATCAATTTAAATAATTGTAAACTTTCAATACCTGTTTTAAACATTTTCTTCAAATATAAGCTAATCATGGAAAACTACGAATAAATTGGAAAACATTGTTACTGCAAGTAATTTAAAAAGCCCGCCCTTGGTCTTTGAACAATCGATATATCGATATCCTCCAGTGTGACCGCGGGCTCCCCATCTTCTGTATTTAGCACTCTGCCACCTGTGGTCACACTGCAACCCCATTCCAATTGGGACACGCTTAACAATTTTTTTTTTGCCAATTTGCCATTATTTCATTTAAAAAATTCGCCATCCTATTAAATGTGTTTTACCAAGCGTTTGTCGCAATCCGTAGACTTTAAATGCTCTTAAGCGACCGTGGGAGCTCAGCACCGCACTGTGTGGCCAAGATTGCACCGAAATCAGCGCCAGCGTCAGCAAAATCTAATTGGAAATCAGCTGCGGAAACGGAACGCCAATCAAATTTCTAGATTCTTCAGAGTGACCATAAACTGGTTGCCATGGCGAGTCCCAGGACGCGCAGGGTGCTCCAGGAACTGAAGCCCCAGGATGAGAACTCGGTGGGTATTGCTCTTTTGCTCACATATTTATCCATTTCATTGTTCTCCCCTTGGAATCCCCAGAAATGCTTCGAGTGCGGAACCCACAATCCGCAGTGGGTTTCCGTCACCTACGGCATCTGGATCTGCCTGGAGTGCTCCGGCAAGCACCGCAGCCTGGGCGTCCACCTCTCCTTCGTGCGCTCCGTCACCATGGACAAGTGGAAGGACATCGAGCTGGAGAAGATGAAGGCGGGCGGCAATCGCAATGCCCGCGAGTTTCTGGAGGATCAGGCCGACTGGAACGACCGGGCGCCCATCACGCAGCGCTACAATTCCAAGGCTGCCGCTCTCTACCGCGATAAGATAGCCACCTTGGCGCAGGGCAAGAGCTGGGATCTCAAGGAGGCGGAGGGCAGAGTGGGCAGCAACAATAGTTACGGAGGAGGTGGCGGCAGCTCCCAGTCGCGACCCAGTGCAACAGGTTACGGCGGCAGCGGGGGATATCAGAATGGAGGAGGCGCTGGAGGCGGTGGCGAAACTGGAGGCTATCAGCAGTACCAAACGCAGGAGTTCAAGGACCAGAAGGAGGAGTTCTTCAGCAAGCGCCAAGTGGAGAATGCCTCCAGGCCAGAGTAGGCAGCTTAGAATATTCCCCTTGTTATCTCAGTTTAATATTTCTTTCTTATTTACAGACACTTGCCACCGAGTCAGGGCGGAAAGTATGCAGGTTTCGGGTTCACACGCGAGCCCCCACCGAAAACGCAATCTCAGGAGCTCTTCGATTCGACGCTGTCCACCTTGGCCTCCGGCTGGAGCCTCTTCTCCACCAACGCCTCCAAGTTGGCCAACACCGCCAAGGAGAAGGCCGTCACCACAGTCAATTTGGCCTCAACGAAGGTGAGTTGTCTTGACTTTGGTGTCGAGTACTAGAATTTGATCCTTTATTTGCTTAATTTCTCGGATTTTGTTCAATTTTATATTGATTTTGTTAACTACAAATGAATATTATTCTTATTTCTTTGTGTACAGAATTAGTAAAAAGTAAAATTTTGATTTTAAATTACTTTTTTGTTATATTTAAAAAATACTAAATACATTAAATGTATTGCTGAAGTAAAAGTAAGTCTTCTGAGTGTTTTTTGAAATATAAAGTAACTCATTAATATTTTAAAATTTGAAAAAAAAGTTATTTTAATAAACTTTTATAAGAAAGAGAACAAAATCTATTAAAGTAATCGCCCGATATTGGATTGTTTGTTTATTTAATTTCTTTATATTTTTATTTGTATGATTTATTTTCGTCTTTTTTGTTGTAGATTAAAGAAGGAACTTTGCTAGATTCCGTTCAGAGCGGAGTCACCGATGTAGCCAGCAAGGTGTGTAGTTGTGAAAGCTTCCGCTTAATCCTGCCGGGCTGTCATAAAGCTAATTTCCCCAATATCCTCATAATTTTCCTCCATAGGTCACCGATATCGGCAAACGAGGCTGGAACAATTTGGCCGGCAGCAACATTTCGTCTCCCCAGGGAGGATACAACGACCCGAACTTCGAGGACAGCGCCTATCAGCGCTCCAATTCGGTGGGCGGCAATCTGGCCGGCGGACTCGGGCAGCAGAGCGGCGTCAGCGACAGCGACTGGGGCGGCTGGCAGCAGGACAACGGCAACAACAAGACGCACCTGACCGGCTCCAGTTCGTATCACAATCAGCTGAGCACCAGCGGCACCGGCGGCACCGCCACCGCCGGCCTCACCCGCGACGACGACTGGTCTGGGTTTGAGGCGTCCAATTACCAGAGCGCGGAGACCTCCTACCAGAATGCTCCGTCCGGCGGATCGACCGCCCGCCGCAACATGAAGCTGCAGGACACTTCGCAGAAGCTGAGCGAGGGCTTCGAGAATCTGGACGTGAAGAGTGTGAAGCCCAAGACGGCTGCCTCGTCGGGCAACAAGGCCACCGCCGAGGACGACGCCTGGGACCTGTTGATGAACTAGAATCCGAACCGATTGTAACGATTGTATTTTGTATTCCATTCAGTTGTGTTGTGTCTCCTTCTTTGTTACCTGTGTCTTGATGTCAGGCCGAGGCTGCTGTGCGCGCATTTAATGTAACTAACTGAACATGTATTCCCCCAACTAACGGCGAGCTCCAACTTCAAACGTACAGTGCAACTATTCCCGTTTATTTCCACAGTTTAGACCAATTTTGTATAGATCTACTTAACGAATTACCTAGCTTAAAATATATAACAGGATTCTGAGGGAGGCGAGATGAGAAAATACATATTATGTTAGCAAGTGTAGAAGATGGATTTTTATTGGGGGAGTTCATTTTGGCATTCATATTCTTAAATTTAAATATTTATAAATTATTTTTAAGTTTCTAGTGTGACCTGGTAGTGTGACCTGGTAGCCAAAATCCCATAACCGTTTGATTACCGGTTAAGCAAAGTCATGAACCTCTGCCGTGGCATATTTTAGGGTATTCGAGGCCCCCAAGAAGTTTATCTAGATAAACCTCCGTGGTCACACTGTCAAAACCCCAAATTTCGATTTCGCTTAAATTAAAGAGTCCTGTATGCTTCTGCCTAAACCCAATAGAGCCACAGAAATAGCATAAAACCAGACTATCCTCTCCACAGCCCGTTCAGTAGGTAATGGCCATAAAAACAGCACCGATGCACAAATAGTTTACCACTTTCTTTTGCATATCCACATTCCAATCGCTTGAGTGTGCCTGTGTGTGTGTGCGTGTGTGCATGAAAATCGAGTGCAGAATAATTTTTGCCAAATTGGCAACAATGCGCTAGCGTTTCGCGAGAAATTTGAGTCACACCCGGCTGGAGAAACGCTGAGAAAAGCGGAGAATTGACAGAAAAGCGGCGAGAAAGTGAGAATTCCCCCGTTTTCAAGCTGCGCTTGCAAGTAGAAAGTTCGAGTGGCTGGGGAAACTCTCCCTTTTCCCTTCTCTCCGCCACCCGTGGAACTTTGGAGACATGTGCGTGCGTGTGCGTGAAGCTGTGGGGTTTTCAAGGTTTTCCGGAAATTCGCTGGCCTTCAAATTAGCAGCGAAAATCAATGGGGTCCAGAAAAATTGGCAAAAAGACATAAATTCGAAAGCAACCCAGGATGACTTCATCGCGGGGAAACTCGATACGCTAGGCTGGTTTATTTATCTTTCGCCCCAGACACATAAACATTAAAAAATAACAAATACAATACTTTATACCATTTTCAGGCCAGTTTTCCACTTAATTCCCCAAGGAGACCAAAATGAGCCGGCCATAGGAGACTCAAGAGCAGCAGCAGTTATCCCCAAACACGTAATCCCCCAGAGAAACCGAGAAAACCCGAGCAAACCCAGAGAAATCCTTCAGCTGCCAGTTAAAAGCAAAAAAAACTCAAGGTAAACTGTAAGCACGAGTGTGGAGAATGGTCAGAAAGCAAGTTGGAATCGAACACAGCGCCTCCTTAGCAGTAAGCACGCAGCAGGATCAAAGGGAGCAGGACTTTAAGCGAGAGGATCAGAAGCCGCAGGATCAGCAGCAGCAGCACATCGACATCGACTTGAGCCCGAACTTCGCCCAGCAGGCGCAGGCCACCTACTCCGCCGCCCGCACCCGCACCCTCGCCAACAGCCATGATCTCGGCCAGACGACGACTCTCGGCCTGCAGCATGCCCATCTCGCTAGCAACCCCTCGCCCTATGACTTCCTCGAGGTCGCCAACTCCGGCCAAATCCTGCCCACCGAGATACCCATCGAGGACGAGGAGCGGCTGGAGAAGATCTTCAACAAGCTGGACCGCGACGGCGACGGCAGGATCGACATCCACGACCTCTCGGCGGCCCTGCACGAGTTCGGATTGTCGAGCGTCTACGCGGAGGTGAGTGGGTGATATGAGGAGGAGATAGGTTGAGGATATAGAAACTATGGGGAGGAATATCCAGTTATCACTTTAAAAATGAACAAGTATTTTGTAATACAGAGTTACGGGTCAGATTTCGATTTTATTTTCGACTTTTCACAAGAATTAGATTTGCTCTTATAGAAGTATTAATTATAATTTGCTAAACATTATTTGGTATATTTATTTTATAAAATTTAAAACTATGTTCTAAGAGTATTTAACTACTCTTCTGCAAGAAAACAAAAAATTATGGGGCTCTCATTGAATTAAGTATACTTTTTTATGAGTCGATACTTCAAGCAATCTTTTTTATAAGACTTTTTGTCGACTTTTCACAAGACTTAGATTTGCTCTTATAGAAGGATTAATATTTGCTATATTCATTTTATTAAATTTAAAACTATGTTTTAAGAGTATTTAATTACTCTTCTGCAAGAAAAAATAATTTTGGCTCCTTATTAAATTAAGTATATTTTTTTATAAGTCGATACTTCAAATAATAACTTTTATAATACTTCTTCAAAATAGACAATATAATTTGCATTAACTTATTGACTGAGAAAATTCACCTACACGTTCCCGGGGCTCGCCATTCTCTCGGGGAACTGCAATGCCTTTGTTATAAGCTAAAGAATATTTAGCAAGCATACAACGGCAGAGATCAATAATATGCGGCATTGAAGAGCAAATGTATCTGAGAATCTTAATTTATACAATGTACATACGGGCATTAGAATGCCCTGATCTGGGTGAAACATTTGGCACGGCTGCTGACCCTGGGCAGCTTAACCCTCAGTTTCAATGTGTCATATCTGTAGTTGCCAAAAAAGGGCTCATTAAATCAAGAGAAATGTGTTTTGCCAAAAAGGAGAAAAAAATCTATTTTTAGACGAGCACATTGCTTTCGCCCGTAGAATTGTTTTGGTTGACTAGCAGACTTTGTTCTTGATATTAATAGCTGCTTTATTTACATTTTAGACAAAACAAACTGATGGTTATCGTTTTTAAAGGTAGAAACACTAAGATAAAAATAATATTATTAACTGATATAAGAGGTTAAGAATTTTTTTATTAACTTTTACGCTCAGTTAGCTATTTTTTCCATCACCCAAATTACTTCTAGTAAAATCCCTAATTAATTTATCCTGCATAAATCATCAGATTGTGAAATTACATGCAACAAGTACATATTTCCACCAGTTCAATTAGCAATTAGAATTGGATTAGCTGGTATACAGAGGGTTAATATGCAGACGACTGAGGAGATTTTTATGGTTTCCGCTGGCGAAGCCCTCGTGATACGTGAAATTGATTTGTATTCGCGATTCAGGTCGATACCACAGTCAGGGGCTCATTATGCTCCCAGCTTGCCAGCGTGTGGCAGTAATTTCGAGTAATATTCCAGGAGTCTATCAGTAATATTCCTCGATAAATTCAAGTCAGTAATATTCCGCAATTAATTTCCATTCCAGAAATTTCTTCAGCAGTCGGACAAGGATCAGAGTGGCAACGTGGGCTTCGCCGAGTTCCTGCACTACGTGCGGGAGCATGAGAAGAACTTGGTCCTGCAGTTCTCGCACCTAGACAAAAACCGTGATGGTGGGTTAATGCTGCCCTCTAATTGGATTCGATTTTATAAACTGAATTGCTATTGCAGGCAAAGTTGACCTGGAGGAGCTGATTTCCGCATTCAAGGATCTGGGCCTGGACATTGACTTGGACGAGGCTAGGAATCTGCTCACCAGGTTGGCATTCCTATCAACTACTCACAAGCATCTCTCTATAACTAAGTTTTGCTTTGCAGAATGGACAAGGACGGCAGCCTGAACATTAGCTTTAACGAGTGGCGAGACTTTATGCTCCTGGCGCCCTCCACGGATATTCACGACTTGATTAAATTCTGGCGGCACTCTACTGTAAGTCCCTTGAATGACTTATCCCAGAACCATAGTATTTAGTGCAAGTTCTTGAGTTAAAACTGCAGAGGGCAGTGGATCTGGAACAGGGTCGCACTGCCCATCTGAGATAGTTTCTGTTCTATCGCGTTTGTTTTTTAAATTAAACATGTACATAACATCTAGTACCGTTGTAGCTGTTTAACGTTCTCGTATTTTAAACTAATTGCCAACTTTTACCCTTCTTATCCTCGCCCATATCCAAAACAAAATCGAAACCGACAAAAACACTCCACACCCTAACGATCTAAACTGTCGAATGTAGTTCCTACACCCACACTACTCCTGACTAACTGAGGAAGATCTGAAGGTACATATCCGTCAAGTTACATATTACGATTACCATTAATATTGTTGTAGTCCCAACCTCACCTAGAAGCAGGGCACTCGAGAACACAATCGTACATTTAAAAACGCCCGGACACCGAACACACCCATCCCACCCACCGAGAAAGGCTTTATCATCAGTCCCATTCGCTAATTAGCCACAAATTATATTGCCTGCATGTGTATTATTTTCGTAGTATTTTACCTTCACCCGAGAGAGCATTTCAATCGGCCAATTCTCGAGGACTGAGCTTTTGATACCCATGAGATCGCACTCTCTTAATCACTCTCTTTAGTCGGGACTGACGTAAATGTTGCGCTTATTTCATCAGACTGTTTAAACTGTCGCTTTATGGGAAGTCCGTTTTGATATCGTTCCGCCCGCTTATCGGGATGATTTTCACATTGTCATAAAGATCCAGCATTTTTAGTTACAGAGCAAAAAATTATTGCATATTCAAGAGATGAGATTCAGGTGAAAACATGTACGTTTGCGTTAAAGATAATAATATTCTAAAGAATCGACATCTGAATTTCTAGCTAACAATTACACTATGCAGCATCAAAAATTAACCTCGATGAATGCTATATTTTTGGATTCGTTACGAATTCCCAAGTTAAACTGCGTTTTTCAAAGAGTTCCCCGACGCAAGGATTCTTAGCAAAAGGACCTCAAAGTTCGAAAAATGCTGAAATTGACCAACTTTGCGGAGCTCTCAGAGGCAAATGGATGCATGGCTTGGTTCGAAGTTAAAGTTTTTTAAAAGATACACCCATTATCTTTTAAACCCCATACATAAAATAATTTTAGCATTTTTTTTAAGGCAGAAATTAATTCCAAAAAACATAGTCAAAAAACTGAAAAACATACAGCTGCGGTCAAAATAGTAGCAGTGTTGCCGCCTTGTGTTTTTAAAAGTTTGATGTTGTAATTTTTTCTTATTTTATAGTCTAATAGTAAAATTATGATCAATACAATATTACCAGGAAAAGATCAATCACAACAACAAACTTTTAAATACACAGGGCGGCAACACTACTACCATTTTGACCGCTGCTGTATACTTTTATGTTTTTTGACTATGTTTTCTAGAAATTGTTTCTGCCTTAAAAAAAATCTAAAAAATTTTTTAAGTATGGGGTTTAAAAGATAAGGGGTGTATCTTTTAAAAAACTTTAACATCGAATCAAACCATGCATCCATTTGCCTCTGAGAGCTCCGCAAAGTTGGCTAATTTCAGCATTTTTCGAACTTTGAGGTCCTTTTGCTAAGAATCCTTGCGTCGGGGAACTTTTTGGAAAACGCAGTTTAACTTGGGAATTCGTAACGAATCCAAAAATATAGCATCCATCGAGGTAAATTTAAAAAGCACTAAAAATGCTGCACAGTGTTATTATTTGCATACTTTACATATCTTCTTTGAAAATATTTATTAGAAATATGTGACTCTGCATTTAATGACAAAGTTTTCTTATGAGTTAAATTTTTTCTTTAAACTAAGATTTGTAAAAATGAAGGGAAAAATGAATTTCTGTACTAATATTTAATAACTCATGAAAACTGAAACAGAAGAGTCTAATAACAAACAAGAGAGAACGCTATAGTCGGGTTGTTGTCCCGACTATCTAATACCCGTCACTCAGCTAAAGGGAGTGCGAACGCTGTGTCGGGTTGGTGTCCCGACTAATAATTGTAACTCAGCTAAAGGGAGTGCGAGGGAGATAGATATATAATTTTTGATTGCGTATAACTTTTTAATGAATGGTCCGATTTGAAAAATCTCTTCTACATTTCGATAGGTATAAATATATACAACAAAATTGCATTTATACTTCTCGGAAATCTTTAAAGATGTGGGCGCAGGACCCATTTTAAAATCGTTAGTGGGCGATTGTGGGCGTTAGAGGGGGCGTGGCGCTCGGCTAAAATAAACTTGCGCTGCGTAGGAAGCCAAAGAATATGTGTGGGAAATCTCAACCTTCTAGCTTTTGTAGTTCCTGAGATCTCAGCGTTCATACAGACAGACAGACGGACAGACAGACGAACAGACGGACAGACGGACAGACGGACAGACGGACATGGCTAGATCGACTCGGCTAGTGACCCTGATCAAGAATATATATACTTTATGGGGTCGGAAACGCTTCCTTCTAGCTGTTACATACTTTTGCACGAATCTAGTATACCCTTTTACTCTACGAGTAACGGGTATAAAAAGACTTTTCTAAATAAAATTAAAATTATTTTAAGGTACAACAACCCAAAAACAAAAGTACTGAGTCACTGCTATTATTGCTTTATTTGTACTCTAGAGTAATTAGAAATATATTTTGATAATATTTTAATATTGATAGCTATGACACGCGTTTTTGTTGTTAATATCACCGCATTATCTAATTTCTTTCTGTGTGCGGAGGCAGGTGACGATGTCATCGCGCTTTGTTGTCTGCGTAATCATTTTGTTTACTTTTATCATCTTTTGCTCACTGTCACTGTTAATTTCCACAATTTATATCAACCCCATGTAACTGGGAAATCACACCGAATGAACGCCCCTGTATTATTGCCATTTAGAGGAATCCCAAAGGCGTTGATCGTCTGGAACAACTTTTTCAAAATTTAGATTATCAACCGAGGTTTTTGTTTTATTTTATTTTTTGCTTCTCTTGGCGACTGTGCAGACTTGAAATCTTAAGGTCAACCGGCTCCAGGGGATTGTTGTCAAGCAGACTTGGAATGGCGAGTTCTCGGCAGCCGGTTCATTGGCTCTGACGTACTACCTACCAGCTAGTCGGGTCCCGTTTTGCTTCTATTTTTAGGAACCTTGCAAGGACACAGGTCCGGAATAGCAATCGTCTTGCATTAGCCTGATGAACAGGAAAAGTGAACGGCTAGCCACGTTGAAGCCTGCGCACTAACTGGGCTTTAATTAAGTTGCGGCCATAATTAAGTTGCCCGCTATATGATGATTGATTCGCCCAGAGATTGGACGCATTTTTGCCCCGATAAGACCTATATATGTGCACTAGTATTTGCTATGTAGTTAGTATGTTGCGAAAAATATTTACGCGAATTGCGCCCTGTAATCACTCTTGGCCAAAGTCCGCAGTCTAGAAGTTGTAATTGTCGCGCACTTGCGAATCTTTTCGAGAACTCCGGAGGCAGCTGCAACTAGTGATTGATTCCTGCTTGGAACCTCTCGAAGTGAGCTAACAAATTAAATATTGTATAAGTTTAAAAGGCATAATATAGACACGCAGTTGGTTCTTAGACAACTCTATTCACTTAGTACGTGAATGATACTAGCATGACTGTGGCGATCATATAATTCAAGTGTTTCTGGGAATTGTTGTTAATTATTCGAGACACTGGCAATTTAATGCCGATGGGGGCTCGTTAAGTAGGCAATTGAGTAGCACCCGGTGCAGTTAACCACATCTATTTATTCGGCATCGTAAATTAATTCCAGCTTGTTAAGGTATCACTTACTACTGATACATCACCAGGAACCGGTCCTAAAAATGGGTGTGTTTGCGGCTTTCCCCCGAACTTTTTACTCTTATCTCGGGCGATAGTCTAGAATCTTGTGGTCAGAGCTCAGTTTTCAATGACTAGCTTGTTATTCCACTGTATTTTTTTCGGTTTGATAAGAGCTAGCCATTTTTATTTTGCGTTTTTATATATTGAATTTGAAATGTGTTTTCTGTTGACGACACGCGAAAGATTCGCCCCGGACCTTTTGGACTGGGCCTGGCCTAATCGGGAACCCTGTTTACAAATATGACGTATGCATAGTAATGAAGTGGAAAAAGTTTCCACCGTCTGTAAACATTTAAGATCACCTCTGGAGAGAGCGTCATCCTAATAATAAAGTCACACGCCCGTCATGTGGCTATCAACTTGGTGGCAGACCCTCGAGATGGTGCTAAATCGGTGCGATCCGGTTTGGCATGCGAAAAGTCGCTTTTGTGATAAAGATTCGAAACGTGTAAACAATAACAGGCAAATAAATGCCAAAAGTGTCTGGCCCATTGACGAAAGGTATCGTTTATTAGCTACTTTTCATACCCCATTTTTTGATAAATGTGGAAGAGTGTATTCACTTTATTCGAAGCTACTTTTCATGATGTTTATTTCTTATAACATTGTTATTCAACAGAAACATTATATTATATTTTTTATACCCTTGCAGAGGGTATTATAATTTTGGTCAGAAGTTTGTAACGCAGTGAAGGAGACGTTTCCGACCCCATAAAGTATATATATTCTTGATCAGGATCAATAGGGGAGTCGATATAGCCATGTCCGTCTGTCCGTCTGTCCGTCTGTTTCAATACCGTTTGCGAGCTCAGTTTCACAGTCGTCCTAAAACATGTGTACGCAGATCAAGTTTGAAAGCCGACCCGATCGGACGTCTATATCCTATAGCTCCCATAGGAACAATCGGATATAGCTTTCACAAAAATGAAGATATTTCGCTCAGTGTTAGAGCTATTGGCATGAATCTTTCCAAATCGTATTTTTTTGTGCGTACCTTGATCAGGTTAAAAGCGCGTGCCGATCGGACGTCTATATCTTATAGCTCCCATAGGAACAATAGGGTGAAATCGGTCAAAATTTGACGTTTTTCAGGATATTTCGCGCAAAATATTAGCTATTCCCATGAAACTTTCCAAATCGTATTTTTTTGTGCGTACCTTCATTAGGGTAAACGCGCGTGCCGATCGGGCGTCTATATCCTATAGCTCCCATAGGAACAATAGGGTGAAAAATTTTAAAATTTTATTTTTTCAATTATAAAATATTTTGTTGTTTATTAATTCATGTTGCTAGTCTAGTCAAGTTTTAATTCGTAAAATCTGCAAGGGTATTAAAACTTCCGTCCTCGTTAAACAATATTTTTGATAGGAATTTTTATTTATTTAAAAAGGCTACTGCTGATAAATATTGTTTCTGAGAATTAAAAATGTTTATTAATTAGATTAAATGGTATTTTATATAAATGTAGGTGATTAAAGAAAATTATATTTAAAATCCATTATTTGAAGTTTATTAAAAGCATTTCAAATGAGTTAGAAAAGGAATTTTCAATATACATTTTTTAAAATTAAGTACTCATTCCCGGATCTTTTAGATAGGGTACATATAGCTTCGACACATCATTCCCAGACGATCCATTCTTTTACTCGTTTGTTTTGGCTGTCACAAAAAGTGGGAAATAACGCAGAGGGGTATGGGAAATGCGTGTCAGAAAGGCCCAAGCAATGATAGCTAATTGGGAAGAAGCCGATTCTGGGCGGTGGGAGTTTGTTTTCCCTTTGGCAGGGGTTGTTCAGAGGCCGCACGCGCGCTGTCCCATCAAATTGGAGGGAAAAAGAGAGGTAGTCGCGAAAAGCACAGAGCCACGACGAGTGTACTTTGCTCTCGGGAAGCTACAAACGAACATATATCGCGAAGCTTCGGCCGCGATCGCCGACGCTCTCAGGTCCGCCGATTGCTCAGATTCGGTTTTAGTCTTCAGTCAGCTGGCTCCCGCGTTGGTTGTGCGCGCGTCAAACCCTCAAGCCCCCCAAAAAATATATAAAAGGCCCTGCACTGGAGCGTGGTTATATAATTGAGCTCGAGCGCTGTTCTCTTTCGCGACAAGTGTAAACACAATTGCAATCAAGCGAATCGGGCAAAGTCTGGCCGCTCTAAAAGGCCACAGCATCAACGAGATATTATATCTATCTAGAGGAATAATATAGAAAAAACCAAAAGCCAAAGAGAGCTGCACACAAATATTTTGTAACGGCTGCGAGTGAAAGTTTGCAATTGTTTTTTCGAACAGTGAAAGCCACATTCCGGCGCTAAAATAGGCGGAAACGGAAGACGGAGTTTGAGATCGGATTCGAAATCGGAAGTGAAACAGTGCAAACTCGACAAAATGCTGCGGAATAGCACCTATCAGTACAATCTGCCCGTCGATTACCACAATATTCAGCAAATGGCAGTCGCAGGCGATATGATGGAGGATTTCGTGGTCATATTTCGCGATATGATGGGACGGGTAGGTTGATGACAGGCCCCTCTTTATGAGCCTGCTGTTCGTTCAGGCTGTAGTTCTAAGAATCGATACTTTATATGGCCAACTGCAGCGGAAGCTGACTCATTCCAGCCAGCTATTTGCTGGGTTGGGTATATCTTATCGTCTGCGGTTTTTCCTGGAAGTTCAACGGGGATCTCCATGAGGCAGTCTCTGTTTGAAGTGAAGTCTCTTATAAGGCAGAGAAAAATATTTATAGACTTATAGATCTTTAAAATATTAAATCTTTAAAAATAAATATTTTAAAAATATTTATAAAATATTATATTAAATTGTATTGAATTTTAAAAACATTTGAAGGAGAAATGTAATAGGTTTTCATAGGTTTCACTTATACTATCCCTTACATGTGATCCATTTTATTGATATTTTCTCGCCGTGCATCTAAAAATACCCTTCAAAATGGCAGCGATTTAATTTCCATTCCGCTGTTCAACTTCGCAGCTGTTGCAATTGTTCGCTGCACTTGTGCTTACACAATATTTCATTTGGTGCTTCGTCGCGGTTTTGGTATTCGCTTTTCAAGTTGCCCCATGGGCGCAAAAGTCGCCTAGCAACAGACGATCCATCGATCGGCGGGCTAAAACGAGCTCCGTCGGGTGACGTGCTGATATGGAACCGGTCCGTCCTTCCCCCCGCTCACCGAAGTCTCCCTGCGGCGAGTCTTCAACTTTAACGATCGCCGAAGACGACATACTTTGCTCACAAACACACACATGGTTCTCCTAAGATTTGCGCTTCGCGTGGCGGCTCTCCCTCTATTTCTCTCTCTTTTCTACTTATGCCTTATGTTTTTTGTTTTACAACTTGTTGCCAGGCGCCTGCAAACGTCACGGTTTTTTTGCTCTTGGCCAACAGGGCGTATGTGTGTTAACGTGCCTCAACATAAAATGAGTGTAACAAGTATACGCATAGTGGGCGCCTGAGTCAGCGCCATGCGATGTTGATGATGATGACCCCCTCCCTTGGCCCCTGCTTATCCACATTTCGGTCAAGCCCCCACAATTGGCGTGACGTCAACAGTTTTCTCTCTTTATAAACGTGTTGATATTTACATTACACTGGTGTTTACTTTGAAACCCGCTGACGTCGACGGGGGATTTAAAACGCGTCAAGATCGCCGCAACAAATTCTGCGGGTATGAGTCAAGTTCATCGGTCGGTCGATGATCTACTCTACTCTGCCTATATGCCTTGAAAAACCCCAGATATCTGACTCCGATAGCCTTGCTATCTTGTTGCCTTGAATTTGTATTAGTCCATGGAGTTTGTAAGTGGCTATTTGTAATCAAAGATCATTCATTCATTTATGGTCTGTGAAAAACCCAGTTAATCGTCTATTAACCTGTATCCTTCACAACCAAGTCTACGCTCCTTTCACGGCCATTTCCACGTTTGTGCGCCAAATTCACGGCTACCTTATAAATAGATCATTGTGTATAAAAAAAGCTCTTTTTCGCAGTCATGTGACTCGCTGTTTATATATATAAAATATATATAACAATTCGGAAATGATAAATTCCATTGAGAATGACGTTGCACTCAGAGGCCAATTTACATTCCGTAAAATTGCCATCGCTCTTTTTTTCCATCGAATTAATATTCCATTTTGTTAATTGACAAACTGATTCCCACAATCCGCTGAATGGGCCCCATGTGATTGCTAGTCGCTAATTATGAGGGCAAACTCAAGTCGTTTCAGTTGTTAAGTACACTTAACCCATTCAGTGAACTTAACCCTCCTTTGCCGTCGCTATCAAAGGTTAAATTCACATTCTGCGAAGAAGAATTTGTTCGGAAATTGTCACCGTGTGAATGTGACAAGCACGCAAAATGATTTGGCACATCAAAAGCGGATGTGTTTACCGGGATATACTGGATATATCTTGTTCGGCTAAATAGATAAACAAATCACTTTAGTGCTGTTATTATGCGCCTGCCTATTGTCCAAATTGGCTTCAATGACATTTGGCCCTGGGGGAAATGGGTGTAATAACCTTTTTTGAGTTCGCCCTGAACTTGTGGGCACTTTTCTTTATAACTCTGCCAGCGGGAATCAATCGGATTCAGTTCGGTTTTTGCTTGCCCGAAAGCTTTAGACATCACAAGACTTGATAATTGTTATCAATTTCAGACAGCTTTCCGACTATCAGCGGCATTAATTCGATTTAAAGCCAAAAGCTGTGCAATTCATAGAGACAAATAATATTTCGCCTTATTCAGGCCCACTTGGCGTTAGTTTTTTAAAAGAGATCTGCCAAATTGCACAACCAATTGGCGACAGTCAAAGGCGAGCCAATTATAATTATTTTCGGGGGGGGGCACGTCTGAAGAAGACAGAAATCGAGAAAATAAAGTACATAGATGCGGCACGAACCCGATATATAGTTGCATCTGTGTTTGTAGGCACGAGTAGCACAACTAATGTGAATGATATAACTTTTGTTTACGGCTCTTGCATCGTTCTTTTTTTCGCCCGCTTCCGCAATTCTCACACAGGCGATGGGGATTTTAGTGGCGCGTGTGGATTGCATAGTTCACTCTTTTGCATTTTGCATTCTGCATTAGCTACCTGCAATATTATTTAATATTATTACACCGTTGAGCCACCACCTGGATATTTTTAAAAGCGAGAACAGTCAGTGCTGCATTGATTAGATCATGGCGCTAGAGGTTCTCAAGGAACTTGTTCAATTTGAGGATGAAATCCAGGAATGTCGACGTTCCGAGGAAATTCTGGTAGTATTATCAAAAAGATTTTATCAGCTGGGATGGAATTCCATCTAGTCTAGTTTTATTAATTAGTAAATTATGGATTGCCTCTTTTATATTCCCATTTATATCTTTCTTCTAATAACCTATCATTCCATTTAGTATAGATATTTAGATTTATAACCACAAACCCAGAATATACAAAAGTTCTAACCAACTACCTTTTGATCCTTGCAGTACCTCGACATTGGCGAGGATATGAATGTACCTGATGACTTCACACAGAAAGAGATGCAGACGGGCCTCTGGTGGCGACACTTGGTGGCGGGTGGCATAGCTGGAGCGGTTTCCCGGACATGCACAGCGCCTCTGGACAGGATTAAGGTGTACTTGCAGGTGCGTCTTGGCGAACAACTAACTTTTTCCCTCAAATATTAACAAACGAATTCTCCCGCCTAGGTACAAACGCAAAGAATGGGAATCTCAGAGTGCATGCACATCATGCTGAACGAGGGCGGATCGCGGAGCATGTGGCGAGGCAATGGCATCAATGTGCTCAAGATTGCCCCCGAAACAGCCTTCAAGTTTGCCGCCTACGAACAGATGAAGCGACTGATCCGCGGCGACGATGCCAGCCGGCAGATGAGCATTGTGGAGCGTTTCTACGCGGGCGCAGCGGCCGGCGGAATTTCACAGACCATCATCTACCCCATGGAAGTATTAAAGACGCGCCTGGCGCTCAGGAAAACGGGCCAGTACGCGGGCATTGCCGATGCGGCGGTGAAGATCTACAAGCACGAGGGAGTGCGCAGCTTCTACCGCGGCTATGTGCCGAATATCCTGGGCATCCTGCCCTATGCCGGCATCGATTTGGCGGTATACGAGACACTCAAGAGACGATACATAGCCAATCACGACAACAACGAGCAGCCCAGCTTCCTGGTGCTCCTCGCCTGCGGCAGTACGTCGAGTACACTCGGACAGCTCTGCTCCTACCCGCTGGCCCTGGTGCGCACTCGGCTACAGGCACAAGGTGAGAAATGCTGCTATTATTTAATTGTTATCGAAATGCTATAATTATTTTCCCCAATTTTCTCTTGCAGCCGCCGAAACAATTGCCAATCAAAAGCGGAAAACGCAAATACCCCTCAAGAGCAGCGACGCGCACAGCGGCGAGGAGACGATGACGGGCCTCTTCCGCAAGATCGTGCGGCAGGAGGGTCTGACGGGGCTGTACCGCGGCATCACGCCCAACTTCCTCAAGGTCCTGCCGGCGGTGTCCATCAGCTACGTGGTCTACGAGTACACGAGTCGCGCCCTGGGCATCAAGATGTCGTGAGATGTCTGTCCCAATCTCGCTCCGATCAGGTTAACTCGGCAACGGCCCCGCTCTGCAGGGCGGATCGGGCTGCGGCCGGGGATGCGCTGTGCTCCATTTTGTATAGTAGTAGCGATAGGTTAGGTCGGCGCCACTCGCCACTCGCTCTCTGCTTTCCTTAAGTGTAAAACAGCAGGCCTCTTCCATGTTCTGGGTTATCCTTTCTAAGTTTCTATAGTTGAATTAGTTTGGTTATTTTCTTAAAATACAAAATAAGTGATACTATGGCTAATTTATTTATAAATGCGAATGAGAAAATGTTACATTTTGGCGCGTGGCAGACGTGAGCTAATCCCACACATTTCTTAGGCTATCCTGCGACCTATATGTAGGTTTAGGCCACTCTATCTCTTAAGTGCTAATTTATTTACAATTGTACGTAGGCTACTTCGGGGCAATCATCCTCGGTAAACTGCTATAAAAAAAAAAACAAACACATACCAAAAACGGAACCGGCTTCGAAAAGTTTCACGGGTTTTAAGTTTGTTGTCCCATTTGACTGCTTTCGAAAGCGAAATAGCGTAAATCAGAGTGAGCGAGGCAGGCTGAATGATGATGATGATGTGAGGGAATCAGAAAGCTAATCGACGGATATTCGGCAGCGTTTTAAGCTTAAACACAAAAGACATTAAAACTACGATGTACTCGTTTTTGCTTAGATTAATGGATTACACAAAATAATGAGAAACACTTAACGTTTACAATGTGATGATAATAGTTTATAATATACACATATACATATACCTACTATAATACCGACTTGTAAGCTTCGGAGCTGTGTCGCAGTCTTGAACAAGTTCGGCGGCGAGGCTGAAATTTTGTAGCATTTTATTTGTTAAGTTTAGTAACACTTTCTCTTAGATCGTATTGCAATTGAAGCCAACGAGATTAATTGTGACTAAAGCTAACAAACAAAAAACAAACACAACAACCCCACAACCCACACACCATGTAATTTATTTTATATATCATGTGAATCTGAACCCGAACGCAAAACCGACCAATCTTAAGTTCAATCCTATTTTATATACATTGTAACGGTTCTGAATTTAAAAGTATATGTATAATTTGTACCCTACTCTTAATTAGCCAATTGAATTTTGTACGTCTTTAGTGAAAATAATGACTCTAAATATGATTTTTCATTATCCCAAAATATGCTCTACCATAGCACCGCATTTTAATGAAGTCTTTCGAAGTATAAAACATTTCAATCATTTGACCTATTTAAATAATCTTGATCATTGAAACCATGCAATCATTATTCGAGCAAATAAATACAAGAATTAAAATAAAATTAAACACCAAAACTGTTTATAATTTATTAGTCTTATGTTTCTTATTCCACAGGACTTTCTGATACATCTAGTCGGACATAATTTTAAGTTTATCCATGACTCTTTGGCGACCCAAAATAACAGAACAATGTTTATAAATACTCTTTTACTTTATTTAACGCTCTCTCCAAGCTGATAAACAAATGGTTGACAAAGTCTATCTAGTCCATGAGAAAAACTAAATATTAATGAATATTTAAACTCAACTTGAACATTTTCCAGGCGAATGAAAATATACTTAACATATTTAACTACGAATATATAACTACGAATACTCTGATATACATATTGTTATATTTTTGTACGTTTAGCTAATTTTTAAATAAATTATTTAATGTGATTTATAAGCCCGATTCCAGTTACAAATAAAATGAATATTATAACTGATCGCTTGCATTTTAAGTGGAATAAAGTTAATTGAAAAATCAAAGAAAAATGTAAATATTTATGGTTAATTCTGAAATAAATAAAAACTCGAAAACATATCGAAAGTGAACACCGATGACGACCGGTACTAGTTCAGAACTCAGTGCCGAGTATTTATAATGCTGCGAACTGAACGATCGGTGCTATTTTTGGAGGGCGAACGTCCGCCAGCTGTTTTCAATACTCAACGGCAGTGCGGTGATCAGAAAAACGCGGACGATACGATTTTCCCAACCGTTGCACCGAAAATCTGAATCAGATTTTACATAATTTTGGAGCCATAAAATGGAGTTCGACGCCTCATATCACCACATCTGCTCCACGCAGACGGTTCAGTCGGAGAAGAGGGGATTCTTCAACGAGTTCTGTGTGGATGTGCGGGATGCATGTGGCGACAAGTGGCTGCGGAACTACTTTGGCAAGCTGAAGTCCAATGCGGCCAGGGTTCTCTCGATCTTCAGCGATCGCGAGGTGTGCGATCCCGTGCTGGGAGTCCTCGAGCATGTCCAGCCGGTCTTCAAGCAGAAGGATGCCCTCTTCTCCGCCCAACGGCGAGCGCAGGCGGATAAGTTCTATCTGATGAGTGGCAGTGGCGAGAGCGAGGAGAGTCGAGAGGTGCTGCAGCAGGCCCTCATGGCTGCCAATCTGGCCGTGATGCGGGCTCCCGACCGCAACGCAGATCCCTCCATCGACGATGGCCTCACCCTGGCACTGGCCTACCGGTCGCGGGCCTCCATCCTCATCCGACTGGGCGAGGGGGAGGCGGCCCTGAATGACCTCAAGTTGGCCATCAACTTTGGCCTGGAGCTGAAGACCAGCGTGGATTACTACTGCAAGATGGCCAAGGCTTATGCAGGTAGGAGAAACGTTAGGATTAATTGAATATATATTGTTCTTGGCTTAAAGATTTATAAAAAATTGCCATTTCTTTTTAATACCTACCACTTTAGATAATATATGAAATAAAAATTAAACCAATGATATTTATTAAACTTTTTCAGAGATCTTATATAAAAGATATAGTATCCTTCATAGAAAACCTCTAAAAAAGTTAAATAAATATTAATGTTTTAAGAATGTGTTATGAAGATAATATATGAAATAAAAATTAAACCAATGATATTTATTAAACTTTTTCAGAGATCTTATATAAATGATATTGTAACCTATATAGAAAACCTCTAAAAGAGTTAAATACATTTTAATGTTTTTCAAAATTAATCTTTTAATAATGTGTTTTGGAGGTATCGTATAGATTGTGTTAGTTGCCGTTTTCATGTAAAAAGTTTTTACTAAAAACGTTTTAAAAATAAAAATGAAGACGTTTTAAAAATGCAAAGTAAAATACAATTATTTGAAGCGTTATACTTTTTAAATTGCTTCACCCCTTATTTTGCACCTAAAACATTTGATAAATTTCTTTGTATAATTTTATTATTATTTTATAGTTAGTTTCCGTATCCCTTTTCTTATAAAAACTTGTTATCTTCTAGTTATGGGCGAACCTGCCCGTGCCGAGATCTCCCTAAAGATAGCCGAAAAGATGACTGGCTCCGATCCCACCCACATCGCATTGTGTCGCAAGGAAATAGCCGCCGTAAAACCGATTCCCAAGGAAGCCTCCTCGGAGGTGGTGCCACAACTGGCTCATGGCGAGAATCCCGAACTGAGCGGTGCCTCCAAGGTGGTGCGGCTGGTGGAGACCAAGGACAAGGGTCGTTTTGTTGTGGCCAACGATGGGCTCCGAACAGGCGATGTCCTCCTCTGCGAGGACCCAGTTGCCGCCTGTCTGGATCCCATTTATTTCGGCACACATTGTCATAATTGTTTCAAGAGGTGAGGGTTTTTAAGATTTAAAGAATATCTATTCAAAAAATCCCTAAATTGCAGGCTGCACACTCCGGTTTCCTGTCTCCACTGCTCGGGAATCGCCTTCTGCTCCGCCCAGTGCATGGGTGAGGCCTGCTCCAGCTACCATCGCTTTGAGTGCGAGTACATGGACCTGCTGATCGGTTCCGGAATGTCCATCCTGTGCTTCATCGCACTGCGCGTCTTCACGCAGGCGGCCAACTTGGAGCAGGGTCTGGCCACCGCCAATCTGCTCTTCGAACACATGTGCTCCCACGAGGACGTGCGCCAGCCGGAGGACTACCTGCAACGATCCCTGATGGCCGCCTTCCTGATGCGCATCCTCCAGAAGTCCCTCTACTTCGGTCGCCGCAAGACGGAGGGCGTGAATCCCACGGCCGTGGAACTTCAGGTGGCCACCGCTCTGCTGGGTCTGCTGCAGGTGCTCCAGTACAATGCCCACCAGATCTACCAAACGCAAGTGACCGAGGAGCATCGATTCGACGGCAGTAAGACGGTCTATATTGGCGCTGGTCTGTATGGCACCGGTTCCTACTTCAATCACGAGTGCTGGCCCAGGTGGGTTTTAATTTTGGATAAGGAACATTTCAAGTGCTATTTTATGTTCTTTTAAAAGTATTTGTCTTTGTATAAAAAAAATCAAAAGTTTTTTAGCCTGTTAAAAACTTAAAAAAAGTTTTTAAAACGTAAAAATTATTATTTTTAAGATATGGTTAAATAATTGGTTTTTGGGAGTGTATTTTTAACGAAGCCATTTATTTTTTCCATTTTTTCCAACTTTTTCAATTTTGACGAAGTGTAGCTTCTAAACTAATAAATTGATTTCAATGATGTGCAGAAAAAAGTTAAAGGGCAAATCGGTTTATCACAAATCGAGTTAGAAATAAAACCAGTGTCAAAAGCGTTTTTACACTTTAAAAAAATTGGTATCATACAAAAAATTGCAAGTGCCCTTTTCTTAACCAGAAAGATGTATCTTACCGAAAAACAATGGTTTCCTTAAGTGCGTATTTCATCGATTTTTTTTTGTAAACTGGTGTAATCAAAGTTTTTAATAATTTCTTGCATTTTATTATACTTTTAGCACTGCTGGTTACTTTGTCGGCAAGAAACTGGTCCTTACGGCCACCAAGCCACATCGTCCCAACGAAGTGGTGGCGGTCAACTACGGACCCATTTTCATCAAGAATAACCTCAAGGAGCGGCAGAGATCCCTGCGGGGACGCTACTCCTTCAACTGCAATTGCATGGCCTGCCAGGAGAACTGGCCCCTGCTCCAGAAACTGGACAAGCAAGTGCGTTTCTGGTAGGTATTGAATCCCTAATAGATTGGGATATTTTATTAGAAATATTTTACATACTTAAAGGTGCACTTCGGCAAACTGCGTTAATCTGCTCAAGTTCCCCAAGGACTTGGCGAAGGATGTACGTTGTCCTCGTTGCCGCAAGAACATCTCGCTCAAGGAGAGTGTCGCCAAATTGATCAAGATCGAGGAACTTTATCGGGAGGCCGCTCGCGCCATGGAGGCCCAGAAGACCGGAGAGGCCATCGAACTTTTTAGGGAGGGCCTCGAGATGTTCTTCCACGTGGCTGCTCTGCCCCACAAGGATACTATAGTGGCCCAGCAATCGCTGACAAAATGTTTGTCCGACACTGGCACCACCTTTAAAAAGGAGGGAAAATAAACAAACAAACTAGTCACTGGCTTATGCATGTATTATTAAATCGTTTTTTCTACTTGAATACACAATAAAATTGAGTTTACTGATCTAATTAAATGGGTGGAGGAACAAACTGTTATAAAATAAACAAATCATGAAAGTAGTGACTTGTTTTTTACATTTTAACAAGCCTTAAAGCCTCAAACGTTTCTTCATTTTAATTGTTAAATTCAAATTTAACCGTAAGCTTTCAAATTCAAAATGTTCTAAATTTTAAAGTACTAAAAACAACAGAGTCTGTTATCGCGGCTCCGTTAAGGTGGCTGTTAGCCAGCATTCATGGTATATTTCAACGGCTAATAAACGGTCACACTGTCCATTTGTTTTGAAATATTTTTTAATTGTTTTTCCGGTCGAAATGTTTAAAAAACTGAAGCCAGGCGAAAGTGAGGAGGATGTCCTGCGAATGGCGGCTGAGTTCAATGCGGAGAAGGCCAAGGATCCAAATTTCCAGCCTGCAGCGGCCTTTGTGCGAATGGATAAAGGTAGGTTAAAAATGCATTTTATACAAAATGTGTATTAACTATTGTTTAATACATTTTATAGCTCCAAAGAAATCGATGTTTGCCAAAAAACGCGAGCAGGCTAAATTGGGACGTGTTACCACTGCGGTAGGAGAAAAACAGGAACAGATTTTACCGGCTGCCAAAGAAATCCCAGAGATTCCAACAAGTGTCTCAAAAGAAAGTGAGCCACCACATGTCAACCAAATTTTGCTCGATGAAATCCAGGAAAACATTCTGGGCGATGTGAAGGGCAGTAGAATGAATCCCAGTTCCCTGGGAAATGTGCTGGGTGAACTGGTAGAAAGATCTGGTAGAACCAGAAGACCTGCCCTCCAGAGTAACGAAAAGGTTAATTTATTTAATCTCAAACACTTAGCAATATTTTGTTTAATGATCCCCCTTATTTCAGGCCAACAGCAGCAAGCCACTTAGCATTTTCGCCAAACAAATGTTGAAAGAGAGTTCGTTCAATCCCGAAATCTTAAAAAACCAGTCTGATTCACCTAGAAATGAAAGGAGTTCCATAATAAAGGATGCCAAACTTGGCAAGGAACTGCATCAAGAAAACCTAAATGTCCTCCACCAAATGAGCGAACACGACATTTTGGCAGAGAAAGAAAGGTTGCTGGCTTCTTTGGGTAAATAAATACCTATTTATCTTTCTACATTTCTTTAAACAAATGGATATTGCTTTACAGATCTCTCGTTGATTGCTTTGCTGTCCAAGAAGCGTCAAACCAGTCACAATTCTATGGAAAAGAAGACATCTCCCAAGATAATTGAGGCACCACCGCAGCCAACGACGTCCTTAAAATCCCAAGATTCACAAATTTCTTCCTTACCCGATTCAAATCCAGCTCTTGAGCTCTTGCAGCAGAGCGATAAGGGAAATTGGGTCAATTTCAACCTCGTGGAGGATCATAAATTAGCCTGGATGCGAGATATCCCCGCCAAGATAAGCGAACTTAAGCCAGGAGAGCAGTTCAATGCACGCTTCGACTGGAAAGGAGTGCTATTGCCCCACTCGCTCAAAGAACAGGATTCTTCCACTCAACTGGATGAGCGAGAACTTTATTTGCATGGCGAAGAGGCAGATCGTCCTGGTTATGCACTGCAAGAGCTTTTTCGATTGGCCAGGTGCGATTGAAATTATCTACACAAAAGTGGTTACTAATTTTAGACTGCTATTTTCCAGATCCACTGTCTTACAGCAAAGACTCTCTGCCTTTGGCGCCATTGCGGGTATCTTCAGCATCTATAACCAGGGATTCTATGATCAAGTCTTGTCCCTACCAATATCAAAAATATTCTTTCTACTGCGCTTCGGACTCGACGACAATGCGCCCGCTCAGCTGGAGGTTGTGAGCCGAGCTCTGGCCAACCTATTCTACAATGAAACGGACGAAGTCCTCCTTGATCATATCCAAGATAATGCCTACTGTCATTGGCAGCCAACCCTGCAGGTTTTGGGGAATGGCAGTGATGACAAAGAGGGAGATACAGATACCAATTCCATAGCTTTTCTACAACGCTACATGAAGCTGCTGACCACCAGCCAATCTGTGCGCGCGGAAGTTGATGAAGATGAGACGCAGAGTCGAATGTCCATGGACGACTTTCAATTGGCTGAAACAGATCTCATGGACTGCCTGCTTAGAACAAATATATTGCAAAGGATTCGGTAAGCAAAATTCATTTTTTATAATTTTATCCAGCTAACAACCTTATTTTTATAGGTTTATCTTGGACTCCGTGAAACCAGATAATAGCACAGTGGAGTCCTGCCTAAAATTACTTATAAGGATCGCTCGCACAACCATAAAAGTCGCTCGGCAGTTGGCGAATGAAAGTCACCTAATGGAAAAACTCTTCATCTACTTTTTACCCTCTTCTAATGGAAACCAGCAGTTTTATGGTCAGCCGCAAATTCTTTTTCTAAAACTAATTCGTGTGTTGATTTGCCAACATCTGGATATTGCCAAGAGTCTTTCTAAAGGGGTCCTAATTGTGCGACTTCAGCAATACTTGTTCCTTCAAGACAATAAGGTTTGTTTCCGTATTTATTTGTGGAAGTATTTAAATTCATGGTTAACTCTTCGACAGGTCCAGATGGTGCGCGTTCAGATCGAGGCACTGCGCATTCTGCGCTGCCTACTGCTTCTGGGAATCGTGGATCGGGATATATTCAGGTGGGTGTGCGCTACCCAAGGAGCACTATTATCTCGTCAAATATAAATTTACCGTTTACATCGATGTAGCACTTGACGGTTTCGTAAGCGGTTTCACAGCCATCTTTTCCCTCTGACAAGAGTTTTAGATAACTATGAATTATTTGAGATATTATCAAACAGTTTACGTACTCTTTGTGCCACAAGCACCAACTAATCCAATAATTGTTTGGTGTATTTCCTCTGGTAAAACTTCCAAGAGTGATTCCAAATGCATAACGTTCTGTGAGTCAATCTAGGGTCAAGTAATTAATGTATAAGCTATTTAACCCATGTTTTAAAGCAGAGGATACATACCAATCCGAACATGTCAAACATGCAGTGCAGAAAGCATTTAATTTCTGGATCTCTGGGTAACACCTTGTCCCTTATAGACTGGTCCATGATTTCTTTTGTAATAGAATGATGTACTTAGTCTTATTCAGGTTCTTAAAAACTTCACTTACCTACAGAAGCTCCTGTCTGATTTAAGCATCGCATTCGCAGTTTCTTCACTTGTTTTATAATCATTGGCGGAATATCCAGCTATTTCAAAAAACATTAAGTACGCTTTTAAAGCTGCTCTAGCAAATACGTACTCCTTGATTTGCAGGAAATAAATCATTTATTATGACTAGAGCCAGCAGAAGTCCAAAATGCCAGGACGCCATAATACAAGTGACTTTCAATCCGCCTTCGCAATGACTTAAATACAACTGAGCTTCGTTTAAACTGGAGCCCATTTTTATAGCCAACCGACTGCGGATAATAACTATGGTTGTCTATCATTTACAGGCAGTTCCTGCCCGCACTGCGACAGCTGCTGGACTGGCATGGCAATCACTGTGTTTTCGATGGCGTGGGCGGATCGGGGCTGGTGCGACAACACGCAGCCGCCCTGTTGGTCGCACTGGTGGCCAGTGGCGAGAGCGGAGCATGCGACATCGAGGGACAGAAGCTGCTCGTGGAGCCGCTCAACAACTGCTGCTGCGCCTGGCTGCATTCCGCTTCCCGCGTTGAGAAGATTAAAGATGTAGGTTCGAGTAAAATGTTATGAGAATCCTCAACCAAACTCTATTTGTATTCCCAGTTCAGTCAGATGACGCTGTTGAGTGCCGTCCTATATGCCGTTTGCTGGTTCTCCCAAAATAGCTTCTTGGGAACCACAAGTTTCCAGACCTTCCTGCGCAGCATCCTACCGAAATTTGTGCAGTCCAGCGGCTTTATAGCCACCGTACATGACCTAGCGTAAGTTGAGCTTGCAAGTTATCTATTAAATCACACCTAACGCCTGTCTCCCAGCAAGAGCTCCGTCATGCTGAGACGCCCTATTGATCGCCGCCATGTGCACGCAGCGTTGCCTAATGTGGGCGCAGTGCTGATGCACGACTACGGGCCGCAGCTGATTGTCAGTGAGACGTATCCGGTGCCTCTGTTGAGTAACCTCTGGGCCCTGCTCGCCGTTTCGCTGGAGAGCGGCGAGAAGCCATTGTTCGCGGCGCTTATGCAACCGGCGGTGCTTGAACCCCTCGCCGAGTATCTTCGCCAGCTGGGCTCCCAACTCAATCGTGTCCTGGCCACCAACTTCTTTGCCCGCAGCGAGCTGAGGTTCATCCATCAGCTGCTCGCGACGGACGGAATGGAGACCTATCTGGAGCGCCAGCAGCTGCTGCAGTTGGTCTACAACTACCTCTGCTGCCTGTCCACCGCACATGCCACGCAGATCAAGAGCACCTTCGAGCGGTTTATCTTCAATGCGGAGTTTGTGAAATTGGACGAGGCAAGCCTAAAACTGCTGCAACAATCCTGCCTGGAAATGGTCTATCCACACATAATTGCTGTAAGTATTGATTTGCATTTTAACAAGGGAAAACTTAGTTTCACTTTCAGTGGAAATTATTTATTTATTTATTATACATATTATATTATATATTGATATACATATTATTTCATTAATTTAATAGAGCTTAAAATCCTCTAGCTAATTTATAGAGTGTTAACTTTAACTACATTAAAAGCAAAAATGTGGCAGCTATATTTTTGTTTGTATTTATAAAGTCTCAACTTTAACTACATTAACAATCCTGTCTAAAAATGGTTTACCCACACATAATAGCTGTAAGTATTTAGTTAAGTTTTAACAAGGATAAACATAATTTCACTTTCACTACAAATTATTTATTACTATTTATCATAATGTGATTTCTGGATATTATATATTATTTGATATACATATTACTTAATTAATTTAATGAATTTACCAGAGCTTTAAAAAAACCCAAGTTAATTAATAGAGTTTGGACTTTAACTAATTTAAAATGTGGCAGCTATATTTTTGTTCAATTTTTTAAGATTATGTTTAAGGATTTATGGATATATTTATTGCTTTTTTACCTTTCCTCCAGGACAACTCTGAGCCGTCGCTATCCCTGAGCTACACCCAAGCGCCCATCCTGCCCGCCGACTGGCCCTTCTTCCAGCTGCGCCTTATCCTCAACAATTACTTGCAAAATGTGCAGCAGCGCCCTGCGGCCATATACTCGGGTGAGATCGCACACTTTGTACTTTGCTTTTCTTGGGGATAAACCGTATGTGTATTTTGCGTGAAAAGAAAACCAGGTGGTCCGCATGACATTGACTTTCGTACGGCAGCTGGAACGAGAGGGCCTGCAGATTGTTAGCCCGCTGGAGAAGCTCATGTATCTGATGATTGCTTTCATGGGCCCCGACTCCCAGTTCCTGGCACCGGATTTGCATGAGCTGCTGCACGATTGCCTGATGGATTTCTACAAGCAGAATGGCACCCATGACTTTGACTTTGATGCGGAGTTGGCCGATAAGGGTCGCTTCGAGCCGCTTTACTATCTGTTCGTCGAACACTTCGAGGCGGCCAGCTATGGCGATGAGCTGTTCAGTTCCCTGGTGCTGTTGCCATTGGCCCAAAAATATGATAACAAGTGGCGAAGGCGTCTTTGGTCCGAGCATGTGCAGGCAGTTCGGTTCATAAACTGCGATGAAAATTTGGTAAGTACTTATAAAAGTATATAACTTAAAATTGTTATAAACTAGTTATCTATCTTCAGTTGATGGGCGGCCTATCTGCCTATTTGGAACCCGTGGAGGAGGAGCCTTCGCTGGTAAAGCTGTACGGCGATGCATTGCAGCAAAAGATGGTGCGTCCTGGGAGCATTGCCTATCGGATAGCTCAGCACCACTTTAACAACTCGACGTCGCTGCAAAAAGCCAAACTGTTTTGATTATCTAAAGACTAATTTTCGATAGTAGCTCTTCAGGGGCTGTGGTGAAACTGCGATAAAGCCTTTTAATTTTGGAATCCAAAGTCTTTTTAATGTGACAATATTCTATTTTTAAAGCTGACATTTTAGAGTGCTACCTTGCAACAGGGGAGTATAGGAATTGATTTCTGCTGCGTAAATAATTCATAATATTTTGAGTTGCCTTTTAAAGATATCTCTTTTATATTTGGTTTACTTTCAAAATAGTTAGAGTTGGTTGAATAGGTAAATACTGGGAACTCCCACAGATCTGATAGGCAGCTCGTTTGTCATTATTGCACTGCACTTTGGCGAGAGTGGCCCCGAATAGACGAGGCGAATAATTAGTTTTGCGGGTGTATCTCGTTTAGAGGATTCCTTGGTTGTGTAACAGTGCGTTTGGGCTAATTGCGTTGGGCAACAGTAAACTGCCTTTGGCAGGCTGTCGACTGCAGAGCATTTCGCTATCGACCTCAATTAATTAACATCATTTGACTTATTGACACATGGGCCACGACAACTCGCCTCCTCCTCCTCCTTGCGACTATCGCAGTCGTAAGCTTTGACGGCTGATAAAATATATGTAATTAAAATGAACACAATTGAGGGGCCAGTGCTAATTAAATCATTTGATCTAAGTACTCGTGCATGTTGGTTTTTGTTACTTTCCTATATGTCTTGGGCCTAGCGTCACCCACCCTCGATTGGCAACTGACTTGTCACGGGGCTTTCGCTTGACACATGGCGTATGCGCAACATTGGGCCACATAATTCAACTTTCGCATGATTTACACCCATCGAAATGAAGAACCCAACACCGCGAGGCGTGAGCCTATGATTGTTTATGTGATAATTGGCTTTAAATGGACGCTAATTGTTTGATAACTGCGGGGTGTTAGCGCCGTCGGTAAATATTTGCGAAGGCCCCATAAATTCAACCAACGCTAATCTGTTAAGTCAACTGAAATTAAATTTCGATCGAATGGTCTATTAATAGGCAGTTCGAACTTGATTGCCACTTGAGAATGGAAACTGATATAGTAAGTGCTGCATACAATTAAATTTCAAAGCTTATTGCATTGTTATCATTGATTTCTTGATTGTGTCCTTCTGTTTAAAGTTCTTATATTTCTATATTTTACAAAACTTTTTTAAGAGCACTAAATTGCGTATAAACAACTCAATTTTAACCAAATATGTACATATGAATATTCAATCTATATGCTCGAATTCTGTTTTCTTTGCACAATAAAATCAATAAAGTGGGGCAATGTTTTTGTTTGATAAGGCGCCAAGGTCTCAGGGAGTTACATTTGGTTGTAGGCCAAATTCCCAGATATTTGTATATGCACGCCGGTATCCGGAGTCGCCCCTTATCTTTGATAAAAACATTCAAAATGCCAGATAGCGAGCTCCCATTTATTGGAGGCCCTCGATATGACTGTGCCAGCCAGTTAATAAAAACCTATTGGCCTCCGTTGGCGATCACCATGACCAAATATTTGCATAGCATGCACTTGACAAAGAAACCGGTTTTGATAGCCACCCTCCTCTTGGGATTTCCCAATCGTCATCCAGCTCCTTGGCAAAATATTTGCCCTTTTCAAGCGAAGGTGTGCAAAAAAGTCATAGTACGGTATCTGACTCTTGTATTTGCCAACAGCTGGTAAATATTTGAAACAAGTCGTGGTGAAAAAACAACTGTCAGGTTTGAAAAATTACTTTCTGAGTCTTCCTTAAGCTGCTGTTCTCCTATGGAAGTTGAGTTTTTGAAGTGATGTATGGCAGTTTAATGTTTCACAAATTTTTTAAGGTAAGAAAAAATATTTTATAACAGTTCAAAATTATGATATGTTTAAAGGAAAGCCAGAAAGAGTGCAGTGTTCATTTATTGCAAAGGTGATTAACTTGAATTTTCATCGGTTGCAGCGTATCTAAAGGCATACAAACGACTCATTTACAAAAGTTCTGGTTGCAGTTACCTGAGTCATCTTCCAACTCATTCAAAATACATCCACATAGGATTGTATTTCCCTAACGGATCTATTGTGTCACCGCTTATAAGGGTGCAAAAGCCACCACCGCGGAAATAACTCCAGATATCTCACAGATACCATACCAAACTCACTCAACTCCCCGGCTGCGCGTGTATGAAATGGAATTTTTATGCCGCATGTTTGGGTTTGGGAACTCTCGAGTTCACTCGATCGTACTATACTATATACCATATAGCTCGTTATGCTGTCGTTTGGTGCCTCAGCATTTGTTTGTTCGCCGCATTCGGCGGCGGGCGAATTCGTTAGGTTCGTTCGCCGCCGCTTTGGATATTTTGTGGCGATCGCGGCCCGAGTTTGCCTCAGTCAGTCGTCGACTCTCTGCACGTGCGTTTGGGATAGCTATAGCTGCTCATCGGAACCGGGAGTCGGATCTGCTGCCACGTTTTGAAACCACCAAGAAACATCCATCGATTCGACGAAGTAAACAATCGTTTATTTTCGGTGCTGGATATTTATTTTCGAAACAGGCCCCTTTAGGCAAGTGCCCGAGTGTGCAAGATACAAAGCGTATATAATAAAACAACGTATCCGTATCCCAGAGATACAAAGGCACAGTTCTCGAGCTCGGCCCCACCTAGGAAACCCCATCCTAGGCGGCTGTGTTCATCCTACTGGAACACAATTAATTAGCTCGAAAAAGCGTTTTGCAGTGCGAGAAAGCGGAACATCGATGAAAATGCAAATGCAATAGCCGTTTTTAGTGTGTGAAAGCCTATGAAGTGCCCTTCTGTATAAACCAATTTGTTGTGACGGTGCGAGAGTACTTTTGGGGAATTTCAAGTGGGTCTTGCGGCTCGTTTAGGAATTCACCCGAATCTCAAGTACTTGCAGTTCATGGGTTCCGTCCCAGCGCTGATAATACAATAATTACTTGTATGCCCAGTCGTAAGTGAGCTTTGTTTTCGTTTTCGTTTTCCGATTTCGATTTTCGCTGCCGCGGGTAAATATTCACCGAAAAAGCCATAGTGTGTGTTCCAGTGAAAAGTGCTTAAGTTTCAGAGAAATCGGTACTCACAGAACAAAAAATGTATTAATTACCTGCCAGTTGGATATTAATTTTTTGTGTTTCGGTGAGTTTGCAAAGCGATAAAATGTATTTTTTGAATTTCTGTAGGCAGAGTGCCTGCGGTTTTTCGGCCAGCTGTGTTGGCTTTGTTTATCTCCCTGTGTGCGAACGTGGTTTCTTTTGTCTATGCTCCCCTGCAGTAATTTAATAAACCTCACCGTCCCCACCCAAAGTCAATTTAATTATGAAAGCTTTTAACAAATTCTTAAAATTCTCTCTCTTCGATTGCCACCACTTTATCATTTTTTTAAATAAATATCTGAAAACGTGATTCATGCGGGTCAGTTGCTTTATCAAACCGCTTTTCCGTGGTTTTCCTACCGATAAACGCACTGAAACCCCTTCATCCAGCATCTCTGTAAGTGATTGCCATGCACTTGAACTTGAGAGCCATTACCAGGTTTCCGGGTCCGGTCTCGTCTATCTTTGGCAAGTGCTCTCGTTCATCTCCATATACTTGTCCACTAAATAGGGTAATAATTCATCGGTGCAGCCGTCCGTCCTTTTAAAATTCTATGACGACAATCTTGAAGAGGCTGTAATAGAATCAGCCAGCTTGGACTGCGGTCAGTTGTCATTTGGTGGGGAGCATTCGCATATCGGGTTATTTGCTCACATAGCTCTGGCACTTAACTTTGCTTTATAAAACCCGAATCCCAGTTTTTTAATATAAATTTAAAGTGCTTTTTGAATTAACTTATAGTTTTTAAATTATAATTTATAAGTACATATTTAAATACAAAATAGTGAAATCAAAATATTGCCTAATTTCATGAATAGCTTATTTTATTTATTTAATATTTACAATTGATTTAATTTTTTGTTTTCTTCCAAATCCTTAAATTTGACATTGTTTTTAACTTGTAGAGCTTATATAAATTATTCATATTTTTTTTATTACGTTTCTCAAATAAAAATTGTTTTGTCTAGTGCCATTTGAAATCTATTTGAATAATTTAAAGGGGGAAACCATAATAAGTGCTCTTGAAAGTGCATAGCAGAGTGAAAGTAAACAATAACAAATTTGTTTGCATTTAAAGGCCGTAGCTCTCGAAAATAATTAAATTCCGTAACACATAAGAGACATTAAAGTGGTTATACCATAAAAAAAATGAATACAATTTTTTGAAATTACGGAATCAATTTTTCTTAATTTATACGAATTTTATGACCAGGAATTTTAAATTTACTTAGTTTAACCATAAATGCTGATCTTGTGATATATCATATTTTTTTAGAGAAACATAATTTTTGAAAAAGTGCTTGGCAACAGAAATCGGATGAATAGGGTTGTTCTATTGGTTCTTTAAATTCGAAATCTGTTTTTTTCTTTTTCAAAGGCCTTTAAAATGTGCCAATAAAAACCGCTGTTATGTGATATATTTATCCTTAAACGAATGCTAACTCGATGAGTGGATTGCATAATTTTAGAACCTGCGCAAACAAGAAAAGAACCCTATAAGATGCAGCTGCATACGCGACTCAAAAATAGCGCCTAGCAACCGAAATCCTGGACATGGGGTTGCACTAATTCCACCCCGAAACCCCGATGCCCGATCGAAATTTTTTATGGGGTTGCATTTGAAGGTCGTGGCCTATATAAGTCGCTCTGCCACACAGCCGACTATATATATGCATATAGAGCTGAACTGGATTCCGCGGGGCTCAGCTGGTCGCTGTCGGAGCGCATATAGGCGAATGGAACAGAACACATGCCTCGATTAACTTGTCCATTTGCCAAGCCATTGACACAGCCCGACTAATGGAAATGCAACTCAAATTGTCACTGCTCCTCTTAATGATTGTCGACTGACTATGTGACTGTGACAGTGGGAGTGTGGGTGTGGGTGCGCCGGGGGCTTGGATTTGCGGCTCAACTGGCGCTAAAGCCGCCTGATCCAAGAGCTTCGGCTGTCAGCCACAGACAATGGGCGAAAAGTACGGAGAAAGCAAGACAACGAACCGGAGATCACAACAGAAACAGAACGCACCGCAATGGCGAACAAATAAACTAATAAATCATTGACCTTGCGAACCTTGACAAAGCGACTAAGTGCACGGGTTAGACGCTCGACCAAAAAGTGCACGGATGCTATTTGGTGACTAGACTGGGATGCACTAAAAATAATCGTTATTATTCCTAGCTCCTACATGTATTTTTGAACTTAAAGATTTTTGAGAATATTATAATAATATTTCAGAGCCAAATAGGTGGCTAAAAATTATTCCTAATTTCTACATTTATTTTTTTACCTAATGATTTCGCCCGATCAATAAATTCATCGTTAACAAAATAAATCTAAACTGCCATAAAAATGTATAAACAAAGCTGATTGCCCAAAAAGCAGATGATAAAAGCCATATATTACGGAAAATTACGAACAATTTCTCGAAAACATTTTTTTCCCATCATCAAAAAAGAGATATAATATTTGCCTTGTTCAAAAATACAAAATAAAATACTAGAATATCCTAGAAATTGATTGACTGTCGTATAAAATAATTTAGTATTTGATGAAAAAAATTATTGAGTTCTGTTTATCATATCTTTGTACAAGATCTCTAAGAGCTCTCTTTACAAATTTCTCCCTGTGCATTGAGTAATTGCAGCCCATGGCGGAAATGGGAATGGAAATGTGAATGGGAACGGGACTGAGAATAAGAATCAGAACCAGAATCAGAATGGGAATGGGCTCATATGAGTGCCCAGGCTGGAAACAGAAATTATGCAAAGCACAGCGCCAAGTCAGAGAAATACCGAGTAGTAGCGGTGCAGTCGCCACGGCGTTGACAATTTTCACCTTTCGCCTTTTTGTCTTTGCACGTTTAATAAAGATTTATGGCAATTGGCCGAGTGATTCCTGCCGAGATAGCGATTGCGTGGGCGTGTGTCGGTTGTCGAGAATCGGGCGTCCAGTGAGATTCTTTTGCGTAAGAAATCCGCTAATCAAAGTGCTGTGACGTTGCCTCGTCTGCGTCTGCGGCCGCGGAATGGAATTCATAAATTGAATACCCGTATAATTGAAATTAGCCACCGTTCCCCCTTTTTTTGTAAGCCAGAAATAAGCCAGAAATACCCAGTGTGCATTAGCATTAAACAAATTTTAGATTAGAGAGCCAGTTGGCTTTGATGTTGCCTGATGGCCACTAAATGGGCTAGGATTACGGGGGGCCCATCCGAGATATTTAAATTCCAGCTCCGAGAGTCGGAAACAAACGTTTTGTGTTTGGTCAGAACAGAAAAGAACAGAACGGAATACCATGGCCAATTGGCCAGGTAAACGGTTTGCGGCTCTCCGCTTTGCCCTGGCATTCTTATTGGTTTTTTAGGGCCACAAACTTGAATTTTCACATGTCTGTTGGGCTCGTATTTATCATATTTTGCTTTGTTGCCACTATGTACGTACTATATATGTACATTAGGGTGGACTTCTTTAAGGTCAACTGAGCTCAGGATCTTAAATGGTAGGTTTCTGTGTCCAATAAATTTATGCGAAAACAGAAAAATTTTATTTCATCGTTTAGGCAGTGCGCAATGGCCCTAAAGTTTCGCTGAAAATTATGTCTAAAACTAGAAATTTACCCCATTCCATTTCTTGTCAGATTTTAACATGTCAACTTTTTGGTTTCGCTCGAATAAAAGAGTCAAGTAGAAATTTATTTCATGAATATTAACAGTTGGACGTAGCCTAGCCAGTAGAGCTTTTGTCTCCAAACAAAAAAAACCGAGTTCGACCCCCGACTCATCATTTTTTTTTTTTACTCACAATAAAATAGTGATTCTATTTTACAATTTTGAAGATTAACTATCACTTTTGCGTTCGCCAATAAAAATTTTCGTCAAAGAAGAAAGCCAGCATTTAGGATACAACGATATTGACTCTTATTTTTCAGAGACCGTAATATTTATAAGTTTTACTCTAAAAGTCCTTGATTATTCGTTATTATTGTTATTTTTAAGTTGTAATTGTCTCCCAGGGACTCGAATTTTATCAACGACTTCATCCCTTGTTAAAAAGCTCGGGAAAGTTAAAGATACTTTTTAAAATACTGTCAAAGTATAAAATTAAGTCTACGGCATCTAGATGAATCTGAAATATGCGTAATAAACTTTAAAGCCGTTGCGCACCGCCTAAAACTAATTATTTTTTACTTTTTCTTTCTTTAATGGATTAAGGATACAAAAATGCTATATATGAAGGGGTGAGAGCATGGCCTTAGAAATTTCATACAAAATAAGTCCACCCTAATGTACATATATATGGATTTCGAATCATGGTGGATGGGCTGAATGATCCACAACGAGTGCTGAGTAGTGTGTTGGAAATCTGACTGAATCATCCTGACGCCGGTTTGTTACAATCCGTGCAATGACCTGTGAAATTATGTGGATTATATGAAGTTATCCCACCCCCATTTCTGTGGGATTCCCCGAGGGCTGAACTTGCAGCCCAAACGGATTTGCTATTCCTGGAACTACTCGAATCTTTTCTTTTTTCGTTTGCCTAAAAGTTATTTTTAAGTTGAGTTTTAAAGCTTCAAAAGTACCGGAACCCGCTGGCAAGCAGTCAATATTTTATTTTACTCATATATCACCTACTTACCAATATTTCGATTTGCATAGCAAACCTGAAATTTAGACGGGTTTCGGCAAAGTTGCTGATTAGACGGCTTAGAATTCGCTAATTGGCAGCCAAAGTTATGCTGTCCAGGGAATTACTATCCAATCAATGTAAATAGCGGGAACGTGCAAATGGCCCAAAGTCCGCTTCGATTTCGTGCCCTCACGAATTACCCAGTCGAAGTTTGCAATTGGCGAAGGTGTTAACTTGGCTTACTTAATGTCGTAGTTTTCGCCCTAACACAGGGCTTATTTGGCACACATTTGGCTAATATGTGTCTAATTAAATTACCTGTGGAAGGAACTTATAGGCAGCATCGTAAATAAACTGCAATCCTTAGAATACGTGCTTTTGCCCAGAGAACATGCCATCGCAAAATGTGAAGAGTGATGGAATGCATGTGCAGTTTTTTTTGCATTGAACATGGCTTTTGACCACTTTTCACTGGGAGTCATGTGAGGCACTGGTCACTAGCTGACCGGGAATTGAATTGACTTAAAGGTAGTCACCGGCACATGCCACATGACCCATATCCATTTTTATTGCACACTTGGGCAGAGTCATTAAGCTGCGGTTAAGGCGACTATATTCATATGAGACGTCGCTCGGCTTTACGATTTAGCTCTGCCATTTCGCCAAGGTTTCCATGTGGCTCTGTAGCAGGTGCTCACTTTAATAAGTTGCCTAGCACAACAAACTGAGCAATCAGCACGATTTTGGACCGCCATCTCGCATCGTTTTGCTGCCTCAACAGAAACGAATACGGTTCATCTGCCACTTACTCAATTCAAGTTATGGCTTTCCGAGAGTAGGAAATTGGTATAATATATTCCTAAACATTGTTTGCTTTATTCATTTGTATTTATTCATTTCGGAAGCGTGGACCATTGGGGCGTCCTGTTCTAAAGAATTCGCTTTTAATTGTGATCCTAAGTAATTATTATTACACACAAAATCCTTGCTTGTAATTTCTTAGAAAATTGTATTAAACTAGCTTAGTTGCCAGCATAAAATATCATATGTAATTTGTAGTAATTAATATTACACACAAAGTCATTGCTTGTAATTTCTTAGAAAATGGCATGGAAACTAGTTCAATTGCTGGCATAAACTATCAATAAATCTGTTGAACCTTAAAGTCGTATTGAGTTGCAAGCTCGTACGTAATTGGTTTCTTTGAACCGACTTTCTCGAATTAGTGAGGCAGCTTTCCGGCTAACGGCCTTGAAATTCCAATCAGTCCTTGTTAAAGCTTTCTTTTTCTGCGAATGGCAAAGAGTGTGCATCAAGAGATCTCGTTTCGCCCCAAGTAATTCTTCTTTCCTGCGTACGAATATCCCCCAACCTGTGGCAATTGCAATATATTTTTATTAACCTTTCTTTCGATTCGGCAGCTTTTGTTTTCCCCGCCTGGTGTGTGATTTGTCCCGTGTTTGCTCCTCAGTCCGTGGGCTTTTGCACTTAATTTATGCCGCCACAAATGAAGCGGAATAAAAACAGTGGACCACCATCTCTTTTTCGGGGTCCAAAGTCAGCTGGGTACTTACCAAATGGCATGATATTTCCATTTCCGAGTCGTAAATACTTGCTGGCTTCTTACGCTCTTTACGACTTTAAATCATAAAAAGTCGTCGGCTGTTCCCTTAGACTTACGAGGCCCCCAGATCTTCAACCACTCGAGGCAGGGGCTTCTGTTTGCGGCATAAAAGGCCGCGAAATATTATTTATGGTTATTTTCATTTGAAATTTATAACCGAAAAACCATATGATATAAATAAGCAAGTGTGCCGCACCACGGACAACTTGTCCTGGTCCCCGGATCCGGTTTTTGGCATTGGGAGAGGTCAATCCCCGGTGTCCCACAAACTTGTTACGCTTTATTGTTTCACGGGGCAGCAAAACTTATGGCGAAACACTTGGCTGCCTTGACTTATTCTATTTATTTAAAGCGTTAACTTGCCACTTGTTGTTCACCTATTTGGTTGAGCCCCTGACTTTGGGGGAAAAACTTATTGAAGTGGTCGTGGTAATGTGGCATACAGTCGATTGCACGAACTAGAAACCGCATTTCAGGTGAAATGATTTTCTTTCCTTACATTTTAACCAAAAATATTTTTTAATAAAGGCGAATAGCATGCTTAAACGAAAAAAGGTTGAGGATACATGGATATACTTTTTAGTATGCACCTTTATTTCTGCAAAGTTGCTTTTCTGGAAAATATACCATTGAATGTTTCACATCTTTTTCTGCAGTCCCTTCTCAGAGTTAAATGCATTTCAATTATCTTTTATTGATTGAACATGGACGATTTATTCATATTTCCTTGTGGATTTATGTGTGTGCACGTGGCTTACCGTATGCAAATATGAAAGTTTAACGAATCAATAAGACATTAGACCGTAAGGCAACATTTCAAAACGATTTTCCATTTGCTCAGGGCAAAACAAATTAAAATATGTTACATATATGTATGTACCAGGTACATTGTACCTACATGTTTTGACTGATGTGTTGATTTGCCAAATTTATTCATGACGATTAATTGCGAAAGTGCTTAGTTAGTCTCTGTTTGTCCAAACCGGGTATTTGTGAAATTGGGCCAAGTTGAAATAGTGTATAGAGTATATAAGCTTTAAGCAGAAAAGTCAATTTCAATGGCAGAAAATGATTCATATATAATCGCAATTAAAATAAGCTTAGATCGACAAAATTTAAAAGGAGTGCAATCTATTTGCTAACTTAAATTAAATAAATAAAATAGAATTAGAGTTAGAAACATATTACTTGTATTTAATCTGAACTAATGAAATTGCGACGCTGTGGGTAGCTCCATTTACTTATACGAATCTGTGTCCTCCCTTTCGAAAGGATTTATGTCAACATGGTATACGGTTCATGCCAAAGGATGTTATTTTTTCCCAGAGTTAACATTAAACTGTGCGTGGATCCAGAAACCTGTGTGGGCGGAATGAGGAATGTTGCGTCATTTCTCAGGACTGACAACACGGACGTTAATGCTTTAATGCCTGTCAGTCGCATAGCTCCTTAATCGCTTAAGCGGTTGGCGCTCGAGGCGAATTTCCGACAACCCTTTGGGCCGACATGAAATGTGGGCTAAAAGAATTAGCCCGATTGCCAAAATGACTTCCATTCTTGTTTATTACCAAACGGTTTGCATTTTTTGGCTTAAAGCGAGCTTCCGTCCCTTGGGTCTTGGATGTCCTGATGTCCTGTTGTCCTTGTTTCGAAGGCACATCCTCCATTCCCCAGCTACTTTGCATTTTTTCCACATTTTTCCCTCCATTCTCCGCTTAGTTTTTCCTGCTTTATTCCTTCTCGCCGGCTAGTTGCTAGTTTATTTGGCCGTTTCGGTGGGCGTAAAATAATGTAATACAAGGCGGATCAGCACGCTTGACTTGCTCAACTTCTGCTGTGTGTTTTTGACACTTTGTTGCTCCGGCCCCTCCGCCTTTTCCGAATCCTCCGGCTTCTTGGGGTTTCGGTTTGTTAATCCGCTTTGATGCCCATCTGCGAGATACATATAGAATGACCTCCTGTCATCCACTGATGAACGGATACGGCTACCGACATCAGTCAGTCAGCTGGGCGGCCGAAAGTTTGTGTTTTTCTCCGTGCGTGCCACATCACTGATTGCCGCTTGGGATTGAAACGAAACGGGGACGCATAAAAACGATTGATATCAATATATATCGGGGCAATGGCAGTGGCGACTAACACGTGACATGTGATGTCCTGTCATTAGGTCCTTCTTAGTTTGCTGACGACGACCAGCCAGTGTTTTATGGCCATTTGGCCATTGCTTTTTTGCCGCTTCGAGCATCTTGTAATTGAGGTCGTGCAATAAAATGCCCAAGCACTTGTGATTTAATGACCTCTGCCCGTTTCGCATTTTTCCCTTGTAAATTACACTCGCTTCTATTTAACTTTAATATTATACTCCCTCTTTTTCCTAAAGTTATATCCCTGGGATGGCCTCAACTTTTCAGCTGATGCTGCCAAAGAGTTGGCAACTCCGCGGGAGGAGCCCATTAAATCTAAGCATTTAATTCGGCTCAATAGCTACAGAGCTCTGGGCGTTGAACAAGCTTTATATGCAATTGTTGCCAAATACCAGCGACGTTGTAAAAATCGTATTTTATTGTGGCAATTGAACTGCGAATGGGCGTGGAATTGAGTAATGAAAAGCAAAGCGGGCACCGCTTCAAATAAAAAATTCCCAACGAGACGGAAGCCCAGTGGCAATCACAACTGGGTCCCCGAATGTCGGTGGCACTGTCAACAATTATTATTCCGATACGTTTTTACGGCACCCAACGCTTTCCATTTCTGTTCCCGCCCAATGGCTTGCCTAGAGCCTGCCCAACCCCACAAATGGCCAATTAATCAGAGATGGGGTCATAAATCAGGCAAATGTCTTTGGAAAGTGTCTAAGAGTTGATGCATGGAGGAAAACATAAGGCGCATATTTTATATATTTATGTTGAATAAAAAATAAAATGCTATACATAATCTAAAACCATAAAAATATCAATGACATAATAACTAGATTTTTTTTAAGTTTATTTTAATCTTTATGCAAAATACTCATAGTTATTTAAAAAGCTTAAAATAATGTTAGTTTAAATTTTTTCCCGATTTAAAATTCTGGATCTTGAACATCAAATATTTGATATTTAATATAAAATAATAATAATCTCGAAACAGTTTAAATTGTATTCTCCTAGTTTACTTTCACCTTGCTAATATTTGAATAGTTCATTTTAATGCCAGCTAAATCTCTAATTCTGCTTTAGACTACAGCTTTTCTTTTCTGTCTGCATGTTTGCCAGGGGCTAAGGACTTGTTTGCTATCTGTCGAAGGCCAGCTGACGCCTGTGAAACTTTTAACTCTGCAGCTTTTCCACTTCTCCCCGGTCGTCTGATGGGAGGTGAAGGGTCAACATCATCCATCCATTGTGTCTCACGCTGATAAGCTGGCCAAAAGCAAAAGTTTCGCTGCACCTGCCCGCCCAGGATGCCTGTCAACTGTCAGCTGACATCTGTCCATCCACGAATTGCCGAGCGGCGGGTTCATTGAATTAAGATCTTAATTGCTGCAATAAATTCGTGCAAATTCTGCGCTGCCCAGCTGAGCAAAGTTCCCACAATTCTGTGTAAAAATGTCGTAATTGGCGTAATTAGCCAGCGTTTTGCAATCCCTTTCTCGCAGTTTATCTCGGTCTCTTTTTGTGCCTATGTTTGAGTTTTCCATTATGTGCTATTGGGCGTTTTGTTATGGTAATTGTCCGCCTTTGTTTGCCTTTCGCACTTGTCGCTCTCAACTTGACCTATAAACGGCACATGCAGCCCGCCTGTCATGGAAAACAGTGACAAATGGTCGTCGGTTCACGCACTTCTCTGTCACTTCCGTTTCCGCTTTCCCCTTTTCGCTTTCTCTGCGCCAGGTGGGCCAAGGGATTCCCATGAATCCCATTCCCATTCTTCATTCCACCTGGCAACCACATCAGCCGACTAATCATGATTAATTTGCATCAATTTGAGTTCGGGCTATTTTTAGTCGGACGGCACTCGCTGCATTGTGTTGCCTTAATCGTTTCGAGTGGAGGAGGTCTTTTATTACCTCACGGGAATGCCAGCGCTGCTTTCTCGCATTTCGTCACTCAAGTTGGATGTGGCACTCGAAAGCCGATATATGACATGGATACGGGCAATCAAATCGCGAATTTTGATATATTGATGAACTTTGAAGACCCTAAAAAAAGATATGTCACTAAAACGGGGTTGCTTGAAATATGAACTTGATAGTCTGAAATCATTTGAATACTTAAATCCAACTGTGTATCGTGTTCGCTCTGGCATTCTAAAATTTCCATCTCACATTTCTGGCTTGTGCAAAATTCTATTCTATCAAATTCAGATTAAAATATTTTTTTAACAGTTTTAATTGCCTGACCCTCAAAGGTACATACATGTTTGTTTTTTTAATTTCTGTCTGTGATTTATTTTGATTATGACAATTATGACAATGCATACTTATTTATTGCGAAATAATAAAAGTTAATTAAATTCAGTTGCAGGTTTTTAGTTTTCATAGTACTTCATTTGTGTTTACTGCCAAATTTAAATGGCACATTCATTGTTTGTTTGCATTATCGAGCGAATACCTCTGTGTACATATTTGCTAGGGCAGGATATTCAAACATCGATGTGGAAAAATAAACATTCAGCTGTTTTCCTCCTAAATGGCCAGCCAAAAAGGGTTGTGGGATTCTCGTCATCTGGTCAAAGCAGACAAGCAAACTTCAGGCAACTCAAGAAACACGCTTACTCTTGTATTTTCTTTGTCCGGTGATAACAAGAAAAAATGTTTTCGTTTCAGTGTCCCTAACAACAACAACAAACAAAAAAAAAAGAAATAAAAAAGGGCACAACCGAAGACGGGGATTAGAAAACTATGTTTAATTGTGTATGCATGGGTCGGCAGCCAACAAACACCGTGGTCCTAATGCATAATCGAGTGTGTTTTCATTAGAAAAAACCTTTTCGCTTTTGGCACACTCACTGATTCACTGATTCAGCGAATTCGGGTCCTTTTGATGGTATTTCACTTCAGCTTGATTTATGGGACTCAGACTCTCGTTTCTTCGTCTCTTCTTTGCAGATAGCTTTAAGCGCCACTTTAACCGCCAGTAACGGATGTCCTGATTCTGCTTCGTCCCACAGACCGACGCGGGAATACCTATATATACACAATTAGCCACAGTGGAGGGGTCGATTGAGTGCGCTCCGAAAAGTTTTGGACCCGCACACGGAAACCGCATAGGCATTTGGCGAAATCTTCCCGGGGCGAGGACGCAGAGCCCGAAAAAGCAAAACACCAGGCAAACAAACACAGGCCCAGATGTCGGACACAATCTCCTTCGAGTTGGGCTCGTCCGCCGACCGGCCCCCCAACAGGTTTCAAGTGAACCCGGTCAATGGCAACAGTCGCAAGTCGCAGGACGGCCCAGGAATAGGATCCGGATCAGGAACTGGGCAAGGACAAGGACAGGGAGGTCTCGGGGAGGACGGGCCGCACGAGGTCTATCGCCGCCTCACAAACGCCGAGGGCGAGCTGCTCGAGGACGACACATTCGATGCGACACAAATGCTCAACCAACACCAGCCCAGGCAGCAGAGGTGAGTCGGATGGGTGGGTCAGGGGTCAGGGGTCAAGCGGCAGGGAGGTAAAGGCACTCGAAAAAACTTGGGGAAAAATACTTTAACCAATATTAAATTTACATCGCAAATATGTAGGTATTAGATGATATACGTGACAAAAGATGATAATTAGTAGGAGATATAATTAACAATTTAATTTTTTGTTTTAAGCTTTATATTTTATGTTACGGAACAAAATGATCTTCTTTTTTATCTCAGCCTATATAGTTTTTCACCAGAATCCTCACAGTTTTTCACCTAATATTATTGAATTTTTTCCATCAAAATTATTAGGCTCTTTAAAAAATCGTCTTTTGTCTGCTGGTTATTTAATTATTTATGGAAAGTGAATTCCATAATAGAATAATTAATGAGAAATATATTTGTGTTTCTTAAATTTGAATAATTAATATTAACTTTAACTATAGTTATAACGTCACAGTAATCAAAATAGGTTAAGTTAATTTTTTAAATAATTCTCATCGATTTGTGGAACTTTTCAATTAAAGGTTTAAAAATAGTGACTTTACTTAAATTAATTTTAAGCAGTTTCACCCATTTCTTTGAGTGCAGGGCTTAAAACGGTTGCGGTTTTTGGGGCTCTGTCCCAGTCGACCTTTTCCTTTGTCTATTGTGCCGGAGAATGGAAATTTCTTGAATTTTTCATTTTCTGGTAATTGTTTAGTGTTTCATCAAACAAGGATTGCTTTTGTCGCCTCCTGTATTTTGTCCTCGCTTAATTATGGCGTTAACATTCCGCCCATGTTCCATCCGGTCACAAAAAGGATGCCGGGCCAGAGGAAATGCGGAGTGCCCGAAAGCGCCTCGAGAATTATTGCTGCCATGGCAGAAAGGACCTTCGAATGAATTACCGAGTTAGCAGGGACAAAGTTGAATATCATTTGCGCACAATATGGGCGAAAATGCAGATGAGATTGATGTGGGATAACGCAGAACCAAGTAACTGGATTGCAAAGTGCCAACATACCAGCTCAACGAGATGCCGGTTAATCATTCACGCCACATTTGCTGCAATTGTAATTTTCAGTCCATCACTTTCGAAGGCAATCATTCAAAATTGATTAAAGTCGGTTGAATGCCGAAGCGCGTGAACAAGTCACGGATCGGACCATTCGCATCTATCAAGTGGCCAAGGTTTGCCGACCTGAGGCGCCAGGTTCAACACTCGCCTGCAAAAGGTTCAACACTCGCCAGCAGGAATCAAACAATACCACCAATCACAGACTATAGTAATAACCATCATTTACGCTTGTGTTCCCCATCGGCAGTGGACAGCCCATTTGCATAGTCCGGGAAATTCCCCATCGACAATTCTTTGTCTCGCTTTGCCAACTATAAAATGCTCGATTCGATATGTCGCCGTGACATTATGACCACGTCTGCCAAAAGTTCCACCCGAGTTATGGTAATGAGGCTCATGAAAATATTATGGCCCCGTTTATTGCGCCGCACATCCTGCGAAGCCAAGGCAACTGAATTTCGGCTACGGGGAAAGCGCTTTCGTATAAAAATGCCTTTTAATCGGCTCAAATTGGCAGCCATTGAGCAGCGAGTTCCTGCATAAATTAATGATAAGCCTACTTAAGGGTCTGCTCCGGTTTTAAGCGGCTGCCTTCGCCTCCCCAGATTGATAATTAATTCCTGAATTTTCCTCTCATTGACATACAATCGACTGGATCATCATTATGAGTGCGCTTCACGTTCGCGGCTGCCAGGCAATCCGAAGAGCCGAGCAGACAAACCACCCATAAATTGCCCCACTGACAACAGAGCCAACATATATCATATAAATATCTTGAGGCCATTGAGCAAAGACTTTTGGTAAACTGGAGGGAGCTAGCAGGATTTTTAGATCGACTACAGGATACTTTTTCATTTAGATGATTCTAAGAATTAAATGGTTGGGAGTTTGTTAATGAGTTTTCAATTTATTACTCATACGCAACGTTGTCCTTTAATTTACGACCTTTTTGAGTGCTGGATACATACATATAATATTTTACAACATTTTTATTTTAATATAAATCGTAAAATTGAGTTGTATTTCCCCTAGAGTTTTCTACTTCCTGAAAATAACAATAATTTAAAGCACGGTAGTCTCAGCTCCTCTCGATTAGCGGGTGCAACCAGCAGGGTGTCAGGATGTCAGACGCTCGCTCATGCAACACATTATCGGTTAAAGCCAGGGAAACTCGGGGTTGAACGTCCTTCTAGGCGCGTGGGCGTGTCCTGGGGCCGTCTGCTCTATGGCAGACTGACAGGAATCATCTGGGGCCTCCGCACAATGGGTGGCAATCAGAAAGTGCAAGCTTGTGTTTGGGGGCCGCAGCTAACTAAATCGAAGTAAATTCAATTGAATTTCGTTGAACTGAATTGGCTGATAATGAAAGTTATTGGCTGTGGATTTAAAATTGAATCCCTGTTCACTGAGTGTGTCAAGTCGATTGGCCTTTTTAAATCTAATCTGAACCTCTGGTTCAGCTGCCAATTAATTGCCTTTGGGCAACTCAAATGTGACCGACAAATAATAAGCAGTCTTTTTCTCACACAGGCAATCCATTAAAAGCAGTTTCCGCGACAAGGATAAGCCGTCAAGGTTCAAGGATCTGCAGACCACGACCCGCTTCCAGGTGGACCCGCAGAATGAGGAGTCCGACGAGTCGAACGACTCGCTGGAGGAGCGCGAGCTCCTGGACAACGAGTACGACACAAAATATGGTAAAAGTTTCCGGTCAGTTTGCATTGCTCCCAACCTAGTTACACAGAGAAAAATGAGGATACTTTTTTTAAATTTTATAAATTAAATAAATAAAATAGAGTCAAATAATGCATATTTTACCATACAAATTTTTATTATTTATCTTTTATTTGCTAAAAAAATATTTTGTAAACCATTTATAAGTTACAAATAAATTCAGATAATGCAGTCTTTAAATCTTAAATCCATAAAATTCTTTAAAGTAATAAGTACTCAACTTTCCAATTTTTTCTCTGTGTATCCTCTGCTTCGCTGTCGAATATGCGAAACTAAATTTCCCCGCTTCCTTCGTAGGCATTTTACCCGAGAGGCGCTGCCCCGTTTGGACAACTACCGCAACATGATGTCCATCCAGGCGGCCTACCGTCCAACGCTCGACGAGCTGCACAATGCCACTCTGGTGGGCAAGGTGAGTTCCAAGTTCCATGCTCCATGTTCCATTCCATTTATGTAGATAAGGAAAACTAAATGAAAATTAACGTCTGAGTCGTAAACACACCACAGGACCCTCTGGGGCCACAAATTACAATTTCACAGGACCCATAAATGCTTTACGATCTGCAGGCGAGGCCGCCGTCGCAGTGAAAGTCAAATTTGAATTTACGCTTATGCGCCACCCCCACGAAAATTTGAAAAATTCAATACCCTCTTAACCCGAGAAGTGACCCGGACCCGGCAGTGTCAATTCTTCGCCGGCAAGTGTCAACCAAAAAGCCAAAGAGCCAAAAAGCCAGGGAGCGAGAAAGCCATTTGCCATTTGCCACTTGCCATTTTTGTCGCAGGGGCACATGAGCGTGACTGCGAGTGCCGTCAGGATTCAAATTGGGCGGTCGTTGGCACTGCACGCCGGGAAATCCCTGGGAAATTGCTTGTCAAATGCAATTCATGCGGTCGGGCTCCACACTTTTCCGAAATTTATTCCCGAAAATAGAATAACTTCGGCAGACTTAACCGATTAAATTCGACTCTGCCGCTGTTAAATCTGACAGGTCCATTGACTTTTCATTTGACTTCTAAGCCCCCCGATATGAATCATTTCGAAAAGTTTTCTATTCCGAAAGACAGTACAGTGCGGTGCAGTGCCGCCAATTGGCACTAATTGGTTTCCACACTTTTCAGACTAATTGCCTGTGTTTTCGCTTCACAATTGGCTGAGCAAATGACTGTCAATAGGAGAAAATGAATTGTTTTGAGCTGCAGCATCTGAAGGTCTATTGAGAAATTGATGCGTTGCACAATGGGATATCGCCCGAAGATCCACGAGGCAAACTCAGATAAAATAATGTACACACAAGGCTTGGTAATTAAGTATAATGTCCGAAAGACTATGAAAAGAGCTCGCTCAATGTCACTTGGACAGCCTGTAATAATCAGCAATTAAGCCGGGGTCTCGTTAAAAGTGCAAAGTTCAGGAGTTCAATTGGCTCAACGGGTGCCGCGGTTTCGGGGGCGTATGATTAATCTATTAATAATGCCCTGCGACTGCGGGAATGCGACGGCTGCCCCGAATTCCTGGAAGCTGAAGTCATCTATTTTCAGCGGGATTTTTTCGTTTGACAATGAAAGGGCCCTTTAAATTTCCCTGCTACCTACCCGAAATTTCCGAAAGAAAGAAAGATATTTACCCCACCTGCAGCGCCAGGTTGTTTGCCGAATCATTTATCAACACTAGACAGCTTTATTGAAATTTTCTCAAGAACACTCTACCCTTTGCACTTAACGCCCACTTGTACAGAGAAAATAATCTTATTAATATTGAGATGGATAAGTCGATTTTATTTTGATCATAAATGAAAACCCTGAGATTTTTTGTTTTTATAAAAATACATTTATGATATTTATTTCCTTAAGGTTGACAAAATGTTAATTTAATTTAACAATTTAATCAAATACCTTTGTAGATTCTTCCTGACCTATCTTTATGTAGGTTTTAAATATTTATTTATTTTCTTAAGGTTGACAAAATGTTAATGTAATTTAACAATTTAATCGAATACCTTTGTAGATTCTTCCTGACCTATCTTTATGTAGGTTCTAAATATATTTTGATAAGAAATAACATACATTTAAAATATTTTCTAAAATATAATAATTTCACAAGGATAATAAAATATTTGTTATATCTCTTATATGCAACGAGTAATAATTTTCTTTCTGTGTAAAAACACAGAACACGCACAGCTTGACGCGCAATCAGGACCCGGAGTCGGGCATCCTGAATGGGGTCCTGAAATTCGGCTGGATCAAAGGTGTGCTCGTCCGCTGCCTGCTGAACATCTGGGGCGTGATGCTGTTCCTGCGCCTCAGCTGGGTGGTGGGTCAGGCGGGCGTCATCGAGGGATTCGTATTAATACTGACAACCACGGCTGTCACGACCATCACGGCCTTGTCGATGTCGGCGATAAGCACTAATGGTGTCATCAAAGGAGGTGAGTTCGCACACCCAACTCCAACCCCTGCCGCCCCTTGGTGGTCGCTTTTAAATGGCTCTAAGTGGTTTTGACACACTCGCCTAGGTGGCACCTACTACATGATATCCCGGTCCCTGGGGCCGGAGTTCGGTGGCTCCATCGGTCTGATTTTCTCCCTGGCGAATGCGGTTGCGTGTGCCATGTATGTGGTCGGGTTCTGCGAATCCATGTTGGCCATGATGACGACCTTCGAGTGGGAAATCGTCGACGGAGGCGTCCAGGACGTACGCATCATAGGTTGCATCACCATCCTCTTGCTGCTGATCATCGTCGTTGTCGGCATGGAATGGGAGGCCAAGGTGCGTATACGTAATGTCCATCCAAACAAGCTGTTATGCACTCACTACCTTTTTCGGTTAGGCCCAAATCGGACTACTTATCATTTTGCTGGTGGCCATCGGTGACTTTGTTGTGGGCAGCTTTATCGGACCGAAGAGCGATTCGGAACTGGCCAAGGGTTTCTTGGGTTACAATGGTGAGATGAACGAACTATGGAAGGATTCTTTTTACTAAATCTTCTGTTTTCCCCCCAGCTACTCTGTTCAAAAACAACCTGTTTGCCGACTATCGTCGGGAAAAGAGTGGCATTCAGCACGACTTCTTCTCCGTCTTTGCCATTTTCTTCCCTGCGGCTACGGGAATTTTGGCGGGAGCTAATATCTCAGGAGATCTGAAGGTTAACCTAGTGATTGTAATCGATAGCAGGACTCTTAATTAAATTGGGATATTTTTAGGATCCCCAAAAATCAATTCCTAAAGGCACCATCCTGGCCATTGTCATAACCACCGGAACGTATTTAATTATGGTCCTTCAGTGCGGAGCTACAGTGGCTCGTGATGCAACCGGTAATCTGTCGGATGTAGTTAATGGCTCCTTCGCCTTCCTCGACTGCCAGCCTGGTAATGGATTTTTATTTCAGAGCTGATTACATTTAAAACGAATTACAATTAAATCGTTTACCTCCGCAGGTGAATGCAGTTATGGTCTGCAGAATTCCTTCCAGGTGATTGAGTTGGTTTCTGGCTTCGGTCCTTTGATTTACGCCGGCTGCTATGCTGCCACTTTATCCTCTGCACTGGCCAGTTTGGTCTCTGCCCCCAAGGTTTTCCAGGTAGAGATAAAAACACATATTCTTCAAAAAGATTTAATTTATAAACAAGTAATTTTGTTCAGGCCCTGTGCAAGGATGAGCTATATCCGAAGATTGTGTGGTTCGCCAAGGGTTATGGCAAGAACAACGAGCCGGTTCGTGGCTACGTACTAACCTTTATCATTGCCTCAGCGTAAGTAGATTATTGAGGGTGTTATAAGAATTTATCATTTATAATGAAAAATAAATCTTGAATATCCTTAAAAACAGTAAAAAACTTTCTTGAATTTTTGCAAAAACAACTCACTTTTGTTTAAAGAAAACAACTGTCTTGTTTTAAGATAGAAGTCTTAAAAGCAAATTAATTTGTGATCTATTAAAAAAAGTTTACATTTAGAAAGATCTCATAACTGTTTTTCTATTACACAGGTCAACAAAATGGACTTTATTAAAAGGTGCAGGCCTATTGGCATTAAAACATGTTAATATAGACGTATATAAGCATATCTGCATACTTAGTTTTCGCGTTTAACGGGTGGTATTTGGGCAATCGCGGTTTGAAAAAAATAGCAACATTTAATTTTTTGATTTAAGATATCTTCGAGGGTCTGTGCTCAGTTGTAATTATACCTATGCCAAAAAATTGCTTAGATGCCCTTCTACATTATTGCACTTAAGATTCCATCATAATTTGAGTCAATCACAGCCTATGAGCCATTGAAGTAATTTGTTCACCTCTATTCCCAACCAACTTGATGCGGTGAACACGCTTAAAAAAATACAAGGAAAAATATATGCCCTAAAATATTTTACAGGCATCTAGAGGCGTCTTTCACCGAATTTTTAAGACAAATAAGACCATTGTACGTCGAAGGATGGAATTTATAGAATTTTTTCCGTAAGGACTTAAAAAGTAACAACTATTTTTAAATCTCATTTTACATAAATATCTGACACATTCGTAAAAATTTGCCTTTCAATTTGGTTAGCAGTAGGCGCCGAACATAGACAAATTATATTTTTAAGGGGTTAATATGCCTTAAAAAAAATCCCCACCACAATTTTAAGGCGACTGTTATCTTTAAAAAGCCTACTGTGTAAAATCACGACAAACTCGTTACGTAAGAGTGACTCTAAAATACTTGTTACTTTTCCCATTCTTACGGAAAAAATTCTATAAATTCCATTTTTCGAAGTACAATAGTGGGACTTATCTCAAAAATTCGGGAAAAGACGCCTCTAGATGCATGTAAAATATTTTAGGGCACATATTTTTCCTTGTATTTTTTTAAGCCTGTTCACCGCATCAAGTTGGTTGTAAATAGAGGTGAACAAATTACTTCAATGGCTCTTAGGCTTTTATTAACTCAAATAATGATGGAACCTTAAATGCAATTATGTAGAAGGGCATCTAAGCAATTTTTTGGCATAGGTTTTATTACAACTGAGCACAGACCCTCGAAGATATCTTAAATGAAAATATAAAATGTTGCTACTTTTTTCAAACCGCGATTGCACAAATACCACCCGTTAAACTCGAAAACTAAGTATGCAGATATGCTTATATCCGTCTATATTAACACAATTTAATGCCCATAGGGCTGCACCAAAAACACTGTTGGCCTGTGTTATTTATATTATTCGATCCTTTTGAAACATCTTTCTAAATGCCATATAGCTGCCATACTCCATAATGTAGTTATCCGAATTATGTAAAATTTAAATTCCGAATTCTGAAATATTACAAAATGGAATAAACCGGAAATTTAGTTTTGTGTGTGTAGATGTTTTATTTTTAAAATTTATATTCTTCTTCTTACTTTAGTTTCATTTTAATCGGAGAACTGAACCTGATTGCCCCGCTCATCTCGAACTTCTTCCTGGCCGCCTACATGTTGATCAACTTCAGTACCTTCCATGCCAGTCTGGCCAAGCCGGTGGGCTGGCGACCGACCTTCAAGGTGGGTTAATGAACTAGGATCCCTTAGATAATAATATTCCATCTGGATAATCAACTTTCAGTATTACAACATGTGGCTGAGCCTGCTGGGCGCCATTCTCTGCGTGGCCGTCATGTTCCTCATCTCGTGGGCCACGGCACTCATCACCTTTGCCGCCGTGCTGGCTCTGTACTTAATCGTGGCCTACCGGAAGCCGGATGTCAACTGGGGCTCCACCACGCAGGCGCAGACGTACAAGAACGCGTTGATGTCGGTGCAGCAGCTGAACAACGTGGAGGAGCACGTGAAGAACTACAGGCCGCAGATCCTGGTCCTCTCCGGTCTGCCCAACACTCGGCCCGTGCTCGTTGACCTGGCCTACATGCTCACCAAGAACCTGTCGCTCCTGGTCTGTGGCCATGTCCTCCGGGGCTCCAGCTCCCAGAAATACCGAACATATCTGCAGGAGAGGGCGGCCAACTGGTTCCGAAAGCACCGCGTCAAGGGATTCTATGCTTTGGTTGATGGCGAGGACTTCGAGTCGGGCACTCGGGCACTGATGCAGGCCTCGGGCATTGGCAAGCTGAAGCCAAACATCATCCTGATGGGCTACAAGACGGACTGGCAGACGTGCGATCGCAAGGAGCTGGATCAGTACTTCAATGTGATGCACAAGGCGCTGGACATGTACCTTTCGGTGGCCATACTGCGAGCGCCCCAGGGTCTGGACTGTTCGCAGCTGCTGGGCTCCCAGGATGGTTGGAAGACCACCGCCGATGTGCCGAGGACCCTGCAGCCCAACGAGAGCTCCGGGGACCTGCAGGGGGTGGATAGTAGTGCCCGAAATGGTTTAAGTGGCAGCATTGACTCGCTCAGCCGAAATGTATCGCAAGGTAAGGCGACCGGAATCCGTTGCGAACTAATGAAACTTGCTTTAAAATATCCAATTATAATTCTAATTGTATTCCGCATGACTCTCTATCTCCCGATTTCCCCAAACTCGCACCTGAATAACAAAAAACCACCACAAACCCAAATGCACCTTTTGCACCGCAATTGCAATCACGTAGAGGACCGAAACCGCAACCAGTTGGTCCACGGCGAGCAGAACAGCCTGAAGATAGTTAAATGTGAGTAGCATGCTTGGTTAAATGGTGAAGGTCAAAACTAGGGTGGACCTGCTGCAAAAAAAATGGAAAATAAAACCAAGCTCGAAATTGTTTTTAAAAAATTTTAAAAATCGAAATGAAGAGGATAGTTTGCTTAAAATAATTTAAACAGTACCTAAATTTTGTTTCAACATAAAAACTTAGCAACATTTTGTAACACAAGGTGCACTTAAAAAGCAATCATACGACCCGTTAGCCCGGTAACAAAGTCCTGATTAAATTAGCAAAACTTTCTAGAATAAACTTAATATAAATTAGGCACGAGCTCAGATTTGTATCCAAAAGCAGAGGTCCACCCCAGACATATATTTTAAAAGCCAATCTCGAACAATTCTCCGTAATTATTTGGGTATTTTCGAATCTTCTGGGAATTCCGAGCCGCAGTGCGCTTCAAGCAGAGCCTGCGGAGAATGCGCTCGTGGCCAGGTGCAGGTGAAGTTGTGTTTTTGCTAAGATTGCGTGTCATAAAGTACTTGAATGAAATGTGAAGTTGTTGTAGGCTCCCCGTAGGTAAATATGAATACGAATGGGCACTGAACGTTCACCACCCCGCATGTCGGCTGCTGCATGTTTCTTGCTGCCCTCGCAATCAAGCCATAAAGTTTTCAGTAAATTGAGGACATTTAACAGGGCAAACTAACCTGAATCCAAGACATGAAGGTCCTGGCTGCCAGAAGGAAAGGCCTTCTGGTCCTTCGACATCTGTGCGCGCTCCAAACCTTTTCCGGCAATATGCGGCCCGAAAATTAATGCAATGCTCGTAAATTTGAATTTTAAATTATATTCGTACACAATAGCCGGACGGCTAGAAGTGGTTGCTGCTCCTGTCGTTGGGGGAATCGAAATTCCTACTGCCCCACATGGTCGCAGCACGTGGCCCGAGGGGTCTGCTGTTTGCTTTGAATATACATATATATATAGTCGGAAAATGGAAAATCTGTTGGTCTGCTACTGCATTGTTTGTTGTCTGTGCATGCTCGGAATGAAATGATTTTGCCGTAGCAAAGTTCTTTTTTGCGCTACTTTTAGCTAAAATGTTCTTCAATCTCCCATTTAGCCTCCAGCACGAGCGACCTGTCCTTCATTGCGGGCAATCAGTCGAAGGATGTTTCCGGCATGCCCGATCCCCTGGACGCCAAATCGGCCAATTTAGTGGTAATTAAGAAAGCAATTTAATTAGCGTTGCATTAATTAGCCTGCATTCCATTCCGTAGAGCAATTCGCTGCGCAAATCCAAGCTGAAGCATGACGACCCCGCCTCGCTGTACAAGGGTCCTGGCGGCGTCGAGCTGCCCAAGGAGGTCCTCGCGGATCTTACCCAGTTCACCAGGAAGCGCAGCCACGCCGTCATCGATGTCTGGTGGCTTTACGACGACGGAGGCCTCACCCTCCTGCTGCCCTACATCATCAGTACCCGGCGCACCTGGCAGACGTGCAAATTGAGGTGAGCATATCGCGAATTACCGCGAAATTGTTGTCTGCTTTATCGTTGGCCTGGCTTTTGGGCTAACGAGCAACTTACGGCAAGTAATTTTCGCCCGGGGAATTCAGCCAACCAGCCATCCAGCTATTTAGCCATGTGTTCGTCCTTCGAGAGTTGGTTTTCTGATTATCATCTCAAGGTCGACAAGTGGAACCATCATCAGCAGATGCTTGGGGCCTTTTATTTTTGTATTTATTCCATTTAATTTTTCACCCTACAATTTCTTCGAAATTCCTTAAAAGGCCCCTTTTCACAGTAATACTTGTATCTTTCTGGTAACCAGCCTTTTGAATTATTGACCTTGCAATTGCATTTTTCATCCGAAGAAGAAGTGAACAAATGTTGGTCAATTGACTTTGTAATTGCATATTTCGTTGGAAAAATAAGTGAATTAATTAAATTTTAATATCGACAATCTATTCTTAGTAAACAAATGTTAGCCAAGCAGAACTATTAACTCAATTAGCAGAGTTGCTCGTAAATGTTAAACCGATTTTGCATCATATTAAACCTTCCGGAATCATCCAGACATGATAGAGAGCTTTGCTAAAAATATTCATAAAGTTCTCTGAAAATCTACAATGGCAGCAATCAGCAATGATGTGTTATGAAAAAAAAAAGTGGAAACAAGCAATGTGAATTTCATACGATATTTTCCTGTTTGCGCCCCTAGGGTTTATGCTCTGGCTAACAAGAACTCGGAGTTGGAGTTTGAGCAGCGCTCCATGGCCAGTTTGCTCTCCAAGTTCCGGATCGACTACTCGGATCTGACGCTGATTCCGGACATTACGAAGAAGCCGCAGGAGACGTCGACGCAGTTCTTCAACGAGCTGATCAAGGACTTTGTGGTGACCGAAAAGGAGGGCGAGAACGGCAGCAGCAGCAGGGCGACTCTCAACGAGGATGATGGTGAGTCTGTTTTGAATATGGCAAAGAAAAGTACTATTATAAATAATACCATGTAAATATTGTAGTAAAAGCTAAAAAAAGTGAAACTTTAAACAAAAATATCTGCAGTTTAAATGCAATGATTTTTTTTATATTTAAATTAAATACCAAAACGTAATTTAATTAAATCTAAAATATTTAATTGCTCAATATAAATTCAAGATATTTGAGTCCATGTAAAATATTTCGGACATTTAATATATTTTTATTATTTTTCAGTGGTAGGCTCCAATAGAATAATTAAATTAATTTAAGCTCTTACGTTATAACTAGTATCTTTATATTCATACATTTTTTGTATATTTTTATTTTTTCAGCCCACATAACTGATGACGATCTGCTGGCGGTGCAGGACAAGACGAATCGATACCTTCGCCTGCGGGAATACCTGAGGGAGCAGTCGACCAAGTCGGATCTGGTGGTGATGACCATGCCGATGCCCCGGAAGAACATCGTATCGGCTCCGCTCTACATGGCCTGGCTGGAGAGTCTCAGCCGGGACATGCCGCCCTTCCTGTTCGTGCGCGGCAACCAGACGAGTGTGCTGACCTTCTACTCGTAGGATCTGCAGGCCGGAACGGATGGATCTATTGTATTCTACTTACACCTACCTACCGACACTCAAACTCACCGTAATTGTTAGGCGAACGAGTATTTTATCTCTTAGAAGTACCACCCATGTACATAAATTTAGGGACACCCCACGGAACGCACAGAGGCACTGGCAACTGCGGAGGAGGGATCGGGAAGTATCCGATGGCCCATTATCCGATTATCCCGGTCCATCTCTGCGCCGTCAATATAAACATTGTCCTAGAATCGAGTTTAAATCGTATTTAAATGCAGTGCAAATAATTTTTAAAATTGCGTTTTCTTTGGGAAAGTGTTAACCTATTAAATCAAAGTTATCTAAATGTTTAAAATATCAAAAAGAACGATTACATTATTTCTATAGCCCCTCTGACTCCAATGAAAAGCATGATAAACAAATTGGAAAAAAATTTGTTTAGATTTAGGCAGCTCAAAAATCCAAATCCTTCGTTATCTCGTAATCCATCAAATTATCGTCAAACATCTTCTGTGTTGTCAATTTAGGTGTCTGTCGTCCATAATTTAAGCCGGAGTAGGGTTCACATTTTCGTCTTGTCCATGGAAAACAAATATCTACATAAAAATGAGATTTACTCTTTTCTTTTTGCCATTATTTGGTAAAATATGTTCCTAAATTGCATGGGAATTTCTCAGTTAATTTTCTACTACTCAAAAAGGAAAATATTTGTAGAAGGTGCTTTGTTTAGTTTGACTTCGTTTAATTTAATAATTTAAAGTAATTACTGGAAGTTGTCATTTTTCCTCTGCATATGGATGGCGACAACCACTTTTCTAAAAAGTTAAGAACCGCATACAAAATAGTTTTCTTTTTGGATTTGTGTGTTTAATTTAAACTTTTTCCTCTGTCAGGCCAACTAAACGCAGAGCTAATTTTATATTTGAAAGTTATGGAGCAGCGCGGGTAGGTATAAAGTTAATGCAGTTTTGCTTAAATAAGAAAAGAAGCACTTTTCTAAATCAAACAAAGAGATAAACATAAAACTAATTTTATCTCTCTGACTTTCTGACAGACAGACAAAAATATGTGTTTATACCCGTTACTCGTAGAGTAAAAGGGTATATTAGATTCGTGCAAAAGTATGTAACAGGCAGAAGGAAGCGTTTCCGACCCTATAAACTATATATATTCTTGATCAGGATCACTAGCCGAGTCGATCTAGCCATGTCCGTCTGTCCGTCTGTCTGTCCGTCTGTCTGTCTGTCTGTCTGTCTGTCCGTATGAACGCTGAGATCTCGGAAACTATAAAAGCTAGAATATTGACATTTTGCATGCAGATTCTAGGAGTTCCTACGCAGCGCAAGTTTGTTTCAAAAGGGTGCCACGCCCCCTCTAACGCCCACAATCGCTTATATACGATTTTAAAAATTTCAATATTTCGGAAAAGTAAAAATGCAGTTTTATTGTGTTTATGAATACCTATCAAAATGTAGAAGAAATTTTTTAAATCGGACCATTCGTTAAAAAGTTACGGCGGATCAAAGTTTTTATCTCCACCTCCTTCGCACTCCCTTTAGCGGAGTAACGGGTATCTGATAGTCGGGGCACCCGACTATAGCGTTCTCTCTTGTTTTAATATTTACTGCTTTTTCGATGAGCTTGACAGCTTAGAATCGAGTTTATTGGTTTATTGCTCAGTGAGCATACCAGCTTGTTAGTTATTTTAGTCGTCCGTTTGGATCCCTACTATCCAATTAAATTTGTCGAACTGTTACCATGTGAGTTTGTGATTTGGTAATGTTCGCTCCAAAACACTGCTGATAACGACAAACAACTATCGAAATATAAATACTTTACACTGCTTTCAAAGAGCTGAAAGGAAAATAAAAATGGGACCGAGTCAGAGGCTATTTACGAGTGTTTTTTAGGGAATTGAAATGTCGAATTCGGTTATAGTTGCACAAGAGAAAAACAGGATTATCGTTCGTTGTTATAGAAACAATTTAAAGTGTTTTTGTTTTGTAATTTGAGTCATGTCGCATAATTTGCTTCATGGCGTCGTTATTAAACTATAAGGAGAATTTTCATTAAAGCCAAATATGTCGACCATTACTAATGGTCATTCGAGACTTATTTTTTACTTCCTTTAGCCTAGTACGTGTTCTAGCCTTTAGGCTCTTTTATTTTGTGGTTTTTCTTAGCCAAGTTTTATTGTCGCTCGGCGACTCTGCGCAATTCGTTTTTATCCTGCATTACATGGTTTATTTGTGGTGAAATATTAGGGCTTAACTTTATGTCTCCTTCGGTTGAGATGAGTTGGGTACGACATTTATTCGTTTTAAAATGCAAGTTGCACGGGGGCTTAGTAAATTGTTATAAACGGACATAAAGCGTAGCAATTGCGGCATTAATATTAATGCCCTTGCGTGGGTTTAATACAGCGGAAATCGAAGGGAGCTTTTACTTCTTCTCCTTTTTACCAGGAGATTACCTGGAGGAACTTTTATGGCAGCTCGCAGTTATCCTGAATGCGTCTCATCGGTGGATCAACTTAAATTGAATTCAGCGGCAGTCAATCGGTATTTCAGTAAAAGTACAATAAAGTACTCGGTTGTGATCCCCGATTTTTAACGTTTCGACTCGAAACCCCCAGAGGCGTTGGAAAAAGCCACAAGTGAAGGTCACCGCCCGGGGAGGCAACGGACTTGTTGATCTCTTGCTGTGTTTTCCTTGTGCTCCAAGCGTGAAAACATAAATAAATATTTAACGAGTAAGCCATTGTCATTCGCACGACACCGACACCACAAAGGAGCCAAAATCGAAGAATCGGAATCGCGTCCATCGAGTCCATCGAGTCTCAAGCGGCCAACAAACTCTTCGCTTTTTGGCCATTTGTCCCACACGTGGCCATTTTCGAGAACTTTGCACTTTGCCTTCAAAAGAAAACAGTAAACAACATGTGGTCACTCGACAGGATGGTCACTTTTACATATGTATCTTTTTCTACTTGCTCGTGGCTAACTAGTGACTGGAATAATAACCTTGCCAACCAGTGGCATATCCAGGATTTGCTTGTGGGGGAATTTCGTTTCATTTTTCACCCAAGTGGGGGTTTATCTTTTTCTTCAGCCACAACGAAATATTCTGTTAAAAGAGCAAACAAAACCTGGGTAAGCACATTTCTTTATGAATCACTTTTCCACTCGAGTTTTCCACTTTTTATATTTGACAAAAAGAACACACAAACAGAGAAGGGACTCTTGACTGCAACTATTCCTTCTCCCTATTTCCGCCTGTCTCGTCATGAATATTGACTCGCATTATTTGCTTTTAAAGTGCTGGAAAAATGTTTGTAAACCCCTCTTACTTCTTTTTGCACTGATTTGTGCAAGAGGTAAACTTTACTTTACTTTATAAATTTAGTTTCATCTTTTAATCGCAAATTTCTTGATGCTTTTCCTTGACCCGAGAAGTGACCTTTCCTCTATGTCGACAAGCACTAATCGGTACAAAATTTATAAAAGTTTGTTGTTACTCCATACCGGATGGTCTTCATATTTTTATTCCTTTCGCCTTACAGGCAAAATAAACAGCAGCTTCACCTGCAGGCACTACATTTCAGCTTTTATTAAAAGCGCATTTTATTTTTCAGCTTGTTAACTGAAAATAGCCTTCAGGCTGCTTGTAGTGGCAATTAAATTTACTGGGAAAGAATTATATTTTTACAATAGCGAGGAATGCAAGGTTATTTTTTGCCATTTAGTCAAGATGGCTTTTTATTAAAAATACACAGTACAGAAGTAATGAAACGTTATCGTACCTAGTAAAGCTATTATAAATGAGTTTAAAAACGGATTTAATTTAATTAAATGCAGCCAAATTTGTTTTACAAATATTTGAAAATTGTTATTTTAATTTAAAATGTTTAACATGCTGCCAACTTTTCCCTAAAATTGTATAGCTACAGGGTTAAATGTTAAAGGTAGTTTAATTGAGCAACGCAAACATGGCTTTTTGCTGGGTTAAATTTACCTATTTGTTCTCTCTTCTGTTTGCAATTTAAAGTGTTCAAAATACAAGCTTAATATTCCTTTAAAGCTACCGGTAATTTTCTTCGCATGTGCGTTGGATAAATCAATTAGGCGTTTTGACAGAACAACAAATGAGCTCGTGCGTCGCCAAGCGGTTATGTGTGGGTGTCAGGACTCAGGACTCAGTTCTCGGGATCCTGGATACAGGACTCGAATCATCTCCTTGCCAGCCGATTAAGCACTTTACGTGCTGCAGTTAACGCTGGTGGCTGACGTGACGGATGTGGCCGCACCACAATAACATACGTTCTCGTACATCAAAACTAATGCTCAGTGGGGCGAAAAGTGGTGGGGGCCAGTGTCACGAGGAGTAAAACTTTGTTATTTCATTGCCCGGGCCTGTCAACACATTGCGGCCTCTTAATAAGTGGCCTCCCGGCCGCAGCGTGGCGTTGGTCCTTCATTGGGTTACATCTGCAGGATGTCGAATGATGGAGCTAGCTCACGAGAGTGGGAATCGCAGGACCCGTGCGCTTCGAACTCTTCCTATTTCCTTTCCCAACAAATTTATACAATTTCCTTTTTGCGCAACTGTGATGCTGATTGTGACAGCAGCAGAGGAGTTTCCATGAAAACACACACTTGTAGGTCCTAGGTTTTTAAAGAAGTGTGGGTCCATTGAGAAAAATTATTTGGAACGAAGTTGTCTGTGAAAATTTGATTAAATAATAGCTCAATTTAACTCTACATTTTATGCAAAATGTTCATGAAGTTTTGTGAACAGCCAATTAGTTTTAAGTTAGAATTTTAAGGCAAAGGACACACTATTTTTTAGAAATACATTTTAATTTTAAAATCAAATTTTAGAATCAAGGTGTACTCAAAGTTGCTTTACAATGCTTGAAAATTATTCTGAAGATTTTCTAAGTTAAGATTCTGAGATACATTTTTGGTAGTGAGTTACAAAAAGTAAGGATAAATAATTTAGAAATTCACCCAGATGAGTTTCTGGGCAAACTCTCTTAATTTATGGGCTTCTCAACCCTTTTCCTTCCCCATTATCATGTTCCGTTGTCTTAGAAGGATTTTATTCCCAGTGTTCGCGGATGTGTGTAGTTCCTTGTGGCGGTTGTACTTGTTGTGCGTAATGTAAAGCGGCGTTGACGTTGCCGCTTTCAACGCAATGTTGCTGTCACTGTCTGTTTTATGAGATTCACGCTTGGAAAACAGCAGTGCTTCAAATATCGCCCCTTCGCCCTCTTTGAAGAGGCTCCATAAATCGTATCACATTTTCGTTGGCCCTCAAATTGAATGTGTGGTGCAGATGAACATTCTGAAGTGCGCCGTGGGGTGGGGCATTTGTTATTTGTTATTTGCGCTGCTCCTTCACTTTGTACTTTCGCAACAGAATGTCTTTCATTACTTTCAAATGGAAAAGTTGGTCCTTGTCGGCATCTTATATGCAGCTGATTCATTGATTATAGGCGCCAAATTACACGGTTGCTTATGAAACGGCAATGGTGGCCATAACTTCCCGTTGACATATTGGACTCCCATATCCCTGTTCCACCGGCCTCCATTTTCCAGCGCAGAACTGAGCCGCTTTGCCGGGAATCCATTGTAAGTAGCCTAAGGATGTCTGTCGCTCGATTTTGTCTGTTGTTGTCAATTTGCTCGATAAGCCGCTTTCGAAAGTTATTAATGCCGTAATGACAGATTTTAGCCTCAAGTTAATAGCCTTAAATCTTCAGTCTGCTCGATAAGCCTTTATGCTTTGATATTTTCCGCACTCAAACCATTTAACCAATTGAAAACGGATTTTCATTGTTCGAATTCAATAAAGGCGACATCTGAAGAAGCCAATTAAAATGTACTGTTTTCAATTTGTGAGAGTGGTAAGCAAATGAAAGAGGAAGCTAACAATTATTTTATTGAGAGAGCCAATTGCCTGTGTCTGCAAAAAAGTTTACATATTATGCTGAAGCTGGTCGATTGACAATATTTTAGGAAATGTACACACAAAAAAATTTGCTTGGTAAAATTGACCAACAAAGATAGTTACGTAACTATTAAAATAGTTACGTGTACTTTGTTTTTGCTTTGGGTTTGTGTCTTTGCTAATGGTGTGTATTTTGTTGTTGTGAAATGACTATTTACTTAGTAGAATTGACAATTTTGCCGGTTGGGGCCTGTTTGACAATTATTACAGTTGATTTTACCAAGTTTTTATACCCGTTACTCGTAGAGTAAAAGGGTATATTAGATTCGTGCAAAAGTATGTAACAGGTAGAAGGAAGCGTTTCCGACCCTATAAAGTATATATATTCTTGATCGGGATCACTAGCCGAGTCGATCTAGCCATGTCCGTCTGTCCGCCTGTCTGTCCGTCTGTCTGTCTGTCTGTCTGTATGAACGCTGAGATCTCGGAAACTATAAAAGCTAGAAGATTGACATTTTGCATGCAGATTCTAGGAGTTCCTAGGGTGCCACGCCCCCTCTAACGCCCACAATCGCTTATATACGATTTTAAAAATTTCAATATTTTGGAAAAGTAAAAATGCAGTTTTATTGTGTTTATCAATACCTATCGAAATGTACGGACCATTCCTTAAAAAGTTACGGCGGATCAAAGTTTTTCTCCATCTCTTTCGCACTCCCTTTAGCTGAGTAACGGGTATCTGATAGTCGGGGCACCCGACTATAGCGTTCTCTCTTGTTTTTTGTGTGTATTTATTCAGTCAAATGTGAAATAACACTGTGCCACACGTAGTTTGGATTGAAACATTAAAGCACTCATAAAAAATTCGAAGCCCGTAAATCTCGTTTGGAATTAAAATAGAATAAATATAAAATATAATATATTTGTAAAATTTTTAAGGCTATATCCCGATAGCTGCTCTTTATCATTAATCATTAATCAGCATTATTAATCCTTATGTCCACAGCTATAATAATCCTGAATATTTTAGACTATAATATTATTCGGCTCTCGAGAAAACTTTAAATGACAAAGTTTAACTCATTTCGATCAGTTCTTTCAGATTTTAAAATCGTTTGGATTTTACAGTACAGAGCAGTTACACTCCACAACCCTAGAAATGTTGCACAGTGTAATTATTCGTCACAAAATTGTATATTAAAACTTTTGTGTGTTGAATCGTAATAACATTTTACCTCGTTAGGAGGAGTTCTCAATTTGATTGTTATTTGTTGAAATGTGAGGAATGTTAGATACTGAGAAACTCAAGCTTTCTGGTTCAGTGCGCGTTGCATATTATTTTCAAATTTTTCTTTGTCAAGATTCGCGAGAAAGCAAGTCAAAGGATTTTTTTTAGCTGTCACAAATGTACTGAAAATACTCGGAATACATAGAAAGGGATAAAGTTTTTCTGCCATGCCCAAAACAAACAATTTACCTTGGGTTGGACTAATAAAATGGGTTGGTTTGTATTCAAGGGAATTAAGTCACAAACAAAAACGCATAAAAAAGCAACAGAATATTGTCGAATTTATGTACCTCTAGGTGGCTGATACATCGAAGCCTGCACCTCGTGCACTTCAGATTCGATGAGGTCTTACTTTCAGTTGTCAGGCTATTTCCGGCGATACCGTGTGCTCTCTGACCTACATCAATAATTCAGTTGTAGGCCCGCCAACGGGAAAGCAATTAAAAACTGGCAGCACGCACATCCTGGCCGCTTGGGCGTGTGTCGTGGAGTGTTGCCTACTTCTGCGGGCAGGATGAGGATTGGGATCGGAATCGAGACCCATAAAGCATAAATCACACGCACCAACAACACGTGCCCGCCGTAAAGGCAGCCCGCTCGCCGCTGAGCTGTTGAGCTGTCAGCGCTGCCGTCAGCCCGCCACCGGAAGTGGGCGGGGCACTAGGCGGTGTAATTGCAAATTCCATGCCACGCACTCGAGTCCTAAATCAAACCGAATGCGAACCATTAATGTGACCGCAATTGCATAAAATTATCACGCACCAAACGCGGGGTGAAAAGCCAACGGGAATGTGCGATGAAAATTGAGGAGACTCTTAAAGTTCCGCCTTGCGAAAGTCCCGTGTCAACGGCCCGCGGCATCTGAAAAGCGAACCGTACAACACGGCGTATGTGCAACGTTTTCGCTTCCACTTTTTAATTAAATAAGCCATTATTGTGGTGGCCTGGCTGTCTGAAAAGTTACGGAAAACACACACAAATAAATATTGGCAATGACTTTTCAAAAGAGCGCGAAACTTTTCGCGAAAAGTTTCCCACACTTTGGGGCTGCTATTAATTGGCAGCCATTGACTTGGCATATTTCATTGAACAGACTCTTAAACGATTTCGCTTACGGCAAGTGGGGTGGAATATATATATATGTAAGCCTGGCAGCGAATGGAAAAATTTGACTAAGTATATAATAAATATTTTATTGCCGCGACCCACGACCCACGTTGTCTAAAACAGGAAAATTTGCATGAAGAAAAACGAGAGAGCAACAAAAAAATAGGTCAGAGGACACTCTTCTGCGGTCCTGATCCCTAGGATGCCCTAAAGTGACTCTCCGAAAAAAGCAATATAACAAAATGCTGCCCCCAAAGTTACAAAGCTACTCAACATTGTTTCCGTTTTGTTTAATATTCCCATTATGTGAGAGCAGATGACGAAAGTTTTTGGCTACTTTAAAATGTAAAATGTCCTGCAACCGAAGTAAATCGGTGGGTCAAAATGCAATAATTATCATGCGCCACTGGGTGGGGTGTTTTGCATTATTAATCAAGTCGTCATCGTCAGGGCGAGAACATCTCGGGAAAACCATTTGAGCCGCTTGCCTCATCGTTTTGTTTTTAACTTGACTTGACTCGCATTTCGCGTTCCTGCAGATGCGTGAATAAAGCACTAAACATTTTTAATGAAGCCTGAAATCGAATGCTCGTGCTGGCCGACTGCCCCGGGGGAACACTTTCGTGCCAAACTCGACCCATCGTGTGTCACGTGTGGGCTTTAAAACCGAAGGGACGGGCCCGGCAAGAATAAATTGTCGGGCTTATTTATAACGACCGGAATTTGTCGAGTTTGCGTGAGTCGGGGTACTACTGGAATTAGAAAACGACGGAGGATGTAAGTGCCGGGCTCCAGGAAAAAGCTCAATCCACTGGAGACTTGGACAGGAACTCGGTCTCACATGAGGCATTAGCATGTTATTTATTCTCAAGTGCGAGTGCTTCGCTTCTTACTCGCCCGCAAACCAAAATTCCCTCACACTCAGTGCCATTTATTTTTGGCAGCCGCATCTGCTCCATCTGCAGACAACAGGACTATGACATGATTTGAAGAATTTTGATGATACATTCGTTTTCCGAGCTGACGGCGAGCACTTTCATGGTCCGAACATGTGTGGCAAGCAAAGGTATCGTGCTCATGAAATGTTTATTTGGCTTGTGGCTTCATAAGCTCTGCCTCACCAGAATTTCCTTTGGACGTAAGCAAACACAGAAGTTGGATTTATTGAAAGCAGGCACACAAGTATATGCACTTTGTGGGAAAACTTATTAGTCAGTTGTCGGAAATATAAGAAACCCTATTTGACTATTGCCTATTTTCTATTTGCACTCGATTCCCAAATATCATGCTTAGCCAAGTAAATTCACAAAGTACCCTCAAAGCTTCAGCTTCTTGATAAAGTAATTGCTTGCTTTAAGAACACACGCTTTAGGGCTAGTGCTCTTCACACCCATAAACCCCCATTTTGCTGCCTGATGATGATGTGTTAATGAGCCCAAAGGGGTAACTATTCGGTAATGATTATTTGAGCATCGTGTCTCAGATGTGGGAAAACTTTTGGGAAAACACACACGCTTATCCAAGCTAATGTGGCTGCTGGCTGCTACGTATTAAAGTAGTGTATGCATAAATCATGGCGTTCGGCTGAAAACTGTATTTATTTGTGGATTAGATTTTAAGCTGGGTCGGAGGACCCAAAGGAATTACCAACAACTTTCGAGAGTGACCTTGAAGGAGGCTGCCAGGCAAACAAGGGCGAAATTGTATGTACATTTCATTCGACTTAATTGAATCGCCCGGCGTTAATAAAGACGCTTCCAAGGACCAAGGACTAAGGACTAAGGACCTAGTACCAGGAACGAAAGCTCCCATACGCTCAATAATGTACGTTTGGTGGGCGGCTCGTGCTGCTCGACCAGTTTGTTATGATAATAATGTAAATTAATTACCGCTAGCAGTCATGGATTAGGCCGTCCGCCGTCTGTCCGTCCGTTTGTCCGTTAAAATGCGCCCGTTTTCTGCTTTTCGACCGTAATAATAATTTCCGCAGCGGAGGCCCCTTAATGGGAAAGTCTTAACTTCACATTTCCGCCTTCTCTCAAGCTGACGGTGAAAATGTAAAAGTGTCTGACTGCCTTCCACAATCACTTGGCTCCTCCTTGGTTAACTGCAATTTGGCAGCACTTGGCCTTGTCTGATCCCCGTAATTGCGATCAACTGCCTGAGGCCGTATCCTTCCATCGAATTAGGGAAATCCTGCGGTACTTTAATTTATTGGTAGTCCACTTAACTATTTTCGGGGTGGGGGTGATTTTTATTACTAATTAGCTTTTCAATATGACGCAGGGCGGCGGCGACATAAATCACGGTCATCCGGTTCGCACAAGGTATTTATTGCCTTTTTAACTAAATGCCACTAATTACCAAAAGTAGCTTAAAGCCACCTCCTTGCCGCAGTGCCAGTTTTTATATGGCATAAAATATTTATGACTGGCCAGGTTCATAAAAAGCCAGACTTTTGGGCCGTCGCCAGGGCTGCCAAAAGACCGAAACACTCGCCAAAGCCATAAAACCCCAATAGGCGATACCCAATGGGTGAAATGTGACAGCGGAGCGGGTTCGGTGGATCACTGGCCAATGGCCCGAGGGGCTCAGGATCCACAGACCCACTCAGAACCCCCCGACTAAACCACTTTGTATGCACAGCGTTGTCGCCGTTTTGTTTGCAATAAATGTTTAAACTCTGCATAACTTCTTAATAATTAAGCGCCGCCCATAAATCACGTAGCCGACTGTGGGCCGGCGTACATTCCATTAATTAAATCGCTGCATTAAATGTATTATCGTGCTGTTGCTCCTCTTATTGTTATCGTTATTTGCCGCAGCTTTCCCAGTAGCTTTCCCTTTGGCCATTCCCAGCTGTCCTCCTAGCTGCCGGTTTCGTCCTGCTGGTTTATTTATGCTCCTGTCTAATTGGCTCTGCTAATCACAATTTGCGGTGCTCAACGATTCGGGCTGAGGACCGCAACATGTGTTCCCTGCCCCCCGAAATGTTTGGCTTTGCTTGGAGAGCGCGTAGCTATGAGCTCAGGTTTTTGCGGAGTTTAAGCGTTTTGCAGGTCACTTTAAGTATTGCACACTGCACAGCATTTAGTTTGGTATTTAGTTATTTTTTTAAAATGTATTAAATAATAAATTCATTATTTTAATTGTTTAATAAAATCCCTAAGCCACTGAAGCATAATTTAACAGCACTTAATGCTAATTAAATTGAACTAGCGGCTTTTTGTGGGCGGTTGGCTCCGATTTCCTTTTTTTTTTATTTCCCTATGTGGTATTTGTTTTAATTAGTTGTTAAGTGGTACATTCGATTAAAAACTTTGAAATAGAACAATACCTGGGGATAATTACAATTAAAATAAATTGTTTTTGTCGGCACCCTTAGAAAAAATTGTTAAATTCAATTTACGGATATTTATTATATTTATGTTTACAAAAGCACCATTAAAGTTGAAACTTGCATTAATAATCTACACAGCTTCTGTACCTTGATCTGCAGAGCTTTAAACGAGAAATGTTAACAAGTTGTTTTATAAAATTCCAGGATTAACATGTGAAAAATGCCGCAGCGCTCGCATGAGACACTGATAAAGAGTTTTCCCTGCAAAGGGGTGCTGCACTCCGGAGTTCAGCATATAAATCCGTTGGGAACTCATGAGTGGGTAAACGCTGGAAAAGAACAACAATCCGAGGAGGAATAATGTAAATAAGCCGGTGCTCACCAGACTTTTCCTTTCGGCTGGCTGTCATTTTGTAAACCAAACAGGTGACTCACCTGCTGCCAGTCAGAAATAAATGTTTTGCGGTTTGTTGTTTTGCTTAACGCACGAGTTTCTTAACCCGTTGCCGTTTATTTATTGTGCCAAGAAAATTAGCCTCGGGCTTTGTTAAAAAATCGTAGCATACCTTTTGGGGCTCCGCCTTTGAATTACTGAGAACAATTAATTAATTAAATGCCTGGAGTCCACAGAAGCGATTACTCTTGAATATTCAAGTGTTTGCATCGAAGACAGGAGAAATCAATTGCCAAGCCAGACACCTCTGAGTGATCAACTCCATTAGCCGAGCATTAAACGATTGTATCGCCAGTGATTAGACATTTTCACTTGGCTGTCGTGACTCTTGATTACTTGTTTACTTCGGGCGGCAACTTAGTGACACTTACGAGTAAATACTCTTGAACTTGGGTTCCTTGAACTCACGTCGAAAACGAAACACAAAGCCCTGTCCCACCTCTCAGCCTTTTGACATTTGGCATATTCATGGGGTATTCATATGAATACCCAAACTCGCACACATTTGTTTGATGTTCACGTGCGATTCCACTGCTTTATCTCATTGCGTTTGGGATGTGATGTACCTGCCTGTTTGTGAGATTCCATTGGATTGTTTACACTGCCCACCGGGCATCCCAATCCACCTCCACCTCCGCCCACAAGTGTCTGTGTCTGGCACTCGTTAGAATGTCCTTGTTCTTGGCGTGTTTGCCTTGTGTTTAAGGCGGCCAAAATCAATAGACTGCCAGGCACTTGTGAACGTGCCCCGAAGTGCTAGTTTGGTGTAGTATGAAAGCACCTGGTCTTGAATAAATACCATCGACACTCCAACCCAAAATAACCGAGAACGCTTTATTATTTTAAGTATACGTTTTCCGTGTTTTGATTTAACACCTTTACAGGTGCTTTGGCGTTTCCGGACGCCCCATCAATTCTCCGCCCTCCATTGGGCACTCGTTTAATCGGGAATTTTGCCTGCCCGGGTGATTTATAATTTTAATGATGCTGCCATAGCTGGCATAAAACCAGAATCGGCAGCGCGTGTTTTCCTTTCCTTTCCACATTCCCACCAGTCATTTTATTACACACACCAAACACCGAGTTCCTGGTTCATCCGCCTTCTGCAATGTTTGCCTGCCACGTTTTGCTTTAATTTCGGGCCCAACACCTTTCGATTCGATTTGCGCCGATCTAGGCCTGTTGATTAAGCTGTTTTGCCAGAATAGTATCACTACTTCAACCGGATTTTCCGGGGGCACAAATGCTGGGGCGTGGGCCAATTGGCTGTGTGTAATGGACGTGGCCGCACGGCGTATACTTAATGTATCAGCAATTTGCCAAGTGTATTGATTTTGATTAGACACCAGCGCAAACGCCAACGCCAACGCCCCCACCGCCATTAATTTTCTCGGCAATCCAATCTCTTTGATTTCGATAATCGCCGTGGACCGAGTTAAGTGTTTTGCGAATTGCGTTACCTGCTGATTTGCGATACTCGCAGCCAGCGGCAATTTTGTTTTAAAGTGTCGCCATGATGGAAACGTGTAGTAGATTAACTTTGACATTGGAGTGGGCAAGGGTTTTAGGTATTTTCACATCCAGTCAATGTGTCAATCACATTGGGTGGGGGGGTTGACAAAGTTCCTGTTTATCTATGTAAAGGCTTTTCGGCTTGTCCTTTGAGTTGTTTAAAAACAAAATCGGCTTGGGCGCGTGTACGAAAATATTTGTGTATCAGTTGTGACCCCAAAAAACACCTTCGAGGTCCTCGGGGCAGGGACTAATACCAGACTTTGGGCGACGATGACAGGCTAAGCCACGCTCAGGAGGCCAGACAAAAAAGGTGATGCTATTACCGATTTCCTTTGTTATTGCTCGAATTGACCGTTGACGCGTTTGCGTCGAGCAGTCACATTTTTAAGCGCATTACAGGACGCTCCCTTCCCGTCCTGCCAACGGAACAAATCCTGCTGACGGGGCGTTTCCTTTCTCTTATTGAACTTGTACATGGTACATCGTGTATGGGCTTAGGGCTCATCCTCCAACTTTTTATGTCAACAACTGTACACCGCAAGAGAAATTGGGAATGATTTTGGGAACAAAAGTACAAGAAATACTCAAAGGCCATGAAAATATTTACTTATTATACCCGTTACTCGTAGAGTAAAAGGGTATATTGTATTCGTGCAAAAGTATGTAACAGGGAGAAGGAAGCGTTTCCGACCCCATAAAGTATATATATTCTTGATCAGGATCACTAGCCGAGTCGATCTGGCCATGTCCGTCTGTCCGTCTGTCCGTCTGTCCGTCTGTCTGTCCGTCTGTCCGTCTGTCCGTCTGTCTGTCTGTATGAACGCTGAGATCTCAGAAACTATAAAAGCTAGAAGATTGGCATTTTGCATGCAGATTTTAGGAGTTCCTACGCAGCGCAAGTTTGTTTCAAAATGGTGCCACGCCCCCTCTAACGCCCACAATCGCTAATATACGATTTTAAAAATTGTAATATTTTGGAAAAGTAAAAATGCAGTTTTATTGTGATTATCAATACCTATCGAAATGTAGAAGAAATTTTTCAAATCGGACCATTCGTTAAAAAGTTATGCGTGATCAACGTTTTCTATCTCTATCTCCATCTCCCTCACACTCCCTTTACCTGAGTAACGGGTATCTGATAGTCGGGGCACCCGACTATAACGTTCTCTCTTGTTTTTAATTACAAATTATTAAATTAATAAAAAAAAAAACAGGTCTTCAAAAACTACATATTTTATATTTTATAAATATTTTAACCATGGTAAAATTTGTATTGTTGCCTTATAAGAAATGGCATAATTAGTTACAAAATCGTAATAAAATTCTCTAAATATTTTCATTTACAACAAGAAATACATATCTTACCTACCTTTATGTGTATTAATTATAATAAAAATAGTTATACATTTTCCAAAAGTAAATACCATTTTCCTGTAGTATTTTTAATGCCAGTTTTCGATTTCAGTGGAAACTTGAATATTTGAAGGCATCTGCATTCACTATTTGGTATTAGGCCCATCGCCGATGCCTGATAGTCTGCATGCATTACTTTGTCGCAGATAAAATTTTATTCGCACTTGGCGGGCCTGTCTGCCTTTGCCGGGAAACTTTTGACTAGCCAGCTGGCGGTTTGGGCCACAGTCATTTGGTTGCGGTTCATTTTGCGTTCAACTCCCTTTGACATTATCGACGGGAATATTCATCCGAGGGCTGAGTTTGGCGTTAGTTTCTGCTACATTGGGCAGCACGTGATGCATACAGAGCTCGAGGATTCAAGTGCTGAGAATGCCAGATGATTCTGTATTCATTCCGCTTTTCACTGGACTGCGTGGGAGTGTCCTGGCCCGATGTCCTGCCTATTAGCCGGCTCATTTATGCCATTCGTGTGCGGTTCGGCTAAGAGCGGCTAACGGAACGTATACGTAATATGTATATATGCTGTGTATCTCTTCTCGACAGATTTGTGTGACTCCGGCACGCATTCAATTGTGCATGTGAGAATGTCCTCGTGTGTCCACAAAAGAGGCATTCGGCAGGATAATAAGACAATGCCGAGTCCGCTTAGCTTAATTAGTACACATGACCGGCGACGCTTATTAATTCAAGCTAATTGGAGGCATCCGTCACTCGTGGCATTTAATAATTGTTATATATTAGTGAAGCACTAAAGTCTCTGGACGAATGGGCGCCTAATTAATCGGTTCGCAGTGTGATTTTATTCAACCTGCCTAATTGTTATGGCTGCTGGAAAGGAAGGGAATAAAAGGACGAAAATTCAAATTTAATTATACCGAATGGCGCGTATTTAAAGCTCGATTCCTTTTACGACACTCAAAACGGAAACTTGCCGTGCGAGAGCCTTTATGAGTGCGGCGTTCCTTTGTTTCCTTTATGTCGAACAATTTGCAGCTTGTCCCGCTCCTTGTTTGCATGGCTTTTGACACGCCACCAGCCGGAGTGAGTTGTCGTCGTCGCAGGATGTGGGTATGGGTTCCAGGACCTCCCCCTCTTTGGATTCATCCTGCGACTAGAGAAAAGCCACACCTGCAAGTTTCATTTGCAGGTTTTTGGTTGGCAAAACTGGCTGAATGGCTGACTGGCTGCCTGTCAGAAGCAGTCAGGATCAATGCCTCGACGGCTGCTCACTTTGGCCCCCCACTGCTGCTGCTGTTTATTTGATTAAATCAATAAAAACACTCATAGCACCGGGGCACTGCTTAAACAACAGGAGCTTTATGTCTTTATGACTGATGAATGTGCAAGGCGCGAGGCGAAATGGCAGCGATATTTCCGGAAAGACCTCTTAAGTGTATTATTCGTCCTTTCTGAAAATAACCAGGGCAAGTAAATGGCAATCGGGTTCCAAGAAATTGAATTTTCCTAGTAATATCAATAAAAGTATGCTGTTGCAGCCCCGACACTCAGCCAAAACAAATACGAAATAGAAAACAGTGTCCAAAGTATTTGAAATATCTTTTCATCCGCTTAAGGAATTTGGCTATTCGGCATTATTGAAATTCTTAAGATATATTGGAATGCTGAGCCTTGGCAAGTAAATTTGCTAAATTAAAGCCGATTAATGAAATGCAAATTCATGAGCAAATCAAGTACCCTGTGTTTATACAGTTGCTGGGGAGATGGAGATGCTAGAGAGCTAACCCTTTTGTTTTGCTCCAAATGCAAAAGGGCCCAGACAGAAATTATGGCTACAAGATTGTCAATTGCCTGGACGTGGACCGTCCGGAGTTGAATGACAGCCAAGTTCAGTGGCCGCCCGTGCATCAAAATCCAGATTGCCATTGACATTGGCATCCACGTTCCGCAGCGGGGGACAAAATATCCGTATCTGGGCACAATTAGTCACTTGGAATCTGGGCACGCACTCTGTTCGCCCAGAGCACAATAATATATTTGCATGCGTTTATGGCCCTTTTATTCGACGGTCGTAAAAATGTTTAATTAGCGCTTCACAAGTAATTCCGGCAAATGTTTTCATGGGCCCGAAAGCAGTCATAACAAACACATATACACGTAATTGAGCTTGGCTTAAAAAAATGCTGCTGGCGTTGGGTTGTTCAGTTGTACAGTTTTTAATTGCATATTTCTCGTGTGGAACAACGTACCTACATGCGGCAAAGGAAATTTAATATTTTTGGTAATATTCAGTCCGTGAAAGCTACCAATTATTTAAAAGGCCAATGTAAATCACAATATTTTGTTGCAGCTTTCTATGAATATTTGGACCATACATGCTTTTAACGAAATCCAAATATAAGCTATAGATTGGTCAGAATTACTGTTTTCCCAATTTCTATGAATTATACATTATTTTTGATTGTTCAACGAATGAATACCAATTTTTAAATCACAGGAAAACACAGGAAAGTTAAATTGCCTCAATTTCAGGAAAATCTTTGAATGCATTATGGCTTTTAGGAAAACTATGAATATAAAGCGAACGAAATTCTCACGAGCTAGGTGTTAAAATTCCTTAAAGGGGAATTCCCCAATGATATGTATAAAAGCCAACGAAACCAACCCATAAATACAGTAATGAGCCAAACAATGCCTGTCCGAAGTTCCGAACTTTGATTGACAACGGAATGATTGGATTGCCATAGAAGTGCACATACCGTGGTAGCATTGAGTTCCTGATTTAATGAATAAATAGAGATGGCTCTTAAAGAAAATACCTAAGACCAATTAATGTGGAAATTAAATACCTTCATAATAAGTGAACCAACTCGGGGAAAAGTTTTCTTTACAGAAGCCCCACTACGAATTTATCCAGGACTATACTTCTTATAAATATTATACAATACAACATATTATTATACTTTCGTATATATGACTAAGGCAATGCTTAAGCGTATGCTTACCCGCCATTAAAAGTATAAACTTTCTTATTACAAGATACTTATTACACTTGGCATATTTACATCTCATCCCCAAAGGACTGCAATTTGAAGCATTCCGGCAGAGGGGAATTTATGCTTCCCTTTCGGCGTATGTCCCCGAAAATTCTTCCTTTGCTTTGGCTTAAAGCCGCAACAGCAAAACAGCAAACAAAGCCGGCACTTCAAACAGCCAGATGTCCAAATAAAGTAGTTTGAAGCACTCGGAAAAGCGAAAGCAGGAAAAACGGGAGAAAAAACACGGAAGGAAAGGAAGCCAAGAGCCGGCATAAGCCCACGTCGGAGCAGCATAAAAAATGTGCTCGAATACTTTTCAAAGTGAACATCGTCGAGGAAGGAAAGAAAGAAGAGGGGAAAGCGAACGGAAAATCATGAGAGGCTGTGCGACAATTTTCCGGGTCTGGGCCGACGGCCTCAAGTGAATCGAAGCCACAGCCGCCGAAAGCTGGACGCCGCAGCCAAAAAAGCTAGCTGAAAATCAATTTGTTCGACATTTTCCTCAAAAAAACCGCACAGTGGGTCGAAGGTGGAGAACAAAACTCGTAACTTGGCTAATAAGTTTTGCATTAAATGTCCGTGTCTCAAGATTCTCTCAATTGAATTGGGCTCATTCGACGGCAAAGTTAATTTGTGCAATGCAAAATTTTGATTTGGGTCAAAGGACCTCACTGTCAGTTATCGGCTGTCCTTAGCCTAGAATCCCCCTCGAATCTGCGCCAATTTGGGATCGGTATCGGAATCGGGATTTGGGGTGCTCATAAACTCTATTATTTATGCGGCACACTCTAGCAGCACATTAGTCGTTGGCACGTGTACGACGTGGACGAAGGACCTCGCCCTATATTCAAGGAATTCTTGTTTATTTTCTCCTAGCTCCCCGTAATCAGCGAGGCATCCGAAGCTAATGATGGGATGCGAGCAGTCCTCCTGCTCACCTGCTCCGGTTTCACTTTTTAAGCTGGCCTCCTTCATTGTGTCGCGCAGGGAGTGGCATATAAAAACAAACACGCTTTACATAAAACTCGAAAGATTTTTCGGCAACAGTGACAACAAACTTTGCCAGTTGCCGCCGGGGGTCCTAAAAGCAATTCACAAGCATACATGTTTCGCTTGGAACGGAATCCAATTTGGATTCCATGACAACTTGGCGCAAAAGCGAAGTAAATCACCGGAGAAACAGGAAGCGGGAGTTTCAAACTGGATGCCATAATTTTCTAGGGCAAATTATGCACTTTGCCAGGATTACACAACCCTAAACTGGGACAAAGTTTATTCGCTTGGGTCTCGAAAATAGCTCAAAAATTTGCACACACGAGTTGAGAAGGAGCACGCGTGCATGATAGTTAATATAAGTATTAATTCAATTATTTTCCAGCCACAGCCACATAAAGCTTTAATTTCACTTGCCCAAATCCCCAGAAAATGTGCGGAAAATTTCAGTGGGAGAACGAGCGCATGTCGGCATGGAAATGCCGCCCAAAAGTGTTTTCCGTGCCAATTTCGTAATGCCATTATGCGGGGATTAATCTGCCAGCTGAAAGAAAGGAGAATCTCCCGTAAGCCACTCGGGGTCATAATGTATTACAATTTATTTTGATTGTGGCCACAACGCAACAGAAATGCCTGCTCAGGTTATGTGATCGTTTTGCAAGTACTCAAGTGTTCAATTTGCATAAATCATTTTGTGTTTTGTTATATTTACGAACGCATATATTTATTTATCAGTGAGCAAACAATATGCTCGAGCAGGAGAAGAAATTATTTAGTCATCAGTTGTCGCTGCTCGTTTGATGAGATCACGAAATGAACCAGAAGAGACGCCTCACAGCTCCTGACAGCTGCCGCAGGGAGTCCTGGCTGTGGTCCTGGTCCTGCCATCGATATCCGCTGCTCACATAAGTGTCTGCGAAACAATGGCCTCGGGGTGGGGTTTTTCTGGGGATACACCCCCTACAATTGCCTGACATTGTTCTCGGTTCATCACACGTGACTGGGCTGCCACTCAGTGCGTCATTTGTCATGGCGCGCTCCATTGTATCCTGCCAGCCAGCCAGCCTGCCAGCGGTATTTACCCGCATGTGCTCATCCAGCAAACTCGATGTTCCTCCGCAGTCCATCTGCAAAATGTACTCCATTTCGGCCTAATGACAGGTAACCAGCTTTCAGTGTGAACACCACAGATGGAAGCATTCCTCGCTGGCCTTTCATTTCATTTTCCTCTCTAAAAGCTGCAAATGTACTTGTTTGTTTTGTGGAAACTCAATTAGGAACACCAAATGGAATGTGCCGAGAGCCAGCTTTAATGCGTTTTGTTGTTTACTCGTACTAACTAAAAAAAGGGTTTACCAAGTATATCCTACGCAAGTAAGTCGCCTTCCTGGGCATGTGCGTAAATTAACTAATTGGGGTAAATAACTGCTATTGCGCTCCATTAAAGAAAGATAAACATTTCTTACTAAATCTAGACACGCCACTATCGCAGGAGCAACTTGTTAGCACCGCCAAAACAGCCCAGGAGGAAGGGAAAGCAAGGGAAAGGAGAGATGGGCCCACGTCGCGTATGAGTTATGTCGGCCGAGCGTTGCCCTTGACAAACAAGTTGCAAGTCGCTCCGTCAGGTGTTTTATGAATGAACATGAATGGAACATGCTCGAGGTTGCATCGAACCGTGGAGCCGGAGCCGAAGGCGCGATTTTCGCTTTTCAAAATCAGTTGCCAGAACACGACGTACCGCAACGGTTGAAAAGCTCGGAAAATTAAATTGCTAACTTGAAGCTGCTTTTTTGAAGTGGAAACCAGGGACTGAAGTTGCCAGATTTACGGGTCCAACCGCGGCAACAAAGTGAAAAGCCAGCGAAAAGGGCAAATAAAGGCCAAAGTGAACTAAGTGAATTTTTGTGCATCGAAATAAAAACCGAATAAAGTGAATTTTTTCGTAATCCAAAAATTTTATTCAACAATCTAAGTGTGCATTTATTTGGTGAAATATTTTAAATCTTTACACTCGTCCTTAATACGAAACGAAAAAGTCTATTAACTAAATAAATTATTAAAGGCAAGTTCTATGGTTTCGTTTAAGTAAATGGTAAATAAATAAACTAGGGAAATTGTTTTAAATGTTTTTTTAATTGACGGCTATTTTATAAGATTTAATATTCAATAAAAAATAGTAAAAAATTGGCATTGTAATCAATAAACTAATTAGTTTGTTTGTATTTAAATGGTGTTAAACTGATAAAAATAAACATGCATTTTAATCAGCTTAAATTAAAGACATACAAATTACGTTTGATTTTTTTGATCAGCCCAAATGTTTTATATACTCCCAGAATGTCTAAATAAATTTCAATTAAATTCAGCATCTGATCAAACGGCGAAATTACTTTTTTATGCGTGTGTGTGTTTGCTGGCTTATCTATGTATGTGGTTAACCCAAGGCAATAATCAAAATGGCATCAAGTGCTCAAGAGCTCATGAAAGCAATGTGATGTTGAGCAAACAGTGAATTGTGCACACATCGGAGATACGGATACATAATACCAGATACAGATACCGGAGTGCTCGGATGGATACTCCGCGATACTTTCAAACTTCTGACAGGGCTGCCAAAAAATTAATGGCATGTTAATATTTAAAATTTGATATTTAAGCTGGCAAGACAAGTAGCCCGCGGTGTTCGGTTCAGTGTATTTGCCGCGTATTTGGAGAAGCGGCCCAACTGTGCAAACACCGCAGCTTCGGCTTAGACAAAGCCCAGAGTGTCCAAATAAATGTGAAATGTGAATGCAAACAAGAACGGCAACACGAATTCGAGTGTTAGCCAAGTTGAATGCAAATATCCAGCGACAAGTGGAAGTAGTGTTTTCCTGTGTTCTTATCGTGAAAACTTTTGGGACACTGTACTGTATATACCGTTAATGGCCAAAGCCCTCGGAATTTTCCCTTAGAATTCAACTGCGGATCGGGAGTGAGGAATTGTCTGCGCTCGGTCCGTTGGCCAGTTTATGAACTCGCCAAGTAATTACAAAGTAGCGCCGTAAGAATAACAGAAAACTGCTTCAGGAATTAATCCAATCTCAATGGGCAAAGTTTGCGAAAAAAAATAGCTACTCGGAAAAAATGAACTGTAAAAGCGGCTCAACTAAAATGCTTTCACTGGCAATAAGTTTGCCCGGGAGCCAAACTTTGGACAATTAACCCAAAAATAAGTAGTGAAATTCAAATACATTTCGTTATTTTCAGCATCGTCCTTGAATAGCAGCAAGATGAAAATGCGAATGCGAATGATTTAATTGATTTAATTTAGCACATCACACAGTAGTGTTTCCATAATTTCCGCCCTGATCAAAATGCAAATATTGAAATTGCACACCGATTCTCTTTTACATGTTTGCTTTTATTTTTCGGCATTGATATATGCAGCGTTTATTTTTATGGCTTTCCTGCGTAAGTAAAATGGAAATCCTTGCGGAAAAATACAATGGCTTTTCATAAATTTGCAAAGCACTGAAAGTGCAGTAAAATCCAATACACTGATAAAAAAGGCTTTTATTCAATAAGACTTTTTTCAATGCAATTTATTATTTATATAAAGATTTAATATTTTTTAATATTTTAACTGCCTTATTTATATCACGAGTTTATTTTATTAGTTTATAAGGTTTTTTCCATACATTGATTGATTCATGTCATTGCAATTTGTGGACAAAAAAGTCTTTACTTTGGCAGAAACAATTAAATCGATTCAATACAAAGATGCTATCGTCTAGACTTTTTAGACAGGGATTACTTTTTTTGGGGCTGTGATTTTTACTGCGGGAATGCAAATCAATCAAAAGCGCTGCAAAGAATTGGCTAAAAAGTTTTCGCCCCAAGTTCCCGACTGCTCATCTGTCGCCGCCTCGGGGATTATAATCCATATCCCAGAACCCACGGAAATGGCACAGATGTGCTTTTCGCTACTTTTTCGGCAGCCTCGGCTGCTGATCAATCAAATGCGCATTTGTGTATTAATCGCGTTGATTAAACGGCCTGCGAGGGTGACGAGCGGGGTGGGAATTTCACTTTAAGATGCGGGCAGGGGCAATGAAATACAAATTGCTTTAGTGTCACCGAGCGGCGCAGGTCATGAGCTATTAATCTGGTTTAATCGAGTGCCCAGATTGCACACGGGTAATTAGCGATGAAAGGCTATTTGCTGCCAACATGATAGCTTCGCTACATGTACATGCTACACGGGTCCAATTAAAAGCGTGCATATCATATTGCCATATTTATTTCAATTGATCTGCGCCACTACGGAGCGGAAATTTGCTTTGTTTCGATTTGAAAGCATGTATTTCGGACACGCGTTCCGCTAAATTGGGTCTATTGCTTTCCCATTGGCAAAGGAATTGGAGAATGGAGGGAATAACAAAAGGCAAACCAAGCGTCCAATTTAATTTATGAACATAAATTAATTTGGAAAATGAAATTTTATGGAATTTTACTTTGAACCTACACTGCAGAACGAGCCGGGCAGCATGGGCAAAGTCGAGTTTTAGAGTTCCAAAGCGAAGGCGACACTGTAAACATCGGTGTATCTATTAAAATTAAATTGCGCTCGCTGCAGCGAACTTTTTTTAATCGCAAATACTCAAGGCGAGTAATTGCTGCCGGGTAATTGCAATAGCCACTGCTCAGGTCAACGACGGCGTCTGTCCATTATGGGATTGCTACCGCTCGGGGTGGCGTCATTATAGTGCTGCAATATAAAGACAAGTCAACCGAACGCCTTAGCAACCGAATTATCTAAAGAGCGTCTTCGAGGAATTTAATTCTTCTATTAAGTGATTTCTTGAAGGGCATACAAGTCATAAAACGATGAACACAAATTTGCAGAGAAAGAGATATTTTTTAAAGTAAGCTTCTTAAGCATTTAAACACTGCTGAATTTCACTTAAATGTTTATGCATCATTAAGCTGGTTAATGGTCTCACGGTTTAATTTTGCATTCATTTTAAAATTTTTAAACTGAATAAAAGCACTCACGTGCCCAATTGCCATACGTAATGGATTTTTAAAAGGATTTTCGATTTCAGAATCCGTTCTCCCATCATTCTGACTTGCTAAATTGTTCGCTGAATTGCACCTAGACAATCAATATTTCCATTGAAACCAATTAAATAAACAAGACAGCTGAGTGAAAGACTTTGACATAAACAATTTGTTCGTTGGTTATGCGTTTGTAGGTTTAAAGCTAACTTTTATAAAAGAGATTTCACGGCATAAGTTGATTTTAACATTGTTTTAATTAGCAATTAAGCGCGTGCTTTTCTGTTTAAGCAGGAACACCATGTTTTACCTGGAAGCACAGTTTTTGGGAATAGCGGGGAGTAATGCATTTTTAATTTTATTCGAGGTCCTTTTGTATGTGCAACAACATATTTGTTTCTATGGCTACCGGAAGCTTATCAGCCGGAAAAGCTTTAAATATTAAATTTCCCTTACTGTACTCAATGAAATAGTAAAGTACAGACTTAATACGATTTCTTTGGTATTTAATTTGAAGCAGATTTTTTATAAGCTCACTAATGCAACATATATTCTTTGTTCTACTTGCAGTTTGAACTATCTTAAGCTACATGTTGCTACATGTTGCTGATAATTGAATGAAAATTGAAGGAAAAATGAGGTCATTCCTTGATTAACCAAATCAAGATGTAAATTTTTCATCATCTGTACCCAAACCACCGTCCAAGCCCAAAGAAAATAAATCAATTAAGGAGATATTCCTCGAAATGGAGGCCGAATGGAGCTCGGACAACCGGTCCGCCTCCTTCGGTCGCCTGCCCACCGTTCCCAATCCTGCGATGGATTTAGAGGCGGAAAGCGAGGTGGCCAGTAACTGGTCAACGTTGGCCAACTTCACCCGTCTTGTGGCCGGCGCAGGTCCGGAAATCATCAACTATACGCTCAATATGATGGACCTGGGTGTGGGCCTGGCCACGGATATATCCAATCTGAATCTGAGTGCTGGCACCACCGGCACCACACCTCTGCCCGCCTACGCCATCGCCAACAGCTCCTCGCTGGCGCACACAAACAGTCGCCATGAGACGCCTCCGATTGCGGAACAGGTGCCCGAGCACGTAATGGACCACGCCCCCCAGTTGTCCCGATCCGGGCTGCTCAAGGTCTATGTCCTCGCGGTGATGGCACTCTTCTCGCTGCTCGGCAACCTGCTGACCATCTGGAACATCTACAAAACCCGCATCTCGAGAAGAAACTCCCGGCACACGTGGAGCGCAATTTATTCGCTGATGTTCCACCTGTCAATTGCCGACGTCCTCGTCACCTGGTTCTGCATCATTGGCGAGGCAGCCTGGTGCTACACGGTCCAGTGGCTGGCCAACGAGCTCACCTGCAAGCTGGTGAAGCTCTTCCAGATGTTCAGCCTCTACCTGAGCACCTATGTCCTGGTACTGATCGGAGTGGATCGCTGGATCGCGGTCAAGTACCCGATGAAGTCGCTCAACATGGCCAAGAGGTGCCATCGACTCCTCGGCGGCACCTACATCCTGTCGCTGGTGCTCAGTTTGCCACAGGTAAGTGGGGGAGTCAGTCATCTTAAATAAAGAACATTAAATAGATATTACACAGAGAAAAAAACGGAACAATATGGAACTGATATTGTTTCATATCAATTTTTCCATAACAAAATGGTATGATTTCATATCAATATGGTACAAAATCATATGTTCGGAAATATCATTTTGATATGAAAACAGATGGACCGAAATTGATATGAAAAAATACCCGATGGATGATTATTTTTGGTATTTTTTTTTCTCTGTGTATCTATCAGATAAGTTATTAAGAATTCTAAAGCAGTATGTTTTTTATAATAAATGCATATTTTGACATTCATCATAGAGAAATTATTATACATTTATAGTAAATATGAACATTATTATAAACTAATGCCAGATAAAAAGAAAATTAAACTAGTTAATCCTAAGAACAGTTAACTTACTTCTTAGCATGGACAATAAATAAGAGTTTTCTTAGACTTTCATTTTAAAAAGATAAATTTAAGACTTCTAGACAATTTATGCAGATTTAAAAACAATACGTGATTTAAACAAAAAATTCAAAAAAGGAGGCACATAAAATTAAGATGTTTTACTTTATACTCTGAAAAAGGTTTTTAATGGGTTTGAATTTTAAAATGTTTGCTAACGGTAAATGCATAATTTAAAAATATTATTTTTCTTAAAATAAATTTACCCGAGGGCCAGATATAAAGCGTCTGCAGCTGATCTCCTTCCGAGAAAAGGCACTCCCAAGAAGGCATTCCGCGTCAAGGAAGTTTCGAGATGATGGGGGCGATGGTACGCTTATGAAAATAATCTGGCACACTTGCAATCGCTTTCGGAGGGCGTTCCATTACGCTAAGTTAAAGCTGGGACTTAGCCGGCAAACCTCCCACCCACTCCACTTTACTTTTTCCGCCGCATTCTGATGAAGTTGAAGTAATATGTTTACTTTATAACACGCATACGCCCCGTGGCAGGGCGCAAATAGTCTTGAGTAGGCGCCAGAATGTGTGCAGACATTAAAAATGATTGCCTTTCGCACAATAAGTGTGCACTAAATGTGGCTTTAGGCTTTGGGCCGCTGCCACGCCCACACACACGTGCCGGGGCGGATGGGACAGCCAATCGAATAGCAACAAAGGGTTTTTTCTTTGGGTTACCGTCGACAACAAAAAAAAAAACGGAAAAAAGGTCCGCAAGTGTCTGCCTGACGACAGACATTATTCATATTCCCGATTCATTGTGTGCAGATAGGCTGGGTGATATATATTCCTTTTCCTTTTCCCTGCCAGCTGGCGGATAAGCTCGAATGGGACTGCATTAATGGGAATCCCTCGCTTTGTTCTAGGACTCGGCTCCAGATTTCCGGCACATTGATTGTCAGTCTGCTGTATGTATAATATATGCCGCGATTTAATACTTGATTCGCTGGCCTGTCCTTGATTTATGGCCCCCGGGTGAGGCTCTTGCTCCTGGCCCGTTCATTTATCTAGTTCAGTAATATTAGCTGGAGTGCCGACGACTGTTGCTCCTCCTCGTTGGCGCAGCGACAACTTCCCGGGGCACTTGAGCTCTCAGGCTGCGACTAAGGTAGGTAATTAGTGCGAAAGGGCACTTCAAAGTTGCCAAGAGGGGCCTGAACTAATTTAGTTTGATTGAAAAGTGGCTGAAAACTTTGCCCTGCTCCTTTGTGACCCTCTTCATGGATTTCGTCTTAAGCGTTGGCTGGCCATAAAATCAAGTGGGCCCAAAGGTTTGACCTTTGGGTTAGCAAATCCTTCACCTTAGAGATCCCAAAATAGACGATTCTGTTTCGTATTCTTAGGAAAAAAGAGAAAAGCTGTGGAAAGTTTCCGGGTAAGCGGAGGATTTCCCTGCCCACGTTATGCAACTCCCATATTTTGTATACCCGTTGCTTGTAGAGTAAAAAGGTATATTGTATTGCCAATATCTTTAAAGACTTTGGAATGTATGAATGCAATTTTGTTGTGTTTACTTACACCTATCGAAATGTAGAAGACATATTTCAAATCAGACAATTCTTTAAAAAGTTATCAGCAAATAATGTAATTAAAGCAGAGCAAGCTGTCGCTTTAATGCATGCATATCTCCATTTTCCTCGCACTTCCTTTAACTGAGTAACAGGTATCTGTTAGTCGAGGTACTCTACTATAGCGTTCTCTCTTGTTTTCTTTCCCTTCCCCAACGCTCAAATGTATGCTGTAATTTAACGCATTTCATTAGGAGAGCTAACCAAACTGACGGCATTTTCCGCGAGCCTTGTTTGCTTTTATCTGAATTATATATGGCGTGGAACAATAATTACCGGCGTACTGCCGAAATCGAGGCGAGATTATGTTTGCACACTTTGCCCGAAATATGTGTGGGTTTTGGGGTGTGAAAGCGTGTGCGTGCTGGCTTGTCAAAAAAACCCTGTGACTTGTTTAAATGCCGCAAAAAATGTCGAGTCTAATTACGTTTCGATGTTTTTTTCTTTCTTTCCTTTCCAATGCTTTCCACTCACTGTCGAGCAGATTGTTTGGCAGATTTTGAAGAGGGTCGAGGGGTCAATGACGATGACTTCTGGTCGAGACAAACCATAATAAAGCGAACATAATGTATTGGCTGGAATTTTAAAATAGGCTCAGACTTTGTTAAACTGTCAGTTTAGTCGTAAATATTTCATTCGGGCATCAAAAGTTATTATGATATTGCGGAAGCTATTTTTAGATTGCCCCCTCGATATTGTTACATAATTAAAGAGCCACTGTCACCCAATTAAAAAAAAACTTTGCAATCATTATGCCAATTTTATGGTCCACTTTTCGCCCTCGATATGGCCGCCCGGGGAAACTTTCTTCATTTCGTTTTATTGAACATGCGACATAAAATTTATGCGGCTTACAGACGTGACGGCCCAAGCGTTCCGGCCAGAAATAAGGGAATCATCTCAAACAATTTTCCGGACAAACTTTCCGATGTCACACGCTCATGCACCACCCAACACATGTCGGTAAGCAGCCACATCGAATCCAATATGAGACGCACCGATGAGCGCTCGTTGGTTTCAAATAAAAAAGCGAAATGAAAATTCACTTCGACTGCCAATAAACAACAAATGTTTTCAACAGCAGCATTTATTTGGCACCGCTGCCATCGCCCCCCGGAAAAGTAAGCGACTTTCCTTGTGACACAATAATACCCATTGTGAGCCCACAGTCAGCGACACAACCGACATAATGGAGTCAGACAGAAGGTTATTCGCAGGTCTCCTGGAGTGTATTATTGTGAATTTAATTGTAGCAAACAACACATCAAAATTTCCACCTTCTGGTGAGAGTAATTCGAATTTTCCTAGAATCAATTTCCATTTAACAGGGACTTATCCCATGAGTCCAAGTGCCTTTGGTAAATTACCATTTAGCTTTTCGGTTTCAAAAGCCTTCAGATAGTCAATTGGGTTCAAGGTACTCTGACTAAACCTTAGTTGTTATTAGTTATCAGCAAATAAATTCCTTTCTGCTTTATAAATTTATAAATGTATTTAACACTCGTTTAAGATAACTAGATATATTTATATATATTTGAACACAAGAAACCTTAACAAGAATGTAATAATAGAGCCTGAAAGGAAGTTTCTAAAGTGTTTACCAGAAAGTTTTAAATAATGCATTATTCAATCACATTTTATTTGTGCACCCAGGAGGTCTTTGGGAAAAGTTTTCGGTGCAACTTGCAAATTTGGTGCAAATAGTGCTTGAGGCATCTGAGGCATTGTTCCAATGGGGAGCGCCCTTTTAGCTTTCCCGGAAATTTTTAATGAAAACCAAACATAGAAACACTTGGAAAAAGTTTATTTTGGAAATAAGTTCGTGCATTTTAGGAAATAAATGTTTGAGTGTTTGAAAGGACCAAATGGAGGGCCACAATTATCTTTATTTTTTCTTCCTTTTGCGTGGCCCTGACCTACATCGATCTATAATCTATAAATTCGCTGGCCATTCGAGACTTTCCCTATTCCTTGTCGTCTGTTTTGGCGAGGGCAGTGGCTTGGAAGTTATAAATGTGCGAAATTAATAAAAATCAACCATTATATCCCCGGGGCTTTATGTAGTTTTACTATGCCGCTCAGTTGTGCGTGGCGAGTTTCGCCATTTGGGTCAGCTGTTCTGTTGACACAGCGGCTGACAAGAAACCCATAAAAAGTGCAAATAAAAAGACTTTCAGCGTATTAGTTATGCGCCGACACATCCATCCTTAGCGAATATAAAACGCTACGTTTGCTTTATCAGCTCTGGCCAGACATTTTCCAAGGGGATTTTCCTGGGGGATATACTTCTGCTTCCTAGAAAGGTATAAAATGCCTTTCTGGTGAACTGAGCGCAGGAATAGGAAGCTCGAACAATGGCTAACTGAATACAGTTCCCGAAAATGTCCCTCAATTACCGTCGTATTCAGAGCGATGCAGGAACAGCAACTAAAAGGGCTTTAACTCATAACCAAGGACCTCGTTCCCGTTCCAATGTGGACCAGATCAAAGAACCATTTTGTGTCAGCAATTTGTTACCATGGGCCACATGTGGATTTCCATGAAAACAGTTCTGTATTTACGGTACTGTTTAGTGCAGCCGCAAATGTGATTATTATTTGCCAGGGAACACATTTGGAGACGCTTTACATCACTAGATAAATTCTATTTATATGACTTTTAATGGTATTTATATTTAGGATAGGTGCTTATGCTAAACTAAAAAAAAACCTTCAGCTTTACAATAAAGTTTAAAGTTTATATTTATTATATACAATCATTAATGTAAGTAAATGGAAAAACTAACAAACTTTTCACTAAATTTCTTTCATTTTACTTAAAAAAACAATTCCTAAAGTCAATTTCCAAATATATATTAAAGCATTGATTTTTAATTAATTAATTGTACGTAAAATTAGTATAAAAAAGTTTCTTAGCTACCATTTTATTAGTTTTAAGTCTGTAATAACTTAGCAATAAACATCTGACCTCTGATATATTTTTCCTCCTACGCTGCTCTCTTTGATGTCGCCGGATTGTGCTACAGTTTTTCATATTCCACGTGGCCCGCGGTCCCTTCGTGGAGGAGTTTTACCAGTGCGTCACCCACGGATTCTACACGGCCGACTGGCAGGAGCAGATGTACGCCACTTTCACGCTGGTCTTCACCTTCCTGCTGCCGCTGTGCATCCTGTTCGGCACCTACATGTCCACCTTCCGGACCATTTCAAGTGAGTTTTTTGCTGGTAAAAAAAAAGGAAAAAAGAGGACTTCAATTCAATTTCCCTGCATTCCCAATAGGCAGCGAAAAGATGTTCCAGGGTTCGAAATTGGCCAACTATTCCACGGCCAAGCTGCCAACGCAGACGAATCGCCAGCGGCTGATACACAAGGCCAAGATGAAGTCGCTTCGCATTTCGGTGGTGATCATCATAGCCTTCCTCATCTGCTGGACTCCCTACTACGTCATGATGATTATGTTCATGTTCCTCAATCCGGACAAAAGGGTGAGTTCCAAGGGGTTTCTTTCCGTTGGCCTGAAATTTCCGGCGAACCTGAATGACAAACAGATAGAGATTCCCTGCGCCTAAATGCGAAGGAACATCAATCAGCAGTCGATTTGTCAGTTTATTTTTGAAAGGCTGTGGGTGCGGTGTTTTCCTTACTGAATCCTTTGTTGTTCTGTCCAATATTCACGGCTCCGGGGGCGGGCTGTGTTCTTTTCTTTTGAAAGAAACAAGAAGCCGGGAACGAGAACTCTGCCTCAAACTCGAACTCGAGACGCCTTAGTCGCAGATGGCAAATCCGTTTAGGGCCACAATCTTTTCCGCGCCTTTCAACGGCCCCACGCACATAAAAATGATTTCTTATGCTCAATTTTTAATTAATCGTTACGGCACCCGACCGGCCGGTCGCAATTTTTCCTTAACGGCGTCCCAGCTTTGATGACTTGCCAGAGATTGCCCGTAAAAGCTGGCCGAGGTAGAAGATTACGGCCTCCGCGAGAGGGAATCGCAAACAGAACACCGTGTCCGTTTGCGCAGCCCGAGTATCCTGTAAAGTTCAAGGAAATGATTAATCAGGAAACTTCATTTTCTGAGAAAAGTGTAGAATTTGTGAATATAAATGTCTTAGAACTATTTTTAAGCTCATTGGTTTGTTGACTACTTATTTTCACACAGAAAAAATTCTACCTTATCATAAAGAATACGATTATTCAAACATATCAGTTAGATATTTTGTGCAGTTGTTTCATAAAAATTATGAATATGGTAATTGTATAGCTTTCAATTTCAAGTTTATGTTTTTTTAAACAAAAAATTTAAGTTAAGATTAATATCTGATCATATCCTGACCTTTAAAAAATATTAGATTCAATAAAATTCATTCAATTGAAGAATAATAGATATTTTGAGCGTCACAGATTTGGTAGGTAGTTTTTACTAAAAAATTTAAAGCAAATAAGTCTAGCTTGCATACCGCATACACAGTTGCTACAATATTCATTTGAATCACTTTGAATGACTGACTTCTGACCTAAACACACAATTGTATAAATGCAAACCTTAAAATAGCTGGTCAGTTTCGTAGAAATTTCCTTTTACATATTTATGCATACGTACTTCATGTGAAAAGAGTTGGCTTAACATCATGAAAGCCAGGGTGCAGAAATGATTTATTTAAGCTGCTTCAGGAGAAGCACCTTTGACCACAGGGTATCCAGAGGCAACGAGGACTCAATCCAACCGCAAAAAGCCCACAATATGCCCACTCAAACATAAACAAGCTCCAGACAAAAAGGTCTGAATGGGGAAATTAATTTGAATTTTACGCATTGCTTGCAGCTGGGCGACGATCTGCAGGACGCCATCTTCTTCTTCGGCATGTCCAACAGCCTGGTCAACCCGCTCATCTACGGAGCCTTTCATTTGTGTCCTGGCAAGGGAGGCAAGTCGAGCGGGGGCGGCGGCAACAACAACGCCTACAGCCTGAACAGGTGAGTGCACAAGCCGGATGTAGATAAATAATATTAACGACAAATTATGTATTTAATTTTGACCTTTTTTTCGTATCAAAATAGTTACTTTGCGCAAAGGCATTATTCTTACAAGTCGTTTAAACGAGCTTTTGTTTAGAACTCAAAAATTAGAAATAAAAAAAGTTTAAAAGTTAAATATCGTAATATTTTATCAATATTTATTTTTTTCCATCTATTTTCTATCTCTAACAAAAAGTTAATACTTCAAAATACTACTCAAGTAATTCGGTTTTCTCTTTAATATTTATTTTCCTTTTGGATTTTATTATTATCTGTATGGCTTTACTTTACCTGATCTAATATTGTTATAGACTGGCATGATTTTTTCACACTTCCTTGATTGTTTTGATACCGCAAAGAGTACATCAAAAAACTGATTGGCAATGAACTGATAAATTTTTTCCGTCTGGCTTTTATCACCTTACCTCATCGTCCATTCCCCCGCCCACCTCCCATCCTTAGGGGCGACTCGCAGCGCACTCCCTCCATGCTGACGGCGGTGACGCAGGTGGACGGCACAGGTGGCAGTTCCCGCCAGATGCGCGCCTTCCGCCAGCAGAGCTACTACCGCAGCTCCAGCAACGGCACAGGTGGATCCTCCGCCGGACCGGGCGGAGGCGGTGCTCAGGCGTTCAAGGAGCAGGTGGGTCTGCTGCACGTGGGTCCCGGCACGGGTCCCTCGGGTGGCTCCGTGTCCAGCAATGCCACGCCGCAGCTGCTGCGGAAGGGATCCGCCCTCCTGGCGACCCGTCATCCCAGCTGCCTGAGGGAACAGGAGCAGCAGCAAAGGCTCCTGCTGCAGGAGAAGCCCTCGACCCTGGTCCTCAGCTACGACAGCCAAAGGGGCGGAGTGGGCGTGGGCGTGGCCAGCGGGCTGATGGACAACAACGAGCGGGTGTCTAGCGTGTGAGAGCAGCTGGCGATGGCGGCGGCGACGGCGACGGATGCAGCGGATACAACAGCGGATACGGATGCCTGCTCCTGCTGCCATTGCCTGAGCAGGGAGCTGGTGCGACGGCAGCTAGAACTCCAAGAGCTTCCAGTGCAGTGAGAGGCGACTGCCCTGCCAGAGGATTTGATCCCAGCGGCGAGGAATCGGAATTGGAACCGGAATGGAATGGGGAGGCGTCGGCGATCGAATCACCGGGGCGTGCAACTTGTGCTTAGATATTGCTAATCGAGAGTTAAGTCTTTAAACACAATGGGTGTGCTTAGGCGTAGCGTAGGATTAGAGCTAGTCCGTATGGAACGGTTGCCCGGCACTGCGAGAAACTCAAGGTCAGCAGAATAATATTTAACCTTTTTATATCTGATTTTTCAAAAGCACTTTTTTTAATATTCTTTAAGCTTAAGTCACTTTAGAAACTGTTCATTTTGCACATTCTATTTTAATAATAACATGTACATTTATTGAAAGTAAAATCTGGTTGTGAAATTTTAAATTTTATATTTTTGTAACGTCGCTCCATTATTTTCTGTGCAAGTTGATAACCTATAATAATTACAATTATAATCAAAGTGCAATCAGTGTCAGTTCAATCATCAATTCAGCTTAAACTTTTTAATTGGTTAATAAATATATATGACCCCAAATGAGTTCCTCTCGATGGCAGGGCAACATTGTAAAGTTAATTAAAAACAAATGTCAGTTTTCCATTTTGTTTTCCCAACTAAGTAAATCAAGAAATCAATTTCCTAATTGAGTGAAATATAAACAGCCAAAAACAGGGTAAATAACAATTGTAAATAAATAAATCGCATTATTTTTGAAAGAAATTGTGGTTACCACATCTACAAACATAATACTTAAAACCATGTTAAAACTATTGTAATAAAAATAATATAATAAAAATGAGTTCATGTTCAGAAAACTAATCGTAAACTTAAGATTGCCCATTCTTTTAAGAAACTTACCAACTGTATCCAAAGTCATGATCATATTTTATAATTTCCTGTGTTACGATTAGTTTCTGTTGATTTTCGTTACAAAGCCTCCAAGGTCGCTTCACTCAGAATCGTATTTTTCCCTTGTAAATGGCACTCTCCCAAAAGGAAACCATAATTTACGACCAACTAAAAGTATCAATGCGCGCCGAGGACCGGAGTTACTTTAAACGAATCACACTGAACACCATAATTCAATTTGGCCGAAAGGTCCCCGGTGGCCAACGGATGCTGCTGGCGATTCCGAGGGACCCTGCGTACACACATATGTCATTAAAGGAAGCCACTGCATTATGCGAATCCTTCGACGGGACGGTTAAACTTCCATCTATCCCACATCCCGTTTGCATATTCATGTGCTCCGCACTTCGCTGCGTACTTATGTATAAATAATCTGTGTCAAATTTGTATAGTTTATTTTTTAATAAAACCCGAATGATCCTTGCGAAACTTTACGAGCCAACTTTTACGCGCCCAGCCACGCCACGCACAGCTCAACACGTTGATGAACTAGCTGGATGGATCTGGATGCTCCCATAAATCCTGCGGGGCTCACGTCCACCCCGAGCACGGGTATATTACAAAATTTTATGGGCGGCACAGGCGGAGGTCGCCCATCGCGATAGGCCATGGCCGGGGACCCATCCCCCCGTCCACCCAAAATTACAGAGACCCACTCTCCTAGAAAAGTTTTCCGGGGCCAAATGCAAAACAATTTTTGCGAGCCGGCAAACAATGCGCCGAAAATGCGACTCGAAGTCTGAATTTAGAAGCTGCGCCGGAAACAGGAACCCAATTACCGCAAATAATGAAAGATGGACTCCGCTGGGGGTGGCGATTGACCCTCCCCACCGCCGAAACTCCCCCTTCAATTATGCGCAGGCAGACGAACTCGGCGCTTCCCCCACACTGACCAAATAATCGTTGGGGTCATAACAAAGTCTAGGAAATTTTAAATTTCCATGGACCAAGCATGATTTAAATTGGAATTCGTTATCAGTTTTAACAAAGTTATTTCAGAACTAACACTTTCTTTTGTTGCTTGGTATTAGAATAGAAAGAGCTTGGAGATTTAAACCGTATAGAATAAATTAAAGTTAAAGTTAAAGTTTAACAAAGGTGAAAAATAATAATTGAATTTCTTTGGATCTCATTTTAAAAGATTTTAGGAATCTTAAAGCTGATAATAAGGTTTTTTAATTTTCTTGGGCCAACCATGATTTAAATTGGAATTCGTTATCAGTTTTAACGAAGTTATTTCAAAACTAACACTTCCTTTTGTTGGTTGGTATTAGAATAGAAAGAACTTGGACATTTAAACCGTATGAATACTTAAAATCTGTAATCTACAACTACAAAAAGTTAACATTTAATACATTTCAGAATAATTGAATTTCTATGGATCTCATTTTAAAAGATTTTAGGAATCTTGAAGCTGATAATAAGGTTTCAGAAAATGTTTGAGATGTAAGAAATGACTTTATATCTGTAAAAAATTGTATAAAATTTTCAATTGAAAGATATTATATTACCAGTTGTGATTATTTTCTCTCCCTGTACCTCTTCAACTTTTGATTGCTTGATTTTACGTGAGGTTCCGCTGACCAACTGCCAAAGTTTAGAGCGCGAGACCGGGCAATTCCGAAATGTAAATGCCGGGCAAAAGTGTTCCACGAATGCGTATTTCATTTTAAGCACGCATTCCTGCCAACAAAGCAATTCGATGGAAGGCGAGGGCGGCACTTAACGAGCGGGTCGAGGTCCAGAAATTAAAAGCATTCCGCCAGGCTCCTCCGTTTTATTGGGGATAAAAGGTTGAATTCGACGGTCGGGCAATAATAGCAATCGTAAAACGGGCGGCAAGTACACATACTCAAATAATACATCCCATTTTGCAGGCCGTGTAAGTATCTAACTGGTGATGTGTAGACAAGACACAAGACATCAGGACATCGTTACAGCAATTATACAAATTTATGGACCATTATCAACATGACGCAATGTTGGCCTACAATCCACATGCTCCATTCAAGCGTGGAGCGATAAAAGCAGAGACATAGGGAATATAAGGAGGAGGAGCAGCCCCGAAAACCTCAAGACTGACTCATCAAAAACCGATGGACCGTAAATAACGCAGCGACTTCTTACGGGGATTCCTCTTATTGGTTATTTGCTTTAACAGAATTTCACTTAGTTTTTAGTGCAGATTACGGAACTATGGGTAGATCCTGGTGTACAATGGGTTCTGGTTCTGGTTGGGGTATCCTTATCTCGTGCTCACAACAGCCTCTTTCCTTGCCGCATCCTGTAGCAACTGGGTGTCCACTTCATCGCCCGGCAGTTGCACGTAGCGCACCACGGAGCCCCGGATGAAGCAGTTCTTAACGCTCAACATATGGGGGTACTTGTCCGGATCCGTAACACTGATGTCCGTCAGCTTGATGTTCAGATACTGGTCCACCGAGTGCAGGGTGCCACATATACTATGTGAAAATAATACAGAATTAATAAAATTGGTTAGTTGAGCATTTTACCGGCAATGTGGCGAACGAACGGTGCTCACCTGAGGTCGTTTTTCAGTTCCACGACAACTTCTTTGCCCACCAGCGACTTGAAGAACGAGTAGAAGAGCTGGGGAGTTAATAAAACATCAAAGTTAATACTTAAATCCTTTTAAAAACCCTTATTTCTAACCATTGTTATTGTTTATTGCAGATTTTGCGGAACGCGTTGCTTTTCAGAGATGTGAAATATAAAAATACAAATATATCGATATTTTTATTCACAAAATATGTGAACATCGATAGATTTTTATACTTTTTGCGACCAAAAATTACGTACTACAACAATTAAAATTAAGAAAAGGGAAAATAATAAATAAAAAGGGGGTTTTAAAGTTTATAATTTTAATACTTTTAAATCAGGAAAAACGTCGATTTTTAGAAAAAAGAAATATCGATATGTCGTGGAACCATAACCATCCTATTTCTATTAGTATGGCAACGCTGTGGAGCTGCCATCAGCGGAGTTTCATAGCTTTTAGCATTTCCCAAATAGCAAATGGGCGGTTGTTAAAGTCGTTTTTGATTTTTCAAAAGGCCGTTATGTTTAGTAATCCAACTTTAAACTAAACCAAATCTATCAATGCACTATGGTTTTTTTTACCGTTTTCTTTTGGCATAAATTCTATTTTTAAACATATTGAATTGATATTTGGTTTGAATACATTTTTTAAGCTCCCATGATGACCTACAAAGTTTCAAATGATTTGGGGCACTATTTCATATAGCTGCCATATAACCGATCTGGCCGATTTGCCCCAACTTTTTGTTTATCAAGCTAATGCTTTGATATTTGGTTTTTACACATTTTTAAAGCTCCTAAGATGACCTACCAAGTTTCAAATTATTTAAAGCACTATTTCATATAGCTGTCATATAACCGATCTGGCCGACATGCAAAAAAGATCCATTAAACAATTTTATTTCTTATTTTCTTCATATTTAATGAAAAAAAAATTACATTTTAGTATCCATCTCCATTATTAGTGATTCATTCTGAAAGTAAATATACATTTTACAAATTTTGTTGATGTTGTTACAAGTGTTAACCAGCTCAGCACGACTGAACACATATTGTACTAGAAAATTTTGATTTTTTCGAAAACGTGTGGATTCGGACAAAAAGAATTAGTTTCTCATTAATCTGCACACTTTGGTTAATAGATTCTCGGTTCAATTGGACAAAAACACAAAACAACGACACAAACATTGGTCAACTTTAGTTTTAAATACCTGGACAATCGTTTTCCATATTTATTCATTTAACTTTTCGTAAACTTTTGTCACAACAAACGATCAAAGTCGCACAATTTTCCTCGCCAATTTCATTCAAAACAGGTGGTACATAATTGGCTGACTTTAACAGCTCGCCAGCAGAGCAGTGTTGCTCCATATGTTAAAGTTACATTGTTTTTCATTTGTCTAGGGTGTTTAAAAATTAAAAATAAAACAAATTTTAAGATACAAAAAAAAAAAATTGACTTTATGCCAAAAAAACGCGAAAAAAACCATAGTGCAATGTGCAAAGCAGTAGCTGATTTACAAATAGCTCGCTGTCTTTAGTTCTACAAGCATTTTTCGTATGTAATCCTTTTGAATTACACATTCCACTTCTTTACCTTCCAAACAAAGAGCTTAAACAAATTCTGTCTTAAATCATGGTGAGTTCATAATATAATTCCCAAACGATTGGCTTATGACAAACAAAAAGTCCAAATACCTAATTTTCCGCAAAGAAACAGTATTTTGTGTATAATAAAGGAACAAATTGTCAAAATTAATGTAATTGGATGTAGATCGTTAAATATGGATATTACAAAACATTCCTTCTTTTAGCTTTGGCACCCATTTTAGCAGAACTACGACCAAAAAACAAAAAAGTTTTAGGATTTGATAGATGCGTACTTTTTTTCTGGTACCACATTTCCATTCACTTCTCACTCGATTGAAGAGTTTTTTCTCAGTTACTTTCCCAGCTTAAAACAAAAAAACCACAGAATTTCGCAAGAATTCGGTTAAGATGTATATTTTAGGGGAACAGATTAAATTGCACTTGCTAATACAATTATTGACTTTAAATTACATTTAATAACAATTTTTTGGGGTGGTTAAAACTATTTACAAACATAAGGGGGGCACATTGACCGTTTTACAATTGCGGGTGTACTACATTTTTTGCCTCTAGAGTCTAGATTAACAACAAAAAGTACAGCCCGCTCCATTTTCGTCGCGTTCAAATCGCCAAGAATCTTAAAATTTCAATTAGCTTAAAAAAATCACATTTCATGTATCTTGTATCTTGTATCTGGTTCTACAACTCCAACTTAATGCCGCCGCCTCGAAGGTGCCAAACTACGCGCTACGTGTAAAGTAACAGCAAGGATCTGTCCAAGTCCTTTCCGATCGGATCCTGCCACTCTAACGCTAATAAATTCGTCTCTATCCATTGACCGCCTCCTCGGTGCCCTCTAATGTTCCGAGCTGAAGTACGAGTTCTGCATGAGATACAGCTTGTCGATGGGGTTTATCAGGCTGTTGTTCAGGTTGGCCAGCATGTCGTGGGGATTGGAGTGGGAATGCGAGTGCGAGTGCTGGTTGCCCGAGGAGCTGGTCGACTGCAGCTCCAGGTTGTTCAGCGACAGCGAGTCCGCGTCGTCGTCCAGCTGGTCGAAGTTGCTCCCATCCAGCGAGAGATCGGAGCTGCAGAAGCTGTCGTTCGAGTTGGCCGGATAGTCTGTGAAATAGAAATCGATTAGTATTTAAACCTTGGGATTTAGTGAAACTTGTCTATATCGAACCATAAAACTAATACTTAATTTCTAATAATTTCAAGAATATTTTAATCTTTTTGAAAAATATATTTTTGTAATTTAGAAATGTTTTATATTTATTTGTTATTAAAATTCAAAATATTTGGTAAAACATTTTAGATATTTTTTTAGTATAATAAAAACGAAATAATATCTTTTAATATATTTAAATTGTAGTCTACTGCTCATACTTTCGTTCTTCTTGAATTTAAATTTAAGTAATATTAAAATATTAATCAACAAGGGTCGCATTTTTAATTATAAACTGAATAATATGAAAAGGCAAATCTTTCTTTAAACATATAAATGTAATCCAATAACCAATATCAATACTATGCTAAATTCCCGACTAAGTTAAATTACAATTTTAGTTTGATTTTGGATCTAAGTGAATTTAGTAGATTAATTTAAAAGCTGTTTAGTTCGATATATAAAAGTCACCCAGTCGCTTCAACTTACCATCCGGTGAGAAGGGCAAGTTGGGGTTCAGGGGCTGGCTGGCGAAGGTGCTGTCCAGTCCGCCCAGATAGCCGGAGCTGTCTCCGCCCAGCTCCTGCTTGACGCACTTGTCCTCCTTCTCGTTGGTGTCCTTGTCATCGGTGGCGCTCGAATTGCCGCCGGTGCCACGCCCACTGCCGGAGCCCGAGCCGCCGGAGCCGCCGTTCTGCTTGGCCTTGCGCTGGATCTTCTTCATCTTGGCCCGCTGGTTCTGGAACCACACCTGCACCACGCGAACCGAGAGTCCGGTGTCCTTGGCCAAGGCCTCGCGGACCTTGCGACACGGCTTGGGCGACTGGTCGAAGGAGGCCTTGAACTGCTTGCGCTGCTGCGAGGTGAGGATGGTGCGGGGTCGCTTCGGACCCCTCCTCCCATCCCGCGGCCTCAGCAGATCCTCCTCGTCCAGGCCCACGAAGCCACAGTGCTGGGCAGCGGCGGCGGCCAGGAACATCTCCTTCTCGAGGTCGTGGCGATAGCAGAAGAGCTGGCCGTCCCGCAGCAGGAACTGCTCGCCCTTCTGCAGCGGCAGCCGGCAGGCGTAGCACACGAAGCAGGGCAGGTGGAAGACGAAGTTCGGAATCGGACGCATCACCAGCTCCTGCGGCAGGATCGCATGGCAGCAGGAGGAGCACTTGACCCCGAACAGCCGGTCGTAGTCCATCTTGCAGTACAGCTTCGAGTTGCGCACATAGCACGTGTGGTGCAGCTGCATCCCGCAGTAGCAGCACGCGAGGCACTGCTCGTGCCAGTTGGCCTCGCCCACGTTCATCAGGAAGCGGTCGTGGATCTTCTGGCCACAGCCCTCGCACAGCTCGAAGTTCTTCTCGCACTTGATGTGGCCCACTTCTGGGGATGAAAGAAATGGGAGGGGAGAAAGTCGCGTTAGTAAGTCGCCGAATCGATTTTATATAGCTTATGAACTGAGCGAAAAAATGGAGTTGTTGACTCGTTGGATTCTTAAATTATAATAAAGTTTTCAAAGTTGTTTACTTAGGAAAAATACAAGTAGAAATTCAAAATTCCGCATTTTTATTAAATTGTAAATTTAATTTTAAAACAATTTAATCAAGGTGGAAAATATTTGATATAAATTAGGTATAAAATTGAAATAATTTTTTAGTATTATTATTGATAGCTTATTTCCATTAAGAAATCAAAAAACAAATTTATTACATTAAATCTAGTTGTTAAATAAAATATCTTTTTATATTCTAGGGATTACGATAGGATTTTAAACCTTCCTAAAATATTATTAAATATTTCAAGGCAATAAAAATAATTGTGGGAACCTAAAACACCCATTAAGTGTTCTCTAAATAAAATATATACCTACACACAAAAAAAAAACTTAGTAAAATCAACTGTAATAATTGTCAAACAGGCCCCAACCAGCAAAATTGTCAATTCTACTAAGTAAATAGTCATTTCACAACAACAAAATACACACAATTAGCAAAGACACAAACCCAAAGCAAAAACAAAATACACGTAACTATTTTAATAGTTACATAACTATCTTTGTTGGTCAATTTTACCAAGCAAATTTTTTTGTGTGTATATATATATATATTTTTTTTTTTTTGGCTTCTGAATTTACAAAACTTTTTCCCAAGTGTAGCGTCGCTTATTCGTTATTCCCCTAACCTCCTGTGATGGGCGTACGTGGCGTATACGTGCTGGCAGCACATGTCGCTGCGAAATTATCATGACATGTGCTGCCAATGGCGCAAGGACCGCGCTGACAATCGAATCGTGTGAAAATGCTTCAACGTCTCTCTTGTTTTTCCGTTCGCTGTTTCGCACTTCGGTGGAAAGCAGAAGGAAACTCTTGAGGGAAAAAATTATCTGTCGCCGGGCTGCAACAGCTTGTATTGAAAGCTTGCTGATGCGTAATTGAAACGTAAAGTTTGCTGTATTTGTTTGGTATTATTGAACAGCATTAGTTCGATTATCTGTAAGCAGCGCCCTTAAAACGGCTCAATTGATTTTGCATAAGCTAACGATTTTAAAGCAACCAAACTGAGACCCTTTTAAGCTGGTAATCTCCTATTAAGGAGTTCCTTTGCCAAAGTAGAACGCCCCTAATCTCTCGCCCGTAGACGAGCGCTCTTGAAACTGTAAACCAGTCATAAAAAGTAGTACCCGAAAACACAACAAAAGCTGCCTGCAGTAAACATAAAAAATATATGACGACCGCCACGAAAAATGTATGGAAGCATTTGAAAAATGAGCAGCGAGTTGGGGAAAAGTGGAAGAGGGCGGGGTTGGAAAAGAGGAAAAGTGGGGAGTGTGGTGTTATATTATATGGCTGTGGCTCAGTGGCAGAAAAATGTGCATGATTTATGGTTGGCACAATGGCGTCCCCACACACACACCCACAGTATCTATGCAGATGTACATACGCGTGTGTGGGTTATATATAGTCGGGGAGTAGGGACGAAAATCCCTCTATAAGGGGGCGCCAGCGCTTTGTGTGCTAAGCTAGTGCAGCGGAAAGTTGACAATGTCCTCGGGGTTCTTTTTTGCCAATTCTATCCCATTGTGCGGCTTTCATATCGAATCGCATTGGCGATAAAGGTTTTTGCAGCTCCAAACACAAAATCGAGAATGATTCATTTGATAAAGCCCCGAGGGGCGCTGCGTTTTGAATTTTTGCCACTTTTTCTGGAGCTTTGAGCATCGATATTGTGACGGGATTTCGTTTGTGTAATCTAATCGAAATTTATGGCATTTCGCAGTTGCACTTGCAGCTTTTCTGTTTTGTTTCATCTAACAAAGGACGCTTTGTTTTTGGGCTATTCTAGTCTAGGGAGTGGGGGTAGTTTCCATTCAAGCCTTGGCGAAACTTGTCCAAAAATCAACAAACAACAAGCACAAACAGTTGGTACAAGTGCGGCACACTCGTGTCAAATACATAGATTAAACAGCAGATAAATCCAAAATCAACTCGATGATAAACCGAAAAAAAATAAAAAATATAACCAACTAATAGACGAAAGTGTCCTCGGCGCTGTTATCGGCGATAAAGGGGCTTATCTGCCGACCGCCCCTCGATTGTCGGACTATATGGTGCATTTATTGACACATTGACAGGCAGGCGGAGGTCTATGGAGATAAATTGGGAGACAGCGCCGAACTCCTGGCATTAATTCGGCCGCTAACTGGAGTCCATGTCAGCCATATAGCCGCAGTCCACGTGCCACGCAGATTTTGGCAGCAGTTCGTCGTTGACAGACAGCTCATAATGGGACAGCTTTAATTATGGCTGACAAACTGGCTATTTAAAACTCGTAGTATTTATCTACACATTGGAAAAATTTTTAAATGAAATCATGGATTTACTTTTTTGACTAGCACTCGAAGTTACATATAATTATTATCATATGACATTCATTTGAGTGAAACCATTTATCAAGCTATGTATATAGCTAAAAAATATTTGAAAATCTTAATAAAACCATAGATTTACTTTTTAAACTAGTTACAAATAATTATGGCCTTAAATTTTGACTAACTGACTGAATTTATTTCAAACAGTCGTGGTTGAAAATAGTAGAATACTTAGGGGTAGCATAAAAGTGATACCATCTACCAAGCTGAAAGTCTAAGTACACTTCTTTTATATATGAAAACTAAATGTGCATTTAAAAATACATTCATTGATAGTATAATTTGTGATTAGAAATGTTTAATCATTTTCGTGTTTTAAAGATTTGCAATGATTTATATTACTTTTGTTATATGATTTAATGCTTCTAATGTTTTTATGTGGCAACATAAAAATAATAGAATCTTTCTGATACTAGACGAGCATTTTACTCCAGTGTACCTGCACCTGGATCTCAATGGAAAGTGACATAGAGCTATGCGTATGGCGCATACTTCCGCCACACAAATGCACACCTACTCCTGCTGAGGAATATATGTAGCTGCTGACGACGGGCAAAGTTGAAGCCGCCGCAGAAGCCAGATATGTATGCTGATACGCTCGGTGGAATACCTGACACTGAGTGTGCTCATTTCCGTGGTCTGCCCTCCGATTCCCAGACCCATAAAGCTCGCCCGTTCGAAATTCCTCGACCTCTCCGAAATGTGCGGGGGCATTGATAGTAGTTTAGCAGTCGTTGGCCAAGTGTTTGCCTAGGAGAGTGGAGTTTTCGAGTGCGACGGAATCGGAAACGGAAACTATTTGCTGCCATTTTGCCATTTTGGCAATGGCAAACGGCAGAATGCGAGTATTAATAGAAATTTCATAGGCAAATCTAAAGTTTGCCGGCAAAAGAGCAGCAGTTTTATGGGTGGAAGTGGGTGAGTGGTGTTCGAGAGCCCCTAAAAAACCAAAAACACAATCCACTTAGCCTCGGACGAGGTCTGGTCTGCATATGCATCACACACATTGTTTGCACACTTTTCATTTCGGAGGGAAATTCGCAAAAGTTTTCCCAGCAACACTTTCGTTGCAGCCGAAAGCTGAAAAGTGTTGCCTATTTTGAGGCTGTCGTGCATGTGCATGTGTGCCTGCATGCCGAAGCTTCAGTGTGAGTGTGTGTGTGGGTGGGAGGATGTGGCATGCCTTAATAGCCTTTTATTGGTCGAGCCACGCCCTCTGGCCGGGCGGATGTCAGCCAGGTTCATTGTCAAAATTATTTTGTGGTCAACTTGCGTTCATACTTTTGGAAATACTTTCGTCCGCCGTCCCACACATCCGCCCACTAAACTATCCACAACATGTGTGCGACATCAGAAATTCATAATTTATTGTCCTCTGTCAATATGCGTTTAAGCCAGAAATTGTGAATTCGCATTTAACTGTTTTCATTTGCCTGGCCTCTGAAGGCCAAAAACAAAATTAAACCGAAAATCTACCTCTGGCTATTTAATTCGCATAAATGCGATCCGAGTTTTAATTAAGTCCTTAACCAAATATGGTTGTAAGTAAATATTAATATAATGTTAATATGGTTCTTGCAAATCCAATATACTGCAAAATTAATAAAAAATGTTATGCATACAATCCAATAAAATCTGTATGATTATTAGTATAAAATTGTGATAAAAAGAAAACACTTTTTTTCTGTTAAGTGAGTTTTAAGAGCAGTTTATGAATTGACATTAAATAAAAGGTTTTAGAAATATTTTTAAAACTCCTTTAAGGGATGTTATATTTTTCGTAAAACAATAACTGTTTATACAGACATTATGCTGAAAAAATGTATACAAAATTTAATTTCCAAAAATGTTAGCAAACAAAAACAAATACCTATTAAATAAATGTTGGATATTTTTATAGGACTTCTAAAAATTAGTAGAATAGTTGTTTAACATGTCCTTGCGGTTAACCTATCGCACATTTGACTAAAACATTTAAATAACCAATTTAAAGTTTATCCCTTCTGCAGTAAAAAAAAGAAACCCCTTCGCAATAAATACTTTAATTTTATCGCTGAATAAAAATCAAGGAAGCCCTGTATTTACCCCCCAAAGGCAGCATTCCTTCGGCCCCAAAGGCCCAAGGAAATCGCACGCAATCAGCCGGCATATCCAGGTGTGGGCGGTCGGACACAATCTGGAGCCTCGACCGGCCAACTTGGACGACGCACGGAGGGAGCTCCAGCTCCGACCCGCAGGCCGGGCACACGCAACTATGCCAAAAACGAAAAGCGTGAAAACCCCAGAAACGGAACGAGCCGGTAAATGCCTCGACTGCCGGTGCAAAATACTTTTGGAACATACCTGTGCGTCCACTACAATCGGCAGACAATTTGGATGCCGCTGCTGCCGAGGAGGCTATCGTTGCTGCTGCAGCCGCTCCATTGCCATTTCCGTTTCCTGTTGCCGCGGGCCCCGTCGATGTTGCTGTCGTCGCAGCGGCAGCAGCAGCAGCAGCAGCAATGGCAGCAGCAACTGCTCCGCCTAATTGCGAGGTGGCTACTGAGGTGGCTGCTGCCGATGGAGCTGCCACAGCAGCAGCAACAGCAGCAGCTGTTAATGTGTTGCAGGCGGAGTTGAGGTTGCTGCTGCTGCTGCTATTATTGTTATTATTGTTGCTGTTGTTGTTGTTGCTGCTGCTAAGGGGGCTGTGTCCTGTGGGCGTGGGGCAGCTGTTAATTGGCACTGGCGTGGTCGAGGCTGCGTGTTGCTGCTGCTGGTGTTGCTGATGTTGCTGGTGGGGGTGTTGCTGATGTTGCTGCTGCTGCTGCTGCTGTCCCGTTAATGAAGCCGTTCCCGAGGGACTATTGTTGCCGGAAATGCTCGTAGGCAGATTGTTGTTGCTGAGGTGCAGGGAGTTGCTGCTGCTGCTGCCGGGATTTGGATTGTCCAGGAAGCGAGCCCCGCCATGATTCTGCTGCAGCGAGTACAAGCCGCCACCGACTGGATTCAGATTCGTGGGCATTGGGTAAAATTCCAGCATTTTATACAAGTTCCCACACGAAGCACTGCTTAGTTTTTATTTAAGTTTCGAGTCTCCAAGAGCCACATGCAACACTGCACACAAAAACACGCGCGACACAAACACGAAAGACGAAAATTCAAAATCGAGTCTTTGCTTATTTTTACTTCGCTTATATGCTGTTTAGTTTTGCTTTGGTTTCTATTTTATCTTTCCGTTTATCGGGAGCGAGGACAACCAGCCGAGTTCGCTGTCAGTTGGCGTGTGATCGAACAATCAGCGAAATCAAAGCATTTCACTTTGCCCTTTCGACGAAAAAAATTCCCAGCTGAAATGTACCCCCGCGCAGTGCGCCTGCGCCTGTTTACAAAAGCAACGGAGCAACAACTGCCGATGTCCCCGCGGCAACAGCAGCAACACCAACAGCCGTTGCTGTTGCACGTGACGGCAGGGGTTGCCCCGGTGCAAGGGTTGCAGCAACCCCCTCTCCGCTCGCAGAGCGCATGTCTCAAGTGATTATTAGCAGCGAGGGAAATTCTGGCGGAGAGGAAATCCCTCGCAAAACGCAGGCCACACCTCAGCTTCTCTGCGATTGGCTGGCGATTTCCCCGGCGTCCATTTTAATCCATTACGCATGTGCGCAGGGGAAGTGACGCATTTTTCTTTTTATATTCTTTGTATTCCCTGGTGTCTTGGCTTTAATTCTAGACCAAGTTGGCTTTCGGGGCGGCCATTCAGGGGGCGTGTTGCTGCTGGTTGTTGCTGGTGTTGCTGTTGCTGCTGCCGATGGGGCACAAAGACATACTTGCACTTGCACTCGCGGCAACTTTGGCGTGTTCGCCGCTCGACGGCGACAATTTCCTTGAGTTGTTGCTGCTGCTGTTGGCGCTTTGAGTGGCACGACTGGACCAGAATGCCAGCAACAACACCGGCAACAACAACAACTGCAACAACATCCGCTGAGCAGAGGCAGAAAAAAACAATGGCCTTGTCTTCTTTTGCGCTTTTTTGCACTTGCATTTTACTTTTTGTGGGTGCAAAAAGTTGGCGATAAACAAGCTGGGAAAGGGTGTTTCTCAATATCAATGGAAGTAATTTAATAGTCTTATTTTAAAGATTTAAAGATTAACAAGAAGAGAATTTGTTGCGAAAGAAATCCTTTACATTTTATTAACCTATTCAATAATGAAAAGGAACCCTCCAGGGTTTATTTTCTTCAAAGAAACCCGGTTTAAACTGACTATTAGGGTAACACTGAACGTTTTTAATTTAAATTGGAGCAAGTTTAAAAAATGTTCTATTAAAAGTAGAGATTTTCCACAGTTGGTCCTTTTTATCTGTTTAAAAAACGTTTTTAGTTCGAAAGAACTTTCAAAGTTTTTTTAAAAATATTTTTTAATATTTTAATTGGTTATTTAGTTCATCGAGTAGTTCAGACATAAGTTGTCCCTTTCGATAGCTTTGAGTTACATGTTTTTAATTGCAAGTTTTAAGTCTTAACTGTGTTTAACATGTTAGCTACAATCAATACATATTCTTCTGTGTTTAAAATCTTATTATTGTAACTACTTTTAAAGAATAATATTTAAACAAATAATATTTTTATTAATCATAATTACTACATTAAAATTCATAATATAATATTTTTAGCATCCATTCTTATTTTATGAGATAGTGAGAATGTCACCCTGTATTAGCTTCAAAAGCCAACCGACAACTGACAGGCCACCAGGCCGAAACCCCATTTCCGTCGCCCCAAAAAGGCCAAAGCCAACTATCCGCCCACACAAACACGCCCACACTCACACACCCGCACACCCATACATCCACAGGGGGAAAGGAAGAAAGGAGAAAGCCAAGCGGTAAGGAGAAAAGCGGAAGCTGGAAAGACAAACCAAACATGGTGCTGTGCATAAAAGTTTCTGGAGTCGAAGCTGGATTTCTTGGTCCCCCCTTTCATCCTCCGTTTTTTGGCCACCTCCTGGTAACTTCATGTTTGGTCCTCGGCTTAAGACTAGGCTTTGGCTCAGCGGGCTGCCAGCCGTGGAAGTTCTGGGCCGAAGAGTCGTCCCTTCCTTGGATATGTTTTCGCTGGCTTAGGATACCTGGAAAGGAGCCCGTTGCCAGTTGGCCAAGTGGGAGAATTTTCGCAAAACTTGTTGGCATCGAGCGGCACTTGTACAAGGAATTGGCATCGCCAGCTTCTTTTTCGCCTTGTTTTTCCGCTTTTCCGATGCTCCGGTTCACTTCACCTCGCTGCGGATTGCTGTTGCCGGCAGTTTGTGCAACTTTGAAAACTTTATTTACCGAATTCGACTGGCACAAAGGAAAGAAGCACCGCCGAGCCAGGAGCAATGTGCGCACTTGCTGCGGAATTATAACAAAGCAGCGAAAAAGTATCTGCTGCACGAATATTTCCCCAATCCGCCCCGACCTGATGGGAATGTGTTTTCCGATCCGCATCCACAAAACAAAGTCGGTGCCAAGTGTGCGCAGAATTTAAAGCAATTATTAGAAGTTTAGGAAGGCAATTTTCGAGATCTGAATGTAAATCACAAAAACAGGGACCGAAAATAACTGTTATTGTTAATTTTTCTTACAAAAAAATCACGTCATAAAATTTTTTTAAATACACCACTATTTTGATTAGCCATTGTAGTCTACAAATCCGTAATGATTTTTATATTTTGATTTTTATAATAAAACTCAAAAAAAAACTGTTATTGGTTGATTTTTATGAATAACAGTTATTCCCTTGACATTTTTGAAAAAATGAAATAATTAAAAAAACATGCTAACCATGTTTTATATAACTTACTACAAATTTATTTAAAAAGGCAACCGCGCATATTTTATAACTATATTTTTTAAAATTTATTTTACCCACAAAATCGCCAAAAATCAAGTTTGATTTTATTTTTGATCACGACGAATAACTGTTATTTGTCAACTTTTATTATAAAACTCAAAAAATAACAGGTCTTCTTTGAGTTTTACTTTACAAATCAGAAAATAACTGTTAAAGTGTGATTTTTAAAATAAAACCTTTAACAGTTATTCACATGAAGATCGACAACAGAAAGGCTGCGTCTCACTATAATCTCTAATAAATACATATCTCTACAAACTTAATTGATTACAATAATTAATATAATTGGTTTTATGGTATTCGAGAGGCAGATTCACGAAGGAAGAATATTTCTTTTATTAATTTCCTATGCAAAGCTAAATGCCAGAGACTAAAACCCCATCCACCATCCAGCCAAATAAAACATTTACGGCTATTTCACGGCAGTCGCTCAAAGTCCACCTCCGAATGACTGGCTTTATGACGGCAATCGACTACAATTCGGAGGCGTGTGCATAATTAATCCTTTGCCGTAAAACCCATTGGACGGGGGATCAGCGAGATAACGTTAATGGCTAGGGTCCCGTCCGCCCATCGCTCATAGTATCCTGGCCACTGCTGTGGCGAAATTATGGTTTACTGGCCGCCATAAAGATAGATAGAGGTACGAGTAGTTCGGCCGTATCCGCAAGATAGCAACAGTAAAACGCAGCAAAGCGAAAATTCAATTAGCCTTGACAACTGGCAAGCGGCGAGTGCTCGCAAAAACCCAAAGCAGAAAACCGTAAACCCATCCACTAATCGGCATAATGATGACAACATTATACACTCGATAAGTTCGAAGTGGACAGACAAAACCGAGAGCGAGGTAATAAAATCAAATCGACAATGGCAAAAAGTGGAAATTGTCATATAACTCGTCGAACGGGGAGGATAATGCCGGGGCACTGGAAACAAATTTAATAAAACATCGAAGGAAACCAAAAATGAAAACAAATGGCAAAGGGTAGTGCTCGGGTTTGCTTCTATTTATTTTTGGGTTGGCATTCAGATTCTGATTCGGCTTTGGGTTCAATGCATCCATTGTGTCTGTCCTGCTCAGCTCTCCCCTCCTCTCTCCTTACCTTTTGCCCTTTATCAATGGACAACGACTGAGTAATATTGAATAACCACAACAACAACGACGAGAGCACGCTCGGCAGCCTCAGGATAAATAGTTTTTCTATGGCCCTTCAATTACCATTTGAGCATGATAAGCGCTAGAGAGGCACGAAGGGCGGCCAACACAGACATTGGCATTGGAAAGTGGTAAGTGGTAAGTGCCGGGCGGTAAGAAAGAAACCCAGTCGAAGAAACCGCACAAGACGGCTTGAAAATATGCCTCAGGATCTCCGGAGCCCGCAGCAGGAATAGGGATAGGGGTCATTAGATGGAAACATTTACTCTAACTCAACAGCTCGACTATTGGCGGCCAGTCAAGGGGAAATTGCCCAGATGGGGCGGGTGGTGTCATTGTTTGTTTTGGCAGGGGTCGGCAGTCAGGAGGTTTAGTAGTAGGAGCCGGTCTGCTCCCTAGATATATTCATAGGCATCCAGGCACGAGAAGGACACCGCTGCAGCTGCTGGAGCAACACTGCAAGAACTTCGTAAACTGTCAACACTACACGCGTCTTCTGCACTGAGAGAAACTATCATGAAATCATAGTTTCCCATTATAAAACACTTTTTTTCTCAAACAGACACTTTCTTGAAATTCGATTAAGATTTTAAAAGGATTAAATATTTTTAGAAATGATAAATCAGAAATTTAAATAAAAATATAAATTGATATATAACAATATAATTCTATTTTTTGGTGTTTCATAAAAACTACCTAGAAATATTTAAGAGCTCTTCTGCTTACAAAAATCTATTTCTTCACCATAAATAATTTTTTTGTGTGTGCCCTCTCAGTTCCCCACCCCAGCAAGTATGAAGTGTGTAAACAATGCAGCAATGAGATATGCTGCACTGCACCCGCTATGAGAAATGAGTTCTGAGTCCCGAGCGAAAAGAGAGAGAGCAGAGGGCACGCAGCAGGATCGACCCTGAAGTGGGCTAATTTGATGGTGCCCCGCGTGGCAAATGCAACCCCAACAATGGGTTGTCTAGTGTCCAGGCCGAAGGAAAAGTGTTAAAGGATTTATGCGCGTAATTTTGCAGATGTTTAGATTTCGCTCTCCACTCGCTGTAGCTCAAAAACACTGCTAATAAAAATATTTAAGTTACTGCTACTTATTAATATCTATTTTATTTGCACTTTTAGAGCTACAATTTTTATAAATGCCCTTAGCCACTATAAAAATATTTTATTTTCTTGTTAAATTTCAAAAGTTGAATTAAACTAAAAGGCTTTTTAACATTTTCAACATTTTGTTTGCATTGTCTTTCCCAATATATATAAAATACAATTTCTTAAGTTATATGAATGCGATTTAAAATATTTCTGTCTGAGCTATATTTTTTTAAGTGCAGCTCAGCCCAATAATTTTTATGCCTGGTGTGCGGATCTGTGTCAACAGCCTCCTTCCGTGTCCATCTCCATCTCCTCCAGCCACCAATCGAGTTCGGGTTCCGACTCTGACAGACATGCTGTCTCGCCTCACTCATAACCAGGACATGCACAACCAGGACCTGAAGGACACGCAGTGGAATGGGACCTTCCAAACGAGAATGGTCCAAAAATGGACCTTAGACGAACACGTCGAGTGGAGGCTGGGACTCTGAAGTGGCGCAGCATGTGCTCAATTTAGTTTTGAATATCGTCTGTCTTTCCGAATAATATTCCCTGTTTGTACAATGTCAATTTTAGTGCTGTTTGTTATTGCCCCACCTCTTGAGTCCCGAACCTCTCAAGTCCCAATCCTCATGCGAATCGAATGGCCATCCATGATGACTCCCACTGATTCTCTGTTTATTATTGGCTGTTGTGGTTTATTTGTCTTTGGATTTTGGTTCCAGGCTTTTGTTTATAATCTGAAATCAAACGAGTTCGAAGCCCTGCTCTTCGGACAAGATGTTTATACTAAACCCTGGCCGGACTTTAATGAGGCTGGGAAGGATGAGTCAAGCCGTCACTCTGCAAACGGCAATCACAATTCGATCTGAATTCGTGCATTCCAATTGCAGCGCAAAAACAAACAGTTGTGCGATGGTGTGAAAATTTTTGAATTCTGTGAACTCCAATCTGTGGCCAAAGACTAGCCTGCTCCCCAAATATTTAAGCGCCTGTGGGCCATCGTCCTTTCCCCGCTCGCCAAATCCCCCCTTTTGTGTGTCAAAATGAAAATGATACTTTGAAGTTTTGGGCAACGACAAACGCCAAAGACAAATACAAATATTGGCAATACGCTAAAGCCAAAATCAAATAGAACCCCCCAGTTGGCCGAAACCGAAACCAATATTCATTTGGCGTGCGCTGGAGCGGCAATAAATTGCTCAGCTGCCAGTGACTGGCTACGCCGGAGATTTTGAGATTTCGAGAGTTGGGGGTGTTGGAGTGTTGGGGGCGGCCAAAGGTCGGGGGGGCGGGCCTGGGGGTGGCTTTTCATACGCGTGTTTAGGGCCGCCCAGCATAAGCCATAAAACTTATATTTCCAAATGGCCAGCGTCAAAAGCAGTTGTCGGGCACCGTGATTCGGAAAGTTAATATTTTAAATCTCTATTTCCATTTAAATTAAAGTAAATATTTATTTATTCATTTTTCCTTATACCATCACAACTGTTCTGAACGATAATAGTATTCCATAATAGAATATTTCAAAAATATACCTATTATATTTTTATAGCATTCGCAGATTACAGTTTTCGCCGTAAAGAAATATTGAAACAGGAGTATACATTTTTTAAACCAATATTTTAAGAACATATGGTATTCGGGAATTTTTTTTCTTAGGGGCCATAAAGTTTTTTTATAACGAAATTCTAACTAACAAGAAATATATATTCTTAGAATTCGATTTTCTAACGAACTAAATTTTCAAAAAAGTGTTCGATCAACTTCTCTCCATTTGGTTTTAATATCTTCACCTAATTAATTTAAAGTTTTTTTTAAGACTCTTTTTTGAGATAACTTGGTAAATGTTTAACTTATGATGTTGAAACCTTTGAAATTTATTTATTTATTTCTTAAAAAATATGCTCCCCATACCAAAGAGCACTGTGCCACGCAGTATCGATGGCCACGCAAATTGTTTGCGTGCTGCTTCTGCTTGACTATTTTTCATTTTGCTAGTCGCCGATCCAGCCGCGCTGCCCTTTCCCCTTCCACCAACTCCCCTTTCCCCACGTTGGGTAGAATTTTCTTTTTGCTTGCCAGAACATTTTCCAATTTCATTTGCGTTGAGAACGCGGAATGTGAGCGCGAACGGGCTTTGGGCGCATTCATCATTGGCAGGGCGCCATCATCAGTTGCAGGCTTGGCATCATCGTCACCATCATCATCATCACCACCATCGCCAGCTCCTCTGCCCCCAATCCCCACAAAATACGAGAGCAGCATCAGCATGGCCAACCAGCCAGCCATCCAGTTGGCCGTTTGAAAAAGCAACATTTCAGCCATTTTTTTCTTGCTTTCAATTTGGCGTATCGCGCTTTGGCCATTTTTCATACGGGCGCTTTGATGCGTAACCCGACAAATGCCCCCCAGCCATCCATTTGCCACCCACTCTTTGGATCTTCATCCTTGTCTTCCCTTTGGCTGCTCTCTCCCTCTTTCTATTTTTTTTTATCTCGGTTCTGGCCAAAACGCAAACGCATAAAACGCGTCCTTTGAGCGATTTGAAGTCAAGTGTAAAAAGCGTTTATGCCAAAAAGCGGAGAACAACAAATTGGGCTGGCAAAGTATTTTAAGTTTAATTTGAAAAATATTTGAATTTTGCGCATTTCTTGGGTCAGTGGTCAGTCATTAGATCTCTCCCGCAATTGGTGTGAATTTTGCTTATTAGCCATTGACAGCGAACTAAGTTATCGGCCATCTGGGTGGGAAAATCTACTCCGATGCCATTCAGTCTGGGCAAATAGTTTATATCGCTTCGGGATTAATGGGAAAACAGGCAAATAGGACACGGGCCTTTGAAAGTTTCACAGCCCTAACCTCCCCCAAATACCTCCCCCTATTTCGGCCTTCAGTTTGGCAACTCCAATCAGCCGCACAATCTCTGATTGCGACTCGTTCTCAGCACAAACGTTTCAATATTTACACAAATTGCCTTCATGCGGATTCGGATCGCATCTGTGTCCGCCCGCCCAGCCGTTAACCGTACTTCATGGCCAGTCTCCGATACTAAAAGTTGTCATTTCAATCTGTCCCCGAAATGTGTGTGATTCGGCCCATGGGAACGATTTCGAGGTTTGTTTAGTGTGCAATCAATGAGCAGGGAGAGGACGGGGAAGGGGACTCTGAAAACAAGCGCTATGACCCCGGGTGGCAAGAGGTCTTCCGATGAAAGATAGGACTCGGGCGCGGGAAAACTGCAAATCACTTGACAGTTAATCTAGAATAATATGATTCAAATCAATCTAAATAAAATTGATTTTTGATTTTGCAATTTATGGCAAACAACTGCATTCAAATAATTAAACATTGACTAAATTATGCCCTTAAATTCACATTTTAGAAAGTAGTAATTATTGTAATTCTTATTATTGTATTTCTTAATTGTAAATATTACAAAATCTTTATAATTTATTTTATCTAGTAAGAAAACCCATCTCCAAATAATTGAATATATGCTTTATTTTTATATTGTTTTGGTAAGGTTTTGTTTCAATTATACAACTTTTTTATAAAATAAACCCCCATCGCCAAAGAATGTTAATCTCAACCAAAATCTTAAATTTGAGGATTTATTAATTACTATTATTTAATTTATTTTTTATTTTCAAAAGTGGAAAGGTCTCAAAACGTTTTCTTGAAAGTCCTATAAAATCCTATAGCCGACCAATCTGGTGCGCTACAAATATGTATGTCCAATGGCTAGCCGGCGTTTATAGAAGCCAAGCCAGCTTGAGGTCAGCATTAAAATGCTCAACCATAAAAATACTGACCAAGAGTGAATAAACAATAAAAAAAGAAGGCAAAAATACCGAACCAACGACGTCACATTCGGCAGTAGTAGTTTTCCTCCGTTGGCCGTTGTTGCCACTTGTTGTGGTTGTTGGAGTTGCTTTTATTATTCCCAGTGCAAAAGAAAGCAATGGCGAAATGGCCAGAAGAAATACGAATACATGGCCAACACACAGGCTCCATCTCATACATATTCCGTGTACGTAGCCCGTTCGTTTAACTGTTGTTTTTATGCGCTGCAGACAAATATTTGCTTTCCGACAATAGTCATAAATACCAAAAGCTACATGCTCGGCATACTTAGAAATACTCTAGCACACACGCTCACTACTGGCTAACACACACACACACCAGCGAACGACCGCCTGGGGCGCAAATAGAAATCGAGGAAAGCAAATAGCGCACAGGATATGGTTTTTGGCAGCACCAGGATAGTGGCAAAAAAGGAGCAGGGCAAAAAATGCGATGCCAGCGAAAAATGCTAGCGACTCGATCCGAGTCGAGTGCCAACGGGTGAGGATGGGGGCGGTGGGTGGCGAATGGCGAAAGTTCCAGGGGGATCCAACAAAATGGCTGCGCAAAAAGTGGCAGCAGTCCCCAAAAATATTAGAAGCAAAAAAGTACGCTGGCCAAAATGGCAGCGAAGCAATAGTGGCCACATACACACCCATGCGAACGGAATGAGGACCAACAACCAACCGAAAATTGAGAATTACAGTGGAAGCACTTTGGGAACCTATTTTCCTTTAAAACTAGTTTAAGAACGGTATAGTTTAATAACTTTTAGAGAACAGTAATTTCTTTTAACAGAAAAGTACTCTTTTTATTTGATTATTAATTTGTGTTTGCAGGAATGGATACATTAGATAAATAACATTCAACAAATCATTAAAAATGTATTTATTTAGTTGGTTAACAATTATCTGCTAACATATGCTTGACTAGGGATACACTAACTTATTACAATTCTAACGATTCGAGGTGACTTAAAATATTAGACGGAAGAGTGCTGATAGGTAATTCAAAAGATAAAATGTTGTATAGGCTATTGTAGTTGTTACATAGTGCGCGAAAAGGTTCATGTTGGGCATAATTAGACCTACACAAAGGTAAGCGCAAAGGACGGAATGAACGAGTAAATCTAGATGGGACGTTTAATTGTATATAGGAAAGGAGTGATTCAGAATCAACGAGACCCAAAAGAAGCTTATGGACAAACATTATGGCATTGCAAACTCTACGGTGTTGTAAAGACGGCAAGTCGATTAATTTAAGTCTGGCTCGATAAGATGGAAGTAGTCTGCCAGAATCCCATCCAAGATTACGCAGTGCAAAGATCAGAAACTGCTTTTGTACCGATTCGATAATGTTCTGGGGCTCCTTATATTGCGGGCTCCACACACAGGAACAGTATTCCAGAATAGGACGTACTAAAGCTACATACAGTGTTTTGGTAGTGTACGGGTCGTTAAATTCTTTGGACCATCGCTTTATGAAAGCTAACACACCCTTGGCTTTGTTTGCCGTTGCAGTAATATGGCTATTGAAGCATAGTTTATGGTCAAAAAGGACTCCAAGGTCGTTTGAGGTGGTAATGCGGTCTAGGTTGTGATTGCCAAGGCTGTAGGAGACAAGATGTGGGGAGGAACGGTGGAAAGTCATAAGCTTGCACTTTGCATGGTTTAGGAAAAGGAGATTACTGACACACCACTTATGAAATTCGTTAAGGTCAAATTGAAGGTGAGAATGAAGGTACCAATCGGAATAGGAGAAACAAATTTTGACGTCATCGGCGTACATAAAAAAAAAAAAATGTATGTATTTTTGAAATATCCGTTTTGATCCGAAAAGTACTAGTAAAACTTTGTCTATTTAAATAATACATTTAAGAATAAAAACTGAGAATGTAATGTTTCATAAATATATATCTTTCACAACCAATTTGAGATCATCTTTTGATCGTTACTCCTTAAATTTCGGTAAAAATTCCAGTATTAATTGAATAAAATTAATCAGTTCGATAATTTGATCAGTTAGCGCAGTTTGATGACGATTTCATAAACGTGAATTGCAATTAAAATAAATAAACATGTAAAAAAATAGGTTTGAACGACTTTAAATTTGTAGCTTGTATTTTTCCGAAAGTAAATTTAAAATCAATCCCAATATACCCACTCAATAGAGTTTAACTTCTATGTGAGTGAAATAAAAATTGTTATTATTTTTCTGTGACTCAACCAGACCAGAACCAGTGTTCATTGATGGTACCCCCGCTTTGATTTTAGCCAACTTCAGTGTGCCGCAAAGTTTTGACCCGCGAATTGGAAACAAGAAATGGGAAATTGTGCAAGAGCAAAAAGCTTATCCATGTGAAAAATCTGTGCCGCGTGTCCGAAGCACGCGCTCCTTGTTGCCCGTTGTTGCCTTTAACATATTACACCTTCCCATTTCGTGGGGACCGTAAAAGTCGGGAGATCGAGGAGTGCGGAGAGGAGCGGACTGGCTGGCCGGCAAACAAATAAACAAACAGAGCTCACGTGCCTCGCCGGAGATTATCCGCGCATCACAATCGCAACAGCAACAAACAAACTACCCGCGGCGGAGGATTTGGATCTGCATCGGAGCTCGCAGTTCCATTCGCAGTCCCATTTTCATTTTCATTTCCACTTCCACTGCCATTGTGAGGACCTGTTTGACTTGCAAAGACCACACACCCCGGGACCCTCTTTCGTTTAAACTTCCCTCTTCGCTTTTTGCTTTTTGCGATGCTAATCTCGGCGAAATGTTACAAAATGTTTAACAATTAAGTAGCGACACGCGCTGCCACGTTTCGAGTGTGTGTGCTCATGGGAGTTTTTTATTGGGAGATATCGCTTACAGATATGGACAACGGGAGGATAGAATGGATATAGATACCCGCCACTCGATGCTCGATGCTCGATTGAGCGGAGGGCTGCTACGACACTTGATGATGGCTGATCGCAGCGATAAAAAATGCAAAGAGCTAATCAAGAGTTCAAGTTGCGCGGGGCTAACATGTGTAGTCCTTGAGGACAAGTGCCCCGTCATCGAGGATGTGGGAAAAGGAAATGTGAGACAATACAACAAAGGCATTATGTATGAGCCACTACTCGAATTTGTATTCTTTTTTAAATCGCACTTATGATATAAATATAAATTATCTACATGGAAAAATGATTAGGTGTATTAAGGCATATTGATTTATGGATTTGGCATTGGGAATCTTGTATTTATTTCTGTATTTAAAAGTATTATGATATTGTACTTAAAAATAATAGATTAAAGAATTTTAGAAATGGTTTTAAACTTTAAAAAAACACACTTATCAAAACCAGTTTTTAAATAACATTTACATATGGTTTAAAATACCCAATACTTACTGAAAAAAGGACTTTTGGAAATTTCCGGTTTTAAAAGTTATCCAAAACCAAAAGAAAATGTCACAAATTGATTTTCAAGATCCAAAGTTTTATTAAAAAATGGAAGAGCTGAAAAAACCAGCCGAACTAGTGGCGCAGCCGCGGCAGAAATAAGAAAAAGGAGTGTAGCACAAACAAAAAGACCAAAAATACGGTGGCAGGATGGGCGAGGACGACAAGGAAACGATAAAGGACCAACGACAAGCGACAACAAAAACGAGAACGACGACGACGACGACAAAGTGCGGGAAGTTTGCACAAGGACATTGCATGCACACCACATGCATGCACACAAGGATATGAAGGTCCTCACACACAGACAACAGGCACACACATACACACACGCAGTCACACCGATACGAAAGCACTCGTTCAACCGCATGGCAGGCAAATGACACAAACAACAACCCAGCGAAACGAAGTGTAACCAGTGAAAAAAATCAACATGGCTTCAGTGGAAAAGCAGTTAAACGGCCATGGCTTTTTGCCTCTATATGTGTGGCGAGTATGTGGATGTAAGCGGGTGTGTGTGTGTGTGTGCTCCTGGCAGGACAACCAATTGAGGCTCCACTTGTCATGCACGTACAGACATGAAAAGAAACACCCACACTCGTGTGCGTCCCATGTCAATATGGCTGGTTACATTTCGGCGTTACAGTAGCCCAGGATTCAGGACTCTGGCTCCAGGACTCGGGATTCAGGGAGTCACTCCTCCTTTTTCTCCCCATCCCGATTCACCCCACTTTTACCAACTCCTCCCAGTGACCACTCGGTGAACGCTTCACTGCGTCCAATGACAAACCAAATATGTTTCGTGGTTTTTACGCAAGACTCGTCGCCGGCCATCAGAATGGTTATATGTACAATCCATCTACACAGGGAATAAAATGTATTATAATTTGCTTATCCTTAATAGGTGGAATACCAATAAGCCTGTATTATAACTTGACATCGGATTGTCCATAAAATTATTACGTAAATAATTTTGTTTAAATACTACATTTTAAAAAATTTGCATTTTTATAATTCTAATAACATAATTACAGATTGACAATAAAAAATTTATGAAATCCGAAATCGTATAAGTTTAAATTTATAAACTTAATAAAAAAATATATTTTTTAAAACATTTTTATGAAATTTGATTAAGTAGTCAGGCTTCCAGGTAATTGATTAATGTTAAAGAAGGACTAAATAAGAAAGTACGAAATAGATAACATTTGCTTTAATAATAATACAAAATTTCTTCAATCTACGGTGGCTTAAAACTTAGCCAAATATAAGTTGTACGTTCATTATAAAATTCCTATGTTGGTAAAATTTTCAAACTGACTCATAAGATGAAAATTTTATTTGATATTCTTTTTTCACCGTGTCCGCACACGCACTCGAAATCAATCAGTCGCTGGGAGCAGGACATGTTCCATGAACGCCCGGGCCATCGGCATCATTCAGTCAATGTAAATGTAAATTTGCGCCTTTTTGTGACTCGCACTGCGACTGTGGTGGACTCTGGACTCTGGACTTTGGACTCGTGACTCCGTTCGTGATGAAGTGCTGGCATGACGTCGGCGGTAGCAAAGGAGTTCGAACCGTTGGCCATTGTTGACATTTCATCGTTTGACCACCGGCCGGCTGACGAGGACACACATATTTGCTCCTGCCACGGCCACCGCAAAAAGCTCCGTGCAACGTGCTGCGTGTGGGCCAGGTTCCCATTCAGGGCCAATGCCACTGTTACGGCCACTGCAAGTGTTGCAAAGTTAATTACCAGCCCGACTCCAGATTCGGTTAGTGGATACAGTGGCAGTGGCAGTCGCTGGTTGTCAAAGGACTCGCAAATTGCTGGCCATTCGTCAGGCCGGCAGGATATTGAAACGGTTTGCCTTCTGGTAGTCAATCGTTTATGGGCCCAATTGTTTTCTGGATTGAGTGTAAAAAGCTAGAAATCAAATCTTAAAAGGGGTTACTTTAAATCAGTCTATTAAAAGAATATTTGCACTTCATCAAATTTATTCTTTTATTTTGAAGCCAGAACTAAAATGTTTATATATACATTTTGATCAATTACCTACTATTCAACTATAGCGTAACCTTTGTCTTAATGAAAAAACCGCATCATCATTGTCAGTTCAAGTTGATGTTAAAGCAAGTTAAACTTTACAAGCGACTTCTACAAAGTCAGAGAAAGACAACCCGGCGAACACCACACGTTTCCAGATCCAAGACTTATTAAAATTCATAGGAGAACCGGAACGCCTCGGCGGGAATATCCCCCTTATAGGGACCAGGGACCCCGAACCCGAAAGCCTCCTCGAAAGGAAGCCAACATAAACAAAGTAAGTAGTTGCCTTGGCTCGACGCAAAGTAAACATAAATAAGAGCAAACGGAAACGGGGAAAGGCAAAGCTGGAGCTCCGATTAAGTAAATACGAGGTGAGCAAAGGAGGCGCTTCAAAGGATTCGGCATGCCACGACATCTTAATGATGATGTCATGAATAAATTAGTTGGCATGTGACTGCCTGGAAAACTACAATCTTGACTGGAGTTAAATCATCTCCACGTGCCGGGGCGTTACAATCGAAGGAGGGAGGAGTAGAATTTCTGTTGCCGCAAGTTAATGACAAAAACGAAGTGAACCGCAAAAGGTGGCATTGCGGTTGGCTAGGGGGCGTGGCAGGCCCAAAGCTCAAAAAATGTGGCACACGTGTGAAAATCCCCAGAATACTATTCTCTAGACATGTATATTGTATAACCCGATGAAGTCGTTTAAATTAAGTTGCAAATTATGCAAATGACAAACTTCCTTTTGCACCCTGGGCTGACAAAAAACAGAGGGATCGTCCTGTTTGCAGGTGGCCACCGGTTTGACATCATCGATGCAGCCACGCCCCCTTCAACACCCCCGAAACTGCGAGGGTCGAAAATTAATTAGTTGCGCCTATTTTCGGCGATCAATCATTCAATTTTCTGCGCCATAAAATCTGGCCGGCAAAAAAAAAGTGAAACAACACTTTCCGCAAAAACAAGGGCGCCACTTGTCCAACAAGCTGCCTCATCGCCCCCGTCCTTACAACTCCGTTCCGCACTGTCCCGTTGGAAACAGCCTCGTCATTTATGCGCTACGCTTTTTACGATGCGGATTGCAACCACCCGAGGTTGAATTTTGGGGTGGGGTTGCGCTCAATTTCACTCTGTATTTCCCGGGTGGCTGAGGATGACGCCGAAACTCAGGCCAAAATCGGGCTTGTCAGGCGACGCAATCTGTCACCAGCGGAATAGTAATGAGCAAAACAAGGATCATGACTGATATTGCAATTTAACAAAAAATAATATGGGTGTGTATGTCCTCTAATGAAAGTATATCGACATTGATATGCCAACACTATTTAAACGAACGAGTCAAACAAATTTTAAATAATATAAATAACATATATTATATTATAAATTATAATTAATTATTATTAATTATAAACCGTTCTGTCGAAAGGTTTTTCTGTTCAAATTATTATACTTTTTATATTTTTTATCCATTTTATTCCAGTGGTTGAAAAGGAATTAGTAAAATTTATTAAGTAGTACGTACAGCGACACAGCGTCAGATTTTTGTTGGTATATATTTAGAGTGTTAAAACACCGGCATTAATAATATGTTTCTTGCTCCACCCAACCACCAGGATTCCTTCTGATGAGGAATTTACGACCCTCATCAAAGAAAAAGATTAGTAAGCCAAAAGGGAATGCGTATATCCACCAGATAAATCTGAAAAACTAACTTGATTATCACTGACTTAAAGTTTAGTATTATTACCTACTTTATGGAATACATCCTTAAAGTTTTCTCAAACACCGGCACATAGCAGAGCACGCAAGTAATGATGATTTCCAAAATCAACGCGAAGTTCAGTACATGATTGCCCATACCCTGCTGCAAAATTGAGTTTCGACGCGTTTTACATATTAAAAGATCGAAGACTTGTGTTACTACAATGGACACAAAGAAGCCGGTGCCAGCCGTATACTCAAGAACCTTACGTTCTCTGTAGGTCTACAAATAATACCAAGATATTAAGAAATATATTATAGTAATAGGTAAACGACAATCTTACCCACTCTTGTCCGTAACCATCTTCCAGATCTTCAACCTCTTTCGCGTCCCATGCTCCTCGAATTCCAATAAGTCTGGATGGGGGGAAGCCATGTTCAGCCATTATAGCAAAAAATGTAAAATACGCAGCCACGGTTTGTATTACTCCAATTTGCAAGTAAGCCATCAGAATTAGCCTATGAATTAATGTTAGTTATTCAAACCATATATTCTATATTATTTCCAAACAACCCGTACTTTTTATTTACCAGACGGTCTTCAAAGGGATCCCTCGGCATGCGAGACATTATATCCGATTCCGCTTTTTCATAGGCCAGTGATATGGCGGGCAGCATATCGGTGCCGATATCGATGCACAGAATAGCGATTGTGCCCAGAGCTAATGGTATATCGAACATAACAAAGCACAGGAACGGCATTATTTCCGGAAGATTCGAAGTCAAGGTATAGGCGATGGATTTTTTAAGATTATCAAAGATAATCCTTCCCTCCTCGATGCCCACAACTATGGAGGCGAAGTTATCATCCAGCAAAATCATGTCCGCAGCCTGCTTAGAAACATCGGATCCGGAAATACCCATTGCCACGCCAATATCAGCTCGTTTCAAGGCCGGTGAGTCATTCACTCCGTCACCAGTGACGGCAACGATTTCCCCACGTCTCTGACAGGCCTCTACTATTATGAGTTTTTGCTGCGGTGAAGTTCTTGCAAAGACAATCTCGTTGTGATAGTAAATAACACCGTCCAATTGCTCGCCTTTCATCTCGCGCAGCTCTCCACCGTGCACCACAATGGCTGTGGCCTGTCGAGGATCGATATCCTCCACTCGAACGCCGCGCTGCTTGGCCAGATCCTCGGCAGTGGGCTTCGTAATAATGCCCACACTGCGGGCTATAGCTTTGGCCGTAATCGGATGATCACCGGTTACCATAATTACTCGAACACCTGCAGAACGGCATTTGGCCACCGCATCAGGAACTGCTGCACGAGGTGGATCTATAAGGGATATCAATCCCAGAAAGCGAAGACCATAGAGAGGGAAATTCGGAGGCTCTGTGCTAAACTCATATGAGCGTGGATATTGATCCGCAGAAAGTTGAAGGTCTGCAAAGCCCAAAACCCTCTCACCCATGCCGCCCATTTCCAAATAGGCCTCTTCGAATTCCATTTTCAGTGCAGCCGTAAGATCCACGGTCTGACCTCGAATTATTATCGTATCGCAACGATCCAAAATCCTTTCCGGGGCTCCTTTCATTTCGACAACAAAAAATCCATCGATCCAGTTATATTCATGAACGGAAACTTGATACTTTTCCGTGGAGTTAAAGGGTATTTCGGTTAGTTTTGGATGCTTTTGGCGAACTGCTGAAACACCTCCGAAAACCGTCTCGGCGAATTTTAGAAGTGCCGCCTCTGAAGCATTTCCATTGACATCTTTCTTGAAAACTGGTATATCCTCTTGGCCGCCCTTGAATTCCGCCGAGTTGCAAAGGGCAGCGCACAGGAGAAGAGCACTGAACGATTTATCTTCCATTTTAAAAAGTGATCCTCGAAAAGTCTCCGTCGTATCAGATTCGACTATCGTCTGATCATACCACAAATGGGCAACTGTCATTCGATTTTGCGTCAAGGTTCCCGTTTTATCAGAACAGATCGTTGATGTCGACCCCAAGGTCTCAACGGCCTCCAAGTTCTTGACCAAACAGTTTTTCGAGGCCATTCGCTTGGCCGTAAGGGTTAAGCAAACAGTTACCGTCACAAGTAGACCTTCGGGCACGTTTGCAACTATAATGCCGATGAGGAACACTACTGCGTCAATGAAACCATATCCCAGCATCAGGGCGATTCCAAAGAACGATAGTCCTAAAATTACTGCAAAAATTGTAATAAATCGAATGAAAAGCTCTATTTCTCGGGAAATAGGCGACTGCCCTTCGTCAAGACCGGCTGCCAAATTAGCTATTCTTCCCATCACCGTATTATCCCCAGTGGCAATTACAACGCCTTTGCAAGTGCCTTCGAGTACGTTTGTGGAAAAGAAGGCCAGATTTCTTGTTTCCAGTGGGTTTTCATGTGTGAATTCTGACGATCTTACTTGCGGTTCTGATTCTCCAGTCAAAGAAGAATTATCCACCTTCAAGCCGTGGGCTTCTAATATTCGAATGTCAGCTGGAACTCGATCGCCAAATTTTACTTCCACAATATCTCCCTTCACTATTTCACTCGAGTTAACAGTGGTTATTTAACCTTCTCGTATCACTGTAGCGTGTTGAGGAACCAGGTTCTTAAATGAATCCATTATAGATGAGGACTTATGGACCTAGGGAGTGAAATAAAATGTATTAAACTATAAATCTGATTTGAGATAGGAAAATCATATAATAATTTTATATAAGCAGAGAAGTTTTTAATAACGATAGGTATCCTAATTACCTGAAAATATGTAAATAAACCAGTGACTATCACCAAAACGGCCAATGCGATGCCCAGGTAGAGATTGTCATCTGGTGGCTCATGCTGCGTCTGCAATTGTATAAGATATCCAGCAAAGCAGAGAAAAGCTCCTGTCCAGAGTAGTATTGCGAATCCACCAAACATTATCTTAAGAAAAACTACCCATTTCGGAGTTGGCGGTGTTGGCGTTAGAGTATTGGGACCATATATCTCCAATCTTGATTTTGCCTCCGCATAAGTTAGGCCCTATTAGAAAAATCTTACCAGAAATAACTCATATTAATCTTTCTCAGTTCGCCCTACCATATTGCGATCAGTTTTTAAACGATCTAATAGTTCCTCCACAGATATTTTATGGTTATCCGTTTCTACATCTTTCTTAAAAGCCTGTATATCCTTCTTGTTTTTCTTCCCAGCGCCTTTATTGGCTACTCCTTTGTTTTTCTTTTAAACGGCATTTTCTTAACGCAATTTTTAAGTACTAGCTTACTTTTGATTTGGATCGGAATTAAAAAGCAATGTTTTATTGATTTCTGATAGAATATTCGGTGCAAAAACGACGAAATTGAAAATTAAAAGAAAAATAAATCTCTAGTTGTAATTTTTTAAGATTTGAATTCAATTTTTAAAGTGAAACCTTTTCCATCTATTAATAAATCGTGCATTTTATTTATTCACAATACTCTCCCCAGTCAAGACCTCAGTAAATCGTGGTATTCTTACCGAAAATGTAGCCCTTCGGAAGCAAATTGTTTTATATATAAAATAATTCGAAATATTCGAGCCCGCAGTGAAATTAGCCAAATTAACACCTTGCTAAGTCTGGCCCGGCTTAACCCAGCAAATAATTGAAATATTTTTTGCTCTAATAAAAGCGACCCAAGGCCGAAAAAGTTGAATGGGAGCGAGATAAGCCAGAGTTGTGTGGCACATTTAAATGAATTCGCAGGCGGGTTGAAGGGGAGAATTTGGGTGCATGTAAAAAAGTTGACCTTTTGTACCTCCTTTTGTTCCCTCACTCAATTACGGCGGGCACGCCGCGGGATTCAGAAATCCCTGGACCCGACCGACGACCAACGACCAACTTGGCAACAGCAGCAGTCTATTTGGGCAAATACTTCGAGCCATTTAAACAATTTCCATTAACAAATATGCGCAAATTGCCCATCGGCGGTTTTACAAATAAATTGCAAAGAAAAATATTTGTCAAAAATGGCAGCAAAAACCGAAATACATGTTTAATCTTTTTCAACCGAAATGCATGAAATATTTGTACAAATTATTTTTATGCACTTCATTAAATATTTCAGCAATTTTGGAAGCCTAGGAAGCATAGGGAACTACGGAGCAGCCTGGCGCACTTTAATCAACCGTAAAATGTTGACCTTTTTTGCCCGGCCCGCAACATGTTGTCGAAATTTCTGGAGCACCGAGTGGAGGAGGAGGTCTTTCGGGTGGCGGTGTAATGTGGTGGGGTTGAGGGATTTTTGGGCTGAGCCTGAGCGTGTGGTGAGCCTAATGGACCGACGACCTCTAGCGACCGACGTGCACTAATAGTACGGGATCCCCGGATTGAGACAGCTTTCCCAGCCTGCATTTACATAATTTATGCCCGGTCCCGGGGAAAGAAAAGGAGTTGCGACTGGAGATGGATGTAAGGCGAAAGCCATATCTCACTTTATGACATCCTCGAACGGCTACGCCTTCTCATAATTTCCACGTGGCGATGGCGAGTGACTTTGAGATTTTATGGCCAGGGCCTTTTAAATGAAAAACATTACAATATGAAACGCAGGTCCGTCAGTGGGATTTTGTCATCTCTGAATAGAATATTTAACATTTATTTATGCGCATATAAATGCAGGAGGCATTTGCACTTGGAAATATAAATATATTCAATGGCCATTCGGTCGCACATGCATTATTTATGCATTTATCCGTGCCACAAAATCATAAACATTTGTTGTGCAAATTTCCCTGGCTTGTTTCTCACGCCCTTGTCTCACGACCCAGTCCCTCCCCCTCCCACATTACGACCTTCTCATCTCTGGCGATTGCCAATAAATTCACATCAAAGGTCTTTATTTGTATTTGCTTAGCAGCGAGCCCCGAAAAGGATGCTCCTGCTCCTGCTCCTGCCCTAGACTCACAGCCAGCGGCCGGGCCTGTGCAAATATCATTTTCGTTTCAATTGAGCATCTCGGCTTAGGGCATTACTCGTTCCAGGACCTCGAGCGACACTCCCGTCATCGGCTAATCCTGCTCCGGCTGCCTGGCAACTAGAAAATCATTTAGCAGCAGCCCACAAGGATGCCAATGCGAGCACATCCTCCACGATGTGGCCGGCACGTGTCTATTAAGCGATCCTGGAGGCCCGGCTACACTTGAAAAAATAGTTACTTATCTCACAGATATTAGTATGTTTTCCATATATCTTATCTACCTTAATCTCATAAAACCAAAAGGATTAAAAGTGAGAAAATAATTACAAAAAGATTTAAATAAATAGTTAAGTCAATCGAAAACTAGTAAACTAACTGAATATTTAAAAAAAATTGTTTATTAAATTGTAGACCAAATTGTAATATAAATAGAAGTATTTATTATTAGGTTTTAAATAATTAATAAATAAATATTACATATATAAATATGAAATTAAATATTATTTATTTTCCTTTGATATTATTTCAGTTATAATTTACGTAAATCAACATTTATAAGTTAAAATGAAATACATCCAGACTTTTAGATTTGACACATTGTTATTTATTAAATTTTTTTCAAATTTACCCAGATTCACCGAGATTTCTCCCTGTGTAGGGGTGACTATGGCCGTCCCGAAAATTGTCGAACGCCTTGCATTGCAATGAACTCAACACTTGAGCCGTCGGGCTGACAAAGTAACTCTCGGCTTTAGTCGAATGACCGCCAATGGATTTTTAAATACCCAGCACACGCTTCTCGTTTTCTCCGGTGGGCGGCCAAAATTAAACGCTCTGCCGCTTTCGGCGAAACGATGCCCAAATAAATAACTCAATTGTTTTGTTGACATTTTATTTGACACGTGACTTTGACTGGTTAAACACACGACCTTCCCCGCCCCCCATTTACAGCCCGGTCTGTGCCGGGCTTAATGCTTTGTTCTTTTTGCGGTTCATGTGGTCGCCATCGTCGTTACTTCGTCGTAGCCGGCAGCAATTAATCTGGAAGGTGTCCATTAAGGCAGACACGCGTCCGCCGGCTGTGAAAACTGAACATACAGGTAGGTAGGTGGTGGGTGGTGGGAGGAGGATTTTATGGGCGGCTTCAGGGGGGTGGTGCTGTGAATGGCCGGGTAATAGTGTCAATTTGGTATTTATGGCCTTTTGCTGGCTGCCCCCATTCAGTGATTTGTGTTCACTCCTTAAATCGAAGGCATCCTCAGCATACTTAGGAGATAGGGGTTGGAAGCTAGGCGATCCTTTTGGGGTTAAAGGAATGAAATAAGCTATTTTTATAGCTCAATCAAGGATACATTTTAGGCAAATAAAAAATCTGATTACAAGACAAAGAGAATTCAATATTCATATTTATACCTCAAATGTTCTCTAAAGTGTATTTACCAAAAAATGCTCCAAGTTTCCATACTGTTCACTGTTTAAGGTTATAGTTCCTAAGTCTTTGATGTCTAAGAAATCTATAACTTAACTGTAAAGTAAAGCCAAGTATTACTATATTAAAAACTAATTAGACAAGTTTGGAAAAAAGTGACTTTAAATAAATTTTAAAATACTAATACCCAACAATTACTAATATTTATTAGAAATTGTTAATTATATTTTATTTGTACTAAACCACTTGTTTTCCAAGACATATAGGAACACTTTGAATTTTAATCGGTACCAGAAGTGGGGTACCTTTCATAGCAGTGCAGCCAAAGAAGTTTTCAAGTAAAATATGTAAATGTGAGCCGAGTTTCCGCCAGGACTAATGCAAATTTCCTTAAAATAACCGGCAGAGCATACTACATAGCCACCAAAAAAAATTACCATACATATATGTGAGTGTGTTTTGCCAGGCAGCGGAAACGGAAGTGTGGAGCACTCACACACACGTAGTACGACCGCACACAAGCAAACAGATACACACAGGCCGAAAAATGTGCATGACTTGTTTTTTTGAAAAAGTTTTGTCCGCCCGAGCCACCTATTTGCCATGCCGCTCATCTTTCTTGTTTGTCTGCAAAGACCTTTGACTTTCTTTTAAAACAATTTGGCTTTGTGTGCTTCTCAGCATGTGTGTGTGCGAGTGAGTGTGTGTGTGTGAGTGTGCGTTCGTGTGGTTGCTGACACAAACCAAATTTTAAACAAAAGAAGGCTAAAAGCATTCGCCGCTGCTCGTGAGACAAACCAACTTGGGCTGTTGGCTAACGGAAACCACACTCACACACATATACGTCCGTTGAGGCACACACACACACACGCATATCCTTCTGGTGCTAAGTGACTCTTACGCTTTGTTGTTCCTTTGAAGCGGCAGCAGCAGCAGCAGTATCGGCCCTGAAGTATATTGTTAACAGGATATATAATACACAAAATAAAGTTTTCAGCCAAAGTTACACAAAAGTATTTTACAAGTCCTGCCTCCTCCTTCCCGTTTTTCTCTTTCTCTCTTTTAAATCCTGAGCTTGGTCCTTTGCAGGACCCTGAAGATGGAAACGTGCATCACCTTTCAGTCGTTTTGTGTGTTTGATTTTTGGTATTGTTTACTTTTGTTGATTCTACGTCCTTGCCGCATAAAAGAAGATTCGAGTTGAATTAAATAAAAGAATATCTGGGCTGGCTTTACGATGTGGCCAGCAAATTTTGGGGAATTTCCAAATTGAACAATGCAAGCTATCGGAAAATTTTAGTTTAGCCTGAAATTTACCAGGTATTTAATTCGAAGACTGCAATATACACTAATGTATAATTGGCATAGAATATGTTTCTATCTTTGAATAGAAATGATTATCATTTTAAATAGCTTAATACAAATTATATATTTAAGTTTGAGCCCTACATCTTATACGTTTTAAAGTTTTTTTTAGTTATTTATAAATTTTTTTTATTTGTTTTTAAATAAATATTATTAAATCCTAAACAACTTTACATTACAACGATAGCACAGGTACACAGCCAAAAATTTCCACGAACCATTTCAAGTTTTCCATGATATTTGGGTGCTCCTGAGTAAAAGTCCCATACAAAATTATTTTCCATCACCTACAGGTTCCGCGGTATAGCTAAGAATACAAAAAACCGATGTTTGCCGACATTTTGAATTACGTGGCCTATATAATTGGACCAACCTTTATTATTTTCGGTAGGACCTACTCTCAATACATCAAGGCATTCCTAAAAAATAGTCCCCATTGTGAACCATTGCCCATGTCTTTGGAATTCGACGCCAAAGTTGAAAATCCCAAAATTGTAGAGATTTTTCTGATGGAAAAACAATTCTGAGGATTAAATCTTGAATGGAAGTAATTTTAACTATTCATTGTATCTATTGTTCATTGTATGCTTTAATTTCGGTTTAAAGCGATTTCATGAGATTATTTTTTTTATTGGATTTATTATACTAATAAAACCGTTTTTTTTATTTCATTATCTACTCCTAAATGTTGTCAAATTTTAAAAAAGTCAAGGCATCCTACAGAATGGGAGTAAACATTTACATTTTTCTGTGTATGTTCAGTGAACGTATTTCAGTTTCTTAGTTCTAGAGGTTGCCATGACTTATTCAAAATTTGACAACATTTAGGAGTAGATAATGAAATAAAAAAATCGGTTTTTTAGTAGTAAAAAATCCAATAAAATGTTCTCATGAAAACGCTTTAAACCGAAATTAAAGCATACAATGAACAATAGATACAATGAATAGTTAAAATTAATTCCATTCAAGATTTAATCCTCAGAATTGTTTTTCCATCAGAAAAATCTCTACAATTTTGGGATTTTCAACTTTGGCGTCGAATTCCAAAGACATGGGCAATGGTTCACAATGGGGACTATTTTTTAGGAATGCCTTGATGTATTGAGAGTAGGTCCTACCGAAAATAATAAAGGTTGGCCCAATTATATAGGCCACGTAATTCAAAATGTCGGCAAACATCGGTTATTTGTATTCTTAGCTATACCGCGGAACCTGTAGGTGATGGAAAATAATTTTGTATGGGACTTTTACTCAGGAGCACCCAAATATCATGGAAAACTTGAAATGGTTCGTGGAAATTTCACAAAGTTTAATTTTGTGTTCCTGTGTAGCATTTAAATTTTCAGAAACTTCCTGTAAAATATCTGGCATAAAGCACCGAATGGGGACAAATAGAGGACTCCCAGGCAGCCAGTGGCCCCCATTTATCAGGATCCATTTAGGAACGGAAAACTCCTGTTTCGGAGGATGGGAAAAAAATAAACTGGCAACTGGCGACGAGCTGTCAGTTGGCTAAAGCTTTACGAGTATTGAAGCATTCGTACGGGGCAAAAATAAATGTTTTCAAATGTTTGACGCGTACTGACAACAAATAAGCACATCCGAGTGTCCTCCCACCCCTCTACCAATACAAATACACGGCCAGACACGCACACACTCTTTTTGGCACGGATGGGGAGCTCAGTGTGTGTGTGTGGGCGTGCGTTTAATGTCTGTAATTTACCGTTAAGTAGACAAGTATTAATGGTAGAATACCAACGGAATGCGTAACAGAACGCAGCTCCACAAACACATACAAAACAGGGCCATAAGAGTCACAGACAAGACGAGAGCAGTCAGCATTCAGCAGTCATGAAAGCCATGAAAAAGCAGTAGTGCACTGAGAGAAATGATAGGAATTAATTATTTAATTATTAGCGTAGTTTATACTTATGGCCAAACATACATATATTATATAAAATATTTATTTAGACTTTAAGAATTTAAATAGAAACATTGATATAATTAGATTTCACCTTTTTATATTTTTACTTTAAATATTTTTCATATCATTTGAATTTTTAGCTTGCGTTAAATACACCATAAATGTATAAGAATTGAAGCACAAAAAAATACAATTTATTGCTATTAAATATTTTAAAATATCAAAAACAAATAGTCTAAAAATGTGTTGTATTATAAAAACATTTTCAAAAGTGCTCTCTCGAGTATTTTTCTTCGTGTGGTGGCATTGGCAAAAAACAAAATGGCGACTAGGACGAGGACAACATTCGTTTGACTTGACGTTGAAGTTACATGTTAACTGTGGCAGTGCCACCCCCACGAGCACCACCCCCACGAGCACCACCCCCTTCACCCATACACCAGCCCCTCCCCACACATACACATACAAGCACAAATAAGCAATTGTCATTGTGGCGCGCGCATGTTGCCTCCCCAGGAAAGATGTCAAAAAAACAAAAAAAAAAACGGAAAAAAAGTAAACTGAGCCAAACGGAAAAAACGCCAAGAAATTCCAAAGAAAACTCAACTTTGGATTGTTGGCATTTTTGTTGTGTGCTTTGAATGCCAAGGGGGTGGCACTGGGTGTTATGGGAGCCATGGGTGCTATTGGGAATTGGGGGGCTTGAAGCTTGAGGCTTGAAAGGCAGAAATACTTGAGCGTTAAAATAGTAGATAAGGCGAATGACAAGAGAGAGCGACGACGACAAAACAAACGCGCCATTTTCCCTGACGTTTCGCAATTTGACATTTTACGTGATTTTGGACCGGGGCCAGAAGATCCTTTTTGTGACTTGCCATTTGCCGAAAATTACAAACTGCCAAACTGTGTGTGCACGTTGCTCCTTCTGCTACTGCTGCTGCTGCGCTTATGTAATTGAGTTCGAAAGCGGCCAGCTCAACCACTAAAAAATAAGAAAAGCCCCAGCCACCCAACCACCCAGCTAAAAGGAGCTGAAGAAAAGAAGCTGGAGCACATTTTTCACAATTCATTTCATTTGGCGGCGTTCGCTGCGAGGCAACATTATTACAAAAAATATTGCTCAAAATAGAAGAAAGCTGCGAGCAGCAGAAAGGAAACGAAAAAAATGGCAGCATAACTTAAGGCGCTTTCGCATGAGCACACAAAAAAATGGAGCACTTTAAACGGGAAAAAAATATAAAAAAAAAACAAAGGAGGCAAAGCGAACAAATGCTGCAGAATAATTTCGTTTTTTGTTTACATTTGCGCTCCATCTCCAAGAGCTCCGGCAACATTTCAAAGTCCTCGTTGTCGTCATCCCCATCCTTATCCTTATCCTTAGCCCCATTCTCATTCTTACCATATCCTTAGTAGTGGATGTGACTAGACTAAGATGGATTAAGCCCCGAGTAGAGCACCCGGGACCCATTATTCTCCGGGAGCTCGAGAGTGAAGCGAAAGAACTAAACAATTTTTCTTGATTTCTCTTTGGCTTTTTGCCTCCTGCTTTCTTTTTTCCACCATCGCTGCCATCCATTTTTGCCTCCGCCTTTACTGGCTTTGTTTGTGTCTTCGAGCATTAGAAAATAATATTTTATTCGCTTCACTTACAATTTTTCTTGTAGTGTTTGCGCTTCGCTGCATATTCCTGGGGCGAAAACGAAAACGAGTAGGAGGATGTGTAAGCGGTTCTTCCAGGGAAGTTGCAAAGCGGAAACGCCGCCATATTGTTGGAGTTGTTGATGTTGAAAAATGTTACATGCCAGAAATTGCTGGTTACCCACATGGAAATACGTAGCATGTTTCATTGAGGAAGCCCAGTCACCATTCCAATTTCCCCACCAAACTGCAGTTGTTAGCTATTGGCTGGCACTTTTTACACGACTTTCGAGGCATTTATCGTCTGGCGTTACAGCTCGTTATCGACGATATGCAGCCAGGCATTGGCGAAACTAACATTTTTCGAAATGACACGGCGCATTCTTGACATGTCTCATCTGAAACGACCGCTATAAATTAATAATAACGAAAACGTTGCATCATTTTTATATGTAACTACATACTAGTGTGTTTCCTTTACATATTAAACTTAAAACTTAGGTGAACCCCATTACTATAACTTAATCTAAGGCAATTTTTTTTATTAAAAAATAATTCAATATTTTTATTTATTAGTCCTAAAAATACTGTTTTTAATAAAAGGAAAACTAGATATTGTTAAAAATTGTTACTAACGCAACAAACGTCAGAGTAGATTTCATATCTGAATATGG